>NC_089282.1:9202063-10522896 GCF_963678975.1 Dysidea avara | reverse complement strand
TTATCAGTATGCATATGCAATGAGATGAGATGGTCTTGTGGTGTGGGTGAAGAATGTGTGATGACTGATGACATGGCAAATATTGCTGAGTATTTGGAAAGGGGAAACCTGTATTAAAATAGTTTTGTCCCCAGCCAGCCTCCACTAATAGCACAAACACATCTGGCAACAATGCTCGAGTTTCTTGGGGACATGCACTGTGTAAGTACAATCCAGCCAAAATATTAGCTGGGCAATCATAATCGATGAGGTGCAAGAACCATGAATCAACATTTCACCAGAATTCTCTATTAATATGTGACCTGCTGAATGAAAACTGGCCATTTTTTGCAAAATTCTATTTCATAAAATTGTATTGAAATACACTGGGTAAAAATACACGTGCTGCATGAAAAATTTATGCACTTATTAATCTGGTTCATACATACTGAAATTAAGCTCAAATCAATAAAATCTATATACCAATGGATTCGCCTGTTCATGGAGAGCACTAAAATCGTTGTTTCATGTTCGCACTACAAAAGATGCGTGAGTTATGTGGGCGCTTATTTATGATGCAGTAGAAACGTCATAATTTCTTCGTTGGAACAGCCTTCTTCATTGTCAACACAGAGGAGTACAATGAAAGCACTATACCTTGATTGATTTGCCCATTCATGGTGCACAGATTGAGCCAAGTCCCATGTTTGTAGCTTGTTTTAATTGTAAATTATGATCTATTATCTAAGCACCTGTAATTTATTTCCCGTATTGTTGCTGTACAAATCACTGTTCAAGACCATTCATCACAAAAGGCTGAAACTTTGGCTGTCCACTCTTCTGCTACTATAGATTACAGAGATGCAATAAAATGGAATTCGAGGAATGTACGAAAACAGCCAGGTTTTGCTTGTCCAGTCACATATCAGATAAGAAGAGATTGTCTCTAGTAAATTATAAATTGTGTTTTACTTTATTCCTAGGCATTTTAGAATGGTTTTTCAACAATTACATGTAACTCCTTGATTCTGATAGGTTTTGGCTGGATTGTTCTTCTGGACCCAAGAAATTTGAGTGTTGTCAACCTAATGGTGTTTGTGCTCTTCTGGCTGGGCACAGAGGAGGTTGGTCACGCATTATAGCCTTATGACGCTGAGACTGGTATTTATTTAAATTATCTGGTATGCCCATCTACGACTACACAACTAAGCAAGCATTTCCTTCAACCACTCAATCATATTGTTGATAACTTTTCAGTGGACTGGACTACTGAGTCTTTTATATTAGAAGCACATGCAGCTAACTAGTTTAATACTTTTAGTGCACGCACTGTCCAATAGACAGCTGAGTTGAGGTAAGGATATTCATGCACTTTGTGAATGTATGCCACCAAGGTAAGGAGGAGTCTGGGGCTACTTTGGTACACAAGACCCTACACAGCAATCAATATTATACTTTTGCTGGTACCTCAATAACGGCTAAGGCTACGGGCTTCACTGTTTGACGTCGCTTGGGCCTGAGGGGTGCCTTTTGGCATACTGCAGTACGTACAATGTATTCTTCATGGGCTTACCAGTGTCCTCCTTTGTGTCCCATTCATCTTTGTTGACAGCGAAAAGTGTCAATTTGGCGGTAGCACGTGATGGCTTCCCTCCGTAACGGAAATCATCTGTATTTTTCATAGTAGCTACTTTGATTGCAGAGGTGCTTTTCAAACAGTTCTTGATTTGTAATGCTGTGTAGTGGGTTGAACATAGCTGACAATGAAGCATAATGGATACTTCACTTTTCAGATGATAATTGATAGTTGGAGGGCGTGGCACCATTTCTTTCTTTTGATGTGGTATGCGTGGATTCACCAGTCATAGTAATTTTATTTTACAGTTTTACAACAACAAAAAATATTGGTATTTTCAACTATAGTAGGGACCACAACACATTGATAAAAAGTACTGAAACAAGCTAGAGTAGTGCACGATATTAATATACTAATTAACCATAAGTCTGGTGACTCCTTTTATGTATGTATGATTCTGCAACTCCTATTTTAATGAAGTTTGTTTATCATTGTGTAGTCACTATTGGACGAGCCTAACCCTAATAGTCCAGCCAATAGTCAAGCAGCACAACTTTATCAAGAGAATAGGAGGGAATATGAGAAGAAAGTACTGGCAATTGTGGAACAGAGTTGGATGAACTGCTAATTATTTAGAAAAATAATATGTAAAAATATTTAAATGCAAATGCTGCACTTTTGTATTGTATGTACATGCACATATAGTTGTTTGTTTAACTGTATAATATATTCACTATTTATTCAATTGAGGGTGAATGAAAAAAAGTTACATAACAGTGATCACACTGTAGTATGTGTGGGGGGGTACTCTGTACCTATATGTACAAACGTCCTGTTGACCATGGAGATTTACTTGGGAGTCTCATCATACAGTCACAGTAGAGTTTGGCAGTATTGAAATTTGACTACATGGTCTTAGTAGCAGGAAAATATTGCAGTATATCAGGTAATGTTTTCATCTGCAATAGGACAAAGGTAATTTCATGATGCCTTCATTGTGCATACTGCGGTATGCCAAAAGGCACCTGGTCAGGCAGAACATGTTAACATTGAAAAGAGGAAAGTAGCCTTAGCCGTTATCAAGTTATGATTAAATGTCCACTCTAGGTGTAGGCAACCTCCCTTGTTTCCCTACTTTTTTTCTATGATCCCTAATCGAACCTCATTATGTAGATTCTCAGCTACCCAAATGACTGCTCTATTAGAGTAGTGACTGTTCTAATAGGGTAGTTGAAAATACTGATATTAAAAAAAAAAATCTTTATGCTATTTTAAAGTTATTAATTTTATACACAGTTTCAGAGATATGGACTTATAAAACTTATGGACCACCCATGGTCCCAAGGGGTTTGGATAACTGAGGTTTTGCTGTACTTGTATGATAAGAAATTTAATATGCACAATTTAATTTTGCTTAATTTTAGATTATTCTTTATCTCTAGTCTCCATCTGTTGTTCTTTATACTAATTCTAAATTAATAAATTATTAAATCTGAATACCAAATTACAGTCAAGAATTGAATGTAATTTGGTATTCAATGAATGGCAAAGGGATAATCAAAGATTATCCATTTGCCATTCAGAATACAAAATGGATAATAATTATCAATATCACCATGGAATGGATATAGAGTATTCAGTAATAAAGACGAAAATACCCTGGCCCTCTATCATTGGGCCCTTAGGGTGTTAAGATGATCTTTTTTTTTTTATTGGATAAATGAAGACTACAGATGAATGCACAATTAGACAAAATACTCTAATAGAACAGTCAGTTCAACTTTGGATAATGGAATTTCATTTATTTAATTGATGGCTAGATAATGGAGGGACCACTGTAGTGTTCAGTTATTGTGAAATCATACAGCACAGCCTATGTTAAGATGACTAAGCCATGAGGTTTATTTTAAGATCTAGCAAAATGTACACCCAGCTAGTTTGCAGCATAATTATTCAAAAAAAACAAGAATTGCCATCTTTTAACCTGCAACCACTGTCATCATCCAAGACCTCATATCATTTTTCATTCTTCTAGCTATATACAATCTTATACAGGTATTCAGTCCAGCCACAGAATATGGCTTTAGTGTTGTATCGTACACAAGCGCTGGTGGTACACAAAGTGAAACAGTATATTTTCACTGGAGCAATTCACATTACTTAGCCAAAGACTCTAAGGTATTTAAGTCTATACCCTTAGCTATTGTAATTGGTTCATTTTGATTTGTCTGTATGCTTATCTTCATTTTTAAAAGTTGTATAGTATAAGCAAATACCATATAGTGCAAAAGTTGAGCGGGCTAAAATTTTGCATTGCAATTTGTCAAAAAGATTGTTTTTTCTCAAAATTTTGCATTCAGTGTATTCTCTCCTACAATATTGAGTCATTTTGTCAAAATGTTCAACTGTCCGATTTACCAATATTCTTTCTCATTGCTATACAGTGATAAAATAAAGGTTCATTAAAAATGAATATATAAAACATAAATAAAAATTTAATTTTTTGTGCAGTTAATAGTATTCTTCCACTTTAAACTAGCATGCCTTTTCAGAGAATCCAGCGGGTAATTAGGATTATGTTCCAGCGAACCGTAAATAGATTCATATTGTGTTGCAGAAAACTGTATACAGAGCTGATTGGTAGTGATCTACAAAAAAAAGATGTTTTCAGTACAAGTTTGATACCGATTGCTATTAACATACCCTGCTATAAATTTGCAGATCGTTTGCTGCAGTCTGTAGATGAATCATAAACAATGTGACTTTATCAACATAATCAGGTGGTATTGCTGTATTGTTGAAGATCATAAGATATTGCAACTGATGCTTGAAAGCCATTATCTCCGTATAATATTGACAAGCTTTTGACATATGATTAAAAGTGCTCATCCAGTTGCTGCTAGTTTTAGTCGAAAGATTAGTGACGGCTATATTTATTTTTCCAACGTCTGCCTAATGGTAACAGCGCATATGATAATTATCACATTAGGTCAATAACATTTGTATTGCTACTTACATTTCTGTCAATTGCTTTGTCAATTTTCTTCAATAAAGTATCAAATTGTTCTACAACTTCAGTACAACTTGGTAGTGAACTGCCACTCACTAGTACACATACCAATACGCTAAGGAATAAAGTTAGTTGAGTCATCTCCGTAAGAACTGGTTTTTTATTGCAAGCTATGGATAAGTTAGTGACACATCCCAGGCTCTTTTATACCCATTAACTTGTCCATTAGGTGATGATGTGGAAATGATCTGCTCAGTTTATTATGCAATTTTATGATCTCTACCCAACTATTTCCATGTAAGTATATTTAGTTGCTCTGTGATAACATTTAACAGTCTGTCACATGCACTTTTACCAGTGTACTACAGACTAAACAATATGTGATTATATAATATCCCTTTGTGTGTGGCGTGTTTGTTACTAGTGACTGCACTTCTTAATATTTCAAAAATACTTAATGACTGCAAGTTACATGTGTACAACTCCCCATGTACCATCAGGATAGTCGTGTGTGAGAAGTTTGTAATATAGTATAATATTGCAAAAGAAAACATGTATGTGGTGTACTAATAAGAGGTATCAAGCTATTGTACAATGTACCATGCAGTTAAGAGTCTTCTGGATTTCTAAACATTTTGATTGTACCTATGAGTAGACATTCACTGCATGTTATCCATGTACATATGTGTAGCCCACGTAGGAATTTTCTTCACACAAACATGTTGAATGAGGTCAATATTTAAGTATGCACAATCACATGTAACCAAGCACTTGTTAATCACCAGTACTACATCTAATGATTTCTATTGCACTAATCCTCCATGTTGACCAACAACAGTGTGGTTATCAAATACATGCAACATGACATTGTTTGAGTGGTGAACGTTTAACTTAAATTATAAAGGTATACCATACTGTTATTTCAACTGACATACAGTAGATCTTAAATACAGGTAGAAGTTTCAACCCACCTAATGAGCTACTTTTACCAAATGAGGTTTTCTCAGTGTACACCCTGTAGAGATGAATACACACACATCATTGGTGATGCTACTCAAGCATGCATACAGAAGTACAGTACAGTATAGTGTTTACTATCAGATAACACACAGTAAAAACAAACTAGTGAAGGTCACTACTAACTGGTAAAGAGGATAAGAATAAGAAAGAATAAGAATAATGTCTACCACAATACTCACTATTTTAGCGTAGTGACATTCACTACTATGTAGTGAAGGTCACTACAAAGGAGTAGTGAGGGTCACTACAAAAGTAGTGAACGTCACTACACAAAAATAGTGAGTATTGTGGCAGAAATTAGTAGTGACCTTCACTAGTTTGTTTATATAGTGTTTGAAGTGTCTGACAAAATATTACAAAAATCATATTATACAATATATGATTGATTGATGACTGCAAATCATTTCCTTGTGTGTAGTGCTACTTTATAACAGGGTTTCTTTCCAAGGAAATGAAGCTATAAAAGTGGGTTTTTTTCTACATTCAAGTTTTAGTATCAATTCAAGTTTCTGTCTCCCTGCTATATACATAGCTTATTAATGATATAGTGACTAATAAGCATACAAGTTATTGAATCAATAGCTTACTGAATATACCTCAGGTGTAAAATTATTATGTACTAGAAAATGGTCTCTTTAAAAGTTTGTGCAATTAATTTTATTGAATGTATAAAATTCTTTAATAGCACTCTCATATTACTATCTGTTATTTCACGGAGTCTGAAATTTTCCTCCTGACATTTCAGTTAATTAGCTTTTTACTAGTACAACACACTGTGAGTTACTAATGCATCATGGAGAGGTACAAAGAAATGATCAGTGAACTTTAACCTGTAATTTGATCTACCTATTTCACTTCCTTGATTCTGACAAAACTACATACCTAGAATGCCTTCAGTAAGGCTTTATTTCCTTGTTTTTTATTATCCTAGGCAACTCATTGTTGACACTATCCCATAGTGTAATAATCACTAAGAATATATGAAGATGCGTACATTAACTGATCAGATCACGAATATCAAAACATTATACTGTTTTGTAGCTATATATGTACATGAATACCAATCAGCCAGCACAGATGACATCTTCTGCCAAACATGCAGGACTAACAATACTTTAGCTAACTGTTGAGTCTGTCATGGATTTGTACAAGTTTAATGGGTGAAGATAGTTCAGTAATATGTGACGGAATCAATGTGTACCAATACACACCTGCAATGCAGTTAATAGATCATTACATTATTTTTGATTGGTGTGTATATATATATACTTGTTATGGTGATTTACCTGATTACCTTCTTACATGTGAGCTATATAATATTATGCATACCAAGTTGTTGAGAAAATTGAAATATTTTCAAGGGCCAAAAGATTTGTCACTGCAAATTAATGTAAACAATTTTGGGTGTGCATGCATTAATTGTGTTTCAAATTATTATGATAAGGTGTTACTTCACACAGTCGCATTCCATTTGTAGATATGTGTGTGTTTATAGTTCATGTAAACAGCTATGAGTAAACAACACACATGGGTTCAGGTTATATCAGCTATACATAGTATTTGTAGAAGCCACACCATTGTTTGCTGAAACTAAGTGGTTTCTGTTACAATTGAATGGCACAAGTAATTTAGGTATGTTCCCAGTAAATGATATGTTCTTTCTCAGGAATATGAGCTATGTACTACAACATGTTCAGTATGTATCTATGGTCAACAGATTGTAAGTAACTATTTGTGATAATGTTATTTATGTAAAATTTGGATGTAGCTAGTCACCGACTTCTGAAGTGATTTAGGTAGAGTTGTTATCTGAAATATGTTGGAAAGTAATGGTGTAGTGATGGCTATTGTAGTTATTACTACTGTTATAGTGTATATAAGTCAGCATCAAATGTGCTTTGGAAACCACTTGTGTAACGAAGTTGGGTATATTGGTTACTGAAGGATGAACCTTTAGGCAGTACCTCTTCAATTATATGATGTGTGCATAAAGTTGTGTTACTATAAATAGCAAATTATCTAGGAGATTGAGTTGTTATGAATAAACCATCTGAACTGAAAGTTACCACAACAATTGTCTGAAATTCTGCACTAAGAAGGTTTCCATTTAACAAATATACAGTTGTCAGCAATATGGCACATCTCAATAAAGCCTTACTTTGATGAATTCCACAAACCATGCCTTTGTATCTTTTTAAAAATAACATCCAGCTTCTGCTTTATATAAAAGATAAATGCATGGAGAGTATGTACATCTATAAGACATTGATGCAGCAGAAGTTCATGGGACAAACTCTGAGAAAATTAAGTCACACAGCCTGAAAGGAAAACAGGTGTGTATAACATGCATATGAAGACTTTCTCCATAATAATGTTTAGGACCTGTATTAAAATCCTACTTCAGAGTAATATTCTATGTATGCACAGAAAATCACATAGGATCAGTATACCATTATATCATTTTCAGAACACTTTTGACAACTGCATGCAACATCCTAGGACACTGTCCAGAATTAATGGTCACACTCTCCCCTACGGTAATGTTCATTAAACAACAGTCATTTCCAGTAATGTACATGTTGAAACCTAGCAACTAACTTGCATGATTAAATAGTACTAAGTTATTTGAACCTATCCACTTAAAACCTCTTGGCATAAAACATCATAGTACAAACAGAATTCTCTCAAAATTATAATAAACAAGAATGTCATCTTTGTTTATAGCAGCAAGCCATGTGTACACAATGTTTCATGATGAGAAAAGTTGGTGCTGTATATCAAGACACATGGTATAGTGTCATGTCTATACGTGGCACATCATACGATGTGTATACTGACTGACAGGAAGAAAACAAATTTTTCATGTATACATAGCTCCATGGCCCCTTCTCCAAAGCACACCATTTTTGCATTAAATTAATGAGTAATTGCCTTGAACTTTAGCACAAATAAAGAGCATATATACAAAGTTGTGAATTCATGTATTAAGTTTGCTACAAATCTGATATATATATATACATGGTGTTGTGAATGTTTATCTGTATAAAAAAGATCAAACTTTTGTTGTCACATCTACAGGGTAAACCATTATGTGGGAATAACTTTAAATTTGGTGTGTACATAGCCTGATCATTGTAGTAGTGACTATGATGGTTTGAAAAAAAAAACAATGGAGTTACAACTACTGAATTATAGACATGAGATATTCTAATAGAGCAGTCACTGCAGGGTAACACACAAATTACGAAATCTTTGTAGGGAAGCAGGGACCTTTACACTAAACATCCACTAGTTAACCACTGAGCCACTGCTATGCTATCTTGGCTGTTCACTTCACTTACAAATGAAAATTCTATCAAGCGTTCATAATTTCATAGATCTACCAATGGAAATTCTATGTGTGTTCTACTAGAAGTCCTAAAAAATGTGTGTGCTATTATCAAAATTCAAATAACACATGCATTTATAATTCTGTCTTCAATAATCATCATTGCGTCCTTACAAACCATGCAATTTGAAGGATTGCTACACTTGGTACAGATCATTCTGTACTGAAATGATCCAATCAGTGGATTTACCACTCTGTTACTGGTAATTGTAAACTGTTCACAATTACAGAATAAGTTATTCGTAAATCAGTTCTTTTGTGTACAACAGCTATACTACAGCCTTGAGACTTGGGCTTAATGAGAACACCTGTTGTTTATAGGCACACATAACTGCATAACAAAATTTCTACAAAAAGTCTGTCACTTTAGTGCGGTGCTGAACAGTAAATATCACACGTGCAATCAGTGCAAGTAAAATTATTGTATTTCACACGTGTCTGTTAATATTTAAATTTCAGATACAGAGTCTGGAGGATTATCATCACTTTGGTTGGGTTTTGGTGAAGTTGCAAACAATGTGTCTGCTCTTACTCTGATCGTTCTTATGGCTTTTTCATCAGTAGACACATTCAGTTTCTCCACAATGTGCATTAGCAGTGTTTCTAAATTATGTAGCTGTTCAGTATGGCTGTTTTGCACTGTAATTATTTTCTGTTGGGGATTCACTTTCTGCAAAGCAAAATTTTATATAATAATACAACATGTTAAATAAAAAAAATCTTAACCTAACAACTCACATCTTCTTCAAGTAACTGGTGAACATGAATTTTATCTTTCCACCTATTATAATAATTCACTCTGTGATCAAATTCAGTTGAATTACGCAACCAGTCAAGCCATGTCTTCCTGTTGTGTTGTATGGTGACCTCTGGAAGTTTTCCAATACTGCGTAGTACAGGAAAAGCTGTCTCTAGTTCAGTTATAATTCTGATCTGTACAAAAAAAGGAAGCAGTAATGTTGGAATTATACATGGTTAAAGATACTTCTTCAGTCTATTCCATCAATTAATATAATATCTTCAAAAACTCATTTAAGTTTGATGCACTGTAACTTATACTATGTTATACATATTGTAGATCAGGTTTTTACATGCTACTCAACTTCCTATCCCATATTATAACGACACTTGACAAAGGAATGTGAATTGGTATGCATGTTGCTCATACTGCATGGTTTTGCTGAGGTCAACAATTAAAACCAACAGTTTTCATAGTATATAGTAGGGATCTACAAACAAAATGGTGCACCCCTTTCCCACAGATTAAAAGTAGTTTTAAAAACACCAACAGTCACCATAGAAATACTTTGCATGATGAAAAGCAGAAAAGTTTTAGGATTTCTACCACTATAACCCATTTAAAAGACTGAATATTGAATTTTTTTTTTAATTTACAAAATTCAATATTGGTCTGCCTGCCTGCATGCCTGACACAGTCACCAAGATAGAGTCTAAATGACACATTGAATACCTACCATTTTATGTAGGCTTGAGTTAAATATGCTCAAAATTTTGCCCAAAATGCTTTCAGGAATTTCCCAAAATTTTCACCCATTATGCTCTTTCAGTGTTCCTATTATGCTTGCATTGTGCTCCTAAGTTAGTAACATTTGTTACAATTATCTTGGAACACCTTAATCAGTGAATGCTCTATTAGAGTATTTCAATATAAAGTGACTTCTATTTGAGAGCATCGATCTAACGAGTGCTCTATTACAGTTTCCACTGACTGCTCTATTGCAGTTTCCACTGACTGCTCTATTAGGGAGTATCAATCTATTTTCATAGAATTAAGCTCCAAAGCTTGAAATATCCACCTAATATGCCAGCACACCAGCCTATTATGCTTTTTATTATGCTGGTATATTTGAGGCAGGCCTAATTTTATGTCACAATACCTAACTTTCATCTGGTATATGGCTTTTGGGTAGTATTGTACTGATTGTCTACTTTTAGCAATTTGCCGATACCCAATGCTTCACAAATTATTGGAGCCGATATTTCACACTGATGCTGATTTTATTAAATGCTTCACACATACAATTATCATACAGTACAATAGTACAGTATAGTAGGGACCACAAAGGAGTAGGTGTGGCCCACGAAATAACATCACCCAAAAACCAGCCTCAATTTTTCCTGACGATGATGAAGTAGTATTGGTTAGGTAAAACTAAGCCCAAACAACAAGCTTTCAGATCGACCCGAAACGCTTTTAACAAGTTGCTATGGAATTTTAAAAATAATTATTTAACAGAATTTTCTACTGACTGACCACCTGATGCCTTCAGACAAGTGTAACTTGATAACGGCTACGGCTACGGGCTTGATTTTTTCACTGTTCGACATCGCTTCGGCCCGACAGGTACCTTTTGGCATACCACAGTATGTACAATGCATTCTTCATGGACTTACCAGTGTCCTCCTTTGTGTCCCATTCATCTTTGCTGACAGAGAAAAGTGTCAATTTGGCAATAGCATGTGATGGCTTCCCTTCGTAACAGAAATCGTCTGTATTTTTCATAGTGGCTGTTTTGATTGCAGAGGTGCTTTTCAAACAGTTCTCAATGCGTACTGCTATGTAACGGGTTGAACACAGCTGACAACAAAGCGTAATGGATACTTCACTTTTCAGACGATAATTGATATAACTGGGGCACATGGCACCATTCCTTTTGGTATTTAGGTATTGCAGAGGTGCTTTTCAAACAGTTCTAGATCCGAAATGCTGTGTAACGGGTTGAACATAGCTGACAACGAAGCATAATGCATACTTCACTTTTCAGATGATAATGGGGTGCACAGTACCATTTCAGATGCGGTATGCGTGGGTTCACCAGTTATAATAATATTTATAAAAGAAGTTAACAAACAAACACAGGAAAATTTGGAATTTTCAACTAGAGTAGGGACCATAGCTCATTGATGAAAAATACTGAAACAAGCTGGAGTAGTACACATATTACATCACAGTAAAACAATAAGAAGTGTTATATCCCTACTGTTCTCAAGATACCATAATAGAAATGCACAGTAGGGATATAACACTTCTTATTGTTTTACTGTGATGTAACTGTAATATTGTGCACTACTCCAGCTTGTTTCAGTACTTTTTATCAATGTGCTATGGTCCCTACTCTAGTTGAAAATTCCAAGTTTTTCTGTGTACTTGTGTAGAGTATAAACACATTGGTTTGTACAGTACATTGATCATTAATTATTACAAGAACTGCAGAAATTAACATAAGTTACAGAATACATTTAATGGATGGATCTGATATCAATTGGTTAAACAAGACTCACAAAATTCACAGCTGAAAATTGTTTCAGATAAACAATAAAACCTCTACCTTCTCTGGATCTAAATGATTTCTCTTTTCATCATAAATGTCACTGGCAACCGAAAACACCCTTTCAGAAGGCACTGATTTTGATAGTGCAGCTAGGTATATTCTAGCTAACTTGGCAAGTTGAGGAAAACTAGGTTTATTTTCTTTCCACCACCTGTGAACTCGTTGCGCCCTGGAATTACTGATATCCCATGTTCTAGCCTTGTCTTGTACATCAAACAACGATAACTGTTTAACTGGACTTTGCTCTTCTTTCTTTGTTTTCTCTTTCTCTTGGTATTCAGCGTATTGCTGTTGGTATTCCTCGTAAGCTTTGCTGTGATCTTCAAGCGATTCACCAGTTTACTGGTGTTATAAACTTTCGTAGAACCACTCCCATGTAAGATAGATTTACTGCAAGACTTGCAGCAAGCATACTTCATATCTGCCTTTAAGTCAAAGTAATTCTAAATGGGTGATTTCTTTCTTGACACATTGTTCGCCATGCCCTTGTACTAAAAATAGCAGCTACTAAACTGCATGCATGCGTCAGCTATTAATAATCAGTTAATTGAGCATTAATATTACCAATTTTCGATTGTATACCAAAGCCCCATTTATTGACCTTTACCAATTGCCAATCCGATAACCAGTACAACACTACTTTTGGGGGTCTATCCTCATGTCCCTTGCTCTTCCTTTATTTTTAGTCATGGTAGTCATCTTCTTTATGCAGTTAATATTGAAAGATCAAAATTTTCCATATCGACATTTTCCTTTAATTGTTTAAAGTGCCTACACTAGTGTATTTTCTGGCAGTTGAACATACAGAAAATAAGCTCCCACATAATTAGGATTAGCGTCACATGATGCTGAGTATGTAAGGGAGGTATGGTGTGCATTTATTTCAGTATATACCACATACTAGCAGGTTGGCTTTTTGAGCTGTGTTTCTACACTGAAATGGAACAAGAAAAATTTGATAAGCTGATAGCGGAGATACGCCAGTCACAGACCGATATGGAGCTTTGTCCATTGCTGATTTGAAGCGTGAAGTGACAACTGCCCAAGAGATGACCTCAAAGGATATTTTGCGGAAGATGGCCACCTCAACCTATCAGTTCAAGAAGAAGGGCCATGAATGGCAATATGTGACCTGATCTTGGAAAACCTACCTTTTTGGCACATTGGTCAATTTTCTGTTTTATAGCTTAAATAAGGTACTGGGTGCTTATCTTTCTTGTGTCAAAATTTCAACTTAATATCTTTAAGCATTCCTGAGATATGGCCAATTTTCTCTCCTATACATTACAAACTAACTTTTATGGTAATGTATTGAGTTCTGTGAGTGATTAAGGGTGACAAATGGTGACAAATCACTTTGTTTACCAATAATTCCGTTTTTACTATCTAGAATACTTTAAAAGACATTTCTGATAGTTTAATGAAGTATTCTTGGTACATTTATGCAATTAAATGCCATGTATTATTGTCTAAGACTAAGTTTTAGCCATTCCAGCACCTGAACAAATCACCTAATTTGTAAGTTAATTGTTGTCCCACGCATGTGAAATTACTACATGGTCAGATATAATCATCCATATCTCCTAAGAAAAAGAAGCTATGGGTGTGAAACTTCACAGCAAGAAGGTTTAATAGTTGCTTTATCCAAATGTGCAAAAAAAATTAATATTGAAAAAAATGTTGAAATTTTCAATTGAGTTTTCCCAAAAAGTTTGCTTGTGCCCAAAAGGTAGGTTTTCCAAGATCCGGTCACATATGGCTTTAACACTGAGTTACAGGATATATTCTTGAGTATCAAGACAGAGCTGGATCAACTCTCTACTACACTGGACGACCCATGCAGGGTCACTGCAGAGAGCTCAGATCCAGCTGGATGAAGGTTTGAAGGCACTAGCTACCAGGCAAAAATTGATTAAAATTGCCGACCGCT
The DNA here is from genome assembly GCF_963678975.1 of Dysidea avara. Taxonomy (NCBI): domain Eukaryota; kingdom Metazoa; phylum Porifera; class Demospongiae; order Dictyoceratida; family Dysideidae; genus Dysidea; species Dysidea avara. Next base: position 10,508,640 of record NC_089282.1, on the reverse strand, counting down.
CTGAATTTGGGTGGGCAATGGTTAGGTACTACCAGAGTGACCCGCTGGCTTTAGATTCTGATGATGAAAAGACCTTGGTAGAGCTGAGAAGGAGGCAAGGAAAGATGCCGAAAGGTAAGCAACCAAGCGTCGGTGTGGTAAACAGCCCTCCTCTAGTAAAAGGCCAAGGTGGAACCAGTGGCTGGACCAAGGGGGAAGCACCAGTGAGACCCCAACAGCCACTCCTGGAGTGTCACAGCCCAGACCAACTAAACCAACGTCAGAACCTCCTGGACTCTGCTGGCGATGTGCTGTCTATGGTCATTTGGCTGCCATTTGTACAGTCAACAAACCGTATCCTTTTTCTCAGCCTGTAGTGAATAGTGCTGAGGTGTCTCTGTCTCAGTCTGCATTGAACTAGTATATATTTTTTTTAAATTGTTAATTTAAAAATGAAGTATGGATCTATGCAATAAAAAGTAGTGAAACAAGAGATGAATGATGGTGTTATACAGCATAGCTCAGTGGGAAGTCCCTACTTTGGCACTGAACAAATAATAATAGCTAATGTGCCAAAGTAGGGACTTTCCCACTGAGCTATCCTGTAACACCATCATTCATCTCTTGTTTCACTACTTTTTATTGCATAGATCCCTACTTATTAACAATTTTTAAAAAAATACAAGTTTGTTTAGTTTTTTGTTGTGGCAGAGCTAGCTACAATGTAACTTGTATTAGTCCACTTGTATTTTCCACATCTGTAGGTATGGGAAAGGCAGATACTATCACTTATAAACATCTTGCCCATTTGCTCAGTGAGAAGTGGAGTTCCCCATATTCTGTGGTTATGGGCAGGCTTCGCTGTAGTTTGGGGTTCTCCTTGCTGCACTATTCAGTAATGTGTATAAGGGGATAGAGTTCTAGATCCAAGCGTCCCTGTGTACCTCCAGACATCCATCTTACTGCTGCTGAGGGGCACCTGTCTCCTTTAGAACAATAATTATTATATACAGATTTTACAGTGCTTGCTTCTTTTTCTTATAAAAATAGCTATGTCTACCAGAACAATGTAACTTGTACATACATGACTGTTGTATTAGAGTATATCTTGAGTCAGCCAAGGGGTGCGCAGCTAGCTAGACCAATAAAGAGTAAGGTGATCTTGTTTACTGTTAAGTAAATATCTAGATAGTTAAGAGGTGGGGTCCATACTCTTTCGCTATTAGTCTATCTAGATCTTTATTTGGTGGGAGTGGTTGCAAGCCTATCGCAAACCAGATCCCAATCGTGAAGTTGCAGATATCTAGCAAGTGTACCTCTTATAATAGCGCTGGGACTGAAGCGCTTCTGAAATCCAGCTCTGAAATAATTCTGTGGCGTCTAAATATGCTGCTGAAAGCTGGTATGTCACAGATCCAATTTTGGAAACTAATAGACTGCTCAGAAATTACCAAAAGTGGCAATTTCTGGCAACCAAAAGTAGCCTTTTCCGGCAACTTTTGACGGCTCAAAAAGCTTGGGCAGTGGAAGAAAGATGCCAATTCTGGCAAGTTTCTAGTTGCCCATAATTGCCATCTTTGGCATTATAAACAGTTCAAAAGTTGCCAAAACTGAAAGTTTCCAAAATTGGCAACTATTGTTTTGCTTTGAGCAACCACAACAAATGGTGCTCCAAAGCTACCAAATCTGGCAGTAATTCTATTTTTATTTATAAAGGATGATAAACTCATTGATTGTGGGATTTACTTTGCCAAAAGTTACCAGATGTGGCGACTTTTTAATGCTGAGAAATTAGTGAGCAGTTCAAAAGTTGCCAAGTGTTGGTTGCCAGAAATTACCATTTTTGGCAATTTAGCTATTTCTGGGAACTAAACATATCCTTTTTATGCAATGCAAAGTTGGAAGTTTTTGCGACCAAATTGGAAAGTTCTTTACAACACAGAATTATCATAGCTATTAGACACTTTTCAAGCTGCACAAAGGTTGCCAAAACTGAAACTGTTCTAAAATTGGAATTGTCTCTGTGTTGCTTTGAACAACGACTAGATGGTGCTTAAGTGTTATCCCACTTAATTGTAATATGTAATAAATGGGTTAATGTAGTAAATGCAAGTTAATCAGTTTCTACAATGTAGAAGATTTGAAGTTAAGATTGTCCATATCACATCTGCTTCTTAATGACCCTTTTACACCTACGCTTGGCCAAGGGTGTCAAATCCTTGCATTGTCGGTTGTTGTTTTCTTCTTCTTATACAACTTCATCATCAACCTCCTCTTCATTGTCTGATGACATAGGAGATATACAGGCCTCTATGTGTTCTCTTCTCTCCCACTCTTCTTCAGCTTCCTCCTCATCATGACTTGGCACTTCCACACAATTGCCATTGGAGCTACCAACTCGATTGCCATTGCCATCAAGTTGTACTTTTATATAATAAAGATATTATTGTTCAGTTATTCGTAGATTTTAACTGCTTAAAATATGAGTGTGATTGGCAAGCTACCGATGAAATATACATATCTTATTTAGTTGGTTAGATGCCTCACCTTCAATAGTAGCTGCACTTGAGTGGTTCCATAATCAATTTTAAAAACTTAAACAATGTTTTATGAGTAGCAGTAGATTTTGAATAATCGCCACATCAATTTAATAGTGTTGTTTTAGTACTGCTAAATCATTTTAGTTTGATTCTAGTTTTAGTACTATTAGTTAGCTGTAGTTCTAGTTAGTTTAGTTCTAGTACCCCTAAATACCTGCAATTTTAGTTGGTTTTAGTTCTAGTACTCTCAGCTAACTATAGTTTTAGTTAGTATTAGTTCTAGTACCCAGCTCTTCTGTAATTTTAGTTAGTATTAGTTGCAGTACCCAATTTTAGTTAGTTTTAGTTAGTGTACTACTAGTATGTTCAGTTTTTATTACAATCTGAATCTGAATCAGTGAAACCAAATTCAACCCTTGCCATACAGAGGTTATTAATATACCCAGTTGCACACTTTCACACATCTATTGCACAGCAAGAATTTAAATTATATTTGAATGTACATTTTGTTCTTTCGCAAGAATATCTCTCGTTCTAGATTATGGTTTGTTAAACGATTTCTTTTACCTCTGGTAACCTCTCCCCCTGAAGAAAAAAATTCTCTCAACAGGAGCTGATGATGCAGGTGTTGCGAGAATTTTGCAAGCAGTTAAAGCCAGATCTGGAAACTCATTTTTTTTTCTTCTGCCAAAACTCAAAAGGATCGATTTTTTATCATCTTTACTAACTCTGGATTCTATGTACCGATTCAATTGTTGCTCCTCCAGCGATATTATGGTTGATATGTTCTCTTGATGGTCCTGTTCATCGTCTTCTTCATCTAGCAGTCTACTGACTCGATCTAAATGTTTAAAGCATTTTGCAGGTGGGGGCTGTCCATCTTGATCATCATTTGAAATTGGCAAATTAATTTCTTCATTGTCATTTTCTTGACTTCCTGGTGACGATTGTTCCGTTTCTTCAGCATGTCTGTTAATATGCATTAGTTGTAATATGAACTCTTTTGCCTTTTCTAGCTGTTTATCATTCAGTATCTTACGATATGCAGGGTTTACCAAAGTGGTTGCTACATAAACTGGATCAAAATTAGGCATATCAGGATTGGTAGCAAACATAAATCTTCGGTTTAAATCGATAAGAATTCTCCTGGATACTACAGCTACTCCACTGGTTTTGCACATTTCTTCAAAGTGCAGGTTTAGTTCTTTAAGGACAGGAATAACCATTGCAATGGTTGTGCTGTTTTCGGCTGAAGTGATGTTAGTGTGGTGAGCAAATGGCTGAAGTAGTTGTTGAATGAATTCTAAATGCTTCCACTGTGTTGCAGTAAGGTTGTCCCAGGCAAGTTCATCAAGACTGGCCTTTAAATTCTTTACCACAAACTGAACCACCATTAGTTTTTACATCACACACACTTTTGTCATTGATCTTATCAAACCTAAAGTAGCCCCATACTCCACTTGACTTTGGTCTTCCACCTCCACTTGCCATTTTATACAAATAAACAAATGCTTTAAATAATTGAGTTTAAATAGCAGAAAGAAAAATGCTTAATCAGCAGAATCAATGGTAACACATTTGTGGTATGTGTATCATGTGCAAGCATCAACATCTTCAAAGAAAAGTGCTAATAGGAATAATCTTTTAGGCATAGGATTACATGAAACCTTTTAGTTAGTTCCAGTTCTTGAACTCAAAGTTGAAAAGGTTTTGGTTTAGTTTTAGTTTTTGAACCAGAAGTTTAAAGAATTTTAGTTTAGTTATAGTTTTTGAACCAAAATTATTCATAAATTTAGTTTAGTTCTAGTGTACCAAAACTAAAATTAAATAGCTGTACTAAAAGTGTATTTAGTTCTAGTACTTTAGAACCAAAACAACACTAAAATTTAACAACTAAGGTAGTGAACACTGTGGCATTCATTTAACCACGTAAATACGGAACTTATTTTAAGGGATGACTATATATTGTTCTTTTTAATATCAGTCAGGCTGCTGCAATCTAGTACAGTCACAACGCCGTATTACTTTTGGCAGGCTAGTATGTTTACTTTCAAAAGTAATCTAATTTGCCAAAACTGGCAATTTGCCACCTACAGCACAAACTTAAAGACACCTTCTTACCTGCATAAAAATTCACTCATTTTTTGTTTTTCTTCTTTTCGCCACACTTTAGAAAATCTCTATAACTCGCTCATACTTTAGTTGATTTTCTTCAAATTTGGAGGGCAGTTGAAACTGATTGCCTGAAGAGATATAATAATTGCAACCTAGCTGTGTAGGTGAATAGGCTATTTACATGGTATAATAAGCATCTTCTTAAAGCATCAACTTTGAAGTGATTTTAGTCACTCTGAAGACACTTTTCAGTTTGATTCTACCTAACCAATAATGCCAAGGTGACATGAAGGGATTGTGAAGCTGGTTTCTGGTCATATTATTTTTTTTGTGTGTGCACCTTTTTATGATTCCTAATATACAGTCCTACTGTATTGTATGATGTACTTCAATAAAATTATATAACAATTGCAGAAATTGCCCAAGATGGAAATTGTGAGCACCTCAAAAGTTGCCAAAAGTGGCAACTTTTTGTTGCTTTTTGTTGCCAGATGTGGCAATTATATAAATTGCCAATTTTGGAACTTTTGGGTATCAAAAAATTGCCATTTTTGGCAAACTAAATCCTACTCATCATCCTTTATAAAAGGAGTAGTACACTTATTGCCAGAATCGGTAGCTTTGAACACCATCTTGTGGTGTTCAAAGCAAAAAACAGAAGTTGCCAAAATTTTGGAAACTGTAAACAGTTTCCAGTTTTGTCAATTTTTGGCCTGCTCAGAAATTGCCAAATATGACAATTATGAGCAGTTAAAAAGTTGCCAGAAGTGGCAACTTTTTGCTGCTCAAAACTTGTGAGCAGTTCAAAAGTTTTAGTTGCCAGAAATTGCCATTTTTGGCAATTTCTGAGCAGGTCTAAAGTTGCCATAATTGGTTTGTAACATACCTCTTGAAAGAAAGCATTAATACGGAAAATTAACGCCTTGATATGGTTTCGTTGGATGAAGAAGAAGACAAGCAGCCTGATTGAAGATAAAAGGAAAGACAAGGTGCAGAGAGCCTACACTCATTGGAACCCAAAAAGGCACATCCCACTGGTGAGTTTAATTTTTTTATTGTGGTGTAAAATGGTGACCATGTGCTGCCTCGTTTGACCTCTAGCCTTGTGGTTGTGGTCAGGCAGTGAGTGAGGCAATGAGTGAGACTAAAATTCAAGTTTTGGCGATTTTTTGAAATTCTATATCCGGCCACCTCTAAGTGTTTTGTTATATTTAATGTTGGTATTATGTATTATATGGACTAGTACTATTCCGTAAAGGTGATTTTCGTTGTGTAAAATGTCTCTAGGATGATTTTTAAAGGCGGAATTTTGGGCGGCATGCGAAACTTTCGAGGGGATCCCTACTTAAACGGTACTACTGTATCATTTGGTACTACTGTACTGTTTGATAGTGCTGAGGTTTCTAATGCTAAGATAACAGATTTGACACCATGTGATATAGGTGTTGATGAAGTGGCTGCTGAACCAGTCACATGTGAGGGTTGTGTTGATAGGCCCAAAGACAGTGGTATTGTGTCATGTAAAGGTGTTGATGGGGAGATGACCTGCCCTTTTGGCTTGACCAATCAAGAGGAACTGAGCACAAATGATAATTTAACCAAATACTTGGAAGTAGAACAGGGCTACCCTCAACAGGTTTCTGATATCCAAGGCCGCCTAAAGCGACACTTACCCTTTTGGAGGGATGTGCTACGGGCCCCTCCTCCTATATTAGACTGTATAGAGCATGGCACATTCCTCCATCATATTCTCACAGAAACCACAACTCAACAGAGTTGCACAGAGTGTTTGTGGATGAGGCCAGAGGAGGTTGGACACGATACAAGCGCTTCTGAAATTTATTACTATTAATTGCATATTTCTAATATGTGACGTGGAGTAAGTGTTAAAAGAAGTGTTTAGCAATATCCACGCCACGTTACCTTGTGCTTCTTAAGATGAACAGCAAATTTTTATTGCAAGGCGGGTGTGTGACTTTCTAATTCTCTTTTTGATTCTCTGTGAGGCCAAAGTAGCGGCGTCCACTCTTCTTTTTCAATACCCTGAGAGGCTTTGTTAGCATGCACATTGCTTTCTTCGACAATTATTGTGCTTATACACATACATAAGGCGTCCCTATAGTATTACACATGGATTCCACCCAGCAAACATTTACACACGTGATCTCCGTAGATTTCAAGAGCAATTTTTTACGTGTCTGGAGTAGTGGGGTTGAATGGGGTTGACTGGCTGAATAGACTAAACTTGAAGTGCACTCTCGAATGGTATTTGTAAAAACTTTCGTGAACGCTTGGTTAAACATTTAATACAAAATGTATGCACTCACGTGTGCGTGTCCAACCTCCTCTGGGATGAGGCAATACATGATTTACTTGATAATAGGTGTGTTTTGAGGGTAGACCATAAGCTGATTGTGTGTAGCCCACTCTCAGTTGTTTCCAACTCAGTAGGCAAACTTAATAATTAGACTGGTGCTTAATCTGAGATACTTGAAACAATTCATGCACGTAGTCAAATTTAAGCATGAGGACCTCCGTACTGCTGCGCTGCTGTTTGAAACCAATGAGTATCTATTCAAGTTTGATCTTAAATCCGGTTACCACCATGTAGATATTCATCCAGAACATTTCCAATTCTTAGGCCTCCAGTGGAAGGTAAGGGCCGGCAGGCCCTGCTGCTATGTGTTTTCAGTTCTCCCATTTGGGTTATGCACAGCCTGTTACTTGTTAACAAAATTGATGGTTAGATTATGGCAGGGCAAGGGCCAGCCTAAAAGCAATTGTATACCTAGACGATGGGATTGTGAGTGTGAGAGGAGAGCAACAAGCTATAGTAGCAAGTGCCCAGGTTAAACTTGATTTAGAGAATGCTGGGTTCATTGTTAATGTGGAGAAGAGTAGTTGGGTTCCATCCCAGGCTATCGAGTGACTTGGCTTCCAAATAAATTTGCACATTTTCTGTTCCCTCCAAAAAGATTGAGGCTTTAATATCTACATTGGACCACATCAGAGCGGCCCTGAGGGTTCCGGCCAGACAATCTTAGACAAAATCATTTCCATGTCCCTAGAGCTGGGACCAGTTACACGCTTGATGACTAGAAGTCTGTACACAAACCTGAGCAACAGGATGGGCTGGTGTCAAAGGTTATACCTGACCAGAGAAGCCCTACTAGAGGTAGAATTTTTGGGCTCACCACTTAACCAACTTCAATGGACAATCTATATGGCCCAAGCCGTCCGCAGTTAGATTTGTGTATTCAGATGCCAGTTCCTCGGGTTATGGCGGCTACATAGTTGAACATGGCGACCTTGTTGCCATAGTGGTCAGGTGAATAGGCTTCCCAGAGCTCGACATGGCATGAGCTACGTGCCATTAGATGTGAGCTTGAATCATTTCAGGGCAAGCTGAAAAATGAGAGGGTACACTGGTTTACCGATAACCACCTCAATAAGCAGGATGTAGTGAGGATTGTACAGCTTGGCAGCAATAAACCTGCACTACAAGTGGAAGCCTTGGCTATTTTCTCAATGTGCATGGGGAAACCATATCCGCATGGAACCTGAATGGGTACCTAGAGAGCAGAACCAGCTAGCAGACTACTACAGTCGCCTAGTTGACTTTGATGATTACATGTTAAACCCAAATATTTTTGAATGGCTCAACTCTACTTGGGGCCCCTACACCATTGACAGATTTGCTAGTGCCCATAACTCCCAACTGGTATGTTTTAATTCAAGATTCTGAACACCGGGCTCAGAGGCTGTAGACACGTTCACTTGCAATTGGAATGAGGAGAATAATTGGTGGTTTCCACCTGTGTGCCTAGTCCCAAGGGTTATTAGACATGCCCAAAATACAAAAGCTTTTGGTACCCTTATAGTGCCCCAGTGGCTATCAGCCCCATTCTGGTCCCTCCCATTTCCTAATGAGTCTGACCATGCAGAATTTGTGATAGACTGAGCAGAATTGCCTGGTGGGGAGGAGCTAATTCTGTCTGGATTGGCAGGTGCTAATCTGTTCAAAGGCCCTCCTAATACACCAGTCTTAGCAGTCAGAATTGACTGTGGATAGACACCCTGAGAAAAGAGCAGTTCAAGTGCTACAGGGACCATAGCCTGCATGTAGAGACCCATAGGGTCTCTAAGTTAAGTTTGGCTTACAAGTAGCCGTATTTGTTCACGCCACAGCTGGCTTGTAGTAAATCCCACATATATGTAGCAGCTCATGGTCGCAGTAAACTCTGCATACAAGTGGCAGTGATATCTAAGCCCACAGTTTGGTTTGTGGTAAGCCCCACTCACAGTTAGTGGTGTTCTGCTGGCCTACAGGTGACTTCAGTTAGCCATGCTGGCAGGTAGCTATGCTGTTCAAGCCCGTGATAGGCTTTGCGAGTTCAGCTTACAAGTGGCGGTTTGGATTAAATGTATAGGGTGTACCTGGTCAGTAACATACAGATAATGCTGTATTGGTGCTCCATACTCTGTAGGTGTCCTAGCACAGGAGGATGCTGGGAGAGTTCGAAGATCCCGAATTAAAGGCATTGGCTGGCAAACTCCCGGCTACCATTCTACACAGCAAAGCAGGCAGCACTGCGCAGAATTATTTGAGAGCTTATAGGATAAGGAAAGTTCTCATGAGCTGGATCCCAGTTTGTGCTTTATATTCAACACCTGGAAGAGGAATCACATTCCAAAACAGCAGTGGAGGAAGCTTGCAATGCGGTGGCATGGATCCATATGACCACTGGCCTGGCACCTATTGCTGCACATCCGTTTGTCAGGGCTACACTTGTGGGTCTGCAGCGCACACTGGCAAAGCCAGTCATCAAGAAGGAATCAGTTACTGTAGAAATGTTGGAGGCTATCATCTCAGATGCAGAGAGGTCAGGTCACCTAACCGACCTAAGGCTGGCAACAGCTTGTTTGCTGGGCTTTGCTGGCTTTTTTCATTTTGATGAGCTTATCAGCTTTCGGCCATGTGACTTTGACATACAGACTAGTATGATGACAGTACAGATAGCTCATAGTAAGATGGATCAGCTGTGTCAGGGAGACACGACTGTGGTTGCATGGACAGGAACATCTACATGCCCAGTGGCCATACTAGAGTGCTATCTTACAAGGACAGCTACACCACTTGACGATGGGAGATTCCTCTTTCGCCTTATTCAAAGCACCAAAAACGGCAAAGTTCTGAGAAGTTCAGGGAAAATAAGCTATAGCTGCTTGGGGGAGCTTTTAAAAAAGAAGCTAAAGAACTTGGGGTTTCCTGCCAAATTGTTCGGCCTTCACAGTCTGAGAGCTGGTGGAGCAACAGCAGCTGCAAATGCTGAAGTGCCTGATCGGCTTTTTAAGAGGCATGGCAGATGGAGTTCGGAAAACACCAAAGATGGTTATGTTAAAGACGATCTCAAGGCCAGGTTGTCAGTCTCCAAAAGCTGAGCTTGTATCCTTTTGCGTTACCTACATAACTTCCTTCTTTGTGACTCTACAGTTGTCACTATGAGTAGCCAACCCACAGTGGTGGCACAACCAGTTATGGTGCATACATGTGGGGTGTGAGTGTGGGATATGTTGTGGGAGGTGTATTTTCTGGTGATTGAACATAGTGAATTAGACAGAAAATAAGCTCCCACATAATTAGGGTTAGCGTAATGTGATGCTGGGCATATAAGGGAGATATGGTGTGCATTTATTTCAGTCCATGCCATGTGTATTAGCAGGTTGGCTCCCATCCTCCCGCCAAACTATTCCTTAACTGATATCCAGATGATCCAAAGAAGGAAGATGTGTCTTTTGACTGTTTTATTATTAGTTTGCACATGCATACACTGCAGAGTGGAGCATTTAGGGTTTTTCCTAGTAGCCAAAAAAATAGAGGCTACCAGGTTTTTTCCTAGGGCTGTTCTGGACTGGGCAGCCTTGAATTTTTTAGTTGTTCTTATTATAATTTCTGCTAGCCCCCACTCTGTTTCATGCGCACTTATTCCATGCTATGTAGGTTTTTAAATCAGTGTTGCTTGTTTAGTATACATTTCCGCTTGTATGTGTCATTATGAGTAGCCAATCCACAGTGGTGGCACAACCAGTTATGGTGCATGCATGTGGGGTTTGTAGGAACATACTGATGACGGCGTGTTCATATTCTCAGTACCAACATGCATGCAAATACAACCATTCATGAATATATTTCTACACCTCCCCTCCAAGCTTTTTGGGGGGCAGGGAATGCAAAAAGCTTACAAAAGTCCTCTTACATCAAGTGTACAACATTATATAGTCCTACAAAAAAATGTACAATAATAAAGTGAGTGCATATAAACGCTACCAGTTGTAAGTTAAACATTTCATGGCCAGGTTGGGTCCTCAATGAGGCGTGGAGTTGACTTCTTTATCCTCTGGGACTGGTGATATTGTGGCTGTGGCATATGGTCTGCTGCTTTCGGTGACTCTGGGATCCGGAAGTATGGAACTGAATCTGAAACTCTACGACGTATAAACCTTGTGTTTCTAATTAAAGTACCTCCCTTTTGTGTCTTAATGTAGTATTGACGCTGGGGGCCTATAGCTGTAACCATTCCATAGGTATCCCACAATTTCGTCCGAGGGTCCTGTACTGCCACATTGGTACCAACTTTAATTTCTGGAAGAGGATGTGCTGAGGAATTGTAGTACTGTCTGCTATTTTCTAATGTGGTATTTGCGTGGTCTGTTGCCTCAGCTGTGCTGTGGGGCAAAGGACCTACTATGTGCTGGTAGGATATCCTGAATACGGTGTCCATATAATTTCTTGGCTGGTGACAGCCCATCTTTCCTGGAAGGAGTATTCCTGTACTGTAGGAGAGCTACCGTATAGCGGAAAATTTTGGCGGGAGAAAATTTTGGCGAATTTGGCGAGCGTGCATTGATTCGCCAAAATTTTACTCGCCATTTTTCTAAACACTGAAAATGTAGTAGACGCTGTTCATTAGTGGGTGAATATTGTTACAGCGGTGAGTGGTTAGTCTTCCTATCCCATTGAATACAGTATGGTTTTAGACTACTAATAGCTCAGGCAGATGGGCAATTCAGCTCAAGCGATTCAGCTCTGTGCCCTCGCCTCGCTTGCCACGCGCGTCCCAGTGACTTAGCGAGCTAGTGCATGCTGTTTTAATAACAGCTAGCTCTCGAGCTAGCTATTTGCATAAGAGCGCGTCGATTCGAATGAGAGGCATTGAACTGTAGTAAGCTTCGTCGCCTACGCAGTCAGATTAAAATTGCGTAGGCAAATGTCATACAGCTTGGAATGCCAAAATATTATTTGCCAATTTTTGCCAATGATCAATTCGCCAAAAATTTCTCCCGCCAATATTTTCCGCTATACGGTATGCATAGTTTGTTTGTGTCAAGAAATCTGCCATTCCAAGCTGTCTTAATGATTTTCTTCATTGACTTAACTGCTGCCTCTACCTTACCATTGCTTTGGGGATAGTATGGAGTGGATATTTGATGATGGAATCCCCACTGTTGGGCGAATGCTTTAAATTCTTTAGCAGTAAACTGTGGGCCGTTATCTAACCACAACACATCTGGAATGGCAGTCCTATTAAACAGTTCAGTGAGCCCAGCAACCATGTGGCTGACTGTGATGTCCCTTCCTATGGGGATTATTGTGGGCCAATCTGTGTGGCTGTCCACTACCACGAGATAATACTTCCCTGTATGGTAGCAAAAATCCGCTGCAATTTCTTGAAATGGCCGTAGCGGTTTGGGCTTGAATATAATTGTCTCCTTTGGCTGTGATGGGAGGTGGTCCTGACATTGTTTACAAGCTAGTATCATTTGGTCTACGTCATGGTCTACGCCCGGCCAGTACACAGTTAAGTGTGCTCTTTGTTTTGTCCGCGTGGATCCCTGGTGACCCTCATGAAGCTGTAACAACACTTGTCTCTGCAGGGAATGTGGTATAACCAGTCTACATCCATACAATATCAGTTCCTCCTCTACTGAGAGATGTTGGTGGACTTGCCAAAATGGCTTGGTCTCTTCTGGCAGCATGTGTCGGTGGTCTGGAAAGCCTTCCATAATATACTGTTTCAATTGTTGATAACAATCGTCTTCTCTGGCTTGTTTGCGCAATTCTTGCAAACGAATGCTCTCCATCTCACTCTGGTGGACACTTCTGATCTCCGCCGCTGAAATATCTTGGTCACCTCTCTCAGCCAATGACTCTTCTGGGGTGGGAATGCTAACTGGGTGCCTAGATAAAGCATCTGGGGCCTGGTTTGTTGCCCCCTTACGCCATATGGCCTTAAAATTAAATGCCATTATCTTCATGCGCATGCGTTGTAGCCGTGGGTCCTCTATCTCATCTAGTCTGTGGCTGTTCAGAATCAGTACAAGTGGATTGTGATCTGTCCACACTTCAAACTGTGGCAGCCCTGTCAAAAACATGGTGCACTTCCATATGGCCAACGTCACAGCTAACAGCTCCATTTCTATGACTGCATATCGCGACTCCGTATCAGTCAAATAGCGTGACCCAGCTTGTATCAAGTGCCATGCTTGTACCAAGTGCCATGTGCCATCTGCTCCCTGTTGCTGTAGTACAAACCCCAAACCTTGCCTACTCGCATCCGTGCATAACCGTGTGGGCTTTGCAATGTCAAAGAATGCCAGCACTGGAGCTGTTGTGAGGCACTCCTTAGCCTTCATGACTACTTGGCCATGCTCTACTGTCGATAAGAACTCATTTTTGGTGCTGAGTAGTGGGCGAAATGGTGCCATGAGCCCTGCAATTGTATTGGTACCTGAGGCTAATTGATTGACTAGGCCCATAAAAGCTCGCAGTTCTGTACGAGTGGTGGGTGTGGGAAATTGTGAAATAGCTGCTGTGATTGAGGAGTCCAACTGGTACCCCTCTGGGGACAGACGAAAACCTGCAAATGTGATCTCTGTACAACAGAACTTCCACTTCTCCTTGTTGATAGAGATTTGCCTTTCCTTAAATCGCTGTAAAAACTGCTTAACATGAATCACATGCTGTTGTGGATCCTTGTCAAAAATAACTATATCATCTACTATTCTGCGATATCCTGTCAGTCCCTCCAACGCTTCTGCCATACGACGATTATAGTGCTCTGCAATTGACGAGAGCCCATAAGGAGCCCGCAAATACTTGAATCTCCCGTAAGGGGTAATGAAAGTTGTGAGTTCTTGGCTCTCGCTTGCTAAAGGACATTGATGGTAGCCTTTGGCAGCATCAATAACTGTAAAGTATTTGGCCTTCTGTGCAGCAATGTCAGCCACAGCTTCAGCTGGGGTAGGAGACATGTAACGTTCCCTCACGACAAATTTGTTCAACTTGGACAAATCCACACACATCCTAACACATTCTGTACCTTTCTTAGGGGTAACAACTATTGGCGCACACCACCATGTGGCCTCTGTGACTGGTGTAATGATGCCTTGCTGCTGTAGCAAGTCCAGTTCTTCTTTCAACTTGTCCCTGTATGCAAAGGGTACAACACGTGGTGTTTTTATACAAAATGGGACTGCGTCCTCCTGAAGCCTGATATGGAATTGCTCCCCTTCCATCACCCGTACTTGACCATCAAACACTGTTGGATATTCCTTCATAATTTCCTCTGCTGCAGCCTTCTTCGCACTATCACTCCATGCGGTGGTTGTCTGTACTGCTGGGGATTTGTTTGGAGCTGGTGATGGGTAGTGATAGGGAAGAATACCCAGACCCTTGGCTGCTTTCCATGATATGATAGCCCCTGTGACACCTGGGAGGAAGTGCAAATTATCATGGTACTGTTGCTGTTGCAAACAAAATGTGACCGGTATGCATCCCAGAGGTGTCATGTTGTGGCCGTCCACTGATTTAGGTATCACTGCAGATGGCAGCAGGTTATTTGGATGGCAACCCAGGCATGTTAAGATGTCTGTTCCAGCTGCCAAGATATCTGCACCAGAGTCTGGCAACACAGTGAGTTCATGAGTGCCCATGACTGTGGACACTTGGACCCTAATTTTGGGGGCTGGGTCGGTGAGTTGCTGTGTTAATGGGAACAATTGAACAGCATGTTGATGATCAGTGTGGATAGCATTAGCTCCAGGTTTGGCAAGTGGGAGAGGCTGTTGTGTTTGCCTACTGCGACACACCTTGGCAAAATGCCCGACTTTGTGGCAGTGTGTACATAGTTGGTTGTAGGCTGGGCATTGTTGGCAGCCTGCTTTGTGCTATGGTCCTCCGCAGCCAGTACAAGTCTTTGATCTTGCTTGGTATGGCACGCGTGCTGCTGCGATAGTGCCTGGTTCCACTTCCGTGATGTCTGAGCAGTGCTTCTTAGCTGCTTCACGACTGCGGCAACGCATGATTGTGGTTGCCAATGTGAGGTCCTTCTCTTTTAGCAGGTCTTCTACAGTGTCTGCATCTCATAAGCCCTCAATAATCTGATCTCTCAAGCCCTTCTGTGCGCATGCATCTGAGCAGAACTTGCAGGTCTTAATCAGTTCGCAAAGCTATTAAAAATCATCAAATGACTCTCCCACTTGCTGCCGGCATCTTCTAAAGTTCCTCCGTTCTACGGTCTCATTCACGTGATCATCTATGTACGCACGTATGGCTGCTATAATATCCTGCGGCGCCTTCATTTGATCTTCCGTCAGGCTGAGATTTTGTATGATAGCCAGGGTGTCTCTCGAGAAAGAAAGCATTAATGCCTTCACTTGTGTGCCGGCTTCTTTCGCTAACCCGGATAGACAGCTATATGACTCCCACTGGAGGCACCATGCTGTAAATTTTGTACCTCTGACTACCTGAAGATCCAACTTCGGCAAATCTCCTTGTCGGAATGTGTAAGTCTTCTCCGCCATTGTCTAGGAGAAAAAAATACAACAGAAAACTGATCAACTGTTACGAGCACTCCACCTTATACAGTGCCTCTAACCGGCACCAGGGAATCAGAACTGGGGTTATGATAGTCCACGTAGCGGTTCTAGTTAGCTCGCAGCAACATGTAGGAACATACTGATGACGGCATGTTCATATTCTTAATAAAAATCAGTACCAACACGCATGCGTATACAACCATTCATGAATATATTCCTACAGGGTTGTGAGTGTGGGACATGTTGTGGGAGCTGTAATAGGTAGTATAGATACCCAATAGAGATACCTGTGGCTGCATAATTGGTTTGCCACTGAAATCTGGGCACAACAACCATGCCCTTTTACTTTATTTCTATATTATTACTGGGCAGACAGAACAACTGACATGTCCAGGGGACCAGCCCAGAGTAAATTACAAAAATCAATAGTTACAGCAATAAATCATGTAATTAAACTAAAAAGTTGAACTTGAAACAATCAAGCCGGTGATCATGTGTCTCAATAACTGCACAAATATAACAATTGACCCCAGTACCATGCCCTTTTAATTATCTTATTGCAATCAAGCCTGGAAACTACGCCCTCTTATTGGTCTAGCTGCACTTATGGCAACCATGCTATTGTATAGGTCATTCAATAAAACAGTCACCCTATTATGCACGATTTTCTAATAGAGCAGACATATGCGTATATCACAACCATAATAAAAATGTATATTTAAGTTAAAAATAAAAATTAGTGAACAAGGGGATATGAATGATGGTATTACCCCTACTTTGGCATTGAAATATATAATGTCCACATAGGAATTTTCCACAGAAACTGTGTTGTAATACCACCTCTTGTTTCACTAGGCTGGATCTTTCTTAACTTCAGTTTTTATTACTATACTAGTACTACAGTAGTGAACAAATAAACGTGCTTACTTGAAGTAAATAGTTAGTAAGTTTTGCTTTAGATAGTTGTTGTTGTGTATCACCAACTGCCAAACCAACCTGTGAAAATGTGAATTACCTCCTACATCACTAAGGGACAATTACTGTATGACATGCATCACATCTTACCAATAAGTTGTTGAACAATATAGGCATTGTGATAACAAAGATAATCCATAAAAATATGGTTAAAGTGGGGTATAAGCGAACTAAGCCTGCATCAACTAACTCTTGGTGGTTCACAAATATTGCATCAAAATCTAATTCCCCAGTAGTCATGACAAATATCTTCAGGAAACTACGTCCAAGATCAGAGAATGGTGTTCTTCTACCCTGTAGTATTACATCATTTATTAATCTGATTACATCTGTACAATTACTTACTGGTAGTGTTAACAGGATATAGAAAGGAAGGGCAAATGCAAAACACAACAACACTCCAATTATAGCCAGTTTAGAGAATGCTCTTAATATGCTTTGAAGCATGTTAATGACTATTCCAGTTGCAGGAAGCTTGTTTAAATGAACTATCAACCCAATCCATCCACAGAACAGTGCTATAACACCCACTTCCCAAGTAGTAGTACTAGCACAGTAGCAATTGTCTTTGGTATGCAGAAAGAGCACAACAAATACAATCGATGAAATTAGGAATGCTGTATCAATCCATGATGCTAAAATTCTGAAGAAATTTATTCCTCTTCTAGACAACTTGAGCACATTCAAAAGCAGGAGGAATGTTGTAATAATGAAAAGTAAACTTGTTGCTTTGTCCAAAAACTTTATGCTTAATGTACTCATGCCTAGAAAGAAAGAAATCAAATAATATAAACTAGCAGAAAACAAAGTATCCAACATCAATCATGTATGTATAAATTTTACAGGAATTGTGATGCTTCAGCTTACTGAGATAACATCAGCTCAAGCTGCCTATCCCAGTACACAAAAAATCAATTAACCATGTAATAGTTTGACAACTTCATTCAGATTACTGGATATTAATTTATTAGACAACGTACATACCTAGCATTTATAATACCCATGCTTTTAATAAATACTCCTCTCTGTGGCAGGTTCACTCTTGATTGTTCTGAGTGATTATTTCAGTGCAGCATAACCAAAATACTCTAATAAAGTAGTCAAACCACTGGTGCAAGTGTTTTATCACAGGCCAGTGAAATTAACTTGTAAATATGTGCTAGTAGTACATAAACATAAATATCAGTACTATGTGTATACCACATCTGATACTAGAGATGTACTGATCTACCAACCTAGTATTGGAGATCAGCAGCCATTCTGAATGATCAATCAATTTTTTATATAAACACTGATTCGGTTCAGATCTTCTGATAACCATGTCTAACCCAATGTCTTCAAACATACTAGACTTACTCTTCCATTTCTCTTCTCCATTTTGGTTGGTCATGATTCAAGAAGCCATATAGTACATGTGAGTTTGCTGTATTCAGTGAAACTTACCCTTTAACGTACCCATCCTTCTAAGAAACAATGAATAGTGCTACACTAAATGAAGTGAAATCTTACACGCATTCAAACATGGAGCAAGTCTTGGTAGACGATATTTTGGTAATTATGCAGCTTACAATTGCCCTATATCCTATGAGCTATGTGTAACAGATCAGTCATCATACATGATGATTATGGTAAATAAGTACGTTGGATTGGAAATGTTGAATCAGTAGTAATTCGGTACATCTCTATCTGATACTGACAAATAATAACAGCTAATACAGAGTAATTCCTATTACAACCATCCTACAGATCATGCAACACAGTATAATTTATTCTATAACCTCTTTCTGTGCAATTTGACTTCTTGTGTTGGAAATTCTTGTATCGGCAATAATCTGTAATAGAGAATAAGGTGCTCTACATCATCAACACTAATTGATAAATTATACCTTTGCACATAAACTGAGTATTAATATCATCACCATCATCACCTAAAGCACAAGACACATTACTGCTGGTTGTAACATGTGAAAACTAAAACTTCAACTTAAAGTTGCATACATGCATCATGCCTATACAAAATACAGTCACCTGCATTATTCTATATTCAAACAAGTTGGAAACATGAACCCACTGGAATGTTTCACATGTAGCAGCCAACACTGACATTGCTATAAACAACAAGTTTCAACAGTTCTGTTGCAGTTCAACTTGTAGTGCAAATTAATACTGCACATTATTAGTATGGAACTTTGTGTTAAATATCCATAAAAACAACCAAGCTGTGTGCAGCCTTCAAAAGCTATGCATTTATCAACATTTTGTAGCCATTTCTTGGCTGCCATTGTTGATTTCACAACTTTTTGACGCAGGCTTTTGAAGGCCGCACCCTTTTTCACATCATTTTCTTTTTGTACTATATGGGGGTTTGTTTTTACCCACATTTATTCTATTCTGCAGACACAATGATGATTATCAAACGGTACGGTCGTACTGTTTAAGTAGGGATCCTGGTGAAATTTTCGCGCGCTGCCCAAAATCCCACTTTTAAAAAGCATCTTAGAGATATCTTACGAGACAAAAATTATCTTTACGGAATAGTACTAGTCCACATAATACATAAAACAGCATTAAATACAACAAAACACTTACAGGTGGGCGGATATAGAATTTTTAAAAATCGCTAAAACTTGAATTTTAGACTGACTGCCTGACTGACCACAGTCGCAAGCCTAAAGGCCAAACGAAGCAGTGCATGGCCACCATTTTATGCCATAATAACAAACTCACCAGTGGGATGTGCCTTTTGAGATTCCGATGAGTGTGTGCCCTCTGCGCCTTGTCTTTTCTTTTATCTTCAATCAGACTGCTTGTCTTCTTCATCCAACGAAACCATATCGAGGCATTAACTTTCCACATCAACACTTTCTCTAAGCAGCATAATAGACACCACGAGATTATTTAAGGCACTTAGACTACACGCTACTGTTCGGAAGTATTGGTACTAGATAGCTTTCACGATAGGTCACAAGATCACGCCCATTCTTTATTATACGCATTATCGATCTATAAAATGACACACCCCTTTACGCTAGCTGTATTTCAGTGACCACACACCTTCAAGTTGGAAGGCTGACTCGAGATACTCTAATAATCGATTGAAACCATGATGACCATGCCCCCTTTTGGGAAAGCGTGCACATCTTTGCAGGCTGACTCGGAATACTCTAATACAACAGTCACCTTAATAGAACAGTCACAAGTTTATAGCTAGCTGTATGCCTTAACAAAAAAACTAAACAAACTAGAATATTAGAAATTTAAAAATGAAGTAGGGATCTAAACAATAAAAAGTAGTGAAAAAAGAAATGAACGATGGTAGTTATTACAGCATAGCTCGGTGGGAATCCGGTTTGAACCATTTAACAGAACAGTCCTTTGTTTCTTAGCACACCAAATTTTAATATCTCACGTGAGTCCCTACTTTGGCATTGAACACAAAATAATTGCTATACCATGCCAAAGTAGGGATTTCCCAATGAGCTATGCTGTAATAACTACCATCATTCATCTCTTGTTTCACTACTTTTTATCGCTTAGATCCCTACTTCATTTTTAAATTTATAATTTTTAATATACTAGTTAAATACAAATTTAAAGTTATTATTGTATTATATTGCACATGCTTTTACTTGTTGTTATTATTTTAAAGCTCTAATAGAGTTGACATCTTTGAAGAATTCTAATAGAGAATGTTCTAGCATCTCCAGTAATAGATCTACGAAATTATATATAATTATTTATAAAGTAGAGGTGAACAGCTGTGATAGCAGTGACTCAGTGGTTAAGGATTTGGGTGCTCAGTATGGAGGTCCTTGGTTCAAGCTGTGGTAGGATTTTTTCCAGACATTTTTCATGCACTTCTGTTCTACATATTACCATATCTTGACCCCACAATTTACGGCTTTTTGCTTTGTAACTCTGTAGCTGCTACTCCTTTGTTTTTCAAACCATCAAAAGGTGCTACTTAGATGGTTAGCCTTGTACTCAGTTGTTTCCATAAGTGGTTTACCCTGTAGCCAAGACAAAATTAAGTTCTATCTTTTCTATGCAAATAAACTTTCATAGCACCATCAGATTCATTGCAAACATAGTATGTGAATTCACCTTTATATGCTCTTTATCTGTACAGTAACTACATTCCAAAGCCCTATGTTAAAGTTGTATTAGTAGTCATTCTTGTTGTTAATTACTTTTGTTGTGTGAACGTGCCCTTTTTGTACATCCAAGGTATTTTTGCATGGTGATCAAGACACATGGTAGTGTGTTATGTGGCCAAGAAAGCCAGTGTACCACACCATGTCTATATTGAATGGAAGAAAGAAAATGTGATTTTCATGACTCTATGGTCTCTGCTCCATAGCACACCATTTTCTATAACTGTCTGCCATGCTTAAATTTACTCCAGCCATTCTTGAGATATGGGTGGTCAAAGTTTTGAATTGTATATGTTTTTGGATTTATAAGGGCCTCTTTACACAATTTGTAAAGATTGCAAACTCATAATTCAATTACCTTCATCTAATTCCTAAACCTCCATGCAAAAACAGCTTGGCTATAAAAAAGGCATGTCCATGAAAGTAAAAGTAGCTGGCAACTGAAGAGCTGATATCTGGAGCTAATGGTAGTATAACTAACTGCAATAAGCAAGTTTTAATATTGGACCCATTGACTCACATTCTATATTCAGTCTCGCTACAGTTGCAATTAGTTCTGTAGTCCTTCAGCTGCTAGTGTGTATGCACTAACTAGATATGTATCACACAGATTTAATAACTGCAACTTCTGTGTGCAAACTACATTATATTGAAGGTAAAATAATATGATTACCATACGTTCACATGGTACGCAGAAATTCTGAACTTTTTAATATGAAACTGTGAGATGTTTGTCAGCTATTACCTAGCTGTTTGCATGGCCACACAAACTATATCTTGTAGAACAGAATCTGGATCACATACTCATGATATAATTTTATATCAATACAATTGACCCTTTCACGCAAAAACAGCTTGGCTGTAAAAGAAGGCGCATCCATGAAAGTAAAAGTAATTGGCAACTGAAAGAGCTGATATCAGAGAGGATAAGAATGAATACTAACTGCGCTTTAATATTGGACCCTTATCATTGACTCGTGCTCTACATTCAGTCTTGCTGCATTCCCAATTAATTCTTAATTGGCTAGTAATTTGGTTCATTATTAGGCACTGTCAAGTTGGTAACAAGTCTCACTCTTAATAAGCTCCCAAGTTGAACTCTAATAAGCAATCAAGAATATTAGGTTCACATGCTTTGTAAGTAGCCACTAAATTTCTCTGCAGCAACAGTTCACATAATAAAAATGGTCTATAATGGTTTTTCAGATCTAAATATTTCCTGGGACTGGACTCCCAAGAATGACATTCATGTCTGTTGCTGCTATGTAACTTTCATAGCCAAAGTTTTCCTTTATCCACAATTTGCCTTGCACCACCACCTCTGCTTGTTCTGCGTTGGCTGCTCTATTAGAGTATTCACGTTGAGAAGAATTTTTGCCAATAAAATTGTCATATTTTCTTGAAACTTTTACATGTTTATATGACAATGCCAATCATGTCCAGGTAATCTCATTCAAAACAATCGTTTGTGGTAGGATTTTGAATCTCCAACTTCACAACAAATCTACCAAAATGCGTGGTACCACTATCAATATAAATAAAACAACTATTGCGATGGCATGTTGATAGCAACAGGAGGTGGTCATATGATTAAAATTCAGAGAAGAAAACAATGGCTAACTGGCTGGGTATGCATGACACAAAAGAATTGCCCAGCTTTTGATTCGCATCATAATAGGTGAGTAATTTAATAAGGATACAACTATTGTTTGTGTGAGATATTGAGTTGAAAGTTTGTCATACATTCATGAACTGAGGTGTTAAAATGGTAAATATTATGTGAACTGTGGTGAGGTTTGCAAAACCATTGCTACATGTAAATAACTCATAATAGTGTTTTGTGCTTATTTATTTAAGCTGTGTGCCTTTTACTTTCTTGGCAGCATGTCTCACTACAATGAGTCTTGATAAGAGCAGTCAAACATTGTTAACTTGGAAGGTATATATGCATTTTATTTTAATACAGTAGTGCAGGTAGTCTAATACAATTAGCTATGTACAAGC
Source organism: Dysidea avara (assembly GCF_963678975.1). Classification (NCBI taxonomy): domain Eukaryota; kingdom Metazoa; phylum Porifera; class Demospongiae; order Dictyoceratida; family Dysideidae; genus Dysidea; species Dysidea avara. Next base: position 10,485,995 of record NC_089282.1, on the reverse strand, counting down.
AAATACAATTAAGCATAAAATTATTTAGTGATTGTTGGTTTTTGTATTACACTGCTCACTGATTCAGATTGGTATTTTGCTATGGCCCTTATAACTCTTAATTGGCTAGTAATTTAGCCACCTGTTTTCTGTAACATAGGAGTTTCGGACATTACCTGAGCACTTGTGTGATAGCTCAATTTTAAAAGTTAGTGATTTATTCTAATAGAGCATACACTACATATATTAAGGCACTGGCACTGATACCTCTCTTTGCTTATCAACCCAACCCTGTCTACCACTGCCAACCCACAGAACTGTGGAAGGTTGGCTAGAAGGCAGTTACTCTGTTAAGCCTGTCAGCAACAATAACGTAATGCCAGAACTCTTCAGCACTACGTTTTGTGTCCTAAGATTCCAATTAGATTTAGTTACTTATGATATTGAGGCTAAGAAACTTGGACAATTATTATATAATTTTGCATCCTATATCTCACATGATTAGAAGTAACTGCAGCTACAAACTGGTCAATATGATGACTCACAGTAGTGGTCACACTTGTTTATGATTTGAGGCAGGGGCGGATCCAGAGTTTTGGAAAGGGGGGTCAAAATGAAATGGCACTACATAGTCTGGTTTGGCAAGGTAAGACCAAAAAAAATGGTCACAGCCAGCTGACAATAACTGCCCACTCCACCAACTATGCATTTATCACTGATAAAGTACATAAAAATCCTTACATAACTTGCTACACACTACTTTAATACTGTGACTGCTTTATTAGAGTGACTGCTCTATTAGAGTATCTTGATCTTAGTATGTTAAAATTTTTTGGAGGGGAGTCAAGAGGGGATCCGCCACTGATTTGAGGTGTATGCTCTCTAGTTTTCCTAAATTGGCTGTGCAACTGCCACATTGGATTATATGTAAAAACACAATATATTATACATATCACTCATTTCAACAGAAAAACTGTTATTGGTCTATTCTTAGTCATAACACCCATATATAGATACAAACACTTGTGTAAGATAATGTACCTGAACTGCTGAAATCATCTCCATCATATGTCTCATTGGAGCACACCATAGTTTCAGTGTGGCTACCATTACAGTCTTTTCCATACCCAAATCCTGGCTTAGGCATACTGCACTGTCTGGTACGTGTTCTGGTCATGTTATAATTGCCACAGTGTGTAGGATTAGAGCAATTACTCCAGGATCCCCAGTCTGACCAACAGCCAGGAACTATATAGTTGGGAAAATAGTACATTCAGTCCTTTTAATAGTACATTCACAGTGCCAATCCTTTTTTCAAACTTCAAGTTATTTCATATGTAATTTGTTTTCAATAATTAATGAGTCAAACATTTACTCAAATAGACTAACAGAACATACTGTACATGTTAAGTCTATTACATACAGTAATTTAACAGTCACTTTTAATATTATATGTATGTATCTATGATGTTTGGATTATACTATTATACTGGCTTTGTAACTTACCACTACATGTTGATTCTTGTGGCAGTGGTGCCACTAGTACAGTTGCAGTGAGTAGAGCAACAAATAAGAGATAAGAGATAAAGTGAAACACAAAAGCTGGGAGACCAAAATATTGCCACTTGTACAACAATAGCTCATGAACAACAGGATGTTCTAGCAAAGATATCCTCCCACACTCCACCTATAACCAAAGTTAAAGTATGCTACTATGATGAATATTAAAGCACAAAAATGTAATGCATGTGTACGGTGAAAGACAATGGTGAATACCACTATCTTTCATACCATCGTAGTTAAGCATAGTTTTGGTGTGGATAACTAACCATTAGCTGTAAAGTGTGGTTTTCCTTGGTGTAACGTGGTTGAAGCCAATCATTGTTTTCAGCTTTATTAACTTCAGTATTACGGTCACCTTGAGCTTGTCCATTAGTATCATCTTCTACAGTAAGCATAGGAATTTCCATTTCCATCATTGGTGAATTATGTGATGTACGACGGCGGCTTCCATTAGATCTTGTTGGTACTTTTTTACATCGTGTCAACATCTTACCAGTGTAGTGGCTTACAAAATCCTTGCTAATATCATAATCATCAAGAAACTTGAAGGAGTAGGTCAAACTAGTTATATTGTGCTCAACGTCATCCCCAACCTCCATACATTTATACAGCACCAATTCAGCCACATCTATCAGAAACAGTGGTATGCAGTGGTCCAGCCATTTCAACTAACCAGGCATATGACGGATTAACAGTCTCATGGGTGAGTCATTATTATTTCTTTTCCTAAACATCATAGCCTTTTCCCAATGGCTGCTCCTGATAATGGTAAGTACAGCTGAACTAAAGGAGCCATAAGTATCTGTCAACTTTGATATAGTACACAAGCACACACACACACTAACCGGCGACCATTTGCAATAGCTTCACAAAGGCAGTTATAATCTGATGAATTTCTTGCATTTACATCAATATTGGGCTGGTCCAGTAAAATTTTAACCACACCACAGTGTCCATTTTTTGCGGCCAGTAGTAGTGGTGTGTTCTACAAGGTGTAACATAATATTACAGCATACTATACTAAACTATATTCACATTGTTATCATGATCAGGACAGTCTACTGTCAAAGCTGCTCCGCTGTTGATCATATACGTGACAAGCAACTCATGACCTTCAGCTGCGGCACATGCTAACGGACTACCCTCTTTGTGGTTACTACATTAGTATATACCAGAACTACATTTGCATGCATTGCTAAACCTACTTACCAATATTCTGTACTAACTCCGTAACAGAGTAAGAATTTTACAATATCACAGTAACCATGTCGACAAGCAATATGTAGTACTGTATCTGCTCCATTGATTCGAGAGGACAAGACTGCTTTGTGCTCATACAGTACCTTGACACAACTATAAAATAGAATAAGTAACTAATCATTCTAGATCTGCACTGCATACATACTTTAAGTTGTTATGAGTCACAGCAATGTGAAGAGCTTCGTCATGATATTTGGTAGCTCTATCTGAATCTTCTTGGAGCAGTAACTACAAAAAGATCAACCATATAAGTATGTATCTATGTATGAATACATGTATACATCTTATTATGCATGTACCCTATTTCTTTGTATAAAGCTCCATTTGAATAAATGCCTATCTTGATTATAAGGTGGGAGTTTCCAGCACATTAGTATGCAACTACATCGTATATGGTAGGTATAGTCACATACAACAGGATATATAAATGATAGTTCACAATGGTGTATCAGTTATGTACTGTGGTGTGACTTGCAACCATATAGTGGAATACAGCTTAGAATTTAACATGTTGTATCTATATCTAAGTACCCTTAGAATAGAATCTTTTCCAAACTGAGTAGCCATTTTAATAAGATCAAAGAGTGACAAATTAAATGCATCTTCCAGTATTGCCTTTTCATCAGTACAGTGGCTATACATTGCCTGCAAAAGAAAATCAACTTAGTAACAACATTGACAGCTTTGAATTTATCACATCAAGACACACGATAGTGTGTCGTGCGGCCCAAGAAGCCGGCGCGCCACACCGTGAGTATATTGACAGGAAGTAAAGAAAACGTCATTTTCACACTTTTGTATCTCAGTGATAGCTTATCCAATTGAAACCAAATTTGCTGCAGAGTTGCCCGCCAGCTAGGGGAGTCTACATTCCAAATTTGAAGGAAATCACTCAAGCCATTTCTGAGATATGAGCGGCCAAAGTTTCGTTTTTTTTCTTCGTTTGTTTCTTTTTTTCTTCTTCTTCTTCGTCTTTTCACACACTTGCAAAAATTGCTATAAAACGCAAACGCGTGCTCCGATCACCTTGAAATTTGGTACACAGAAAGGGAGTCTAAAGGCACATCCTAGCATCAAATTTGGTGCAAATCTGATGAATGGTTCAAGAGTTATGACCGATTATTCGCGTAAAACAAGATCGATTTGTTCTCACGCCTACAGGGTAAACCGCTTCATGGAATGAGCTGAAAATTGCTATGTAGATGGAGTAACCATCGTAGGAGTGCATTTTGGTGGTTTGAAAGGAATCGAGATTAAGACCACGGAGATATGACACAAAACCCAACCTGTGTCACAATTACGCGATCGATTTTTAGCAATAAAAAAGTATTAGTTTTTACACCTACTAGGCAAACCGCTAAGAGCAATGAGCTGAAAATCGGTGTATAACTGGAATAATCTTCATAGAAAGTCCTTGCAGTAGTATAGAAGAATTAGATTACAAACCACTGAGTTATGATTCGAAAGCCAACTCTGTGTAGCAAATGCGAGATCAAGATACTCTAATAGAACAGTCACCCTAATAGAGCATTCAGCTTATTTACTCCATTATAGAATTCTATTACATTACAAGTTATTCTGTAGGGAGTTCAGCTGTAAAAAGTTAATCTTATAGACAGTTCAGCAAGAAGCAAGTCACCCTGTGGAGAATTAAGCTACAATTATATCAATGTAGAGATTCAGAACATTACAAGTCACACTGAAGAGAGTTCAGCTATAAACAAGTCATGCACCCTGTAGAGAGTTCACCTGCAATTAAATTACTCTCTAGAGAATTCAGCTACACACAAATCACTGTGCAGAGAGTTCAGCTACAAACAAATTATCCTGTAGAGAGATCAGCTACAAACAAAACACTTTGCAGAGAGTTCAGGTACAAACAAATCAATCTTTAGAGTGATCAGTACAAACAAATCAACTTGTAGAGAGATCAGCTAGAAACAAATCAACCTGCAGAGAGATCAGCTACAAACAAATCAGCTTGTAGAGAGATCAGTTACACACAAATCAACCTGTAGAGAGATAAGCTAGAAACAAATCACCCTGTAGAGAGTTCAGCTAAAACAAATCAACCTGCAGAGAGATCAGCTACAAACATATCACCTTATAGACAGTTCAGCTACAAACAAATTACCCTGTAGAGAGATTGACTACAAACAAATCAACTTGCAGAGAGATCAGCTACACACAAATCAACTTGTAGAGAGATCAGCTAGAAACAAATCACCCTTTAGGGAGATCAGCTACAAGCAAATCAGCTTGTAGAGAGACCAGTTACACACAAATCAACCTGTAGAGAGATAAGCTAGAAACAAATCACCCTGTAGAGAGTTCAGCTAAAACAAATCAACCTGCAGAGAGATCAGCTACAAACAAATCAGTTTGTAGAGAGATCAGTTACACACAAATCAACCTGTAGAGAGATAAGCTAGAAACAAATCACCCTGTAGAGAGTTCAGCTAAAACAAATCAACCTGAAGAGAGATCAGCTACAAAAATATCACCTTATAGACAGTTCAGCTACAAACAAATTACCCTGTAGCGAGATCGACTACAAACAAATCAACTTGCAGAGAGATCAGCTACACACAAATCAACTTGTAGAGAGATCAGCTACAAACAAATCACCCTGTAGAGAGTTCAGCTACAAACAAATCAATGTGCAGAGAGATCAACTACAAACAAATCACCCTGTAGAGAGATCATCTAGGAACTAGACACAATGTAAGGAGTTCAGCTACAAGCAATACACCCTGTTGAGATTTCAGCTACAAACAAATCAACCTGTAGAGCGATCAGCTAGAAACAAATCACCCTGAAGAGAGGTCAGCTACAAAAAATCCCCCTGTAGAGAGATCAGCTAGAAACAAATCACCCTGTAGAGACTTCAGCTACAAACAAATCAACCTGCAGAGAGATCAGCTACAAACAAATCACCCTGTAGAGAGTTCAGCTAAAACAAATCAACCTGCAGAGAGATCAGCTACAAACAAATCACCTTATTGACAGTTCAGCTACAAACAGATTACCTGTAGAGAGATCGACTACAAACAAATCATCTTGCAGAGAGATCAGCTACAAAAAATCACCCTGTAGAGAGATCAGCTAGAAACAATCACCCTGTAGAGACTTCAGCTACAAATAAATCAACCTGCAGAGAGATCAGCTACAAACAAATCACCCTGTAGAGAGATCAGCTAGAGACTAGACACAATGCAAGGAGTTCAGCTACAAGCAAATCACCCTTTAGAGAGTTCAGCTACAAACAAATCAACCTGCAGAGAGATCAAATCACCTTATAGAGAGTTCAGCTACAAACAAATTGCCCTGTAGAGAGATCAGTTACAAACAAATCAACCTGCAGAGAGATCAGCTACACACAAATCAACTTGTAGAGAGATCAGCTACAAACAAATCACACTGTGGAGATCAGCTAGAAACTAGACACAATGTAAGGAGTTCAGCTACAAGCATATCACCCTGTAGAGATTTCAGCTGCAAACAAATCACCCTGTAGAGAGATCAGCTAGAAACTAGACACTATGTAAAGAGTTCAGCTATAGAAGAGGTCACGTTATAGAGAATTTAGCTACAAAGAAACCATCATGTAGAGAGTTCAGCTGCAAACAAATCACCTGTAGAGAGTTCAGCTAGAAACAAATCACCCTGTAGAGAGATCAGCTAGAAGAGGTCACCTTGGAGAGAGTTCAGCTACAAAGAAATCACCACCTAAAGAGTTCAGCTACAAAGAAATCACCCTGTAGAGAGTTCAGCTAGAAGAAGTCACCTTGTAGAGAGTTCAGCTACAAAGAAACCATCAAGTAGAGAGTTCAGCTGCAAACAAATCACTCTGTATAGAGTTCAGCCAGAAAAAGTCACCTTGTAGAGAGTTCAGCTACAAAGAAACCGCCATGTAGAGAGTTCAGCCTCAAACAAATTACCGTGTAGAGAATTCAACAACAAACAAATCGCCCTGTAGAGGGATCAGCTAGAAGAAGTTACCTTGTAGAGAGTTCAGCTACAAAGAAACCATCATGTAGAGAGTTCAGCTGCAAACAAATCACCTGTAGAGAGTTCAGCTAGAAGAAGTCACTTTGTAAAGAGTTCAGCTACAAAGAAACCATCATGTAGAGAGTTTAGCTACAAAGAAAGCATCATGTAGAGAGTTTAGCTGCAAACAAATCACCTATAGAGAGTTCAGCTAGAAACAAATCACCCTGTAGAGAGATCAGCTAGAAGAGGTCACCCTGTAGAGAGTTCAGCTGCAAAGAAACCATCATGTGGAGAGTTCAGCTACAAAGAAATCACCCTGTAGAGAGTTCAGCTAGAAGAAGTCACCTTGTAGAGAGTTCAGCTACAAAGAAACCATCATGTAGAGAGTTAAGCTACAAAGAAACCACCATGGATGTAGAGAGTTCAGCTAGAAACAAATCACCCTGTAGAGAAATCAGCTAGAAGAATTCATCTTGTAGAGAGTTCAGCTACAAAGAAACCATCCTGTATATAGTTCAGCTATATTTTAAGTCACCCAGTAGAGAGATCAGCTGCTAAAAAATATCCTGTGGGGAATAATGGGCATGTAATAAATATATGTATATAATTTGTATAATTACTAATAAAATCAAAAATAATTGAAGTATTAAAAATCTTCTATAAGTTCTTTTCTTCTTCCTGTGGTAAATAAAAAAACACATGGGTTAAAAAAGCCCCAAAGCCAGCCATAGGCTGGCTTTGCAGTATACAATACAAAAAGAAGTGATATCTAATCAAAAACAGCCAAGCTGTAAAAAAAGGTGTGGCCCCCAAAAAGGCCATGGTGAAAAAAGATGTGAAATCCAAGGTGGCAGCCAAGAAATGGCTGTGATGGTAGGTTAATGGTAAAAATTTTAATAACGACAATTCAGGTGAATTTTGTGCCACTTGGTCTTGGCATCAAATTCACCTGAATTGTCGTTATTAAAATTTTTACCATTAACCTACCATCACAGCCATTTCTTGGCCGCCACCTTGGATTTCACATCTTTTTTCACCATGGCCTCTTTGGGGCCGCACTTTTTTTTACAGCTTGGCTGTTTTTGATTAGATAGTATGTACACACACACACACACACACTACACACTATATACGTACCTTAATCAAAATACTGTGATTATTTTCAATTGCCCATTCAAGCAAGGTTTTTTGACGATTCACATGCTGATGAACTTTATAACCAAACATAAGCATGCCCTTCACAACTTGTAGGTGACCAGATTCAATAGCTCTCATCATTGGAGTATAATTGCTGATATCTCTGATCTCCATGGCATTAGGCCTGTATATATAAATAAACAAATACAATTCAATGATTCATACACATGATCATTGCGACTATGCACAAGTGTGTATATGCAAAAGGAAACAGAACAGCAAAAGAAAAAATGCAAATATTATTTTTTTTAAATAAGGAAAGGATAAGGATATATATATACAAGGAAAGGAAAAGGAAAAGTATAAAATCACCAATGTGAGGAATAGTAGGGATCATTGCAATAAAAAGTACCGAATCAAGGGAGATCACAGAATCATTAACTCTATCTGATGTGCAAATCTATTCCCTACTTTAACCATGCTAGTTTATGGTATATGGGCTAAAGATTAAATTTGCACATCAGGTGATCTCCCTTGTTTTATTGTAATGAACCCCACCATAACTTATGAAATTCCTATACACTTGCTAACTTATTTTGCAAGTAAAGTATATGCACATTGCATAGGCCACTACTGTTGAGTTTTGCTTATTTCAAGGCAACATTTAGTCAGCCATGCAGTTGATCAATTGAAAATCTCATAATAATATCAAGAGTTAATAATAGTACTCTACTATTATTAACTCTTGATAATATTATGTATTTTGTTTAGGCTTGACTGTACTCAACTGATATTGTCAAGGAACTGTGAAGAAAATATGAACTAGTCAGCATAATTTTGGTGGGAAAATCGTGATCCTTATTTAGTATTACCATGGTAAATAATTGAGTTCCTAGCAGTAAAGTTTTCTAATCCATGTACAGTAAGGTTAACTGTCTAAACAGGCCATTGGAATAATGCAAAAAATGCTTTATTTGGGTGTACAAAGTGTCCTACTTAATGTAGCCATCTGCTTAAGAAGGTCAGCCCAAGGGTGGTCAGAATAAAATTGTTGAACTGCACTGGTGATGATAGTACAACAACTTACGGTAAAAGCTCCAACATCTCAAAGCAAGTGTGGTAATGCCCATAGGACGCAACAACGTGTAGGGGTGTTTCCAGACTGAAATTCGTCTCCATTAAAAGCTCCCTTACCCCAGGTCTGAATAATATTTCCTTGCAAGTGGCAAGATCATCTGTATCACTGTATAAGTGAAGTATCGTATTCTTGTGGTTGTCAGTACTTGCAAGGTTAGATCCCTTTGTAATCAAATAATTGATTGTTTGTGCATTGTAATTGAAAGCACATTTTGCTACAAGTAGTGGTGTTTTCCCATCATTAGTTTTCTGGTCTATCATTACTTTTTCTACTTCAGGGTTTCGCTTAAACATCAGAACCAAAAGGTCATATCTTCCATATTTACAGGCTGTGTGTATGGGAGTATACCCATCATGATCAGCTTGTAACACTCTAGCATCATTATCCAGCAGTTCAGTCACTATTTCCACACTATCTGAAGCAACAGCATAATGGAGTGCAGTCTTCTTCTGGACATTTGTCTTGTTCACTTTCAGAGAACGGACTGTAACAAGTTCTCTAACAACTTCAACGTTTTGAGATTTGACAGCTAAAATCAGTGGTGTGTCTCCATGGACATTCTCAGAATTCACATCAGCACCTGTAACAAACCATATCACACACACACACACGCACGTAAATTTTAAAAATTGCAGATATGGGAAGGAAGGATTATACGTCTTATGGATCATCAAAGGACTAATGATTGTTTTGCTTAGCAGACCAAGCTATTGCCTATATCAAGACACACACATTGATAGCTAGGATTCTTGGTGGTCAGGATAAACACTCCACAATAATTACCTTACTAATTATTTCATCCAATAAAGAATCCTAGCACTGTGTGCCTTACCTGCACATGTCATTAGTAATAGGTGAAAATGAATGCAGTCCATATGATATTTAGGGTCTCTCTTGAAAAATCTTAGCAATAACAAAAAATTAATGACTTTATTATTACAAGTTTATTGACATCAACATCTAAATTATGAGCACTTAAAAGTCTGGGCTGCTTAGCATAGACTACTCATTCTTTATACCTCAAGGACCTAGTATAAATAAACTCTAATAAAACTTTAGCTTCCTATACCACGTGATGCACAAAGTCTGTTTGGCAAGATGATGCAGTGCTCACTTCTCATTGAACATTTTCTTGTTTCTGAACTTTAGTAGCTAGGCATCCTTATTGTGCAGCATGAGTAGCCTAATGTAGTCAGTTGTAGATCCTTTTTAGAGGCACTTGTAATTTCTAGTTGGTACAAACAACTTGTAAGGCATCACGATGGAAAAATCTGGATTGGCCATGCAAGACTACTTGCAGAGGCAAGTATAGAAACATTATGATTCCAAGAAAAGTTGGTTCCCCATGGGTCTCGGGTCCTTGGTCCCGAGTTCCACTGTTTATACAAACCCAATTTTTGGTGGAGGTATTATGTGATGGCAACCCCCCAAAGACTGTATGTATGGAATTTGTTGTATTTTCAAGTATATATAACTAAATCTGCCTAGACTCAAACCAAGAGTTAATAATAGTGGAGAGGAGAGTGTCTAACACAATACAGAGCCTCTATAAATGATTCAGTGTGATTCAAAGGAATTCTCTCAGACGTGTTAACAAGTACACACTGCCAGAAAAAGGAAATGTGATGATTGCACATGGGAAGAACAAAGAAATGTGATGATTAAAACAATCTTCACATATAGAATATACTACAAATCACAGAATTTGAATCATACTGAATCATTTGTAGAGGCTCTGTATTGTGTTGGACACTCTCCTCTCAATTATTAACTCTTGTTCAAACACTAGGCAAAAATAAAACAGGTAAGTAAAATTCTGGGATAATGGGAACCGGAAGGGGAACAACGGGAAGTGGGAATGGGCACAACCAATGGAAAATGCCTAATGAAGGTCATTGTGTCACCAGACCAATTATATCTGTAACATACCAAACTCCAAGAGAAGTTTCAACACTTGTATTCCAACTGGAAAGTCAGCCATAGATAAACGTGTGTTCAGTGTAACTGATAAGGCTACAGACGAAGACATTTGCTCATGTAAACTTGAATCTAAACCATAACTTTTTACTGCTAATATCAAAGGACTGTTCTGAAATTCATCTTTAGTAGCTGTCTTGAACAGACCTGTGTTATCAAGTAATTCACATACATAATTTAAGTTGACTACAGCTATATAATTACTTAAAATACACATGGTAAAGTATATATTTATCACTTACTGCTAGTTTGTGACAGTGAAATATTAAATGTGCAAGTATACTTAACATTTATATGTAAGTAATAAAAGCTTACTTGTGCCACAATCAAACAATTCTTCTATGATTTTGATCCTTTTGTTGACAATTGCAGCATGGAGCATATTATAACCACTTTCATCACATACTTCCAAGAAATTGCTAATAGGATAAAATGAGTCAGCAGCATGTCCAGCTTTGTTTAGCAGTAATTTTACAGATTCTAAATCTCCATTAGCAGCAGCCTGTAAGGATTTGATGTTAGTCAATTTAAAAGACAACAAAATATTGATATCAAATATTTAAGTAGCTTGCTTACTACATCTTATAGTCAATACAGTGATGAGGGATTTGGCTGATACAAATCCCTAAGTACATCCATGTTACAACTGTTATGTGGCAATTCCTATAGTTAGCTGACTTCCTTCTACTATACGTACATGGCTTGCAATTTGTATTCAATACAGCTGATTCCTGTTTCTATTTTGAGTGCGAAAGGGAACCCGGCATGACTATTGTACTGAACCATCAAGTATATTATGTTGTACTTGCCAAAGTGTGCGTGTTCTAGCGTGGTATGAAATAGCACCACCAGTGTGCAATACCTGCCAGGTTCTCCAGTGTTCATTAACTTTCTTAGCAAATGTAAGCTAAAGTGCTAGCTCTGTTGTTATATAGAAATTGTTCCCAAAGTGTATTTGTTACTTCAAGGCTAGTAGTCTTTGTTGGCTTAGACCACACTGAATGGAAAGTTCCCACTGTACCAAGCTCTGTTTGAATGTACTTCAGCATAGACATTTGTCTGTTCTGCGGCATTAAACTTTTTGTGTCTAGCTGTGCCAACTTTATTACATGTATATATGTACCAGCTTACAAAATAATATAATCCATAAATGTCAATATCAAGTGATGGCATGGACAGCCAAGAGTGTCTAAGCAAACAGTTGGCATTGCTGTGTGCATACAGTACTAATAAGTGAATAGATCCAAATTCAAAAACAAGAAAATCATTTACTTTCCTGCTATGCATGTTGTAATCATCCTACTTGTAGTAAGGTAGTTTTATTGGCACTTCAAGTACAGTATTGGCGAGATGGTCACAGCTGGATGGTGGTATGCTAGTCAAGTATGTGTTCCTTCTGGCTTTTTTGTTTCAACCAAGGTCATAATATCAATAATTTGGTATCATAAATTTCTGTTTCCTCTTCCCTACCTGCTACTAACACTACACAAACACAACTCAGTAGTGCTTGCTCTTATGAACAACTTTGTTCAAGGGTTCAATTTGTATTCTGTATGGTTTAGCTGCTAGGTACTTGTAGGTAGCTTTGAAGGTGTAAAATATTGGCTATCTTTGCATCTAAGTGACAAAATTATACAGCCTTATGTTTTATAGAAATCATTTTTACTCTTGGAGAAGTGAAATGTTTTTGACAACTTTGCAAATTGCAGAAACAAAATATATTATAATATGGAATGAATTCCTTCTGACTTACTTTGTACAGGCCCTTGCCAATACAGTGTATTTAGTAAAACTCTCCAAACATTTCTAAGGATAGACAAAGAGCCAGTAACCATTTGGCACTAGTCTTAAGTCCTGTGCGGTTTGTAGATTCGTAGGCATAGAATATGATACACACAATGTAACACCAGTTGAGACACTGGCCCATACACCTTTTTCAGTGACCAGGTTTGTGAGGTCAACCAGGTTGTACCCATTCACTGGACTACACTACTACTGGACTGGACTATTGGACTTTGTTCAAACACCCATTTCAACCATTAAAAGTGATTGGCAGGCTTTCAGCTTTCTCACAGGTCCCTAGTGAGATAGCATTTGCAGAATAAAACCATTTGCAGGCAAGAAGTTGATGTTTAAGTGCAGGTAAGATCTCAGATCCCAGCTATTGTGGCTCTTTTGGCGCATGCCTAGACTGCACGTTGCTGGGGATAAGTCACCACTGGGTCTGGGATTTTTCTGCATTCTTCATGTTTTAGCTACATGTTTCTGACTCCCTGTATCACAGGCTTTAAGCCTTCTCACAGGTCCCTAGTGTGATAGCATTATATGACCATTAATTACTTTTTAAACCATATTCACAGAGTTCTTAATGTCTTGTCTTGCATATTAGAGGCATCTAGTTTTAGTGGTCTATATAACGTATGAACTCATAATTAATGTATACTGTTAGATAGAGTATACATTGGGAGGTGTACCACTAGAATCAAGTGATATTGGCACAGTAAAGACCACAGCACCTAGCAAATTTAAACAGCAGTCTAATTTACAAGTAGCAAGCCTAAAGTTTTCACACCTACAAAAAAAGATATTTGCATCATTGGATGAAGAAGAATCCTCTTATGAAGTTCTACTTAGTGAACAGGAGTTACAGGAATGAACAAAATTCTGCATATAAAATAAAGAGAGAGTAAAAAGAAAGCCACTGGCATCACCAGACGATGAATTAGAGTGAGCCTCTGTCCCTGTCTGACTCTGTGCAATTGCATCATAGCCACACACTTTGTAATTACAAATAACTAAGTAAACAGTCTGACATGCTTCTGCTTCTGTATAGATTCCAGTAGACGTACAAACAGGTACAGTAATGCTTGAGGATGGAAAAACTGGAAAACATCCCAAAAATGGCAGGTCCCACGCAAATACATCAATGCTTGAAATTTTCAACTACTTGCAAGCACAATGATTCATCACAATAAATGCTCTGGCTTTTGGTACAGATGAAGATAAAAATTACCAGCAATTGGACATAGTTCATAGAGTGTCATGCAGTAAGAGTTGTTATCCAGTCAGTGTCAAGCATCGATCAGTAAGATTTGCTATCCAACATCAAGCAGCAAAATTTGTTATGCCAGAGTTTTTAACTTACAGCAGTGTTACAACTATGTTAAAATGGAAAACGTTACATCACAGAAGGAACATATTGAAATTAAATAGGTTGTATAAGATCCTACACAATTTAGTTGAGCTACTTACTTAGCACTACCAGAGATCATGAGTTTAAACTGTCCATCCCTTTTTCAAGAATTGACACTTACAAATTTAGCTTTTTTCCAACTACCATCTCTACATGGAACAAATTGCCAGTTCTAGTTGTAACAGCAGGGACAATTGACTCTTTTATTGATTTATTAGTTAAGTTGACATTGCACTACACTCATACACATGAGTTTTAGCAATTATAGTTTTCCATTTGTGTATCAGCTTTGTACATTATAAGAAAAATGTTCAAGAGAAGCTTAGAAGTTTATGTATTTTAAAATTTAAAACAAGGGTCACAAAAGTTTTTAGATGATACATTTGAAAATATGTGAAGGTACACAAAAATGGAGCGGCTTGTTGATGCCTCTAGTTATGACACAATGTTACATGATCATTGGAATGCTTGGGAAACTCCTTATGCAGGGGTGGATCCAGGAGCTGGCAAGGGGAGGGGCACAAACAGGCTAAGTTGGTAGGTAGTTGGGGAGAGCAGATTCTCTTGTTAGTTGCTGCATTTTTGAAGCAGCAAATAATCACCTCTTAGTAGTGTATTACTGTTGATTTTTGCCATTTTGGCCTTTGCAGATGGTTAAAAGCTATTTAAAAGGCTCTGAATGTCTTAATAACAGCAACACAATAATTATTTTTAGAGGCACTTAGTACGCACGAAGGTGCTGATTGACTATTTCACAGTTAGTTTGACTTTGGTTCGCTTTGGTTTAGGTGAATTTGTAATAAATACTATTAAATATGTATATTTTCATGAGTTTCATTAACTGATCTTGGCCTTAGTATTTACTAGAAGTATGGCTGGCTCCTCCACAAGGTCAGTGGGAGGGGGGGGGATATGCCCCAAATGCCCCATCCTGGATCCGCCATTGTTATGCTGGTGAAGGTGGTACTAAATTCTATGATTATTTTCTGCACTTTATGCAGATGTTGTCTGTCACTACATGTGCAAAGACCTTTGTGATGCTGTAGTCTCCTCCATCAATTTTTTAGCTTTGAATCACTAAAATTGCAATACCTAAGTAAATTATAAGAAAAGTCAATGGCCAGAGCTTGTGCAAAAACTGAAAATTTAATTAGATACACAACATAAAAATTATTTGTTTGTAATGAGAATAGAACCAGGTACTGACAGAAGTTCCCATGCGGTGCAGTCATACTGCAATGAAACACCACATATAGGCCATTTAAAGGTTAATGGACAATACGCTTGTAATTCCAACTGTCCGCAATGCATGGGTATCTCACAAAATCTGTGTTGCAACTGCACAAGTGAATGGCTAGTTTAATGCATTTTTTAAGTTGGTATGTTCAGTTGGCTCACATGACAGTATTAGCCATGAGTGGAATGTCAGCAGGAAGAGGACACAAAAAGAACCAGCTGCAGAGACAGAAATCTAAAGTGTACAGGCTTTCCCTGATACTATTATTGCATCACCACCTACATTAGCAGCAACATCAGGACTTCATCACATGTAAGCAGAGATCACTTCTACACCCATCTGCTGTACATTGTCAATCACACTAGACAACATTCTAACATCCAATATACCAGCAGTTCAATCAACCAAAAGTAGCCCTATTCCACATTTTACAGACTCAAACTTCTTTAGCCCCACTTGCACAGTAACCACCCTGGTATTCCTGGTATTCATCAACTGTATTTTCATCATTTAGCAACTATATATTTGTATCCATTTGCACATGCAGCAAATTTCTTCAGTTGCTATGATTCAAGTAATTTACTGATTTTATTCAAGTAATTGATTTAATTTTCTTCTTAATGTAATTATAATTTAATGTCAATGCAATATAAATTACTTCGTTGTCACCTCCTATCGCAACATGCAGGGGTAAGAGCACTCTAATCATAAATACAATCATACAGTATGACAGTACTTGATAATAAGGAACAATGAAAGTTTGGGCTTTTCTGGCCAAAAATATTGCCCTAAACCAGCCTTATAATACATTCATGATGCCTTGACAGTATTGGTTAGGTATATAAACCAAGCCCAAAAGTGCCTTCAGTATGACCTGACACAGGCTACTACAATTTTTTTTTACTTTGCTGGTCCACTACATTTCATTCCAATCTGCATTCCATGTTTTACAACATCCCTTCTGGTCAGCAAAAACATTTACATAATGTCTAGCATGGCCTAGACAATATTGCACATGCACCAACACATAATCATAAATTCACAGGGCTTTGTGTGAAAAGGAAATGGTTTATAGAAATTCATAGCAATGAATAACAATATTGTCTGGACACTTCAGCATGTTCTTATTCCCCTTGTGCCCAGCAGGGCTTACACTAATAGCACAAACATAATCAGGTGAGTGGTGACAATGCTAATTTCTTGGGCCTGAAGTGCAATCCAGCAAAAATATTGGTCGGCTAATTAAAATTAAGGAGTGCATAACAGTAGTGATTCTAGCGAAAAGCCATTCGAAAATGCCTAGGGATAAAGTTAAACTTAATTAGAAAAGGGTAATTTATTAGAGATGATCTCTTCTTATCATACAACTTGTATAGTAGGGATCATGGAAGTTTGGACTTTCTTGTCCTTCAATACCATAGATATACAATCTATGTCAATACTTACCCAAACACAGCCTTAAATTTTCCTTCAAAACAGCTTTGCAGTATTGATTAAGAATAAACAACCCAAAAAATGCCTTCAGAGCAGGCCTTAAACCCTTCCACCACATAGGCTTTATTTTTTCACTACAGGTATTTGATGTCACTTCGGCCTGAGACATGCCTTTCCCTAGCCACAGTAGCTACAGTGCATGCATCATGGACTTACTTTTGTCCTCCTTTGTGTTCCATTTCTTTCTCCCTGCCTTGAAGGTGTTAATTGGTGGTAACGTGCAGTGGCTTCAGTGCAAGCTGGCTGTTACAAGGATCATCCATAATTTCTGATTGATCAATTGCAGAGGCACTTCTCATTTTGTTCGTGAAATCGCAACAACAACGTTATCCAGTAATTGATAGTCGGGGCATATGGTATGTCAGGAGCTTATAAGTGCCAAAGGCGCAAATTACTGCTCTCTCTATAAGGACATGTGGCTGCAAAGGCATTTCACAAGACAGAACACAGCTATATCTTGAGTGTCACGCTCCTTTGCACCTTGCGGCACTTATGAGCTTCTGGTTATGTCTTGCTGTACCATTCTTTCATTTGTTGCAGTACACAATGGTTCACTAGTTAAGGAAAAAATAGCCATGACTAAAGTAGGGATTAATTGTCCACTAGTATAGCTGTAGGTGTAGATTAGCTCTCTTGTTTCCTTACTTTTTATATCTATGATCCATACTCAAAAATGAAATTCTAATTTTTCCTTATACTTGTCTAGTATTAGTAGAGGATAGCAGTGAAACAACAAGTCATGGTTCACAAGTGGACCTAAACTCATCGCAAAGAACCACTAGATGGTTATTTTGAGTTGCAGGATGCTTCAGTTTCAGGTAATTTTTGTAGGGTTCCAACAATAAAATAAAATTATAGTAGCTATTACAACACAGCTATATGTGGGAAAATTCCTATCATGCTAATGTAGGGATTTCCCACATACTAGAGCTATCACCATTCATATATCTTGTTTCAATACTTTTTATTGCTGAACTCTACTTCGATCATTTTAAAATTAATAGAGAGGCTAAAGGTGCAAAATCATCTTATCACCAGTTTTGTTGTGTGCAGAACATGCACAGTCAATCCTTCTTATAGACACGTTGTGCACAAATCTGCACAACATAACCAACCGAAAATCATTATACGTGTATATGGAGACAGAATATCTCAATTAGTTGCAGTTCCATGCATACATGTATTTCATTATAATTGATTCCGCATGCTAGTTAGATGGACTTTCTGCTAAATGCGGCTTGTCAAATTTGATCTTACACATGCAGTATGTATGCTGTGGTAAAACTAGTTGATATCACATCATAATGTCAGGTACACTGCACTGGCATTATAGGGTGCCCTAACATTAGGGAATCATTATTTTTATTTTTTGTTTTATGTCACCGCCTGCATCAATTTTTTAAGTACCCGCATTGTAGATCACATGAATGCACTATTTTATGACAGAGGGAGGCACAGGATGACCAAATGTTAAAATAAATGTATTAGGCTGTGCATACAAAGACTGAGTAAACACTGAAGTTTACCGGCAAACATGCGGCACGAAGCAGATATATAGTACAAATAGAGAAGATACAGAGAAGAGCCACAAAATTGGTCCAGGATCTTCAAAACTGCACATACAATGATCGCCTTACTGCTTTAAACTTGCCATCACTAAAATACTGTAGACTGCGTGGAGATATGATAATGTTCTACCAGCTATTACAAGCCATTTCAGTCTAGATACATCAGACTTGTTTACTACTACAACTTTATCAACAACTAGGGGTCACAATTACAAGTTATTTAAACCTCAAGCAACATCAAGAGTGAGATCTACTTTTTCCACTGTACGAGCCACCAATGACTGGAACAGTTTATCCAATCACATAGTTAATGCACCCACACTTAATGATTTTTAAAAAATTTCTCAACAGTAGCTGGTCTACTTTATTGTATGATTACTAATTAGTTAATTATTTTGTATGAGTTTTTGCTATAGAGCGGTTGCACAAATAATTACATTAGACGCGCTTTAAAAAACGTGTGGCAAGAATACATTGCCACAATGCATGAAAATTGCGTATTCGATTCTACTGCCACAACGCAAGTACGGATAGCTTAGATACTACAGTGTTACATTCACCCATTATAAGGTATTAATATACTAGAAGGATGAGAGCGTAGCTGGTCTAGTTTCTGACATCACGATAAAATTCCGCTTTTTGCTAGTACGCTCACGAAGCCAGATGCCTATTCACGTTTAGCAATGTGTTAAAACAGTTTTTCTGAAACAATTATGAAGAAAGAAAGCAGCTTAGCCTCGCCATTCCAACTTACGGGTGGACCTGTTTCGAAAATGCGTGGGCGAATATACTTTATTTTCGCCATGTAGCCACAAAGCAGACCGGCTTTGCTCTCACTACTCTAGTATGTTAGTACCTGGTAACAGATGATTATCAACACCGACGCAGTTTGGCTGTTAGGCACTCTACAATAACAGGAAAATGAAACACGCAATTTTCCCAGCACCTGGCTGCACACATGCCACACGTTTCAGTTGAACGCCGCACCTGTGACGTCACATGCAACCACTCTATGTAATTGCAAATTTGTTATGTACAGATCAGGCTTTACAGGCTCCTTGAGCCTTCTTCACCTGTAACACAAATACTAATACCAGTCAAAAAAAAAAAAAATATATATATATATATACATAGTCTCGCGTGACCAGACCCTTTCCGCGCAGCCGCTTATCGATTGGAGATTATAAGCGGCGCGCTACAAGCCGCTTATACCCCGAGATATTGCCTAAATATTTCGAGGGGCAAATCTTTCGCGGTTGAGCAACGTTGCTAAAAATAACGGATTTGAAGTATTAGACTATATGGAGGTCTAAATATTTTAAGGCTAAAATTTTCGCTGATAACCCCCAAAACCGCGAAGTTTCCCCCCTCAGTAAACTCCAATCCTGCGCGGAAAGGGTCTGGCCACACGAGACTAGATAGCTAACCTTTATTCCATATTTAGCGAAGAGATTTGTGATCAAAGATTGTCGTTCATTTCTAGGTTGAGGCAGCGTAGAAGACAGCTGTTCTTCATCGGTGATTAACGGAGATGGCTGATCTCCTGTAAAAATGCGGCAATCTAAGCTCTCGAAGGTTTCAGTCCTTCTCTGGGTCATTTTGTAGCCTCTGCGTGAAAATACTTCCCGTATGGAAACTTACAACTGTCGAGACATTATTAAGATCACTTCGCCAACAAGGCCTCGAGCAAAAAGTAACTTGAGGGGAAACGAACCGGCTATGTTTTTATACCTTTTCGGTATAAAAAGCGGGCGGAGGCTGAATGTAACATATAATTGCTTTTGCGGAAATGACGTCACGTGTTAGTCAGGCACATTTTGCTTCAAGGCGCCTTAGCCAAATACTGTAAGGGAAATGAATGCACTATATATGTTATTGCTACAGTCATGCACGTTTTATATAGTGAATATAGAACTTTATGCTATAACTAGCTAGCTAGCTATAGTTATGCCTACTAGTTACTCTTATAGCATATTCCTTTCAGTGTAGGGGAAGAAAAAAACTGCACTTCCAATAATTCTGTGGCCATTTCAGCTTAGTTCCATCAGTCTGTTACTCGAACAGTATAGACAGAATGTGTCTACTCAATAAGTATCATATAGCTACAGCTATATGGTAAAAAAATGGAAAAGTGTGAATACTATAATAACTATATAATTATTGTAAATTTATGGACAGTTATTCCTAGTTACTAGGATGTAAATAATCATTTATACTAGGTACTTTATTTATTAAAAGTATATTGCATAACTTAGTTACACAAGTACTGACTAACTCGGTAATGCTGGCTACAACTTTAAACAGGCTGTATAGGACCATGCAGGTGTCACACAGATTTTCAGCAGCTATAAAGCCTTAATAAATAAATAAATAAACTAAGGGGTAATTTGAGATAAAGTCACTCTCTAGAGTTCCGATGGATACATATACATGAAATTGACAAGGAGAAAACATCCTGACTACCTGACAGACTCCTGTAAGCATTCGAGCACTAATCGGATGGCCGCAGGTTTGAGGCTGCTCAGGTCCAGTCATGGATTTTTTCTCCTTTCTGCACAACATACTTTCTGTAACAACTTTAAACAGGCTGTATGACCAGGTGTCTACAGACCTTCAGCACTTGTGCTGTAAAGCCTTAATAAAAAAAATACACAACTGATAAAAATATAGCGTCTAAGTACAGTAGAGCAAACATAACTGCAGTGTTTGTGGTGTCAAACACATGGTCATGTGTGGCACATGCAGTCACTACCCACACTCCATGTTCATAAATAGTAACTAATGAATGCTATATGACCATGAATGTGATTTGTATTGCATATATTTCCCACTCATGCAAGTATATAAACAGCTGCTCTGTTCAATACTAAATTATGAATATACATGTAGCTATACATATACCAAAATTAAAACTCTTCACAGAGGTGGCTATACTTTTCATTTAAGACTACATGCTTAATCTCCGCCTATATAGGTCTCAGGATTAATTCTCTGGGGAGCCATTACTCTAACCACTATTTGTATTATGTTCATATATAGTTTGAAACAAAATTAAGTGCAGCCACTCTTTATTTGGACTAAGAGTGTAGGAGGACGATGTCTAGCTCTACCTCTCTTGCTGTAATGGAAGGAAAGAGTACCGTACCAGCTTGACTGTTGATTTCAAAGCCATTAATGGTATCTTGGAGAATCTCAGGAAATTCTATACTTTAAGGTAAGCTCATGCAGTTCCATCAAACTTTTATCCAGGTACTACACTTTTCAGAATGTTATATATATCATAAACTTATACATAGAGGGTGCATGACAGTCGTGTAAAACTTACTTTTTACATTTCTATATATATAAACTAAAATTTTCATGGAAAGATAAGTGGCAAAATGGCAATGTTACATTTCTACTATTTCTTTCAGTTGCAACTACCAGAAGCTGAAGAAATTTTGTATTAACAACTTTTTTGTTATAATTATGTCCCCAGCCCTCCCCTTCACTAAAATAAAGTTATAAATAATTAACAAATAGTGGAAGTGCATACTATTTAAACCTCTAGCCTCAAAATGACACAAAAATTTTACAATATTTGTACCAGCTATGTTGATTTGATAACTGTAATCATCATGACTGGGTAAGTAGAATTTGAGGAAAACAGAAATGGGAAGTGGAAATGAGCCATGTAAAATGCTTGATGAAGATCATCATGCAATATACAAGTTGGATAGGTTGCACAATGCTTCTTTGCGGATCCTTCCACTAAAATAATCGTAACACTCTAATATAGAGCAGCCAACTACATTATAATACTCTAATAGAGCAGTCAAGAACGATTTTTTGAATTATCCCACCAGGGACCCACATTGATGGCCTCTGAATTGATGGGCTATAGCTGTCATAGATATAAGTCATCAATATTGAAAGTTAGCTACTCTCTCAAAACCATACAATAAAGGAAGTGGTTACTGAACTGAAAGTTTTTTATTGTGGATGACACAAATTAACTGACAGCTATCCATCATTTAAGCACACTATTATAGTTGTATATGCTAGGGTTGGTATGCCCTGAGTATTTGACTTTATAGGGTGAACTAAGTATTCAATTTTAGGGCATGCGTTAGTTGCCTGGAGTATTCAAGTTTAGGGCACATGACAAGTAGTATTAGCGTTAGGGTCAGGTTCAGCTTTAGTTTCTTCTTCAGGTTAAGTTCTTCTTACTATATACAGCATACTTCTTGAGTTACATATATAAGATAGAAAAGTAAGGGAGTTTGGGAGCTAGCAGCAGTAGCACAACTGGTAGCACACAGAACTATTTATCACACAGCCTGGATGCCATACTTATTTGTTCTAGTAACCTTTTTTTGTCTAAGTTTTACTGTTGTTCAATAGCTGGTATGTTATTGAACCGACTTTCGGTTCAATAACCAACCACTACATTAATGTTTACAAAGGAGATGCAGAAAATTGTACCTGGAACCTCAGGGAAAAGTCACATAATGATTGTGAATAGTATAACAGACTGAATATAGTATGTACACATGAGCTGAGCCCTCAAAAACATTTAATAACTCATGGATGGAATTATATGTTACTGAAATTTGGCTCAGTCATTTATATTAAATAAAAATGTTTCTATATCAATTTAACGGTTTTCATTTAAGGTGTAAATATCAAAAATAATCTCTCCTAAATTTTAAATCAACAGTGTATATAGGTCATAAGATATGTATGACATTGCTGAATCCCACAGAAGGAACAACTTGCATTCTCACATAGATAATGTATGGGAAAAATACAAATTTTAAAGTGTCATATCTCATGACCTATATAGTGGAACCTCTATTTAACGGACATTTTAGGACCAACTGATTTGTACTGTCATAAGGAGGTTGTCCTCTTTCAGAAGTAAAATTGCATTGTAAAGGTCTATAGGGACCTCAGAAACTGTCTTTTATATGTACAGTGTCCTTTACAGGGGAGTCCTTTAAAAGAGAATATGTTATCCTTTTAAAAATTGGAGAAGCTACTTCAGACATTTACACCTACAAATAACAGAAAATTCAGGGGTAACAGTTTATTAACGGTTATTTTTTCCTTAGGCTACTCCAAGGAGATCCATTTCATTTACCTTAGGCTACTTCAAGGAAATCCATTTCATTGACCTCAAAAATGCTAGCAGTGAGCAGTTCATTATGGCAAGCTATTGCTCAATTCATAACCTATACAACAGTTATAAGAGGTGAGAATACAGTATACAGTGTGTTAATTAAACTAAGAGCATGAATACAGTAAAAACTCAACGTTTTATGATCCTGAATATGGTTATTGGTAAATATAGAAAAGTACCTGAGCGCAACTGCAGACAATCGCACGTTAAATAACGAATATTGTACAATAGGAAATATATATTGATGAAAAGAAAATCTAATCCAAAACAGCCAAGCTGTAAAAAAAGTGTGCGGCCCTCAGAAAGGCTATGGTGAAAAAAGGTGTGAAATCCAAGGTGGCGGCCAAGAAATGGCTGTGATGGTAGGTTAATGGTAAAAATTTTAATAATGACAATTCAGGTAAATTTTGTGAAGCGGCACAAAAATTCACCTGAATTGTCGTTATTAAAATTTCCTTGCCTATTCTCACCTCGTCAAATAAGGTTACAGGATACTGAGCGACTGTCAAACAAAAATTTTATTACGTAATTAATGCAGGCTTGGTGTTGTTGTGTTGTGTATCAGCTGGTAACAGGCTTAAATTGTTGGAAGAATCATAGCGTACTGACTGGACAGGTACAAGGTACAAGAAAACACACGTAACAGTACAAGATAACATAGATACAACACACTTAGCAACTGGCGCACCTGTAAGCGCATGCGTAGTTTTGCTGACTAATGGCGATATTTTCCTGAACCAAAAATCAGGACTGTCAAACTAGTTGTTAACATTTTGTATAAACAGACTACTAGTTTGGCTTCTTGTCTAGGTCCTGACGGAGCCATTTATTAGAAATAATGTTTATAGTGCTGGTGATATCAATTTAAAAATTAATTTTGTGATCACAGTGTCTTGCTTTAGGCCATATTTCAGCAACTATACACATTATTCACAAATCCTCTTGTCAGTCCCACAAGTGATGTTCTTCAAACCTTAGAATTGTTAGTAAGTTCTCATGGTTCTTCATTGGTCTGATTTTTGGTTCATAGTTTTCACTAATTGGCATGGGGACAACTCATGTTTCCATAACAACATTTGAATTCCATGTCGATTAATGAGAAGTGAAGAATGTATAAATATTTGATAACAATGCATTAAGAAAAATCAAACCCCTAATCATGAAAAATGATTGATAGTGTACATGTGGGTTTACAGTATCCCGTAACCTTAAGAGTACAGGTTTTGCCTTCAACTTCTCCATTTTCGTCAACATTTTATTCGTCAAATCTGCTGAAGTCTGAATTCGTCAAATTTTTTTGACGTCAAAATTTCCTTGCGTACGGTAGTTCCTCCACAGACATTAGAGGCGCGTAAGCGCTTACGCACCTCTAATATTTATGGTTCCTCGAAATATTTAAGGCGCCCACTTACGGAGATATGGCATCACTTACGCTCTTCACTAGTTTGGTGAAGACTCTACCATGTCAGGATATCTTCCTACCCCATCGCAGGGGAATGTGAGCTTTCTACTCCGCTCTCCTTTTGAGACATGTTCATGTGATCATAGTACAGTATAGAGCTCTTTCAGCACGTGAGCAAAATTACGTATTCTAAAAGGGTCGCCCACGCGTAGGTAGTACTGGTGCACAAGGTAACGATGGTGATTTGTGCGTTTGTTGGTTGTTCGATGCGGTCAGACCGAGACAAGGGGATTTCCTTTTATAGAATCCCTGCAGTTAGAAGGAAAAGTTCTAGACGCAAGTTGGAGCTGTCGATAAGGCGGAGAGCTGGGTATGTGGCAGCATAGATATTAGAGTACACTCTAATATCTATGGTGGCAGCTATTTCCAGAGAGGACCTAGACGTTAAAGCGTTAGGAAAGTATCGAGTCTGCTCTTGTCACTTCCTATCTGGTAAACCTGCAGCTCTTAAGGATGACACTGACATAGACTGGTTACCTACAATTAACCTTGGCCATTCTAAAAGGGCCACCCGTGATTCTGCTGAGCAAGCTGTAATGCGTGTGATGCGTCATGAAAGAGCGAGAAGGAGGAGAGACATGCAGCGAGCCAAACAACAGCAGGATATAGAGTTATCACACCAGCTTGACATTTTCGTTGCGAATGAGATTGACGACGCCATAAAGGAAGAAGTTGAGTCAATTATCCATGAATTCACCGTAGCTGAAGATGCTACACATGCTGTTGCAGAACAACTTCTTGAGGAAGCAGTCGTATCAGTCAGCAGTGAAGTTGGTCGTGAACAAATTGAATTAGCCATTCTTGAATCAGCAGCAGGCAAATGTAACTGTGCTGATACGGTGAAGGTTTTGAAGGAAGAGTTGGCAGCTTGCTACACAAAGATAAACAAGTTGTCCAATGAGATTGCAGTATTGCAGCAACATGTGTGTTCGGCGGTGCCATTCAATGAACAGTCACTTGTAGATGACGCCTGTGTGCAGTTTTATACTGGATTACCCAATTTATATATTGTCAAGACAGTACTTGATCATGTGCACAAGACAATGGCAAGAGAAAGGGCCACCAAGCTGTCCTCCTTTCAAGAATTTATGTGTGTCTTGCTAAAGCTTCGTTTAAACAGTCCTCTACAAGATTTAGCATATCGCTTTCAAGTCTCTCTATCAACTGTGTCCAGAATTCTCTCCAAATGGCTTGTGCAGATGGATATCAGATTGCAAAAGCTAATTGTCTGGCCAGACCGTGATAGTCTACGCAAAACAATGCCAAAATGCTTCCAGACAGCATTTGGTAAATCAGTAGCAATTATCATTGATTGTTTTGAGGTTTTTATTGAACGCCCCTCCAATTTAGAGGCTCGTGCTGTTACTTGGTCTAACTATAAGCACAAAAATACAGCAAAAATTTTGCTAGGAATTGTTCCTCAGGGTGTGGTGGCTTTTGTTTCAGATGCATGGGGTGGCCGTGTGAGTGACAAATACTTGACTGAACATTGTGGATTATTATCTAAACTGCTTCCTGGTGACATTGTATTAGCCGACCGTGGCTTTGATATTGCTGAGTCAGTTGGTGTCATGCAAGCACGTCTACATATTCCTGCATTTACAAAAGGGAAGGATCAGTTAAGTGCACTTGAGGTTGAACAAACAAGGAGTATAGCCAATGTGCGTATCCATGTGGAGAGGGTGATAGGTCTGGTGAGACAGAAATACTCGATTCTTCAGAGTACAATCCCCATTCACTTTGTAAAGTGTAGACATGGAGAAGATATCCCATTAATTGACAGAATTGTTCGTGTAAGCTGTGCACTCACAAATATTTGTAATTCAGTAGTCCCACTTGATTAGATAATTTACAAACATGTATTGTATAATAATTATTATATATGCAAATCATGTATGTATAATACATCTCATACCACAACTGAGTCAATTAAGTTTCCAATAGTTGCTGTAGTTTGGAGCAGTCAGAACAGTACCATTTTCCTTTAGGAACACAAGACAAATCAAGGCACCTCACATGGAACCATTCTATCAGGCAGTCCGGATTGTCACAAGCAATCATTAGTCCTTCTTCTGGACCATGACAGTAGCAGAAGGTTTGCTCCTCTATACTGATATAGTTGTTGCTACTTGGTTCACCACTACTTGGCAGCTCACTATCTATTGAACCAGAAGTACTGATGTTGTCCCTGGTGAACCAATTACCCAAGATCTCTGGTAACAGGCATGACCTAAAAAAATACTCTGCTTTTCTCTTGTTCTCTTCCCAAAATGTTTGTTGTCTAGTAATCCGTTCAATGTGCAAGCCTTGCATTTCATCCTCAGCAAATGTGCAGACACAAAAGGATGAATAATCAACGTCACAGATGAACATTTGTGTCTGAACTTGATAAAAGTATGCATGTGTACAATCCAACTTGATCAATCCATCTCTTTCCTTCAGGCAAAACCCTTTATCTTGAACAGCATCTTGAATTGTTTCATAACGATGGGAGTAGGGACACTTGATTTCAAGAATTCCCTTACCACAGCAACTACAATCTAAAATGGCATCAGGTGAGGCACCCATGTAGGGCCACTTGGGATTAATAACAAGCCCACTGTTTGTAATGTGAAGATTCACATGGTGATGTTTTTGAGCTCTAAGGTAAATTTCTTGGGCTATTCTCTCTTGTTTGCTTCCCCATGCAGTTTGTTTACTATCAAAACTAAACTCTTCTGGATAACAGATGGTCTTAATGAGAGATTGAGAAGGGTTGGCTGGGTTTGTATGGCAAACAGACTTCATTCTTGATGCTGTAACTCTTCCAGCTCTAAATGTGAACCACAGCCTTGACTGGCTTTGTAACCTTGTTTCCTCTTCAACAGCCAGAGGCATTTCAACAGTCATTTCTATTACTGTGGTTTCACTAAGTGCCAGAAGCTCATCATATCCCAGATCAACATATTCCGGTTGCCTTAATGACATTAAAGGCCTTGGGAAATTTGGTAGCATAAACTTCGGTATGAATGGCTCAGAATAACCTGATACTACAGAAAATACTGCAGGACATGTGCCTCCAAGACTAAGGTTCTGAAACAATGTTGCCATTTCAGAGCCTGTAGCAACTTCTCTGTGTACAACAAGCAGTACATCACTCTCCATTTGTGGACTATCTTCTCCATCAATTAGCTCATCAAGTTTCCGTTTCTTACCACGAGCTGAAGTAAAGTCAATTTTCTTAATAGGTCGGTATTCGATTGACTTCATGTACGATGGTATAATCCATTGACATGCCTGTTGTGTGCTTGTCTCAGTACCTTGGATTCTTGCCAGAGCCTCGAGGTAAAAAAGGACAGCAGCTATATGAGTGCATGCCTCACCCAAGCCAGCCATGCAGTTGCAGTGGGCACAACAGACTTCACCACTTAGCTCAAGTACAATCCAACAGCTTAATGCAGTCTCACTGATGCGCTGTGAATGACGGACCTATATAATGACAATAATAACATAACTAACAATACTCCTCGTGTCGGCATAAAATTCAAGTGAATTGGATTGTGAGCATTACTGCTATCAGTGCATGACTTCAGTAGCTGAAGCCAGCAAATACAGTGCATGGAACCTCTCTAACATTTTATGACCAGAATTTTAGGCCTTTATTTACTGTACTATAGATGCATTTTCATTATCTTTTGGAGAAATGTCTAGTTGGGACTAAAATCTATTACTGTGGAGGAGGTTTTTCCTTATTTCGGGGAGTTTGTTAAAGAGGCTTCGCTGTAAGGACGTATAGATATGTGATAAGACATTACAAAGCTTCAGCAAGTGCAATATACACGAACAGTACCCCTCCCCCAGTATATCTACTTACGCGTCCACAAGTTAGATATTTTCCTTTTATTTTGTTTTGACATCCTTAACCCACCCACAAACAAACTGGTTGTAAGCCTCCAGTCCTTTGCGAGCTTGAAACTGTGTAGCTGTCATAAAACTGGTTTTCAAGACCAAGTACGACACCAAGTCACAGGCATCAACTGAAGGCGTTGTACGGCAAACGTCGCCAATAGCAACTCCAGAGAAAGGGTCCACTCCGCCTAGAGTAGATATTTTGTCTAAATATCTATCCTTTGCTTCTCGGGAGAGTTTTTCGGCATACAGCGAGAGTTTAGCCATTCTATCCCCTTCTACGCAGCCCCTAATTACCAGCACCTGTGCACCATTACGACTGACGCGTGGGCGAACATAAAAATTTGCGTAGTTTTGCTCACGTGCTGAAAGAGCTCTATAGTCTGGCGCCGCCCGCCCCTTCGCATAAAGTAAGGGTCTGGTGAAATCATAGATAATGTATGCGTTCCTACTGGATTGGAAACGCCCGTATTATTTACGTAGTGACGTCATAGGCCATCCTCGTTTCGCTGCGCGTAAACTTTATGGCCTCGACAGGTGGAAGATTTCGCTGTTCTTGTAACCAGCAAATTAGTGTTTGTTGTTTACAGCTGGGTTAGTTATCACCTACACTAATTGGAGGCTGGACTGGGTAGGGACGCTGGAGGGCAGTAAACAATAGCGTAAGAAAATTCAGGTTCAAAGGTGAAATATGGTGCTTCAAAACGGTTGTGCACATTTCCTGACGAAACAGAAAGTGTAGCATTGTTTCTTTGCTGCTGTTTACACCACTTGTAGCAGGTAGAGTGTAGTAGGCTAGCTAGATATTAGCTGCTTCACTGTATATTTCCACTGCCTCGATAAAACTTCAGAAAACAAGCACTACTTTGTGCTATTGTTTAGCTCAAGCTGAGCAGTACTGAAGCATAAAATTTATTTCAATGTATCACACATTTCTTTGGTTGTGTAAATGCGGTGACGAGAAGTTGGCTAATAGTACTGCTGTTGAATTATTAGCTGGTGCGTACCTGCCATTGTCACCTGTCGCAAACAATATTTCTCCCAGTACCCACAGACACGCTGTGTTCTTGTTCAGTACACAACGCAACACAATAAACAATGTAAAAGGAATGTCCACGCCTTCGAACCGGCCTTCAAACAAGCAAGAGAAAGCCAAACAGCCACTCAACAAATTTCCCAATGTTTGGCGCACCGTAACTAGGATAGGAAAATAATTTAACTGGCGTTTCCAATCCAGTAGGAACGCATACATTATCTATGGTGAAATACAGATACTAAATCATTTCTAGCGCCCAGATTCGGCGCTAGCCAATTAGTGCATGCCAATGACGTTCATACAGAAATCGCCTTGGCAACACAATGCTTTTGTTCGAATTGAAGTGCAATCATCTGACGTAACAAGCATTACGTGCGCTGTCTAATTGAATTCCTTTTGAAATGATTAGGTATTTGTATTTCTCCAGACCCTTACTTTTTGCGAAGGGGCGGGCGGCGCCAGACTAAGTACAGTATAGCTGTGCTGTAATGCCCCACGTGCCCGAACACAAAATTATAAAGAAACCGCGCTTCAGTGTAGTGCGCTTAAGTTGGTGACTGAAGCCCTTTTCGAGTTTCTCCTCACATGTCGTTGATAAGCGAGGGTAAGTGTGCTACTTTCTCCTCGCAGTCTCGCGCCCGACCGTTATACCTCGTAGGTGGTGCTCATCGATTAGAGAGGATGAGCGCCCCTCCCCTTGGAAAAAGGTCTGGGAACGAGACCGCTTTGGTTTATTGGTAATATATAATACTTTTTTTTGTCACTGCAGCTGGTCGTGGGAGTAATGGCACAGTTGGACCGGTGCCTGACACTGATCATAACACCAAGATGTTAAAGTTTGTTTGTGTGTGTGTGTGTGTGTGTACTGATACTTATGCACTTGTCAATTTCATTCCCCACCCCCCCCCACCCCCGGGCATCCCCAGGTGGGGATTTGACATTGCTTCTTGTCCCCACCCCTGGGGCAATTGACAGTTGTCCAATTCACTAACCAATTTTCGGTAGTTACATTTCTAAACAATAAAATCACACTTGCTATAATTTTACTAGCTACAGGGCAGGTTTATTACTAGTCGCATGCATGAAATGATTATGCGCTTAGTCATCCTTGAGGTATTGTCAAATCCCCTACTATGGGGGTGGGGACATAGTGGGGATTTGACAGCCGATTTTGCCCCAGTAGTGGGGAATTTGACACCACGATTTGTCAAATCCCCTGTATTTCCCCACCCTCCCCGGGGGTGGGGCATGAAATTGACAAGTGCATTAACAGCGACCGTGAATAACTGGTACTTCCCAGGTGTCAGGTAGTAGTCAGCATACTTGTTTTAGGATAGTGTGTGATGATGTCACCTCAACTTTGTCGTGTCTGGCACACGATATAGCAGATAGGAGGGATAGCGATCACACGGATACAACACAGCACGTTACACACTACTCACAATAGCATACAGTATCCACACTACTGTATATGCATGTGTATAACCTAAGGCCTAAAATGTAATACAACAAAGAAATACAACGAAATAATGTTAGTACTACTACTGACGATGATCAGTCCATGACATCCTCCGGGCCCTACAACATTTTACTCCATTCAGAAACCCTTTCTCTGGCTTTAACTGCAGCTGATCTCGGAGGACGTGGGGATGACGGTGGTCTGGGTGTTTGTAAAGTATCTGAAACACAATCATCATCATTATCTATAGTCACTTCTTGAGATTTCTCTTCTGACACAATTGTTCCTGCGTTGACTTCTAATGGGTAGAGTTTGCTGATGGGTCTATTAGTAATGCCATTGGTTGTTCGAATGGTAGCTGATCTTACGAAGCCATCGTTTCCACACTGCAACTCTTGTACTACTGCCAGACACCATTTTAATCTGGGAACGTCATCATGAATTATCCTACCCTTATTCTTTCCTTATCAGTTCCAATGTTGGTGGTATGGGTTTCTCGTAAAGATGTTAGATATTCCCTTTTCCACCAGCTCCAGAAGTACTGTATAATAAGTACTTGTGTCTTAGCTTTCTTGCTTAAGGTGTGGTGCAACTTAAGACCAGTTTCTTGGAAGTTCTCATCAATTATTTCTTCTTCTGTCAAGGGATGTGGAACAGTGTTGATGATTTTACCATATAGAAGATGTGATGAAGTCAGAGGTTCCAGTTCATCGAGGCCTCTGCTAATATATGTTAATGGTCTGTTGTTAAGGTGCGTCTCGATCTCTACAATCAGAGTCTGTAAGCTGGTTAGTGTGATGAATGCACATCCAAGTGTCTTCTTTATGGCATTCTTTGTCAAGCCGACAAGACGTTCCCAGTAGCCTCCATACCAGGGGGCTCGACATGGTATGAATTTCCATTCTATGCCTTGATTACCTAGACTTTCTTGTACAACAGTGGATTCAAACAGTGCCTTGAGATCATCAGCAGCTGACATAAAGGTTGATGCACTATCAGACACTACTACTCGTGGCAAGGATTTCCTGCTTTAGAATCAACGAAAAGCTTGCAGGAAGGTTTTCTCTGATAGGTCTGTCACCACTTCCAAATGAACAGCCCTAGTACTGGCACATGTGAATAAGTATATATATGCCTTATTCTCTCCTTCTGGTGTTCGAATGTATAATGCTTCAGTGAAGTCTATGCCAGTCACTGTGAATTGTTTCATCTTCTGTACGCGGTATTTGGGAAGTGGCAGTGGATTAGGTGCCTTGTAATGGTTTCCACATAGCTTGTTGCACACAACACATTTCCTTAGTATGCTCTTCACACATTGCCTGGCTGCAGGTATCCAGTACCTCTGTCGGATATATGTTACAGTGCCACTTGTTCCAGTGTGGAAGTGTTTCTCATGGGCATCACTGACAATGAGTTCAGTAAGCTTGTGTTTCCTTGGTAGCAAGTAAGGGAACTTTGTTGAATGCGAAACTGGTGCGTTGTGTATCCTCCCCCCACAGCAGATAAGAGAGTCCTTGTTTAAAAAGAGGCGTAGTTGACGAATTAATGGAAGTCGAGTTGTTGTTTTTGATTTTAAGATCTGTATATTCTTTAGCAAATACTTCTTGCTGAGCAGTCTTGATCCACAACCTTTGTGCGTTGTAAAGTTCTATGGCGATTAGTGGACCAGTCGTTTTCTGAGATGGGTTTTTCGCATTGTTTATGAAACGTAACACATAAGCTGTTACTCTGTGAAGCTTCGTCCGGTTGCTGTACCTGTTTATATCAATGATAACGTGTATTCCAGTTGATGTGATAGCTGAACTGTTAGTAACTGCAGGGGTGCTCCTCAGATGTTGTGATGTGAAGTACAGATGATGGTGACCATGTAGGCCAATTGCACATTGATGTCAACCAGGATGGGCCTTGGGCCCATAAATGTGATAATTGTGACTGAGTTGATGTGATTCCCCTTGTCAAGAGATCTGCTGCATTATCTTCTGTGGGGCAGTAACCCCATTGTGTGCAGGGGAACAGTGTGTTAATCTCTTGAACTCGGTTGGCAACAAAGGGCTTCAGTTGTTTGTTACTAAATATCCAATGGAGAACTATTTGACTGTCACTCCACAGTCTGACTTGTGCTTTCTTCACATTGTCTAAGGTTGTGATGAGAAACTTTGCAAGATGAGCAGCTATTACAGCAGCTTTCAACTCTAGTCTAGGTAAGGTGATGTCACGAGATTTAGCCATTATCAGATCAACAGTGGTGGTGTTTTGGAGATAGGCCACTGCTCCGTAGGCTTTTGTGCTTGCATCAGCAAATACATGGAGAAATAATGGGGAATCGGAAGACAGGGTAGTGTACCTACGTGTTAGTATGATATTAGCGGCTTCTTCCATGTCGGTTGCTATCTCCTTCCACCTGCTTTGTAAGTCATCGTCTAGTTGTGCATCCCACTGTACCTTCCCTTTCCATAGTTCTTGCATAAGTAGTTAGCCTCGTATAGAGACAGGTGAGAGCCATCCAAGTGGGTCGAATTGCTTGGATGCTGATTGTAATATGCTGCATTTGGTTATGGGAGCATCATCAGGTATGATCTGTTTCTTCACAAGGGTGACTGTGTCAGTGTGGGTGTTCCACTTGAGGCCTAGGATGTTGACTGTTGTCTCAGAATCAAGTATGTGGTCAGCAAGGGCCTTCTCCTGTAGTTTATGACTGTTTGTTGCCCATGATTGCAAATTGAAATTGGCTTTCTTCATAATGGCTCTTGCAGTTATGTAATAGTGGATAATCTCTTCTTCTGTTTCACACCCTGAAATGATATAATTATGTTTCATGTCATCTGAAACTGTAGATCTTTACAAGTTGAGGTGGTAGTCTAAAGTGGCACTTAGCATGAATGGAGAGCTAGTAGAACCGAACAGTACCACCTTAAATCTATAAGTGGTGAATGTACTCTCCGGGTCCTTGGGGTTTGATAACCATAAAAATCTCTGGTAAAGTCACGGTCTTGTTCATTTAGGTTCACATGAAGGAAGGCCTTCTCAATATCTGTGGATAATGCGTAATGGTGTAGACGAAAACGTACGAGTATGCCGCAAAGATCATTTAAGGGTGGATCACCAACCATTAGGCAATCATTCAAGCTAACATCATGTTTTGACTGATGGCAACTGCAATTATATACGATCCTCACTGGGGTAGTGAGCGAGTTTTTGTGAACTGGATGGTGTGGTATGTAGTGTGTTCTTTTGTTCTTTTGTTCTCCACATCTGATGGGTCAACCTTTTCAATGAAGCCACGTTGCTCCTGCTCAACTATGATTGTTTTGTAGAGTGTGAGTAATTCTGGTTGATGTCCCAACCTTCTTGCTAGTGTTCGTGTTTGGCATTTACAGACCATCAAATTATTTGGCAATGTGGGGTGGTCTTGTTTCCAGGGGAAACCAACTATGTAAGAGCCATTGCTGTTTCATGATATGTGATTGTGTTACAAAGTTCCATGAACGATTCAGAAGCTTGGACCGAGTTCTGTTGGGAGGCTAAAGGACTGGTAGACAAACCTGATCTGGTAGATGTTGCGTATGGACATTCAGGGAACTCTTGTGAGATGTAAGCGTATAGTACTCCAGCAATGGTTGACTGAGGCTGTTGCAGTAATGGCCCCGATAGAAGGTAGCCCAACTTGGACTGCATAGCAGTGGGTCCGTTGCCCCTGACAATATGATTCCCATCAATTTCCCAATAGTGGTCCACTCCTATTAAAATAAATGTCAAATCTGCCAGATGTGTTTACTGGATGAGCCAGTTTCAGCCCACTTAAGTACGGAAGGGTACGAACATCTGGATTGGCAATAGTCTGAAGTGGGGTAGCAATAGTGGGAACTACTAGGGCTGAAATATTTACATCACCTAAATCGGTCTCAAGCACAACATGAATAACCCCAGCGTGTTGTTTACTGGTGTCCCCACCAAATGATGAGATAAGGATGTTTTCCCTGGTATGTGGAATTGATCCTAGTTGGTTTGATAAAGCCTGGGTGATAAAGGACCGTTGAGCCCCTTCATCAAATAAAAAATATTAGCCTGAATTCTGGTACACCCAACTCATACTGATGCTACAGCTGTTTTCAAAAGACACATGGGGCTGCAATTAAAATTGTCAACACTATTTGTTGCAGTGGTTAGACCAGAAACAGGTAGAGTAGGGACAAAATTTGCTGCTGTTGGCTGCAGTGAGCTTTGCGAGGATGATGGTTGATTTTCTTGTGGGTTTGAATTAACATGACCTGAACTGGAAGTTCCACTATCTACTTCGCAAAGGCTGGTGTGGTGTTTTCTATAGCATTTTTTACACCGGTTTCTTGAATTACAATGTGAAGCCTTGTGTTGGCCTAAACAATTAAAGCATAGTCTTTCCTTTTTTACGACATCCATTCGTGCCCTTACATCAGTCACCACACCACAACTAACTGGCACGTGATAGCCCTTACAGTACACACATACTGGTTTAGCACTCACCACTTTCTTGTCTACTAAGGCTATAATTTAGATAAAAAGATAATCTAGATACCTAAATCACCTATTGTAAACTAGATAATGATTTTCGTTATCGAGATAATAGTAAATCTCCGTAATCTAGTATGTATCAACCACAGTCAGATGAAAAACCTAACAAATTAAATGACAAAATTTCTGACTTGACCAGGACCTTATGTCAACAAATATGTAAAACTGCGTTTATAATATTAAATTATTATCAAGATAATATCGTTATTGAGATAAAATGGTTGTCACTTATCGAGATATAGGTTTTACTATTATCGCACAGCCCTACTGATTGTCCCTTTCTGATACCGGCGTGAAATGAACTTGTAACAGTTGAATGTTTATGGTCACCTGAGCTGTCTGATCCAGACTAATATTTCCTTGTTGATAGCACCCCGAAGTTCATCTATGGTCCATTCTTCAGAGGTGTGATTTCTAGTGAGATTTCGTTTGATAACTGGGGGTAGTTTGTTATAAACAACAGGGACAAGGAAGTCTCCAAATGAATCCTTGGATTTTCCCAAGGATTCCAACCCCCGTATGTGACTCAATTTCATCATGAAATCTCCAAAGACAGTGGGCAGTATCATTGGGGGCTTCCAACTCCAACAGCCTTGGTAATGTGCACTGACAATTCGTTCTTTTCTGGACTTGAGTAATGAAATGGACTGCTCATAACTTGCATTGGTCAGAGTAAACTCACTCACAGTTCGGGCAGCATCACCCTCCAGTTGTGCTCTCAGGTAGTTAAATTTTTCCACACCTTGTGTTTGTATGAACAGCCGCTTCAAAAGAGTCCCAGAAGGATTGCCACTTGATTGGATCTCCGGAGAACTTGGGAAGATTGAGTTTAAGGAGACAACTTGCATAACTTGGCTGAACAACACTCCTAGTATTGGACTCACTGCTGGTTTTATTCACTTCCAAATAGCATTTTAGACGTGTGGTTTTCTCAATGAAAGTGTCCATAATTTCCTCAGCTTCGAAAACGTCTTGCTCCAACTCTTCAGAGGATTCAATTTCAGTTGCGATCTTCGAGTCCAAACTTCCGATTGATTCTTCCTTCCGTTGTAATTGTTCCATGTAAGATAAAGCAAGGGTAGTGGTTTCTTCGTTCTTCTTAGTAAGGTCTAGTTCTTCGATTTTCCCGTAAATGCACGTTAGATGGGAACGAAATACTTTTCCTGAAGCTTTCAGCTTGGTTCACTGCAATTGGCTCACTGCAAATCCCTCCGTCATCTTGGTTCACTGCAAGTAAAGACAGCAAATACGTGTTACTCAAATGATGAGCTTGCCTGTTAGGGTACCGTTAAATCAGTGCCACGGTACAACAGCGTTTGCAACTGGGGTTCAGTAAGTATGAGCGCGAGTGAACTAATCCTGGTCACAGCACCAATGTCGTGTCTGGCACACAATATAGCAGGTTCAAGTCTGCGGAAGGTAGGAGGGATAGCGATCGCACGGATACAACACAGCACACTACACACTCAGAGTTGGGGTAGTTACTTCAGAAAAGTAACTAGTTACTAGTTACAAGTTACTTTATCCCATGTAACTTAGTTACAGTTACAGTTATTTTTCAACAGGTAACTAAGTACTCTAGTTACTAGTTACTTGCGTACTATAAATCATGACTTGTTTTTAGCTTTTGTAACATGAATTTTGCTCAGAATTGTATCATTAAGGGATGCAATACATATGTGCACTTAAAATAACAATTCTGTTGCTCTTTCAGGTCAGTTTTAATTAATGCTACGTCTGTTACTCAAGCTGAATCATTCAGAACAGTACACAGAATCTGTCTACTTAATGTGGCTGTAGCATATATGGCACAAAAATTGAAGTGCTCTTGCCTTTAAAGCATAATTAGTTATAGTTACAATATAACTATTGTAACTAGTTACTATTGTAACTTAGTTATTTTTCAGACAATTACTCCTAGTTACAAAGCAAGTAACTAGTTATATTACTAGTTACTTTAAAAGTAATCAGTTACATAACTTAGTTACAAAAGTAACTAGTTACCCCCAACTCTGACACTACTCATTATGAACTAAAACAATAGCATACGGTATCCACACTACCACATACGCATGCGTATAACCTAAGGCCTGAAATGTAATACAACAAAGAAATACAACGAAATAATGTTAGTACTACTACTGATGACGATCAGTCCATGATGAACTTGTCAATAAGGCCAACAATTGTAAATTCCTTGTTTCCTGTCCTAGTCAGACAAATGATACCACGCCGGTGGCTATTATTCATTATATTGTTAAAATCTATTATTTAATATCAAGGATACTAAAGGGAGCCCATTAACTCCAAATTGCTTATTTCTCTCTGATTCAGGTCAAGGTTAGCTGTGATTTGAAAGGTTTTACAAGATGCAAATCTCTAGAAGGTTAGATTTGTAGTGTTGCAGCAGTGTTTCCTGAGCAGCCAGAAAGGCATTTACGTATAGAGCTTCTGAGTTTGCCATGCTTGTGGTGACACATGCAGCCTGACTCTGTACAGTATGAATTTTCCGAATGTTTCACACATTAATAACAGATTGAGAATGGGACTCATGTTGATTAATATGCACATCTCAAGTTTACCAATGGCTACTGGAAGAGATTCACTGCTAGTATTAGGCCAGATTGCATGCACTAAATAACATCAGAAACTCATATCAGAGTCCACCTATCCAATAATACACCATGACACTCCCAATGACACAATCACACAGCTGAACCGCCTGCCAGTATTAATATTTAGGTGACGTGACTATCAAATGCAATAATAAATTTGCATGCGGCTCTAAAATTACGATGCGGGCGGGTGACAGGAAACAAGGAATCTACAATTGATAGCCTAATGTTCACCTGTGTGGATTTGCACATCTGTGCACATAGAACTGAGGGGTATGTAATGACCTGGACTCAATTGTTTCTGAAATATGAAACATGATCTGAGAATTGAAAGACAACAGTTGACTATAATCGAAGTTTCCAGAATTTTATGGAAACCAAAGATTTGCAGAATTACCAGTTTTGGAATTACTGAATTTTACAGAGAAAGATACAATAAACTTATCTTTCAAAAGTTGAATTATATAAACCATCTCTGAAAATTTGTAGACTATTTTGGCAGATGATTTTGGCTTGCTACCTATCCTTCATCAGCAATTTAATGTGTGGAGAATGGATTCATGGATTAGTTCTAATTGAGATGAAAAAGCCTAAATATCTTGAGGGAAATGTTTTTGAAGTTGAGCACAATGAAAATAATTTTTTTGTAGATTTGCAAACAATCTTAAATGTATTATGTGGAGGTCTAAATATTTCAGGGACAAAATTTTCACTGTTAGCCCCTAAAACCTCAAAATCAGCAAAAGAGGGGTGTTACTAATTGCTGGACATAATTTTTGTTTTTTATACATGGGTTTCAAGTCACACTAGCTAAATGCCTTCAGGGAACCTTCAGCCCACTAAATCCCGGATCCAAACAGTTCCAAAGGATTTCATTACTGTTCTGCAGTACTTATGTACACTCCTTATCCTTATGTATAGTAATGCTGCAGGGCCATGACAGCAATGGTTAACTAGCAATAGAAAGTGGCAAATGAGGTGACAAGTCTGCAATGCCATTCTAATAAATCCAGTCTCAAATATAGTAGGCTATCTAACAAATGCAAGTAGCTATGTCAGGCAGAAAGAACTCTTTAATTGTGCGACAGTTTTGTGTATTAGAAAGGCAGGACGGACTGTGTAGCTTGCATATCTGTGGTAAAAGTTCATTGTTCAAGGGTATCATTGGCAAGTTGATTGTCATTGGTTAGCTATTGCTATCATGGCCCTGCAGCACTACTATATACAAGGGTGAGTAGTAGTAGTGAAATCCTTAAAAGACAGTTTTTACTCATTCCACTACTTTTTTTGGCATTTAGTAGTGGGCTGAAGGTTCCCTGAAGGCATTTAGTTAGTGAGACGTAATAATCCCTATATTATGTGTAAAAACCAGTCCATTAGGCTATGCAGTAAATACAGAATTCTGGGAAACAGGGATGAATAATGTAAAATGCTTGAAAAGGTCACCATGTCAATATACAGGGTGAGATTTTAAGCACAATACTTCTTTTGCAGGATCTGTCTGCTAATGCTTAAAACACTCTAATAGAGCAGTCACCTGCATTGAAATTTATTTATTTTTTATTATTAATGCTTTACAGTGACCAGCACTGAAGGTCTGACAACAATTTGTGCTGCAGCCTTAGAATTACCTAACCTAGTTACAAGGACTCAGACTTAAACAATAACTTATAGCAAATAAGGTGTTACAGAAAAGGGGCCAAAGTAAGGAAAAAAATCCCTCCAGCCCCAGGATTCGAACTGCAGGTCACCCAATGTCTAGTTGGGGCCACACTCAGTCTTCCTCCAGGAGGGATGGATTTTCTTCCTTAAACCTAAAATATTTATTATTAATGCTTTACAGTGACCAGCACTGAAGATCTGACAACAACTTGTGCTGCAGCCTTAGAATTACCTAAGAGGTCATCCATTATTTTCAGCCTTTACGCAAGAGTACAAAGAGTACGCTTGGGGGGGGGGGGGGGTTAAATCACACGTACGCTTATAAAATGATGAATAATCATTGTGTATATACTGTACATAGTATCAACATTTATACAGTATGCTTTGTGAAGGACGGAGGGGGTTAGAAAAAAGAATACTCTTTGTACGCTTGCATAAAGACCGAAAATTATGGATGGTCCCTAACCTAGTTACAAGGACTCAGACTTAAACAGTAACTTATAGCAAATAAGTGTTACAGAAAAGGGGCCAAAGTAAGGAAAAAAATCCCTCCAACCCCAGGATTCAAACTGCAGGTCACCCAATGTCTAGTCGGGGCCACACTCAGTCTTCCTCCAGGAGGGATGGATTTTCTTCCTTAAACCTAAAGTATTTATTATTAATGCTTTACAGTGACCAGCACTGAAGATCTGACAACAACTTATGCTGCAGCCTTAGAATTACCTAACCTAGTTATTAGGACTCAGACTTAAACAATAACTTATAGAAATGCTCCAATAGAGCAGTCAAGAATGTTTTGTTAAGGAGTTTTGCATTGAAAGCCTATAAATTGATGGACTATAGCTATAGACTGACTAAGTCATCAATACAGCCATTCCTTAGGAACCGTGAGCTTTTTAAAAGAGTCAACTAGCACTTTCAGTTAATTAGAATACCATTAAACCATGTTTGTTGAATGTTTAACATCCTTATGGTTTCAAGGGAGTAGCTAACTTTCAGTATAGTATTAATGGCTAGTTCTAAGCTATGATAGTCCATCAGATTTATTTAGGCTTTCATGGTAAAACATTTTGACGGCTCTATTAGAGTATTTTCATTGCAGCTGACTGCTCTATTAAAAGTGTTTTGATCGTTTTAGCAAAATAATCCAACAATGCTGCAAGGAAGAATTGTGCTGTAAAATCCAACCTGTCTATGGTGATTATGACTTTTATCATTCCCATTTCTGCTTTTGTTCCTGTCCCATTTCTGTTTTCCTAGAATTCTACTTATCTGATATACCAGAGGGGGAAGTTACTACAGTACAGAGCATTTATGGTCACTCCCCTGGGCTGTACAAATCACCTAGCAACCAAGTGGTAGTTATTAATAGTAGAATCTAAGGAAAAGGGAACGGGACAGGAACAGAAAGTAGGAATGCAAAAAACCAAGGAAATTGCTGATAAAGATAATTAATTATGTCAATAAACAGGTTAAATTTTGCAGCACAATGTTTCTTTGCAGCCTTGTTGAATTCTTCTACTAAAGCAATCAAAGCACTCTAATAGATCAGCCACCTGCATTATACACCAATCAAGAATGTTTGTTAACTATCCCACCAGGGACCTGCATTGAAAGCCTGTGAGCATAGGTTGGGTATATAGACCCCAACATCATTATTTAGACTCTATTTACAGTAGGCTGTTTTGGGTGGGTAATAAATCTCATATACTCCACCTTGTTTTCTAGTATACTCCATGCCTTCAGGCACAATATAGCATATGCTCAAAACTAGGTTTATCCAATCAGTATGCATTTTTCACATGCAGTGATGTAACGAGGACACTTATTTTGTCACATGAGCATGCATAATTGCCATGGCGTTAGTATTATTGCAAGAAAACCAGCTGCTTTTGCCGAGCATACAACAGAAACAGCCGTGGATGAGTTAAGTAATCTGAGTGTGACGTGAAATAGAGTCTATATATAACTATGCCAAAACTGAAAGTTAGCTACTTCTTTGAAATCATAAATATTTTAAAAGAAACAATTAAACATGAAGAGGTTTACAAAGTAGTCTAATTAACTGATAGTCCTGTATGGTGGGAAGTTGTAACTGCAACCTCAGGATATAACTTACATGATGGGGTATGTGGTAGTTGCAGTATGTGCCAAACTGAGGTGGCTCCAGTAAGGAGACTAACTACTATAAAACAGTCATGGGAACTCCTCTTCGAGCCATTTCAGCTTGACAAGCATACTGCTGCATACCCCCATCATATAACTTCTTCTCTGTTGTCTGTTTTGTGATAGAGTTTTTGGTTTTGTATTATGTGTTCAGTTGTTCTTGCTTGTATATTATGTATTTAGCTAATTTTTGTACTGTATATTTTTAGTGTTACTTTATGTTGTCACTCCTGCAAGGAAGAATGGCACTAGCCGATAGTGTAGTGTGGAGTTAAAAAATAAAATTGATCAAATCAAATAGAAGGTGCAATTTCCAAAACCTATACAGTTAAATCTTTTAAAATGTTTGTGGTTTCAAAAAAGTAGCTAACTTTCAGTGTTGATGACTTAGCTAGTCAGCTTCACAGACTTTCAATGCAAGTCTCTGGTGGGATATTTAATAAAACATTCTTGACTGCTCTATCAGAGTATTTTATTGTGGATGATTACTCTATTAGAGGGTTTTGATTGATTGTGTTTTAGTCGAAAGATCTAACAATGCTACAAAGAAGCATTGTGCACCATCCTGTTCCTGCTTTCTGTTCCCAATTCTACTTACCCCAAACTTCGTTATTGTCAACAGGCTACAACCCACATGACTAATGTAGGCTATCTGGAAAACAGAGGTACCCAGATAATAGAGGTCTGGATAAGAGAGATTCCACTATAGTATGATTATAGCTTATTGCAGTGTACAGGGATTTTTCTAGAAAATAAATCCGAGTTTTTCAGAAATTGAGGGGGGCAGAACTTAAATTAGGCTAAATTAGTTTTATTGTAGCTAGCTAGCCATCGACTAAATTTTATGATTTCAAATCAATTTATCATTGTTTCATCATTGGGCTGGTTGAGGCAGAGTTCAGGGGGGGGGGGGGGGGGGGGACAAAATGCCCCCCCCTAGAAAAATCCCTGAGTGTATATATAGTGTGTTCCATATCAACTGATGCCATACCATGGACATTTTCACTGAATCTGTATTGTGATGTCATCATATAGGGGGACTCCCCACAGGTATACTAGTAGGGATGTGCTACGGATGGTACCCAATCCAAAGGTCTCATTTAAGGAACAATCTTCTGACAGTGCTGGAGAAACTATAGAAACAGAGGCTCAAAGACAGCTAAGAATATTGCTAAGCAAACAGCTCCAGCCTTCTGTGGATATCAGTACAATGTAGGTAGAGCAGTGTTTCACACTGCAACATTATTACTCATGTTGTTAGTGACAAGAAGATATTCACTGAAGCATCCACACACTGTGCAATGGGGGGACAAGTTACTGGAGCTTACTCTCTGGAGCAATACAATATGATAACTAGTAAGCACAGCCATTTGGAGGAGCTAAGAGAGTTGGGTCTAACAGAGGATGAAATTGTGTCAGTGTGTTTGGTAGTAATGTTTTAATACACTGATCATCATAGATTTTCTTTTAACTTTTAGTTTGAAATTAACAGAAGATGGAGAATCTATAGAAGACTATGGCGTGGTATGTTTACTTAGAATGTATAGTATAATTAACTGTCATTTTTTCCATGCTCTGACTAACTGTTTTAATGGTTTAACTGTAACTTGGTGTGTATATATTTATAGTTACTTCTTGTACTGATTCTACAATCTGCATATCTTCCTGCAGCCTGCATCGAAGAAAGGAAAATATGGAGCAGATCCCATAGCTCACAAGCAGCGTATGGATCACATCAATGAAGTGTGTAGACAAACAGTTAACCTAATATATAGAACATGCACATTTATTTTATGTGTACCACAGAAAATCAGACAAAGAAAGGAGTCAAGACAACAGCCAGTCCAATACTCTGGTGTGAAGAAGATGAATAGACATGAACTGGAAATTGAGAGGAGCTTGTTACGGCATGCACAGAGATCTGATGATCTTAGCTATCTAGTGGTACCAGGTAATGAAAGTTCTCTAATGGGCACACTTTGTGACATGGTCTTTTTAGGCGGTTCAAGGGAAGATTTAGCCTACCCTAAATCGTATGTACACTTGTAAACAATAGCTCACCTCACTGCTAATGGTATAGGATAATGGAAGAAATTAACATGAGTGACAGTAGTGAAGAGGATATACTACCAGAAGAACATAGTCTCAGTACCAAGATGGCTGCTACCACGTCTAAGGGACAAACACAAGTCACATGTAATGTAGAACCACTCCCATTACAACTGATTAGGAGAAATAAACTAAGTGCTGAAGAGATACGGGCAATACCACGGTTTG
Source organism: Dysidea avara (assembly GCF_963678975.1). Taxonomy (NCBI): domain Eukaryota; kingdom Metazoa; phylum Porifera; class Demospongiae; order Dictyoceratida; family Dysideidae; genus Dysidea; species Dysidea avara. The sequence goes on along the minus strand of NC_089282.1, from coordinate 10,441,182 downwards.
CTAACTACACACCAGGAGACCCCAGTAGTACGTTGTATCTGAAAAACCTTCACCACAAAGTGACTGAAGAGGATCTGATGGCAGTATTTGGCCATTATCAGACTCAAAGTGATGGAAAACTAACGTTTAGACTACTAACTGGCAGAATGAAAGGTCAAGCTTTTGTGAAGTTTCCCAGTAAGAAAAATATTCTCTATACTGGAACCTTTTTTGATGGACTCAATAGAAACTTTAGTCACCAAGAAAGTTGGCAAACAACTGCTGTTTTTTAAACTAAAACCGCTAATAGCTATATCCATTTTAAGAGGTTTCAGTGCACACCTTAGTGGTATATGATGTAATTGTGCTCTCTTTGCAGCAGTACAACTGGCAACCGAAGCCTTGCAACTGATACATGGCTATGTGATGAGAGAGAGACCAGTTATCATCAGCTATGGACACAAAGGAAAGACCTGATCTCCCATATGCAATGTTACATGCAATACATACACAATGGCTAGAAAACCTTTTTTATTAATGTTAAAAACCTCTGTAACAATGAGAGTAGTTATTTATAAACAATGCACCTAGTACTTTATTTTGCAAGCATTAAATTATATCGTTTTGCTTTAATGCAAAAGTTTTCTGGTAGTGTGAGTATACCTTTTCTATAGATGCATAGACTGCTACTATATTATCATCATCCAGGCTTTTACATATGCTGATCAGATTACTTTTACCTTGAAGCTTAGCAAGCTTTGCACTTATCACTGGTTAGCTGAAAAATCTGTATAGTATCATTCATGCATTTAACTACTGTACCTAAAATCTGTGGATTAATGCTTTTGTATAATATTATATTAGTATCCTTGCTAAAACAGCCAAGTTGTCCTTGCTAAAGTAGCCAAGCTTTGGAGAAAGGAGCAACTTTTAAAGATTTTAGTAGTTGTGAGACCAAAGATGGTGGACAAGAAATGGCTGCAATGATGTAATTATGTTTGTACAGCACAGTAGTACTGTATATTATGGATCATGGAGGTTTGCTTTGGCCCGGTACAGTGGCGAGTCATGATAACTGCTCAAATCGTATGGCCTTTGCACTGACGATGCTTCCGTTCTCATTGAGCCAGTCTTCATACACCTGCATTACCTTTTGACAGATGTGTCGCCCCAGCCAAACTCTCCACCTGACACTGTCTTCAACTCAAATCAATCACACAGAGGTCTTCTGGCCAAAAAACACTTCTAGATATGTACATGGAGTAGAGATTCTGGGGAGATTGTATCCCCAAAGAGCCATAAGTAGTTTTAATTCTCAAGGGTTCCTAGACTTTAAATACCAAGAATTTGAAATTATGAATATGTAATCTAGAAATGTTTATATACAGCCTGTGAATACAGGGAATCATATCATGTCACAAAAGCTGGTCCTACTGAATGCAGCAGACCCAATGATAACTTTAACCACCAAAAGTATTCTAGGTATGCGCTTAAGGAGCCATTCTGCAATGATTATGGTTACACAACATGGTTATAGTTATTATTATATGTAAAAGCAATTAACTCTCTTGGTAGCAGTATCTAAACTGTATAATACCAGCCAGTAATCAGATATAGCGTCTGAGTGTATCATACACTACAATAGTAGTGTATAGTAGGGACCACAAAGGAGTAGGTGTGGCCCACGAAATAAAATCACCCAAAAAACAGCCTCAATTTTCCTTGAAGACGATGAGACAGTATTGGTTAGGTAAAACTAAGCCCAACAAAGCTTTCAGATCGACCCACAACGCTTTCAACAAGTTGCTAAGGAATTTTAATTTATTTTTAAACGGAATTTTCTGCTGACTGACTGATGCTTTCAGACAAGCATAACTATAACGGCTATGGTTGTGGGCTTGGTTTTTTCACTATTTGACATCGCTTCGTCCCAACAGGTGCCTTTTGGCATATCGCAGTACATACAATGCATTTCTTCATGGACTTACCAGCATCCTCCTATGTGTCCCATTCATCTTTGCTTACAGCAAAAGTGTTGATTTGGCACGTGATGGCTTCCCTTCGTAACAGAAATCGTCCGTGTTTTTCATAGTGGCTATTTTCACAGCAGAGGTGCTTTTCAAACAGTTCTTGATTCGTACTAATGCGTTGAACATAGCTGACAACGAAGCATAACAGATACTTCACTTTTCAGACAACAATAACAATGACAAAAGATTATTGATATAACTGGGTCGCGCGGCACCATTTCTTTCGGTATACGTGGATTGCAGAGGTGCTTTTCGGACAGTTCTTGATTCAAAATGCTGCATAACGGGTTGAACATAGCTTACAACGAATCATAATGGATACTTCACTTTTCAGACGATAATTGGGGCACACAGCACCATTTCAGATGCGGTATGAGCAGGGGCGTAGCCAGCCAATATTTGATGGTTGGGCATAACATCAACTGAACTACGCACAAGAAATACGCTCACTTTCATGTGAGACTTTAAAGAAAAATATGAAAAGTGTATGCACACAAGGCCTACAGCTACCTATGCTATAGTGTAAACAAATGTTGCTTGCATGCATGCAAACATTTTACTAGCTATATAGCTATGCTATTCTATTACTTGTAGGGTATGCATCCACTGACGATCGTCGTAGCTGAGCATCACGTGACATCAAAATGCTGAACCTACAGAACCAACAACGTAAATAATTCAACAGATATTATAGCTTACAGACCAACCACCACAGCGATATGCAATGCTTTTCAAGTAAACGCCACATGGCCCCAAATGAAGGCCGGGGGCGCTAATTTATGAAATATAACTAGTCCATAGATAATCACAAATATCAGCATGCCAAGAAAGTGTCGTCCCAGACTTATAGCAGCCAATGTACATTTTGCATGTATCTGGTGTAAACCACAACTCGGTTATAGTCAGTACAAATTGTGTACGTGACACTTTACAATGACTTGACCTTTTCTCCATTTCCAGCTCCATTTGCATATGCTATTATTGTTATCTAGAAGAGTACGTTTTCCCGTTTTCTTTCATCAACAGTAAGTTAGGCTATAATTATGGTATTTTCCTTATCAAAAAATACGCTTGACAAGTCCACTGAAACGAAATCTTTTGCTGCCAGCACCATCCGCACTGAATCCTACTGACGATTATTACTAACTGTGACTTAGAGGTACAGTACCACGCTTCGACTCCATTTTAAATTTCGAATTTAAACCGCGCCAAGGAGTGTGGCACGTGCGTCTACAAGGGATTTTCTGCGCAATGGATCACGTGATACACCATCTATCTCGATCCCTTCTTCGAAGTCAATGGTTCAACAAATGAGGTACACGTTTACGCTTTACAGTATTAAAGTAAAGTTGTTTTGTGTGCTGCTGTGAATCCTCACGTGAATCTTAAGCTACTTGTGATGGTTGGGCAAAAGTTTGTGATGGTTGGGCAAGAAACTGTGATGGTTGAGCAAGAAACTGTGATGGTTGGGCAAATGCCCGCCCATGCCCACCCTTGGCTACGCCACTGGGTATGAGCGGGTTCACCAGTCATAATATTTATTTACAAAAAAGTTAACAAACTAGTACACAGAAAAATTTGGAATTTTAACTAGAGTAGGGACCATAGCACATCGATAAAAAGTACTGAAACAAGCTGGAGTAGTGAACGATATTAAATCACAGTAAAACAATAAGAAGTGTCATATCCCTATACTGTGTTGAAATGCACAGTAGGGATCTAACACTTATTGTTTTACTGTGATTTAATATCGTTCACTACTCCAGCTTGTTTCAGTACTTTTATCAATGTGCTATGGTCCCTACTCTAGTTAGAAATTCCAATTTTTTTTGTGTACTAGTACTATCAGTTGCAGTGATAATTAGTGTAAATTGTGGTGTTTTATGACATAGTTATACGGCTATGGTATGTCTACAAAACAGTGACTGAAAACACAGTGATTGTTTGTTCAATATGAAACTTGCATTTGCAACACCATGCAGTGGGCATACTCACTAATGCACTTAAGAGATTCTTGCATACAAGTTGCCAAATCTTAACTATATATTATTATAATTATTGTTGTTATTGGTTCAGGTCAGGATGAATGGATTGCAATACACACAACCAGCGGCGGAGGAAGTAGTTGATATGAGGGGGGGCTCCGTTGAGCTGACCCAGACTTATTTCTATAGTTTGGTAAAAAAAAAAAAAAGTCATAACCAACTCACAAGAGCTTTCCACCTCACCAGCTACCATTTCTAGCTGATAAACTACATAAAAATCCTTACATAGCTCGCTACACACTGACTACTTTATTAGAGTGACTGCTCTATTAGAGTATCTCAATCTTTATCACGGTTTTCAGCCCCACTCCAAGAAAGATAATTTAGGTGTGATATCATTCTGAGGGGGGACTAAGCCCCCCTCAGCAGACCTCAGGGGGGCTTTAGCCCCCCCCTTTCCGCCGCCTATGCACACAACTCAATGCTCAAACAACTACATAGCCAAATTCCAAACACGAAAAATATCCACATTGTATATACAAAGTACTTCATAACCAACTTATTCCCTTGTATTACCTTTATATGACACCAGCCAAATCACTATAAATAATTATATACTCTCCCAACACTATCAACTACCTCTTATCAAAACAGCTTCTTCTCAAGCACAGTACAAGGATGGATTTCATTGCCTCACACTCTCTGAATTATCTTAACTCCTTTTCTATTGTAATAATGTGTAATGTTTTTGATTCTATTCCTGAGCATATCAGCTGTGCTGACTGCTCTGTCACATGATGATATTTGTTAAGTTAGCTAATTACATTAGGCTTGTTACAAGATGTAATGATGGACCTTCAATGTTTGATTAATTTATATGGTGCTGTTTCACATTACTTGTGTTTACGAACAAATGCATAATAAAGGTATCACTTCTGCATTATACTATTTGCAATAACTCAGCATTACTGTTATATGGCTTCTTAACATCTGCATGTGGGGCATGGTATACCTGATTTCATTGCACAATATGACAGTTAAGACATAGTGATTGTTGTGCAGCCTCAGAAAATAATTGCTGAATTTGCAGTGTAAATTCAAGTACATTTGGTTAATGTCTGTAGTTGCGTGCATATGTTATGAACAGTTATATGTTATTAGAAGTACCATATAAATAGACATCGTGTGGATAAGTTTTCATGAGGAAAACAAGGCTTGGGAATGATAGATATGTATACATTTTAGTGCAGCACAGTATTCATAATGTAGTTTATGGCTGGCTGAAGAATATAAAGATTTGTGATGGCCAATACGGCATTAATTTTGCATATACTCTGTACAAAATTGCATACAATTATGCTGCTAGAAAAGTCAAAGTAATTTGGTTCCACAGGGGGTACTGACTTCGAGATAATAATTCATTCACTAGTGTTGCTATGAATATATGCATGAAAATGACAAGGAGAAACATTTTGACTGCCTGGCAGACTCTTGTAAGTGTTCAAGTATAAATTGGATGGACGCACGTTTGAGGTCCAGTCATGAATTTTTTTTGTACCTTTTCAAACATGCTTTATGCAACATCTTTCAGGCTGTAGGACCAGGTGTCCTACAGGTTCCTATACAGACCAAAAGCCTGAATAAAATAAAATTTATTGCACACTGCATGGAGTGCTGTGATCCTCCTCTAATAGCTAATAAGGCTTCTATTAGCCAAGTCAGGCATGTTGCTGTAAATTTCCAGAGGGAAATGGTGATGTTGTTACTGGACCTGAATCACCTCATTTATATAACTGCTATTAAGCAGCTGTCTAAAGACTGATTTATGCAATGACATTCACATATACCCTTAAAAATTAAGTCCTAATTATACATCATTAGGCTACTTTTAATAGTTGCAGTTCATATAGAAATACATGTAGCTACACATTAATTGAGATCATAGTAGTCTAGTCAAAATAAACTAGTAGCGAAGCTACATTGAACAGCTGTAATATCCTTACAATATGAAATTCTTCAGATGGGAAGATATGTTGATGGTAGCACATAGGCTTCATGTTCTCAGATAATACTATGTACACCAAAGTTTGAAGTGATTTGTAACTGTATACACTTGTGAATATAGGTACAAACATAGAAACAGCTGACACTGAAAATGAAGTCAAATCACTGGAATGGATTACTACATATAACTCTAGCTAGTAACTTTTGTTACATGTTTATATGATTTCTGCATTCCTGCATGAACAGTCAACTAAAACATGTCTGCCTGCCTATGCCATACATGAATAGTCATACTTTAACTGTTATACAATATTATTATACAACTCCCACACACACATGTAGTTCATTATGCCATAATGAGATGTGTATGTGTGTGTATGTAGTTATAAGCATTTCATCACAATTGTGGCATTTTAAGGTCCTGTTACCAAAAATACTAATGAACACTTGAAGCATTGCATATAGGTTTCTTTATTGACATCAACAGGAAAATGCCATATGCCATATCACACACAATGTGCCTGATGCTTTAAGATCGCATGGTCTGGTATGCATGGGCATCAGCTTTATGATACAATTATGACATGCACTGCCATTGAATATATAACAAACAAATTGTTGGATGAAAGGCATATCTCTGCAAAACAAAATATGCACATCATCGCGGATCAGTTGCACTCAATTGCAAGTTGCAGTTTTAATGCATGTACTTTACTGATCTCAACAGTGACAATTCTATAGATAGAGGGAGGCATGCACACAGCAATACTGTATACCTTGCAATACAATGCATAATTTCTGAATTAAGGGTCTGGTTTAGCCAAAAAAGCCACAAGGGCTATTAAATGTTAAATAGTTAAAAATGGTGATAATATAATTATGACAAAATGTTTTTTACAGTGGAACCTGTTAAACAGGACACTTGAAAATGAGGACACCTGTGTTATCTGGACACTTTCAAAGTATCCCTTAACATGTAAATTGACCTGGAGGACACTATTTTTCCAATGTGTCCTTAATACACAGGTTTTACTGTATGTGCCAATCTATATACTGCAACTTTTCTGGGTTATTACTTACAGTGTCCTCCTCTTTGCAATTGCCTATGGGTCTCAATATATTATTATTGAGGTATATATGCTTGCTATAATATTCACTTCCATGCACCTGACACTACTTGTACTATTATACCCATTCCTTAAACAAGTGCATGCAGGTAATTATTAATACAGTGCAATTTTGCATGAATATTATCATGTAGTCACAGTCAGTGCTATAGAAGGGGTATACCATATATGTATATAATACCTTCCAAAATGTATAAAACAAGTTTTGGTACCATTACTACTACATTCAGCTGCAACATCATGTGACATTAGAATCAAGATAGCTAGGGGGTACCAAATTATGCTTTCATGCTAGTAATAAATAAGCCTCTGCCTGCCCAGTCTATGACAGGGGCGTAGGCAGGATTTCCAAAAGGAGGGTTCTGCCCTAAGTATAGAATTTCGTAGGTGTGCACATGTAAACACGTGTACACGTGTAAACATGTGTATTCTTATAAATTCATTTGCAATAGCAAGTAGAGGTACTTGAATTCCTCTGCCTGAAGACCTGTAGCTACCCATTTCAGTGGATTTGTGCAAGTTAATTCAGTTCTAGTTAACCAGTATCACGATTTAAAAAACTTAACTCTGAAAAGGGGGTTCGTCCGAACCCTTTGAACCCCCCCTGGCTACGCCCCTGTATGATGATTTACTATGTACCTGTATTATATAGTATGCATGCCATCTGTAATATGACCCTATGCAAGCAGCAAAGTTATTATAGATGTAAGGGGTATAAGGGTGCAAGGGTTAAATATGAGGGAAATTTAGGAAGTTCAATATAAGGTGAGTGAAACACATTGTTGCATATGCAGGAAGATAGTGTTAGGGTTTAATGGCCGCTACATGCATAGGCTGTCATTTTATAATTTCCAATAATCACCCGCCTGTACATAACATTTCCTAAATGGATTCCAGCTCAGATCAGAACTGCCAACATTCAATATACGCACCATGTAACATTTTTCATATAGTATGACTGGATTTGCGAAAAGGAGTCTTCCACACACATTCACTCAGACCATAACTCAGTGCTATTAACCAGAAAATTTGTCCATCCACTACACTATGTTGGTGCTCACTACTGACCAAATTTCAAGTCAATTTTTCCAATCTGAAGTTATGAGTTGGCAAAGTTGGTAAATTGGATGTGTGTCAAAGACCCTTTTCACAAATCCGGTCACATACATAGAAGTGTGTTTTATTTACTTCTATAGCATGAAGTCATGCACACAAATCAAGTTTCTGTTTTGGACTTTCCAAAATCCAATATCTCAATTTACATACTTGGTATTTATTCACTATTAGTCCTTTAGTTTTATGGCATCATCACATTGTGTGCAGCTACAGATATCCTATAGTGTGTATATAATGAGCTTCTGTACCTAATAACAGTCATATTATTCTATGAATACATTGTTTCTTTGGAACGTAGTTATACTGTAGCAGTGAAAAATGACTAAATATAAATTTAGTTCCTGTGAGTTTCCTTTATACCAATTTCTTAAATCAGTATCAGTACTACTGGTGTATTTCACATCATCATATAAACATAAACTTCATCAGCAGTTTTAATATGGTTTAACAGATGGAAATAAAGTTCATAAGGCTTCACAATAGCATTCATGAGAGGTCACCCAAGGAGAAAAGCATCATGCATGCAGCCTAGATCTTCTGCCCAATCAATGCCTATCATACGTATATATGTATATATGAGGAGATTGTGCAAAGTCATGCAAACTTCTGGCTATTATTGTGTTTTTTTTTTACTGCAGGTCTTATTTGTTCAACTAATTAATGTAAGCATCTGCTACACATCACATTTGTTCATGGTGTGTATGAAGACTTGGAGTGTGCTGTTTTAGACAACCCATCACTTTTCTGAAATAGCAAGCATGCTAAGTGCAAACCATGTAACTACCATATATAGTCCTATGAGCCAATAACATCACAACATCAAAGTACCATGCAAAAGCAGCCATACATCATTGTGTTTATACATTCCATATGCAGTAATTATGGTTGCATGTCAATAGCTATGCAACTATACAACTATGCTATGAATGATATTAACTTTCAAGTTTGTATGGTGTCTGTTTATCTGAATTATCATATAAATGCTATTGTACCACACACTCTATCCTGATAACTGTAGAGTGATGTAAGAAGGAGGACAATTACTGAACAATGAATAACAAACAACCAAGCTTTGTTCCAAACTATGATCTGATAGCAAAAATAAGCACCTACAATAAAAGCAAATGATATGACTAGTAGTAGGTGACACAACTGACAAAGTATAAATCTAGACTTAAAATTTGTAAACAAGTCTCTTCAATAACTTTGAAATGGTGTGGCTCTACATAGCTCTATACATATGAGCAAATAGTTTGTTGTTATAATGAGGCTTGATATTGACTATGTGGGGTAATAGGCCCAGGCAATAAGCACTAGACTTTTGATTTGTCAGGCTCAGTATCCCAACTATCAAATGAATCATTTCCTGATTACAACATTATAAAGATAGAATACTTGTTTAAAAAGTGAATAGCAAATAGTCTCCCTGGGATTAATATTACTTTTTTTTCTGCTATTGAGATTTAAGGAAAAGTTTGAAATACAAAAATCAAATACGGCTTCATAGCTTGTAATGTATATGCTCAATAAGGTGCTACTAATAGTTATGTATGCATTATCTTCTCAGCAGCATTGACAATAATTATGATGCCAGTGAATTTACCTGTAAGGAGAATCACAGCATTCACATGCAATTAATTATATAAGTTGTTAATACATCTGACTTTTAGATCCATATCCTATTTTAGGACTTTAATCAGCTGATGTGGCTTATTTGTTTTCTAAAAAAAGGATACACATAACTGCAACTATCAAGAAACCCAGTATTATTATGTAATCCAACATATTGCAACAACTGATCACATGATATTGGCTACAATTCCATCACTTCAGCACTTAAATTTTAAGGTGCCTGGATGAGTGAGTTAGTTGTGGATTTTAACAAGCATTCTCATCATATTAACTACTGTAATTGGTTTGGCAGCTTAAAAATATGATTACTTAGTGAAAGTCTAATACAAACATATACACAAATACAGTTGTTATTGATGCAATTTCACAAACATTCCTACATGTTAGAACTAACTGAAGAATCCACATGAATTTTACTCCAATGAAGTATAAAGTTCAATGCAGAGATTTGATTTACAGTGCAAACTAAATTCATAGATGACTGACGCAATACAGAAAAGGTTTTACTTAAGAGGTAAATGTTTCTTCAAATGCATTGCTGTACAATAGAAACCATGCAACTAGGGAATTGAAAGCATAATGGAGCTACTAAGTGCTTGTATTTTGGAGGAAGTTACAACACATAACTGATGGAAGGTCATTTGTGTAATTATTGGATAGTAGGAAGTAATACAACAAACAGGTATGTAGATTAGGACTGCATCATTTGTTAGCTGCTCAAATCATTAATGACTCACTCATAAATTTCAAATCATGATATTCCCCAAATTAGTGTAACTTTTTATTGCAAGAAAACACATGCATCCATGATCCTTGCAAAGTTGGATAATAAGGCATTAATGACGAATGGACGGTGTGAATGTGTATAATACAAATGTCACATTCAGTAAAAATATAACTTACAGGTACTTGTTAGTTGCATAAAAGATGTTCTGTTTGCTGCAATCTACACAGGTGAACAATACTGCACAGATTGGATATAATTTTTAGATGGTACAGAATTATGGTGAGTATACATAGCATAGCATAGTAAGTGGCAACTCACTGAAATTATACACTTAGTATGATGTAAAATTGGTAAGTAATATCACTGAATCCACTTTTCAGAGTCGGTATATATATATGTACTACGTATATAGGCTCATTATTTCATGTGTAATGCCTTGCTAATTTAAATAATTACCATGCAAAACTTGAATGTTTTGACAACAGTGTATGGTAACTTCTCCCTACAGGTCTTATTGCAAATGTACACTCTTTAGCTAACCTTTAAACAGGACAATAAAGAAATGTGATTTCTAGTTACTGATTAACAATTCAGTAGCCACTAGATGACCTTTTAGTAGTGCTTCTTTATGCTCACAATGCTGTTGCATAGATTGTAAGTATAACACGTGAGACATAACTCTGCTATAAATGCGTGGAGCCACCAGGCTCTGAAGTGGATCCTGTCTACTCAACACTATTTTGGCCTTAATGCAGGTGAATTACTGTGTTTAGTTCAGAAACAAACTTTCGAAACTGGCTGTAATGATATTATAAAGCATAGCCATTAAACACTTTTATCAATATGGCTGTTTTATATGTACACTGGTGGCCACCAGACAGAAAGGACACTTATCTTATAAAAACCAACATTTAATTTCCCAAGTAAGAAATTAGCATGAGGACACTCAGTAAATACGAACTCAATGTTTTTAAATTATGTACATCATGCTTAAAGAATTTTAAAATCCATTAAAAGTGTGTGGTAGCTGTAATCATTGCAGTATCCAGGAAACATCAATACCCTTGATACACTTTTGATTTCAGCCACTGACAAGTATAAAAAGCTGTTAGTCCAGTGGAGGATCTACCAAGTTTGTTATGTTAGTCAAAAAAATGATCCAACTAAGTCTACTCCTTCTTATAGTGCCTGCTATTGTTAATGGTGAATCAGGCAGTAAGTGCAATTTAGATGAAACAGCTCTTCAGCAGTTCTTCAAATTCTCTGAGATGATAGATAACACGATTAATAGAATGGTATATATATAAGTCACATTCAACGTTTACCAGTACATGTATGCTATTACAATTTACAGACTGATTACCAAAAAATTTTTGATAATGGTGCAACCAGAAATGGTACAAACATTAGACAAGCTCTGGACACTGTAGAGATGTCAAAAACTTGTAGATTCTACACTGAGATAATGACATACAAGCATCAGCTCCAGTATCATATTTTCCATAATACTAATGTCTCATCAGAGTATATTAATAAAGTTACTGAGTTGATAATATATCTACAATCTGCAGCAGTACAATTACAACAGTTCAAGGTAAGTAAAAATTAACAGTTAGAAATCTGTAATAATCAGTTTCTTTATAGATGACTTCTTCAAAGTTACTTTGCGTGATGTTCACTGCATCAGAATATGATCATATTCACAAATTGAAAGATATAAATGAAAGATATGATGTTCTGAAGTCTCTTAAAGAGAGGGCAAATGAATGGAAAGTCACACTAGATCCCTGTACATTCAATTAAGATGTGCTGCAACTACAAATAACTTTATGAATGAATTATGTTAGGCAAAATTTGATTTGGATTTAATGTTTTAACCAAATATATAGAATTGTGGACACTATAATTAGTGATTGTGCATTTGATTTGTAAACATGCAGCTACACATCCTTTCTCACTCACAGTTCTTCTTACACATGCACAAGCATATTCACAGTTTAGTATATATTAAATAACATCACAACTCATTCATGCTTATATGATCATGGTCTTCGGTATTGACAACTGGTATATGCAGCCATTACAGTGTATGTGTTCTGAAATGATAACAGTAGCTAAATACACTGAAAAGTATATAAGGCTATTAAAGCTCAGATTTTATAATGATAATTTATCTAGACTGCTAGAGTTTTACTTATAAAATCCCTAGTATTTTCAATAGTAAATTTATAATTATGATCTGCAGTTATTCCTATTATGCTGAATGCTTTTGCCTTCCAATAATGTATTATGCCAGAAATATGCTGCTATAGAGCCAAGCAGAGTTAAGACTAGATTCCATGAAAATCTCAACTATCATTACCTGTACAAATAGGCTTTTACAAAGTACTATCTACATTTACTATATTTACATGGTTACATGAGATACATGACGAAATTAAGTTACATCTTTAGAATGGACACCTGAGAATTGTTTCATTGCATCCTATACCTTATCTCTACTACATTATATTGCTATACCTTTTTATCATTAGTCCTGTCTGTTATCCTGTCTGTCAATGCTATGCAGAAGTTGCTGTCTTGTCTAGCATCAGAGTAAGCACAAGGCCTGTCTATATATACTCACATTCCTAGACACAGTTCTTGATACCCAGGGGCGGATCTAGGATTTATAAAAGGGGGGGCTAACTCAAGGTACTAATCTCTTGGGTAGAGGTGTGCAAAGCACACTTCCCAGCATGTGAAGCATGCTGGAACTAGGAGGGTCTGGGGGCATGCCCCCCCCCCCCCCCCCCCCCAGGAAATTTTTGAAAAATAGATGCTAAAATACTGCAATTTGGAGATATTTCCACATAAAATTCTGCCAGTAGATAATTTATATACTACCTTTAGATTATAGGTATGGCTCTCTGAAGCATTTTGTAAAGTTTGGGTAGGTACAGACAACCAAACACATGATGCACGCTCTCACAATTACACAACAATAGGTGCATGTTAGAATAATAATGTTGAAAGTAGAAAATTTTGAAATTTGAATGATACGAGATTGAATCTGAGAGCATTTTCAATGGAAATTGTGTACCTGAATTAAGTATTGCCATGCACATTAACTTCACAAGTAGATGAATCAATCCTTTTAAACAGACCAATGCACTTCATTGTATATATAGGTGCAGGCAGATTATAAAAATTCCATAACAGAACCAACTATATGCTCCAGTGAATGTTCTATTAGAGTAGTTAGGTGACTGCTTTATTAGAGTATCTCGATCTTGAACACCTCCAATGCTGATCCGGATCCTTGTTGCATAAACTCCACTGATAATACCTTGGAAAGATGTTTATAAGGTGGGTTTATGAGTATTTGTATTATTAGTAATCATATAATTATAAATTTCATTATAACACTCAGCATATTGATCAAGTAAAGCCTAAATATGAAGGTGGGGGGGGGGGGGGGGGGGGCTTCAGCCCCCAAAGCCCCCCCGCCCTGGATCCGCCCCTGATACCTATCTCAGAATTTTTGGTCTTACCAGTGAATGCTGCTGCACAATTTGCATAAAATTATTATCTATCAATTGCAAGACTATCCATTTCTGTATGCCATTTGAGTTTTTAGCCTAAAAGTGCAAACAGTCACTAGCTATTGGCTCAAAACATGAATGTATTATCAGCATGAACTAAACTAAACATTTTCCGACAAAAGCCTTAACTACAGTTATAATAGCCTTTATCTTTTACCAAAGGCTACTCTAATGTTAAGATAAAGCAGAGTCACATGATGGTATAACCATGAAAATAGTTAGGCACACATGAATGCTCTATTAGAGACAACAATAGTGTGATTGCTCTATTAGATCATCTTTCAGTCCACAGCCACTATATTATTTCTTTGTATCTTTTACTGTACCGATAACTCAATCCTGCACATAATTTTATCACTCTAACAACATTAGATGTCTTTCTTTGTAAGATATATAGCCCACTAATTCATTATACAGTGTGGTAGTATTACTAGTATAATATTATACTGTATAATAGGGATCATGGAGGTTTGCACCTTCTCACAAAAAAAACACCATCCAGAAACCAGCCTCACAATTCCTTCATAGTATTAGTTAGGTATAAAGTGCCTTTAGTACAACAGAAAACGCTTCCTTAGGTCGCAATGAAATTTTAATTTAGTGGAATTTTCTATATGACTAAGTGACTGACTTACTTACCATTGCCTTCAGACAACTAAACTCATTTATGGTTCACTAGTCATAATTATGTTACAAAAAAGTAACAAACATGTACAAAGAGAAACTAATGAATCTTAGAGATCATACTGACACATAAAAAGCGGTGAAACAAGTGAGGTTACCTGCACTTGCAATTGAGTGGACATTTAATCCTGCAATTTAATTTACTTGCTGTGGATTCTGCTTTCATCATCATCATCATATATATATATATATGCAACAGACATTCAGTCCATGTTTATGGCAAACCTAGGGATATCATGCCATCAGTTATTGTTGTGTACCTCCATCATCATGATCTATAGATACAATCTATAGGCAGCAGCTTTAGTTACTGCCTCAACCCCAAGAAGTGCATTACCCTCCTATCAACTATCAGTTGGCACACTTGACCATGGTGCAATTAAGTCAAACTTATACTATATAATACCTTCGTTAAATATTTAGTTGTATTAAGTCATGATCAAGTATAAGAACCATTCAGTAGCCATTTTCACCCAAGTCCAGAGTTATATATAAACTTTAGGAACATCATGGTATTAATGTATGTGGTGTAGAATGGAAGGTATTAGGATATAGGATTACCAATGGTGGCAGAACTCTGTGCACTAAAGAAACCCTACTTCAATCAGAGGATTGAGTGGCACAGGATTTAATGAACACCAGAGTACATTATCTTAGTGGCAACTAAAGATAGGTTATTATAGTCAAATGTTATATACGAAGCAGCAACTAAACTAAGACCTATCTTAATAACTTTTCTCCGATCAGGCGATCCTTCTTTGGCTTTATCTAAAATTAGCTCATTCAAAGGTCCAATCCGCATTAAATCTGACCTCTCACCAGAAGAAAGAACTCGGGAAGCAGTACTTATGAAGCAGCATTGGTCCCTATTCCAAAGAGGAGCTGAGGACAAAACAAAGCTTTATTAATTAGTTGAAAATCAATTGTATGGACATCTTAAAGGTTCAGATTTTTGCCGAACCAATTACAACCCTCCACTTCATGTAAATGCCTCTGCTACCCAAAATTGACTAGATCCATTACTGATATACAGTACAAGCTAACTCTTCAGATTCAGATCAGCAAATTATAACTTCAAATCCAGACTACCTGCCTGATAATAGTATACTAAGTGATTTCCAGGAAAGCTAAGAATAAACCTGTTTCAATCCACAGAAAAGGTGTAACCAAAGATCCACTCAACAGTGATGATTACAGCAAGAAATCCAACCTTACATTTTTAAGTGTAGTTAGAGAAGTAATACTGAAAGAGCAAGATTTTTAGCACTTATTGAAGAATACAATCCTGATATAGTTTGTGGGTGTGAGTCTCATATTGATCAATCATATCACACACCTGAAATATTTCCTCACAATTATAATGTCTTTAGAAAAGACCACACTGTGGGTGGTGGTGGAGCTTTTGTTTGTGTAAAAAGGAATGTAGTTGTACATGTAGCAGAAGAACCAATGCTTGAGGTGGAAGCTGAACTACTTTAGATTAAGTTATTTTTATCAAATCAACCTCCCATCCACATAGGTTCATTCTCCAAACCCGATTTAGAACAGCTCAGTGTTTTGCTAGCCAAGTTGATAAACAATTCAAAAATTCCACCAATATTGTGTTAATGGGGCATTTTAATTTTCCAAGTATCACATGGTACAAGGGTTATATGGTAACATTGTTGTAACACCTACTTATGGAAGTGTTTTAAATAACATGTTTTTGAATTTAATAAACAATACCAGCCTAGAACAATTTGTACACTTACCAACCTGCTTAGATAATACATTAGACCTTGTTTTCTGTGCTTATCCTAAAATAGCAAACCTTTCTACTGTGCCTGGTATCTCAGATCATGACACTATAACATTCCACCTTGATATAAACAGACATTCAATGCCAAGTGCAAAGCAACACAAAATTGCTTTGCACCACAAAGGAAACACTAAACTAATTAAAAGAGATATACTGACTTTTGCAAATTCTTTCTTATCAAGTGATCCACAATCCAGAAAGCAAGCAATCCATAAGGCTGTCTCTAACCATGTTCCTCACAATGTGAAACGTTTGCACGACAGTTTATCCTGGATAAATTGGCAAATAAAGAAAGACATGGAAGTATGTAAAAAGCTATACAACAAGGCTAAGAGAAGTAAGTTAAAGTCTGACTGGAACGCTTACCGTAATGCCAGGAACCTGGCAAACTGCAGATTGAAAGAGGCACATGATAATTATTACACTAGACTGTTTAACAACTCATTTAGTGGAAATCACCACCAATTTTGGAAATATAAAATGGACAAACAACAGGACAAACATGATCCCAACTTGTAGATGGGAAACCTATTAGTAGTTCAAAACATAAAGCAAATGCCCTAATAATCATTTCAAGTCAGTTTATAAAGAAAACCTATTAACGATGCCTATGCTATTGATGCCATACCTGACATGTCTACTCTCACCATCTCACAGTCTGGGATACAACACGAAATTTCAACACTTGATCTAGTAGACCTGACTTATTTCACCATACATTCTAAAACATTGTGCAAATGAAATTGCCCCAATTCTACAAGTGATCTTTACTCAATCATTGTCTACCAGCTCGTTACCGAATGATTGGCTATCAGCTCATTACCGAGTGATTGGCTAATGGCTATCAGCTAATATTTGTCCTATATTCAAAAAGGGTAACTGCAGTAGTACCAGCAATTACTGACCTATATCCTTAACTTATGTTTGTGCTAAGACTATGGAACATATTATTCACCAATCCATCATGGACCATCTTAACCAACACAATGTTTTAATTGAAAATCAACATGGTTTTCCGATTAAATCACTCTTCTGTCACTCAACTAATCACTCTGACCAAAGATATATCCTATGCTCTTGACCATCAAAAACAAATTGATATAATCCTCCTAGACTTCTCTAAAGCTTTTAATACGGTGGCACATCAGCGACTTCTGACTAAATCAAGACACCATGGAATTAACAACAGTACTCTTACATGGATTGAATCTTGGGTCACTAGATGCTCACAATGTGTGATTTTAGATGGTGGAGCTTCAAACCCTGTATCAGCTTTGTCAGGAGTACCTCAAGAAACTGTACTGGGTCCCCTGATGCTTTTATTGTATATAAATGACATACAAAATATATAAATTCTCCTCGCAGGTGATTGCTTGATTTACAGAATAATCAATAGCAGGAAAGATACCACCAGGCTCCAACAAGCTGATTCCATTGATAGCCATGATTCCCACACTAGCTGTGATACTGTGATACCCATGATAGCATGTCACATTGCATATGTACATTTTAAGACACAAAATTTGTGTTTATGATCACAATCATGCTTAGTAACAACTAAGTGTGGTTTTTCATCAAATTAATTCAGCCATTCGACTTTAACCTGTCCACTAAATGGACAAGGTAATTGATCATCATAAGGACCCTTCATATGGTATAATAACACGGATAATAATCACAACCCAGAGTACAGTGCACATCAACTGCCAACTTTGCTTTATATCCTTTCTCATGGGTGTAGAAGGGATCACTAAACCATGTCAACTTAAAAACATTTCTATGATCCAGTACAAATTCAGACCATACAACCTTCATAACAACTGGAGTAATTTGCTTACTTACTGGAAACTTTGCTGCTTCATTGTGAACATTAAAATACCAATCATTCAACAACATGTTGTCTACATGCTTTATTCGTTGCTGTAAAGTAGCATTTAGTCTGTGGATCTTGTGAATAGTCTTTCCAACTTCACTTCACAATGTAACTTTAAGATAAAACAATTCACGGTCTAGATAAACTCTTGACATGTTTGCAACAGATATAATAGCTCTCCTTTAATAGTGGAAAACTCAGCTTCTGTGAGTAAAACTTTTTCAGCAGGTATAACTACTTGTTTACTATTGTACAGTTGATACTGGTAAAGGAAAGCTGCACACACCATTAAAGTAGACATTAAACAAACGAGACTAAAGAAATTACCAAAACTCCAAGGTCACTTGATATACTCTACCACTGTTTTAACAACAACAAAGTTATTCTTTAAGTATGCAAGCTTTTGAGTGAAATCATTTTTAGCTGATTTATATTCTTGTTCAGCAGCTTCATGCAAATTGTTGCTTAATACCTTCTTCTCTCAGTAGCAGAAACAGTTAGCTTTTTTTGCAAATTAGCTTTTGTATCTCTTTTAGCAGCAGCAAAATTATCTTCTAGCAAAATTATCTTCTGCTTGCTTGAGCCCTATGGAAAGTTTAGTCTTGATCTCCACTACTCGATCATTTGTTACTGTTAGTTCTACTTTGTAGTCTTTTTCTACTTGATGGACTTTTTCAGTAAGCTCATCTAATATAGTTTGTTTTGCATTTTTTAGGGAAGCTGTTAAAGTTTTTTTTGTTTTAGTCAGCTCTGACATCACAAAGAATAAATGTTCTTCTACATTTTCCTTATTATGATTCCATTGGTTTTGACGAGCCATCCTGGCATCACAGCCAACTACATGATATTCACACTGGACCATTTCCAGAGGGCAGACCTTCTTATGTTTGGTCACATCACATCTAGGTACAGTGCCGCACTTGTTGGGACAAAGTGTGGGAAACTTGGGACACTGATTTGTATGCTGGCCCCCAACAAAGTGTTGTTCTCCTGTAATAAGGCAATACTCACAAATTACCTTACTATGTACACACTCATCCTCAACATGACTGGTCAGGAACTGCCATTGTATTGATTTTCCACAATCATTGAGGCAGCTGTCAAATTGACAACCATTGCTATTTCTAAAGTGGTTAGGGATGCCATTCACTTCACCTTGCCACTCACATCCCTTCCTATTGTTTGTACAAAAGACAAGCAAGCTCCTAACAGCTCGATCAACCTGTTTATTCGTTACTGTTGAAAATTCTTCACTCCGACACATTGGAGTGAAGAATTTCAAGCCTTAGTGATGACAGTTGCTTTTTTGCACCCTCAAGGCAAGATTTACAATATGTATGACCACAGCATGTACTGAGGTAAGGTTCGGCCCTACTTGGAAATTGACAGATTTTACAATTTAGCTACATAGCTAATTATCAGCATATCTGAGGGAGTTTCTACAAACTGATAATCATACCTACCCATGGCGCTGCCATTATTACCGCGTATGTAGCTACCACTGTTTGGATAGCACTGTGCCCAGACTGCTTCTTTTTTTCTCTCTCTCTCTCTGGCACACAAAAAGACGAGGCTACTGTCGGGTTATGTGGCACGCCCGGATCACCCTGCCGATCTCACCCAAGCATATGAGGTTGTGGAGACCACAAGGACTAACGTAATTGTTTTCGTGAGACCATAGATACAGTATACCAACAGTGAGACCCACTGGCCGGAACGAAATTTTCCTCAGTGTTGATCACGTGATTTCATTTTTCATCACAAGCCAGCTAAACGACGGAGCAGACCGTGACAACGGGGCTGGTGGGACTGGTACATGTAGACTATCTGCAAAGTGCGTTGTTTATATAGCTAAAAGTATTTACCGTAGGGCAAGTAATTTTCGTGGATTGCTACTGAAACAGTAAAACTTGTGGCAAAATAGCTAAGTAATTTTCGTGGAACAAATTTTCATACAACTTGTACAGGAGCTGCAAAATATTTAATTTTCGTGGTAAGACGCTCGCGAAATCCACGAAAATTTGTATCCCACGCACTCAGTATAACCCGTCGGCCGAGCCCCCCCATGCAAAAGTAACCATATTCAGTCTGTGTTCAATGATCGTCCAAGCAGAGCAAAGAGAGGTCTTGTGTGACGAATTGCCAGTTAAGAGGAATGGTGTGCCAGATTTCTGACTAGCTAACTAGTGCATACTCCATTTTATTAACTATAAATTACTCCCCCAAATGTAAGTGTGCCAAGATCGAATCTGGAAGGAATTAAAAAAATATCAAGTTGATGAAGGAAGTACTCTGCACATAAAATTAATAACTAAACTATTGTGAAAACACTTCACTACTGGACATTTTGTTCATGAAAATCCAATGAAAAAAAATCTACCTGGCTGTGAAAAGTAAAGTATTCATTGGTAGTCCCAATGAAATTTTATTTTCATAGCATTTCATAGCATGTACGTAAAATAACATATATTTAAAACACATCACTCAAGTGGGCTAGTAGCCATAGTCAGTGGCTTGTCCAACTGAATGCCTCGTACATTAAGGAGCCATGACTGCAGGAATGCATAATCCCCTTGCTCTCTTAGTCTCTCTGGTCTATCTAACAAAAGCTTTCTTACTGATGCTAATCGCTGGTGAGCTAAAGCAAGTAGCTTTTCCTTGGAATATTCCCCCTACATGCAAAGCAGCCATACATCACACAGATATTGGACTTATTAGTCTAACCTCCAGTGGTCCCTTTCTGATCCTCATAATAAACTCTTTCTGTTCCCCAGTACAATACACCAGAGGTGGCTTGTTCTGAGTAAACAACTCAAGAGACAACAACTTGTGGAACACCTACAGAACATGAAGTATTAACATACTGCCTAGCTACGTGTGCTTACATGGTAGAATAGCTTTCCCTCTCTTGGTGTGTTTGCATGTTTACCACTCTCAATTATTTTCATATGAGTCATCACAAACCCAATGTATTGTAAAATGACATGTTCAGTCATAAACAAGTGCTTTTGAGCAACTAGTTCCTTTAACAAAGAAAACAAAGTATACTATATAAATTAGTTTATAGTTATGTTACCTTCCACTCTTCACTCTGATAAAACACATCAGTAGCATAGAGCAACTGCACGAGGAAACACAATATGAACTTTAAAACAGTAGGACAGGTGACTACTATATTGGAGTGTATTTGCAAACCAAGGATAAGACATAAAACTATGCACTTAAAATATACTGTATTTAATCCCAAGTCATGACAGTGACGATGCAAACAAAACAAAATCTCACAGTCAGTCAGTATATAATAAATGTCAAGGTTTATCATGAAAAGGAAAAACATCAAATATATCAAAACATTGGAATCTTGCAAATTGGCACTTGATGGCTATAATCAGGTATTTATCCGTATTAAAGCAGGGCTCAAATGAACGCCTGGGCTCAAATACATGCTGGGTAATAATACCCAACTTACAGAATACACGCCTGGGTCTGTATAGACATCGGGGTGCCAAATACTAGGCTATAATTCTAATAAACACCGGATTTGTGTGCTGTACAAGAGTCTATATACTGGATAAACACACTTCACCTCGTATTTCATTGTTGCAAAGTGAAGATTCCAAACTGTAAGTCGATTATATAAGCACTCTCAGCACCACTTTGTTCACAATCACCCTTCACCTCGTGTGCTCTAAGAAATAAACGCCGGGGCTTGAGTAGACGCTGGGCTCGTTTACAAGCTGGGTCCAAAATCGCTTATAGGAAATAAACGCCCAGGCTTTTATACGGATAAATACATGTATGGTACAGCTGAAAGTGTTACATGACACACCACACACAACAATACAAATACTTGAACTACCTATACATTTGTGATTGGATCAGCCAAAAACTTTACATAATAGTGCAAGCCTAACATTAATTTTTATAGTACGCAGCATTGATTACAATGGGTAAAATTTGTGCGTATTATTTATAAAATGGTATTTTTTCACTTGCTGTCTACTATATGATTATGTACATTAACAACAAAGTATTTTGGAAATTTGTATAATGGTATGCATAAAGCAATGTTATATTCAGGACCACATTAGGTGGTCTGGTTTTGGTTGGATAATTATGTAGCTACTCAATGAGCAGCCAGCGTTCAGTCAGAACTGCCTCCAAATTCAATCAAATATTTCTTGAAGGGGAGTTATGCCATTAGATCCCCCCCCCCCCCCTAGTTTGGCATATAGTGCACATGCAGTATATATGCCTCTTCATCCACAATAATACTGGTCTGATTGACCACTTTTTCACCTTTGAAATAGGGATGGGCAATTATTCACTTGTTACGATAATCATGTTTAGTTTGTTGGTAATAATCAACAAAATCTAAATTCTGTCAACTAGTACTTGGCAATTATCACATAATAATTGGGTTAATCAAGAAAAAGAACAACATTCATCTTATTTGTTGAATATTTTGGTGTTTGTTGCAAACAAATATCATACAGCAGAAATGTCAATATCACCCATCCCTTCTTTGAAACAAATATATATATATATATATAACTTGAACAGTCAATTAATCTAATACAGCAATCACTGTGTGACAATCAGTTGAAAGTCAAAGTTGGATCCCATCTCTATACCCAAATCCATGTAAAAGGCATGAAACAACCAGTCGTTTGCTGTACTTTATTGATTGCAAGTGAATCTAGGTCTCTGTGTTGTCTTACTGTACAAACCTCAAACATATTCACTGCTCCCTTCAGAAGCATTTCACAATAAAGTCGTACTTCATAGGCAGCAAACTCAATAGCTTGCTGTTTACCTCTGCTATCAAGTGTCTCCTAAATGTATTACTACATGAAATACTTAACATGATATACTGGACTAACCTTCAGGATACTGGTAGTAGAGATAATATCCTGAGTTGGATTACGATACACAATGATGTAATCTGTATCACTAGTTGGAGTAGAGAGCCCATACATTTTACTACCTGCTTCAGCCAACACTATTATATCATCAGGATTAACATCAGCTGAAATATCAGCCAGGAGAGCTTTAAGCGTATCACCCATGTCACCGCATCCTACAAAATACATGCAAATTACAATCCTGACTATCATAGCTGCACCTGGTAAAGGGAAAAGTTGGCGTGAATTTAGCCTGATTCCAGATAACCAGTTTTTCAAAACTAAGTTGTGATTAGATGTGGACCGGCTAACACTGTCCATCTTTTCCATGACCTCATCACGTAGTGGTATCAGCAGCTCCAAAATGCCCTCCCTTGGCAGACGGCACTATGGAAACAATAGCATTACACAATAATGTGTAAATACAGTGGAATCCTGTCTTGTAGTGGCTACCTGTATAGAAAAGCCTCCTTTCTAATAAATACCTAAGTGAAGTCTAGAGCTTATACAGCAGTTTGCTGTCTAATACAATCCCCTCCTTACTAGAGCAAAATTTTTGGCTCATAGGTGACTGACTGGATTGGACAGGTTTCACTGCACTGCTGCTTACTTCAAAAGCTGCCTTGAGAGCTTGCAAAAATGGTTGCCTGGGATCACCAGTGAGATTATCTACAGATAGTTCCTCCCATACCAAAATTCCTTGTCCATTCACTGCAAGCTTAGCATAATGTAGCAAACTGTAATACAATGGCATATACAAATGATACATTGGTATAAGTCCTAACCGCATGCTATCACAAAACTTCACCAAATTTGCATCATCTCTGATGGCCAACCGTCCAGACACTTTCTTCTTGTGAACAATTCCACCCATTGCCTGACCAACACATCTATCAAGAAAAGTTCTATCTAACAGTTCAAGTGGTTTTATCAGGGCGAACAGTTGTAGCCATTCTAGTGCAGTGAGAATAACACTATCTGGTGGACTACAGAATGCTTCAATAAATCGAACATTCCCACGATGTAACTGCTGGCAAAAATGGCGTACTTCCACTGCACACAAAGGCAACTAAAATTGCAGCAAGCAAAACGAATAGTTATGTTTACAGATCTATACAAAACTAACCTCTTCACACACTTCACATAATTCCTTTTCATGTTGTGTCGCAAGTGAAAAGAAATGTTCATCCCGGGCCACATACACAACAAACAAAATATTATTTTTAGCTTTCCCTGACACTTCATCTTGTGCAGCAGCAAACCAGGAGCATGTGAGCAGACAAGCATACAACACCTTCCTGACTTGTCCCTCTAGCATAGTTGACAGCTGGTCAACCATCCGATGTTTTGCTTGTTCTGATAATGTCTTGGGAGTAAATGCAACAATGCTGTGTTTTAATGTAGTAACCAACTGCTTGTCTAACATAATGGGTTGAAATGTAAAGTAGCTTCCCTCAACTTTGCTCTTAAACTGCTTCAGTTGGTTCAAAATTGACTCTGCTTCAGACAAAACTAAATGAAAAGCAAAAAATAATAATAATAATATATATATATATTTAAGGGTAAAGCTTGACAAGTAGGCCTCTCCTATGACATCAATAAGTTAGTGACAAAATCATAAAGCTTTTGCACTGAGATACATATAGCAGGATTTAATACTTATTTGAAATGGACATGGGGATGCTGCTATCATTCTACATCATACAGATGTGTACTCATCTATATGTACCCTGTATATCCTGTCTATTATCATCAACTTGCTTAAATACAAGCTAATACTCAGCGAGGAGTCTATACAAAAGTGTTTTTAAAAGGTATAAGAGTGTCACAATGAGAGAAAATTGGTGCATGGCATGAAAAGTTACATACAGTGGAAATGAATACCTGTTCTATATGTGCAGAACTTCATTGCCCTATATGTACTCTATCAGCATAAATCAGTTAAACGTGAAATCATGTACTGAAGTGTTTGGTATAGATATATTGCATGTGCAGGTGTTGTGGGTGTATCTAGTTACAGGTGTACAGTGACATTATTCCTACAGGCTGTACATCACTCACACTGAAACCAAGAGTTATTACAAGAGAAGTATTATTAAATCCGCCAAGGTTTTTTTAAAGCCACGAAGATCCAAGTGGGCGGTCACTAACTATTACTTGGTGAAACTTACAAAGTGAACTAAAACATGCTGCAATTGGTGTTTTGAAAAATGTACTGTAATATCAATGAAAGCTAATGAAACTATATACCTAGATCTTTACCTGAGAAAATGCAAATTCAGTAAAATTTCCATAGAGCAGTTGCACAAATAAATACATTAGACACGCTTAGTAAAACTTGTGGCAAGAATCCATCGCCATTATACGCTTATTCGACTCTATTGCCACAGCACAAGAATAGATAGTCTAACCACTAATTCACCTATCAGGTATTAATATATTAAAAAGACGAGAGCGTAGTGGTCTGGTTTCTGAAATTACAATAAAATTCCACCATTGTCATTGTTTTCTGACACGGCTATGAAGAAATAAAATAGTGTAGTCTCGCCATACATATTTGTAGGTGGATCTGTTTCAAAGATGCATGGGGAAATACATGCTATTTTCACCATGTAGACAGAAAGTAGACCGACTATGCTCTCACTACTCTAGTACACTAGTACCTGGTAATAGACGGTTGTAGTTTGGTTACTAGTCACTCTGTAATAGTAGGACAATGAATCCCAGCACCACCACATTTGATGTATAAATGCCACACATTTCAGTTGAACGCTACACCTGTGATGTCACATGCAACTGCTCTACAACCACTGATAAAAGCTATGAAAAGTTGACTTTTCACAGGGTTAATTGGTTGTATATCTCCAGTAGTGTATAGTAACATTACGTGTACAATAAATGGCTGTCATACATCACCGTGATTAGTCAAATACATGTTGATATGGAAACTGAGCCTTCCGAAATGTAAATAAACAAATATTTCATATTGCACAACAAGGGGTTGGTACTCTGATCTTTGTCCTCAGTCAAAGCAAAAGTCAAACAAGAAATTTAACATCATAAAAAAAGGACACTTTGTAAAGCCATAGATCCTTTATACCCCGGGATTGGAATCTTCTGTTTTTAACACTTCCATCCGCACCTCCGTCGACACCTTTCTACAAAGAGTTCTATGAATTGATGCGTCAGTAACTCGACTTTAGCGTATTAATTCTCTGTTTAGTGGACAGTGCGGGTAATGAGTTTACTTCAGTTCGATTAACAAAGGATGGATAAGTACACAAAACAAATTGTAAGTTAAGAAGACATTGTCTCAGGCGGGTAGAGCTAGCCAACTTTTGTCGCCACCATTGAAACGGCAAAATTTGAACACGGAGATATGGACTAATGACTTCGCTGGTTCGATTCCTTATCCCAAGTTATACTTACGGACTGAATTTGACGTTCATAGAGTGAATAATTCCAGAGTTACAGCTAGCCAAAGTTTTAATCGCTTGGGTCTGTCAGCGAGTTTTGTCACTGTTTTTGCGTCCACAATCACCTTTCCGCCTTATTCGAAGTAAAGAACAAGATTACTGTATCAAACAACACGAAATTCACTACAGAACAATGGATCAGAGTTTTCTCCTTCCAGTCAACACCAATTAATTAACGGTGCGGATAGTCCAACAAGTAAGTACAGCAAGTATGTGGAGATTCCTATCCCGGGGTATAAAGGATCTATGGTATAGCACATACCACTATCAATACTTTTATAGAATAACAAAGCTAAAGTACTTTCACCAAAAAAACATTTGAGTGCAATTTTATTTTGACCACTTTGAAGATGGTTGTATACGTACAGGTAGTCTCGATCGGGCGTCCCTCCGGTCCCACCCACGCCCCAAAAAACCCCGACCCCCTTTTCTGGGGTCGGGTGCTGCGAGACAGGAGTTATTATATTAGAGTACCACCACTGCTTCCATTACGAAACAACCTGTTTGGTCAATATACATCATTGGAGAGGCACGAAATCACTTCACGAATCACAGCAGCACATACACTAATACTACATACCATTGGGGGTTTCTTTGGACAGTTTCAACTCATATACCAGCCTTTCTTGTGCTTGAACACTTTCAGATGTCGCTTGTAAGATAGACATCCTTCTTGGAGTAACCAACTACCACAATCGATTAGCAAACTTCGTTGATGTGATCTCACCTGAGGTAAAATGACGTCATTAGAAAAAGTGGTTTATCGTTTTCCAGCATAATAAAATGAACTGCATACTTCGAGTATGTATGTATCACGTGATCTAGTATTGAGAATTAGTGATTGAAGAGAATGAGGTCATTTTGTTAGCACTGGTACTTGCCTGCCTATGTGCTAGCTGGACCATTTTTTTGCTGGTGTGGTGGGAACAAACCAAGAAATTTATAGCGGTTTGTTATATAGCTAGACCACTATTTTTCAGCACAGATATTGATTGCAGATTATAAGCTCTATTGATAAATAAAAGCCTTTGCACTAAAATGGTGGTCTGGCTATGTGAGACTGTACTGACGTCGTGTGCAGGACTATATATTGCCCTAGTTGCACATTTTCAGTAGTGTGCTTAACTGTTGCTTTACAAGGTCAGTACACCTACCACCATGATGCTGTACTCGGTACTGTCATTTCTCATGGGTGGGATAGGCAGGAGGAGAATTTGATGCATGCTTACCATCCACATCAGCAAATATTGACATTGTATAAACTGCAAATAGCCTGTTTTAACTACTTTTGACTAAAAAGTTGGTGATATGCTTCAAATTGTGCATTCTGGTGAACTTTGAGACACGTAAAACCTAAAATGGCCACAGCTTCTGGGGAGCTGTGCCCCCCAGATCCCTTGTTGCTGGTCACTGTAAAGCGCTAATAATAATAATAATTACCAGAGATTCTATACTCTGGTCAGTCCCCCCACTTCCTCCACCACTGTTTTGCTCTGACCATAGATATACTAAACTGTGTATATGCTCTGACGTATATATGACCGTGGAATTATGCACATACGTACAAAGTCGGGTACAAAAAGCGCGGCCACCTTTTGAAAATGAGGGGCGGTCCGGGTCGCTCCAACCATAACCGGCTCAGTTTATTTCACGGTTGTTTAGCTAGCTGTACGGTGACAATATGAAACGAAAGGTAGGCCTATCTTAAGTCTGAATCCAGTGGCGTGGGAAATGAAATTATCTGTCAGAAACAGTGTAGGCTGGAGATTGGTGCAACGCGAGGTTTGATTGTGGTATTTAATTTTAAATTCGACCGTCCTGAAGATGAACACTGTCCGAAACATTTTAATTAAGTCTGGTCCTGCATGTAAAGTATGCGAGAAGATATTAACCAGACCTATACACTTGAGTTCAGTTACGAGTTCCAAGTAAGCGCGATCTGTTCATAATCGTTTTGATTGTGGTATTTTAAAGACTGCTTGAAGTGGGAAAGCTTGAGCCTGTCAAGACACAGGAGAAATATGAAGTTGGGCAGGTAAATTCTGTATACAGCTGTGTCTATAGAACTAATGTATGTTTCAGTTTTTTCTTCACCGGGTGTTGAAGTACCGTGGAGTAACATTGTTCCCATGGACAGCCCGGGTGTATGATCGAGATGTTGCAAACAATAGTAGTAATTCTTCAAAGTACGTGATGGCAAGTAAAATAATTTTCAGCTTGCATTATACATACATACATACAGTAGTCCCTCATTTGATGATGAGATGCCATATGACATGATGAAAAGTGGTAGGTTTGAGACACAGACTTACTATCAAGTGCTCATTGACCAACGAGATTTACCTACAATCGTAAGTCAATCAAAATGTGTATGTATAGTAACATTAATTAAAAGTTGTCTACTTCAGTTACAACAGTTAGGCCAGCGAAACTTGATTAACAGTTTCGTGTCATCGCCCGCATGCTTTTGATACACCCGCATGAATTTCATTATTGGTATTTCAGATCGAAATACTCTAATAGAGCATTCACTTTTAATAGAACAATCAGCTATACTCTACTGGAAAAAAATCACTAGTTACAGAAATGGCAGAATATTCTTATATATGGATTAGTAACGTACTTTAGCTATTTAAAGCAATGTAGATCTCACTTTTTTTTTGGCAGAAATCTTCATGTTTGGGATGTGTGTTGTGCTTTTGGAAAATAATGAATAATAACCGCCCGCCCGCATCAAATTTTCAAAAATCTGAGTGAGAAACTGGTAATCAAGTTTTATTGGCCTTATGAAATATACAAAGCAATATGTAAAGCTGAATGACTGACTGCATGTCTACATTCTGTGACATCATGTAGCTATATTTTGCCCGCTATTGCACATATCGAAGTGTGTGTGTTTTTTTGTGAAAACACTTTTATAAACACCTTTATAAGTAACTTGACAAATAAGTGGGATGTTTAGTTTAGTGAACTGCATACACTTGATATAAATGAAATCCTGGATTTGATATACATCACTGCAAGTGGTATTCTGTTAGTAAGATATGTGCTGTGTGATATTGTACTGTTTCAGTACTACAGATGCTATCACACATTTTGAATGAATTAAGATTTTCTTACTGTACACCAGTACAAAGTTTAATTTTTTGTCAGTATATATGTACTGAAATACTAGGGCGGAAGGTCCTGCACGTCGGAGGAAAGAGTGCTAGTAACAGTGAAATACAGTAACTGAATTAACTTTAAAAAATGTGTATACTGCTATGTCTTTCAGATGCGAATAAGATATGTAAAAGTCTTATACTTATGTATTTTTGTGACAGTTTATCGTTGTTGAATTCATCCATACCAAAAATCATGTCAGTGGTATTAGAAATATTTATCTTTGAGGCCTGAGAGCTTAATGAGGTTAATGGTAGACTAAATGAGGGATTAAATGTCCACTAGTATATCTGCAGGTGTAGGTGACCTCCCTTGTTTCCCTACTTTTTTTTCTCTAATTGCTTTTATAATTCTTAATCTTCCATAGACTTGTTTGTTTGCTTTTTTTGTAACATTATAATGACTGGAAAACCTGTGTATACTGCATCAAAAGAAAGGATGGTGCCAGTGGTAATGTTTTCAACTGATCATGCTCCACTATCAGCTGTGTTCAGCCCATTATGCAGCATTACAAATGAAGAACAAGTGGGAGAAGCGCCTCTGCAATCAATCCAGTCACCATGAAAAATACAGATAATTTGTGCGCTTTAAAACTATCAATTACTGACTCACTGGCTATTATGCTTTGCTTTCAGCTATGTTCAGCCTGTTTCACAGCGCTACAGATGAAGAACAGTAGGAGAAGCGCCTCTGCAATCAATCCAATCACCATGGAAAATACGGACGATTCCCGTAGGGAGGCCATTGTGCTGTCAGCTAAGACATAAAGGAGGACAAAGGTAAGTCCATGATGCATGCATTATACATGCTGCGGTATGCCAAAAGGCACATCTTGGGACGAAACAACGTTGAACAGCGAAAAAGTCAAGCTTGTAACCATAGCTGTTATCTAGTTATGCTTGCATCAGGCAGTCAGTCAGTAGAAAATTCCAATAAAAAATTTTTGTTATTGGAATCTATCAATCTATTGGAAGCATTTAGGGTTGAACTGAAGGCACTTTTGGGCTTGGTTATACCTGCCAAGGTGTATTGCAAAGCTGGTTTTTAGGTGATATTTTTGGCCAGAAAAACCCAAATCTTTATAATCCCTAATATACAGTACTATTGTACTGTACCACCTGTGTAGGGAGATACTAACTACTTAGAAACCTATGGTCAAGCTCGTGGTTGTTTATATTATACTTGGAATGAGTCTACAAGCTGTTTAGAGACCTGAGGATGATGTCAATTCTAAATGTTTTAGACCATTTCCTTGAGTGAAGCAGATAAAGAAAGAGCAAAGAAGGTAGTAAACTGTCTGCTTACATCAAGATTTACCTTTCTGAATAGATAGTATCAGTTCATGTGATATTAGCCCGTCTTGACCAGAAAAGTAAGCTAATAGTAATGCTGAAAATGAAAGTCAGCAAAGGCCAATGTAAAATATAGTTTTACTGTTAACTAACTTTTGGACAAGACTGGTACCATTGGCAATGATATGCACTTTTTTTTATAGGCTCTGCTACCCATAATTTTGGCTTGCTGACTCAGTAATTAATTTGTTGGTAGCCTTTGCCTCATGTCATCCTGAATCTCAAAATACCACACAGTGCATCCTAACTGCAAATCCAAATGTTACTGGCAAATGAAGTTTCTCTTCACACAACGCTAATGACGTCATGGTGTAGCTCTGATGCTGTGCTCTTGAAGGATAAATTTTGATTAATAGTACTTTGTAAAATAACTATAAGATTTTTGAAAAATTGTATATAAAGAGTGTACTTGTTTTGACTGTAACCCAAAATTTAATTTATTTTGGCAATAGTATAAACAAACAGTGAAGTTATTGTTGCATGCAGTGTAAATATTTTAACATGTACAATAGAATGGATGGCCTTACTGATTTAACTTAGTGACTGTTATGTAGTTCTTTTGATTGGTAAATTTTCCCTCCATTTTAACCACTCTCTATCGATGGACTGATTTTGTGTGCATGATCTGTATAATCTAGACTATTTCTATTTGTTATTTGTAGAAAATGCAGCCAGAAGGATTTTGCTATTTACCTGATAGAAAATTACATCATTTGTATTCTGTGGAAGGTATGCGAGGTTTGTATAAACATTGCATGAAGATAGGTATGCACACACAGATTACACGCATGCACACACACACACACACACACACGCACACACTACACTAACAAGTAAAAGCAGCCTGTCTACATGATCGGTTTCCTATGACATGTACAAGTGTATTTTATTCCTCTCCCAGGTGTGTAAATTCAGATTATATCCTTCTAAATAGCTCCTGACCTTGGTGCTAAAAAATATAGTGTCTATTGTGAACTATCTTCATGTAATGTGTTTGTGCATGTGTGTGTGTGTGTGTGTGTGCATGCGTGTGTACATGTATAAATGATGTGTGTGTGTGTGTGTGTGTGTGTGTATGTGTGTGTGTGTGTGTGTGTGTGTGTGTGTGTGTGTGTGTGTGTGTGTGTGTGTGTGTGTGTGTGTGCACAGTAGTATGTGTGTGTCGGCATGTGTGTGGAAAAAAGGGTCTGGTGAATCTTATAAGGTACACTAAATCACACTGTATGAGCTGGAACCTCTGTGGGCATGATAAGTGCATCGTGAAATGTACAATAGAAATGCTAGCTGTGTTTTATACTGTTGCACCAGACAGTCATGAAAAGGATTTGTTAATTAAAAGCTGCACAGTGGTATCCCCAGAATTTTGGGGACCACAAATTGATGATGCTCTGTACTGTATTTCCTGGTATGGTAGCACTGGATTATGGAGGTTTACACATTTTCACAAAATAATATTGACCAGAAACCAGCCTCACAATACCTTCATGGAGTATTGGTTAAATATAACTAAGCCGAAAAGTGCCTTCAGTATGAATTGTAATGCTCCCAATATTTTTTGAAAAAAAAATGCTGACTGGCTGGCAAACTGGATGCCTTCAGACAAGCATAACTTGATAAAGGCTAAGGCTATGGGCTTGATTTTTTCACTGTTCAACATCCTTTTAGCCTGACAGGTACCTTTTGGCATACCATAGGATGTAAAATACATGCTTCATGGACTTTCTGTGTCTTCCTTTGTGTCTCATTTATCTTTGCTGACAGTGCAAGGTGTGGATTTGCGGTATTGCCATGTGATGGCTTTCATGCATTTGTAATGGGAATTGTCCAAAGTTGTTCCATTGTGACTGGATTAATAGCATAGGTCCTTCTTGTAATGTTTCTTCATTTGTAACCCTGTGTAACGGGCTGAACATAGCTGAAAATGAAGCATAATAGCCACTTTGCTATTTTAGTTATTGGGCCACCCGTTCAGAGGAAAACACCATTTTTTATTCTAATGTAGTATGCATGGGTTCACCTGTTAGTGGTTTTTGTTTCTTCAATATTTGCATATTGTGAAAGGGAAAGAAGACTTAAGAAAATTACATAGAAAGATGAAGTTTGAGGCAAATAAAGGGAGGGTGTATTTTGGAAAGGGTCGGATCGATTTAGCTCTAATTTACTGTATTATGGCAATATAGTAATATCTTTGTTGCTAGTACATTATTAAAGTGTGTAAATTTACATGTGTTTATTTTCATTTAAATTGCCTTTTTTGATTCTGCACATGGCTGAATAGGAAACATATATTTGCTATGTCATGGTATTAAAACACACTGAGCTAAAAGTCACTACTCAGACATTCATAACTTATTATTGGTTAATTACATTCCTGTAAGTTGTTTCCATTATTGGTGCTGTACATGTGCAAAGTCATCTTGCTGTTTACTATTTATTGTATATAACTACTTATAAGTGGCAGTCCAATCATTTTTGTACCACATAACAAAGAAGCAAGATTATATACTTTTTTTGTGTAGCTAGTCACATACGCATATGCGTTACACTATAGTGTACTTGTTTTACAGGGTTAGACTATACTAGTCATGATGATATCCTACCATACACTTCAACTGAAGAGGAACCGTTCCATCATCAGCTGTTCAGTCAGTTCTTCTCACCGGTTTTAAAAGATGATGGTATGTATGATGATTAATTTGTACATTTTGTATTGCATATACCCTCATTAACAATACCCTCATTAACACAGTGGTGTCAGAGTTTGTAGCAAGGGAATTGCTAGCTGCATGGAGAGACAAGAACCAATGGTTGGAGATGACTGAGGTGCGCCGAGAGACAACATATGGAATTAGAGTTACTGTGATACCTTTCTATGTGGGAAGACAGGTATGTGACCATATCTGTGAAACTCCACATAATTGTACAATCCTAAGTTCCGAATCTTAATGAACCAAACCCAAAATAGTCCTTTTTATATCAAGCAATTATCATACAGTATGGATAGTAAAAGGTTTGGGTTTTCTTGCCCTTCAATGTCACCCAAAACATAGCTGTACCTTTTCCCTTCAATGATGGTATTGGTTAAGCATAACCAAGGTTGAAAACACCTTCAGAGTGACCCCAAACCCTTCCAGCAACAACATTTCCAGTAATTCATATAGTAGGGACACATGCTATTGTTGACTAGCACCATTCTTTCCTTGGATGTGGTATGCATGGTTAAACAAGCTCAGGAAAAGTAGGTGATTTACACTTGCAGCTATACTTGTGGACATTTAATCCCTACTTCAGTCATGCTACTCTGTATTAGGAATTAAATTTATTTATTTTTATTTATTAATGCTTTACTGCACAAGTGCTGAAGGTCTGTAGGACACCTTGTGCACTAGTATAGCTGCAGGTGTAGATGACCTCCGTTGTTACCTTGCTTTTTATTTCTATGATCCCTACTCAAATATAAAAATATTAAACTTTTCCTAAAGCAGAAATAACTTTGTTGACTAATATGTGCAATTTATTAAGTAAACAAACACCTGAAGCACTAACAGCCTGTTTACACTAGCCCCATCTAGTTTGAACTATCTCAAGTTAGTGTAAACATGTACCATATTGAACCAAACCACTCTGAAATAGACTTGCTAGGGATGTATCTTTATTCCATTTACTAAAGCCAAATCGAACTGAAGGGTCGCAATTGTTTATACTGGTACATGGAGTGAACCGGACCCAGAGCTACAGCAGCAACCGTAATGCTGAAATGAAGTATTTAGGTGATGATACAGAAGGACAGCCTCAAAAACAACAACATAAGGGCTCAAGAGCAAACAGGTATGCATGCGAGTGTACAGCTCAACTAGCTTCAAGGAATTGAGAGGTTGTTGTCAACACTTAAGACTTTGTCATGCCTATGTACTAGCCTGACGATATATAGAGAGCAGAAATCCTTTAATTCTATCAACAATTTCTAAAAATTATGATTATGGGTTTAAGATTTTTTGGTCCCTGTCTTCATAGTATAAACACTGTTCAACAATTGATCCGAATCACAGTGAAGTGATCTTATCCAGAGCGATCTGTAGTATAAACAGGCTGTAACATCAAAAATCTGACCTTTCATTGCAAACGGAATATGAAGAGCGCATATTTTGGAAGTCCAGGTGGATCTTAAATAAACAGTAATTCCATGTCAGAAATTACAGGACTAAATGTATGCTTTCCAAGTACTGAGCAGGGAAGTCCAATGGTATATAGTTTTTGATTCAACCTTTGTTTCAGTGTGTACCAAAGTGATTAAAACACGTATTTATCAACTAGTTTTTACTGAGCCAATCACAATTAGTACCACAGCTTTCTGTGAGACCTTCCATTACGACATCATCCTCAGCTTTCCCACACATTTTCACATTTAGTCAACATAGTGCCAAGTACATTTGTTTGGATAAAAAAGCCCATTACATTGTTATAAAGAGCCATTTGACTGCCAGTTATTGTTCATATAATGGATTTACTTGGAGCATCCGTTACCAGCCTTATATGGAAGCATTTGTAAGTCATCTGTGTTATCTTGTAATTGTCTGTGAACGCGACATACGTACATGTACCATTGCCTTGCTAGTGTGAGGCTCGCTCAGGCTCACCCAACATGTATGGGTTTTCATTAGAGTAAATGTATGTTCTATTAAAGCATGTTTTAGTGGCATGTTTTACTGGGACTCCATGCATGTATGACATGGACAATACCTAACATGTTTTACTATATAAGAATCGGATGGTATGGTCGTTCATTGCATGAATAACAATCAGTGTAGTTTACAAGTGCTGGGTTAGTCACATTGCTATACAACCCACCTGGTATGGAACGTGGACATTAAAGTTTCATGTGTAGCATTAATTATATTCTCACACTGTTATACAGTACTGTATAGTAGGGATCATGGAGGTTTGGATTTTTCTGGCCACAAATATCACCCAAAACCAGCTTTACAATACCATTCTGTTGCCTTGGTGGTATTGGTTAGGTATAACCAAGCCTGAAAGTGCCTTCGGTACAATCCTAAATGCTTCCAATAAGTAGCTACAAAATTTTAATTTATTTTATGGAATTTTCTACTGATTGACTAACTGCCTGCCTACCTGCCTGCCTGCCCACCCGCCCGCCCACCTGCCTGCCTGCCTACCTGACAAACATAACTTGATAACGGCTAAAGCTATGGGCTTGATTTTTTTCAATTTTCATCCCTAGATGGGCCTTTTGGCATACTGCAGTACGTAACATCATGGACTTACCTTTGTCCTCCTTTGTGTCCCATTTCTTTTCGCTGACAATCCAAGGTGTCGATTCATGGTAGCATGATGCATGGCTTCCTGTTTATAAATGACATACTTTTCATGGTGACTGGATTGATTGCAGAGGTGCTTCTAATACTGTTCTTCATTTGTAACACTGTAACAGGCTGAAAATAGGAAGTGTAATGACCACTTCACTTTAGAGTCAATAATTGATAGCTGGGGCATGTGTTCAAACGAAAACATTAACTCTGGCGCCATTCTTTCTTTTGATGAGGTATGTGTGGGTTCACCAGTCATAATATTACAAAAAAGTAAACAAACCAGTATGAAGAAAAATCAAGAATTTTAAGTTTGATTAGAGATCACAGAAAAAAAAAAGTAGGGAAACATGGGAGGTGGCCTACACCTGCAGATATACTAGTCCCTAATTCAGTCATGGGTATAGACTGAAGTAGGGATTAAATGTTCACTAGTATATCTGCAGGTATAGGCAGCCTCCCTTGTTTCCCTACCTTTTTTCTATAATCCCTAGTCAAACTTAGAATTCCTAGTACTTGTATATGTAAGGCTGAGGGGTGGTGGCTAAAACTTTTATTGTGTGTTTTTGACATGTTATCTTTGTGTCAACATGTGGTACCCTTGAGACTACATTTTACAAGAAAAGCATAAGTGGAAAAAGTGTTTACTATGGTCAAAATTTTACTTAGGTGTTCTACAGTGACCCTTAATACTAAAATCATTTGGTTTGGTGCAATTATTAGGTTATCTTCTAAATTAGTTGTTGTTGACTAGTGCAGTAATGTCATTGCTATTTGCATGCCAACGTTAATACACCTGTAAGGATGCACAATGCATGCTATATCTTGCTGTCATGTACTTTAGTGGAATATCATATTGTCATATATGAAAATTGTGTTCTATGTACTTATAGGTAGAAGACCAGCAAGTGAAATACTGGGTATGATACAGTAGTCCTTATATCCATACTGATAAAATTGATGTCATAGTTAACAAATTGGCTGTAGTAATGTGGGGGACACAGTGGTGGATCTAGGATTTTTAAAAGGGAGTTTCTGCAGGTTAGTATAGCTGAATAAGGCATCTGGTGACATTTCTCTGGAAAATTTTGAGATTTTAGAAGCTCTGAGATCGGATTTTAGGCTATTTTTAGTTACCAATTACATTAAATCCAATGCTTTAAACTGTAAATATAGGGAAAATATGGTGACTATAAGATGGGGCAGTGCAATGAATGAAGGTTAATAACTCTGTTTACACACTGTACTGTGATAAAACAAACCACTCACTCCTTGTTCAATAGGGGTCAGCGATACATATAGCTGTAGCTTTGATTGCTCTATTAGAGTAGTTACATGACTGCTCTATTAGAGTATCTCGATCGTTTTTAATGCAGTGGGAGATGAAAAGTGAAGTGTTGTTGAGGATATATAGCTGTAAATGGTGTTAGTGAAGTGCAACTGCATGCATGCTACAGTACTGAAATACAGTGGTGTACAGTTGTTAGCTATGACAAATTGTCAGTACAACAATGTTTATGTACTTTCCCTTGTCCCAAGTTGACAGTTGCAAGTACTTAGGTGTCATCATCCAATCAGACCTAAAATGGAACATGCATGTCAACTACATAACAGCTAAAGCCAACAAAACATTGGGATTTCTCAAACGTAATATCTCATGTGCCTCAATCCATGCTAAGAAATTAGCATACACCGTATTTATTCGTTCCCAACTCGAATATGCTGCAACAGTGTGGGCACCCTGGCAGTCTACCTTAATATCCCGGTTAGAGCAGATACAACGAAGAGCAGCCCGGTTTGTGACCAATACATACACACGTGACCCTACTGTTAGCGTAACTAACCTTATGGACCAGCTGGACTGGGAATCACTTGAAAGCAGACGATTAAAATTGAGATTATCCATGATGTACAAAATTATCCACAATGAAATTGATATCCCATTTGATTTGTATACTAACTTTGCAACATATTCCAGTACAAGAAATTATCATCCTTTTAACCTCCTATCATTGCAAGCATCAAAGACCTCATATCAGTCCTCATTTTTTCCAGCAACAATTTCACTTTGGAATGATTTACCTAACCTAGCTAAAGACTCTAATTCACTTGAAGTATTTAAATCTATTATAATTTACTTATTGTATTGAATTATTATTATTATTATTTTTTGTGATTTGTCTGTACATTTTTCTTCATTTCTGAAGTTGTACAGTATAGGTAAATAATAATAATACTTAGACAGCTGCTAAGCTAAATTTAAAAGGAGGCTTCTGTTGAAACCCCAGAAACCCATCTAGATCCAACACTGGGACAGACATACAATTGAAAATAACCATATATAGTATCTGGTATAAGGAGATAATAAAGATAGAGTATTGCAGAAATATATACAGATGAAAGCAGACCTAAATCCTTAAATGACACAAATGCAGCCATTTATGTTGCAAGGTAATTATAAACTCACCTTTCTCCTTGCTTGATTTTATAAATGTTATTGTAGCATATTACTATCTCACTCTACAACTCTGTGTTTATTGTGCATGTCATGGTTAGTCACTGTAAATATCATCCATATGATAATATTGTTATTGTATTAGTGGAGGTATACCATAAGACTTGAGAATCTACAACAACAGCGAGTACAATTGGCAGAAAGACACATGAGAATATTCAGCTCCACTGGTATGTTTGAGTCTACAAAGGGCAAGGGAGTATTTGGAAAGGTTTGTGAAAACATAGAGTGCAGTTGATTCATTGGTGGTTTTTAGATGGCACTGGTGCTGTCACCTAGGCAGCCAGCATTCCAATATAATAGCTATGCGTGTCTTTCTTCTCCCAGTGGCCACATGTGGTAAGTGATTGGTGCCATTAAATTATTGTGATTTTTATCATGTCACTTGTTAGGGGAACTTTTAGAATGGAACGTCAGGATGGTTCATTGTTTGATATTAGAATACCACCTTTTTTTCTTCATAGTAAAGAAGATGAAAATGAAAAAACAAAACCTGTTTAGCTGCACTTGCTTAGATATTGCACATACAAATCTGTATTGGTATAAGAAACAATAATTATACTAAATACTGTAGTGGAGTTTCCTGATTTATGGTATGAAAACCACTGGTCTGTGTAGTACAGTAGGACCTCCATTATCCTAACACCTGTGTGCCAGTTCAATCTTAAAAGTGTTCAGACAACTGAATTTGTGGGATAAATGAAGCCCATGTTCATTCAACTACTCTGTTCACCTAATAGCGAAATACTCTAATAGAACAGTCACTTATATGCTGTTCGAGGGTTCGGATACCCACATAGGCTAGTTTTGTATCTAGCTCATAAATTTCTGCGATTATGAAATTTGCCAAGCATCGATTTCTCCGTAATTCTACGGTTATGCCAAAGCCTGCAGTCAGTAGAATTTCGCAAAATTTTAGACCTCGCACACATAACGCGCTGTACGAATCACGTGATCAGGTTAGTACTATTCAGTACTGTGTAGTGTGCTCAAAATTGTTCAAGGCGTCACTGTATCACGATAGCTAACGCCAATATTAAAGCACGGTCATCACGAAGCAATGGAGCGACCGGACCGAGATAAATAGACGCCCATACTACTGTATCTATGGATGGGGTGATATTACTATGGGAAATATGTATGGGACTCTGAAATACCGTTGGTAACGAAGTGCACCGTGGAGTGTTTTTCATCATGGCATTATAAGTGACGTCATCTTCCGGAACACATGTAATAAATAGCCAGCAGCCTATATACGTTCAACCTTTTGTACTGTGATCAAATGCGGTACAGCTATACAAAACTGACTTAAAGCTCAACTGGCTATGTCTACGCTTTCCAGAATTATAGTAGTCTCTACAATTGTGATCTTATTTGGTACTTATTTATGTTGTATTGAAGTTTTGCTGCAAGCGATATTGCGGCATGTAGCTATAGCCAGCTATAGTCCGGCAATGTCAGTTTATGTATGTAAAGTGAGCTGCATCTTATTGCTGTATCAGTGTTATCAGTGAACTACCAGCTGCAGAAAAGTAGAAGTACTTATATCGTTGAACAAATAATATCACTTCAATCTACTGTATCTATAATTTAGCTATAATACTTTTTTTTTAATGTGTTAGCTATAAACCAACATGCTATCCCAAGTAATATCAAGCTCATCTGTGTACTTATTTCTATCTGCTGTTTCTGGCTATTTAGTTGAAATTTTAATTACAGTATTGGCTACATGTGTTTACTTAATCACATAATTTTGTAAAAATGCCAGTGCTCTGTTTGTTATTGTTTCTTTGCATGCAGGAAAAGTGATTGAAGCTGGGCAGTCATCATGTAACGGCATTGAACTACAAGTTATGCAACCCAATAAAAGACGATATCAATCAATCACTAATAACACAATCGTATATAAACCTGTTCACACACCAGATTTCACTGTGAGGTGTCATTGTACTGGTGGAAAGATTACTCCAACCTGGACACTTCCTGATGGATCAGTAGCTACTACTTGTATTGATCAACGTGTGGAAATATGCAGTAACATCAGTAGAAAGTCATCACAATTATTAGCGTTTTCAGTCCTGAGTGATAAATTCAATGGAAATTACAAATGTTTTGCCATTGGCTTTAGCAAGTTCTTTGAGCTTATTGTATTTGGTCAGTGCTAGCAAGAGTACATAATATTTTATGGGGAAGAGTATCTAACTTGAATGCATTCACCAAACACCCTATAGGTAAAGTAACAGCTCAGCCTTTTGTGAGAACAAAGGCTTTACCCTCATCAACATAAATCAACACCAATCAATAGTTCTTTGTTTCTGGTGAAGGTGATAATTTGATGAAAGGTGAACTTTGGTGAACTTTACTCAGGGTGTTTGTACAGGCCATACTGAGAGTTAGATACTCTCTCCCATATAAATATTATGTACTCTTGGTGCTAGCATAGCTATGATAAATAATATTTTATATGTTTGTATATTTCAGGTCCTCCTGTCATTCGGTATGTACAACCACAATACAACAGACTAGTACCATTTCCAGAAAGGACAAGTATCACTCTACACTGTAGAGCTACTGGGTATGGGTCACTGATATATTATTGGGAGAGAAATATTACAGGAAGTTGGATAACAGTTAGTAATAGGAACAGCACACAATACACTATCAGTACCAGTGGACAGTACAGGTGTAATGTGACTAATGAGGCTGGATCTGTTGTGTCTGGTGTGACTACTTTACATGGTGAGGAAGTGAAATGCTATATACTTTTTAATCTTAGAAGTAGCTATATAAACATTAATAGTAACTGCATGCTATCAGTTTAAATGCAATGCATGCAACTTGTAAACTATTATGTATAATTTTATCACCACACAGTTGCTGCTTATCCAGTCAGTGCAGTAGTAGCTGTTGGTACAACAATCATTTTGTACTGTAATG
Organism: Dysidea avara; assembly: GCF_963678975.1. Classification (NCBI taxonomy): domain Eukaryota; kingdom Metazoa; phylum Porifera; class Demospongiae; order Dictyoceratida; family Dysideidae; genus Dysidea; species Dysidea avara. Next base: position 10,398,970 of record NC_089282.1, on the reverse strand, counting down.
TGTCAGGAATTGTCAGATCATATGCATGGCAAGGGAGGGATTATGGTAGTAACTATGCATGGTCAAGAATTAGTGATGGTGAAAAGATTTATGTTGTGAGCAATATTCAGAAGTCTCAGCAGTTTCGATGCATAGCAGGTAAAAGTGTTGGTCCTGCAGTCCTCTCAAAGGTAGCAACCATTCAAGTGTTGAGTAAGTTAACTTAAAATTTCTCTTTTTAACCTAACCACAATTGTAGAGGTTACTCTTAATCTGGCTAAGGCAACCATACCAGTCAGGTCAAGCACTGAATTAACTTGTAGCTCATCGCTATCATCTGATGTGATATTCTCATGGACCCATAATGGTACTACTATTAGACCATCATCAACTACTAATGAAACTAGTATACTAATGATTACTAATGTAGTGCATAGCAATAGTGGTAGCTATGTGTGTACTGTGAACAGTGGATCAATATCAGTGATGTCTAACACTGCTATCGTCACTGTGTATGGTAAGATATAAGTGTATGTCATATACAAACTATCATTATATATAACATTAGCTCCTAAACCAGTGATCATTACTCATCCAACGAATAAAACAGTTAATGCACTAAAAGATGTGACATTCATGTGTCAAGCTTCAGATATTAGTTATGGTGGTAAAGTGACATACTCATGGCATTGTTACAATAGTACTATTCCAAACACACGGTCAAGAGGACAAAACACTGACACACTGACAATCACTCGAGCTATTCCACCTGATGAGGGTTTGTATTATTGCTTTGCTAGTAATGATGCTGGTAGTACCTCATCTAGAGCTGCATTTCTGATGGTGAATGGTGAGTGTAGCACATTTTGCATTATTTTATGCATACAATGAGCAGATAGGTTAGCCATTACTGCTAGACCAGCTCATCAAACCGTTAGGGAAGGTGAAGCTGCTACGTTTACAGCAAGAGCAAATGGAATAAAAACAAATGACGTTGTGTATCAGTGGTGGAAGATGAGTAAAGATGATAGTCCAGTAATTATGGGGAATGATCCAACGTTAACAATTACTAGAGTCAATAATGAACATGAAGGAACTTATTACTGTATTGTTACAAATAAGTGGGGGAGGATGGTAACTTCTAACTATCTTATTTTGGTTGTTCAAGGTAACGTATTATGATGGTTTTGTATAAGTTACTGACAGTTGTTATTAGCTGCATTGTCGGTGTTCACTCTTCATCCACATGATCAAACTGCTACTATCAATGGTAATGTAGTGTTTGAGTGTGCTGCTAAAGGAAGTGAAAGTCTGAATATCAACTGGTTAAAAAATAATAGCACTGTTAGGAATACTAGGAAGGTTGATACTAAGTCTTCCCGTGGTGGAAAAGGCAGTATCCTGACAATTAAGAATGTTACAGTTAGTGATATGGGATGTTATCAGTGTAGAGCAATTAATAGTGATGGTGAAACTGTGCTATCTAACAAAGCTGAACTATTAAGTGAGCTATATACTTGCTAACATTTCTGTGTATTCATATAATTTTACAGTTATTCCAAGTATAGTCACTCATCCTAGTAGTATTGCAGTGTTAATTGGCCAGCCAGTCAGTCTCACATGCAGTGCAACTGGTCCTAGTATAGTGTACCAGTGGAGAAAGAATGGTGTAACATTATCTGGTGGCAATTTAAATATGTTAACAATTTACAAGACTAAAGAATCGGATGAGGGCACATATCAATGTATTGCTATTAACAAAGCTGGAAATGTTACATCTCGCCAAGCAGTGATTATAATTTATGGTAAGCCAGGATGCCAGTACAAAGTATTATTTTTACCTTTAATGCAGACAAACCCAAAGTTGTTCAATTAGCACATCAATCACACGGAGTATTAGGTGAAGAGTTCAAGATCACTTGTAGTGCTACTAATGATAGAGATGCTCAAGATATGACATTTGCATGGATAGTACCTGATGGAGTTGATGACTTTGTCATAATGACTAGCAAAGATGATCATTATACAGCATCATCCACTCTGTACATTAGTAAGCTTGCTAGAAGTGATTATGGAACTTACAAGTGTCTTGTGACTAATAATGGAACTAAAAATGATGAAAGTGTAGTCACTAGTACAGTGGTGATAGTTGAAGGTTTGTGCATGAACATTTTAATAGTGATCATGAAGTACTATATTGTCAGCAGAACGTTCGTCCCAACCACTGAATGTAACTGTTACCAATGAAGATGTCACATCAATAGTACTAAGTTGGAGTATACCCACCTATCCTAAAGGGATTATTAGTTACTATATTGTAAGTGATTGCAATACAAACATTACGGACATATAATGTCATACCATAGACAAGAAGTTGTTATGCTTCGAAAAGTTTTGTAATGGGAGTGTATATAATAATGTTGGTTAGCTAGCTAGCTAGCTAGCTACAAGCCTTACTATTATACGCTGTGGCTATACAATGAGACAGAAGTACACATAGTCAACATTGTGAAATTTTCCTTCTGTGTACACAATTATAGTACTGTTGTGAACTTATTCTACGGGTAATATTTCCCATCTACAGTATATGTACATGTGTAATGCATGATGCATTTACGTTTAGTCAAATCAGTACTCCTAATTACAAGCTATGTAGAAGTTTTGGGTGATATTTTTACAGTAACGATGAAGTGGTTTTAAGTGTTGTCAATTTTCAGGTGATTACCATTGCATTATATACATACTCTAGGTTCACTACAGTGATGGCGACAGTTCTAAAGAAGAACAGGTCTACAATTTTAATGGTTCATACAATCTAAGGAAACTCAGACCATCCACTAATTACAGCATTTATGTAACAGCAGTTAGGCTGGTAGGAGATACTGGGATAGTAGTGGAAGGAAACTGGAGTGTACTAGTTAATGGGACAACTTTAGTCAGAGGTGAAGCATTGTGAATGTTGACATCATTGTATTAATTATCTACATATGTAACAAATGAACAAGCTTAGGTTTTGCTTTCCATTATAATGTCTAGTGTGTGTATTACAATACCTATGAGTAAAAGGGAAAAACCCGTAATTATGATTATGTTAATAATTATTATTTGAGCTGATGTATGGATTCACTTTATTCACTAGATCCAACAAAGGAGTCCTCATCACAGACTGTTATGGTTGTTGGAATAGCAGTAGGAGGTGTAACTATGATATGTTTACTAGTGATCATCATCATTGCTTCACTTCTTTAGTAAGTATCAGTTAGTTTATATTACACTTCTCATGTTTTGATTTTAGTTTCTATCAGAAAAGAATTTTGAAACATACTATGCATGTAAACACTGATGTCAACAAAGGTAATATTGACATGAATGAAAAAGTCTTCAATGAAGAAGACTTGAGTGCACTCAAATCACAGCCATCAATAAAAAGTGAAGGAAAAATAAGTTAGTAATCTCTTCATGCTTCTATTTAGTTACAATGTTATACATAGTTCCACTGGTCAACTTGATATCAACAAAAGAAGTAAAGACTTCAGTTGGCCAACCAACAACACTAACTCATGAATATTCTGGTTTACTGGAGTCTGATGTGCAGTGGCTTAAAGACAATGAGCCAGTCAACCATCCTATACTAAAGGATGGATCCTTGTACATTCCCCATACTGAACTATTTGATCAAGGAGAGTATGCTTTGGTTATCATGACTGATAATAGTGTGTTCTCTGTAATATATAACGTTCAAGTGTTTGACCCCAAAATGCCTTTAGGTAGCTAAGCTTTCCTCCTGTGCCTTACACATAAATGTTTAGTTGTTTCTTTTCAGATGTTAGCGTTAGCCATACAGCTCAAAAAGTGGAAGACTTCTTAATGCTGTTAACATCAATGGATAGTGCTAAACTTGATGCTCAATATAATTCATTGATTGTTGATGCCTCCTTCACACAACATGCAGCCAATATACCTGTCAATGTGGATAAGAACAAATACAAAAACATCTTACCTTGTAAGATAAGAGCATAGAAGAACTGCATCATTTGTATGTACTCCATAGATGATCACTCTCGTGTGGTGTTAAGCCAGGAGAGCCAGGTAGCTGGAGAAGACTACATCAATGCTTCTTTCATAGATGTACAACAAACAGTAATAGCTATACCAGTGATATTTGTGGTGAATTATTTACAGGGTTACGGTGAAAAGAAGGCATACATTGCCTCACAAGGACCTAAGGATACCAGTGTAATTGACTTCTGGAAGTTGATATGGGAACAGAATATCAGGACAGTTGTTATGTTGACAAGAATAGTGGAGGCTGGCAAGGTACTATACTACCAAACATGGTATTGCTAGCCTAAACCTATTGTCCTATGCCTAAGCTGTCTCTATCTATTACAGTTTTTAGACTGTGGTGGTATACATCAACATAAAATAACTATTGAATCAATGTCTTCTGTTTACATGTATAAATGACCAATCCAGTAGTTTTGAATACAATTTGTATGTGAACAGACTTATATAAACAACCAGTTGGCTACCTATGCTAACAGTGTATAGCTGTTTTGTGTTATAGCTACATAAATTATGTACTACTCTTATAGACGAACAACTATATATGGTGCACTGAGTCAGCACCACAGCGATTAACACTTCAATGATGTTGTTACTCTTTTTTTTTTTAGTTTAAATGTTACCAGTATTGGCCTAGTAAAGGATCTAAACTGTATGGCAATATTAGAGTGACAACTGTCGATGAAGTACAGCTTGCTAACTACTGTACCAGGAGATTTACTATTGAGCAGGTATATATGGAATATACCAATGTCAAACCCATTTACTGAAATGTGTGATATTAGATTTTAAATGGCAGAAGTATCAAAGTTTACAAGGTCCATCAATTTCATTTTAGTGCTTGGCCAGATCATGGTGTGCCAAGTTACTCCAGTGATATTCTGGAGTTTCACAAAAGGATTAACAAGCAACACCAGAGAAGAACAAACTCACCAATGCTTGTACACTGCAGGTTAACACTCAATGTGAACATGGATGCAATATTTAATGTGCTCTATTCTGTAATGCAGTGCTGGAGTCGGTCGTTCAGGAACATTCATTGCTATTGATACTGAAATACAACGCATCAGACAAGAGGGCATTGTAGATGTGTACAATTGTGTACAAAAGATGAGGTTCTGGAGAGGTGCCATGATCCAGTCAACAGTGAGCCTTAACATTTGTTATTTATTGTTGTTGTTATTAGCACTTTAAAGTGACCAGCACTGAAGGTCTGACAGCAACATGTGCTGCAGCCTTAGAATTACCTAACCTAATTTCAAGGACTTAGACTTAGTGACTTATAGCTGAAATGGTGTAACAGAAAAGGGGCTAAAAATCCCTCCAACCCCAGGATTCGAACTGCAGGTCACCCAATGTCTAGTCAGGGCCAATTAAATGGTTTCAGGGTCATAAATGTGACCCAGTCTGGGAAACCGGGCTTATCGCCTATATAAAAGTATCGAGAAATGCCGGTTTTAAGTATTTAGTGTGTTGTAGCTCGCCAATGGTTGAAGCTATGTGTACCAACTTTTCACACGTTTTACACCAATTCCTTACTTTCCAGAGCATCCACTGTGCAAGTAGCCAACAACTAAGTTTCCCGCCATTTTAGATAGTTTTAAAACCGAGGTTGACTGTATCAGGTGAGCTGCAAAATGGGTGGGAGGCGGGGCCCTGGAAAGTGGGAAAGATGGTGTTCAAAAATTGAAGAGGAAGGTGTAGGGATGAATTAGGCCAAGTTTTGGGCTGTTGAGGTCTCACAATTGGGTAAAATGAAGGGAAATTCACAGCAGATGTACTTATTCAACACCACAGAGCATACAGTCATCCCCAGGCTGACCAGAGCTCCATTAAGGCCCCACACCGCACGTACGGATCGCCACTGGGCTTGGGAAAAGCAGCCAGCAAAACAAGTCTAGTTGATTTTTATTGTGGAATTAGATAGTTTATTCATGTAGCTCTGTGTCCTGGATGAAAAGTCGAATCTGCTGACATGGGCGATAAGACTGGTTTTCTCAATATTTTATTACTTGTCTGAAACTAACTGTGGTTCAGTTCAGTGTGCAACATGGCACTGCCACTTGGCTTAAATTTTCTTTTCTGACATTTTCTTATTTATCACAATGCTTCCAAATTGCACATACACGTTTATTTAGAATGAGATCTGTGACATGGTGATAGACAGATAGTACAGAATCCAACTATATACATACATGGAATTATAACATTCAAGTGACTATATACTCATGTATAGGCCCAGTATGAATTTGTGTACACTTCCTTACTGGAATACATCAGTTGTGGGGATACTTCTATTACTGGTGCTGCTGATGTTAAGCAAAAGGTCAAAGAACTGTCCATACTTGACCATGCTGTAAACAAGACTGGATTTCAGTTACAGTTTGAGGTTTACAAAGTCTTGATGTTGTCTGTTGATCATGTATATTTGAACTAGAAATTGAATAATAATAGTCCTAAAGAAGCTGACTTCAAATACACAGCTGCTATGGCACACAAGGAAAGCAATCGTCATCAGAGATTTTTACCACGTAATAAGTATTTTTGTCATTCATTTTACAAATATTATCACTTTAATTAGCTGATGTGTCTAGAGTGATGTTAACCAAGAATCCCCATTATATCACTGCATGCTATGTCAATGTATGAAATATTATGCAATACAAAGTAGGAATTTATTAGTGTATTTTTAGGGGTATCGTCACAGTAAAGCATATCTAGTTGGACAAGGCCCCATGCAATCAACAGTAGTTGATTTCTGGACCATGATATGGGAGAAACAATCTCATGCAATAGTGATGTTAGGCCAGTTACAAGAAAATGGAAAAGTTAGATGCATCACATGCACTTGTCATATTTCCATTGTATACATGATTCATTTTTAGGAAGCTTCATTTAAATACTGGCCAAGCAAAAATGAAACTGTTGAATTTCAACACTTTTCCATTGTAGTAGTCTCTGAAGATCCAAATGACAGGCCATTTGTACGATACACTCTGAAAGTCTCAAACACACAGGAGGTATAATATGAATATAAAATGATACAAAACAGTGGTAGATCTAAGAGGGGCACAGGGAGTACACCTCTCCCCCCCCCCCCCCCCCCCCCAAATAAAAGTACAAACAAAACTTTAAACACTAATAGAACAGACATCTCATGTAACACTACTAAGATTTCTACACAGTTGTTGAGTATATATGAAAACTGGCATCTGCAGCACTCATTTAGCCTGCTAGGATTTTTTGCAGCATGGTTCTTTGTATGCCATTCTATATGACAATTGACTCATAACTGAACTACTAATGACTGTCACTGATTCATACAACTCTTGATAAATGCAGATCACTTAGAAAGTATATCTATTACTATAATTAATAATGTGCGTAAAACTGCTCTACATGAAAAATGTCAACCCTGAAGTACCTTTAGCTTCTGGGGGGGGGGGCTGTACCCCAAAGACCCCCTGCTCCATATGCCTACTACTCCCCTCCCCTTGCTAAACCCTGGATCTGCCCCTGCAAAATGACTACTAATGGTTTATAGGACTCAACAAGAACAGTCACCCTACTGCAATATCAGTGTTGGTCTGCTGACACATGTCCCAATAACCCATCTCATATTATTGACATAATTGAGGAGCTGGATTGTGTCCAACGTAAAATAGGAAACTCTCCAATCACTGTACATTGTAGGTAAGTACATGATCATAACAGAATATGTATGGTTTGTGTATACCAACCATAATAGAATGAAAATGAATTGTAATGTGTATATATGTACATAAAATACTCTAATAAAATTCTCATAGCTTTTCATTGGTATGCATAGTGATGGAGTGGGTCGCTCAGGAACATTCTGTGCTTTAGTCAATTGTATAAACCGTTTCAAAGTAGAGCAGACATTAGATGTGTTCCAAGCCATTGATTCTATCCGTACACAACAACCAGCAGCAGTGCAGACAGTAGTAAGTAGCTATCAAAATCTAAGTCTATCAATTGTTTAATTAAATGTATTAAACCTTTTTTACAGGAGCAATATGAATTCATCCATCATGTGATTGTATTTCTTTTGGATCGTTATTCAGTATATTCTAACTTTACTGTGTTGTGAGTGAACTACAAACTGTACTATACTTTATGACAAGCACAGTACTTATGATCACATACACAGTCCCATGTATTGTGACCATATTATTGCAATTGACAGATATTTGCTTTCAATTATGCTAAATGTCTCAAAAAACTTTGCACCAAATGGTTATGTCAAGGGAGAAGCAAGCATTTACCCTTAATTATATAGCTATTTACCAACTCCCAACAAGGATAATTACTTTCTAGCTATCCAAGCTGATTTAATGCATGCGCCCTGCTACTGATATCAACATAATCAGTATACAAGAATTCTAACTATGTGACTCCAAGCTATCTGCATGAACACCAGAAATTGATTTGACTGATACCCTGCACTTATACTGGCATCTTATCCTTCCTGCAGGCTGCTCGGCTCCATATATCTAATGGAACAATGGATGAACAATTAGTACTTTTACCAAATGTTGCAACTACTAAGTATAATACATACATGCTCATTATAGCTCTATAACCCAAGTCCTTGCAGCTACTATACTTTTGATTAAATAAATACCATAGGGTTTATGTACTGCACATTTTACATGCACGGACTTGAGTGGAATAGAATATTACCAACATTTACTGATTATACTGCAATATAAAATTTCCCTTCTCCAACCTCTTGGTTGTATAGCATTGTGCACTGTTCTTTAATATTCCTATATATGAAATATGCAACATACTGGTAACTATACATAGCATTCATGGTGTGTGATATATCTTATTTTACTGCATGCATTATTGTTGCTATGTACCTGTTCTGCTAAAGCATCTTTATTGCAAACCTGAATTCAAAATCTCCAGTGTCAGACAATATAGTAGAACCATCATAGGAAGAAACAGTTGTTTTTGGAAGCCCATATATGTCATCAGTGTTACTGGAGTTCCACCCTCCTCAACTTATTAAGGGCTCATGCATACACGAACGCCAACATATACAGGAATGTATGATGAAGGCAGAGATTCTACGATGAGGGATACTAGCAGTGCATGCAGCTACTGTGCAATAAATTCTCTTGTTTTAAGTTTTACTTCTCCATAAAATTATCATATTGAAACCAAAATGAAACCATAGCTAACACAGAGAGATTTGAAACAGTCTTAGCCACATGACAAACATAAGCATTAGGTTCAGTACCTTCAGTATAAAAAGCTAGCTAAACTCAGGCTGGGGTGGTGGAGCAGGCCCGAAAGTGGAGGGGGAGGGAGGTTTGACAATTATATTTACACAGTGGAGTGTGAAGCATATAACAGATGTGGATGTTATTCATGGGAACACATGCTTCCAGGACATTTTAGAAGCTCTGAGTGAGTGTCTGTTCGCACAATGACACACCGGATGCAATTAGCTAGCTACCCTGCATGGCTAACTTGCTATTCAATGTAAAACCCAGCAGGCCATATATTGCCCTTCTTACTATCTTTAAAGAAATCTCCCAGATGACCAGTATAGCTTACATTTTCTACAAGTAGCATAGGACTAGGAGTCATCACTTCAAACTTATCAAACATCTTACAAGATTACAAATTTGTTCAAATTTCTACTTCAACAGGATTATAAATGATTGGAACCATTCAGTTACCTTCAGACATTGTAAATGCTAGCCTGATCTATTTGAATAGTTTCAAATCTTTGTTGGACAATTTCTTATTGGCTTTATTTTGTATAGATATTTATTGTAGATAGGGCTATCCCTCTACCCTATATTTTAATCAAATCTCAAGCAGTATAACAATAGATCCAGTCAATGGTGATTCTCCTCTAGTTACTAGCCCTGGTATGACCCTATACACTATAGTGGAAGATATTATTATTATTATTATTTGTTTTTACTATTCTGAAATCACAAATGATTACACCGCACAGATATAATTACTTAAGTTGTTACAAAAATTATCCAGGGAAGGGGAATTAACTATATGAGGGGGGAAGGGGGTTCCAAAGTTTAATCACAGAGGGGGAAAAGGAAAATTTATACGAGTCAATGTTTGTCATCAGTTGCCTGTAGATACACCGATTAGAGTGAATCATATTATTGTAGCACTGGTAGGTTACTACCATAAGATGACTGCTCTATTAGAGTAGTTCAGTTGTGACTTGTTACAAGCGCCTCGTAAATTAATTGAGATTGAAATCTCCAGCGCGAAAAGGCCAAGGCTCGAAGAGAGGCGAAGCGAGGCGGCTCGAAGTGGGACAAGACGAATTAGTAGCGAAAGCAGAGAACATGTAGTAGTGAATGTGTGATAGTGCAAACATAGAGCGGAGATGTATCACAAAGCTGGCCATCAAGATGTTGTTTTTCGTCGTTTAGAGTCAAATTCGAGCAAGAGCATGTCTAAACCTAGCGTCTCCCAGCAAGATATCCAAGCTGATATACTCAGTTGGAAGGAGTCAAGTTTGAAGTCAGCACAACAGGCACCTACTGTACACTCGCGTGCCAGCAGACCATCAGCTCGTTCATTAACAAGTGTCCAAAAGAACTCTACAGCCAGTACACATAGAACAACCGTCAGTAAGGAACCAAGTATCAAGTCAATTCAAGAAGTGCCAAAAATTGTTACCACTACAAGTTCTCGCACCAGTAGACCTGTTCCATCAGCCATAACAAGACTCCAGAATGAATCCATTGCTAGTACTCCTCATAGTACACAAGGAACAATAGATGTGGAGACTAAAACTTCCATGGTACAAACTGCATCCCATTGTTTAGATTCAAGAAATGATGGAAATAGTCAACACACTGGCTCTACTTCACGATCACTTATTGCTCCACTTAGTCCTCTAATACATGATGACCTATGGCATTCAGTAAGTACTGAGTTTCCAGTTTTAGCTGAGTATCTGAAGGAGATGCAATTAGATCAAAAGTTACCTGAAGTGTTAAGCAATATTTTCAAGTTGAAACTGCTACCATTTAGTCCATATAGTCAGTTAATGTGTGATGTCAGACCCATCATGGAGAGGTAAATGGTATATCAGTGTAGCGTTATGATAACTACTCTATCATTAGATATCAACAGGCTAGTGTAACTTTCTCTCAACTGTCTAACCTCAATACATGTAAGTAACTGTGCTGCATGTAACAATTTGATTTCCTGTCATGTTGCTTGTGACTGTACAGTGTGTATAACACAACATTATAAATATCTGTCTTTCCCGTAGCTGATATTATTAGACCATGGCCTGGTAGTATGCTGAATAAATGTGAGAACCACATTTGGGGAGTACCCCCTTTGTTACAGTGGATACATCCTTCATTTGTATTACGATATGACTGGCTAATTGGTAGCATTCAGGAATCATTTAATCCAGTGTATGAGCTAAACTATGAGGTACAAAAAACTCAATACATCTTTTATTGTATGCTGTGTTTTTTACAGATCAAGTCTATTGTATGTTTATCAGGGCCCACTATATTTGGTGGTGGGCTACTTTCCCAGCCACCATCAATCAATATTAGAGTAGAGGTTGTTATCACTGGAGAATCAGAGCAAAAGGTCACATGAAATAGACAATGTTCAATTGTTAATGTGTCCTAATGTAGGCTGTTGAGCTATTTGCTAAACAGGTTGTACGAGATATTAAGTCAACTGCTAACCGTTCAGATTATAATCATCATCTTATAATTGGTAAGTATGTAGCATATTTGCCACACATTTGGTTTATTATGTCTGATTATTACGTGTAGGTGTATCTGTGAAGGACAGTAAATGGAGTGTGGAGGACATTCATAAGAATGAGGCAAGCTAGAAGTATCTGATACAGTAGAGGTGTACTGGTGATAGGATTAGATTGGTTACCGATATGGAAATTTCTACCATATCGGTAATCAGCACAAATATAATGCTGTGAACCAATACTGCTACTAGGGTTGGGACAAAGCTTTGGATGTTTTGGTGGTTCGAAGGTTAAGTAAAGTTCGAATTTTAAAAGTATCCTTCAAAGCTTCGTAATGCACTCATTGTTTACGAAAGAATTACAAATAAATGTCATTGTCTTTATTGCAGCTGCTTATTGATCTTGCGCAATTGATGTTCATCTCTTCGCGAGTGCCACACCCACTTTTAAACCATCTCAGTTTAGCTTGCTACCATAGTTATAGCCTTGAAACACCTTATAAAGTGATAGATATAGCAGGAAAGCGTCCGTTTAGCCATTAGTTGCTGTTTACCTATGCATGATTGCAGTATAGTGGACACGCCCATTTGCAATTGATCGATCGCTTCATTCACTACTGCTGCTATGTACTTTCTAATGCTTGCAAATTTATTAAATAGGACTAGAAAGATAAAACTTAAGAAGGATGTTAGTAAGTACAAGAAAACCTGTAACCTGAAAGCTAACACCGAAGCTTCAAATGTTTGAACATTTTACAAGCAAATATTCGAAGGTAATTTCAGTATTCGTCCCAGCCCTAATTGCTACTGATACTGTACTTCAATACTTTGCATGAAAAGTATCTGTATTTTAAACAGCTTGCTTGCTCACTACAAATAGAAAGTCTATCTATTAATTATGCTAGTTAAAAATGCCATACAAGTATATGTGTGAGTATTGGTGTTATCTAAATACCTTGGTCTCTTGATAACCAACCAAACTGCAGACAAGTCAGCATGTATTGTAATGTTTTTGGTTGCCTACATCCTGTAATTGTTCTCCTTACTATCAGAATACGCTAAGCAGTTCAAATTGTTATACCAGTACACCTGTTGTAGTTTATAGTATACTAGTGTTTTTAAAAATTGTTAATTAAAAAAATGAAGAAGGGATCTATGCAATAAAAAGTAGTGAAACAAGAGATAATGGTATTACAGCATACATGGAGCTTGGTAGGAAGTCTTTGGCATTGAACAAAATAATTCTTATTGCCAATGTGCCAAAGTAGGGACTTTCCCACTGAGCTATGCTGTAATACCATCATTCATCTATTGTTTCACTACCTTTTATTGCACAGATCCCTACTTCATTTTTCAAGTTTTAAAATACTAGTTAAGTTTTTTGTTGTAGCATGTAGCTAGCTGCAGTATAACTAGTGACTGCTCTATTAGAATATCATACATGGCTGTTGTATTAGAGTATCTCGAGTCAGCCAAGGGGTGTGCAGCTAGCTAGACCAATATGGGGTGAGGTCATCTTGTTTACTGTTAAGTGAATAGCTAGATTAAGAGATGTGTGGTCTCCGTACTCTAATGCTATTAGTCTACCTACATGTAGATCTTTATTTGATGGGTGTGGTCGTGAACCTATTGCAAATGAGATCCCAATCGTGAAGTTGCAGATATCTAGCTAGTATACCTCTTATATATAGTAGTGCCAGAACTGAAGAGCTTCTGAAGTCCAGCTCTGAAATAATTCTGTGGCATCTAAATATGCTGCTGAAAGAAAGTGTTGACATGGAAAATTAATGCCTCAATATGGTTCATTGGATGAAGAAGAAGACAAGCAGCCTGATTGAAGATGCTGTATATCAATTAAATCTGGCGGTAAACTATATGTGGCGAATTGGCGATTCATCACTAAACCGCCAAATTTATATTTCATCAATATTATTTTCATAGCTTGGGCCAAGTTCTTGATAGCAGTTGTTTTGACAAACCAAGTACGACTTCGTGGATAGTACTTAAATACACCTTACTGGTAAATTAGCCTGGGATTCTACACATGTAAATGAGTGTGGCTTACAGACTAGACTAGAACTCGTACTCGATTAGTGGGCGTGAACCTTATACTGTAAGTGGGTGTGGCCCATGAAAGTATTTGGGTTGCAGCAGCATAGATATTTGAGTACAGTAGGCTATGGCAGCAGGACCCGGATATTCTTTAAAGCGGGTCAGATCCTGGCATACTCTTGCAGTGGCGGACCAGTTCAATTCATAGAAAGTGACTTGGCACTGAATCCGTAACATTTCAGCACACCCACAAAATGGATTGTAGACTACAGCATTGTCCTTACACCACTCATGTGCACTGCCAATTTTTCAGTGAGAGCATTTCACCAAATTGAATTTTCGCCAACTGAAATTTCATAGCAAAGCGCCTAATATTAGTTTTGCAAACATTTGTTATTATACGATAAAAGAAAGACAAGCACCTAATATTAGTTTCGCAAACATTTGTTGTTATACGATAAAAGAAAAGACAAGGTGCAGCAGGCCTACGCTTGTTGGAACCCCAAAAGGCACATCCCACTGGTGAGTTTGTTATTGTAGTGTAAAATGGTGACTGTGTGCTGCTTCGGGCTTCTAGCCTTGCAACTGTGGTTAGGCAGTGAGGCTAAAATTTTGAGTTATGGCGATTTAAAAAAATATATATATCCGGCCACCTGTAAGTGTTTTATTATGTTTAGTACTGTATTATACATATGGACTAGTACTATTCCGTAAAGGTGATTTTTGTCATGTAAGATGTCTATAAGATGAGGCAGAATTTTAGGTGTCACACAATTTTTTTGGGTATCCCTACTTAAATGGCACTACCGCACCATTTGATACAAATATAATTGGTATCTACTCTCAGATAAACCAAATATTGGTACAACCGAAGAATCCATAGTTGTATTCTTACAGGTGTATCTTTCCCTACAGGAGCAATTTCGAGAGATCATAGAACAAACCACTATAGATAATGTTCCTATTACCGCACATGTAAGTACAGACTTTAGTTAGGAGATTATAATGTTTTAAGTCTTCATTGTAATTTTGTAAATTGTTTTCAGATTTACCATAGATTTTATAGAGATTTGTTATATACCTGCTTTTTTGCAGTGTGTATTTGCAATGGATGAAAGCAGTCTCACTTACCAATTTGGAGAAAAGACTTACACTCTGAATTTTGTTAAGCCCTCTACAACAGCGAACTCACAGTAAGCTTTCAGAACAGGCCACCATACTTTGTGTAATGGTATGTTTTAATAGGGTAAAAGTGTTTGCAGACAACCAGTATAGTGCATTGTATTCTAGTCTGGTTTTTGGAGAATCGTTTGGTAAACGTTATGCTGCTCTTTTTGCTCCTGGACAACGACAAGCAAGGAAGCTACTATCTGTTCCAACTCGTTTGAGTATTAATCAGAGTAGTAGTGCTAGACAGGAAACTCTACCTGCTGTGATTGACCAGGAAGAAGTGAACAAGTTGTGAGTATTTTGTAGTGTGAAGCTGATTGTTCAATTAGGGTAGTTTGTAATGCTTGTGTATTCTCTATTATGGTAAATAAAGGAGCTGGTTGTATTGTTGCTACTCTAACTGTATTTGTGACTGGATTTTGGAAAAATGTTTCAAATCACACATTAGAAGTTATGAGATAAATAGTTTTAAAGAATTCGAGTTAGCATAACTTGCTAAGGATAGTAAGCACGTGTATGAAATTTACACAAAGATGCATCAACCCATTACCTTTCAGATCACTTCCAGTACTTGTAGCTGCTTGTAGAGCTTCTCTCGAAATAAAATAGAAAATATGAGCTTTTGTACGAGTGAAATAGTATCACGAGGGGGTGGAGGGTGAGAGGCAGACCACAATTGAAGTCCAAGCATAAGATTATAGCACTTTACTGGCTTCTTAGTGGCTGATATGCTGCAAAATCAACAGAAAAAAATGTTTGGTCAACTATATCAGGCCTTCCACCAGGAAACCACTGATCTGGCCAAGCCAGGCCTTTCACAAAGCCAGAAACCACCATTCGAGCTCACCACACCACCCAGTAAAGATGTCTGTTAAAACTAGCCTCAAGTAGTTTGCTAAGGGTCAAAACTATTATTAGTATGATAGTGTAGCTATCCACTGGTGGTGTTAGTTTGATTTGCCTGATGTGTGATTTGGATCAGTTTTGTAAAATCTGGTCACATTTGGTAATATAAAAATTGTGTATTCACAAATCAATTGTATCAGCCATGCAGTCTAGCCCTGCTTGAACAGTATTGTGCATATATTCTACATGCAACTTACATGAATTCCTAAACAGGCATGTTATCACATAAATTATATGCATGTTTCATGCAGCATGCATGCATGGTGAGAAAGACATGCAAAACAAATGATTTGTACAGTGCCTATATGGAAAATAAATTATGGTGCTCAGCTAATCAATCATAAGTCACAAGTGCAATAGGCTATGAAGTTGGGACTTGTGTCTTGTTCACCATGAACTGGAACATTCATCAAGATACGGTTTTTGGCCAATATACATGTACACCCATGGCCGTTCAAGCTTACGAATGTTTTGTGCCCAGTGTATTTCAATGGTATTTATCTCAAAAACAGAATTATGCAAACTAATTGGGTTTTCACTCAGTGAGTCACATAAGGTTTCTTTTACATCTAGTGACCAAGTGTCATTTTTGTTGTGAAATTCAACATGTGACATGCATGTCCATCATGCATGATACATAGCCCTTACCACAACATACATATTGCATGATACATGCACCCAACACACATGTGGCATGCATGCTTAAAGGTGCATACAGTATGTGACTATCTCAGCGAAAACCTGTCTAGTTCGCACAAGCATGCATATTGAGAAAATCGAAATTTAAAAATAATTTTTAAAGTTACGCATGCTACAAGAAAAAATATGTAAGTTTTTATTGGGCCAGTACTCAGAGAAGGAAGACTCAAATCGATTAAAACTATATACCATCTTATTCACCTGCTCATGGAGAATTCGAAAATCTTTGTTTTGTTTTTGTAGCTTCACAACGGTATGGGTGTCGCGTGTGTTTGTTTACGATGCGGTAAACGTAAACAAGATTGTTATTGTTTCTTCTACCAACCCGCCTTCATACGCCTACTGTATGTGCTAGTGACTGCAAGACTAAAACTATACCTTGGTTGATCTGCCAATCCATGGTGAACATTGTAAGCCAATTTTAACTTGTAGACTAATCCAAATGGAAGTTATGGCTGTGAATGCAAGCACCTGTAGTTTATTTTCAGAAGGCTGAAACTTTGGTGATCCATTCCTTGGACACTGCAGATAATAGTGAGTGAATATATAAAAAAAAAAAATTTAATTGTGCGAACAATGCTGAGACGGTCACATATAACATGTGCAACATATTTTGAGTAGGGAGCTTGAGTATTTGTATCTTAAGTTGGCTCCAAGTTGTGTTACATACAGTGGAACCTCAGTTACCTGAACCCCTTGGGACCAGATGTGGTCCATAAGTCTGAAAAGTCCGTACCTCTGAAACTGTGTATAAATAACATTAAAATGGCATAATCATAATTTATCAGTATTTTCAACTACCCTAATAGAACAGTCACTACTCTAATAGAGCAGTCATATCCGTAGTTTGGTTAACTGAGAATCCGGATAAGTGGGGTCTGGATAACTGAGGTTCCACTGTATTTCTTCACCATGGATAAAATACCCCAAGCGTAAAGTGTACAAGTTGGACAACTACATGCTCATAAAAATGATAATGTTATTACTGGTTCTTTGTTGTCTAGTGCTGAGCTGTTGAAGCAACAGATTAGTAAATGCAATGAAAAATGTTCACTCTTCTTTGTATTGGACAAGCTGATTTTGCTATACTGCATAGAACAGTTAGTTAATACACTATGTATGCATACTGTTTACAACTTAACTACTGTATTGTAACTTGTAGTAGTTTTTGGTATATTATTTTTGTATAATACTGGAGATGCAGTATTACATTAGGCTCAATAAATGCCTAATTTGTAGTTGATAACTGGCATCCAGTGCTTTCGTACAAGGTTCTGTATGCAATGTAGATTGTGCTGCCTACTATTTGTAGTGTAGGGTTTATTGCATCAGCGGCCACTTTAACTTAATTAGTTGTTTCATGGGAAAATGTCAAGAGTAAAGAGTTAGTGTGTGTTGGAACATACATTAAACAAGTGTAAGGAAAAGTTAGAAAGTTTTAAGGGGGAAAAAGGGAGGTCACCTACACCTGCAGATATACTAGTGGACATTTAATCCCTACTTCAGTCTATACCCATTACTGAATTAAGGATTAAATGTCCACTAGTATATCTGCAGGTGTAGGCATGACTGAAGTGGGGATTAAATGTTTATGTTGTTGTATGTATGTGTGCCCCTCTGGCAGGGAAGAGCAGCTTTGTCCAACTGTTTAGAGGTAATTATCAATCAATCAATCAGTATATCTACAGGTCTCCCTTAGCTTGTTTCCCTACATTTTGTTTTCCATGATCCCTATTCAAACTTTTTTTTTTATAATGTTTTCGGCTGAACATGCGCCCCAATTATCAATCACTGAGGTGGCTATTCTATTACGCTATGCTTTCAGCTGTGTTCAGCCCGTTACACAGCGTTACAAACAAGGAACAGTAGGAGAAGTGCATCTGCAACCAATCCAATCACCATAGAAAATATGGACAATTCCTGTTTACAAATGTATAGTAGTGAAGTGAATTGACACCTTAGACTGTCAGCAGATAGAAATGGGACACAAAGGAGGACAGAAGTAAGTCCATGATGTGTGTATTGTACATACTGTATTATGCCAAAATGCATCTGTTGGGCTGAAGCAATGCCAAACAGTGAAAAAACCAGGCCCATAGTCTTAGCCGTTATCAAGTTACGCTTGTCTAATTTTAAGAGTAAATGATTATTTTTAATATTTTTATTCCCAGGGTACCCAGCACCCCTTGCCAGTACCCCTAGCACTAGAAGTTACGCTTGTCTGAAAGTAAGTCAGTCAGTTAGTCAGTCAGCAGAAAATATTTAAAAAATAGAATTTCGTATCAACCTATTGGAAGTGCTTTGGATCGCACTGAAGGCACTTTTGAGCTTGCTTATACCTAACCAATACTGTAAAGACATTGTGAAGGTATTGTGAGGCTGACTTTGGGGTCATATTTTTGGCCAAATTTCCATGATCTACATGTAATATATTGTACTTTGTGTGGGAGGATCAAAGTGATGCCGTGTATTGTATTGTCCATACAGTACTAATCAGCTGCATAACTGTACTGTATGAGTCATACAGTACAGTTATGCAGCTAATTGAGCAAATACAGCACACTTGGGAAAATAAGTACAGTTATGCGGAGAATTTATTTATGGAATGTTACGTAAACAACACACTATAAATCACTAAAACCAGCCAAACTAATCCTATGAGTTTGTTCTACGGCTAGGAATAGATTGTATAAGTACTTACTGATCGTCTGATCACGAAGATGGCTCCACTAAGACAGCACGATTGACCATGTGCGTGACATTGTAAATTGCTAAAACTAGCTAAACTAATCATACTAATTCGTTCTACGACTAGAAATAGATTAGTTAAACACTTACTCAGGGATTTTTCTGGAAAATAAATTCAGGGGGGCAATCTGAGTTTTTCAGAAATTGAGGGGGGCAGAACTTAAATTAGGCTAAATTTCAGGCTGGTTGGGGCAGAGTTTAGGGGGGGGGTCGGCAAAATCATTTTCAGGAGGGGCAAAAATTCCCCCTTTGCCCCCCCCCCCAGAAAAATCCCTGTTACTGATATCCTGATCATCGAAAATCACAGCGGTTTGAGTACTAGAGAAAATCGCTCCGAGCCAGACATCCAAGAAGTACAATATTACACTTAAAGCACCGCCTTGCTTGTGTGTACGAAAAATACAGCACTTGGGGGGGTGTCTCAAGGCAAATACAGCACTCGGCTTTGCCTTGTGCTGTATTAGCCTCTCGACACACACCCTCATACTGTATTTTCCGTACACACACGTGGCAGTGCATACAGTACTACTGTGCTGTATGATTATTACAAGAATTTTACTACTTGCAATATACAGAAGGGGAAACCCAAAAAGCATAAAGTGTTCTTTAAATGTCAAAAGTACAGTATATGTTCTTCAGTCCATATTAGGAATGGTACATGTAAACAACTACCACGATGGGAGTCAACTACAGCTGTATGCAAGTTTGTCACTACTGTATATTATAGTTAAACCACCGCCTCACGTGTGTATGGAAAATACAGCACGAGGGGGCGTGTTGAGAGGCTAATACAGCACAAGGTGAAGCCGAGGTTTGCCTTGAGACACCCCCCAAGTGCTGTATTTTTCATATACACAAGCATAGGCAGTGTTAACTGTTATATTGTACTACTGGTCGTCTGGCTCGGAGTGATTTTCTCTAGTACTCAAACCGCTGCGATTTTCAGTGATCAGGATATCAATAAGTGTTTAAATAATCTATTTCTAGTTGTAGAACAAACTAATAGGATTAGTTTGGCTAGTTTTAGCGATTTACAATGTGACGCACGGGATCAATTCTGCTGTCTTTGTGGAGTAGTGTTTAAAAAGCTTCGTGATCAGACGATCAGCAAGTGTTTATACAATCTATTCCTAGCTGTAGAACGAATTCCTAGGATTAGTTTGGCTGGTTTTAGCGATTTACAGTGTGTTTTTTTACGTAACATTCCTTAATTAAATTCTCCACATAACTGTACTGCATTTGCTATATTTGCCCAATTAAGCGCATAACTGTACTGTATGACTCATACAGTACAGTTATGCAGTTGATTAGTACTGTATGGATAATACAATACGCGGCATCGCTTTGATCCTCCCACGCAAAGTACAGTATAGCTAAATATGTCAAGGAAATTTTTTAGGTTTTTGGGTTAACAGTAAAAATTTTATTCTGAAAACTTTAGATCTCCATATGGAATCTGCAAATCCATGAAAATTTTATTACATTGCTCAGTCTGAAAATTATTGCCCCTCAGAATATTTAGGCTAAATGGTAGTTAACATGCAAGAAGCCATACACGTACCATGCACACTACATTTCTCATTCTAATATTATGAAAATTAATATATCTCCTGTAGCAGAAATAAGCACTAAAGGGGTGCAAAATTACAAGTAGAGGCATGGTCTTGACAAAACAGCTAGCACAAACAAATTTGTAGCCATAGTGTGTTTTGAAAAGACATTGCAAGTTAACAGTAGAATATGATGCTTATATCCTGGGAGTATTTGGCTCAATTCATGAAAATTTTGTTTTACATGCTTCAATCTATGAAAAAGGTGGACCTACTGTATAAGTTGGCATAGGTTCTAACTTATTGTGTTGTTGGGTACTCTACTTATAGTGTATTTATACAATAACACCTCTGTAAGATCAAGATAACTTACCAAGCATACATGCAGTGTTGGCAGTATTAGGCTATGTCATGCATAGTATGCTACAGTGAGTTCAATTGTTAATGAGGTACAGGGTGTACTTAAGATTCATGTGGTAACAATGTTTGAGCTTCTTGGAATCTGAAGTATGATCCAGCCAGAACATTGGCTGAATCGACAAGTTGCATAATCACATAAATGTGCTAGAAGTTGCAGACAATTTAAAGGGTAGAAGTTTTCATGTAAGTTATTTAAGATGTTGGTTGTCAATTGTGACCGGATCTGCGAATACCCGACATAATGGCGCAAGCCTAAATTTTCAGTATAGGCTATTGATTGCAATGAGTAAAATATTTGCATAAATGAAAGAAAATCATGAAATGTTTAAATGCTTTGTTCTTTATGAAGAAAGGGTGCAATGATAAAAACATGGGTACCATCTTATTCGCCTACTCAAGAGGAGTTTGAAAATCTTTTGTTTCGTAGCAGGATACATGAGTTATGGGCATTATTTTATCGGTTGTACGCGATCGATTTTTCCTTCACTGATTTTCTCTCTGTATGTAATGAAGAAAAGTGGTAGGAGAAAAAACTCACCATGTAATGGACTCCCCTATTCATGGCGAACACGATGGTGCAAGTTGCAACTCTGTACTGCATTGCATTTGGAAGTTACAGTCATTTTTGTAAGCACCTGTAAAATATTTTCCCAATACTTGCTGTACAAATCGATCTTTCTGTTGCTGCTACTTTGTAGGACTGTGATGTGGAAAAGATTTAACTCAAATTGAGGGTGGTAACAGATCTAAGCCCCCTAGGGCAGTCTCACTGTAGTGCGCTAGTGTATGGGAGTTGTTGACTTCACAATTAAACCAGAAATTATGAAGACTTTGGTGAAGTACACCCCTGTAGATTTATTAAGTAGTCTAAAGAGAAACAGATAAGGATGCTGAAAATGAAAGTAGTTGTTGGCATGCAATGCTGAAACTTGGCCAGAGTATGCACTTGACTAAGTTGATTATAAACATTCAATAATAAAGAATTTGAAAAATGTACCATTATGTTGGGTTTTCGCAGATCCAGTCACAATTAGTGTTTTCTGATCTCATCGTATAAATTGAACTAAGAGCTATTTTCATGCTATCTTCTACTAATACAAGATAAGAAGAGGTCACCTCTAGTATGTAAATTACCTTTCTGAGTTCACTTTATTCCTGAATGATTTTCACTGATTTTAAATGATTATGCAACTCCTCAATTCTGATTGGCCATATATGATTGGCCATATTGACCATATTTGATTGGCCATATTAATTCTAATTGGCTAGCTGAATTTCATTACTGTAAGACTCAAATGATAAGAACTACCTAAATATTAATATGGACTGTTGCACTTGCCAGAATTTACTCTTGCCATTCCTGTAGCTCACAAGATTTATATCATCATTAATCATTTATGTATGTTATGCACATATGCTTGCATTGTGCTCTGTATATTGGTACAGTACTATACTTTTACACATGGTTATTTGACCACAGTGGTCATGATGATCAGCTACTGGTACAGATCTATAATATTACTCATTGTCCTACTTACTGGCTACAGCTGGCAATGTGTCAGTGTGAACACTTGTTGAAAGTTATCCAGAGTAAAATTGATAAGGTTATTTGATTTACTGTGTAGAGAGAAGTGTAATTTTACTCTGTGATTATCTTAGGATGGTGACATTGTTAAGGTGATGTTTGATCAGCTAAAGAAAATGTTTGCAAATGTGTTTAATCCATTACAGTGAGTTTATTGGTAATCGTATTTTATCATTGGGTTGTCTCCCAAGTGACTGTTTTATTAAGAGAATACTTCAATAGAAAAAAAGTCCCAAGTCCTTAATAAAATTCAGCAATATATTTTTGGTCTTAAAGCTGTCTGTTATGGAGTGGTTTCACTGTATTCTTTATTAAAGCATGAAGCTTTGTGATGAGCATCTACTGTATAATGGCTACGTCTTTGGTAACACCGCTAATGTGTCTTCATGTTTAGCTGGGAACAAACAAGTGACATGAAGACACACTACAGTGATTTAACTGATCAGATTAATCAAATTGATCCCACAGCTCTTACAGCTAATAATCACAAAGTTTGTTGTTAGTGTTTGCTGTGTCGTAGTATTCCTCGGTTGCATCTGTAGGTGTTGAGTCACCTATACTACTATCTACAAGGAATTATAATAGGAACACTTCAACATGTGTTAGCAGCATGTCCAGCTATCAAGGTATAAACTAATCTATTGGTGATACATTAACAAATGTGTTATGCAACAGAGAATGTTAAAAAGCATACACAGGTCATTTCCTAAGGTAACAGTGAAAGATACTACTGGTGGAAGAAAACAGCATAGTAAAGCTAAGAACAAAGAGCCAAATAAAGTGATTGCCAAATTCATTATGTATTGCTTCTGTGATATGCTGCTGTCCGTAGAAAAGCAAAACTACATTTAAGTTGTTCCGCAGCCAACCACAACCACAAGAAGAAGATGATGATATTGAACTTGATGATGCTGATTATAAAAATAATTCTGTTGATGACTACACTGGCTGTTGTATGTCCAGATTATATATAGTGAACTAATTGCATCACGTAAATTTTTGCATAGTTCTTGATGTGAATCAGCTAGAAAAAGACAGCAAGTTTCCTTCAGAGATTGCAAAAGAGGCCGTTTTGTTGCAGGTTTGTTTATTACATTGTGCCACTACAAATATAACCTTTATATCTACAGTATGTAGTGGATACTAGGATGGATGAGTGTATACGAATATTCTTAATTGATTTGTTAGTCAATGTGGTACTGCCCCGTAATCCTTATAGTACTCTAATGTCTTTATTGAGGCAGCATCACTGGAGGTATGCGTACATGTGTGTGTGTACGTGTGCGCGCGTGTGTGTAACATATGGATATCTATGTATGTATGTATGTGTGTATACAGTATATGCATGTACAGTAGCAGCCCAAAAAACAAAGTTCCATTGCATTTGATTTTGTGAACTCTTCTTCCTTTTACCACAGATCAAAAGCAGCTAAATCATACAGTACGCTAGTACTGTATAGTAGAGGTTGGTAAGAAATCATATGGTTTCGTGGATTTTTGCACCTTAAAAACGGACTTGCAATAAGTTTTACCCGAAAAAACCACCTGGAATACATTAGTACTGCTGTAATGATGCTGTACCTTGGTTAAACGAAGTGAAAAGTCGAATATTTTGATGTACAAAAATTTCAAAATTCACCTGGATTTCATCTGCCTGCCCGCCTGCTGTAAGACTCGGTGTACAGCTCCAGAAATTTCAGACAGCTAAGGTAATGACGGCAAATTCATGAATCTGTTGTTCCGATTACGTTGTGTCCACTGCACCATGCTGTTTTCTTTCATCATTCTTTTTTATTGCCGAATGATAATTAATAGTTGCGGCGTGTGCCACAACCCAAACACGTGATTTTAACGAAGTGTGAGTACGTGTGCATAAGACGAGGGTGAACGGGTACAGTACCCAAGGAGTTGTCTCTAGCATTTATTAACGCTGGGTAGTCGTTTTATATAGTCTTAATTACCAGTTTAGCTTTTTTGTAAGAAAAAAATTTATGTCTTTGAGGGGCAGATCCACCTCGAGATACAGACTTCTAAAAGCGAGGGTTCCACTCTTAATGGTGGGCTCTCCAGCAATGTTTTACTGTAAATCACCATTAGAAATGCAGCTGAAGCCTTTAACAGTTACTGTAATAGCTTTAAAAGGCAAGACGATAATTATTTTTAGAGGCGCTTATTGCGTACAAAGATAAAAGATACCTGCTTCAAGTGATATTTATACTATGTGGAAAACAAAACAAGTATAATATAGCTAGCTAGCTAGACAAAAAAGTAAACAAACTATTTTAAAAACTTAAAAATTTTAAAAGGAT
Organism: Dysidea avara; assembly: GCF_963678975.1. Taxonomy (NCBI): domain Eukaryota; kingdom Metazoa; phylum Porifera; class Demospongiae; order Dictyoceratida; family Dysideidae; genus Dysidea; species Dysidea avara. Next base: position 10,373,738 of record NC_089282.1, on the reverse strand, counting down.
GTAGGGATTGGTATAATATACATGCTACAAAAAGTAAGGAAACAAGCTCAAAATGTTACAGTTGAAATGAGAAATGATCCAGCAGTAAAAAGTAAGGAAACAAGATTAGATGACTACTTGCTAAAATGAGACACACTTTAATCTCTACTTTTGGCTAATTTAATGGTCTAATTTCAAGATGCTAGCCAAAAGTATAGGGATTAAAGTATCTCTCATTTTAGCAAGTAGTTGTCTAATTGTTTCCTCACTTTTTACTGCTGGATCATTTCTCATTTCAACTGTAACAATTTTGAGCTTGTTTCCGTACTTTTGTAGCATGTATATTATACTAATCCCTACTTCCTTTTAAAATTTTTAATTTTTTAAATAGCTAGTTCTTTTGCAACTTTAACATGGAAATACTTTCAACTTGAGTAGATATTGTTTTAGTACATTATATAGGCTAACATGAATGGGAGGCTGCAGCACATGTTGCTGTCAGACCTTCAGTGCTGGCCACTGAAAGCTTTAATAAGAATAAGATATTGTTAAGTATACAGAAATTAATAGTGTAACTAACAGCACATAAAAAATGCACAGGTATCAGTCACAACAATCTATCACCTTACTTGAATACATAACATCATTAACATGTGAAACTCCTGCACCATAGGACAGGTACCATTGTTGTAGGGCAGTGTATATATATGTTACATTATGTACAAATTCATTTCCTTTTGTAGCCAGTAAGTCAAATGTCATGTAGAATCTGAAATGTACCATTATTTGTATGACCTGTATAACAGTTACTACTAACACTGCATTTATAGTTCGCACCTTTGTGGTAAACATGTGGGATAGTACAAGGCTTAGCTTTGCTACATACACGCTCACTTTCTTTAGAAGTGACATTGCCATGCATGCTACATAATTACATGAATGGCACTGATGTCTAATGCTTGGTTCCCATTGCGTTTAACGTGGTGATGGCTCTGCACATTTAGCTCGTAACATACACAGTACGGCAAGTGCTGCACTGTGAAGCAGGTACCAATGCTACAACGGTTATGTACAAATTCATGTCTCATTTTAAACGTCGTCAAATTAATGATGTTACATACACCATTTGTACCTGTGTGGTGAACACTATAGGTATGCACGATATACTACAGTTTGATTCTGAACATTATTGGTGCAACATTCTTTTCTGAATGCATGCCTTGAAGCATAAATACATTATCTATAGACAAGTTATGTTTTACAGTACTTGAGTTTCCAATGCCATGTAGGAATTTTTGTCACTAGATAGCTACACGATTAAACTTAGTGTAAGTGCATGAGAGTCCTGCACCGTAGGGCAGGTACCAGTGCTAGTTAATTACACTGTGATAAACTGTTGAGATCACTCTCAGATTCGATTTCAGATGGTCTAATTTTCAAAATTCTCCTTGGGGCATGCCCCCAGATCCTCTAGGATGGCATATTTCAACGTGTTAGTGTGCTTTGCACACACGAACGTAAGCTCCCTATACGTAATATTATAATACAGTTCTAAGTAGCTAGGCCCTGGTGTCACGAAAGGTTTGGCTATGCTCCTACATGGTTTAAAGCATTGGATTTACTGGAATTATTAACTAAAAGTCCAATCTCAGTGCACCTAAAATTTAATTTTTTTTTCTGGAGACATGTCTACAAATTTCAGAAACCTACTTTTAAAAAATCCTAGATCTGCCACTGATATGTATGTATACTGTATGTGTGTGTCTGTATGAGTGTGTGTGTGTGTGTGTGTGTGTGTGTGTGTGTGTGTGTGTGTGTGTGTGTGTGTGTGTGTGTGTGTGTGTGTGTGTGTGTGTGTGTGTGTGTGTGTGTGTGTGTGTGTGTGTGTGTGTGCATGTACATGCATTTTCACACTGTAGGTTGTGTCTTTGGCAGCAGACTAGTTCTGAAATAAGCCAACAGCTTACTCATAATAAAGAACAGCTTGATGTCCCTAGCAGTTTCCTGTTTCAATTATCCACTGAAGAACTGTTTGGTTAGTAAATACGAATGATGAGGTTTTTATATAATAAATTTTGTAGGTTGTGCACCTGTTTTGAGTGTAGTCAGTTCTGATCACTTGTCACCATTGGTAGCAGCAGTACTGAAAGATTATACCCACCACAAACATATCCACACTAAAGCACGCTTGAAGGTAACTACATCACAATATGTGACCCACTGCAGGGGCGTAGCCAGGATATTTTGAAGGGGGGTTCCAGCACCAGCATTGAGTTACTAGAAGCAGGGGTCTGGGGGCGCAGCCCCCAGCCGCTGAGAGACTTTCAATATTTTAATAAATTAAAACTCAGCAAATTGCTATATTTTATGCAAAAAGTACATTAATTATGATGCATTAAGTGCCCCTGGGATGAAGGTAGTACTAGATAAAGTCACCTAGTGGAAACAGACAGCATAACACATAGAGACACATATAGTAATCTGTAAGTGATGGTTATATCTCACTGTGGTATAGGGGCCATGAATCCACTGATACAAATGACAATCAAAACAATATAACTATACAAATATGCATAGCATGAATTCATTTCGCATAACACAAGTAATAAATTACTGGAGCTCTATATCTTTAAACACTGCACACCAAAGCTATAGCAGTATAAGGTCATGCTAAGTTTTGCATTTAATGTTGGAATGTCTGAAAAACTTCATTTGGACATGGATATTTACATGCATGTTCTATTAGAGTATACCTGACTGCTCTATTAGAGTATATACCTGACTGCTCTATTAGAGTATATCGATCTTTTTAACAAGTTTTGAAGAGGGCTCATGTTACCTCTGTAAATCCTTCCCTGAGAGATGAATGTAAGTTTTATCAATTGTTGTGCCGTGCCATTACACTACATTGTTCACTTATTTTGTCCTGCCACACTAAATGGTGTGTTAGGATCCTGCTTGCAGAAGTCTAAATTTTACAGGGAGGATTCCTGAACCCCCCGGAACCCCCCCTCCCTACGCCCCTGCACTGAGTGAAAACTGGCCGTTTTCGCAAAATTCTATTTTGCCATAAAACCGTATTGAAATACAAAGGATGCATGCTACATGAAAATTTACTCACGCTTTAATCGCATTTGTATGCACTGAAATTAATCTCAAATCAATAAAACCTATACACCACTGGATTCGCATGTTTATGGAGAGTAAGAAAACCTTTGTTTGTGTAAAGGATATACAAGAGTTATGGGTGTTTATTTACGATGTGGTAAAAACGTTTACTGTCACCATTTCTTAGTTGGAATGGCCTTCTTCTTTGTCAACATGGAGGAGTACAGGGAAAACACTGTACCTTGATTGATTTGCCAGTTCATGATGCACAGATTGAGCCAAGTCCCATTTTCGTAGCTTGTTTCAGTTGTGAGTTATAATCGATTATCTAAGTGCCTGTAATTTATTTCCTGTATTGTTGCTGTACAAATTGAGTTTATCACTGTTTCAAGTTTCAAGCACTATAACTCCAAGTAAAAGGATGAAACTTTGGCTGTCGACTCTTTTGATACTATAGATTACAGAGATGCAATAAAATGGAATTCGAGGAATATGCGAAAACAGCTGGTTTTTGCTTAGCCGGTACCATATACACTCCTAGAGCAGATTGAAGTATTTAAAAATCAAACATGCAAAAGTTCCCAAATCATGCATGTGATTATTGTTATTTACTTAATTAGTACTAGTAATAGCATGGGTAACAGTGAAATTTGGGATAAATATCACGAGTGTTGTATTGGAAATTTACCATTTCCAATTTCACTGCTACCCATGCTATTCCCAGTTAATACCATACTCGCTGCATATACGCATGCTGTGCATTAGCTTTGCTATGTACGCAATTTGTCACTATGTACTAAACACACGTCGACACTAATTGGCGCTACATTGTTAACATAAATTCTAGCCAATGAAATTGCAATTACAACTTTTTCACTGCTGTCAGTGAAATACAGGATAAATTTCACTGCTACTATTGAGACTTTTGTACGGGCAGTGAAACAGGTATGGTATTAGCAAGAGTAAATAATGATTTACTCTTGGTATTAGTAATAAAATTTAACAGAATATTTATATGTCATATACTGTATATGTCATAGGGGAAGTAGTGGGGACAATGGGTCATGTATACCATGCATTGTTTACTAGTATTAGCAGTACGCAAGCGCATCCAACACATTGTGCTTGTGAAATTATTAGAGTCAGAAGTAGTATCCCTCAACATCAGTGCAGAACAAATCGTCATGCCAAGAAACTAAACCATGCATACACCAGGACTAGTAGGGCAGGTAAACAGACCAATATGCTTATGACATACGGGTGTAATAGTAGTCACAGTGATAAGACGATAAAATCCCAGAACCTGTGATGCAGAAGCCATGCACTAACTTGGCTAGGCACTTCACTTGGCCATGGTCTGGGCTACCCACTATTTCCCAAATTAAGCCAAGCATGCACCCGGACTTGGGTAAGCATGGCTTAATAGGATGTTGAAGTTATTAAGTTTCAAAATGGAATGTGTGATAATTTTGCCAAACAAAACCCATCAAACACAAAGCAGCTTTTTTTGCAAAGTGTGATTTTCGCAGAGTATATAAGTTGTGTAAATGATAAATAATGCACTCTAGCATAATAATCCCTAGCTGTTATGTACACAACTGGGGAGAAAAGTTTGGATTTATCAGTAGCTCATATCTTTGCTGGTACAATGGTGGTAGTGTGAAAATGCATCTGTACTGTAGCATGCCATCACATGAAAACTACAGTAGTATGTACAACCAAATAGAAGTTGCAACATATGTTATGTATTCGTTTGCTGTACACACTTTTGTACATACCTTGCAATACTTTATATAGTGTATAGTGGTTATTTTTTCGTAAAATATTTTGTGAATGACTAATTTCACAACTGGTACCTGTGGTGTGATCTATTACTGAACAACATGCACACACATACTTTGTATGTAACCTTCTAAGTGTAATGTATTAGCTAACTTATACCATAATGAGGTATGACATCATGCGCAGTTGTATGGTGCCTTATATATTGTGTGTTGTACTTACTATGTATCATTCTGCTAACTAACTGTCTATTGGTAATAACTGCGAGTAACACAGTGACTAGCTTCACAGTACAGTACCAACAACCTATGCAGTATTATGACTAAAATAATTACGTAGAGTAGCAGTTCATGTGTAAAATTTTTTTCACAAATAAATTGTCAATCACAAAATTTCTCCCCTCAAAAACAACCCGCTATACTGTGAAATATTTGTACACTTGTCAGGTAAAGACATCAACATGTGTTACCGGACCAGCTGTACTGTATGGTGCTGTACTCCCATACCTGTTTGATGTGGTAGTACATGAACACTATATGATAACTGGTAACTGGATGAATAAGGATGAGCAACCAAATGAGGAACAACAACAATTAGCTATTTCTTTTATGTCTGAAATAGGTTAGTGCATTGAAGTTCAAATCATCCTGAATGTTAACCATTCTGTAGTAATTACAAACATCTTACAAATGGTGCAATCCAGTGGAATGATCTGTACTAGTAAGATTCTGTACAGTTAAATTGATAAAAATGGTATGTATTACAGGATTAGAGTTAGGATCACTAACATGGAGTCCGGGTGATATAACTTCCAAAGAAGAGCAACTGAAAAACAAACTACATGTGGTGTTGAATAAAAAAGAAGATATTGTCTTAAAAGTAATGGGTACAGTTGGTATATTGCTCATTGCTTAATAGTTTGTCATCTGCCTTTTAGTTTCTTTACCTGTATAATAACTGCTACATTCCTACTTCCAAACATTACTATATGCATCTTTATCATGAAGATGGAGTATCATCACACAAGTAATGGACTCAATCCACTATCTCCTGTTATTATTATTACTTCAATTACAGTTACATGGTGTTTTATTCTACTAAAATGATGTCACTTTATACTAGTGTATTTGCCAGCAGAGACAAAGTATGTTGGAATTCCCACTTTGTAACTACAGACTGTACAATGTTATTTCAGGCTCTTGATCTGTATGAGTTACAATTTGTGGATGAACCTGACCCTTTGGCCAATTATAACTTGACAAAACTAACAACTGAGCTTGATAAACAAATAATAGAAAAATGGAATCAAAGAGAGTACGTACCAGCTTATCGTTACCTTTTAATCAGATCCCTAATTACCAAGGTACTGCATGTCGTGTATGTAATGAGTTGTCATCTTGTATGTGTAGCAATGGAGTCAGTTTGGAGAGGGTTGGCATATGTTGCATAGTATTGTGGCGGAGTTAGAGTATGTCCAGCATCTTTGTCATGTGCTAAACCAACTGGCTATGTTGCCACCCACACACTCACCTGATCCTAGCTGTATCACAAGTATGATTAAGACAGTATATGTTAAACTACAAGTAGTGTTAACAAAGGCATCGGATATGTCTATGACTTCAATGCCACTACTGGAATATATCAAAGGTGAGTAGTTTGCATTGGTAGAATTATGGTATTCCTTAGCTATATATTATATATCAGTTTTTTCACTGCTTGGATATAGTAGTGACTATATTAGATTTTGAGTATTCAATTTAAAAAAAAATGCAGTGTGTATTGTAGTTTTTCGGCACCTCTATGTTTACCAGTACAGTGCAAGCAAAAATTAAGAATTTTAAATTTGCTTAGGGATCATAGAAGTAATTGTAAATGTCCACTAGCATATCTGCAGGTGTAGGCAACCTTCCTTCTTTCATAACTTTTAATTTCTATGATCCCTAATTGAACTTGTTTTTCCTTGTTAATTTATTTGCTGTATTTTTGCTGTCGAATTGCTGTTCCAAATGTCTAGCGCTACAAGTCAAACACTATTCATAATAATAGACTAAAACTTTGACAGTCCACTCACTACAGAGAATAATATGGAATTGTGTGAAAATGACTAGTTTTTGCTCAGCCAGCCACATTACTGGGCGTTACTATTCAGTGGACTAGACTGGACTACTGGACTGGAAAACTGACTGGACTGACATATTTTGATTTTTGTACATTCTATGGCTGGATATGTGGAGTCTTGCTATAGTATGTTCACGTTGAGCTGAACCCTCAAAAACATTTAATAACTCATGGATGCAATTACACATGATCTTGAAATTTGGCTCATTTGTAATACTGCTTGACCCGCTAAAAATATTTCAAAATCTTTTTGTTCAAATGTTTGACATAATATTTATGGCCAATCAAAATTTTCACAATGCATTTCCCATGCAGAAGCCATATAAGTGCAGTGTCCATTACAGCCCTTTCCCGACCTTGTAATGGAGCCGAACCGTACGTGTCTGCTGTTGACACCTTTACTGTTACCAATAATCATCTGGTTAGCTGAAATGTTAACTCTGTTGAGAAAAAAAATCCACTTTTAATTTTTAGTTGTTTTTCAGGATTCAGCTCAACGTGAACATACTATATAGTATGCACCCTTAGGGCACCTGCAGCCCACTTCTAAACGCTGAAGACGAACAGTGGAATATACAAAAACTGTATTTCATTACCATTCATTTTGCCAGTATTGCCATACAGTACTTATTCCTTGCCCTGGTGTGTAGTAATGCTGCAGGCAGTGCAGGGAACATGACAGCAATACTGTAGTTAACCAGCGATCAACTTGCCAGTAGACAATAATATCCTTTGAGATATCCTAGCAAGCTAGTTTCGCTAGTCTCGCTACCAGACTTCTGTTTCAGTGCAGGGGTTTATCAATTAAAGATTATGAGCACCCGTGTTGATAAATTTCTAATTGGTAAGCCCTTGCACTGAACTAGACATCTGGCCATGCGAGACTAACTTGTTCCTCAAATTTGTTCTAAGCGAAGGATATTGTCTACTGGCAAGTTGATTGCTGGTTAACTGTTGTTGTCACATTCCCTGCACTGCCTACAGCATTACTGCACGCCATGGTAAGGAATAAGTACTGTATAGTAGCATAATGAACAGTAGCGAAATTATCAAGACAGTTTTTGCATATTCCACTGTTCGTCTTCAGCGTGGGTTACAGGGCACCTAAGGGTGTTTACTAGTAGGACTTTATAAACCCAACCGTAGAATGTGCGAAAACCTCAGTCCAGTAGTCCACTCCAGTATTCCAGTCCACTGAATACTAACGTCCCACATTACCTAACACAGACTACAAGTATCAGAAGCCATACTACTGCTGACCACAGCATGCTGCTGTATACTGGATGTGGTGCTCTCTAAGTTAGTAACCATTATGCAGCTAATAGCAACTATAAGGTGTGAGTCCAGTATAATCATTTTTTTATAGTATGGCTGAACCAGCTAAAGGTTAAGAAAGAAAGCAACCCAAGTGGAAGTATGAGAGAGACTTTATTATGTATTATTAGTAAAATTGTCTGTGACGCTCCATTCTAGGAGGTGTGATACTTGTTCGAGTAAATTGTAAAAGAGGTTGTGACCCATAATTGTAGTAGACTACTTATGTGAATGATATTGGTAAAGCCATAGGTGATTTAGAAGGCATTCTAGGGTAGACATACTCTAATTGAAGAAGAAAGAAACTGAAAAAGTTAGCACTATGTACTGTATGAAAATGGAACTTGCTCTCTATTGGAAAATTATCACCTTGATAAATAGGTGTTTAGAGAGGTAGCCTTAGGGACAAGTCCCACTGTACAATATTGTGAGACCTCATGATAATTGTAAAAAGTTCTAATTGATTTTATTGTACATACATAGAACTTCTACATCCATATTTGAGTCCAAAGACTGATATTATTGGAAAGGTATGTGTGTGCGTGTGTGTTGTTAAATATTTAGGAGTCAACTTTTGTTGTACAGGAATCCAGTGTGGTGTTTTTAAGGGTAGCTACTTTGGTGATTCCCGTGATGAATGTTGTGTTTCAGGATATTCATACACTTTGTGAGGAAAACAATCAGATGTTGGATTCTTTGAAAGTCAAAGCAAACTCATACTGAAGTCGCAGTACTATAAATGATAAATACAGTGTCTTGATTGTACAGTTACAGTGTCTGCTGTTGTTGTATACAGCACAATTAATTAATGTTGTATGGTAGATTGATATGAAGTGCAGTGGTGTGTTGGCCAATTTGAGACCTCCTAAACCACAACTATAAAAAATTACTGGAGGCCATATTAATGTTGTCAGTTCTGTTCTATGACTAATTGCACATTCTTTGACAAACTTTGAGGCACCACATACAGTAATTACAAATTGTTTGCACAATAACTATTTTGTAGTAATTTAGTGCAATAATAATTATCAATACGAGTGAGAAAATGAAACTTGAAAGTGACAGAAAGCAAGATTTATAGTCATATACAGTGTAGTACGTCACTTTTCACCAACTATAATATTTGTTGATGAGCAGCTGCACAAATTCATGTGAATCTGCTTCAGCTACATAAATTGTGAACAGATTTTCCAAAAGTACGCTTTTGACACACAAAAATTGACTTATATATAAGTTTGAAACTTTTCTCAGTTGTCTTACATTTTGCATAGGTGAAGCTTAATTTTCCAATGTGTGATTTAGTAGAGTATCACTGCTGTTGCTTACTACATGTGATAACTAAGCAAGATTTTAGCACAGAAAATGTTTTGCAAGATTTTTGCAAGTCTTGCAAATTTAGTAAGATTCTTGCAAGAGTCACAGAAAATGTCCCTTTTCTTGCAAGTCGCTTGCAAGTCATTTCTCTGTGGGACATTTGTAAAGAGAAACTTAACCAGTACAAGAGGTGAACTGTTTTGTTTGCTGGAATGTAAAATGTGACTGCATTTTAGAAACTGATCCAAATTATGCATTAGAAGTTTTGAGATTAAAGATTTTAAGTCATTATAACTTGCCAAGAAACTTATGTATGAAATTCACATGAGATGCATCAATTTATTAACTCACAGACTACTTCCAGCACTTGTAGCTGCTTGTAGAATTTCCTGCCAAATAAGATAGAAAATCTGACCAGTTGAACGAGTGAAATGGAGGTATACCATGAGATTGAAGTCCAAACATGATATTACAGGGCTGTGCTGACTCCTTAGTGGCTGAAAATGTTTGTCCAACTATATGAGTCCATCCACTTGTGCACCACTGATTCTTGTGAAGCCAGATCCTTCACAAGGCCAGAAAGCTTGCCACACCACCCAGAAAAGACATCTCTTAAAACCAGCCTTGAGTACTTTGAGTAATGCTGAGGGTCAAAACCGATTGACTAGTAACGTAGCTATCTACTGCCAGTGTTAGTTTGATTTTTCCTGATGTGCAATCGATTTTGTAAAATCTGGTCATTAATATAGGCCAATGGCGGATCCAGGATGGTGCATTTGCCCCAAACCCCCTCCACACACACACACACACCTTGTGGAGGAGCCATACTTCTCATTAAAATACAAAACTTCATGACAGGCCTTATGAAACTCACGAAATTTGCACATTTTTTAAAGCATATAATACGAATTCACTTGAAACTAAAATGAACCAAAGTCTAACTGGAATTGTCACCAGCACCTTTGCTAGTACTAAGCGTCTCTAAAATAATTATCATGCTGCTGTGTTTAAGACATTCAGATCCTTTTAAACAGCTTTAAAAACTTCATAGCCATCTGCAAAGGCCAAAATGGTAAAAATCAAAAGTGAGATACTACTAAGAGGTGTATTATTTGCTGCTCCAAAAATGCAGCAATTAACAAGAGGATCTGGTTCTTCCTAACTACCCACAACTTGCCTGTTTGTGCCCCTCCCCTTGCCAGGTCCTAGGTCCACCCCTGTAGGCTGCTTGGAAACACAGGTTGTAGCACATGAAATTTACAATATTGTATGCAGCTGGGTGTTAAGTACAATGTAGCTAGGGACATAAAGTACTAGCTACTTCACCCATGTGCATGATCTTAAGTCTTGTTTGCCTTATATTGGCAGTGCTAGAATTAACTGTCAGCCATTGGCTAATATCACCAATTGGCCAATCAAAATTAGAATAATTATGTTTTCATTGTGAAGTTATAAATAACCTGCGATTTTCTTCTTCAAAAAACAGCTTAGCTTCCAATTTTTGATTGTTTATAATTATTTCTCTATTACAATAATTTCAGGTAGTTTGAGGATGCTACATGTACAGTACTTAGAGTGATGCATAGCAGTACTATGGAATATGTAAAAAAATAATGATACTGCACGTGAATGTTTAGAAAAGTGGCTAAATTTGCACACAATTATACCTGGATATGGGCCAAGTTGATTTAGAGAGTAAATGTAACTATAAAGGTACATTCAATTTGTGATATGTACGGTATTATCCCAGTGATGCCATACTTCAAAGAATTTACTAGAACTCTACTATGGTAATTATTTCCCAGGCAGGTGTTAAAACACCAAATGTTCAATGTTGGCAATCAAATGCTGTGTCTGAATAACAGATCCCAGAATATTGCAAGACAGCCTACTATAAAATGGTGATGACTATAGACTAATGGCATGTTAATCATTTATATGCACTGCTATAATATGTGACCAGATCTGCAAAAACCCGACACAATTGTGCATTTCTCAAATTCCTGTTTATAAAATATTTATAATCTACATGTACGTACCCTCTGGCAAAGTTTCAGCCTCATATGCTAATAGCTTTAGGAGTTACAGCCCTACAAAGTAGCAACAACAGAAAAATCGATTTGTACAGCAAGTATAGGGAAGATAAATTACAGGCGCCTACAAAAATGTTTGTAACTTACCAACGAATCGAGGTACGGAGCTACAATTTTCGCCATCTTGTTCGCCATGAACAAGGGAATCAATTACTGGGTAGGTGTTTCCCTTACTCACCCTTCTTCACTGCATACAAAGACGGAATCTGTGAAGAAAAATTGCTCATGTACGATCGCTTTGATGTGATGTAAACAAACGCTCATAACTTCTGTATCCTTGGGCCTACTGCAACGAAACAAAGATTTTCCAACTTCTCTTGAGCAGGCAAATAAGATGATACTAATGATTTTATTGTTAGTCCCTTCCTTCACTAAGAAAGAGGCGTTCAAAAAATTTACGGAATTTTTTCAACAATACGCAAGTATTTCACTCATTGTATTCAATACTTTATACTGTAAATTTAGGCTTGCGTGATTGTGTCGAGTTTTCGCAGATCCGGTCACATATATATTATTTACCATTCTATCCCACTGAAGCCATACATCAAAGTAAACAACTGGGAGTATATGGTAGTTAAACCCCAGTACATATATGGAAATTACACATTAAGTTAAAAGAAGTGCAATCAAAGCAAATTGAAGCCATACACACCATAAAATCTATAAGTTCAGCAAAATTTGAAGCCATACACACTATGAAACTACCTGTACATGCTCAGCAAAAATGGAAGCCATACTGTTACAAAAAAACTACATATTCAGCAAACAATTAAGCCATACACAACTGACATGCTTATTATTAACACATTGTATTGAACTTGACTACTTCAAAGTGTGGGATAGAAGCTAGTTAAACCCCACCTGCACTCATAGGATATCTAGTTATCAACACTGCTTCTCCTCTGGTTGATAACAATGATATCCTACTCTCCTACTTGTGGTGGGGTTTAACTATAACTAATAGTCATTCATTCTAATTGGCGTATTAAGCGCATTTGAAGACAACATGTAAATCTACATCGATCTTCCCAAGGTGTAATGGCACCTTTTTAACATTTATTAGTAGGACCTTCTCATACCAATTTCAAAGGTGTTTGATAGACATGTGCTGCACTTGATATAATACAACATATTGTGGATAATTTTTTTTTATAAAACTGAATTTACAATATTCAAGAGCTATGCTGCAATATACATACAGTAAATATGGGAAGTGCACATCTAAATGTGACCGGATTTGCAAGAAGGTACCTTTTCCACACATTTTACATGCCAGCAAACAAAACAATGTAACACTTGACTCCTTATACTGATTAACTTGTTCTTATATCAAAATGCAGACACTTTCAGTGTTTATTCTAGGGGTGATGGGGGGGGGGGGAACGGTCCCCTCTAAAATCTCAAATTTACCCCCTAAAATAGTGAGTGTCTGTGATACTATTACACTAAGCTTGTTTTTAAAATGGCACACAGAACCTATCAAAAATGCTTTCAGATTCAATCTCAGAGTGTTTAATAAGTAAAAATTTCCCAGGTTAAAATGCTCTCAGATTCAGTATCAGATTATGAATTTTTAAAAGTCTCCTAGGTAGCTACATAACTAACAAAAATTCCTACATAAAGTGATGGCTATTCAATATTCAATATCTGATCATGAGAGTCCAAGTTTACTTTGCTTCTTAGTTGTTTTCTAAATAGTATGCTTTACTTGTCCTTAAATTCAATCTCAGATGTATAATTTTGTAAAAAAGTTCTAGCCAGTTTACTTTCAAAATGGTATGCACAGCCAGTAAAGGTACATACAGTCAGAAGGTCTGATTTTAAAAATTTTTCTTGTTTTGCTACAGTATATAACCATGAACTGAAATACCCAAACATTCAGCCCAAGTTTAAATTATTTCTTGAAGACGTCCACCCATGCAGATCTTTTAATTTACTAGTGCTTTGTGGTATCACAATGATGGTCAATACAATATCTGTGCAAATTGTTTATTCAAGATTGAATATACACAATGCAATAATTGTGGACATAGATATTATACATTATTATGTCACCACTATGACACTCATGCATCGAGCTCTACCAACCATAGAATCTGGCTTCACACAATCACAAAAATCTAAATAAACACACTCATGACACAGACTTAAAATAATGACAAACTGGTTTGGAAATTATTTTACATAGTTGTGAACTTGGACTATACATATGTATAGACTTTCACCTGGTTACTCCCTAACTTTTTGATTTCCCCCAAAGGAGAAATCCTCCTAGAGTAAACACTGGATACTTTAGCTCCACTCATGGAAAATTTCAGGCAATTGTATGCAATGGCAAAAAAGTTGTGAAGCTTCAAACCTCAAAAAAAATGGGTCAAATTTTGTGTGAAAAAATACCTTTTTGTAAATCCAGTCACATTAATGGTGTCCTTCCAACTTTCCATTACATGTTGATACACAAAACTCTTGAGTATAGCAGCAAACAAATAGTAGAAACCATACAAGTTTTGATTAAAGTTGTGCAAGTTTTTGTTCTGTAAGTTGCATATACTAGGTACGAAGCCTTTCAATTTCACTTGAAATGTTTTTGTGGCAACACTTAAGTGCATACAATTACAGAACACATGGGATATAAATACAGTAATTTCACTCCATTTACAGTATAATGAGGGCTAAATTGCCAAATGGTTACTGCATTGGACTGTTATCCTTAGGGTCCAGGATATGGGTCCACGGCTGGAACATGTTTTCTTCCTTTTTACTTATTTTAAATAGTGCAAAAAATACTACTCCATCCGTGCCTAGCTGATGGACCAGACTGGTTGAAGAAGACCGCTTGGGAACCCTGTGGGTGGTGCTGGCATGGGTTCAATCCCCAGTTAGTTTCCTCCCTTATCCTAATAGCTTTCTTCTGGTAGGTTGGCTACTCCAGTCACTAAGAAAGCCTATGATGAAGTCCGCGTGTAGGCCATGTGGTAGGTGTCCTCTGTATCCATGACAAAGTCCGTTTTTTTTTACATACTGTAAATAGGCAAGATTTCAAGGACACACATGCCACATATAAATTTGAAGAAGATTGCTATGGTTGTCATGGATTTAGTGCAAGGATATCAGGGACAGATCTAGGATTTGACAAAGGGGGTATGATTAGGGTAGTAGGTAGCTATATAAGCCCCAGACATGGTAACATGTGATATATCATGCTTTATAAGTGGTCTGAATTAATCAAGAGTTGCATGTATGGATTAGTGAGTTCAGCCCTAAAGTAAATAGTCATAAAATAGGAATGATAGAATGACATACAAAGGACCAAGTGCAGCAAAAAACTTCATAGTAGGCTACATAGCAGATCCAAATTTTTCACACTCACCTACTGTTATAGTGTTCATGTTGTGACTGTTCTATTAGAGTATTTGACTGACTGCTCTACATTGCTTTTTTTTGGGAGGGAGGTACATGCTTCTCTCTGGATGGACATTAAAACTGTTATTCCACACATTAAATATGCATGATGATGGTACATTAGTAAACACCTTGATTTAGACTATACAACATTCTTCTAAATGATACAACTTTTCTATGCCATCTTTTCTTCCTGCTCTCCTTTTTTCTATTACATATTCTATAAAACAGCAATACAGCACACACTCACACAAATATGTATCCATACCTAGTAATTTCTTTAACACTTTTTCTTGGACAGTCTTTTCGCTTATGAGAAGTACACCCACAGATGTGACAACCACTAAAAACAAAACAACGGTATACGTACAAACATTAACAATGCTATCACATGCCTGATAACTACACTGTGGCAAACATGACTTGTTGGTGAACAAGTAGAACAAGATGAACAATGCTTGTAACCTATACAGAAGCACAGTTGTAGCACACAAAAATGTGATTAAATATAACACACCTACCTCCCTTTACACATTTCTGGCACCACGGACAGTGTACATAAACCTTACCGTCCTGTGTGTATACAGTGAAAAATGTAAAACAGTAAAACTTGTTTATTAAGGACACCATCTAAAAGTGTCCAAGTGTATCAAGGTATCACAATTTTCTAGGTCAGATTTTATGCTTTAGGACCATTACTGAGTGTCCAGAAGTGTCCTGATTAACATGCTGTAGTGCCAATTAGTTTATTACACTGTAGTGCTAATTATTTTAGTAATTTCACACACCTTAGAAGGACAAATGTTACAATCCTCACAATGGAAATTATTCTTGCCAACATAGCGGTTACACTTCTTGCAAAATCTACAAGCACAACATTTAAAGTGCTTAACATTGCTATATGTGCTAACCTGTACCCCTTGCTGGGTGGTAACTTTAATCCAGGCAGTGACATGTTAGTGAATATTCTAACAAAGGATGGACGGTGTTTGGCCTTTTTGAAATAGAGATGATTATCATAAGTGACCTAAAGTATGTGTGATAGATACAGTGTTAATGAAAAGTTAGCTAATATCATTAGTGTACACAAACCTCATAATCTAACATGGTGAAGTTTGGTAACGACTTCAAGACATGTGATTCCAAGAAATAAGGAAAGATTAAAAAGGTAGTTATTTCTATAGGTACAGCACAACAGTACATGTACAGTTTCTCAATGTATCTCTGATTACCTGTACCAATGAACTCCCATAGTTGTTTTATCCCACTAGCAATCATATCTGCCAGTCCACCAAACGGTGGATCAATGATCAATGCAATCCTCTCATTATATTTCTCAGTGCTAACAAAATTCTTCAGGTGTTTTAGACCATTGACGGTATCATAGAAAAATGCAGTGAACAGATTGTATTGCTGATATTGGTCAGGAGTAAAGAATTGAGCCTACAAAATCAACTTGAATTATAATGTTATATATACAGACAGTAACGTACATATCTGTAATCAATATCCAACAGAAAACTCTTTAACTTTGTACTGTAACATGTGACTGCTTCATGAAACCTGTAACACAAGAATTACATGTAGTACATAATTTACTATGAAATATAATTCACTTGTACATGCACATAGGGTAGACTTATCCAAGGCTATAGTGGAACAAGTCAGTATTTTCTTTTCTTCTAGCAGTGTACTAAAGTACTCTAATAGAACAACAAGCAATCATTATGGAATACTGTACTGTAAGTACATAGAACTAAAGTGGGGACCAACAGCAAGAGTTCGTAATATATATACTCAGTAGAGTATCCTAATCTCACATACCCCTGTAGAAGGGTGTATTGTGAAGTTATACCGTAACAACAAGATGTTGTGGTTTGTGACGTACAAGCAGTTGTAAAAGTGCCAGAATCGTTAGTACCATTTCACACTCATGACACTCAGATAGCCATATTTAGGAATGGCCCAGCAAGAAATGCATACAAAATGGTCTAAACCCATGAAGGAATGATTGTAGTTCGGTGAGAAATGCTTAGAGCTACAGTTGATTTGGTTGCTAGTGACATTGTTAGGCAAGCGTTCAATCAATATCATGTTTAACTAATGAAGTCATTAATTATACAAAGAAAAACGGGTGAACTCAGAAGTGCTACGTCATAACTTCACAATATTCCCTTCTACAGGGATATATGAGAATAGTCAGTGTATACATAAATATACATATATCACTTTCACACCTCACTTCAAAGGGAAGAGAAGGTATATAAGTGGTATAATAGCACTGCTATCAGTGCTCAGGAATGCATTAACGAGAAATAGAGTATATATACAAGCTATATCCCTCCTAGCCCTCCTAGGAGGGATATAACTTGTATATACTTACCTTATATTCTCATTAATGCATTCCAAGCATTCTCAGAAATCATTCGATTTCTTTGATGAAACTGTGTGATCTCCTCTGTTTTAATATAGGGACACTTCACAGGATCGATAGTTGGCTTTAGTTTTGTGCAGTGAGCCAAAGCATAGATCATGGACTTGGGAAAGAATATAGTGCATTGTTTTACTGAATGAAGAAAGTCACAGGTTAGTTTTGATCATGTTGCATTCAATAGTCACATGGCGATGTCCAGACACTGGGTGTAGCGCTTAATTATTATTATTATTATCAAATTTACCACGAGGGAAGGCATACACAAAAGGCAAATCCTGTACAAGGTGTCAGCCCAAAATATAACATTACAAAAACAACAAAGAAACTTACAAAACTACACTAAATACAAAATACACAGAAACAAACAAAAGCAACATCAATTAACACACACATAACAGTATAAAGAATGCCGGAAAGATTTGGGGTTGGAGTCATTGAGAATGTATAATGGTATGGAATTCCACAGAAAGACAGTATTGATAAAGAATGAATAACGACGAGAATTGATTGTTGACTGAGGTGGACACAATGATAAATGATGACTTCTGGTAGATAAAACTGTATTAAATTTAAAGTGACGATTGAAATTTATGGATGTACATTGATGGTAAATATCATGAAGAAAAGATATAGAAAGAAACTGACGTCTTGTTTGGAGGGTTGGAAGACTAAGCTGAGAGCAGCAATCACTTGATGGAATGGTCCAAGAGTTTGTTGGAGGACTCCAGCGACTGCCACAAATCCACCGAGCTGCCCTATTTTGCAGGGATTTAAGTAATTTAATATCTCCTGAAGTATGTGGGCACCACACAACAGCGGCATACTCCAGTGATGGACGAACAATTGCTTTGTATACTGCACACTTGGCTGCATGGCTGCATCCATACATTGAACATCACAAGTAGTTTAAGGACTTGGTGGCCTTTTTCACAACATACTTGCAGTGCTTTGACCAACTCAGTTTGCTATCGACAAGCAGACCAAGGTATTTTACATGATTGTTCCAAGCTATTGACTGCCCATTTACACAATAAGTAAAACCAACAGTTTTTCGTTTGTTTGTGATGGCCAGTGCTTCACATTTTGCTATATTCAACTTCAGTTGCCAACAATTTGCCCAGTTAGAAATTGCTGTTAGATCATCCTGAAGGGCAGAACATTCCTGTAGTGTGTTAGCTGGGGCATAAAGCAGTACGTCATCAGCGAACAGCTTAATTGTAGAGTTTTTTTATGACGGAATCCAGATCATTTACATATAATAAAAACAAAAGGGGGCCTAAAACAATTGATTTAGCCATTAGTGTTAATAGCATTCACTACTTTAGTTTATTCATGACTAGTAAAAGTAGGTACTTTAGTGCACTTGAATCATTATTATATTGCTGTTTTGACACCCGGTGCGATGTCACACACGTGCAGTAACTGGGCGTGGCACTTAATTGGCTAGGCCATTACAGCGCTGTAAACATATTCACTGCTTTAGTTTTTTTGGTTGTTAATTGGTAATTTATATCAATAATACAAGAAAAGGTTTTCACATTCAAACAGTGGGCAGAGAGGCAAACTCTGCCCGATCTTTAGTTTATTCATGTTTAATATAGTAAGTACTTTATAATCTTCATTATGAGCTGTTCAGCTCGCATTTGGGCTACCTGTGTTTAATTGCGTACCCACAATCGAAGCAATCTGCATGCTCGTGACGATATACTTACGTTTAGCCTCTCAGCAGCGCCTTTTCGTTGCTCTTATGACGTTATTCACAATTCACATAGTCCCATACAAATATACTTGCAAATCATTCCTGCAGTTTCCCACACTTGCAGGTGAGTCACCCAAGTGGAATATATTAGTTGTAACATGGGCATTTGTGATTTGCCTGAAATACACGCACTCGTGCCCATGTTACAACTACTACATATAATTATTATGAACGCTTGCCAACAGAAATGCCTGCCATGTCAATATTTATTTACTTATTGATTAGCAACACCCGACAGGGTTTTACGCTAATGTACACGGTACGTACACATAAGTGCCTAGTTTAAGTTACAATAACATATGTGCCTAATTTAAGTTACAATAATGATTAGTGCTAAGTTACAATTAGTGCTAAATTACAGTAAGTGGTAAGTTACAATAAGTGCTAGATTACAATGAGTACTAAATTACAGTGAGTGCTAAGTTACAATGAATACAATAAGTGCTAAGTTACAATTATAAAGTAGGAGAAGTTGATTGTTTAAATGTTTCAAGATCAATGGTAGATAGATTTGGGATACATAGATTGTTCCAATGGGGAATAGTTTTGGGTAGGAATGAATAGAGATATGTGTTTACTGAAGATTGTATATGATTAAATTTCTGATCGTGATGGGCTCTGGTAGCAGTTTGATTTAATGATGGCAGACAGCGATTTGGGACCAGTAATAAATATATGGGTTGGATTTTACAACCGTAATGGTAGCAGTACTGCTGGATCATTCCACTGTACATGTACTTTGCAGTACTGCTGGATCCTTCCACTAACAAGACTGAAACACTCTAATAGAGCAGACACTCTGCATACTCAAATAGAGCAGTCAAGTGTGATATAATGGCTACAACTTTTGTAGCCAATTATTTGAAACCTAGCATTAATTACTTCTAGGAAGCCTGATTAGTAGTCTCTTTTACAGCAATTACAAGTAATCTTAGCGTCATTATGTGCATGCCTGTGTTTTTAGATTTCACACCCTACTTCTTCAAAACTTCTTCAATTTACATACAGCCTACAATATGTAGGCTACAGTTTTGTAAAGCAAAAGTTACCTAATAACTACAGGCTACATAGAGAATCACACTGTTTCAGCTATAATGGCATCAACTATCCCAAAGTCATGTCATACAAAGCATATAATGCCTAGGAATTTGGCATTGTGTTTGTCTATGGGAGTTATACTTACTCACAACAATTCAACTCTACAGCACACCATCAAGAAGCATAGGGAGGGAAAAGGTTTTGGTGAAACTTTGGTTTCCATGAACCATGCTGAGGGTCAAAAATCAATGGTATGATATCCACTGGTGGTGTCAGTTTGATTTTTCCTAATGTACAATTTGGATCGGTTTTGTAAAATCTGGTTACAATTAAACATGCAATACAGTATAACAATAGTACCTGTATACAGTGGAACTGGACCCCACTTATCCAGGTTCTTGGTTAACCAACCTACTGAAATGACTGCTCTATTAGAGTAGTGACTGTTCTATTAGGGTAGTTGACAATACTGATATTTTGCTATTTATACACAGTTTCAGAGATATGGACTTTTCAGACTTATGGACCACTCCTGGTTCCAAGGAGTTCGGACAGCTGAGGATTCCACTGTACTACATTCATTCCTCTGAGGAGGGATCAAGGAGAATAATCACTAACCAATGCCCCCTGTGCATGCAATAGTACACTTTAAGGTGATTGGTAAAATTTAGTAGGCTAGCCTACAAACATTTTGACATACATTTAACACTATCAGAAAGATTTCGTGTTGATTGCATATTTTGACTTTAGTGTAATCTGGCTATACATGATGATGGAGTACTTTTGAAAACAATTTCTAGTGCTATTCTCTTCCATTGTCATCATTTGCCCTCTGTTTCATGCAGTAAGCTCCCCATCATGTGATGACATCTCCAATCACTGTGTATACAATAATATCAAACCACTGGGGTTCACTGCACCATTAACTTACACATAAGAAAAGCTTCTGGCATAAGAAAAGCACCTACAGTAGGCACCTACAGTAGTTATATATGTTAAAGCATTGCCACAAGTGCTATATGAAAAATAAAGTATGAGGCCAAGTGCCGAGTGCTTTATTTTTCATATAGCATGAGCAAGGCAATGCTTTAAATGATTTATGGAACTTTCTAGTCGTGTAGCTTCACATACACTAGGACTCATAATTAACATGCGTTGCATGAATTATTAGCAGCCTGAATGCACATAAACTGGGCAAAGTAACTCACGTGTACACTGTAGTTCATCATGGTTTGACATTCATCGCATATTTTGGCAGGTTTTGGTCACAACCCACAATTGATTCTATTGTGACACACGGTGAAGTATTTCCGTGGTATCTCCAGGACTTGTCCGTTTACACTTAACAAACATAAAAGCAACGTTACCTTTATTGAAGCATTTAGGTACGTCTATAAAAGCAATCCAGTGGTAACACTCATATTGGCTAGGGTGATTGACCACTCAGTGTGGTGCGGGCTATCAGTCTTCACCAATTAGTCATACTGGCGTGAGCGCCACAGACTATTAGCCTGCACTAGAGCACGTGGACAATTGTGCTTCACTGCCCATAAAGAGTGCTTTAATCATACAATAAAGCACTCTTTGGGAAATAAAGCACATAAGTGTACTTAATGAGATTTAAAGTACACTGTTTCCTCACACAAAGTTCTATAATTATTCATAAAGTATAGCCTTAAAGTAGGCCAAGGCTACCGACTAGCAAAAACTTAAGACAAAAAAACGTAGGGAAAAAAAAGATTTGCACTAAAGCAGATTCCCAAACCTTGGACACTGCCTACATATGCTCTAGTCCACAGTCCTAACCATCAGTGCACTTCCTTCTTTCACCTGTATCTTACAAATGCAAGTTGAATGCTACAGTAAGAAGACTGGTGAAGAAGAAAGCAAGGTTGAACCTGACCCTAATCCAACTCAACCCACCGAGGTTTGCCTGTTAAGCATAATGATGTATTTCACTACCTGAATGAAAGTACATGTATTTGAGGTGAGCTAGGGTTGGTCCGGAAAAAAGATTTGCACTAAAGCAGATTCCCAAACCTTGGACACTGCCTACATATGCTCTAGTCCACAGTCCTAACCATCAGTGCACTTCCTTCTTTCACCTGTATCTTACAAATGCAAGTTGAATGCTACAGTAAGAAGACTGGTGAAGAAGAAAGCAAGGTTGAACCTGACCCTAATCCAACTCAACCCACCGAGGTTTGCCTGTTAAGCATAATGATGTATTTCACTACCTGAATGAAAGTACATGTATTTGAGGTGAGCTAGGGTTGGTCCGGCTTCACTGGGACAATTAAGTGTTTCAGTACCAGTAACCAACAGATTTGCTTTAATGATATACTGTAGAAACCCATCATAATAAATATTTACATGTACATGTTAAATAAAGACACTAGTGCTGAAACGAATAGCAATTTTTACTATTCGAATAGTTGTGAACAAAACGACCGAATATTTGATTATTCTTTAAGCTTATACTTCTACTGAATAAGTACTGAAACCTTTTGTTAGGGAGCAAGGTGAAGCCTAAACTATTTCTAAAATAGAATTTTTACATCATAGGTACATCACTTCATTCACAATCTTAAGTTTCAAGGCTGGCTTTTCCATCTGAATGCAGTATACAAAGAGCTAACGATTATTCGAATAGTGTCATGCCAACCGAATAGTCAAATAACCGAATAATCGTTTCAGCACTAAAAGACACTGACCTTGGTGTACCAACACAGAGGACTGTAGTAAAACCTTCACTTTCCAGTGATGATAGCATAAACTTCGTACATTCATCAGTGAAGAAGTATTGCTAAAAAATTAAGTTGATGTACTACCCTTAAAACCAGTGATACTATCTTTTTTATATTTGTAACTAAAATCTTAGTTTATACAATGTGCTTCCTTGTACATACATACATACATACATACACATACGTACGTACTACTGTACCTACAAGGCCATGGTACACAATTATTTCTGCATTAACTGCCCACATGCAGAAAGTTTTTAATTCCATATTAACCACAATAAAATACATTAATGCACCCCGCAGCTGTATGTACTATTTGCAGTACTGATACTACAAGCAATTAACTTTTAACACAGAGGTGTATCCCAGGTCATAATTTAGGCAAGCAGTTAACATTATCAAGAACTAAAGCCACAAAAGAGAAGGCTGCAATGGGACAAACACACAGACAAATGAACATGCATTCAATTGGCATGCCCATACCTGCCCTATATCAATCAAATGTAATTTTCCAACATTCCATTTGACCAGGATGCTATGAACTTACTATGAACAAAATGCAGCTGAAGATTTCTCTACATCATGGCCTTCAACATACTGTAGCGGACAAAGGAAAACTTTGTCAGATAGCCAGATGATGAACGTTTCATTTTGTGCATGAATAGTGTCTATGCTTGGTGAGTAAGCATCATCAATATCTGACATTAGAAAAGGTATGTCATGAAAGTGGCATTGAGAGAAAACAGTTGTTGTGGGCAGGAACTGAATAGTATTGTGGCGTAGCCCCAAAAATTGGCAATATTGTGCACTTTTTCATAAAGCCATGAAACTTTCCACATAAGTAGTATTCCTCATGACATGTAATTTTAAATATAGTGCCATTGCTGAGTTGACCTTTGATGACTTTTACAGCCATTTTTGTACACAGAAAATTGATTATTTTTGTCTTTAACTCCCTGAGGCAGTAATTAACTTGTTAAAACATGGTACCAAACAAAAGATCTTGCTGATAGAAACAACTTGGTTTTTATTTGAAGTCAATAGGTGATTTCATTACAAAGTTATGATCATTTTTCTAGGTGCAAAATTTGATAAATTTACCTGCGTTACCTATGGGCAGATAATTATAATTCAGAAGGCTCAGTCTCACATATCAACGGTGTTTGGCCAGTTCTCTCAGTTGAACAGCTTTTCGCAGTAAAAATATCCTCCGGATAAAAATAAAAATCCACAATCGAACCACCCACTTCGGCCTTTTTCTTAGCTGAAACACGTGTTCGCAGTTAATTTCAAACGGTCATGTCTGAACTAGAGTCTCTAGTCAAAAACCTTTCAGACAAGTTTGACGGCTTACAGAATGACTTGAATAAGCTGAAGCATCGCTCGGAGAAGCGGAAGAAGCATGGCAAGCGGCACTCTTGCCGGCGCCACAGACGTCACTCACCCTCGAGGTCACGATCTCGGAGTAGCTCGGACCACAGAGGCGGGTCACACTCTCGGAGAGAGAACCCCAGCTCCTTACCTGAGCGATCTCGGAGTAAATCGGCGTCGCCACCTTGGGGAGAAACACGTGGCCGCCATGACAGAAACTCGAAGAGTCCCACTCGTGAGAGGACCCGATCCTGGGAGGACATTCCTGATACACCTCAATACAGTGAGGTAGTTGAGTGGGAGTACAACTCCGACATTGAGCCCGTGGGACCGGGTAAGCGCCAAGCTCCCCCCACCAACGTAGTCGCAGTGTCTGAGGAGACGGGGTCTATTATCTCACAAGCCTGTACCAGTAGACTGGAGTATGCAGACCGCCTGAAAGTAAGGAATGTGTACTCTCTTCCTAAAGTGACAGCATCCCGGACACCTCAGCTGGATAGCTACCTCAAGACTGAGATACCACCAGCAACCAAGGCTGTGGACAAGGAGTTGGTTACAATTCAATCCCATGTGCTTGATGCCCTTGCCCCACTTAGTGCCATCCTGGAAACAAAGCAGGACGTCCCGAAGGAAACTGCTAGTGCTGCCACAGATGCAGTTAAGCTACTGGGAAATTCCAGTGCCCGAATCAGTCACCTCCGACGCACAAAGGTCATCTCACAGATGAATAAGGCACTGCTCCCACTGGTCGAGGAGGACTCAAACTTCGGAGAAGCGTCGCCCTCTTTATTTGGGCCGGAGTTTGCCCAAAAGTCGAAGCAGCATGTGGATCAAGTGAAGGCAATGAGGTCCACCCTTGGCACGTCCAAGCCGTTTTTTTGACCAGGCCCCCCAACAGCCGGGGGGGTTACTCTCGCAAGCCGACACGAGGAGGGGGAGAAGCCCAGAGAGAATGGCCAAGCCAAGGAAAATTATTCCAGAAGAACACTTGGAACAAGTGACTCATGCACACACCTTTACAAAAAGTGTGATAATGAATTGGAAAAGTACCCTATTGAATCAGATTGCATGTCTCGGAGTAGAACATTGCCATCAACCAGACCTGCCGCAGGCAGGCAGGTTGGCTCATTATTTGGCAATCTGGTCTGCCATAACACAGGACCAGTGGGTACTAAGTACGGTACGGGGATACCGGATAGACTTTGTGGCAATGCCACGCCAAGAGTCACGGCCAACTCCTCCACACTATACTTCGGAGCAGGTAACACTAATACAGGAGGAAATATTCAAACTCCTACAGAAACAGGCGATACAACCTGTGGAGTGCCCCTTGGAGAGGGACTTCTACTCAAACATATTTCTGGTACCCAAAAAGGATGGGGGGAAAAGACCCGTCATCAACCTCAAAGCGCTAAACAGCTTTGTTCACCCAGAGCACTTCAAGATGGAGGGCATTCACACCCTGAAGGACCTTCTGGAGCAGGGAGACTGGCTGGCAAAGATCGACCTGAAGGACGCATACTTTGCAATTCCGATACACCAATCACATCAGAGATACCTGCAGTTTCAATTCCAAGGGAAAACCTTCTGCTTCACCTGCCTTCCCTTTGGACTCTGCTCCGCCCCATGGGTGTTCACAAAGACTCTGAAACCAGCCCTGGCTGTGTTACGCCAGAGAGGGATTCGGATGATTGTCTACATAGACGACATACTCCTTATAGCAGAGTCCAAGGAGCAAGCTCTGGATCAGTCTCAAGCTGTAGTATACCTACTAGAGTGTCTGGGATTCATCATCAACACAGAGAAATCTGTGCTCACCCCAGAACAGACCATAGAGTTCTTGGGTCTCACAGTCAACTCCATCAATATGGAGCTACGACTTTCTCCTGCCAAGATAAAACAGATTCGAGCAGAGTCTCGACAGATAATGAGGATGGCGGGGCCAACCTCAGTCCGAATACTAGCACGCCTATTGGGCAAAATGAATTCAACGACATGCGTAATTCCCCCTGCACCCCTCTTCTACAGAAACCTGCAGATGGCTCTCTCCAATGCCCTGGAGACCAACTCCCAGGATTACGAGGGAACACTGATCCTCTCGCCAGCCAGCTTGGAAGAGCTGAAATGGTGGGACACGGAGATGTCCAAATGGAATGGGAAGACTCTCCTCAAGAGGGAGATAGACATGATTATCGACTCCGATGCATCACTGCAGGGATGGGGAGCTCGCTGTGAAATACAAACCACAAGGGGAGCATGGTCACAGAAGGAGGTAACCCTCCACATCAACTGTTTGGAGTTGCTGGCAGCAACACTAGCAGTACAGTCATTTGCAAAAAACAAGTCCAAACTAAACATCCTGCTGAGGATCGACAATACCACAGCAGTTGCTTACATCAACCATCTGGGGGGGACAGTCTCAAGAGACCTGGTCAATCTGACAAAGGATCTGTGGATGTGGTGTCTGGAGAGGAATATACACATCACAGCTCAACACCTCCCCGGAATCCAGAACACTATCGCAGATGCAGAATCACGAGCCCAGACGGACAGGACAGACTGGAAGCTGTCTCCCTCCATATTCCACAAAATACAGGAAAACTTTGGTCCACTGGAAGTGGATCTCTTTGCGACTCGTCTGTCTGCCCAGTGCCCACCCTACTTCAGTTGGCGGCCAGATCCATCTGCAGAAGCAACAGACGCATTACTCCAAGTGTGGACCCACATCAAGGGGTATGCCAACCCACCATGGAATCTGATGTATAGGCCGGACACTTTCTCAGGTCCAGACTCAACAAGCCAACATAGTGCTGGTAGCACCAGTGTGGAGATCCCAACCATGGTATCCCACACTCCTATACATGTTGGTGGATTATCCCAAACTAATAACAACAGAAACCGAGATAATGGTCAACAGGGACAACTCACTGATGCTCCCACAACTAGCCGTATGGCATATCTCAGGGAGAGATACAGAGGTCAGCAGCTTTCGGAGGAAGCTACAGAACTTATGCTTAATTCCTGGAGGACTAAAACAAACAAGTCCTATGACTCATTATTCACTAAGTGGCACTGCTGGTGTTCTGAACGGGGTTCAGATCCCTTTCGTAGCCCTATAGCCCAGGTGGCAAACTTCCTGGCATACCTCTACAAGGAGGGATACCAATACAGCTCTGTAAATGCCTATCGGTCGGCAATTTCCTCAGTTCATGAGAAGATCGCGATGGCTACACAGTTGGCCAACACCCCCTGGTCTGCAGGCTTGTAAAGGGAGTCTTTCATGCCAGACCTCCACTGCCACGTTATTCACAGACCTGGGATGTTCAGAAAGTGCTAAACTACATTGACACACTAGGGGACAATCAGACGTTGTCCTTGAAACACCTATCATGGAAAGTGACAATGCTGCTTGCATTGTCTCGCCCATCAAGATCAGATGATCTGTCAAAACTGGATATATCCAAACGGGTGTACAAGCCAGACGGAGTCTGTTTTTATCCAAGTACCTTGGCCAAACAGTCAAGGTCCACATCATAGATTACAAATTTCTTTTTTCCCTCTCTTCCAGGAGGGAGTAGATTGTGTCTAGTGTCAACCTTGAAGGAATATGAGAGTAGAACACAACCCCTTCCGGAAAGGGAAACCAAACTGCTGGTAGCAATCATCAAGCCACATAAGGCGGTGTCTTCAAGTACTGTGGCTAGATGGCTCAAGTCCTTACTGGAAGTTTCAGACATTGATACTTCAATATTTGGTGCTCACTCTGTCAGAGGAGCCTCCTCGTCTGCAGCGGCATCAGCAGGGATTTCCACCTCAGATATCCTCAAAGCTGCAGGTTGGAGTTCTGAGTCAACTTTTCAACGATTTTACTATAGACCGACAGACAACCCATCATTCGGCAGAGCGGTGCTCAGCCAACACAGTCAACCAGCTACAAACAACACCGTTGATATGTGAGACTGAGCCTTCTGAATTATAATTCATAAATGGCTCAGACCACGGAGTGGTTGCCAGCTATTTGGAATTATATGAAGAAGGTGAAGTTGAGCATATCAACGGTCCCACCCACCCATCCCGTAGGGAATGGTTGCAGCTATTCAAAAGGCCGAAGTGGGTGGTTCGATTGTGGATTTTTATTTTTATCCGGAGGATATTTTTACTGCGAAAAGCTGTTCAACTGAGAGAACTGGCCAAACACCGTTGATATGCTCAACTTCACCTTCTTCATATAATTCCAAATAGCTGGCAACCACTCCGTGGTCTGAGCCATTTATGAATTATGCATAAATTTATCAAGTTTTGCAGCTAGTAAAAATGCTCATAACTTTGTAATGAAATCACTTATTGACTTCAAATAAAAACCAAGTTGTTTCTATCAGAAAGATCTTTTGTTTGGTACCAAGTTTTAACAAGTTAATTACTGCCTTACTCTGGGAGTCAAACACAAAATTGATCAATTTCCTGTACAAAAATGGCAGCAAATGTCACCAAAGGTAAAATCAGGAATGGCACTATATCTAAAAATACATGTATTGAGGACTACCATTTATGTGGAAAGTTTAAGTTTCATGGCTTTATGAAAAAGTGCACAATTTTTTGGTTGTACCACTATACTAGAACTCAGGATCTATGGGTTAACAATCCTATGCACTAACACTAGGAGGACTCTTTGTTCATGGTTTAGATGAGAATGTAGCTCAAGTTTTCCTCTTTACCAACCTTCAATGCTCTTTAGAGGACAAACGACGGCAGTTTGAAGCTTCATATAATACTTAGATGACAAGTGCTTTATTTGACAGAGAAACTGCTTTGATACATGCATTGGTGGTCGTCTTCTTCTTCTTGATGCAGAGAAACCATATCGAGGCATTAATTTTCTCTATCAATACTTTCCTTGAGCAGCATATTTAGACGCTACAACTTATTTACCGTAAGCACTTACGCTTGGTGGATATCTGTAACTTCACGATAGGATAGGTTCAATGCTATGCCCATTAATGCGATCTTGGTTGATTAATAACGATTGGGACCACAACTCTTAACAATCTATCACAATGACACACCTTGTTATTATTGGCCTAGCTGTATTCATAATACTAGCACAATGAAAATATGAAATATACATGTAGGGCTGAGTGATTATGAAATTTTGCTACCTTCACGATTGTAGAATGCAACATATCACGATTATGATAACAATCACGATGTTCTATCTTTACATGCATCAAACTATCATACAGTATATGCACAACTTCGTATAAATTAACAAAACAAGGTGAAATTGTGTACAACTGATCAGACCAGTTATAGTTCAATACGAACAGTATACTGAATAATAGTGTCCTTAGAAATTCAATGGTTTGTAACAGGTGAACTATTTCAGTAGTAAGTTAGAAATTCAACAGTTTGTAACAGGTACGCCTTTTCAGTAGTAAGATTATTCACACATACCTTTATTAACTACAAATACCTAAATACCTCCCAACCCTACTATTCACTATTTTAAAGTTAATATTTTTAATATACTGTACTAGTACATACATTGTAATTCCATTAATCTTGTGGAAACATTCCTTGAAAGAACAAGTAGAATTCTAGGGAAATGGGACAGGAACGGAAAGTGGGAACAGGAACAACCAATGGAAAATGCCTGATAAAGGTCATCATATCAACATACAGTACAGGTTGTACATGTATTTTACACCAAAATACTTGTTTGAAGCATTGCTAGATCTTTCTGCTAAAACACTTGAAACACCAACTATTTTGGCTACACAAGCACCATATCCTGAGGTTGGAGTTGCAACTTCACAAATATACTGTATATAAAGGCACCATCTGTTACAGGGTAGCTGTCTTGAATCTTTTAAAAATATTGGTACAGTAGCTTTCTGGTGTTGACCAGTTACCTTAGCAAAACTATATCATCAAATTCATAGGCTTCAATGCAGGTCACTGATGAGATAAGTAGTTACCAAATTCACTAAATCTGATTATTCTATTGGAGCAGATGACTGCTCTATCAAAGTGTGCTTTGATTGAAGGATCCAGCAATACTTCAAACCACCATTTTGCATGGTATAATTAATAGTGACTTGTATCAGTAAAGCTATAAATTCTCGATACCAGCTGATACTTTAGATGACGTCACTTAATTACTTATCAAGATGGCGGCATACATAGCGCATTGAATGGAATTGGGCAAAAGCTGATATAAGCCATGAATTCCTTAAAAGAAGCCATCTACTAGCATTAATAGTACAGTGGAAACTGAAGTAAGCCACGAAATAAGATTCATTGAAGCCATAAACTATTATCTTCGTGTAATTGATAGCCACAAAACCAGCAAACTGTAGTTGATGTGATTAGCAAATGAGTTTAGTGAGCTAAATCACTAGCTGTTTCTTGTGAGAAATGCCTGTGGGGCAAAGTATCAGTATTGGATTGGAATTGGCCATTTCTGGCCTCAAATGTATCGGTATCAGATCGGTAGTGAAAAAGTGGTATCGGTGCATCACTAATAATTAGTAGAGTTATTACCTAAAATAAATGGACTACCAAACTTCTGTTTATTCTGATCATATGTGATAATCAAGAAAACAGATGGCAGGATATTGAATTTAAAAATACCAAAACACATTGTTTGGTCTGCCTACCTGCCTGAGGCCAAATGAAGCAGTGCACAGCCACATGCACCACCATTTTACTCCACAATAACAAACTCATGAGTGGCATGCACCTTTTCTGAATAGACATCTGCCTTCTGTGCCCTTACCTTTCTTCTTCAATTACATGGTTGTCTTCTTATTCATGTAAGGAAACCATACCAAGGCAATAAATTTCCTGTACTGACACTTTCTTTAGAGGAGCATATTTAGATACAAAACTATCTGAAGTATTTAAGCTGCTGTAAAAGATACATGTAGCTGCACACAGTAAACAAACAACATGATGCCATGCCCATAATGATCGGAGTTGGGCAAATGCACTTCTTAATGATCTAGTAGCACTAGCTGCAGTTTCGTTGTAGAAAACTAGACCCACACCCCTCAATCTACAGGTATTGCATAGCTCAGCAGCAAGATCAAGATACTCTAATAGAACATTCACAGCCACGTATCTAGCTATAGAACAAAATTATTAATATGCTAGTGCAATTGATTTAAAAATAAACTAGGGTTTCAGTGATAAAAAGCATATGAATTGGTAGCTCTGTGGGAAAATGTCTACGTTGGGTACTGTAACGTGCCGGTGTAGGGATTATCTCACATACCTGTAGCTACCATCATTCACTAACCTGTATTTATACAATAACCTTTATCAATTCTCAGTAGTTACTCACAGAGTACAATATCAATAGTTACTTACAGAGTACAATATCAATAGTTACTCACAGAATACAATATCAATAGTTACTTACAGAGTACAATATAATGGCCATTTTCCCACAAGTGATGCTGTTGACCGATCAATGCATCGTTGGTTGTGCTGATCAAATTTTTAAAAACTGTAATTCTTTATTATCAGTCTTTATAACATGTATTATTATAGTTGTTATTTTTGTATCGTTACCTTCCTAATTGAAGCTATATAATTGCTGCGTGAAGTCTTGATCCCGTTGAAGCATCGACTTGATGCGCATGTGTAAGCTGGAGCACTGCACCTCATTTTTTACCCCAATTATCAATTATCAATTGTGGGTTACAGATGATGTGAAGAAGCGATCACTACACTAACTACACGAGTGGTGCTTTCCAGGAGAGAAGTAATGTTTACAAAGTGGAGGCATAATATATTAAGTATAAGATGGCCATTTCATGGTTAGAATGTGTAGAGAATGCACTAGCTGGAGAGAGTAGAATGAAGGTCAGGTGATAAAAGTGTTCTGCACGTGGCAAGTTCAAGAGTAAGTTTCGATATATTGCAATTCATAAGAGAAACTTAGCAATAGCTAGTTGGATAGTTATAATTCAATCTGTGCTGACTCAACACCACTTGTAACAAAGCATTTAGCAGTGGCGGATCCAAGGGAAGGGGGGCACGTGCCCCTCCCCCTTTCAAAAAATAATACTAGATCGAGATACTCTAATAGAGCAGTCAGTCAAATACTCTAATAGAATAGTCACCACACAATACCATTAACTATTGAGAATCCTCCACATATGCTGAGTATGGCATCTACACTGTACAGCACTATTCCATGCATGGGCACACTTAGCCTGCTAAGAATACTTTGCATGATCAATGCAGTCCACTTAGAAAGTAGACTTTTGTGCATAAAACCACTCTACATCAAAAATTTTAGTCCTGAGATAGTTTCAGCATCCCTCTGCTCCATATACCTACTACCCTGGTACATCCCCCTTTCCAAACCCTGGATCCGCCCCTGTTTAGTCCAACTAAGTCTGCAAAGTGGCTGTAAAATACATTGATTCATAGCTTTAATATGTATGCAGCAATACAAAATTTCTACATGCATTACTAAGAAATACAACTAATTCTCTGTAAAATGTATGTGCATAAAATACAGTGATAAGTAGTTGACAGTGGTCAATCTCGGAAAAACCTTTTTCAAAAATTTCCGGGGGGGAAGGAGCCATGCCCCCAGACCCCTCTAGAAGGCTTATGCTTTGCACTGTGGGGTATGCTTCACACACCAGGATAGTACACCTCTATCTTATGGCCATGCAATTTCAGAAACGGCCAATCAAATTTACTTTTGATTGGCCATTCTGTCCGAGCAATAATTTTCCCTTATATTGTACACTGACTCACATTCCCACTTTCTGTTTCAAATTGTATATTAAAATACCTTCTTGCCAGTTGCATAGTTTGTTTATCATTTTTTCTTATCCAGATAGCCTCACGGCTGTTCTTAGTTTGCACATGAATTGTTTTGAATATTCATTTGTTCGAGAGAAATATTTTTTAATGCCCTCTTTCAACTCTAGGTTCTCTGGTAGTCTACAAAGCCTGGTAAATATTGTCTATACTATCAAGAAATGTGTTCATACTATTTAAACATTTTCAAAACCTAGTACACCTGTTTTTCAAACTAGCATGAAGAAACCACATCAGAGTGCTTTTATATGTGTGGAAGTTTAATACAGGCTCTATCTCTTTCACACAAACATAAAAATATATTTGCTCAGGTATATAGATATTTCACATACTTATCATGAACCACGATAGTGGGTTCATAATAGGGATCGCCCATGTTTTTTTGCAAAAACTCTAATAGAACGCACGCATAAAAACTACCTTGGAAAGCATCCTCCAACTCAAAACCACTCTCTGGTGGTTATTTGCAATGAGTATTGGTCCACTAGTAAGTATCAAGTGAAAAGGAAACAGTATGTGTATTTGGGACAAAACTGAAATTTGCCGTTTTGTTCATATTATTATCAGAGTGTCTATATCCACCGGTATACCGGTGTCAATAAGAACCACCCATTAGCTATTGACACCAGTGTGTATGCCCCAAGCATTCGACTTTAGGGCATGCGTCTAGTAGTTGCCCCGAGCATTCGACTTTAGGGGATGTGAAAAGTAGTGTTACCGTTAGGGTTAGGGTCAGGTTCAGCTTTGATTCCTTGTTCTTTAATAATATAGTACACCCTTGTGGTTTGCTACTATAGTTGGATTTATGTAGAAAACAAACGAAGGCAGTAGCTGGCAGCGGTGGCTCAGTGGTAGGCCCCGTGATTTAAGTACGGTCGGGGATACGCTTTAACCCAATTTCTTTTTTCGTTTTACACTACCTTTTTTGTCTGAGGTTTTTTTTTTTTTTTAGTTCACTGGTGGCAATAGCCATTCGGTGGCTGTTAGTGCCACCTGCGTACCGGTGTACATAGAACTGGCCTATTATTATTATTCATAAATAATATTATTTTGTTTCACTCATGTACAGCAAAAGTTATCCACTTTTTCGTGCTAAAAACTATATATCCATGTTTATCGAGTCTTTCTTCATGTCCATGACTTATTTTTGATTTCGTTTTCGGATGGAAACAGCCCAAACCGGGCCATTTCTTCTTGCCAAATACCATTACGCTTGAGAAGCCATACAAGATTGCACTCAAAGTTAAGTTTTTTGGTGTGCGTTGCTTGTGGCTAATAGAATCTGTCTTTATTAGACTCAGTATAGGCCAGGAAGCTTAATCTGGGCTGATAACTTTGTTGCAAGGTGGTTTTTTCCGCTCCATGATTATTGTACGTGGGCGGGTTATCCAGATTAAATACTCTAATAGCTAGAGCAGTCATGTAAACACTCTAATAATGCAGTCAAGTGTATAACAACAATCCTTCCACTGAATTTGACAGCTATTAAAGGAACGTAAATTGTAGCTCATATTAGGAGACTCTCAGTCTGTATGCACACTGCAATTTGATCAGTTTCATGTGTGTACTGAAATGTTGATGGTGTTACTATGCAGAATGCAAAATTACACTATTCACAAGTCTTCGTCATAATCCATTACTGGATTAATAAAAAGTACACAAACTAGATGAATAAAAAATTGGAAATTTTAAAATAGGAATAATGATCGCTGAAAAAAGCCACGAAACAAGAAGGGATCGCTGGGGTGGTAATGTAAACCACAAATCCCTATTTTGACTCTCTGTCGGTGGTAATGTAAATCACAAATCCCTATTTTGACTCACTTCAAAATGACAGAGCATGTAACTAAACATTTATGACAGAGTCAAAATAGGGATTTGTGGTTTACATTACCACCCCAACGATCCCTTCTTGTTTCGTGGCTTTTTTCAGCGATCCCTATTCCCATTTTAAAATTTCCAATTTTTTATTCATGTTCAATACATCACACATACAGTCATCACATGCATTAGTCATTCAGGAAACAATACTAACAGTTGAGAAGCACCTCTACAATAACCTGGTCACTAAGAAAAAATGGACAATTCCTATAATTAATGCAAGGCATGCCATACACAAATCAACACCTTGCACTGGTCTGTCAGTGAGAAAAAAAGGAGTAAGTCCATGATGCATGTATTGTAGACACTGTAGAATGCCAAAAAATACCGGTCAGGCTGAAAGGAGAAGCTTGTAGCCATAGCTGTTATACTTGTCTGAAGGCATCAGTTAGTATGTTAGAAAAACAAATTATAACAAGCTATTGGAATCATTTAATCTGGTCACATTGAAGGCACTTTTGGACTTGACTATTCCTAACCAATACTGTCAAAGTGCCAGCATTTATGGTTTCTGATAACGTATTTTGGTCCCCAATACAGTATACAGTACTACCATACTGTACAGTATAATTCTGATGCTACTGTAGTACATTTAAATGGTTTCTCTATTAGTGGTTACTCTATTAGAGTGTAACATTAACATACCGCTTCTCCTTTTCTGCTAGTAATAGCTGGAAGGAACTTGGATGGTTGACGTAAATCTTGACAAGAAACAGGACACACAGTTGTATGCATTTCATGAGATACCAAGTCATCAGGAAGAACCAACAGCGAGCACGAACAACAATATTTACGATCTTCATCTCTTTCAAAGTTTCTACAAGTTTCCAATGTATCCATTACCTCCTGCCTAGAAACTTTTGGCTGATTGTCTTCAAACAGTTGTTGCCATCTTCTCTTCCTTTCAGGTGTGATATTAGTATCTGCCCAGACAAAGAATGAACATTGCTTTCTATCTCGATACACAGAACAAGCAAAATATTTCCTTGGAGGATGATCTTTGTAGAATCTTTCAAACAATAAGGTTGGTCCTATTGATACAACATTATAATGCTTATTGTTCCATTAATACTTTCAATGAGCAACACAATGTTTTAGGCATGATATACGCCCAAAATCAGAATGCTTATATAATCAATCACACTACTGTAGATGCAAGCATATTTAGAACTTTGTTTCCTACCACCCACTATTTTATTGGCCTCATTAACTTGTGTTACATCTTATGAGGCTGCTGGTACAAGTTGCAACCAGATCTTTGGCGGTTGTCCCTACCAAAAAGCTTTAAATAAACTAGTAATTGTTAAATATTATTCATCTAAAAAAATGAAGTAGGGATCTATGCAATGAAACAAGAGATGAATGATGGTATTACAGCATAGCTCAGTGGGAAAGGCCCTACTTTGGCACATTAGCTATGCCAATTGCTTTGTTCAATGCCAAAGTAGGGACTTCCCACTGAGCTATGCTGTAATACCATCATTCAAATCTTGTTTCACTACCTTTTGATTGCATAGATCCTACTTAATTTTTAAATTAACAATTTTTAAAAATACTGGTTTGTTTAGTTTTTGTAGTAGCACAGCTAGCTACACTGAACTCATGATTGTTCCATTAGAATATCACATTCAGCAAAGGAGTGTGCAGCTAGGTAGAAGTCTGCTAGACCAATATAGGGTAAGGGACATCTTGTTTACTGTCAAGTAAATAGCTAAATTGTAAAGAGGCGTGGTCTCCGTACTCTATCGCTATTAGTCCACCTAGACCTTTACCTGATGGGTGTGGTAGTGAACCTATCATGAACGGGATCCCAATCACAAAGTCGCAGATACCGAGCTGGCATAAAATGGTGGCTGTGCACTGTTTCATTTGGCCTCTAGCCTTGCGACTGTGGTCAGCCAGCCAGTCAGGCATTGAGACTAAAATTTGAGTTTTGGCATTTTTTAAGAATTCTATATCCGGCCACCTGTAAGTGTTTTGCTATATTTAATGCTGTATTATATTTATTACCTGGACTAATACTATTCTGTCTAGGTGATTTTCGTCATGTAGGATGATTCTCAAAGGCAGAATTTTGGGTGTGGCACGAAATTTTTGGGGTGATCCCTACCATTTGATATTCTTGCCATGCCCATGCCCAAGGGGTAGTTGACGAGCCCCAAAGCTTGTGTACAAGAGTCCCAATATTTAAGCATTTCAAAATAGTTGAACAGCATTTCAATGAATATTATAAATACAATATTAAACAAATTTTCTCTCATTTTATCTAAATGTTTCACTCGCAGTCTCACTCAAGGAAGTGACACACAGGCACTCACTATAGGTAGATCTGTGACCATGGTCAATGTCGAAGTCAAAAGTCAAGGCCACTAAAGTCGTACCTAGGATAAAAATTTCCAACCCACACAATCGAAAGTACTTAAATATTGTTGCTAAGTCACCAGTCAGATCAAAAAAGGGTCATAGTCACAGGTCAAAGCAAAATTTGGCCAGTCAAGACTGACCGCAGTTGTAGATCTACCTACAGCGTGTACCTACATAACACTCCCTTGTTGACATCACTTCAACTTGGGGACAGTAGACAAAAGTACCAAAGAACCTCGACAGGGTTACTCATTCTGTACATGTATATATATATTTTCATCAATAATGATGTGTACAAGATTTTCATCAATAGCGGTTTCCCCGTCTTGATTTCATGTTTGCCTAGTGCAACCCTAGCCTTTTGGTGCCACCCCTTACAATTAGGCCAGGCCAAATTAATTCACAGTTTATCGTCACCGCCCGCATGGGTTTTTAGGAATAGAGCAATAATTTCATAATTCATTATTTCTCACGTGATAATCATTGCTTACACTTCCAAACTCGCTTTTGTATATTAAAACATGGTGTGTGCACCAAACGTGATGATTATCCCCAGCCTGGACTCATTAGTACCTTCAATAAATGGATTTCTAATGAGAGATTGCATAAACGAATAGCTAAGCATTAACAGTGACGTAATCAAATAAGCTCTGCAATCATTGTTAAAGTAGCTAGCAACTGTGTGAAGCTACTTTTAAAATGTTTTCCATGTTAAAAAAAAGAAAAAAGAAATATGACCTCCCGCCCGCATGACTTTTTCAAATAAACTGTCAATCAACTTAGCCTGGCCTTAGATAATAATTTAAAAAAAAAAAAGATTTAAGTGCCAGCACACCATCCCTTTTCAGTGTACACAGTACAAGCATGGATTATCTATGGTACAAGTACTGGGTGGGTTAGCCCTGGCAGACTTAAACTTTTAATGTTTTCATCCCTTCTGCAACATTTTACGACATTTTGTACTTCTAAGATACTTCTACTCAGAGTGTTTTCTTTAATAATATACTGGGACACCAAAAAGGACTACTTCCTTACCATGAGAACAAAAAGGTGCATCTTTACTTGGAGAAACAAAATCTACTCCTCTGCAATGCTGCATATTACGAATATAAGCGTCAAACAAACGTACTTCAGGACGAAATTTATAGAATACAAGGCACTGAGTAACTAATGACCAATGACATCACGTGATGGCAGTTGCTGGAATCGATACGATGGCTTCTCAGCTGTTATTGCTGCTGCCCTTAGCTGGTTCTGTGTCTTTCTTAGCTGGTTCTGTGTCTTTTAGAGTATTGTGTTACCTTTGCCGAAAGATTCTGTCTTTTGTGTGAATCGAGGTGTGAATGGATGTGGGTGGCTACGCTCATGTGGCTAGCAGGCAGAACAGCCAAAAGCAGAACAAGTTAGCCATGTAAGTAGTTATAACGTGAACGCGTGATTGATTTAGGTCTGCTTGTGGATTATACCTCGCATGATACGATAGTAACTATGACGTCATCGTAACATTAAATTACGCGTCGTGTTGCTATCAACGCGCGTCTTTTCGTGGCTCATTTGTGCGAAGGTTTGCAATTGTGTGAACTGCTGTGCGAAATGCTTACGAGAGTGTTTAGAGGAGCGATAGATTGGTTTTCCTCTGCCGTAGGTATGTGTGTAACTTATTGCGTAACTAAATCCCACGCGAATAGACTATATAGCTAATTATGCACATAAGGGGACGCTATCTATTATATGTTACACTATAAATAACTATATTTCTTTCTATTAGGTGAGCGGAGGAACACCAGTAGCGGTTCAAGTGAGTTGATCTGCTTGATTAAAATAATATGCTAGTGTGTGTTCTATTAGGATAAGTGCAACTGTCGTTATCAAAGTTTATATATATGGTGGTGTGTTTATGTGTTATTACTTATTATGTATATTGATTAGGTATGTGTGTGGCGTGTGTGTGTAAAGTAGCTATAGTGCTCTTTACTATTCAAATAGTGCAAACACGATGACTAATTTTTCCTTAAGTACGTATCATACAGTAGGATAGTACTGTATAGTAGGGATTGGTAAGAAATATATGGTTTTGTGGATTTTTGCAATTTAAAATGGCCTTTCAATAAGTTTTGCCCGAAAAAAAGAATACATTAGTACTACTGTAATGATGCTGTACCTTGGTTAAACAAAGCGATAAGTTGAATGTTTCAATGTACTGTGAGTTTTAAAAAAATCGAAATTCACCTGGATTTTGTCTGCCTGCCTGCCTGCTGTAAGACCTAGGTGTACTGTTCCAGAAATTTCAGACAGCTCTGGTAATGACAGCAGATTCATGAATCTGTTGTTCCGATTACGTTCTATCCACTGCACATGCTGTTTGCTTTCATCATTCATACGCTTCTTTGTTCTTCTCGAAGGATAATTAATAGTTGTGGCGCTTAATAGTTGTGGTGTGCGCCACAACCCAAACATGTGATTTTAACGAAGTGTGAGTACGTGTGCGTAAGATAAGGATGAACGGGTGTAGTGCCCAAGGAGTTATCTCTAGCATTTATTATTGCTGGGTATAGTCATTTATATAGTCTTAATTTAATACCAGTTTAGCTTTTTTGTGAGACTTCTAAAAGCAAGGGTTCCACTCTTAATGGTGGGCTCTCCAGCAATGTTTTACTATAAAATCATCAACATTTAAGCCATTAAAAATGCGGTTAAAGCCTTTGCCTTTAACAGTTGCTGTAATAGCTTTTAAAGACAAAACGATATTTATTTTAGAGGCGCTTATTGCGTACGAAGGTAAAAGATAGCTGCTTCAAGTGATATATATATACTATGTGGAAAACAAAAAAAAGTGTAATATAGCTAGCTAACTAGACAAAAAGTAAACAAACTAGCTATTTGAAATATTAAAAATTTTAAAAGGAAGTAGGGTTTGGTATAATATACATGCTACAAAAAGTAAGGAAACAAGCTCAAAAATGTCACAGCTGAAATGAGCAGCAGTAAAAAGTAAGGAAGCAAGACTACTTGCTAAAATGAGACACACTTTAATCCCTACTTTTGGCTAGCATCTTGAAATTAGACCATCAAATTAGACCATCAAATTAGCCAAAAATAGAGATTAAAGTGTGTCTCATTTTAGCAAGTAGTCGTCTAATCTTGTTTCCTTACTTTTTACTGTTGAATCGTTTCTCACTTCAGCTGTAACATTTTTGAGTTTGTTTCCTTACTTTCTGTATCATACCAATCCCTACTTCCTCTTATTTTTAAAATAGCTAGTTTACATTTAGTATGTACTGATTGTTATGAAGTAGGCATATGGGCTACTTCTTTAATTATATTAAAGAATTATTGGACATACCCAAATGTACACAATAATATAAGATTAAATATGTTATGTAACTTAGTTAGCCTTTCCATCGTCAAAAAAGTAAATTCTTGAGAGTGCACTGTTGCTGTAATAAGGAGATTTTTAGTATTTATATGCAGTGCTCAATATAACATCGCTTACTTGATCTGTCAAAATGACAGACCAACCTGCAACATGCATGGTCGGTCATTGGTACATACTGATATGTATGTTGCATTTTTTTCACATTGGCTTTTATTTGATAGGTCATAATGTCAGACCATTTTTAATTTGGTCAGTCATTGTGGGTTTTGGGTCGGAAAATGACAGGTGACAGGCTGTTATTTTGAGCTCTGATATGGTGCCATCACTGCCATGTCACTTTGGTTTCTATGGCTTTGCCCATCTTAAAAGAGTTAAGAGACACAATGAATATTAATTGTGTTATTAGTAAGCATTAATAAATAAACTAATGGTTCCACATGGGGTACTTTGAGATAATACTGTAAGTCACTCTCTATAGTTCCTATAGATACATATGAAATTGACAAGGAGAAAATGTCTTGACCACCTGGCAGACTCCTTTAAGGGTTCGAGCGTTAATTGGATGGCTGCAGGTTCGAGGCTGCCCAGGTTCTGCCTTGGGTTTTTCTCCTTTCTACACCTTTTCAAACACACTTCATGTAACAACTTTAAGCAGGCTGTAGGACCAGGTGTCCTGCATTTGAGCTGTAAAGCCTTAATAAATAAATAATGAATAAAAATAAGTAATTATAGTTGTGTCAAATGAGTATGTACTATTACTTCAAGTGTGTGTGTGTGTGTGTGTGTGTGTGTGTGTGCATGTGTGTGTGTGCGCGTGCACGAATGTGTGTG
Source organism: Dysidea avara (assembly GCF_963678975.1). Classification (NCBI taxonomy): domain Eukaryota; kingdom Metazoa; phylum Porifera; class Demospongiae; order Dictyoceratida; family Dysideidae; genus Dysidea; species Dysidea avara. Next base: position 10,331,986 of record NC_089282.1, on the reverse strand, counting down.
TGTGTGCGCGCATGCACGAATGTGTGTGGTGCGCGAATGTGTGTACATGTGTGTGCACGTGTGTGATTCCTGTGCACGTTTGTAATGTTTGTGCACGTATGTGTTAGGTGTGTGAGTGTGTACTGTATAGTGTTGTATGTTCAGTGTGTGTAGTGTAGTGTGCGTGTGCGTGTGTGTGTGTGTGTGTGTGTAGTGTGTGAGGCAGGTGGTTAGAGCACTGGCCTAATTAAATGGATCCAGATTCAATGTCCAGTTATGCCTGATAGCTGTTTTGTATCTTGGGCAGGAAACTTACACCCTAGTCTACTCAGTTGTTAATTGGGGATTGGTGACCTGGTGTCAACTGGGGAAGCAGCCCGCATAAATGGGTATCTGGTATTAACTGAGGAAACTGTTCATAGTGTGTGAAGGTCCAGGTGGGACTTCAGGTGCTCACACCTTCACCTGCAAGATGCCTCCTGTGGGTTACTAGTCCTGCTCCAGGAGGATTTGCTCATGCTGACTCAGTAGCATACAGGTGTCCCAGTCCTGGTTCACTGGGTATTCACGACCGTGCCAGCATGGTACAGTAGCTGAAGGTATGGATGAGTCTATTTTGCTTTTTTTTTCCACCTATTTTTCTTTCCAGCAATTCTGTTATTGTTTACCTAAATTATGCTCCATATTTTGCAAAGCTACAATCTCACTTTAAATTGACTGTTCTATTAGAGTATCTCGATCTTCACATATGAAGCTAGCTACTTATTGCTGACATACTGTACGTGACTGTAGTCTATTAGAGTACTTGATCACTTGCTCTTCCCACAACATCACACACATGCACACACACACACAATTGCAAGCAAATGCCTTCAGCTAGAAATGCGTCGACTTTGCCAGTAGAATACATGTATTTGGCATAATAGATGGATAAAAGCAATGAATGTAATGCTGGCATAATATAGGTGCGATTTTCATGAAGCATACTCTTAAACAAACATTGCACAAAAGATTTAGACACTCTAATAGAACATGCAGTCACACATGATAGCTCTGTGTGTGTTGTGTTAGTTGTGTGTGTTGGTTTTTACATGTACAGTGCATGTATGCTTGTGTGATTATACTAAATGAATTTCAAGATACGTGACACATCATCTGGAAAATCCTGAATGCTATATTTTGCTATCGTGCACTAACATCAAATTTTTATGTTTTATTTCATAGCAGCATATATCTCAATAAATGCTTGCAAGATTAATGTCCCTGTTCTTTATTGTTACAGAATGTTTGTGTAGTACATCTACTATGCCAATTCTGCTCGATAAAGCAGATACTACAACCGACCCATGGTAAGATAATTTGTGACAAGCAATCGTAATGCTGAATTAATGGCTATTAATAAGTTAATTTAATGTATTGTGATATAAACGTGTTTTTAATTTTATTAAAGGGTAGTTCAAATGCCAAGAGGTATCTGCCCATATGCTGTCAATGTCAAAAGGATTGTTGAAGAGGTACAGTATGTAGTAACGTGCCCATTCCTACAATCAGATGTTTTTTCAGCCCTGTAACTTAGTGTACGTAATGCTTCTACATCAATTTAATTTCCTGGTTACTAATAACAGACAATGAAAGACCAACATACCAACAGCATTGAAGGTCATGCGGTATCTCAAAACAGAAATGATGGACAAGTTAGAAAAGTGGATCAGCACACGATGACAGATCCTGAACAACCAACACATGAAGAACAAGGAAATGATGGGGATGATAAGAATGAGGTGAGCTTTGCCAATTTTATGACAATCTAGCTATACACCTGTTGTGTAATTGAGAGGCAAAGCAAAGAAGGTAGATAATTGTTAGAACCAGAAAAGGCACATACCACCAGTCATTTTATTATTGTGGCATGAACTATTGGCTACATGCCAATTTGTTTGGCCTCTAGTCTTGTGACTGTTGAGGCAGGAAGACAAAAATATGGGTTTTTAACAATTCTTTAAATTCAATATCTGGCTGTCATTAAAAGTTATGTTGTAGCATTTTTGGCTGCCTTATTTCATTTTGCAACCTTTTAAGCTGCCATTAAAACAATGTGCAATCTCGGGCATTGCTTTATATGGCTTTAACTATCAAAATGTTTTACAGGAAAAGTGAGGACAAGAAGTATCGAGTGTAATTCTATTGTGAAAATAGAATATAATTATATGTATACTCAACACATCACATGTACTGTATAAAACAGTACAGTGGTACAGTCAATCTATAATACTACCAAGAGTATATAATAGAAACCAAGAGTATCGAACGGGTGTATTACTCCATGATTAATGATTGCATAAAGTAACACGGATAATTCAGTAATTGTTTGTTTATGTTGCCATTAAGGGTTGCTGTATTTAGCCCAATTCAGCCACTAAACCAAGTGAAAACATGATAGTGTTAAAGGGAATTGGCTACTGTTTAAGTTCTGACACTGCCAAGTGGATCTCTGAAGGCGCAACACACTCGTTTGTGCAACCGTTGTTTTAGCGAGGTAGAGTTATCTTGGGTCCTCACTACACTTTCCTTGTACAATAACTGTTGAATACTTGGTTGAATAACACAGAAAACTGGCAAACAAAGACCCGTTGTCACGTACATATTTCAAATTACCATTTCGCGTACATGAATAATTACTGAAATATCCATGTTACTTTACGCAATCATTAATCATGGGCAAATTCACCATTCCACACTCTTGGTTTCTATTATATACTCTTGATACTACTATAATATGTTTGTTCATTGCATGTATGCATGTAGAGTAAGTACATCTGTACTGTATGTATATCTATATGAAGTAAATGAAATAAGTTGGTGTGTTGCATATGTATATGCTGGTGTTATTGTCTGTGTGAGTGTTTTCTTGTTTTTGTAATGCTAGTTAAATAGCTAAGGCTATATACCATAAAAGTAATTTTCATTGCATATCATGTTTCTATGATGGATTTATGGGCAGAATCTTGGGCGGTGCCCATCATTTAGGGTGAACCCTACTGAACAGTACATGTATCTTATAGAGGTTATGCAGGGGGCATGGCCGCATCACATTTACATGGCATTAACTCACATACACGCGGATGCCATTTGCAGTAGAAACATTTATTGTAAAGTATTGCAGCGTTCAAGTATTCTAAGTACTTCATTGAGCTTAAAGATGAAGAAAAGAAGAGATATGGTGATAAAAGAAGATTGGTAAATGAACCAAAGATATGTGCTGCTGCTTAGAGAGTAAGACTGATTGCTGCCAGATACTTCACATTGAATCTCGTCTTTTGAATGGACTGATCCTGTTGATTGGTCTGATGTATCTTATCCAGACGTCTAGTTCCTACTGTCAGCTTGTAAAGTGGAGAAAACGTAAGAGTGGCCTATTATGGTTTAGAAGGGTTTAACTTTTGATAAATTGCTTTGGACAATCACTGAGCAGAGCAGTTTTAGCCACAAAAAGTGGGAAACAGAATGGGGAGTAGGTGGATGTCAGTATTCAATTTTAGTGTGCATTTCATGTCAGGCACTGCAAAGATCCTTTGGTGTCGAACTATGTTCCTAGCATAACATGGAAAGCACATCCAGAAAGGCGCCTTGAACTCGGCCTTGAAAGAGATGATGCATGGAGAGATATTAAATAAGTTGTACGACTAGGTGTTCTGCAGACTGGAGATGGATGTTTCCCACCAACTACCTAGTGTCAGAGTTCATGCTGAACAATTCATTGGAATAGTCATACAATCCTTCAGTTTGCCAGATCAATTTAATCATGTATGAGAGAGAATCAGATGACTGGATAAATCTTGTAGTTTGTACATTGTGTAACCATTGTGATTATGTTGTATGCTTGCAAGTAGCTACATGTATGTACAATATAATTATTGTTTACTTTTATCCTGAAATCTAGTGCAGCCAAGGTATAAATCCCACGATCTAGCTAGTCGATCTCGATATGATAGTATCATAACTGGGGTAGCTGATCATGCTCCTGTCATACAGGCTGTATGCATCACAATCCCAAAGTTTATGTGGCACGTATACAGAATTGCAAGTTGTGCAGTTTAACGTGAACAAACACATGCATTTCAAATTGAACTCACATTATAATTAAAGTACAGAGTATGTACATAACAACCACTCATTCTGTTCAGCCTTGTCCTTCAGCTGATGTTTTGACCTGTGGCAGTCTGAACAATAACATTTACCCTTCAGTGACAGGAGGGTAAATGTTATTGTCTCACTGCAGCATGTACTCACACATGTACTCACTGCAGCATTATAAATTTACTGACTGCAGCTTGTAGTCACGCCATGGCAAATGAATCTAGTTTATTTTACAATCATGGTTAGTACTGTAGTTAATCTGTTGTATTCTGTACAATAACATCAAAAAGTGTTATCTTCTTAGACTATCTTCATCAACTATCTTGAGAACTGGTAAGTAGATTTTCGTTTGTTATCGTCACGCTGTGGCCCTGACAGTACTAGTGTCATTGATTTCAGTGGTATGAAGAATTTCACAGAAGGCACTACCATTGATGCATCAGACCATTCACTATATATAATTGTACTGAGATTGTTGGTCTGGACAACAAAGAGCGCAGCAGTTATATGACAATCCTGTCCCAGCCCAACCATGCATGATGTACAATGGCCACATAGTGCTCCTCTTCAATCTTCATAGTATCTACCCAGACTTTCAATTGCATCAATAGTAAGCTTTGAGAATGTTTAATAGCGGACAAAAATAAACCATTCTGTTTCCCACTGATTGTGGCTAAAATTGCTCTGCTCAATGATTATCCACAGCCATTTATCAAAAGTTGAACCCATCTAAACCATAATAGGTCGCTCTTACTTTTTCTCCACTTTACAAGCTGACAGTAGGAACTAGACATCTGGATAAGGTACATCAGACCAATAAGCAGGATCAGTCCATTTAAAAGACGAGATTCAATGTGACAGTACCCGGCAGCAATCAGTCTCACTCTCTAAGCAGCAGTACAGATCTTTGGTTCATTAACCAATCTTCATTTTATCACCATATCTCTTTTTTTCTTTGTCTTTAAGCTCAATGAAGTACTTAGAATACTTGAACGCCACAATACTTTACAATAAACATTTCTACTGCAAACGGCGTCCGTTTGCGTGTATGCGAGTTAATGGCATGTACACACCACGCTCCCTGTATAGTTTAATTACATGTAATCCTCATGTTATCACATACTGTTTTTTCTGAGGTTACTAATTGAATTTTAATGAAATACTAATTTGTGTCTAATTGTATTATTATTATTATTGTAGGTGCTTAAAGAACTGAGGGATGATGGTAATGAATGCTGTGAAATATTGAAAGCAAAGCTTAAGGAGAAATATGACAGTACCCTTAAAGAAGTAGTGGAGAGCTATGAAAAAGAAATAGACCAGCTGAAACGACAACACAGGAAGTCCATTGTCCATCATGTAAAAATGGAGAGAAGTTATCAAGAGAAAATAAAGGAGCTGCAAGTAAAATGTGATGATCTAATCAAAGACATAGACATGATGAAGAATAGTGAACAAGAAAGGGCATCCGAACAAGGAGAAGTAGAGGAAGCAATCAATGAGCAACTTGATAATGAGGAGGTTCAGCACAAGGTAAATCACATTATACAAGCAAGTCATTTGTTTATCACTTAGTAGCATCTACATGCAAACATGCACAAACAAACACATCAGGGTTGAAACCTGGTCAGGCCAGGGCCATCTGGGTCTGACCCACTTTTAGAATATCCAGATCTGACTTTGATTGGATCATGCGTGTAATGGATCAATTAGTTTGACAATGTAATACATCATAGTCTAGCAGACCAGCTTCTTTTTGAACTTAATATGCTATAGTTGTGTGTCCAAAATATACTGTAGCTTTTGTCACACACCTTGCTTTTTAATAATCTGGGATAGTGGGTCTGTAGATCAGCAGAAGTGGCCTGTTTTTCATGTTCAAACACACACACACACACAGAGTGTACTTTGTTTTAACTATACAGTATACATATATGGTAACTGATTTAATTATAGGAAATGGTACCTGGCACAGTCCGAATAGAGTGTAAGTTTTGTGGAACCATATGTATGTATTTATGTATACAGTGTACATAACAAACAGTGTGTATAACTAAAATAACTAAACTTCCCAAACATGGTGACGCTTCATTTAACTAATCCAATCTTCTGAATCATGTACACATATATGATTCTTGGTCATATGATAAATAAGAAAGTTCATATCTCTTCTTAGAAAGACCATATAGCTACACACTGTATGCAGTGGTAAGTAATGTGGAAATTTCAATTTCAAGTATTGCTTGTGAGTGATATTCTACTGCCAAAGTTTATCTTTTTTTCCTGCTATAGCCCCCCATGGCTAAAAAAATATGAAATTAAATCAAAACCTTGAACGCCCATATCTTGCGAATGGCTGGTGCAAATCTGTTGTGTTGCCTACCCTCCAGCTATAGTGATACCATCATGATCTCTTGTTTCGCTCCTTTTTAATTTTGAATATTGTCTGTATTATGTATATATATTTATTTTAACTTAGTAATCAAGGGAACAGAATTATTGATGTGCAACAGAGATGGTGAGTAAAGCGAATCATTTTGTCTTTTCCGTGCATATAATATACCATACTTATACGTATGCGAGGATCACGTTTGCCACAATGTGATACTGAATATCATTTTTATATGATGGCAAATTATATGTATATATACATAGCATATATGTACCCCACTTTGTGGCTGTACTTACCATGAATGGTGTACTTTCACTTATATCAAAATCTTCTCCTAAGTTCTGCAAGCACCTAAATATCGTGCTATTACTATGAGCCCCAAATGCTATTTACTGGTAAGCTACAGTAGACCCTCAATTATCCTACCGTTGTTTATCTGTACCCTCATTGATCTGAAATTGGATGTGACTCTTCTATTAGAGTATTTTGAGTACAGGTGTATGCTCTATTAGAGTATGTCAACAGAGCTCTGTATATGAAATGTATGGGCTTCAGTTATCTGAACAATTCACTTATCTCAACACTTTTTTTACCAATGTTTGGGTTTGGATAGTGGACATGCTCTGTTCAATGCATAGCCTTATATACCCTGTATATGAAGCACTATGTGTATCTGCATTTGATCCATGACTAATATCATTGTGTTATAAAGTGATATATCCATAAGTCAATATGTTTAAATTGGTATACATATTTGCATGAATTGCTAAGTAAAGTTTTATGGAGACTGAATATTCTTTACAGGAACAAGTGACCCTTACTGCTATGTTAGTGTGGTACACTCAAATGATCAAAAGAAAATTACAGCAGCCTTATGGAGTATAGAGAAACTGTGTCAATATAAGTTGATAGAAGCCGCTTATGAAACCAGTAGTACTGTATCTTGTACAGTTGACCCTGTGTGGGAAGAGTACTTTGAACTGTAAGTCATTCATTTAGTTTTATTGTTTGTATTTTGTATGTATATGCATTTGTTAATAGCTTAAATTTTATTTTATTTTGCCATGCATTTGCATGTCCTATATTATTGTTTTTGTTACTGTATATCTTGTCCATAGACCTGTTAAAGACATCAACACTTATGCCATTTTGATTGAAGTCTGGTAAGCAGTTTATATAGTATGTATATGTTCTTGCAGACTGTATATAACATTGTGGCAGGGATGATGACGAACAGAATTTAAAGTTACGAGATATGAAGTTGTTTGACCAGAGGTAGGTAAAACAGTACAATAGTGTCAATGCATCAATATACACAGCATCCCTTTTTTTTTCAAATTTCACCATTTTTTTATTATTGTAGCCACTACCATGTAGATGGGGCAGGCCACACACATACTTGGATCAATCAAAATTGCTCCAACCATTTTCTTTTGATTTTTCTCATTTCAAGTTTACAGGGTATTGTGTTTGTACAATTTGCAAAATCATGCAGTACGATAGTATTGTATAGTAGGTTGTGGGCGTGGCCCTTGAAAACATCACCAAAAAGCATTTCCCTGACAATGATGAAGCAGTATTGGTTAGGTAAAACTAAACCCGAGCAAGCCTTCAGATTGACCCGAAATGTTTTCAACAAGTTGCTATGAAATTTTAAAAAACAATTAAATTTTCTACTAACTGACTGAGTAACTGACTGACTGATGCCTTCAGACAAGCATAATTCAATAACAGCTAAGGCTATGGGCTTGACTTTTTCACTGTTCGATGTTGCTTCAGCCAGATGCGTACCTTTCGGCATACTGCAGTACGTACAATGCATTCTTCATGGCCTTACCAGTGTCCTCCTTTGTGTCCCATTCATCTTTGCTGACAGCAAAAGGTGTCAATTTGGTGGTAGCGCGTGATGGCTACCCTTTGTATCGTCATAGTGGCTACTTTGATTGCAGAGGTGCTTTTTGAACAGTTCTTAATTTGTAATGCTGTGTAACAAGTTGAACATACTTTTAGCTGACAACGAAGCGTAATGAAGTATAATGGGTACTTCACTTTTAGACAAGAATTGATAGCTGAGGTGCGCACCGCCATTTCTTTCTTTTGATTGGGTTCACCAGTCATAATAATTTACTGTGATTTAATATCGTGCGGCTTGTTATGTGCATGTCTTGTTTAGTGTTGTTTTTCTGTGTAGTTGTAATTGTTAGGACTCCACCAATAATTGGATCAGTATCAAATCAGAGCCGATATTGGGCATTTTGGTATCAATCAGTATCGGTTATTTAGTCAATGATGTATTTAGCCATACATCATATTTAGTCAATATCTATAGTGGAAATTACAAATGTGAACTTAACCAGTCTAAATACTAACCTCATTTGTATCTGAACTCTCTATTGGCTGGATATGGGCATTACATCACGTTACAGATTGCATATAATACTGTAATTATTAACAGACAATATTTGTAGCCAGTACAAGAAAACGTGACATACTACTTGCAAATTAGCACCTCTATATGTGGTAGTGGAGAAAGAATGAGGCTTAAAGGAGGGAAGTGGTACTGTAATTCTGTGATGCATGCATTGTAGAGATGAAATATAACATCTCAGGCTTAATTGATGTTGAACGGTGAAGAAGGAATCGGATCAGTATTAAACTAAATTTGTGTTGTAAACATTATGCATCGTTCTGATGGGTCTTATTATGCCTAACCAATAAGTAGGAAAATGCAAACCATCCCTACATAGTACTGTGCTGTATGATTGTTTTGTGTATTTATTCAGTTCTAGTGAAGGGGAAGGTGATGGATTTATTGGTCGGGCATTTTTGCCAATTTCAGTAAGTACAATAATAGTTGTTTATAATGTTACAATATACTATTATTATAGATGATCAAATGTGATGATATGGACTGGGTGCTCCCAGTATATGGGAGGAAGAAGAAAATTCATGGAGAAATTCAGCTCCATGTTGGCATGCTTAGAGCAGTAAGTATCATAGTCTTTGAATGAATAGTACTGTATATCATGCTGTAAAACCAACTCTTTATACCAGCTAGCTACTCTGTAACTTCAGTTCCCAAAAGATTAGTGTTAAACACAAATGGCTGATCTCACAAAATTTGAGGGCTAAAATATTTGCAAATTACTGGCACCTGTACTACATATAATTGCATGTGTACTGATAGTAATTTTAGGCTAAAAATTTCACAACCCCATTCCTTCAGTCTGTATATACAATAATATTAGTAGTGCCTTTTAGTGTTTAAGGGTATGCACTTATCTTCTTAGCATTTTTGGGCCATGTGTGAAACACCTAAACTATACAGTAAATACCACAATAACCTAATGCTCAACGACCGGATACTTTTATATGACAGGTTATTTTTGAGGGAGGCACAAGTTTCATGGCTGATTTTCTTACTGTATATAAAATATTTATTTGGCTTTTAGTAATTGATGATACAACACTGTATAAACTTACAATGCAATACTTGATGGAGAAGTACACAGTGACATATAGCAGTCAAATAATGTGGTTATTTATTGTTCTTGTTTGTGTGTCATCACTGTAGGAGGATGAAGTACCTACTGATCAGTCAGGGAATTGAATTTTTAATATAAAGACAATTAAGAAATAAATATATATATAAAAAAGAAATAAAAAAATAAAAAAACAGGAGTTACCCCCCCCCCCCCCCAAAAAAAAAGTACTATCAACAGCAGCAGCAGCAGCCAGTAGCAACAACCAACAGCCAGCAGCAGCAACCAACAGCCAGTAGTAGCAACCAACAGCCAGCAGCAACTACCAACAGCAATCAGAAGCAGCACCTGTATACTATTCAGCACACGGTTATTGATCTATACTGTGTATGTGGCTTGTGTAATTTCATACCTTTATCTATTAGTTTCATAAAAAGTGATTATAACAAGAATAATTATTGCATAACATTACATACATGTACATGGCATAAGCATCTATTGCTTATACCACACCTAATTTTATAGTGTAGGTAGTACATGAATGCTTATGTACTATTCAGACAAGAAATTGGGGAGCAACTATCAGAATGAAATTTACACAGTGGAGTTTGAAGTATGGAACTAAATTTGGATGCTATTCATGGGAGTTTTCCCCCAAAATTTCACATTTTAAAGCTCTGAGAAAGTATTTTAGACAAATTTCAACATTATGTGAGTATGAGTAACTACTAAATAAACTGATCATGTTAGAGTAGTTACATAGACTTGGAAATGACTGTAACACTGTAATAAAACAGGCAGCACTATATTTCTATCTATGGTATGTACACATTGAGCTGGATCCTTAATAACTTGTACTATAGTAGCTAATGCTCATTAATAGGTTCTTCACCATGGATGAGAGAACTAGTATTCATCTGGTGTCAGCATGTCTGTTTTTATTATAATAATTGCGGGACTCTAAAATAGTATACATGCAATATGCTAAGTACAGTAGGTATGTATAGAAGTAAATACATATAAGTAATTATTGAGTTAGTTTTGTTTATTACATAATGATTAACAGAGTTACAAAATCTTCCAATGGTTTCACATTTATCCTTGAAAATGATATGGCGTCTAGTGATTGATGTAAGTGGGGATAATTCAGATGGTAAATTGAGCATTACAAGTCCTTGAAGAATCTTACAAAACATGATCAGTCTATTTACTTTTTCTTCTTACTTCTAGGCTAGACCAGTTAAGATGGTTAAGGATACTAGTTATACTACTCATAATAGTCAGTTAGAAACCTACACAGCATAATTTGTATACAAATACTGACTGTATTTATTCTGTCTATGTTTAAGTGTTGGAATCAAAAGTCCAAAAATTCTCAAACAAAAATAGACCACAGCCCTCAATAGAGAATAACATCAGAGTTATTTATAGATTTGAGGTTTGTTTTGTCTCATTATAGGGATTTAAAAAAAATAGTTGTTTCACTACTGAATAAAGACGGGGTTAGAATAGGTAGTATTGGAACACTATTTTTGCTGTGCTAGTTGCACGTCATTGGACACTTTCTAATTAATCAATGTTACACCTGGTGTATGGTGCCCAAACTGTTGAGGCATAAATTATCCCAAAATAGGTCACACATACAGAAAATAAGCTTGACTTCATACTTTTTCTGTGTATATTTATGGTTTGAGACCATTAGTTAGTGTTTCACCAAAAGTTACCTCTTGGTTTTACTCTCTACAGGAGTCCGGAAATCAATCCTGAATTATACGATCCCGGGATCGTATTCTTCAGCAAACCCAATACGATCCCGGGATCGTATAATTCAGGATTGATTTCCGGACTCCTGTAGAATGTGATCCCATAACTTTTTACTGAAGAATACGATCCCAAGAGATTCCTGAAGAATACAATCCTGACATAGGCATGCGTTCCGCGCGTAATTTTAAATTCATTATTTTCAAAAGCTCCACCAAATTTTGTACGAATGCCCCAGACTTGCAATGATCCTTGTGTCCTACATTATCCTACTTGTATAACTACCATTTTAGCTATAGCTACGGATAATTGATAAAACATAATCATGAGATTTTTAATTACCCCTTTGATAAGTGTACCTATATTTCTTTGATTCATAAATTGATGTTTGATTGATTGAAATGATAGAAATATATAAAAGATACACAATATACATGTAGTTGCAATCACTGATATGGTAGTCAAATACTTAATTACGGTAAGTCATGGTAGAGGGTGTCTTTTGGTGATATGACCAATCATGCTATCATATGCCTCTTTTGCTGTCCTTCCAAATCTCTCCCTCCACATAAATTCATCAAGATACTCTGGGAGATGATCATCACATGTTCCGTGCATCCTCTTCAACTTAGCTTTTGCTCTTGACCAGTAGCTCTCTATATGCTGGGTATGAGTCCCTGTAATGGGATCAACAAAGTGAAGGCTATGGTTAACTGATGAATAGGTATAGCCTGCTGCAGATTTTCGAGAATAAGCTGCCCACTCATCTGAATGTACCACTGTCCCTGGATGCACGTGTTGTTGTATGATAGGAAAAAGAGTAGCTGCATTTCTTTGAGCCACTAATTGCATGTATCCTGTTGCTGGACGAGTTGAAATATCAACAATACCAAACACCCATTGTTGAGTTTGGGGAGATCTTTCTCTATGGTTCTATAAATACAGCAAATATAATATACTGTAAACGATAAGTATCATAGCAAAACCTAACCTTTGGCTTATGTTTAAACAATGACTCATCAATTGCACAGTACAGCCTGGCCCTCCTAGGATAGTTGGATCTCTTAACAACTTCCAGGAACAGCTAGATATCTCTCAGAAAACTGCAGCAATCAATGATGGTTTTCTGACTGATTCCAGTAGTTTCAATTATCTGCTTTTGTGAAGCATCTGCTGACCACAAAAAAATGATGTGGAGCCACTTCTGAAGATCCAAATTAGATTTCTCAAAGAAAGAACCATGTCGGAGGGTCAACCAGGTGCGACAGCTACTATTAGTGCATCTCCAGCTAAACTGATCCTTTACACTTGGCCGTTTCTTCAGATCCATAGTAGTTCCACAGAGCCTACAGTGCGCCTGACTTGCAAGAAGCCGCTGACGTGCATAATACATCAGACATTCTTCGTAGCTTCCAAATATTAATGGCCCGAGCTCATCCATAGTTGTTGCAAGGAAGCAATAGTTGTGTAGCTGACAATTAAGCTTTAAATTTATACAGTGCCATTTCGGATGATATAGTACACATTTCGGATGATGTAGGACACAAGGATCAATGCAAGTCTGGGGCATTCGTACAAAATTTGGTGGAGCTATCGAAAATAATGAATTAAAATTACGCGCAAAAGCGCGCGGAACGCATGCCTATGTCAGGATCGTATTCTTCAGGAATCTCTTGGGATCGTATTCTTCAGTAAAAAGTTATGGGATCACATTCTACAGGAGTCCGGAAATCAATCCTGAATTATACGATCCCGGGATCGTATTCTTCAGCAAACCCTCCACGATCCCGGGATCGTATTCTTCAGCAAACCCAGGGAGGCAATAGTTTTCTACCGTTGTTTGGCTGACCATCTATCTCGCCACGGCTCTACTAGTTACAGTCAGACACTGGCTTTTATCCGATGCACATTGTCTTTTTCTCTACTTCGGTCAGCTACAATGTGCATACATGGAAGTAGGTCCATCTCGCAACGCTCCTCTGATGCCTCTCCTGAGATGGGCCGCATTGATGAGCACAGGGACTTTTAAACTTTCAGAAATCTGGTCCTTTTTATTCAGTTGTCCAGCACGTGCTTTCTTTGTGCTGGGGGTGGTAGGCAAGGGCAGTCCATCCAGCCCGGGGGAAAAAAAATTATAAGCGCCTCTAACAATAATTATCGTGTTGCTGTTTTAAAAGACATTCAGAGCCTTTAAACAGTTTTTAAGACTTCACAGCCATCTTAAAAGACCAAAAGTGGCAAAAACAACAGTGGGACACTACTAAGAGGTGATCATTTGCTGCTTCAAAAATGCAGCACTGAACTCAGTAGAGAATCTGGCTCTCCCCAACCACTGGCCTGTTTGTGCCCCTCCCCTTACCAGCTCCTGGATCCGCCCCTGATATACCCAAGACATACGATAGTGTGTCGTGCGGCCCAAGAAGCCGGCGCGCCACACCGTGGGTATATTGACAGGAAGAAAGAAAACGTTATTTTCACACCTTTGTATCTCGGTGATCCCTAATCCGATCGTAACCAAATTTGCTGCAAAGTTTCCCGCCAACTAGAGGAGTCCAAATTACAAATTTGAAGGAATTTGCTCAAGCTATTTCCGAGATACAAGCAGCCAAAGTTTCGGTCTTTTTCTTGGTTTTTTTCTTCTTATTCTTCGTCTTATCGCACACTGGTGCAAAAATTGCTATAAAACGCAAGCACATACTCCGATTGCCTTGAAATTTGGCACACAGAAAGGGAGTCCAAAGGCGAATCCTCAGGGAATCCTATATTATCAAATTTGGTGCAAATCCAATGAACGGTTCAGGATTTATGACCAATTATTTGCGTAAAACAAGATTGATTTGTTGACACGACTACAGGGTAAACCGCTTCATGGAATGAGCTGAAAATCGGTTTGTGGATAGATCAACTATTGTAGGAGTGCCTTTTGGTGGTTTTAAAGCAATCAAAATAAAGATCATGGAGATATGACACGAAACCGAAGGTGTGTAATAATTGCGCGATCGAGATTCGTGAGTAAAAATACCAAAAATTTGCACATCTACCAGGCAAACCGCTTAGGGCAGTAAGCTGAAAACCGGTATATAGATGGAATACTCATCCTAGAAAGTCCTTGCAGTAGCACAGAAGAATCGGATTACAAACCACTTCGAAAGCCAACTCCGTGTAGAAAATGCGAGATCGAGATACTTTAATAGAACAGTCACCCTAATAGAGCATTCAGCTTACTCTATTGTAGAGTTCTATTACACTGCAAGTTATTCTGTAGGGAGTTCAGCTGCAAACAGTTACTCTTATAGACAGTTCAACTGGAAGCAAGTCACCCTGTGGAGAGAGATCAATTACACACAAATCAACCTGTAGAGAGATAAGCTAGAAACAAATCACCCTGTAGAGAGTTCAGCTACAAACAAGTCACCCTGTAGAAAGATGAGCTAGAAGAAGTTACCTTGTAGAGAGTTCAGTTACCAAGAAACCATTCTGTAAAGAGCTCAGCTGCAAACAAATCACCTGTACAAAATTCAGCTGCAAACAAATCATCCTGTAGAGAGATCAGCTAGAAGAAAAGTTACCTTGTAGATAGTTCAGCTACAAACAATTCACCCTGTAGAGAGATCCAGGGTCGCCCAGAGAAATTAAGGGGCCCAAGGCAAAGAGTTAAAGTGGAGCCCCAGAGGCAAGGAGGTTTCCATTCTGAATCACAACTTCGCCCAAGCTGTAAGTTGAAGACCAAAAAAAAAAGAAAAGAGTCATGACCTGCTGACAATAACAATAGCTACCCCTATCTCCTTATCTATAAGCTTGCTACACTGCTCCTCTGAAGAATACTGTGACTGCTCTATTAGAGTATATCGATCTTTTAAACAGGTATTCAAGGGGCCCTTCGTGGGGCCTCCTGGGGCCCCTTTCAGGCTGGGGCCCGGGGAAAAATGCCCCAGTCCCCCCCCCCCCCCCTGTGGGTGGCCCTGGAGAGATCAGCTAGAAGAAGTCACCTTGTAGAGTGTTAAGTTAAAAAAAACCACCATGCAGAGAGTTCTGTAATAAATACATGTATTATATATATATAATTTGTAAATATTTAGAGTATTTAACATCTGCTTCATATTTTCTTCTTCCTGTTGTAAAGAAAAAAAGATAGGTTAAAATAGCCCCAAAAGGGGTATACAAATACAAAAGGAAGTGAAATCTAATCCAAAACAGCTAAGCTGTAAGAAGAGTGTGGCCCTCAAAAAAGTTAAGGTGAAAAAAGATGTGAAATCCAAGGTGGCGGCCAAGAAATGGCTGTGATGGTATGTTAATGGTAAAAATTTTAATAATTCAGGTGAATTTTGGTACTAAGACCAAGCGGCACCAAAATTCACCTGAATTGTCATTAAATTTTTTACCATTAACCTACCATCACAGCCATTTCTTGGCCGCCACCTTGCTTTTTTCACCATAGCCTTTTTGAGGGCCGCACTTTTTTTTACAGCTTGGCTGTTTTGGATTAGATTATATCTATGGTGGGAACTAGGATGTGACATTTCGACTCTGAGAGAGCTACCCTGGCTATCCCAGAGGAGGTTGGTCACGCGTCATCATTCATCTCGTGATCTCAAAGGAAGGTTGAACTAATTCAACCTTCACACCTCTTAATATTCTAAAGGACGGATTGTATATCCGTACCAGAGCGTCCCGGTGATGTTACAAGCCTTCTCAGTACAATGCGCTGCTTTCCTAGCTTCTAAACAAACCTTAACACATAGAACATGTTGCTGTCAGACCTTCAGTGCTGGTCAAAAAAAAATAAAAGAACAATGCTTGGTTGCATAATTACCTCCTCTGCTGCAGCTGCTGGCTATCAATATGTACAGTAAAACGCCAGACCTCCATTCTTACCGATGAAATTAATTTTTAACAAAAAATGAAATTAATAGAATACAATTTGTTCTATAATCACGTGTTCAACGGAAGATCAACCACGTGGAGACTGTAGCGCGAAAACTGGAACAACAGGCCTGATTATGGAGGGAAAGAAAAGCGAGACAGCTTCTTGTGGCAGAGATTTGAACTATGTAGCAAACATCGAGTCGTCTTTGCAGTCCATAAGCCAGCAAGGGTTAGTTAAATGCTTACGTTGGTCTCTTACGTTAGTCTCTTACGTTAGTCTCTTACCCAGACCCATTTTATTTGACCCCCACCCAAATTCAAAAGGGAATAAAGCGGTCTGGTTACGAGAATATGTTTATTTAGGGTACAACTGTAGCTAAAAAAAACGTGTGCTGCTCGGCGTGTGCATTGTGTATTTGTCGTGTGAGTAGCCACAACTAGTATAACTGGTATAGAGTAGTGGTGGTAGTTATGAGAGACTTAACTTCAAAGCATTGCTATCGCCTAAAACTGTAACCCTGGTGGTGACACACAGCCACTTACTGTAGGTAGATCTCCGACCATGGTCTAAGTCAAAGGTCAAGGCCACCAAATTCATGCCAAGTCAACGGTCAAGGGTAAAAATTTCCAATCCACAATCAAAAAGTACTGAAGTATCACTAAGTCACAGGTCAAAGATTGCAAAAGGCTCTTGGTCGCAGGTCAAAGTGTAATCCTGGTCAAGACTTTGACCGCGGTCGCAGATCTACCTACAGTGCGTGCCTACGTGACACCCCCTTGTGGTATTTCACACTAATAGGGAAAGGTGTACCCATAAACTACATCCTAAAATTTCAAAAAGTTTCCTGTGGTGTGTATGATCCTTTTTCTGGAACACTGTAGGCATCATTTTTTCTGGAACACTGTAGGCATGCTAGGGTATTGTGAGATGCTGTGCTTGAAAGTTGACTATTTCACGTTCAATTATTTACTGCATAGTGAGTGGTATATACATTATAGTATTCCAATATTATATAGCAATTTTAAGGAGCTGCATTATCCCCTAATTAGATTTGTGGTCAACTTATAATCACTACCTATGATGAACTAAATGTAGGTATAATCCCTTTATTTCTAAATCTATAAGATTTATCCCACTTAACTTGTTTTAAGCTACTATATGTGACCCATGTTACTCCTTGTCCTGTAATACCAGGCTCTACTCTAATTGCTGTTTGTTTTTTGATTAAATTTCCTTTGTTATTTTCTAATCATGTAATTGTAAACTATGTGCTAATCATGTAATTGTAAACTACATACCTTGTAAACTAATCTTTATCATCCTTCATGGGGGGCTTGTGATATGACATACAGGTGGTGCTCTTCATGTACCCAGGCAGCTTTTTTACTTTGCATGGAGGTAGGGGAGAAGCTGCCTGGTTCCAGACAGAAAGAAGCAGCAATGTGATCAAAGTATCTTTTTCTGCAGTGCAGTATTGTACAGCAGGTTTTTTTATGGGGTACATGTCCAGAATTAGCATCGTTATGTGGTCTTTGATCACTTGCACAGAGGCGAAGCTGTTCTTGGCTGTGTAGCAATCATTTTTGTACGCAGATAGCTAATTTGTGACGTTTTGTAGAAAAAGCTGAGATTCTACACAGGTAAGGCCATGCATGGCTTGGTTAGAATCAGGGAAGTTATTGATTGATTGATTTGTTACAGGGAAAGACAGCTCACGCTGATATTATCCCAGGGAGCTGTGAAACATTACAACTCCAGAGCATACGTACAATTTGCAATTTATATACATATACATACACCAGTCTTTATCATCCATCACATAATTATGATGCAGGATGTCTAGTTGTGTGTCGAGCTGCTACTTGCAGTGATCACTTCAGTGAAGCTATTTGGAATATTTGTTTGCATGAAGTTTCTAAACTTTAGTAGCTAATAGACTAGTGTGCTCATTATGCAACATGAATGGCCTAATACCATCAGCTGTAGGCCCTTTTTGCAGGGCTTATAATTTCTAATTTATGATCATGAACACTATGCAAGTAGATATGGGTCCAAGTACAGTACATGTAAAGTGCTTAAGTAAAACTTTTGAGTTATCCGTATACAAATATTGTAGTTGAAATCAAGGGAATACTTAAGTAAAGTACAGTTTGACAGTGCTTAAGATGCATACATATTAAAAACTTTTAAAAACTTTTAAAAACTTTTAAAATTAATCCATGTCTTCATCTTGTGGGGGTTTCTAGTACATATATAAACATTGTGAGTAATAAAGTTACAAGCAGCATCCATAGATTGATATGAGAAGTGCTAACCATATGTTTCCACCTAGCCAGACATTTTATAAAGATGTCTGGTGTAGCTGTGTGTTCAATTATCTCTACAAATTTTATAGATTTGATTTTCTCTGTGTTCCAATTGTACATCCAAGATTTGAGCGAGAATTTGTTCTCACTTTGCCACCAAGACCTGGTCCATTAACAAGATCTGATATGTGTCTTAGTAGCAGTGGTAAGTAGTACCTACATTTGTACTGTACTTCATTTAATGAAACCCATGTAATTTTCCCTAGTAGTTGCATGATACGTGATGTATGTACCTGTAGCATCCATGTTGCATGTGATTGGTGTACCTGTACAACATGTTGGATACCCCCACATAGCTAGCCACTAGAGTTTCAAATATTGCTCTTGGTGAAAGTTGCTTTTCCACACTCTGTCCCCAGCTTTACATTTTGGGAGTAATACTGTTTTGTTTTTGATAAATCAATTTGTTGTGCACTGTAACAGTTCATATATGTGCATATGGTATGCTGAATTGTAACTCAGTATGGTGTCCAAAGCAGAGGGTACAGTTTGTGTATGTATATGGTACATACTGGCATATTTTAGTTTATATGTGTGTATGTGTACGAATTTGTTTGTTGTATAGATTGGACTGTGTTTGTCGTTGGAAAATTGTCTCCATGGATCAACTTGGACAGTGATGTACCTGGTGTTAGGACTAATTCAGAAAAGGTTTCTTATTACTTACAGAGTTTTAGTACACTAATAAATTTGGGCTTTTCTGCCGAAAAACTGCTTTCGCTTTCCTTCACACCAACTTGAAAGTATTGGTTTAGGATAGTCATGCCTGAACATTTCTTAACCCTTAACCTGCAGAGAACTTGTCGGAAATGCGTGTTTACACAATATGGGCACGCATAGTGACACTAGGAAGGGTAACTTAATTCTTACAGCATACAAATACACATAGATTAAAAGTGTGTTTACATGCCTGCTTGGAGAAGGTTAAATGAACACTGTAACTACAGTGGCTTACTTGTTATGAAGCAATGAACAACGATGAGTTGCATCTCCGTGTTTCAAAATTCTTGCCACATGGATAATTTCGTTTGTGGGTTTACTCACTGTGAGTCATATATAGCATGATAGAAAATTTCATGATAAATCAAATGGAAGTTGTTTCAAGGTGATAGGAGCAACTACCATCGAGTCATCAACCATTTTGTAAAGGGTTTGCGTGTTTCCTTGCTGAAAAGTTATTTTCACAGCTAGTTTTGGCCTCACCATTCTAGATATCATTTTAATCCTTGTTACATCACAAGTAGAATGACGTAAACTGCATAGCCATAGGATGGACACTTCGAAAGTTACAGCACTTTGTGCAAGGCATGCATATTTATTAAGTTTAAATCTGTTTTCTGGATTATGTGGGTTTAAGGGTTAAGAGCAATCCCAAACAATATTCTGTATTACTTTTTTTGTTCAACGATTAACAAACTACCATATACCTGGAAATTGTGAGAGACTAATAGTGTGTGAGGGACTGGTTATCCCTGTTCCCATTCACTTAAGGGTACAGAATAAATGTAGGAGATACTAAAACGCTGGACTGAAGTTACAGAGTGCTTAGAATGTGATGCTATGGGAGTTTATTTATTGAAACCGCTATGTGGTGGTGAGAGGGTTAAACGAAAACAGCCAAGCTGTAAAAGTTGCCCCCCAGGAATTGTTGAACAAGACAAAGCCAGTGTGTTTGTGTCTGATTAAATATTTGCATCAACAAAATGATATCACATAGGTAATAAGGTAACTTATTACATAGTTGAATTGTAGCTGAACTATCTTGGTTTATAGTTAAACTATCTACAGGGTGATTGAAGTTTTTATTGTAGCTGAACTTTCTACAGGGAGACTTTTTTGTAGACTTGTTTCTAGCTGATCTCTTTGCAGGGTGACTTGGTTTCTAGCTGTACTCTCTACAGGGTGATTTAATTGTTTGTAACTGAACTCCCTAAAAGGTGACTTTTAAAGATACACAGAGTGATGTGTGACATAACCGAACTCTACACTCTACGAGGTGAATAATATCAATTTTTGCAGTTGAATTCTCTACAGGGTGTAGCTGAACTCTATACAGGGTGACTTAATTGTTTCTAGCTAGACTCTCTACAGCGTGACTTGTTTGTAGCAGAATTCTTTATGGGAAGATTGTTTGTAGCCGAACTCTCTACATTGTCACTTGATTATCTACAGGATGACTTGAATGTTCTAAAGGGTGACTGTACTATTAGAGTATCTCGATTGAACGTTTGTTACATGTAGTTGGTTTCCACAGTATTTTTTTATTGTGAATTCTTGTAAACTACTGAAAGGTTATTCTACAATGATTAATCCACCTATGCATCAATTTTCAGCTCATCCATATATGCTGTTTGCCTAGTAAGCATGGCAACTAAATGTTTTTATTAGCAGAATTTAATCGTGTGATTGTTACACACTGTTGGTTTTTGTGTTGTATCTTAGTAGTCTTAATCTTGATTTCTTCCAAGCCACCAAAAGGCACTCCTACATGCTCACTCTATCTACAGACTAACTTTCAGCTTATTTCTCGAGGTGGTTTACTCTGTAGGCGTGACAGAAGTTTGGTGTAAAATAATTGATTATATAACTGTAAATATTCTCACCAAAATTAGTACTGAGATTTGCTTTAATAATCCCTTTAAGTGTACCAAATTTCAGCTTGATTGGAATATGCGTCTGTGTTTTATGGGGCATTTTGCAAAGTGTGCAGAAAAATAGAAGAAAAAGCCCCAGTTGCTTGTATCTCTGGAGCGATATGGTATGTGGACTTCCCTACCTGGTGGTAAACTGTAAAATTGATTCCAAACCAAAATAGTTACTGTCTTGCATTGTTGTTCACAGGAATAGTTGCCAAGAAGAGAAACATGCCTGCATGTTTCTTCCAAATGTTTATCAATTTTATGTTTACAAAAAGAGGTAACATCTTGTGCTGGCATATACCAAATGTCTTTTAAACTTCAACCCATGTACTGTAGTCCTATCTTTTGCGGCAATGATTTTCTACCATGGGCTCTGTAACAAGAAATACTTCATATGTCATTTTGTTTTTAAAATGTGTGTATTAATAAACTATCGGCAGAGTTTGGGTCGTTACACTAAAAATGTAACTAGTTACATATTACTCGTTACTTTAGCATCCTACAGTTACATATTACTTACTGAAAAAAGTGACAAGTTACATATTACTCACTAATCTGAGGGCTGTAACTAGTAATATTACATATTACATTTGTTCGTTACAAACTATAAAGTAAGTCCAACCTTCTACACGAGCGAGACACGTGTTTCTCTGGTGCAGTTCAGCCACAAATACATACTTTGTTGTATCTTAGCCTCAAGGGCACTCCCCATACACTATCATTTTTGTCCATGCCTATAACACTACCTCCAGTCTTATCTGGGCCCAAAATGCAATCAATCACGTGCCTGGATACAATGCACCTTAAAAAAAAGTAACGCGTTACATTCGTTACAATTTCCAAATGTAATGTCTGTGACATATTACTTGCTACTTTGTCATGTAACACGTTACATTACTTGTTACTGTAAAAGTAATATTATTGCGTAACGCATTACCCTCAACTCTGAATGTCAGTGTTTTTTTTGGCTCACCTAGCCTAATATGGCTGCTTACTATGAGCACTAGTATTTTTTTAAAGTATTAATTTAAAAATGAAGTAGGGATCTATGCAACAAAAAGTGGCGAAACAAGATATGAATGACGGTATTACAGCATAGCTTGGTGGGAAGTCCCTACTTCGGTACATTACTTTGGTGTTGAACAAAATTGGTTTAGTTTTTGTTGTAGCACAGCTAGCTTCAGTGTAACTTGTGACTGTTTTGTTATAA
The DNA here is from genome assembly GCF_963678975.1 of Dysidea avara. Taxonomy (NCBI): domain Eukaryota; kingdom Metazoa; phylum Porifera; class Demospongiae; order Dictyoceratida; family Dysideidae; genus Dysidea; species Dysidea avara. The sequence goes on along the minus strand of NC_089282.1, from coordinate 10,309,153 downwards.
TACCACACACGACTGTTGTATTAAAGTGACTGTTGTATTAGAGTATCTCAAGTCAGCCAAGGGGTGTGCAGCTACCAATAAGGAGTGAGGTCATCTTGTTTACTGTTAATTAAGTAAATACTGTAGCTAGATTGTTAAGAGGCGTGGTCTCTGTACTCTATTGCTATTAGTCTACCTAGATCTTTATTTGATGGGTGTGGTCATAAACGGGGTCCCAATCACGAAGTTGCAGATATCTACTAGTTAGTATACCGTATGTTATAGTTATATCCCGGTACGAGGGTGATTTTGTTATTACACGAGTCCGAGGCGGAGCCGAGGACGAGTGTAATAACAATGATATCATCCGAGTGTACAGGATATAACTGTTTTATATCCCAGTGCGCGGGAGTGCGCAGAAGTTTACGGATAGTAAATTAAGTTCCGGTTTGAGTTCCTGTCACTGTGCTCAAGATTTCATCCGAATTGTGTGGAGATTCTACTTCGTAGCCACAAGAGAGACCTTACATACTGCCTACAAAACTGTAGCGAAGGGCGGTGTTATGAAGCAGCGGTTCCAGGTACGATTTACCTTCGTCAGAAATTGGTATAGTGGTGTTGCGTGGTGTGCAAGAGAAAAATAAAGACCAACAAGTGGCTACCATAGTCCAAGATAGAACGATGAAGCTAGAGGAAGTTAGTTCTTCACCATAGTGACCGTTGCGAGTGATTGCTGGAGCGAAAATCGTCACGTACTATTCTTGACATTTGTTAAACTATCGTATTGGTAACTTGTAGTGTTATTGTGTAAAGGATTAACAGTTTTCTTGTAAGATTTAGGTAGTTTTAAGTGCTGTGTTGGTGTGTTTTGTATCAATATTTCCTTATTTGGCTCTTTTTTCCATCGGTAAACAATGCCATTCGCAGTTATTATGATGTCACGAAAGAGACTGAGTGGCTCCGCAACAGGGTGATAAGTTAGTTATCACTGGGTGATAACTAATATATCGTACAGTAGCAGCGCCGCTCTGTCTAGCTGTATGGTAGTTATAACCCAGCGCGGCGCTTTGATACTCCCACGCACTGGGGTTTAAATGACCGTATTAAAGCCGGGCTCAAATACACGCAGGGGCTCAAATATACGCCGGGTACAGCTAGGGGACTGTCATAATAAATGCCTGGGCTCATGTAAACGCCGGGGTGCTAACGATATGCACTGAAAGGGGTTCTAAACTTGTGTCAGCTGCTAACTATACAGTGATGTCTCGTCACCAGTCTTATGATGTCTTGTCTTGTTCGACTATGCCTTCTCTTCTGGTGATGGCCATAGCGTATTTATCGTGGTCATTGTCATCTTTCCACCCGACTTCCAATGTTTCACCCAGCAGAGGAGTCCAGATGGGTTTATGTAGGTGATGGGCTATGGATTTCGTATTTTGTAGGTACTTGTACTGGCACCTGTCATTCTCAACGAGTGGCTAGTAAGAAATAAATGCCCAGGTCCAAATTAACGCCGGTCTCATTTAAACGCCGGGTCAAAAATGATTTATAGGAAATAAACACCCGGACTTCTATACAGTCATATACGGTACCTCTTGTAGTAGTGCTGGGACTGAAGCACTTCTGAAATCCAGCTCTGAAATAATTCTGTGGTGTCTAAATATTCTGCTGAAAGAAAGTGTTGATATGGAAAATTAAAATTAACGCCTCAATGTGGTGTCATTAGATGAAGAAGACAAGCATCCTGATTGAAGATAAGAAAAAGGACAAGACACAGAGGGCCTACACTCATCGGAACCCCTAAAGGTAGATCCCACTGGTGAGTTTGTTATTGTGGCGTAAAATGGTGGCCATGCACTGCTTTGTTTGGCCTCTAGCCTTGCAACTGTGGCCATTCAGTGAGGCAGTGGGACTAAAATTTGGGTTTTGGTGATTTTTTAAAATCAAACAGTACTGTAGTACTTTTTAAGTAGGGATCCCCCAAAAATGACTTGCTCCGCCTAAATTGCTGCCTTCAAAAATCATACTAGAGACATCTTACTCCACGAAAATTACCTTTAAGGAATAATATTTGTCCATCTAACATGGAATAAAAGCAAAAAAACACTTACTGTACCAGTGACCAGATGTAGAATTTTTGAAAATCGTCAATTTAACTTGAAATTTGATCTGACACACTCACTCACTCACTCACTCACTCACTCACTCACTCACTCACTCACTCACTCACTCACTCACTCACTCACTACAGTTGCAAGCCTAGAGGCCAAATGAAGCAGTGCATGGTCACCATTTTATGCCACAATAATAAGCTCACCAGTGGGATGTGCCTTTTGGAATCCGATGAGTGTAGGCCCTCTGCGCCTTGTTGTTTCTTCAGTCAGGCTGCTTGTCTTCTTCATCCAACGAAACCATATCTCCCAGTACTACTACAAGAGGTATACTTGCTAGATATCTGCAACTTCATCATTAGGATCCCAATGGTGATAGGTTCGTGACCACACCCATCAAATAAAGATCTAGGTGGACTAATAGCAATAGAGTGCGGAGACCACACCTCTTAACAGTCTAGCTCAGTGAACAAGATGACCTCGCTCCTTACTGGTCTAGCTAGCTGCATGCACACCTGTTTGTTGGCTTGAGATGCTCTAAAAGAACAGTCACTCTAATACAACAGTCACTCTAATACAACAGTCATGTATGATATTCTAATAGAAGGTCACAAGTTACATTGTAACTAGCTGTGCTGCAACAAAAAACTGCCAACTCAATGCCAAAGTAGGGACTTTTCCAACGAGCTATGCTGGAATACCATCATTCATCTCTTTTGTTTCACTATTTATTGCATAGATCCCTTCTTCATTTTTAAATTAACAATTTTTAAAATACTATTCTACATGTATATTGGGCCACCTATAAGTGTTTTGTTATATTTAATTTATATATGTGACCGAATTTGACAAAATCAGGCTTCCACACACATCCAATTCTTTGACTTTGACCTACTGTAACATGAAGGTCCAGCATGCTATTGATCTAAACTTTTCACACAATGTTTCATTAACAGTACTAAAGTAAAGGTTGAAAGATGGCATAGTCCTACACTGAGTTATCATCTCTCAAAGTTGTAAAACTGGATGTGTGTGGAAGCCTGGTTTTGTCAAATTCGGTCACATATTTTATGGACTAGTACTATTCTGTAAAAGTGATTTTTACCTCATGTAACATGTCTCTAGGATGATTTCCAAAGGTGGAATTTAGGTGGCGCGCAAAATTTTTGGGGTGATCCCCACTAAATGGTACTACCGTATCATTTGATTAGTAAAGAAGCCTATATTGTACATCAAGTAGTGTGTGACTGTGTGTCATGCAGCCGCGTGGGCAGGAAGAAAGGAAACATGATTTTCACACATTTAGCTCCGTGATCCCTTAAGCAATTAACAAAATCAAAAATTCTAACTTGCATGCCTTGGCAGAAGATGCAATACCGAGAGGCTAACAAACCTGTCATTTGTCTCTTCACCCTGACAAAAGTGGAAAAGTTTCTTGCAAATAATGCTTTTGTTCCCATGTGGGCAGGGAGGGGGATTGACTTGAGCCTATTTCCTCTACTCTGGGGAAAAAGTGTACATGCCCATTAGATTAGCCTGGTCCTTTGTTACAAGCATTGCCTAAACCGATCCTGAGACCTAAATTTTTGTCTAATCCCCCCTTCAGGTGGGAGTATTGCAATGATAATAATTAATGACTGTACAGTAGGAAACTTTGACACATCAGAAAATGATGAGTGACACATTTGTGCGATAAGTTTGCCAGTTATTAGTGATTCTTGTAGAGACAGTGTGTCTTGAGGAGGTCGTTCAGTGAAAATGTTTAGTACAACTAAAATTATTGATTATCTCAAAAAACATCCGAATGAGTACAGCCATTATGTGGAGAAAAAGATTCGAGATTTGAAGGAACTAGAGAAGCAAAAAGAGCAAACTGCATTCAAGCAGCTAACAATGGTTGAGACTCACGCAAAAGTGAAAATCTGGGATATAAACGACCACTGCGCAGTTCGTATCCTTAGATTAGTAGGTGAAATGATTGCGACGGAGAACCACCATTTTCATTAGTTCATAACACTGGTTTTAACTGCCTTTTCAAAACTTTTGAACCCAGGTATAGCGTCCCAAGTAGGAAATATTTCTCAGAGAATATTATACCATTATCAAGCAAAGATTGATTTGAAATTTGCTGAAATGTTGGTACCATCTAAATCTTACCATGGACATTTGGAGCTGTACTTCAGCACAGCAATCACTTATAAGTTAACAGTTTACTGGGTCACAAAAGATTTTAAAAGAATTTCACCAGTCCTTCATGTACACAAGTGTGAAGGATAAGGACAAATTTTTGCTACACTGGATACAAAAGAATTAGCTAAATGATGCATTGTTGATATGTGTAATGAAATAAGTGAAGCTACTGTACTAGACCTCCAAGTAAAAGGCAGCATATTGATGACGGTAGTATTGGCTTTGCTAGTGCTAATACCGGTAAATGTGGGAGAGCATGGCTGAAATTTTAGAAGATTAGCAATGATGTAGGGGGAAACAGTTACTTCAGAGAACCATTGATAGGCTTTCAAAGTGGGAAATCCCTATGTATGGTGAAAAAGGTCACAGATACCCAGTTTTGGCTTAAAAAGCTAGATGTTACTTAAGTTCACCTTCCACCAGAGAGACTCTTTTCTGGTGCTGGCAACATCTATGATGATCACAGGTCACATCTCACAGCTGACAAAATTGAAATGTTACTGGCAATTAAAAAAGACAGGTTACAAGTATTAGGAACTTAGGTTTTACTACTGCATTTCAGTATTGTTAGTACTTTTATCTTTTATTACTTACTTTACTTATATAGTTTTTTACTAAACTTTACATTAAAGTCAAGCAACATTAAATATTGGTCATAGTATTGAGTATCAGTATCATACAGAAAATATCTATTGGAATATTGGTAAATAGGGAAATTGTCATATCGATACACTCCTAAGTATATTACACATTGGTTGCTATTTACAGACTACAAAGAGCGTTATATAAGTTATAACACACTGACTGCAGTGCTGGCTGCAAATTTGAACTGCGTAGCTGGAGATACTATGCCTGGTAGATAGTTCCAAATAGCTACTTGATCACTGCTAGTGCCAGGTCCTTACTAGTACCTGCCATTATATTAGAAATGTCGACAAGTTGAGATGCTGATGTACACTCATACTGCCTTAATGACTCCAACCAGTTCTTTGTTGAATTGGTTTTTTGGGAACTTTTGCCTGAAAGAGTACAGTACGTACGTAGTTCCATACATGTGAGACTATGATTAGTAAACCCATTGGAAATTCGGCACATATTTTTCCTCATGTTACCCACATGTTTCTTCCAACTATGCAGAAGGACTTTCAAGAGTACCACTGAGTGGTTGAAGATAAAAATGTCATTATCATGTGCACCTGGAGGTAACAACATCAAATGCCTGTCTAAAAGCAGAGTCAGTAGCATACTGTCTTAACAGTCTTGTTTTTCTGATTCAAGCTTGTAAAGTTCTTAGATACAAACTCGTTACACACATAACAAGCAACTGCTTTACCTTTTACCATTGCCATTTCCCTTTCACTTGAATCAGCTGTAAGCTTCGATGTTCAATTGCATCACATTGATAAGTTTTATCCATTGTTCAAGAACAGCATTAAACAAGTTTGCAGGTTTATGAAAACCTATTATATATCTTCTTCATTCGGAGTAATAACTGGTGTTGCTTTAGTTCGGCATATACCTTTACTATGAAGATTGCAGATTGCATCACACACATTTTAAAGTTCTGGAGCTGACATCTTGTAAAAGGTGAATTTTTCTTAAACCAGTGTGGAGCATACTTAGTGCCATCTGCTTTGTTTGTTTCACTAACAAAGTTACAAAGCCAGTTGCAAATTCAAGTGCCAGCTGTAAACAGATCTGAAGCACACATCTTCAGGATGTTTTCTTCCCAGGTTTCAAAATTCCATAGTGCTTAATCAGTGTTCTTTGCTTTATTCTCTGAGAAAATAATCCCTTCTTTAAACATATCAAGTTATTCTAATGTAACATCAAATGAAAACCTTTCTGCATTGCCTCCTTCATTGACATCTCCCTTTTTTACATCATCAACCTTTACTTTCTTTTCAGTGAGATCACCTCCTTTTTGCCAAGTGACTTTTGATTTTGCTGTTTTGGTCCTTACATGTGTTTTCTTGTTTTTAATGCTGTATTTGATGTTAAATGGACTAATATTATTCCGTAATGGTGATTTTCATCACGTAAGATGTTTCTAGGATGATTTTTTAATGCGGCATTTTAGGTGGTGTGTGTCACTTTTGGAGAGATCCCTACTTGAATAGTACTACCTACTGTTTGATATAAAATTTCATTTTGACCAATTTTTTTTTCCATTGTGGGATTCTACAATGTAATGTGGGCAACATGCATGTTGCTGGAACATGTGGTGCTACATACATGTACCCCTTACTACAACACATGCATGTTGCCTGATACATGCACTTAACACTCATGCACATGTAACATGCATGTTTCACTTAAGTGTGCATGGAACATTTTGAGCAGGAAATTAAACCATTAAACTTGCATAACCAAAATTCTGTGATTTGTCCGTTCATTGTAGCCAAATATATCCAGAACTAACCAGCTGCTGACCCATACCAGCTGCTGACCCATACCAGCTGCTGACCCATACCAGCTGCTGACCCATACTTGAATCTTTCAGTTGTGTACAGTATGATAGCACTGTTATTGTACTCTATATTAGGGATCAATCATGGAGTTTTGGGCTTTCTTACCCTTCAAAATCACCTCATATCAGGCAAAGCCCTAGCTATTACATATGTAATAGTTATAACACAGGCATGAGGGTTTTGCTTGATATGTATGCCCTCTGCCCTCGGGCAGTCAGGCAAAGCCCGCATGCCCCATGTTACAGCTAATATGTAGCATTTATTAGGCTGATAGCCTGTACAGTGCAATCAATCACCCAAGCCGACACGAGTACAGCCACTGGATGTATTATATGTGCATACCTATTTTGGGTCAGCAGCTAGTACGTTCTGGTTACATTCGGTTATGATGAACGGACATATCCTAGGGATACAGTATAAGGAAGAATTTCAGTTACGCGAGTTTAATGTTTTAATCAGTGCTATTGAATTGTTTATGGAAAAAGTATGGACTTTACTAAAGGCCTAGATAGTAAGCTTGCTTGTAGAGTGGTTTCTGCGTGCAGAGTAGTAGCTTCATGATGGGGGCGTGTCCGCATTCGAAAACATGTGGAAAGGATTGGTGAATAAGCTATAGCACTAGTTCTCACCTTAGCCCAATGTTTTTCGATTTGTAGGCTGGCGAGGATATCAAAATGCTCTCTGTCTGAGTGATTTTCATGGCAAAGTCCAAGTCATCCATCCTAATCACACGAGTATTAATCGATCCCTACAATCGATTTTGGCCTGAACATCTATATATTCACTGCCCAGTTGTAGCTCAGTCTACTTTTCGTATGTAGCCCGGCTAGCTGAGCTACATACGAAATGTAGCCTGGGCGGCTCCTTTGATCTGAGGTGTGAAAATGTTACATGATGCGTATACATACTATACTTATACTATGGAACCAACCTTATAATAATAATGACCATTTAGTAAGCAGAATTACTGGATAGCCGCATAGATTGATCACACTTAGAAAACAGATGCCTTACTCACATTTCCATACAGTAAGTGTATAACATGTATGTTGTTTGCTGTATTGTGGTTACTGCTATATCCATCCTACTATGTAGACACAGCAACTCTGAATTACAAAACCATATCTCACTATTATATAAACTAGATGAATAAAAAAATTGAAAATTTCAAATGGAGAATAGGGATCGCTGAAAAAAAGCCACTAAACAAGAAGGGATCGTTGGGGTAGTAATGTAAACCACAAATCCCTATTTTGACTCTGTCACAGCAATATTTTGCTACATTAGTTAACTCAAAATAGGGATTTGTGGTTTACATTACCACCCCAGACATCCCTTCTTGTTTTGTGGCTTTTTTCAGCGATCCCTATTCCCCATTTGAAATTTTTATTCATCTAGTTAATGTACTTTTTCTAAATCCAGTATGGATTAACTTGTTAGACATCTAGGTATAGCCAATAGAGATTTATCAGAGCAAAAGATTAACCATGCAGAGTGACATATTTTATCATTCTTGTAATTTGTGTCACTACATAGACCTACATAGCTAAGGACGGCACCCTGACTTGTAAAAAGCACTAAGGCAGATACCACACATGAATACCTAGCTATGTATACATGATACATGCATGCATGTGACATTATAGTCTTAATTGGCACTCTCAGTTGTCATTGTTACACTGGCATCCTTAATACTAATAGCAAGAGTAAATAATGGAAGAGAGAGTATCCAACTGCCATATACTGCATCAAAAATGAGCATGTCAAGTAGAGAAGCCATCCTGTAGTGCTGTCAAAGTAAGTGTTGAATGAAGTAATAAACACCTTCTAGCTCAGACTGTTTGACTTCAAATCATGCCTGGACACTTCAAACAGTCTGAGCTAGCAAGTGTTTATTATATAGTTATACAACCACCACGAGTGCTCTGCCTGATAGCACTGATATAAACCCACGAGCCTGAGGGCCGTTAGGCCCGAAGGCAAGTGCGTTTATACAGGCAGAGCACGAGTGCACGTTGTATAACTGTTATGTACCACTCACCTAATAGGTGGGGAGAGTCTCACAAGACAGCTGTAACACTTATAAAGGCCAGGTTTCTAACATCGATTGTGGGTAACCAAGCCGGACGTTGCAATGACGTTCCCCCTGCAGTACTGCAGCCACCTGAGATATTGAAAGCTAGTACGCTATGGGTTATATCACTAACCTGCATTCGCTGTTCGACTCTCATTATGTAGTGCTCAACATGCCAGCGTGATCACTCAATCGCCATATAGACTAAGCGCCAGACTAATCGCCATAGTGATTCCCTCGAGCGAAAAAAAGTAGCTAAATAGACGTTTTAAGTAAACAAAACCCAACTACTAAACGATACTAGTCTAATTCTTACTATTCACACTGGATAAACTCGAATCTGGTGGCATGACAAAACTGGTTACCACAATCGAACGTAAAGGTTAGTATTATTTAGAATATATTTGTTTTATTGAGTCATTGTCGAAGTGGACTACAGTTTAATCTGGGCTAAGATGGCACCAGACTAGTAAGGTGTATAAGTACGTTTATATATATGTAGACTAGAGTTGTGGCCACCCGTGTTGGCTTTTTCGATCGCCATTGGCTGCTTGTAAACATTATGCGTATTGGTGACATTATGGCCCACAATCGACCTTTACATGTCAGGCTATAAAAGAATTCGAGTGATCTGTGAAGTGTTCTTCCACCTATTAGGTGAGGTGTCGTAGTGGTCTTCGCCACTGGCACTTGTGCTATGCTGCATAAAACCGCAGCCAGTGCAATATCTGTATATTGCACTGCGGTCGGTGCATTATAACTTATAATGCACTCGTTGTGGTCTAAAAAACCGCAACCAGTGCGTTATAAGTTATAATGCACTCGCTGCGGTCTGCAGCAGTGCAATATACAAATTATGGCACTGGCGGTGCCTTTGAACTGCTCACGCAGAGTGGTACATTACTTCATTCAACACTTTTATACAAATTATGGCACTGGCGGTGCCTTTGAACTGCCCACGCAGAGTGGTACATTACTTCATTCAACACTTTCTTTGAAAGCACTACAGGATGGCTTCTCTACTTGACGTGCTCATTTTTGATGCAGTATATGGCAGTTGGATACTCTCTCTTCCATTATTTACTCTTGCTAATGGTATAAGGGCCAAATTAACCAAGTTGTTTCCTAGATTCCCATTTCAAGCATTTCCTAAACTGATGTGTCATTATTCATTTTTTAATATGGCTAAACCTTGAAGAAAGCACCACTAACACAGTAATAAAATTTTAAATTCATGTTCAAGATGGCAATAGCAGTGGAAATTTTGTGGTTCTACAGGAAATGGGAATCCAGGAATAACAGCTAATGAAGACACACCAAGATGTTATGTATACTGAGCTAAGTAGCTAACTGTCAAGTGACATGGAATGCAAGCAGTGGTCTGTCATGCCACAAACGGTCCCCCCATAATCGTTCCCCCTGGACCATCTATGGCGCTTTAGTTGGTCCGGCCGGACCATCCACGGCACCATAGTTGGTCCCCCCTTGCCACAGTTGGTCCCCCATGCTAGCCGGACCATTTGCAGCAACTATTTGGTCCGACCTATGGCCCAAGCTATGGCCAACATTCTTGCCACGACTGCCCCGTCGAATGCATCTTTTCTCAGCATTCCCAGCTAGCTAACTTTTTGTAGAGAACAGCATCATCCATGAGTCGCCATTCTTGGCTTATTTCAAGGGGAGACCAACTATGGCGCCATGGATGGTCCAGGGGGACCACCTATGGCAGCTATAACAGGTCCGGGGGGACCGATTATAGGAGTCTGGTTGTGGCATGACACTTCTCTCCCTCCCGCCCATCCCCCATCTCAGTCACTCAGTGGCATAGCGACTCCCTCTTCTCTTGCCACAACTAGCTATGCCCTTCGTGTTGCTAGTATATATAGTAATAGCCAGATCATCGAAGGTGCCATTGTTGTCCCAGCCTTTGTCACAACTATGCCCTTCATTAGTGGTAATGGCAGGTCTATACAGAGTTGGTCCCCGTTGCCACAATAGCAAACAACCTCTGATTAGTTTATCTAAGGATGCATGTATTCTCCTGGTATCTGCCGGCAACTTGTTACTGTATTCCCAGGTTAATTTATGAAAGAACATAATTGGCTACATTAAAACTTTTGAGTTTCCTAATAGCTAACTACTGAAATGTAATTATTACAAATATACAGTATACTATTCTCCTTAATGTTTGTTTGAGTTATTGCAGAATATCTAGCTACAATGCCATCATACAGAACAAAGATTATAAAAATTCATAAGTACATTGTTTAATGCAACACGCCCCACAAAACTTTTTACATGCTGCTTCTTCAATAGTGTATGACTTCCTTCCTTTACGACTCTTATTAATGCAAGTCAGGTGAAACCACCAATCACAGTAGTCACATCTTATCTATAAATCCGCAATCAGTGATCAGTTACGTATAAGAAAACTATAGCTATCTTACCCAATTGTTTCCTTCATCTTCAGTTGAATCACACATTCCGCAAGCCCGACAATAATTTAGTAGTGGTTCTACGAAAGATGCTCATACTATACAAGTAAATAAGCAAAACAATGCATATACCTGAAGCATCTAGCAATGTAATAGCCATACTCTTTCTTGTTACTTATTGTGTTGGGAAGGGGATTCTGTGATATGATGCATTCTGTGAACTTCATAAGAGTACCTATATAATAAACTTAATGTACTTGAAGATTTGTTACCTTCATGACATACACTCCACATGAAACAGTGTCTTTCTGCACACAGTGGGGCTTTGTGATTACTCTCCATTTTCCATCTGCTTTTCTCCACTTACCCTCCATGTATTGCATATTGCCAAAATTCCTTTAGAGCATTGCATTTAATAAACTTTCCAAGTAATAGGATGGTATATTCACACAATACCTACCTACAATGTTTCTCCAGCTGGTACATCATCACATTTTTTCCCCCTTCGGATCAACATAAGTAATGCTGAACCTCTTTACATCAATACACTGTTGGCAGACAAAGCAAGAGAAATGCTACAGTTTAATTGCACATGCAAGTTGGTATATAACATACCAGTAGTACCCAATGATTTCCTCCTTGGAGGAATACACCAATTCCGTAGTCATAACATTGGATGTTCAGCTTTAAAACACATAAAATGCTATAGAATGGCAAAAATGTACTTGCTTACCTTGATCGGTTTCTTGTCATCATTAAAAAAACTTTCCTCTGCATATCTTATTCATTACAGAGTTGTCTATAACCATGACTTTTCCTTTCTGTATACAAGGACATTAATTTTATTCTTCTTCTGTAATCTGTTTTTCAACTTACCATACCATTAACATTCACCAATAAGTGGAGGTACGCAGTGATAACCTATTTAGAAATATATAAAAACACAACACAGGTGAAAATAAACTGTATTTCAGTTCGTTACACTTACTTCATCTGAAACTCATTCATTTTTTCTTGCTACTGTTAAGAAAGATATATCATACAATTTGTATGCAGCAATCTTTGCTTCCAAAAGAAACTTATGCCTGCCTTGGCAGATTTTTGATAGATATTCTACAGAAAATTGTACAGTAACAGCAAGTGATGGTACAAGCCAATATGTCAAGTACTTACCACTGCTGGTCTTTTTTTCTGCTGTTGACTTTCATCTTGAAGTTCCGTTGCATTCTTTAAAGTATTATCACACAGTAACCTGACCTAAATTTACTCCATGTATATTATACATACCTTTTAATTTGCAGTAATATCTTCCCGTTCAGTAGGCATGGGCTTGGAGCTTTCATAATCAATTTCTTCACTTCTTTGTGTATTCTGTGTTTATGGTGGATGATTAAGAAATGTAAAGTATGGTGCATTGTGGATAGCATACCTTGTTGTCATGTTCAGTGCCATTTGCAATTTTTGATTACTTACAAAGATTTCCATTTAAATGCTAAAAAATATAGTATAGGAAACAAAGATATGTACCTGACAGGACCTTACTATTCGAATATCGAGTGATCAACTTGCGCTTCTTGCCCTTGGCATTTGTTTGTTGTTCATCTTTAAAGTCAAAACTCAACACTTTCTTGTGCTTGGAAATTCCTTGGGGTGAGGATAGTACTTCATCAATCAGGTTTTTCCCTGAGAGCATGAATTTAGGCCATGAAATTTATATTTTGTATGCATATACATATGTATGGATGTATGCATGTGTTGCTAAGTTAGTGCATGCATACACAGAACTCAAACCTCTATTAGCAGAAACTATCAGTGAAGCATGGGAGTTCTTTGCCTGTTGTGCTATTGGTGGTAGGATGCTGGTACAGCCTTTTGGAAAAAATTCAGCAAAATAACCACCAGCATGTTTTGGTGAGCTGTAAACAAAACCAGGACCATGCTTTGGCAAAAAAATGTCATTTCATTGCAGTATTGTAATGATGACTAACCTCCAATTCAATCACTAAAAAACTTAATGCACTTTCTTCCTCAACAACAGCATGATTGGTAACTTGCAATTGGTCACTAGTAACTGTACAAATGTAATATTGCTGTGATTAATGTATAGAGTAAATGTATAGAGTAAACATATAGGTTCACTGCAAAGCTACATGTATAGTGCATTCATATATGGCTTGTATATATATATATATATATGCATGAATTTTACCTTTTGTAGTATCAGTTGCCTGCTTATCTTCTGCAGTTGGTGAATCACTGCTATCATTCTTGGCTGTGAGATTTGGATAAAATTGTTCTTCTGTGTTAAGTGAACTGCACTCAGTCTTAGTAGAATCTGGACAATTTCCTGCAGTTTTTCCAATCTTGGGGTCCTCACTGGTATTCTGTGATGAATGCACTATTTCACTACATTGTGGTGGTTTCATATTCGGCATCTATAAAATGAAGCTTGTAGTCTTGTATGCACATCAATTTTTAGCTAAAGTATTTTACGTACCTTTGTAGAAGGAACATATGGCTTCAAATGCACACCAGGAATTTTCTCCACTTTTTCTGTACAATCAACATTCTGAATTTGATACAAACCTCTTCCCATAGAATTCATCACTTTAAAAGGTCCGAGCCATTTAAAATCCATTTTTCCACCTGCCTGCTTCTTTCGCTTCATATCCCTCTTCAAAACCAGAATACCACATGTAAACAAATCTGGATTGTGGTGTTTCCTGTCATAAGCTTTCTTTTGTCTTGCCTGGGCATCAATGATGTTTGCTTTCACTTTTTCCAACCTTTCACTGTGAAATAGGAAATGTCTATCAATTAGATGATCTGTGTTGTCATGGTCAGAAGTTAGGTTTTGTTCTAAATCTGCCTTTGTGGGGGAAGAAACTTCCACTGGAAGCACTGCTTGCCGTCCAAACATGACAGTAAACGGTGCATACTTAGATGATTCATGCTTGGATGTGTTGTAGGCATACACACACGTAAACAGGTAATCTTCCCATTTCTCCTTTTTCTCTTCAACAAATTTGACAATCATTGATTGCGAAGTCTAATTAAAACGTTCATCTAAGCCATTAGCATGAATATACGTAAAACGCAGTTAATGCATACAACCTATATACAGAGGCGGCGGAGACACCTATATTTTGGGGGGGGGCTGGGGGTCTAGCTTGATGATGCCATGGCCTAGTTGTAAATCAAAGACCAAAAAAAAAGGTCATTACCTGGTGGCTACCTGCTGGCGATAGTTGCCCTCTACCAACTAGACTATATCTCCTTATTTATAACTACATACGTAGCTTGCTACACTGCTCCTCAAAGAATACTGTGACTGCTCTATTAGAGTATCTCGAATAATGCTACTAAATAATTTTAGGGGGGCTAAGCCCCTCCATAATTTTTTTCACAGGGGCTGCAGCCCCCTTGCTCCCCCTTCTCCGCTGCCCCTGCCTATATACACTGTATATACTGTACTGCTTTACTTGTGGATGATAAGGACTTGTCAATCGATGATCAACATTTAGAAGTTTCATCAGCTCTTTGTCCAGGTTGTTGTTAAATTCGATGCCCTGGTCACTGGTAACTACTTTAGGAATTCCAAATTGCATAAATAGCTGCAATCAGATAAAATGCAAGCATATACATAGTCATGCATAATGGCTGAAACAATGCGGTATAACTATATGCATGCATCTACGGTTACCTTGAAAAGAGTATCACAAACAGTCACAGCTTCCTTATCTTTGTGAGCAAAAGCTTGTGTAAATTTACTGAAGTAATCAGATACGGTTAAGATATATCGATAGCCTTATCTTGATTTGTATTTCAGGGGACCAACAAAATCAATACCAATGTGATGCCAGGTGGAGACTACAGGCACAGGATGAAGCTCAGGTACACCAGTTTCCATCTTCTTTGTCATTCGTTGACATATATCGCATTCTTTCACCTGAAAATTAGATAAACACAAATTGAAATGTTGTACCTATGTAGCTATATTCTATATATACAGCAGAGTATAGAGATTATGAGCTGTTATCTGCTCTATACTTTCATGCAGTCTACAAAATTAGAAAAAGCAAAATTACTATGATTAAAATAAAATGAAAGAATTGGCTACAGATGCAGATGTCAAGTGAATGTACACAATATACAATCCAGCCTTTATTATGTACATATAATTTGGTATGTGCTGTTACTGGCATTTCATAGCTATCTGCAGTATCAATTAGTTACTTTATACAGAACTCATGCATTAAACTCACCAAACTGTAGACATCTTTGCTTATTCCTGGCCAAATAAATCGTTCAGTGATGCGTGCCAAGGTTTTCTTAGTCCCCATATGTCCTAAACTCGGGTGCTGGTGGCAACTTTTTAAGATTCGCTGCTTTTCCAAAGGATCAATAACATACCTCACCTAATAAATGCAAACACAAACAAAATAATTGTTGATGAACTATGCAGCTACGTATAGCTATAATATATGAAAGCTATAGCTTTAAGGACAAAAATGCTAAAACTAGTACAATTAGCTAAGGATAAATCAATAATATGCATGCAGTATTTCAGTGATGATCAGTACCTTTGTTTTATCTTTCTTTGTGTAAAGTAATTCACCGTCTTCAATAGAAAATCTCTGTGCTTTGCGTCGAATGCATCTTTTCTCATTCTTTGTGCAGCCTTCTCTACTTATTCTCCCGAATATAGAGAACAGCATCATCCAAGAGTCGCCATTCTTGACTTGATTCTTGGCTGCATTCGTTGTTATCGACACTATATCCCTGCATCCCGCAGTTATAAAGCTATATCTATAGCTTGACCAAGAAGCCGACTATATAGCTATCGGGCTGACGATGTGACACCGCTTCGATATACGTTTAAGCTTAGCCTTAGTAGCTACTAGGTAATTAACTAAGTGGCTAGCTCGGTACAACTTGACAGGAATGACCTCTCAAATCAGTCCTGTGTCCACGTTGGCTATAATATCTACGTAAACTGGGAGATTTTATCATGATCAAAGAAAATTGATTCTCTCTTTATGCATCCGTAGGTGAATAGCTGGCGTAGCTATTAGTGAGTGTGACAATACATGTTAAATATAATTCTGGTGGGGGGACCATTTGTGGCAGGGGGGACCATCTGTAGCAGCTTTATATGGTCCGGCCGGACCACTTGCGGCGGGGAACCACTTGCGGCATTACAGGTCACCAGCTGTAACTTACACAAACCACTGCAGACATGTGGCACCACATGTATATAAACCACATGTATATAAACCACATGTATATAAACCACATGTATATAAACCACAAGATTCTTTCGCGCAGAGGAAAGTGCTTGGCTCAGACCTGTAGTGGTAAGATCAAAGCTACGGTATGAGTGAACACTCTTATATCTTTGTAGCCAACTTCACGCAATGCATAAGATCTAGTGAAGTTTACTCAAGTAATGTCACACAGTGTCACAGTAGCGCGTCACAATGACCCACCCACGTATACAATCACGGTAGAAAAACTATCTATAAACAAACCTTTTTGCACAGGATAGGCTTCCTGAGTTGTATTAGGCTTTAATATAATGGATAACAAGCTGAATATGCAAGCAAATCCATCTTCAAGACATTTAAGCACATCATTGTATGGCTTCTCGTATGGAATGGCAGCTGAGCAAGAAGAAAAGGGCCCGGTTTGGACTGTTCCTGTTCGAAAACAAAGCCAAAAATACCTCACAGACATGCATACTGACTCATTCCACAAGCCTTGCTACTTTTTATCCTGGAATTTTCCTTGTATAATTTGTTATGCCCGTGAAACAAAATGTTATGAATAATAATAATATGAATATGAACAAAATGGCAAATTTCAGGTTTGTCTGAAATACACATACTGTTTCCTTTTTACTTGATACTTACTAGTGGACCTATACTCCTTCCAAAGAACCACCAGAGGATTGTTTTGAGTTGGAAGATACCTTCCAAGGTGGTTTTTAGGCGTGCGTTCTTTTAGAAGTTGTGCAAAAACATGGGCGATCCCTATTATGAACCCACTATCGTGGTTCATGATCAAGTTTCCTTTTGTAATTATAATTTAACGACCAAGTATCAGTTTTCATTGTGGGGTGCATGTTCATGTAGCCATCACTGTAACATGAATTTTGCTTAGTATGTACACCTATCATACATGTTACATGGAAACCAGGATACCTTACTAGTTGTTACACTGTAATAAAGGATTATTAGTACTTAGAGTACTTGGTTAGTTAATAGTAATATTGTCTACGTAGATATATTTGATGCATTACTGTTGTTGCATGGTAGGCTTTCATGGAAGAAATGAAATATGCTGTCCATCTCAGTCTTCCTGCTATCATGATGAAGTTGAAGACTATAAAGTGTGTGAATTTTGCTCGGTGTGTCTATCAGTTGTTGAACACCAGGATGTGTGCTTCGGTAAGAAGTCTTTACTGTGCATTTGTGTAGAGTGTATGTGTGCTTTGCCATGTGCTCGTACATGTGTGTTTGTATATGTGTTGAGCAATACACAGGTTCTAATAGTTCTTGCGCGATGAGAATTTTGAAGTGGAAGTCATCTGCAGTCAGTTTAGCCAATCAAATCACACTGTAATCTTTTGAATGTTGCTTTGGTGCCACTGCAGGTTAATCACTTGAACTGCTGCAGAGTTACTGTATGGCTTTGTGTGAACCTGATTGTTTTAGTGCTTACAGTCAGATGGAGAATAAAATAGTAAAAGCACGTCCTATGCTAAGATAGCTAATAACTTAAATATGCACAGATAGAGTTTTGAAACTATTCTAGAGCACAGGCTCCTTGTCAAAAGGGACTACATAGGTGTGGGTGTGGCCCACAAAAAACATCACCCAAAACCAGTTTCTCTGATGATGATGAGGCAGCCCAAACAAGCCTTCAGATTGACCCAAAGTGCTTTCAACAAGTTGCTACAGAATTTAAATTTAAATTATTTAACGGAATTTTCTACTGACTGACTGAGTAATTGATGCCTTCAGACAAGCGTAACTTGACAATGGCTAAGGGTATGGGGTTGATTTTTCACTGTTTGACATTGCTTCGGCCCAAGTGGTGCCTTTTGGTACTGCGGCCCAAGAGGTGCCGCAGTACTGTACGTACAATGCATTCTTCATGGACTTACCAGTGTCCTCCTATGTGTCCCATTCATCTTGGCTGGCAGTGAAAGGTGTCAATTTGGTGGTAGCACATGATGGCTTCCCGAAATCATCTGTATTTTTCATAGTGGCTACTTTGATTGCAGAGGTGATTTTCGAACTGTTCTTGATTCGTAATGCTGTGTAACAGTTGAACATAGCTGACAATGAAGCATAATTAATACTTCACTTTTCGGACGATCATTTGTAGCTGGGGGGTATGGTGCCATTTCTTTCTTTTGATGTGGTATGTGTGGGTTCACCAGTCATAATAATTTTATTTTAGAAGAAAGTTAACAAACAATTACACAAAAATTAGAATTTTCAACTAGAGTAGGGACCATAGCAAATTGATAAAACGTACTGAAACAACCCACTGCACTCAGAGTCAAGATACCATAATGGAAATGCACAGTAGGGATATAGCACTTCTTATTGTTTTACTGTGATTTAATATCGTGCACTACTCCAGTTTGTTTCAGTACTTTATCGATGTGCTATGGTCCCTACTCTAGTTAAAAATTGCAAATTTTTTTGTGCACTTGTTATATACACGTGACTTCCGCTTTAAAGTTCTTGTTTTGCAAGAACTATTAGAACCTGTGTACTCTGTACATGTGATGAAATATTTGATTGAGGTTATAATTTTGTGTAAGTTGTGATGTGCCACTGTCACAATGGGAAGAAAGGCCATATAGCACTACTGTCAGTGCTCAGGAATGTATTAACAAGGAAACAGAAGTAAAACTGCTGTATTTTCTTAGTTAAGTGGTGCACCTTTAATAGTCACCGCTTTTAAATAGTAGCCGCACTATGCTGTTAAAGGTAGAGCGTAAACACTGCCCTTGAATAAACACCATGGTTATTATTTGAATCTGTAGTCCTAGATTGTTTAAAGGATTTATCTTCTTTCCCTTGGGTTAGAAAGGTGAAGTACTGTATAAAACCCTGAAGTGTTATCAGTAATATTTTCAGTAAGGAAAGAGCACTAGCCGTTCTACATTGTGTGTATGAAGGCCATACTTTCATCTGCCTGTCATTTCATTCACCTGCCTGTCATTTCATTCACCTTTACTTTAATTTAATGAAAGTTATCTTTCCTACTATTAATTTAAAACTGATGTAGGGTCCTAGCGATAAAAAGTAGTTATATGAATGATACTAGCCATTACAACATGACCATGAGGCAAAATCCCTACTTTGGCAGTAACATGCCAATGTAGGGATCTATGTTGTAATAGCTACATCATTCATATACAGTGGAACCTCAGTTGTCTGGGACCAGGGGTGGTCCATACGTCTGAAAAGTCCATATCTCCGAAACTGTGTAAATTACCTTTGGTAAAAGTATCAGTATTCTTCAACTACTGTACCCCAGAGTCACTGTACTCTATTAGACTATGGTACACAGTGTATAAATCGCTTAATAACGTGACATGCTCATTTAGTCACCTACACATGCTCATTTGGTAACCTGCCCTCAAGCAAATGCAACTTTGTATGATAAATAATTATAACACGAAAGGCAGTACTTGATAATACTATAATACTCTTCTTCTCCGTGTTCCGCAAATAATTCTGGACAAATAGTAGACCAAGTGGCATATCTACTGCAGCTCTAGCCGTTACTCTGGTTACCGGCTGAATAATTATTTTGTGGGCACTGTAAGGACTTCAGGTAGAAACTGTTCCACTATTCTGCATTGCTCTTTCACCCTACACTCATGCCCTGGCTATAAAGGTATGTACAGTACCATAGTCTAAATAAGTTAGACACTGCAACCAATGGGAACTAAGAGATTTAGTAACCTCTCAGGCCCGTAGTAGTGCACTCGCTGTGCTTGGGACGCTACAGCCTCAGGCCATTGGGGTTACTAAATTGCTTAGTTCCCTTGGTCTTGGTTTCTAACTATTATATAGAGCAGTCATTTCCGTAGTTCAGTTGACTGAGAATCCAGATAAGCGGTTTCCAAAAGCTTTTGGAGCAAAAATGTCGTGAAAATGGTGGTGATAAAAAGGTGTGTAAGCGAAAGTTTGGTCCAATTATTTAATTATAGGGAACTCTTGGACATCATACAAGGCTTAGTCAAGGTTCATACTCTTCTGTACCAATACTGCTGCAAAGTCATGCATGTCACCTTAAGATCTACACTGCAATTATAGTTCTTAAGTAAAATATCTGCTTAAAAGTCAACTTTTAAACTGATATCTGACATTGCTAATATACTGATGGTGATATTGTTTATATCGGTACACCTCTATTCATAGCTATTTTAAGTAGTACAGAAAAACAACAACACATCATTATAAGCTTTTGTGTTGGTTTCTGTGCTTTATTATGCACCCATGACCAATTCTTCTGCATGCTCATGTCGTTACACTCATGGTCAGCCTCAGTAACACCTTAATTGTCATTATTTATGTACGTAGGTTATCCACAATCAAAATTCATATGAGCTATGTTCATAAGTTTTAAACAAGTCAGTATATAATTGAAAGTCCATTTCAATCATTAAAACTGTACACTCGTGAAGCATGACAGATGTTTTCCATACTTTAAAGTGAGCCAAGTGGAACATGTTGGATGTAACATGTGCACTTACATACACACTCGTTCTCAGGCCTGCAGCCCTCATGCTTGTGTACATATATATCAGGCAAATCACTTGTGTCCATGTTACAACTCTTTCATGTCATGTTAATGTGATTGTTGCTACAGATACTAGTAGAGTAGTCATTTGTATTTGTAAATTATAGATTTGGATTCAGGTTCCTATGATGTCTCCAAAAAACTGTACAGACTATATCAATACTGTCAAAGATGAAGAACAGGTAAAAAAGTTCTCCCAAATCAGTGATATGCCCATGTGTATTATTCTATAGGCTGAGGATACATGGGAGTGGTGGAATATATTTCGTTCACTTTGTGATAATCACAAGATGCTTGGACTTGGTAAGGTTTTGCCCATACATATTACTTCTGTGCAATTTTTTTGTGTTAAAAAATGCAGTGTGCTATGAAGAGTTCATACCATAAACACATTAAACAAACTGTATGTTCTATTAGAGTAATTGTTGCTGTGCTGCTTCAACATCAGTGTGAGATTAATTCACTAGTTGTGTGCTATAATGATTCATTTATAAAATACCTGACAATTTGCAATGATCTTATGAGTACGATAATTAGATTTTTAACATGTCGTGACTTGGAGAGACTCTCATAGTCTACATGTAATTGACAAAATGTTATTTGTAATTAGTATTTTAAATAATTGTTAATTTAATGAAGCAGAGATCTATGCAATGAAGAGTGGTGAAGCAAGAGATGAATGATGGTATTACAATATAGCTCGTTGGGAAGTTCCTGCTTTGGCATTGAACAAAATAATTGTTATAGCTAATGTGCCAATTAAAAAGTAGGGACTTTCATGCAGAGCTATGCTGTAATACCATCATTCATCTCTTGTTTCACTACTTTTTATTGCATAGATCCCTACTTCATCCATTTTAAATTAACAATTTTATTTAAGATACTAGTTTTTTGTTGTTGCACAACTAGTTACAGTGCAACTTAAATTGTGACTGTTCTATTAGAATATCACACATGACTGTTATATTAGAGTGGCTGTTGTATTAGAGTATCGCGAGTCAGCCAAGGGGTGTGCAGCTAGCTAGACCATTAAGGGGTGTGGGTCATTTTGTTTAATGTTAAGTAAATACTGTAGCTAGATTGTTAAGAGGTGTGGTATCTGTACTCTCGCTAATATTAGTCCACCTAGATTTTTATTTGATTGGTGTGGTCGTGAACCTATCGCGAACAGGATCCCAATCGTGAAGTTGCAGATATCTAGCTAGTATACCTCTTATATACAAGTACACAGAAAAATTTGTAATTTTCAACTAGAGTAGGGACCATAACACATCGATAAAAAGTACTGAAACAAGCTGGAGTAGTGCATGATATTAAATCACAGTAAAACAATAAGAAGTGTTATATCCCTACTGTGCTACAAGATACCATAACAGAAATGCTCAGTAGGGATATAACATTTCTTATTGTTTTAATATCGTGTACTACTCCAGCTTGTTTCAGTACTTTTTATCAATTTGCTATGCTCCCTACTCTAGTTGAAAATAAATTTTTATGTGTACTTGACTTTTTTTTGTAAATAATTATTATGACTGGTGAACCCACGCATACCGTATCTGAAATGGCACCGCCCACCCCAATTATTGTCTGAAAAGTGAAGTATCCATTACACTTTGTTGTCAGCTATGTTCAACCTGTTACGCAGCATTTCAAATCAAGAACTGTTCGAAAAACACCTCTACAATCCATGCATACTGAAAGAAAGAAATGGTGCCATGCGTCCCAGTTATATCAGTTATCATCTGAGAAGTGAAGTATCCATTATGCTTCATTGTTGGCTATGTTCAACTTGTTACACAGCAGTACAAATCAAGAACTGTTCGAAAAGCACTTCTGTCTGCTATCAAAATAGCCACCGTGACAAATACGGACAATTCCGTTACGAACGGAAGTCATCACGTGCTATCGCCAAATCAACACTTTTTGCTATCAGCAAAGATGAATGGGACACAAAGGAGGACACTGGAAAGTCCATGAAGAATGTATTGTACATACTGTGGTATGCCAAAGGCACCTGTAGGGCCAAAGCAATGTTGAATAGTAAAAAAAATCAAGCCCGTAGCCTTAGCTGTTATCGAGTTACGCTTGTCTGACGGCATCAGTCAGTAGAAAATTCCGTTAAATAATTTTTTTTAAAATCTGTAGCAACTTGTTGAAAGCATTTTAGGTTGATCTGAAAGTTTATTTGGGCTTAGTTTTACCTAACCAATACTGGCTCATCGTCATCAGGGGAAATCGAGACTGTTTTTGTGGTGATATTATTTCGCTACTCCTTTGTGGCCCCTGCTATACAGTACTATCGTACTGTATGATAGTAGCGCCAGAACTGAAACGCTTCTGAAATCCAGCTCTGAAATAATTCTGTGGTGTCTAAATATGCTGCTGAAAGAAAGTGTTGATATGGAAAATTAACACCTTGATATGATTTTGTTGGATGAAGAAGACAAGCAGCCTGATTGAAAATACGAGGTGTAGAGGGCCTGCATTCATCGGAACTCCAAAAAGCACATCCCACTGGTGAGTTTGTTATTGTGACATGAAATAGTGTCCGTGCGCTACTTCATTTGGCTTCTAGCCTTGTGACTATGCTTGCAACTGTGGTCAGTCAGTCAGACAGTGAGACAAAAATTCAAGTTTTGGGAAATTTTTAAAATTCTATATCTGGCAATCTATAAGTGTTTTGTTATGCTGTATTATATATATGGACTATTACTATCCATAAAGGTGATTTTCTTTGAGTAATGATGTCTCTAGGATGATTTTCAAAGGTGGAATTTTGGGTGGCACTCAAAATTTTTGTGTGATCCCTACTTAAACGGTATTTAGTCCTGGGCGATGCTGAAAATAAGGCTATTCGATATATTGACAAGCTTATATTCTCGATGTGATTAAATATTGAGTATAATTAGATTTGTCAAGCAGTGAGACTAGTAACATTACATAGCACATTGCATCATATCAAGAGTAAATAATAGTCAATATTTACTCTTGATCATATTATATCATAGAATGTGAAATGGTGCCAGACAACAGCTGAATTTGCCCATAATCGAATTACCTTTCCTTGTAGATATATAGCAACTGCGGGAAACACAACCACTAGCCAGGTGATATAGACGATATTGGCGATTATATTGTCTAGACGATATTATTGTGGCTCTATAATTTACCTCTATACGATATATTGTGTAGTCAGTGTTTGGCAAGTTACTTTTAAAAGTAACTAGTTACATATTACATATTACTTGCAGCTGAACTATTTAGTTACAGTTACATATTACCCATAAAATAAAGTAACTGTAATAATATTACATATTATATTACTTTGTGTCAATAGCCTTAAGCTGTCACGTGTGAAACTACCACCTTATCACGTGACACGATTGCGTTGTTGGACAATGTGCAAGTCTTGATATAAGTAAGTAGCTGGTGAATAAGCCTCACTTAGTAGGCTTCATTACTTCATTGTGGCTAGGCGTTACTCAGTGGGTTACTAACGAGATTAGTAACTTCGTTACTTTTAGTAATAATATTACGTAATATTAGATTTGTTACAGTAACTATATTACTTAGGTAACACGTTATATTTGCAAGTAAAGTAACATTACCTGTTTTTGTAGCGTATTTCGTTATATTACTTTGTTACCACAAAAGTAATAATATTACGTAATGCGTTACATAAGTAGCGCGTTAGTCCCAACACTTTGTGTAGTTCAATATCACAATATATTGAAATATTGCCCAGCTCTAACGGTACTACTGTACCATTTGATACATAGTGTAGTACAGTAGTGCTGTATTAGAGGTGTGGGCTTTCTTGTTCCAAAACCAGCCTCACTTTTCTTTCACAACAGCTTTCCTTCCGACAAATTTCTATGTAAATTTAAAATCTCCCATTTACTGTACAACTGAATTTTCAACTAACTAGCTAACTGATGCCAAGCATAAGTTGACTGTGTGGTTAATTCTATGGCTTGACTTTTTCACTGTTTGATGCTCACATCATTGTTTTGGTTTTGTATCAATATACACAAACGACATAATGTGAAGCTGGTATCCATCACTTTCTGAACAAGTGTAAGGAAAAGTGGAAATTTTATATTTGAGTAGGGATCTTAGAAAACAGCAATGAAACAAGGGAGGTCATCAACTAAGAGTAGCGATGGTGTAGTACTATGCCATATCATACAGTATTATTAACTCTTGATAGTACTGTATAGTAGGGACGATGAAGGTGTGGGCATGGTCCACAAAGAAAAATCTACCCAAAATCATCTTCAGAAATCCTTCACAGCTATTTCACAGTATTGGTCAGGTATAAACAAGCCCAAGTGTGTCTTCAGAATGACCCGAAACGTTTCCGATGAGGTGCTACGAAATAAAAAAATTATTTTAGCAAATTTTCTACTGCCTCACTGCCTGCCTCACTGCCTGCCTCACTGATGTGTTCAGTCAAGCGTAGCGGAAAGCTGGCTACAGCTACAGCTTTGCTTCTTTAGCAGAAACACTTCAAATTTTGTGGAGAAAAAACCTTTCACAATATTAAATACCTACGATGTGTGCGCTACTGTCTTATTGTTTTATCTTTGATCCTTCTTTATCGTGGCCATCTCTCATGGGTACGGCTTCCATCAAAGCACACCACAGTGCCCCAACATATTGGAGTAAACATGTAGCATAATTGAAGCAAGCATGTGATTTTAATGTTGGGATGCACCTCGGGATATGGTTCTGCCTGTACAACATCGCCACTACACGCGTAAGGATTAGAGTGTGTTTGCTTTGGCTCGAAGGTGGTTTCTTTTCCAAGTTTAAAAACCAGTTGTATATGGCGCCTCTCTACAGACTCTATGGGTAGCTTCCCCAGAGCACTTTTCAGGTGTACTACAACTGAAAAACACTGTAGTAGGCCTCATAGACTTGCGTATTTCGTCGTATAGAAAGTGGGCGTGACCCATTCTTACGTGAACTAAAAGTAAGAGCAGCCCTGAGGCTTTGTTGAGGGAATTAGTGGAAAATAATACTGTAGACACACTATAAAACAATTGAAAAGATACTTCTGTGGGTAATGTGTTGTTTAAAGCGATTTGTTAAAAATCCGCATCCTTAGGAATGTTTAGCTGTGTATTTCGAAAATTGCAGGGGGGGGTGAATATCTAAATACGGTTATTGAATAAAAATTTACAAAAAAAAGTACACAAACAAGTGCAAGAAAAAATTTGGAATTTTCCATACGAGTAGGGACTGCAGCAATAAAAAGCACTGAAACAAGCCGCTGAGACAAAACACAACTGAATGATTGCATTTTAATCCCTATTTTAGCCTGCTATGATGTATGGTTAAAGTAGGGATTAAAATGCAATCATTCAGTTGTGTTTTGTCTCAGCGGCTTGTTTCAGTGCTTTTTATTGCTGCAGTCCCTACTCATATGGAAAATTCCTAATTTTTTCTTGCACTTGTAGGAATTACATTTCAGAAGGCTCGGTTTCCATGTAATAGTTGTATCATATGGGTGTACATATGAGCGTGGGTGTACATATCAGGCAAATCACGAGGGCACGTGATACAACTGATATGTACCATGTAGGCTAATAGCCTACTGTGGTGGGCGACTAATCAGCCAAGCCAATACGAGGCAACCCGCTGAAATTATTATATAGAGAGTCTTGTAAAATTCGATTATGGGTCAGCAGCAAGTAACGTTGCAGTTACGTTTGTTAACATAAACGGGAAAATCCTATGAATATCACGGAAACACTCAATTTTGCGATTTAACAAGTGTTTCAAAGTTGCTACATTGTTTAATCACTGTTTACAATGTTTTCTAAACATCCAAAGGGGTAAGCTTCGCTGTAGAGTGGTTACCTCGTGATATACAAAAAGGGGGCATGGTACATAATCAAACACGCGGACACGCGATTGTAAATTAACCATGACACTAGTTCTCACCTTAAACTTCTGTTTGTCAACTCATAGGGTGGTAAGGGTGTCGAATCGCCTTCGTATGAGTGCTGTAGAATGCAAAATCAGGTTCATGGTTTTTATCACGTAAGTAATAATAAACTCCCACTATCGAATACTGCCAGGATTCTTATAAAAACAAAAAACATTACCTCAGCCATGGTTTATTTTAAATGTACCATGGCCAGCCAGGGTTTATAAGATATGTACCTTGGAATTTGGCTTAGAAGTTAGATGGTTTCATGGTACATATCAACATGTAATACTAATTACAGTGACATGTGACAGCCATTTGAAGTACACGTGACAAAAATAGTGGTCATAATACGTCATCATCCTGTTCAAGTATATAAATGCCACATGTCTCCACTTGACCGGGTTTTTTCTTTGGCTTTGACAGCAAGTTATTTCTCCACGGATTGACCGACATCGACGACATGACTGAGACTAATGCGATTACTGAATGACTTTTTCAAGAACTGCTGACTAGCGTGAAGACACTTCAGGTCGATGTGGCGGCACTGAAAAGCAGCGGGTGGGGCCACTGGTGGCAACAACCCGCTGACCGAAAAGTCCAGTCATGCCACTCTTATCAGAGAATAGTAATAAAACAGGTGGCAATCCTCGAAAGAGGCAACGATCTGTATGAGTCAGACTTGTCTGACAATGAAAACCCTGGCAGTGATGATGATGGTGATAACACCTTCAAACTTTCTGAAGAGGGCGACGCCTGTATTGAGGCAGCCTTTAAGACTAGAATGAATGACACTACCAGAACTAAGA
This sequence comes from Dysidea avara, assembly GCF_963678975.1. Lineage (NCBI taxonomy): Eukaryota > Metazoa > Porifera > Demospongiae > Dictyoceratida > Dysideidae > Dysidea > Dysidea avara. The sequence continues at coordinate 10,281,318 of NC_089282.1, read as the reverse complement.
AAAAGGTGAAGCTCAAGCTTCCTGACTGTAAGTGGCTGAAACCACCTCAGCTAGACAGTTTCATCATTCCCAAGGGTGTTGTCAGAGTTGATGCTGCCGCTCAGAAGACTCACAAACTCTGGCTGGAGGCAATACTCCACTGACAGCAATTATTAAGAAAGTGGATGCAGGTGATATAGACCAGGCTGAGGCCATCCAGGGAATAAGAGCTGCCCTGGTATTGTTGGGAAACGCTTCCCAACATTAAATACCATCAAAGGAGGAAAGCAGTGCTACAACACCTCAACCCTCAACTAAAGTCGCTAGTAAAAGATGAGGACTTTGCTACCATAGCCCTTCCTGTTTGGACCAAATTTTTTGGTGAGATTGCTAAAGAGCGATTGGAAGCTGTAGCCCTAATATAGAAGACATAGACCAAGACAACCCAAACTTTCAAAAGCGCCACCCCCAGAAACAGAGCTGCCGGGGTGGCAGCAAAGGAAATAAGTGGTCCCAGCAGAAGGGGAAGCTGGTAGGCTGTGCATTCAAAAGCAGCAGGAGCTGGAAAGAAATGACTAAAGACTCATGTAGTAGGCAATTTTTTAAATGTGCAAAATACAATTACTCTTACACCAGTGTCAGGGTCCTGTTCAACACCTTGGGGTGTTAGTGCACAGCATGAGTCATACAGTCTATCGCACTCTCTCAAGGAGGACGTTCTTCCACAGACAGAATTGGGCAATCTTGACACAGGACAACTGGGTCCTGCAAACAGTACAAGGGTATTTAATAGACTTACCCACAGCCGACACCAGTCATATCAGCCACCCCCAATAGGACAAACATGCCCTTGTTACTTTGGAGGTACAAGAACTATTGAAAGGGGCAGTAGTGGAATCTTTGCATGCACAGAGAGCTTTATCTCCCATATATTTCTGGTCGAAAAGGAGGGAGGGGGACAACGTCCAGTAATAAATCTGAAGACTCTAAATCAGTTTGTGCAGGTGAAGCACTTCAAGATGGAGGGTCTATATTTCCTACCAGATCTGTTACAACAAGAGGATTGAATGATCAAAATGGATCTAAAAGATGCCTATTTCCAAATTCTCATACACCCGAGTCACCAGCGCTACCTCCAGTTTGTCTGTGTAGGGAAACGCTACAAGTTTCTGAGTCTCCACTTTGGCATGTCATCTGCACCACGAGTGTAATTACCAAAACCTTGAAACCAGTGGTGGGCCTGTTAAGGCAGATGGGCTTGCGCCTGAAAGTATATCTGAACGACCAACTAGAGGTAATGGCACCACTATTATACAGGTTGTTCGAGTCCTTGGGGCTGATGATGAACACACAGAAATCCCTGCTAGCCCCAACTCAGCTAATAGAATTTCTGGGGTTTCAAGTCAATTCAACACATTGACAATTATCTTGCCATCGGAGAAGGGCAGAAAGGTACATCAGAGGCAATGAAACTCCTAAAATCACTAACAATCTCAGCAAGGGAACTTGTAATGTTCATAGGGAAAGCTGTAACAATATCCACAGCTGTCAAACAAGCTCCACTACATTACAGAGCTCTACAGAAGGCACTCAACTCGGTGATTCTTGAGAGCAACTCCCTGGGATACTCAGACAAGTACGATTCTCAAATAACTCTGATCAGCGAGATGATCAGGGATCTGAATTGGTGATAAACACTAGACAGACAGATTATGGAAGCACCAATCTATCCCTCACAACCTGTGATGCTCATAGAATCAGATGCCTCACACCAGGGGTGGGGAGCGAAGTGTGGGGACACCAGTACAGGGGGGAGTTGGTCAATACAGGAAGCAACCAGCACATCAACTTCCTGGAGCTTTCAGCAGCCTTTCTGGCCCTCAAAACCTTTACCACAAACCAAACAGGCATTGTCCTTCTGAAAATGGACAGCATCTCTGCAGTGAGTTATATCAACCAGAGGGGAGGTACGCACTCATTTCAACTGTGCAACGTAGCTCTGGAAATATGGGAATGGTGTCTCCAGAGATGGATATCACTACAAGCAGAGCACCTACCTGGCATTCTCAACAAGGTGGCAGACATGGAATCCAGGGTAATCTGTATTCCAACAAATTCAGCAATCAGTGGGTCCTCTCCAAATAGATTTATTTGTGTCACGGCTAACCAAACAGCTACCCCGCTTCTACAGCTGGAAGCCAGACCTGGAAGCAGAAGCAATAGATTCCTTCACACAAATCTGGACTCAAGCAAGGGGTTATGCCAATCCCCCATGGTGCCTGATTTCTTGTTGTCTGAGTCAGATAAAGAGACAACAAGCCAGAGTAGTTCTGGTGACACCACTCTGGCCATATCAATCATGGTTTCGTCTGCTTCTTGAAATGCTGGAGGAGTATTCCCGCCAACTTCCAAGCATCCCAGATCTAATCTTGAACCCAACCAAACAGGGAGTGCCAAAACTGGTTGCATGGCCCATCTCAGGGAATCCTTTGCTTCACAAGGAATTTCTACACAGGCTTCAGACTTGTTGCTCTCCTCATGGAGAGACAAAACCAACAGTAGTTACAACTCACAGTTTTGCAAAGTGGGGTAGTTGATGTGAGCAAAGGAATAGAAATCCCATTGCTGGACCTGTAGAAGATGTAGTTAATTTTCTAGCAGAGCTTTTTAAAACCCAGGAATACCAATATAGGTCTCTGAATGCATACCGTTCAGCTATATCATCAGTCCATGAGAGAGTGGAAGGGCAGAGTATAGGACAACGCTCACTAGTTTGCAGGGTAATGAAAGGGAAAAGCTATCTAGTACTCTCATTTTTGGGATGTTGGGTCAGTATTGCGCTTCATTAAGCAGTTGGGAAAAAATAACACACAGTCTCTAAAGTGGATGTCAATTAAAGCAGCCATGCTTATGGCTCACACTCGCCCTTCCAGATCAGCTGATCTGTCCAAATTGGACATTTGATCCCGGACATACACATCTAAAGGAGCAATATTCCGACCTGTACGCTTGGCAAAGCAGAGTCACTCAGTGAAGCCAGTAAAGGAGTTTTTCTTCCCTTCCTATGTAATGGATAAATTATTGTGTCCAGTGAGGGCTCTGAAAACATTTGAGGAATGTACAGAAGCTTGCAGGTACTACAGTGTACATGCCCTGAGCCATTCTTAAATTACATTTCGGAAGGCTCAGTTTCCATATCAACATGCAAGTTTGAAGTGCTAGCAGATGACAGGACAGTTGACCCAAACGTTGTTTTGTCCTGTTTTCTCGGTGGTAGAATAGTTGGAAGGTGCTTTTGTTGGACCAATCTGCTGCATTGAGGATGTCTGCTGTTGTGAGACACGACCAAGCAGCTGTTGAACATGCTGTTCCTCTAACTGAATGAGCTTTAAAAGTGTTAGTATCAATGCCTGCTTCTTGGAGGCAGGGTCGTAACCACCTAGCAACTAGTAACTGGTTCATGTTTTCCAATCCATGACAAAAACAGATAGTTGGATTTTTCAGATCTGAAAGAAGTTTATAATTACATGAAGAAGGTGAAGTTGAAATATCAACATGTCCCACCCTGGGTCCCCCCTGCACGTATATCTTAACTTGTATGTATTTGTTTCTTTTTCCTCAAGTGTAGATTGAGTCTGCTGCATATTCACACTGATCTATTAGTGACCACACCTCATACTTGCATGGTTCACACATTCACGGAGTCAGCATCTACAAAGAGCTGGTCAAGTGGAGACATGTGGCATTTATATACTTGAACAGGATGATGACGTATTATGAATACTCTTTTTGTCAAGTGTGCTTCAAAATGGCTACCGTAATTAGTCAATTACATGTAGATAGTATTTCAACTTCACCTTCCTCATCTAATTATAAATAGCTTGCAGGCACTGCATGCCCTGAGCCATTCTTAAATCATGGGGCAAGGCATGGAATTTTCATTACAATATGAAACCTTGAGAATTTATGATTACTGTTGCTGTGGCTACAACACATACATGTATGTATATTTAACACAATTTGATAATTGGTATGATTGATTTAAATATACACAATTCTTACAAATCATGTAGCACTTGAAGTGAGCAAAGATTTACCACCAGAAAATGAACTAGACCGCTGGCTTGGTGAGCCTATTAAAGTTGGAATTCTTTCTACCGATATATTTTTGCTTAACAAAAAAGGTATGTGCTTATTAGTGATGTGTATATTGATCATGTTCATATAGCACTTTGAATTATTTTCAGGGTACCCTGTCCTCCCTAAAGCTCATCAAGTGTTTATTACCAAATTGTTCAAGGTCAGCATGTATAGATTGAAGAAACACATATTATGGTTATTTTGAGATTACAATGCTGGTGTCTTCCATTTGACCTAGTATGGACAGCAGTAAGCTTACAATTTGTTTGTTTTGCACTAATGCTGTGAAACTTTGTTAATAGGGCAACCTCAAATTTTACAGTACAACTAGAAGGAAAAATTAGGAATTTCAAGTGTAAGGAAAAATTTAGAATTTAGGGATCATATAAATAAAAAGTAGTGAAACAAGGGAGGTTGCATGCCTACACCTGAAGATACAGTAGCTAGTAACTGTAGTATCAGACTTGGGTCTGTTAGAGTCTCCACTGGAGGGATGTTCTGTTTCAGTGGAACTGTCACTGACTAGATTCAAGTGCCTACTCAAATGTTCCTGTGTCTGTTGCAACTTGATAACATTGTGGTGTTGATGGTTAACTGTTCTGTTGATCAGTAATCCACACATGGTCTCCTGGTAACAGGGACTTACATAACTCTCTGGCTCTGTGGTGATCATATTAACTTGACCTTTTATGGTATTCTTCTCTTTCTCTTCAGAGCGGACTAGTTAGGGATAGCTGGTTTCAACTGTGGGGGAGAGGGAACTGATGAATGCAGTTGTCTGTTTACAAGGAGTTCACTGGGCGGTAACAGCATTCTGTTGGAGTGATTCTGTATGCAAGCAGTGCTGCATAGGGGTCTTTAGACTTACTGAGAAGATTCTTAATCAATTATCGTCTGAAAAGTGAAGTATCCATTTTGCTTCATTGTCGGCTATGTTCAACCTGTTACACAGCAGTACAAATCAAGAACTGTTCGAAAAGCACTTCTGTCTGCTATCAAAATAGCCACCGTGACAAATACGGACAATTTCCATTACAAAGGAAGCCATCACGTGCTATCGCCAAATCAACACTTTTCGCTATCAGCAAAGATGAATGGGAGACAAAGGAGGACACTGGTAAGTCCATGAAGAATGCATTGTACATACTGTAGTATGCCAAAGGCACCTGTCGGGCCAAAACAACGTCGAATAGTGAAAAAATCAAGCCCATAGCCTTAGCTGTTATCGAGTTACGCTTGTCTGACGGCATCAGTCAGTAGAGAATTCCGTTAAATAATTAAAAAAATATATCTGTAGCAACTTGTTGAAAGCATTTTAGGTTGATCTGAAAGTTTATTTGGGCTTAGTTTTACCTAACCAATACTGCCTCATCGTCATCAGGGGAAATTGAGACTGTTTTTGGGGTGATATTATTTCGCTACTCCTTTGTGGCCCCTGCTATACAGTACTATCATACTGTATGATAGTAGCGCCAGGACTATAACGCTTCTGAAATCCAGCTCTGAAATAATTCTGTGGTGTCTAAATATGCTGCTGAAAGAAAGTGTTGATATGGAAAATTAACACCTTGATATGATTTTGTTAGATGAGGAAGACAAACAGCCTGATTGAAAATACAAGGTGTAGAGGGCCTGCATTCATCGGAACTCCAAAAAGCACATCCCACTGGTGAGTTTGTTATTGTGACATGAAATAGTGTCTGTGCGCTACTTCATTTGGCTTCTAGCCTTGTGACTGTGCTTGCAACTGTGGTCAGTCAGTCAGACAGTGAGACAAAAAATTCGAGTTTTGGGAAAGTTGAAATTTTATATTTGAGTAGGGATCATAGAAAAAAGCAATGAAACAAGAGAGGTCATCAACTAAGAGTAGCGATGGTGTAGTACTACGCCATATAGGAATTACATTTCGGAAGGCTTGGTTTCCATATCAACATGTAAAATTATGGTGACATGTGACAGCCATTTTGAAGTACACGTGACAAAAATAGTGGTCATAATACGTCATCATCCTGTTCAAGTATATAAACGCCACATGTCTCCACTTGACCGGGTTTTTTCTTTGGCTTTGACAGCAAGTTATTTCTCCACGGATTGACCGACATCGACGACATGACTGAGACTAATGCGATTACTGAATGACTTTTTCAAGAACTGCTGACTAGCGTGAAGACACTTCAGGTCGATGTGGCGGCACTGAAAAGCAGTGGGCGGGGCCACTGGTGGCAACAACCCGCTGACCGAAAAGTCCAGTCATGCCACTCTATTATCAGAGAATGAGGTGGCAATCCTCGAAAGAGGCAACGATCTGTATGAGTCAGACTTGTCTGACGATGAAAACCCTGGTAGCGATGATGATGGTGATAACACCTTTAAACTTTCTGAAGAGGGCGACGCCTTTATTGAGGCAGCCTTTAAGACTAGAATGGATGACACTACCAGAACTAAGAAAAAGGTGAAGCTCGAACTTCCTGACTGTAAGTGGCTAAAACCACCTCAGCTAGACAGTTTCATCGCCTCCACCATTCCCAAGGGTGTTGTAAGAGTTGTTGCTGCCGCTCAGGAGACTCACAAACTCTGGCTGGAGGCAACTGCTCCACTGACAGCAATTATTAAGAAAGTGGATGCAGGTGATATAGACCAGGCTGAGGCCATCCAGGGAATAAGAGCTGCCCTGGTATTGTTGGGAAACGCTTCCCAACATTAAATGCCATTCAAAGGAGGAAAGCAGTGCTACAACACCTCAACTAAAGTCGCTGGTAAAAGATGAGGACTTTGCTACCGTAGTCCTTCCTGTTTGGACCAAATTTTTTGGTGAGATTGCTAAAGAGCGATTGGAAGCTGTAGCCCTAATACAGAAGACCCAGACCAAGACAACCCAAACTTTCAAAAGCGCCACCCCCAGAAACAGAGCTACCGGGGCTGCCGGGGTGGCAGCAAAGGAAACAAGTGGTCCCAGCAGAAGGGGAAGCTGGTAGGCTGTGCGTTCAAAAGCAGTAGGAGCTGGAAAGAAATGACTAAAGACTCATGTAGTAGGCAATTTTTTAAATGTGCAAAATACAATTACTCTTACACCAGTGTCAGGGTCCTGTTCAACACCTTGGGGTATTAGTGCACAGCATGAGTCATACAGTCTGTCGCACTCTCTCAAGGAGGACGTTCTTCCACAGACAGAATTGGGCAATCTTGACACAGGACAACTGGGTCCTGCAAATAGTACAAGGGTATTTAATAGACTTACCCACAGTCCACACCAGTCATATCAGCCACCCCCAATAGGACAAACATGCCCTGGTTACTTTGGAGGTACAAAAACTATTGAAAGGGGCAGTAGTGGAATCTTTGCATGCACAGAGAGCTTTATCTCCCATATATTTCTGGTCGAAAAGAAGGGAGGGGACAACGTCCAGTATTGTATATACTTCTAAGTTACAGCCTTTTCTTTCCTATTATCCAAAAATTTTCACAGCACCAACAATCCTCTTCATTATAGTCATTAGTCCAATACTTATACTTTGCAACCTATAGGTTATGGGAATAGTAGTAACTATGGTACAGAGGCATGCATGTACTAAGTGCAGTATATGACATGGATACACAAACATTTAGATAGCTTGTAAATATACACTAATGTACACCGTGACAAAATAACTAGTTGCTCCAAGTGTCATGACAACTGAAGTACCATGAAGTGATTTTTAATTTCACTCACAGGCTAATGCCATTGTGGGTTATATCAGATGTGGTTCCTTGTACCCATCATGGAATATGGAGTGCAGTCTGATAGGCACTTAGGATTTAATCATGCAAATATGTATGGTAATTATGTTGTGTGTATTTCAATTAAGATGAATATTGCGAAATATCATCTAGCGTCAGTATGGGCCACTTTTCAGCAGTACCTAGCCTTGGCAATGAGCAACAATTTAAGAAATGAAGTTTAGATATACTGTATACAATGCAAGCAGACAGGTGCACGTTTACAGACAGGACATGGGTATTATGAACACCAACCAAAGATATACATTAACTGATGTCGTGCTGGTGGCCCACTACTCAAGAAGTTCTCTATGAAACAAAATATGTGGAGAACAGTTTCCTACCATGCTTATTACTAAGTAGTATAATATGTCGGTCACTGCACAGATTAACATGGGCAGAACATACCAACATGGGCAGGTTGTATTGACCATGGAATAATGAAAAGTAAGGAGATATCAAAGCACATTGGAAACTTGGCATAAAGCTGGTTTCTATATAACAGCAAACCACCTGCATGTGCATTGCCTGCAATTATTACCGTGGTCTTGACAGGGGCAGCAGGACAGTTTGTTAATGGAAACAAACACCGCACAAAAACTCAGGCACTGATCAATAATACGAAGAAGCCAAGCATGATACCTCATGTATAACACATTTTGTAGAGTGTCACTAAAACTCCTGTAATGTGCTGATTGTACCAAATTAAGGTTGCCAGTTTTGCTAAATCTATAAATACAGATGTGTAGCGAACTGTTAATCCATCTCAGGTACAGTCACAGGCCAACCACAGCTAGTCACAGGCTACAGTAGAGTCTGACTCAGGCAATAATGCAGACAGTTTGTGGCTATATGGAAACCAGTCTATAGTCATTCATGCACCATGATAGAAAAATTGACCAAGGCAAAGTTCTACAGTGTGCATCAAGGAAATAGACATGGACTATGATTCTCAACCACCAACTGTTCAGTTGCATCAGCATGGCACTGTACCTGTCTAAATGGATGAATGACAGATACAAAAGCACACACCATGCTCCACGAAGAAAGGAACACGTAAAGAACTGTGGTAGCCCAAGACTGAACTCGTATATAACAAGCTGAAGAAGTATATCGTACTCTGAGGTGGGATGGGCTGATATACTGAAAGCAGCAACTCTTGTAGACTACTAGTTTACAGTAATAGCCGTCCAGGGATAAACAAGAAGAGGCTAATACAAATGTAATGATACAAAGGAAACATACCTGTAGAGTCAGCAAGAGTGACTGGCACCATTCAGTTGTTGCCATCCAGTTTCCCGCTCAGCTTCCCGGCAGTTCCACTCGCTGAGAGTCTTGTGAGGGTTGCTTCTGTGCTGCCGTTTGTCTCCATTACGTCAATATAATTCACTGTTCCACACTGTTACAGGACAAGGTCTCAAACACAGCTTCGCTGTACAGCTGTAACTACGCCATAACAGTTGTTGCTAATGATGATACTACGTCAATTGTTTAGGGAGGTGTTATATAGAATACTATCTAAAGAGCCAGGTACAACACTACGAGGTTTAGTGCATGTTTTAATACTGCTGTATAAGTTTTTTTCCCTTGTAAATTGTGTCGTGTAAGACCCGGCAAAAAGAACTTCTCACGTACTGTTTTATAGTGCGTAGGAATATCAGGTACTATGGCCAGGCCCTTACAATAAAGCATTACTGTAAATGGCCTGGTACAGGCCTATAAAACACAGGTACTTAGATAACATGCCAGTCACAGGCTTGTGAAAAGCCTACCTGCTAATATTTAGGAGTAAAGTAAGCCTGTGACGGTATTGTCAGACAGGCCTGCCAGCAAGGCAAATCACATACTGTCACAATAATATTATGGTATTTGTCAGGCATGTAACAAAACTGCATTGTTAGATGCATGATAAATCCATCCTGCAAATGATTTCTTACAGGGCTGGTATATACGTGTAGTCTGGTTGCTATAGTGACTATTGTTACCACTGGTTACTGTATTATAGTGTCACTAATGGCCCACTTAGCATGTTCCAATATCCCTGTACAGTATATAGCAGTTAACACATACACCATGCTGACTCATACACTACACCAGCTTCCTATTTAACAAGGGTTTAAATTTGTATTTATAACGTTACAGACAAGTGTTATGTTTCATTGTGGGATTGAGATGCTACAGGCCTGTATCAGACCTGAATCTATTTTCCACAGGCCTGCCACAGCTCTTGAACACTTCACAAACTCATTACCAGTTTACAATACACACGTTACATGCCTGCTAGCATACTATTATATTTCTCTTTATAGATTCATGATATTGGATAGTCACACAGGACTGACATTTGTGTTCATGAGAGAAAAGGACTGTTACAGGCTTGTAGCCTATTTTATTAAATGTGTAAGTGTTTACAACAGGCTTGTGGCACATTTAGGTGATCCATACAGGCCTGTAATCATATTAGAATAACAGCTTTAGCAGGCCTGTAACCATCTTACTGCCTGTAGCAGGCAGTTTACAGGCCAAAAAGCAGCACATACATGCCTGTATTAGGCTTGCAACAATATAAAGCTTTTGTAAGGGGGGTGTCTGCCTGGAGTGTCAGTATTCTGGCATGGTTGCTGTCCTCTACCATGCTCTGAAAACGGACAACCTCCTCCCTTTTGTTACTTATCACTTGTTAGGTTGTCGGTAGTGTATACAGTATACTGAGCTAGTAACTTGCCGACAAGTATGGCTGTAGTACAGTAATGGATCTCTGGCTGGTGCACAGAATAGCTACCGTTAACCATAATTCTTTCCTGGCATGTATAGATGCTAACTTTCACAGGTCCTCATAGTCAGCTGGTGTCCTAGTAAGACCTCTTGTCCTGTGACAATATTACTGCTAATTCCATGTCTGTTAATTCATGATCTAAATTTTCCAGTTCATACATCAAATGTGTCAGTACAATACTGAAGGTGCATGCACACATACTGTATAATGTATAACATACTGTAGAATAATTTTACAACAGATTCAAAATATTTGTCATTTCAGAATAAATCATTACCCTTGGCTTTCTTGTAGTGTTGATTTAGATACTTCACTGTTGAGGTCTTAAAAATTCCATGTTGTCTTTTTGACAGTAGCTACGATACTCACAATTGGTCTGTATCTGTGATTTATGAGTTGTCATTTCCATAGCATGGCCTGTACTGAATTTTATTTGAGTAGGCTTCTAATGTGTTTAAGATAATTATTAGTGTAGGCGTAGGCAGAAAATTTTAGAAGACAAGGCAAACCTGACTGTTACAGAGCTGACTGCTCTATTAGAATATCAATCGTTTGCAGTAAAGCTCTCTTCATTCAACTCATACTGTTTCCTGGGCCAATGTACTGCCTTGGTTGCCTTATACTACGCCACTGACTCATTGTGGTGAGTAAATGTAGGTACTTTATGAAAATCCCATGAAATATTTATTAAAATAAATTCATTTACCTTTCATCATGTTATAGTTCGACATGAGGTGTACTCAAAAAATCATTACATTTTCAGTATATCAATTTCATGTGAAAATGATGTAAAAATATTACCAATGATTGTGTAGTCACAATTCATTACATTTTCATTACTTTATCACTCAACAATATAGTTTGTGAAAATGGCATGATAGCGATATTTTACAATTTTATGAGATTTCAGCACAAATTCATTACTTTTTAATTACTATCACTGTCCCAAATCCCATATATGAAAAGGTTGTGAAATGAGAATTCACAACATTTTAATGTATTTGAAGACAATTTCATTGCTTTTTAATATACCTTTAAGCAGTTTAGAACCCAGTAGTGAAGGGTAAGCTTCACTGTAAAGTAGATATTCTATTACTGGGCATGGTCTGTATTCAAAAATGCAGCAAAACATTTGCGAATAGGCTATAGCAACACTTGAACTATTGATCAACTAATTGGGTTACAAATCTTCTGTGTCTGACTGGACACATAGTTTTCATCACGTGAGCAAGAATGAACTCCCACAGTCGATTTCGGTCTGAATTTGTAATAGGTGATACCGCTCCCACCTCAAGGTCATGGTACATTAAAAATTTATGTAGTTTAACTTAAATGTACCATGGATAGCCAGGATTTATAAAATATGTATCCTGAAATCTTTTGGAAGTTATGGAACTGTTAACGTGTGTAAGTATACAACCAGTGTGCCCATAAACAAGTGGTGTATGTTAGTGGATTCACTTTACCAGGAATTAGTCCTCTAGGGTTAAATAATGTTTGTGCTATATGAAAAAGCACTTAGGGCTTAGCCTCAAAATAGCACTTTGTATATTTCCATATTGCACAAATAAACTAGACAGTGTTTTGTTAACATATATGTTGTTGTTTTTTTATGTTACATTATAGAGTGCCATTATTTTTGTAGCTGAATATTCAACTAGTGCTAACTGGATCAAGCAGAGTTGACAAGGTGATTATAATACTGTCGTGCTATATCATTTCACTTATTCCATATGCATGCAATAGGGGATTCACTCATACAAATTATATTTGGATCATCTTTACCAGGTACATTTGTCTTTACTTTCTATCTGCAACTACTGTACTTCACCAGAATGTATATAGTGTTCTAGTCAAACATTATTGTGATTAACCAATGCAAAATTATATCTGCTGTATTTATCGTGTGCATTGCACAGACACATACAGTATGTATAGTATGCATACAATTAAAATTGCATATTGCAGCTTCGTGAAGCAGATAACGGTGAAGATGAGTTTTGCAAGGGATATGAGGATTACCTTCAGTGTCCTTTACAAGTTAGAAAGTACCATCTTTTGTGTGTAGTACATTGTATCACTGTGTATTGTGTTCATGTGTAGCCATTAATGGATAATTTAGAGTCACAAACATATGAAGTGTTTGAGAAAGATCCTGTTAAGTATTCTCAGTATCAGAAGGTACAAATGTGTATTATTTTTGCTATTAGAGTAAATGCTTGTGCTTCTGTTTAGGCTATTTATGAAGCCTTACTTGATCGTGTTTCTCAAGATGAAGCAGCTACTAAAATTAGGTACACAGTTATGCTAGTACTGTACAGTAAACTTTGACAAACCCTTGATCAAAACGTAAATGTACACACTGTAGGCTAGTGAGCACCCAAGCACATACATAAAAGTAAAATGTTAAAGGCTCTTATTCAGGCACTTTCAGGATAAATTAAACATTGACAAACATGCGTAGTGTTTTTCAAAGTTTGGTGGTAATCAGTAAAGCTCTGTAAGAAGTTGGAATCAGTGACAGTATCATTTTTACCAGTATGTGTATCTACTATCAGTTACTGACTCAAAAGTGAAGTGGCCATTATGGTTCACTTTTAGTACAATTCACAGCATTGCAACAAAGAACAGTAGGAGAAGCATTTTTGCAACCAATCCAGTTAACATGGAAGTATAGATGATTCCTGTGAGGAAGCCATCAAGCTATCGACACCTTGGGCTTTCAGCAAAACAAAATCGGACACAGGTAAGTCCATGATGCGTGCATTGTACATACTGCAGTATGCCAAAAGGCACCTGTCGGGCTGAAACGACATCAAGCAGTGCAAGCCCGTAGCCTAGACCATTATTGAGTTACGCTTGTCGGAAGACATCAGGTAGTTAGTCAGTCAGTAGAAAATTCCAAACTTATTGCAATCTATTGGAAGTATTTAGGGTTGTACTAAAGAGCACTTGTTGGGCTTGTTTATACCTGACCAATACTCAATAGTTAGTACCAACATTACCAAACGAATGATTTTAGGGCTATATATGGCTCCTATATGGATGAGTGTTTATGACCTATTTTCAAAACTCCAGTTGGATTAATTTGCATCATTGTACAATGTGTTTAGTGGTCATGAACTTGCAGAAAAAGTTCACAAACAACTACAAGAAAAATTAGGAATTTTAACTGGAGTAAAGACTAATGTAGTACCATGATAAAAAGTACTGAAACAAGCTGGATTGGAGTAGTACATAATGTCCGATTGCTGTAGAACAATACGCAAATATCTCTACTGTGTGTTTCAATCTCCGTAACACAGTAGGGATATTTGCTTTTTATTGTTTTACATCATTACGTACTACTCCAATCTAGCTTGTTTCAGTACTTTTTATCATGGTACTACATTTTTCTTTACCCTAGTTATAATCCCTAAATTTTTTTATACAGTAATTGTATTGTATTCAGATACAGTAGGCATAGTTGAAATTCATTCCAGAAATGTTCATCTTCTATCTATTTCCTGACATTCTAGGTCATTAGTAGAGCTAGGGTAAAAGTAATTGACATGGCTACACTATCTATTCTATTGCAGTGTAGTGATGGTAGTTGGTGCAGGACGTGGTCCTTTAGTGAAGGCTTCTCTCAAAGCTGCTCAAGATGCTCAAAGATTAATACGAGTGTATGCAATCGAGAAGAACCCCAATGCCGTGGTGACGTAAGTAAATACATATACTCTTGTACAAGTACATGTAGTAGTTGTAACATAGGCAAATCACAAGTGCCCATGTTACAACTAATATATTCCACTTGGGTTAATCACCTGCAAGTGTGCATGGAAACTGCAGCAATGCTTTGCGAGTGTATTTATATGGGACCATGTGACTTTCGATTGTGGGTAACGTCGTAAGAGCAACGACAAAGCACTGCTGAGAGGCCGAACGTAAGTATATCGTCACGAGCATGCAGATCGCTTCGATTGTGGGTACGCAATTAAACATAGGAAGCCCAAATACGAGCTGAACAGCTCATAATGAAGCTTAAGTGCACTATAAAGTACTTACTATACTAGCCATGCATAAACTAAAGCAGCGAATATGTTTACAGCGCTATAATGGCCTAGCCAATTAAGCGCCACGCCCAGTCACTACGCGTGTGTGACATCGCACCAGGTGTCAAAACGGCAATGTAAAGCCGATTCAACTTCACTAAAGTACTTACTTTACTAGCCATGAATAAACTAAAGTAGTGAATACTATTAACACTAATGGCCAAATCAATTAAGCGCTACGCCCAGTGTCTGTGGGACATCCCACTTGACTATTGAATGTAACATGTTTAATATAAACTAACCTGTGACCTTCATTCAGTAAAACAATGAACTATCTTTTTCCCCCAAGTCCATGATCTATGCCTTGGCTCACTTTAGAAAAACTAAAACCCACTATCGATCTTGTGAAGTGTTGCTATATTAAAGGAGAGGAGATCACACAGTTTCATCAAAGAAATCAAATGATTTCTGAGAATGCTTGGAATGCATTAATGAGAATAGGAGGTAGTATATACAAGTTATATCCCTCCTGGGAGGGATATAACTTGTTATATACTACCTCCTATTCTCGTTACTGCATTCCTGAGCACTGCTAGCATTGCTATTATACCACTTATACACCTTCTCTTCCCTTTGAAGTGAGGTGTGAAAGTGGTATATGTATTTATGTAGTGTATGCAAGGTGTATACCATATGCAATCTTTTTGAAATTTAGTGCACTTTTTAAATATTAGGTTACGTAATCTACAATTGGAGGAATGGGGTAATGATGTTACCGTGGTATCATGTGATATGAGAAAATGGCAGGCACCAGAAAAGGTAGAATATTATTCAGTATGCTCCCATGAACCCCGTCATCCTGAGATTTTATGTACATGTGTACAATATGTAGCAGCGTGTTTACACTAGCGTTATAGTTCGAATCAGTTCGGACTGGAGAGGTTTTAGGATCAGTGTAAAAAATAATTAAAACAAACCGTGCTGAATCGCTCTGGTTTGGGCCAGGGGGTCTGGGGTGCTCTAGACCGCTCCAAGCTCCAGGTGTAAATGAATGTGAACCAGTAGTTCAATTTATCCTGTTACAAACGGGGTGCATATATGAAGAATTATGCACTAAAGCCAAGGCTGAAATACTTGGCGATCCTCACTTGGATGGATAGCAAAGTTTTTAGGCTGTTAGAAATATGGGGGAGGATAACACTCAAGAGCAGCTTGAAGGTTCTAGAAGAAATAAGCATGTATGTGAAAGAATTGCAGAGGAACTTTGTTTGTACGGAATCAAGAAAAATGGAGAACAAGTACGTTGCTAAGTCAAGAAGTTAAGGCTAGAATATAAAAGGATTAAAGATGGACACAAGCAATGGGAAACAAGCGGAAACAGTGGAAGTATTATGACAAGGTTAATGACATTATGGGTAACAGACCATCTGTCACACCGCCAGTTACAAGACTCTGTATGTCCATCAACATCCTATACAGAGACGATAATGGAGGGGAAGAGGATAGTAAAGATGTATCAGGGAAAGAGACAAAGTGTACCGGTAATGTTTCAGAGAAGAGTGTCAATGGTAATGGAAAGAAAAGGAAACATATCATGACAGAAGTTATGGAATATATCATGATGAAAGCTATGAAAACTGTTACCGATGGACTCAAAGAATCAGAAAAGATGTTTGTGGAGTTTGAAGAAAAACACATGAAGTTTGAAGAAAGAATGAATCAGAAGGACCAAGAGCATCAAATGGAAGTGATGAAGTTGTTGGTTAGCCGTTTGACTCCCCCTAACCCTGCCCAATACCCACTGTACCAACCATACTCATCACAACCAGGATACTGCAATCCTATTGATGGGTTGTGACTACATACATAGTGTGAACTAAGAACTACATTACTACCATTGAATACATGATTTGTATACACAACATGTGTAATCAATTGTTTTAATCACTAAAGTTTATGATGACAAGTATTCCACCAAAATGTTCCTAATAACCACTCCTTCACGACTACTGCTGCTGCTGCTGTAGTGGTGGTCATCATGAAAGATGTCCGTTTTGATGCTATCATGATCTGTTCTACTGTCAGTCTTCGTCAAAAGAGTCCCCATGTACCTCACAGAAGTTATGTAGCACATAGCAAGCTGAAACAATGTGTGGCACATTATCAATGTGGATGTCCATCCGTTTGGATAATCAGCGCCATCGTGCCTTTAGTCTCACTCTAGCTCTTGACAATGTATAGTTAAATTACTTTTGCTCACAGGATAATGTTGGAGAATGGACAAAAGGCTTCATTAGCCATGATTGTATAGGATATGCAATATCTCCTACCAACAGTGTGGGTATATTACGGCCACCAATTTGTAAATTATTACCTTGATGGAGCTGTTTGTTAATTTATTTATGATATAAGAGGGAACCCTAACATCATATACACTTTCCAGCCAACCTACACAGATGTTCCTAAGCATGCAATTATGATCAACCACAGCTAGTACAATCATAGAATAAAACCATTTTCTGTTGTAGTTGTCTGTATGGTTCATAGTGGGAGGAGTCACTGAAATATGAGAATCATCAATAGACCCTGCTCACTGTGGAAAACCCCACTTGTCCTTAAAGCCTTGAACAACCTCACTCTGTTGATCACCAGCAGGGGATGAAATGTACAAAGTCATCAATTCTATGATGATAGTCTTGCACGTTTCATGTACCACCACACATGATGTACGTCTAGCTACTCCTAATAAATGGGCGACTGTGCAATATTCAGATGTTGTTACTAAGATCCACAATGTTATGGCCATATGTTCTACAGCCAGTGGCTTTCTCAACCTCGTCATTTGCTTCTCCAACACACCCCTCAGTTGATCACACAAACTCCTTACTCATTCTGAAATTCTGCATCCAGTTGTGCTGGCTAAAGTTTTTTAACACAACGTCTTCCCACCAGTTGGACGATAGAGGAAGCATTCAAAGTTGCTTGGGGTTCTGAATAGTGTAATCAGAATGCATCATCAGTACCACAGACATTGTCACAGCTATCAGTTTCCACTGTTTCTGTCGGTTTTTCTTCATTGCTTGCTTCCTGGAATCATTTCTCCCCCGTTTAGATGGTACAACACATTGGGAACCAAGCAGTAATGTTTCGACAAAGTCTACCATTATTATTGAAAATGCGATTGTGGTTTTGCAATTTGACTGATGAGAGCGACTCAACAGCGAAATATAAATGCAGCTCAGCAACCGGTCTGAACCGAACTGAATTAATCTCAGCAAATCGACCTATAGTGTAAACACACTGTAAGCATGGACCAGATCTGCAAACAAGGGTTGTATAGTATAGCCTTTCAAATTTTGGTTCGATTTCTAGAACTAATACCAAACTTAGGAACTAGTGAACAAACTTTTAAAATAGCTAAACTGCACAGAACTGACCTTCATCTCTAGTGTAATTGCACAATCACATGCCAATAAATTGATAATTGTCAACTTTTCAATAAATGTTGACATCATCAACTGCAACATCAAAATTTGATACGATAACAATATGAAAATATTATTGAAGTATCGATATTTTGTTGATATATCGCACACCACTACCGTCATGTTTTAAATTATCAATTACACTAAGCAAAAAGTACCATGCATGTGAACGAATTTCAAGCTAGTACTTTGTTAGCAAGTCAAGGTATTAGTTGTCAAATACATGCAGTTGGAAAGGCTGAAAGAATCCTTTTCGCAGATCTGGTCACAAATGTAGTACAATGACTTCATACAAACACATGTTACCTGTATAACTTTATTTACCCATAGGCAGATATCATGGTCAGTGAGCTATTGGGATCGTTTGGTGATAATGAGCTATCACCAGAATGTCTTGATGGAGCTCAGTCTTTTTTAAAACGTAAATTGTGTCTGCATGTATGTGTGCATGCATGCACACGTATGTGTGTGTTTGTGTTGAGTGTTTCATCAGTGGTGTCTGGATGTGCATGCATATTTTATGAATTATTTATGAATTGTGATATTCCATATTTCGTTTTAAGAAAAGTCTTTATTTCTTAACATTACCCACTTAAGTTTCATCACTGACCTAGTCTACATGAAATTTTCCTCTTTTACATGAGTATACAGTATATTAAAACTGAAGATACACATGTAATAATTAAGTGCATGACATCACTACATCATTCAACAAATTATGAAATTACAAATTCTATCAATATTAGTTTGTAGAAGTCTTTACTGTTCATGAGAAAATATGTAAATTAAATGGCAGGCAATAGCAACACCCAAAGCCAATTTGCAACCAGTTTTGTGGCTTGCTTTTACAAGTACTAAAGTTTGAATGATATCTGATTCTAAACAGCCAAGGTGTGAAAAATAGGATCATGACCTCCAAGAAAAGGTCAACTTGAAAAAGCTGTATGTAGCCTGAGAGCAGTCATGTGGATTTATAAGTCTCCAGAAGGGGTAGTTGGAAAAGGCAGATATGGGCAAACACGGATGTGGACATGGATGCGGACACGGACATTTTCAAATACACTTATGACGCAACAGTTAATTCATACCTAACTTTGTTCTGTATAGTAGTCTTCACCAGACATGGTCTTAAATCACGTAGCAATTATCCATTTATAAGTGCATGTGTGAGGATTGGCTAACACGCTACAAGTACTATAGACGATGTACTATTGTACATTCAAGTACTAATGCAGTTACGTAATTGTACAAGTATACTGTCAGTAGGCCAGATCCAGGAGCTTTCAGCTTTCAGTATAAGGCGCAGGCGGTTATACCTACTAAGATCACCATATTCTGTTAGAAAATGGTATGCATAATATGCTTTGATCTTTGGAGGATAATGAGGTCTTTAAAATCCACTAAGAGACCTGCTAGCAGGTTCTTAAAATGGTTAGTAACCTGCTAGCAGAAAAGACCTCAAGCATCACAAATCTCACTTTCGATCATTGATTTGCAATGCTCCCTCCAAGCATAATCAGGCTGATAGCCTACAGTGGGTGACCAGTCACCCAGGCCAACATGTGGTTAACCACTCTATTCATTTTATAGCCATGCCTAAAAGAATCTGATTATGGGAGGTACAATCTAACATTGTACGTACGTTTGTCACAATGAACGGAGAAGTCCAAAAATTTCACGGAAAGTTCTGTTTAGCGCCCATCTGTTTCTAGAGTGTTTTATGGCTGTTTTTGTTGTCTATTAACTATGGATGGACTTTACCAGGAGCTTATGAGCCGCCGAATGTGGTGAAGGAGCATGAAACTTACGCTGCCTGCCGGGTGCCATCAAAATCCAAATTCATTAGCAATTAGTTTCCATATAAGGAAAGTAAAATCTCATTAGCAGACGCCACATACTAATTGTGAACAACACTCGTAGCAATTTATTTTAAAAACGTGACGTAATTTGGATTGTGATGGAACCGAGTTTCATGCTCCTTCGGCGGCTCATAAGCTCCTGACTTTACCAAGAGCTAACTAGGTAAGCTTCCTTGTAGAACATTATTTTTGCTACGTGTAATGTGGGTGTGGTACATATTAGAAACCGTGCCTGTTCTTCATGCTACTGTGGCACCACTGAAGGCACATCTTGTGACAACTTGTTTTCATCATATAAATTCACACAAGCTGCTTTTTTGACACACATGTTCTTTAAATCCACGAAGATCCTTGTGCTAGGTCTCTAATAACCTACACTTATACTGGTGTACACATGCTATAGAAATCTAATGCATACTCACAGAGATGCAACTGGCATGCCCCAACTTAGCCTTGCAAGCCAGGTATATAGTTATCGGTAGCGTGCTAGCCTATCCTCTGCAAATGCGTTTATAAATAGATAAGCGCAACTTGGAAGTTGTTCTCTGTGTCTGGAAGCGAAGGCTACTGTATAGAACAATGTTAGGTATGAAAAATTGCTGTTGTATAAATGTAAAAGTGTATTTTGAAAGTGTCCGTGTCTGATCATACGTATGTGCCTTTTCCAACTACCCCTCCAGAAGCACAAGCTTAGAAAGTTAACTGACAATGGAATGTTTTGTGCCACTTTTTTGCAAGTCTAATCATTCAATTTATACATATGTACATCTCTTATTCTCACAGATGATGGAATTAGCATTCCTTGTTCATACACTTCATATGTTGTACCAATTTCTTCACCTAAATTACATGCTGACCTAACTAGTACAGAAATCAAGCAAAAGGTACTATTATTACTATTATTTTGTATAGCAGCTTTTATTGCTCACCAATGATAGTCTGCATCATTATACTGTGTACGTATGTATAAGTAGGTGTGCATATGTGATGTAGTTCACATGCTTGTCTTAATACATTCTTTTAGGGCAATGAAAATTTTTATGAAATGTTATATGTCGTACGCCTTAAAAATGTACATTTTCTAAGTGATGTTCAGCCCTGCTTTACTTTTGTGCATCCCAAGAAAGGTGAGTACACAGTTCGTGATTGTAGTGTAAGGAAATTACATGAAGTATTGCTGTTTACGTTTACTACATCATTGGTATTCTTTATCATTGATTATTGTCGTGCATATCTGATTTTGCCATGGACACCTCAAAAAATTGAAGAGGATTTAAATTTAGCAAAAAAAAATGTTATGAGGAAAGAATGTGGGTATGCTACCTGGCTTTCTGAAGTTTTTTGTATGTTTTTATGTTCATCTTCCTGGACCCATATGAACAAAACATCTTAGCCCTTAAACCTGCAAAGAAATTTTGGGAAACGCATGTTCAATATGGGCATGCATGGCAACACTACAAGGGGTAACTTAGCTTACAACTACATATTGATTCAAAGTCTGTTTACTGGGTTACTTGGAAAAAGTTAATGAACATTGTAACTACAGTGATTTAAGCGATAAACAACAATGAGTTGTATCTCCGTGTTTCAAAATTCTAGTTATGTGTTTAATTTTGATTGTGGGTTTACTCACATGAGTTGTATTTGGCCTGATGAAAAATGTGTAATGGCAAATCGAACGGAACTTGTTGCAAGGTTGTAAGAGCAACCACCATCGAGTTGTGGCATCACCGTTTAGGGTTAAGGTAAAACCCTAGATATCACTTTAATCTTTGTTACATTATGTAGAATGGCATAAATTGCGTAGCCATAAAACAGATGCTTCAAATTTTACAGCACTTTGTGCAAGGCATACATATCTATTAAGTTTAAATTGGATTGTGTGGGTTTAAGGTTTAAGCTAAAAGCAGCCTAATGTGTATACACTGTATATAATGTTTTTCATGGGCCACGCCATAAACTGCTTCAATGTAAAGGTTTCTTGCCTGGAAGGTTTATATTGACTCTACACATTCTACACTTCTCACCCCAAAAACTAGCCTCACTTTTCCCTGATGACAATGAAGCTAGGTAAAACTAAGCCCAAACTGGCCTTCAGGTCAGCCAGAAATGCTTTCAGCAAGTTGCTATAAAATTTTAAAGAAAATTGATAAAATGGAATTTTCTACTGACTGAATGATGTCTTCAGACAAGCGTAACTCAATAATGGCTAAGGCTACAGGCTTGATTTTTAACTGTTCGACATCGCTTTAGCCGGACACATGCCCTTTGGCATACCACAGTACGTACAATGCTGGATTACCAGTGTCCTCCTTTGTGTCCCATTCATCTTTGCTGACAGCGAAAGGTGATTTGGCGGTAGCACGTGATGGCTTCCCTTCATACTGGAAATCATCCATTAGTGGCTACTTTGATTGCAGAGGTGATTTTCAAATGGTTCTTGATTCGTAATGCTATGTAACAGGTTGTACATAGCTGACAACAAAGCATAACAGATACTTCACTGTTTAGACGATAATTAATAGCTGGGGTGCACGGCGCCATTTCTTTCTTTTGATGTGGTATACATGGGTTCACCAGTCATAATGATTTATTTTACAAAAAGTTAACAAACAAGTGCACTAAAAATTGGTTTTTCAACTAGAGTAGGGACCATAGCATATTGATAAAAAGTACTGAAACAAGCTGCAGTAGTGCACGATATTAAATCATAGTAAAACAATAAGTGTTGTTTCCCTACCGTGCTCGATACAACATTCCCAGTGCGTTGGAGTATCAAAACGCCACGCTGGGTTATAGCTACCATACAGTTAGACAGAGTGGTGCTGCTACTGTATGATATGTTAGTTATCACCCTGTTGCGGAGCCACTCAGTCTCGTTCGTGACATCATAATAACCGCGAATGGTATTGTTTACCAATGGAACAAAGAGCCAAATAAGGAAATATTGATACAGAATACCAATATAGCACTTAAACCAGCTAAATCTTACAAGTAATCCTTTACACAGTAACACTACAAGTTACCAATACGATAGTTTAACAAATTTCAAGAACAGTCTGCGATGATTTTTGCTCTAGCAATCACTCCCAACGGTCACTATGGTGAAGAACTAACTTCCTCTAGCTTCATGGTTCCATCTCGGATTACGGTAGTCACTTGCTGGTCTTTTTTTCTATTGTACACCATACGACATCACCATACCAACTTCTGACGATGGCAAATCGTATCTGGAACTGCTGCTTCATAACACCGCCCTTTGCTACAGTTTGTAGGCAGTATGTAGGGTCTCTCTTGTAGCCACAAAGTACAATCTCCACGCAATTCAGACAAAATCTTGAGCACAGTGACAGAAACTCAAACCGGAACTTAATTTTACTATCTGTAAACTTTTGCGCACTCCCGTGCACTGGGATATAAAATAGTTATATCCCGTATACTCGGATGATATCATTGTTATTACACTTGTCCTTGGCTCCGCCTCGGACTCGTGTAATAACAATGATATCCTTGTAACGGGATATAACTATAACTTAATTGTTTTACTGTGATTTATTATCATGCACTACTCCAGCTTGTTTCAGTACTTTTTATCGATATGCTATGGTCCCTACTCTAGTTGAAAATTCCAATTTTTTGTGTAATTTTGTTCTCCTTGGTTCACAATTATAATGTGCAGTAGAAAGTGTAACTGCAAGGTAGCAACATAGTCTAGTGGTAGAATTGTAGTGTGACATTTAGAGGTCCTGGGTTAGGTCCTCCAAGCTGTTGCACATTTTGAGATCCTAAGTTTTTATATTTAATTATGTGACTGTCATACAAAAACAGCCTATGAACACTCATAGCAACCTTTGCTGAGTTAAGTTAACAAAATTCAATAATGCAAAACACTATTAGATTTTTGTCCATGGAATAAGTTGCTTCATATAGAACTAGAGGTGTGTGATATAGAATATTTTCCTATCACGATTATTGCACACAACATATCATGATATATATACAACTCATCACTCAGCTAGTGTACTTACAATGATGACACTTGTAACAGTGATGTACTAGAAGTACAATGCAACATGGTACATGACTTGAGAAAGTGGTTTGCCAATGACTTTGATATCCAGCCAGTTCAAAGAATCGATGCACTTTGACTCGTTATATTGAGCGACATAGAGCTTTGTATTGTGGGACTCATTTTTGTAGTGGTTGCTAAGCTTAGTACATTTGCTAAGATAGACTAGTTGGTTGTTACTAAAGGATAATGAAGGCACAAAATAATTGTTTGGGCGATTGTGGATGCGTATTTCTACCCACTGCGTATCAGCCTTTGAACAAACCAAGGAACAGCAAAGCTACTACTGTTACATTGAAATAGGTTAGTAACTTACAGTCCTAAGTACTTAACTTAATATAATAACTTACTTACTGTCCCAATAGCGAAGTTAGTTGGCTTAACTTAGTACAAAAATGATAACAATATAAACTCCATCCCACAATTGCAAGTTTTCTAACATTGCATGTTGAAGCACAGTAACGTATTAATGACGTTTTAACGTATGGACAACGTTTTGATGGCTATTATTAGCCCACACTATTAAAACCACAATTGATCTTCAGATGCTACTCTATAAAACAAATGGGATGAGTTCTCGTTAGTTCTTTCATCTATTAGGTGAGTGCACCCCAAGTTGATATTGCCTGGGCAATATGCGAGTTAAACACCGAGCGGCACCTTTGAATGCTCATGCTAAAGTGATATATATATCAATATATTGTAAAAAATTATATCATTGTATAATTGGGGCGAGCCTGAGCAAACCCCACAAATGGCAGTAGTCACTCGTACATACGACCATACGTCTGACCATTCCCGAGAGTTTACTAACGAACACGGACAGCCCCACACTAGTAGTGCTCAACTGTATGTACGACCGTACGTCTGACCATTCCAGAAAGTTTACGTAACAAACACGGACAGTCCCACACTGGTAGTGCTCAACTGGTACATACGACCGTATGTCTGACCATTCCCGAGAGTTTACATAACGAACACGGAAAAGTGCACCACATGGCTTAGAATTTGTCACTTCGCTCACAACTCATTCTTATCTACATTGACATGGACAAAGAAGACCGTCTTGAAAGAAGGCCGGGAGAGAACAAGAAAGGGCGAGGAGGGAACAATGGCTGGTGAATGCCTGGGTGAATGGTACGTCACGTTGACGATAACTTCCTGTACGAAAAGGCCGTATTTGCGCCACTTGGCTTAGAATTTGTCACTTGGGTTACTACTTCTTATCTACATAGACATGGACTGTCTTAGAAGAAGGCAGGGAGAGAGAGAACGAGACAGGGCGAGGACGGCAGCAGAAATGCCAGAAGCAAGTATAAACCTGATAGACGCCATGCACACTCGCAGAAGAGAGCATGCAATTGGCCAATGAAACTGCAGAAGACAGGGAGATAAGTCCTAGCTGACTATGCTTCCACACAGTTATGTAGCTATATACTGGCAGGCCACTGATGAGCCTCCCAACTTGAACTTTTTTCCACCTTCCTCCAGCTACCTCTAGAGTAGCCTGAGCATTTCTGTGTGTATAGCTACAAACATACACACACATTAAACACTATTCATGGAAATACAGTTGATGCCGCATCACTTTACATAACTCAGGCTCGCCCCATCATGCTTTTAGCATCTGTCTAGTATAGAATCTTTATATCTATATTATAAAACTGAAAAGCCGTCCGTTTGTCTGCATTCCATTTGATGTCAGGCATGTACTCTTGAACTGCTGCACGTTTCGAAGCGTCTTTGTGTTTAAATAAGCGCTCATTATCCAGCTCTACAATGACGGTTTCGAAAAGTTCGTGCAAGCTATCATTTGTCCATTACTGCTCTTTAAATGCGAAGGTATAGAAGAAAAATGACTTAAATTCTTTCTATAAACTGCAAGTAAACACCTATCTCAGTCCATTTTTACAGGTCTTTATAAGACAAAAATATAGTTGTAATCTTGAGTGTAGGACAGGTATGTGAATAGGTTAGACAGCTGTCTTATGTGCAGGAGGTTGTGGGTTCAAGTCTGGTTTGTGAAAACTTTTTTTTTTATTTGGGCACCTTTTCAGTGCACCTTTTTTTTTCGTTCAGGTACCTTTTCAGTACACCTTTAAGTCACTCTGGGTACCTTTTCAGTATAATCATTTTTTTCTCTAGGTAAGTTGTTGAAAGTTCAATGTGTAGCGTGAGTTCGAATCCTGTACTGTATATAACTGTAAACACATGATCATACACGTTACATTTGCCGAGACTGTACACACGTGATATTGCAAATTCAAATTTCATTTGATGTGCTGTGTAAGCATGCCACTTAAGTGAAAACGATCGTCTACCTTTTGTGCGTCTCAAGCAAAGAGACACAAGCAGAACCAAAGATTGGATCCAGCGAAGAGACAGGAAGAAGCAGAACGACAAAGACTGCACCGCCAGGAGGCTTCCACTCGAGCTACCACCTCAACTAGTGCCAGGGTCGACTCACAACATAGACGACGACAATGTGACGCAGAAGCCCATCGTGTGGCCAGCCAGGACGAAGAAAGAAGATCACAGGAACGGATCCGCGATGCATCTGCCCGTCGACTGGCCCGTGAGGACCCACCCACCAGAGAAGAACAACAGCGCAATACAGCTGCCTGTCGACTGGCCCGTGACGACCCAGCCACCAGAGAAGAATCACAACAACGCAATACAGCTGCGCATCGACTTGCGTGTGAAGACCCAGCTACAAGGAGGGAGAAGCAACAACAAAATACAGCTGCTTATCAACAAACTTGGCACGCTACAGAGCTCAGGAGCAGCAGGCTAACACCACACGCAGACAACAGGTACATGCAAGCACACACCCAAGCTTTAGGGGGCTTAACTATCAGCCACACAACTTCTTCATCACTACAGATGTAGGCGCACTTAGTGTAGAATGCACACACTGCGGCGCATTAAAATTTCCCGAGGAGACGGAATCCCTTTGTTGCTTGAAGGGTAATGACCAGTTAGAGGCATTTCCCCAGCCTCAGTCATTCTTAAGACACCTGTATGAAGGTACAGACACGGCGGGTAAACATTTTCTACGTAACATACGTAAGTACAATAGTGCATTTCAAATGACGAACTTTGGCTGTAACGAGATAACTAAGGCTGACTTCAATCCTTCATTTAGAGTACAGGGTCAGGTCTATCATCGTATAGGTAGTTTAGTTCCATCAGCAGGTGAGTCTCCTAAATTTACAATCAGCAAACTGAATTAGCTACTAGATGTGGGATAGTTGATAGGTTAAGGCTTGACATAGTTAGGGGCATTAATGAGCTTTTGCATGACAATAATCACTATGTTCAGCTTAATAAAGTAGCTAAAGAAATATTTGAGCAGCATGATGAGCCAGCGAATGTTAGAGTAGTGATTAACGAGAACAAACGGCCTGTAGGAGAGCATGCTAGGAGGTATAATAGCCCAATGTGTGACGAGGTAGGAGTGCTAATGCCTAATGATAATGTAAATAATAGGGACATAGTTTTGCACTATAGGGATGGGTCTTTGCAGCACATTTCTGAACTTCATAGGGGATATGATCCTTTGCAGTATCCTTTACTCTTTTCTTATGGCACTGATAGATGGCACATCAACCTGAAATTGGCTAATGGTAGGAAATTAACAGCCATGGTGTATTACCGCTACCACATCATGGTTAGGCAGCAAGTGCCTGTATTGCTTAAGGCTAAACGGCTTTTCCAGCAATTCTTGGTTGACGCCTACTGTAAGATTGAAACTGAGCGCTTACAGTTTCTCAGGCGTGAACAAAAGTCACTACGTGCTGATTGCTACCAGGATTGCGGGATGCAATGGTAGATGGGGATGGTGACCCCAGGAATGTTGGTCGTAGGGTGATCCTACCATCATCATTCACTGGTGGACCACGCTACATGCATGAGCGTCAGCAGGACGCAATGACCTACATTAGGAAGTTTGGCCACCCCAATCTCTTCATCACCATGACCACCAATCTTAATTGGCTGGAGATTAGGAACAATCTACTACCAGGTCAGGAGCCTCTGGACCATCCAGACTTAGTGGCCTGTGTGTTTAGGCTTAAGGTGAAGAAATTGTTAGAGATGCTCACAAAGGAGATGATTTTTGGGAAACCATGGGCTTGGCTCTACTCAACAGAATGGCAAAAGCGTGGTTTGCCACATTGTCATTTACTGTTATGGCTTATTCCGGAGCACAAGATCACTCCAGATAAGATTGATGATGTCATCTGTGTTATCCCATGCAATAGAATGGACATGGCTGTCAACAATGGCAACAGGCATAGCTACCCTCTCAGTTTCTTACACTGAGATGCTGGACATCCATCACAAACTGCCATCTATAATGTTGCACTATATACATAGTAGCTATCTTGCACAATCCCACTGTATAGCTACCAAGTGAATTCATATCTATATGACTCAATAACCCTATCACTTACAGTGTATACAAATACAGTAACCAAATCCTTAATTGTATGGTATGCAGTGTCTACAAAACCAGCCGTATGCCTGGAATGACACTCTTACAGTGCCTCATGTATCATTACTGAATTATCACCAGTCCATTACTGATATAAACAAATATATAGTAATAACCAACCGTAATTTCATTTAATTTCTATGTGTATACCACCCTGCACGATAGGGCAGGTACTACAGCTAGTTGTGATATAAGCCTAGGTAAAGATTTTAGCTATAATTAGAGAAAAATGTACCCAAGATGTCATTGCACCTTGTACTTGTTTTTGATAAAAGAGCTTGCAATGTTGTCTGCTGATATATATCACTTATACCACAGCTGCTTGGGATTTTGCTGACATATACACCCACAGCCCTCAGGCTTTGGGTGTATATATCAACAAAATCCTTCACAGCCATGGTATAACTATTACACACACACACACACACACACACACACACACACACACACACACACACACACACACACACACACACACACACACACACACACACACACACACACACACACACACGCACCGCACACCACTATACAGAAGTCCTATTGAATCCAAAAATGTTCATAGATTTTAATGTGAAATGTTAACGTTTTTCATGGACAGGATATTTCTGTTGTAAATTTAATCATGGAGAAAACCTAACCAAAAAATTTACATGAAAAAAATTTCATGGCTCCTTTGACATTTCCTGCACGCATGATTCATTGACAGATTGTCTAGTAGTGAAGGACAAACTACAATTAGCGATATCTAGCAACCATTGCTATATGAAACTATATCTAAATGTGGTATTTACCTTAGGTAAGCAACCAAGTTGGTCATTTACTTTCAATAGAATTGCATCATACTATAGAATAATATTTCTATTGGCCATTGGCAATCACTTATGGTATTCAAGTATTATATTTGTCAACAAATTACCCTTACTAAACTTTGTTTAGTATCTATATTTACATTTGGTATATCCTATTAGATATTCCTACCAACAATGAAAGATTTTGTTGTTTAAAGTTTCCTGTTACAACTAATTCAACTGTACATGGATTTGCTGGATTTTTTGATGCAGTCCTCTACAACCAGATCAATATAAGTATGTTTATATTAAATCACGTGTTACAATTATGTGTGCATACAGAGTGAATTCAGTTGTACATAACAAATACATTCAGTTATACATATACAGCTGTAGTGCCAGAAATAAGTAGTCAGTATTGAGTGGTCATATGCAAGATTAAATTTACAGGTCATTTCCACATTTGGTTGGCTATCCTGCACTTCTGGGAATACCCTATGCGGTGTATATGCAAGTTGCATAAAATGAAGTAACTGCAACTTTTATTCATCTATGTAACACTTTCACACCTCAGATCAAAGGAGCCGCCCGGGCTACATGTCGTGTGTACTATGTATCCCAGCTAGCCAGGCTACATACGAAATGTAGCTGTACTACAACTGGGCAGTGATTATATAGATGTTGAGGCCAAAATTGATTGTGGGGATCGATTAATACTCAACATGATTAGGATGCACAACTTGGATTTTGCCATGAAAACCACTCAGATGGAAAGCATTTTTTATCCTTTCCATTGTATGAGTTGAAAAATGTTGGGCTAAGGTGAGAACTAGTACTATAGCTTATTCACCGATTGTTTCCACACGTTTTTGATTACAGACACACACCCATCATGAAGCTACCACTCTGCATGGAGTAACCACTATACAAGCAAGCTTACCTATCATAGGCTTTTAGTGTACTTTTTCCATAAACGATTCAATAGCACTGATTAAATATACATTAACCGAAATTCTCCGTGATATCTCTAGGATACGTCCGTTCATACTGCAGATTGCACCAATCTTTAAAAATTGCATGACGCATGCGTGTATGCGCACACAAGATTTAAAAACATTTTGTTTCACGGAACAGGTTGCTGATGCCGAGGACTAAGATTCCCAACGTAAGCAAATTGTTCCGTGAAACAAAACATTTTAATTCTTGTGTGCGCATACACGCATGCGTCACGCAATTTTTAAAGATTCGTGCAATCAGCAGTAATAATCGAACGTAACCAGAACTTACCCTGTACTAGGTATTGACCCATAATGAAAATTTTAGGTATGCATATATAATATATCCAGTGGCTGTACTTGTATTGGCTTGGGTGATTCATCGCACTGTACAGGCTATCAGCCTGATAAGTGTTACATATTAGCTGTAACACGGGGCATTCGGGTTTTGCCTGTTTTGTATGCCCTCATGCCCGTGTTACAGCTACAGTATTACATGTAGTACACAGGTGTGGTCTCAGGCATACAAGCATTTTGCTTTGGCTCTGAATCACACTATAGATTGCATATTTATAGTAACACTCCACATTGATCTTGTATGTGTTTGGTGACTTGTGCTAATATTTTGTCAGGTATTGCTCCAGCTAATTACTCTAAAGGCATGTTCAGTTGGTTTCCAGTATATATACCGATCAAGGTAACAATATTATTGTGTATTGTTATCATGGACAATTGTACATTCGTTTGTACAGTATGTATGTATGTCTGTATATCCCAACAAGTCTCTAAATAATTTCTCTGTTGAAGTACTAGGTATAAATATGTGCAAAAACCTGACACAATAGCGCAAGCCTAAATTTCTAGTATAAAGCAAGGAAAACAATGGGTGAAATATTTGTGTATTATTGAAAAAATTCCATTAATTTTTTGAACGTCTCTTTCTTAGTGAAGGAAGGGACTAACTATAGAAACCTGGATATCATCTTATTCGCCTACTCAAGAGGAGTTGGAAAATCGTTGTTTCGTTATAGTAGACCCAAGAATATGCAAGTTATGATCATTTGTTTATGTCACGTCGAAGCGATCATACGAGATCGATTTTTCTTCATGAATTTTGCCTCTCTATGCAGTGAAGAAAGGTTATAGAAGGACAAACTTATCCAGTAAATAATTTCCGTATCCATGGCGAACATGATGGTGAAAATTTCAACCCAGTACATCAATCTGTTTGTACGTTACAACCATTTTAGTAAGCGCCTGTAATTTATTTTCCCTATACTTGCTGAACAAATCGATGTTTCTGTTGTACTTTGTAGGGCTGTAACTCCGAAAGATGTTGGCATGTGAGGCTGAAACTTTGCCAGAAGATATACTTAGCTAAGTAGATTATAAATATGTAATAAACAGGAATTTGAAAAATGCGCTATTGTGTTGGGTTTTCGCAGATCCGGTTACACATATTCCTGATACCAGATATCTATAGCCGTTATGTTAGAGTTAAAGCACCGCCACACGTGTGTACGGAAAATACAGTACGAGGGGGTGTATCGAGAGGCTAATACAGCATGAGGCGAAGCCGAGTGCTGTATTTGCCTCGAGAACCCCCCGAGCACTGTATTTTTCGTACACACAAACAAGGCGGTGCTTTAAGTGTTATATTGTACTTCCTGGTCGCGTCTGGCTCGGAGCGATTTTCTCTAGTACTCAAACTGCTGCGATTTTTGGTGATAAGGATATCAGTAAGTGTTTAACTATTCTATTTCTACGAACTAATAGGATTAGTTTGGCTAGTTTTAGCGATTTACAATGTCACGCACGTGATCAGTCATGCTGTCTTAGTGGAGTCGTGTTTTAAAAGCTTCGTGATCAGACGATCAGTAAGTGTTATACAATCTATTCCTAGCTGTAGAATGAACTCGTAGGATTAGTTTGGCTGGTTTTAGCGATTTACAGAGTTGTTTACGTAACATTCCACAAATAAATTCTCTGCATAACTGTCCTGTATTTGCCCAAGTGTGCTGTATTTGCCCAGTTATGCAGTTGATTAGTAGTGTATGGAGAATACGATACGTGGCATCGCTTTGATCCTCCCACGCAAAGTACAATATATGTATGTAACTTATTTTTTGTTGCTGTTGTTCTATACATGTATTACTGTATTGGGTTGCTATATGCAATAATGTACCAGATTCACACCGCATCTAAAAGAAAACCTCAGGGTTAGTTTATCATATCATACTGTGTATTAGGAATCATTTAAGGTTTTCCAAAAATATCACCCTAGAAACCATCC
Organism: Dysidea avara; assembly: GCF_963678975.1. Taxonomy (NCBI): domain Eukaryota; kingdom Metazoa; phylum Porifera; class Demospongiae; order Dictyoceratida; family Dysideidae; genus Dysidea; species Dysidea avara. The sequence goes on along the minus strand of NC_089282.1, from coordinate 10,248,646 downwards.
TCACAATACCTTCGTAGCACCTTGGCAGTATTGTTTAGGTATAAGCCTAAAAGTGCTTTCAGTAGGACCTGAATTGCTTTCAGTAGGCTACCTTTTTTGAAAATTATTTAGTGGACATTTCTACTGACTGCCTAACTAAAGCCCTTACTTGATATCGGCTACACAGGCTTGATTTTTCATTGTTCGACATCACTTCAGTCTGACAGGTGCATTTTAACATTCTGCAGTACATGCAATGCATGCTTTATGGACTTATCTGTGTCCTCCTTTGTGTCCCATTTATTTTTGATGACAGTGAAAGTTGTCGATTTGTGGCTTCCTTGCATTTGTAACTAGTTTTCCATTGTAACTGGAGATTATTTGCAGAGATCTTTCTCATGTTTTTTTCACTTGTAACGTTGTATAACAGACTAAAACGAAGTGTAATGGCCACTTCTCTATTTCAGCAATTGATAGTTGGGCACGCATATTCCTCATTCAGACAAAAGCAATAAGCCTGGCACCACTCTGTGTATATGAGAGTTCGCCAGTCATAATAATGTTACACGAAAGTAAACAAACAAGTACAAAGAAAATTAAGTTTGATTAGGGATCAAAGAAATAAAATGTCTACCTGAAGATATGCTAGTGGACTTTAATCCATTAATCCCTAGTTCAGTAATGGGTACAGGGATTAAATGTTACCCGCTGAGCGAAAACCTGACTTGCTTGCATAATTCTGGTTTTGAGATAAATGCCATTGAAATAAACTGGGTAAAAAAACGTGAGCTACAAAAATAACTTTACACACATTTTAATAGCAAAGACACAAATTGAGGTCTCTAATACACTGCTGGATTCGCCTCTTTGTTGAGAGTAAGAATATTGTTTCATTTCTCTACCATGAAGCACACGTGAGTTGTGTGTATTTGTTTACGTTGTGGTAAAACATGACTTTTATCATTGCCATGTCTCACCTTGGAACATCCTTGTTGCTTATTAGCATGGATATATTTAGGCCAAAAGCTATATAGTGATGAATTCCCCAGTTCATGGTGAATAGAAAAACACAAGTCCGAACTCTGTAGACCGTTGCATTTGAGACTTATGATCGATTAAACAAGTTTTTCCTGTATAGGCACTGTACAAATCAATTGTTTTGCTCTTCTTGTTGTCTATCGCTATAACTCTGAAAGAGCTTACCGAAACTTTAACAGCCCATTGATTTTTCCCTCTAGACAACAAAAAGTCATAAAATGAAGTTTGAGGGAAATAAGTCGGATTTTTGCTCTACAGGTCACTAATGTCTTCTACTGTAGCATACTGTATCTTCAGGTGTAGGCAAATCCCCTTGTTTCACCACTTTTTGAACTTAAAATTTTCCTTGTACTTGTAAACGTACACACAACCTCGTATATGTGTATTGTAATGTTTCTTTGGCTTTACAAACTTTCTACAGCTCATTCCCTGTCATTCAACAATATTTGCATGTGACCATAGTTTGTCACTTTATGACTAAACCATTAAGCTTCACTGTCTAACTATGAGTCGTATTTTTGCAAATTCTCGTTTCCTTGTTTGTCTACAGTGATTACTAAGAACTACTAACATAAAAATTTAATGACATTTTTTTTCATTTTTTTTTTTTTTTTTTATAGTATCAACGTGGGATTTTAACAAAATTAAGAACCTACCATCTGCCAACTCTAATTTATCTCTTAAAACTGGCATAGACTGCATTACAACACAGGGACTTTTAATTAATTAATTAAAACATATTTGTGAGTTTAGCGCTTAAACAAAGTATCATGGTTTGTGTTGTAATGTTTGCTTGCCAATGCACTTCTATATGCTTAAAACATAGGTGCAGATATTCTGGATAGTGTGTATAACAATAAGTATTAACACGAAGTGTACCCAGCGTAAGTTATGACTATTTATTTACGTACCTGTAGTTTATTTATCAAATTTTCTGCTGATACCACTTTGTAGGGCTGTAACTATGGAATTCAAAAAATATGCTAACAGGGTTCTTTATAATACAACCTTTAACTTACAGGCAGCAAAAAATGAATTTATAGCTTAATGTAGCCAGTAGTGTGCACCAATATCTGCAACGCAAGATTTATCTACCCTATTGTGTATGCTACGCACTTAATCCTACTAAGAAGTTAGTGGCTAGTCTTACACATTGGAAAATCAAGTCAACACCACATTTACATCCAACCTTTTACGGTGTATATCATTCTTTTTTTGTGAAAGAATTACTCACATCACAAACTAGGTGACAGCAATACGTGTGCTATTGTGCAGATTACACAGTAGTGCCTGTCCTATCTATACAGGTTGTGTTGTAATTTAGAGCAGGCAAATTGCAAATTTTAGGGCAGGCAAATTGCAAATTTTCTCACTTGTTTGTGTTTTACTGGAATACACATGTAGGTAACATTTTCAATTTGTTTGAGTTTTGTCTTCCAGGTCCTTCCTATGACCAGGGCAAAGGTAAAAATTGTAAAATTGACCAGGGAAAAGGCGAAATTTGAAAATTATTGTTAGAAATTGTTAATTGTATATCAGGCAAATCCCTTATGGCCATACCATGGCCATGCCATCCCTTATGTACATAGCTGTATTGCCTAATATACTGTTATGACTTGCATACATGTTTTGGTCTTCATAGAACCCATTTTATGTCAAGAATGGACAAGATATCACATTCAACATATGGCGTGTAGTAACAGAGGCAAAAGTATGGTATGAATGGGCAGTGTCCACCCCTACTGTGAGTCATGTTCACAATATCTATGGACAATCTCAGTGGATTGGACTATAGGATTGTTAGTTTTGTGCATCATTTATTTTTAAAATCCTTTTATTGTAACTTATGTACAGAGGTATAGCTAGATACATGTTAATGTAGTAATTGTGATTGTCTCAACAGAAACCCAACTTGTTCACACAAGCATGCATTTGGAGAAAAACAAAATTTAACGAAAATTTGTAAAATTATGCAAGTTTTTATCAGGCCATTTACTCAAAAAAAGAAGACTCAAATTGGTTAAAGCTATGTACTAACTTATTTGCCTGCACATGGACAGTTTGAAAATTTTCTGTAGCTCCAATGGTATGTATTTTACGTGTGGTTGTTTATAATGCAGTCAACATAAACAAAATCTTCGTCATTTCTTCAACTAAACTGCCTTCATACCCTTATGCACAAGTGCTAGCACTATACCTTAGTTGATTTACTAATCTATAGTGAGCATTTAAGCCAAATTTCAATGTTGTAGAACTATGGAACATTTAAAAGCCAAATTTTAATGTTGTGGACTAATGCAAACAGAAGTTATGACTGCGAATGTAAGCACCCGAAGTTATAGTTTGCTATACAAATTGATTTTCTTGCTCTTCCTACTATCTAGTACTATAATTCCAAAACTATCCCCCACCAAAAGGCTGAAACTTTGGTGATCCATTCCTTGGACACTGTGGATAATGCTGAGAAAAATTCAGAAGCTGTAAATAAGTCGGGTTTTTGCTGGGAAAGTCACGATTACTAACACATGTTTTTACTGTGTTATACACATCTATGTTTTTTCGGAGTATCTTCATGAAGAACCAAGTATGCTTCTATCACGAACCATAATAAAATACACAGAAACATCAGTATTAATTACAACCGGATACACACACACACACACAATTTGACCCATTGTTTGAATTTCATAACTTTATCATGGCATATAATTGCCTGAAAGTTTCCATGAGTGTAGGTACTGCATTTGGCTGTGTTTTAGTAAGTTAATCAGTGCAAGAAGTCAAGTGTTACATCATTTTGTTTGCTAGTATATAAAATGTGTGGAAAATGTACCTTTTTGCTAATCTAGTCGCAATTATTATTTTAAATTGCCAAAACAGGTAATATTGTGTGCCTTTTCAGGTTCTGATTAAGGAAACTACTATAGCAGTTGATTAAGATACACGTTACTTACTGTGGTAGTTACATTGCAATAGATTTTGTTTACAGTGTTAATCTGAAGGGTTATGATTGTAATGCACATGGTACACATGTAGCGGCATTTACTGCTATCAGATACCATGTTGCTAAAATGGCCAGGATTCAGTGTTAAGAAAACTGGATTGCAATCTGTTCGGATGATACAGTACATTAGCTGGTTTAGATCATACTGTTAGAAAGATCAGAGAAAGGGGTAGGCCCTGGTTAATATTGCTAGCATAATACGTTATCAAAAAATAATATCAATTAAGCTAGCACCTTACAGATAATTTTCTTAAAATAATACAATTTATTATGTGCAATGGGTGTGCCAGAAAGAATGCAATTGCACAATTCATATTATTACTGCTGAAAACACATAATGTACAGGCTGTAAATTAAATGTTTCTTATTCACACTTTGTTTTGTACCACATGTTAGCGCATTTTTCGAATTACATTTTATCAAAGGAATGGTTAGCCAAAGTTTCAGCTCTAGGAGCCAAGAACTTACAAAGTTATGTGATAACAACAGAAAGAATGATTTATACAGTGGCATTATGGAAAATAAACTACAAGCACCTGATTAAACAGTCAACTTATGAATGCAGTCCTCTACAGAGATGCAACTTATATGTTCTCCATGAACAGGCGAGTCTATTAATAGCTGGGTAATTTTTTCTTCCAGGTCCTTCCTGAGACCAGGGATCGGAGAAGGTAAAAATGTGAGAGAAAGCAGCACAAAACTGCTTGTCCAACACAAGGCAGACTAATGCTCATCCTTGAGTGTGCTGACACAAAACAGATTTTCGAACTCCTCTTTGGGGAACACAATGCTATCAAGTTTTTTTTGCCGTAAACACCTTCCTTCATGGTGAAACAAGAGCTTATGAAATTGTTTTAAGTTTTGTAAATTGTTTACTCATTGCATTTTGTATGTTCTACTGTAACATTAGGCTTGCACTAATGTGGTGGGATTCTGGAGATCAGAAGGTTGGGGTACTCTAATAGAGCAGTCACTTACTCTAATACAGCAGTCAGGAAACACTGATGTACATCATTCTAACAAAACAGTCAGTTCTCAAACATAATAATATAATAGGCTTGATTTTTGAGCAGTGCTCAAAAGCAGAGCAGCCTAGAAAAGACAGATCAAGCAAGTGCATAAAGTAGTACAATATGGAATTCCTATTTTGTTGTCATAGCTGTTTGTACATCCTATTGATATGGTACAGTAAGTGCAGGAGATTCTAACCAATGCAAAAGTGGTACATATTTCAGTACAGTCTTATTTCTGTAGTGGCATACCACCAGGCAGGTGTGGTTTTAGGTTTTCAGAAACCAGTCAGCTTTAGCTTTTCAAACTGAAATCAGGTTATTATGTTACAATAATATGAAGTAACCTTTACATGTAGTTGCCATACCTCATAAAAGCATGCAGTGCCTCTAAAAATATCAGTTTATTATGGCTTGAAATTTTTCTGCCAAGGCCACCTGGAATAGTGAGATTCAACTGTGAAACAATATTATTATTTGGACTCATGGGTAGCTATTAATACCTAGTTAATAATAGGCTTTTACTGAATACTACCATGCTTAAAGTGCAGAACCCCTAAGACTTATTCAGATGCTTACATCTATACATACCACTGTGTCATGAAAGGGTTGACCATGGCTATGACTGCATGGGTAATGCAGCTGCTCTATTTAGTTGGAATTGCCCCTAGCACCAGGACAAGATATTAGAAGTACTGCATATACTTGTTCCATCCGGAGCAGAATGTGTAGTATACTATTAGTAGGTGGAACAATAGCACTTATTTAACAATTTCCAAGCTACTTAGTTGTGCAATCAACAGTTACAGTATGGCTAGCAAAAACACTATTATACATGGCTACCATCCATCAAATCACAACATTCCTAATAGCTTCAATTGAATTAAAATATATCCTTTGATGAACCAGGGAAAAAGAAGTTTTGATGTTTACAAGATTTTAAAGCCAATGTCAAGTCATTTGATGCCAAAGGTGAAAAACAGTAATTTAGGTTTTTCCTCAAGCATATACATAAGTGGATAAATGTACAAAAGTCAAGTTCAACTTGCAATGAAAGTAATCATCTTCTAGTTGAAATTGGATGGCAACCAACTTGCTATATATGTTACCTTAATTAAATCTGAACATGTACTAACTTCAAACATCCATTGTATTTTTATGTAATGAACAATGATTGTAAAAATATTCATTAAGTTGTCAGTTACACAATGTGTTATTAGAGTCTACACAAGTAAATGTACATACAGGGTGTATGTTTATACAGTAGCAGATAATAGGCACAAATTGGTACATTTTGATAGCACGTACTTATGGAGTCGCACTATTTACGATTGGCAGCTTCTAGGATGCGTAAAATGTATAAAAAGAGGTTAATGATATCCAAATACAAATTGATGGATGCTAGAATATATTCTTCTGGAGACAATTTATGCATTATCATATGTGTATCAAAAATAATGAAGCCACAAAATATTAGGGCTCCTCCAAGTGAAATCACAAACTCTAATTCTTCACTGCGTACAAAAATCTGCAAAATATATAAATAATTTGCATGCATACGTGTACTGACGCATGTAAATAATTAACAACCAAGAACACACTGCACATACAGTAGTAAGGATTATGATGAACTGTGTAGTATTATGGCCATTTTATTTGCCATTATTAGACATTATTTTGATATACAAGTAGAAGAAATTTTAAGTTGTGAGTGGTACCAATCAAAGAATAAAATGTGACTGGGCCTATGAAAATGCATGTGGGCACATGGTTTTTGTCTACTTTTTCAAACTTCCATCACTCGTAACTTTTTATACCATTATGCCACGGTCATGTACTTTTTGGCTGTTAGTAAGCATTTCATTGGCATCATGATGTAAGTTACAGAATGCAAATATTTTTTTCCAATACTGAGATATGACCTGTAGTGTGACAGGGTGTAGTTTGTGCCCACATGCCCTGTTTTTGCAGCCCAGTCACAGGAGTAGTGAAATAATGGAATAGCAAAAATAAGTAGTGAAATAATGGAATAGCAAAAAAAAGTAGTGAAACAAAGTGGTTGCCTATACCTGCAGATATATGTACTCATTAGTACTATATATCTGCAGGTATAGGCAACCTCAAGAGTGCTATTCACAACTTTTTTAAATTTTTTGATCTCTAATTTTGTTTACCTTCTTATAACAAAGTTATGACTGATGAACATGCCACATCAAAGTGCCAAGCGAGCCATAAAATTAATTTTGCCTTTGAATGTGTACCCCTTAACATAATCAACAAAATGGAAATGGTTTGCTACTGTATCTGTTTTTAAAGAGCCACATCACTTGATTTTGCATATCAAAACATCACCTCTAAATAGAATGCACTATGAACTTTACTCCATGATGACTGGATGAACACAACAAAAGTTATTGAGTTGATTTCTGCAAGATCATTTTTGTTTGGTGATTTTTAACAGGAGTATGGAAAACCCAGAATGCCGGAACAACCTGTATCAGCCAGAAATGTTATTTTTGTGATTGGAATCACATGCGACACTAGTGTGCCACAGATTATAAATACTCCATCATAGAATAAACAAAATTTGTATGCTAATATGCTCTATATAATCCTTACTCCATGTAACAACTCTACAGGGTACACAATAAAACAGGAGAGTGAGTGTTAATTGGGATGCATGTAACTGCATCCTAAAATAAGTAACTACAGTATCTCAGCTACACTCCATACCCTTTTTAAAAAACTAATTTCTAACTAGTACTGTGCTAACTTGCCACAAGGCATTCAGTCACAATGCATATCCAAATTAAAGCTCACTCTTCGTGGTGAATCCTTTAAAGTTGTTATAAGTAAGGATAGTAATATAGTACATATTAGCAGACAAATTTTGTTTATTCCACGATGGAGTCTTTATAATCTGTGGTATGCTAGTAGTAGTACTTGCACGTGATACAATCGCAAAAATAACATTGTTCTGGGTTGGGTTTTCCATACTCCCATTTTAACTGGTTTAGTTTATTGGCCTTGTCATACAGTATGTTAGACTACAACAAGTTTGATACTGAAATTTGATTGGCTGAAAACGTGGTCTCTAAATCTCGTAGAGCCACGTCATGTCCAATAGAGACCACGCTCTGAGGCGATACGAAACATGATAATTACGTGCCTGTAACATTGGCAACGCATGGGCGTTTAAATGGCTAGTAACAGCCGTACTGAATTAGAGGGAGGTGTAATGGGCTTGATTGTACTAATCAACACTACATTACTTGCTTACAAGCAGCTGTCGAGGCACAAAAACGGCAACAATGAGTTGTAGTCCAGGTGTTTAAATGGGTAGCAACAGCCCCGCTGAGATCCCGCCATGTAGGGAGGTGTAGAGGGCTTGTTTCTAGTAATTAGCCATACATTTCCCATTTACAAGCAGCTGTCAACTCAAGGTACAATAACGAGTTGTAGTCTAAATAAGTTAGACGTCAAGAACCACTGGGTTCTACGGGATTTAGAAAACCCTCAGGCGCTACAGCCCAGGGTCTTCGAGTTTTCTAAATCCCATAGACCCTGGTTCTTGACGTCTAACTATTATGTAGTACTGTATATTATGGATCATGCTATTTTGGGCTTTCTTGCCTTTCAAAATCACCTGAAAAACAGCCTCAGCTTTCCTTCAAAACAGCTTGGCAGCATTAGTTAACCTGAAAATGCCTTCAGAACAATCCCAAATCTTTTCCAAGTTTCTATCAAACAGTACGGTAGTACTGTTTAAGTAGGAATCCCCCAAAATGACGCGTGCCACCAAAAATACTGCCTTTTAAAAACCAGCTTAGAAACTTCTTACGCGAAGAAAATCACCTTTATGGAATAATATTAGTCCATCTAACATCAAATGTAGCATTAAAAAAACAAGAAAACACTTACTGGCAGCCAGATATAGAATTTTTTTTAAATCGTCAAAACTCAAAATTTCATCTCACTCACTCACTCACTGACCACAGTCGCAAGCCTAGAGCCCAAATGAAGCAGCGCACAGTCACCATTTTATGCCACAACAACAAAATCACCGGTGGGATGTGCCTTTTAGGGTTCCGACAAGTGTACACCCTGTGCACCTTGTCTTCAATCAGGCTGCTTGTCTTCTTCATCCAACGAAACCATATCGAGGCATTAATTTTCCATATCAACACTTTCCTTAAGCAGCATAATAGACGCCACAAAATTATTTAAGGCACTTAGACTACGCTACTGTACGGAGGTACTGGTACTCCACAATAGGTCGCAAGATCACGCCCATTCTTTATTCTACGTATCAATTGAGACCACAATGACCACACCCCTTTTATGCTAGCTGTATTTGTGACAACATACCTTCAGTTGGTAGGCTGATTCGAGAAAATAATCAATCGAAACCATGATGATCACATCCCCTTTAGGGCAAGCACACATCTTTGCAGGCGGACTTGATACTCTAATACAGCAGTCACCCTAATAGAACAGTTACATGTTTATAGCTAGCTGTATTCTATAGCAAAAAAACTAAACAAACTAGTATATTAAAAATGAAGTTGGAATCCAAGCGATAAAAAGTAGTGAAAAAAGAGATGAACATGGTAGCGATTACAGCATAGCTCAGTGGGAAATCCCTACTTTGGCATGCATGGTATAACAATTATTTTGTGTTCAATTCCAAAGTAGGGATTTCCCACTGAGCTATGATGTAATAGCTACCATGTTCATATCTTGTTTCACCGCCAGTATCAAGTATTTACTATGCCGGGCTAGAAAGACACTTGTCTTGTCCAGAAAGTAAGCTACTATGAAGCAAACTGTGAGTGCTAGCATCGAGACTTACTGTATTGTTCAAGTTTGTTGTGTCCGTGCCACATTGTGCCGGACATTGGTGTCAACGCCTAGCTGAACACTAATGATGCGTGTCTTGTCCAGAAAGTAAACTAACAGTAAGGATATTGGCTTTGCCAATTTTCGTTTGATAAATGTAGTAAACAACCACTGGTGAGACCACAGGTCACTAACAATTGTGACTGTCTCGGCGAAAACCTGTCTAGTTTGCACAAGCATGCACATTGAGAAAAACGAAATTTAAAAAAATTGGTGAAATTATGCATGTTACGAAGAAAATTTTATGCAAGTTCATTACTCAGGAAATGAAGTGTTAATTAAACCTATATACTGTACCATCTTATTCGCCTACTCATGGGGAGTTCGAAAATCTTTGTTTCATTTCTGTAGCCCCAATGGTTTGTGTGACACATGCATTTGTTTACGATGCAGTAGACATAAACAAAATCGTCCCCGTTTCTTCAATAAACTGCCCTCATATGCCTATACGTAAGTGATTGCAGGGAAAAAAACCATATCTTGGCTGATCTGCCAATCCATGGTGAACACTGTAAGCCAAATCCCAACTTTGTAGACTAATCCAAATGGAAGTTATGGCTGCTAATGTGAGTGCCTGTAGTAATTTTAGTATAGTCACTGTACAAATCAATTTCCCTACTTTCTAGCACTGTAATTCCAAAACTACTCACTATAATCAACCATGCAAATAATGCTGAGAAAATGAAAAGAAATTCGCAAGTTGTGAGAACTAGGCAGGCTTTTGCTGAGATGGTCACAATTTAGTAACGCCACCACAAGTTTCTATTGGATTTAGTAACCTCAGACAACAAAGGAAATATTATGTAAAATTTTCTAATAGTAATACAGAAATAACAACTAAACCTGTATGTACATGTAGCCCCGTATACTACCTACTTGAGTTATATATATATATAGCCCTAGCAAATGTCCACTAGTAATTAGGTGACCTTTATATGATTTCTATCATCCCAATTAGCACCTCGATGTGGTTTCGTTAGATGATGAAGAAGACAACCAGCCTGACTGAAGATAAAAGAAACGACAAGGCGCAGAGGGCCTACACTCGTCAGAACCCCAAAAGGCATATCCCACTGGTGAGTTTATTATTGTGGCGTAAAATGGTGGCCGTGCCCTACTTCGTTTGGTTTTTTCATACCGTGCCCTACTTCATTTGCGTAAAGTGAGTGAGGCAGACCAAATTTCAAGTTTTGGTGATTTAAAAAAATTTCTTTGTTCTTAACCCTTTAAGGACTGCTGCCGTAATATTACGTCCAAAGTAGGTATTGCTCGAAAGACCAGCACCGTAATATTACGTCCAAGATTATTGGCAGTAAACAAAGAGCTATAACTCCGCAACAAATGAAGCTATTAGATCGAAATAGGGGTGATTGTATTCGCCATTCATAGGCGATTCTTTTGATATATAAGGCCAACTTATCACACAAAACTAAGCCTGTGTAAAATTCCTAACAAAGTACAAACATTTAATATTTACACAACAATAAAACTAACCTTGTAGAAATCGCTCCATAACTTTGGCTGTGTTCATCGTATTAACTTCAAATAAAGCTCAGAGTGCTCACTATTTAGAGGCGAATAATTTGATATACAAGATCACGTGATGCGGTTTTAAAAAACTAAAATGGCGGACTGTTTTTATTGATTGTGTCACGAAGAAATCGATCGCGTGTAGGTGTTTGAAACTCACCTTAGTGCTTTTAAGACATTGGTTCTACACTTTGGTAAGTTAGATAATGTTGTTTATTATTGTCAGGCGAGTCTTTTAGTATAATTTGATATACAATTGAGCACTTGTAGGGGCTTTGTCAATGCTATAAACTGATTATATATTTTTTAAACACTAAATGCGCAATAATCATAAAACGTGTGGGCTTTCAGGGTAGACTATGCACAAAATTCTTGGTCCTTAAAGGATTAATTAATTAATGCTGTATTTCATATTAGATGGACTAATATTATTCCGTAAAGGTGATTTCCATGGCGTAAGGTGTCTCTAGGATGATTATTAAAGGTGGCATTTTAGGCGGTGCGCATCATTTTCGGGGGATCCCTACTTAAACAGTACTACTGTGGTATTGTGCACGATATTAAATCACAATAAAACAATAAGAAGTGTTATATCCCTACTGTGCTCAAGATACTATAAGTGTTTTCTTGTTCTTAATGCTGTATTTCATATTAGATGGACTAATATTATTCCGTAAAGATGATTTCCATGGCGTAAGGTGTCTCTAGGATGATTATTAAAGGTGGCATTTTAGGCGGTGCGCATCATTTTCGGGGGGATCCCTACTTAAACAGTACTACTGTGGTATTGTGCTCGATATTAAATCACAATAAAACAATAAGAAGTGTTATATCCCTACTGTGCTCAAGATACTATAACGGAAATGCACAATAGGGCTGTAAAACCTCTTATTGCTTTTCTGCGATTTAATATCGTGCACTACTCCAGCTTGTTTCAGTAGTTTTTATTGATGTCCCTACTCTAGTTGAAAATTCCAATTTTTTTCTGTACTTGTTTGTTAATTGTTATTTTTTGTAAAATAAAATTATTGTGACTGGTGAACCCACACATACCGCATCAAAAGATAGAAATGGCACTGTGTGCCCCAGCTGTCAATTATCGTCTGTTACATAGCGTAACAAATCAAGAAATGTTTGATAAGCATCCCTGAGTCTGTAATCAAAGTAGCCACTATGAAAAATACATTATGAAGGGAAGCCATCACGTGCAACCACCAAATTGACACTTTTCGCTGTCAGCAAAGATGAATGGGACACAAAGCCATGAAGAATGCATTATACATAGTGTGGTATGCCAAAAGGTGCCTCTCGGAGCCAAAGCGATATCAAACAGTGAAACAATCAAGTAGCCTTAGCCGTTATCAAGTTACACTTGTGTGAAGGCATCAGTCAGGCAGTCAATCAGTCAGTAGAAAATTCCATTTTATATATTCTTTTTAAAATTTCATAAAAATTTCAATCTGAAGGCTTGTTTGGGCTTAGTATTACCTAACCAATACTGTTTCATCGTCATCAGGGAAAAGTGAAGCTGGTTTTTGGGTGATATTATTCATGGGCCATGCCCACACCTTTGTATGACTTTACTTTATCTAGGACTGTGTCACAAAGCACATACATACACTGACAGAAGCAGTGCAAGTCATGATACAGTCAATAGCCAGCACATTACAGTATGTGTTCAGAGAATTATGCATACACATACAGTAGTTTCTTCCTGCAATATGGTAAATTATACAACACCAGAGATACAACAGTACTAGTATGCAATTACATTCAACATTTTAAGGCGTGAGTGTACAGTGTAATGCTGACTGCTATATTGGGTAAGTGACCTCTCTTAATCTCAAGACTCAATCTGGCAAGCAGGACGTAATTAAAGGACTGTTAACAAGATAGTCAACAGAGAAAGGCTTCACTTGTATATTGTTACAGTGATTTGCATATAATGATTTCAATTCTAGGTACTTAAAATTACGGGATATATTGGGACCATTACCAAGTGTTCATTATGCATCTTTTTTATTGTTGTTTGTATTTTAAAGTATAAATTAATGATGTTTTAGTACAGTAGTTACCGATGTAACTGAATGCATTACAGTGTGGCTTTTTAAGCAACTGAGTGATGATCCACAGGATTACTAGTCATGTAGGTGAACTGGTGAACTCTCCACAAAGAAATTTGTAATGAAGTTGAACTGTCTACATAGAGACTTGTAATGTACACAGCCCTGTAGCTGAACTCTCTACAGCTAACTTGCAATGTAGCTGAACTTTCTACAGGGTGACTTGCAACTTAGCTGAACTCTCTACAGGGTTAATTGCAACTTAGCTGACCTCTCTAACAGCAAGTGATTAATTTTTTAGAACCTCAAACCTTTTGTGGTTTGGAAGAAATCAAGCTAAAGACCATGAAGATATAGTGCATAAAACCAACATTCACATAATCAAGATTTGCTTTCAATAGTTAACTTTTTCACATATTGATTTTCAATTTCTTGCTATAAGCGGTTTGTTTAAAAATCGTCTCACTTTGTAACAGCACCATATGCACTATAATCATACTATTGTTCTTCCTGCAGGTGTAACACGCCAGCTTCTTGGGCCGCATGACAAAAAGTGTGTCTTGATACAAATATTGTACTGTACATGATAAAAGATAGCATGTACTCAAAGCTACTGTAGCCACAAGTTAGTTGTGGGGACAAGTGTCTGGTTCAATTTATAATATTTATGTACACACAAACTGTACCTGAAGTATCCCAGAAACAATGAGGATCCACAAAAAACTCATTAAGCTACAGTTCAGAATATAATGAAAAAACATTAGTAATGACTGTACAATATACAGTACACTACAGACAGCCTGTATGGTGATATTATACAAGGAAACTAAACCTGCACTCAGGATCATTACAACAAAAAGTGACGAAACAAGGAAAGTTGCCACCTAATGTGCTAATTCAATCCCTCTCTACTGTATGTGTACTGTAAGTACAGTGCATTTATCTGCAAGTTTACATATGTATATATACCACTTTAGCATGGGCACATTCAAAGGCGCCCTTGGTGTTTAACTCGCATATTGCCTGGGAAATATCACGGGAAAGCGGTTTGCCAATGACTTTGATACCCAGCCAGTTCAAAGAAACGATGCGCTTTGACTTGCTATATTGAGCGACATAGAGCTTTGTATTGTGGGACTCATTTTTGTAGCGGTTGCTAAGCTGAGTATATTTGCTAAGATACAGTAGACTAGTTGGTTGTTGCTAAAGGATAGTGGAGGCACAAAATAATTGTTTGGGCAATCGTGGATGCACATTTCTACCCAACACGTATCGGCTTTTGAACAGACCACAGAACAGCAAAGCTACTACTACTACATTGAAATAGGTTAGTAACTTACAGTCCTAAGTACTTAACTTAATATAATAACTTATTTATTGTCCCAATAACGAAGTTAGTTGGCTTAACTTAGTATAAAAATGATAACAATATAAACTCCATCCCACAATCGCAAGTTTTCTAACATTGCGTGTTGAAGCATAGTAACGTATTAATGACGTTTTAACGTACAGTGTATGGATAACGTTTTGATGGCAATTAGCCCACGCTATTAAAACCACGATCGATCTTCAGATGCTACTCTATAAAATAAACGGGATGAATTCTCAGTAGTTTCTTCACCTATTAGGTGAGTGCGCCCCAAGAGATATATATCACTTATACCACGGCTGCTTGGTATTTGCTGATATTATATACTCACAGCCCTCGGGCTTTGGGTGTATATATCAGCAAATCCCGTGCACCCATGGTATAACTATTAAATAGTTGAATTCCATACACATACAATGCTACTTGAAAATGTTCCTTAATTCGTTTGAAATAGTCACAATACAAAACCCGTGAATAGTGGAGATTGCTTGGGATCTGGATTGTGCTTTTGTCATTAAGGCAACTTAATATAATGAAGTATGGCATCATTGTCTTGTTGAAGAATATGTATCTGATTAGTGCTTTGTGAGAAATTAGAGGAGGTTGGTCATGCATCATCAGACCTTCATCTAGGAAATGACTAAAGGGCACTAAGCATTGCTGTGCTTACTTTTATGTGCACAGCATCTAGGGCCTTGCCCACTAGACCGTCAGATTGCTTCTGTTACATTCTCAGGTATAGTACCTGAGAATACATGTAACATGCTACTCCAAAAAAGAATTTGCATTTTATACTCTTGTAGATTGCTCTCAAGTACCTGAAACCACTCCAGAAATTTCTAAACTCTCTTAGATTGTTTCTGGTGCATTCTGAGGTACTTCAGAATAACATGCCACTCCAGGAAAATTTGCATTTTAGACTCTCGTAGATTGCTTTTGGTGCATTCTCAAGAACCTGAGAATGTGATATGTCACTCCAGAAAATATTTGCATTTTAGACTCGTAGATTGCTTCTGCTTCTGATGCATCCTGAGGCACTTTCATTTAAACCATTCCTTAAAATTTAAGGGGAGGGGGAGTGTGTTTCCCCTCCCCCCCCCCCCCCCCCACCCCAAATGAAATCCTGATCATCAAACATCTCATGATATCACAAAAGTTCAACCCATTTAACCCTGACATCTCAATCTGGCTCACTATCAATATAAAGCATTTTAATGCACAAATTACAGTTTCTAGAGCCCTTCTTTCAGACACCCAACATTTTTGTATGGCTTTCCTAGTAGCTAAGAAACAAATGATCCATCATGCATACTTCTTGTTAATGTGACAGAAGGACTTCACCTTAAGTACCAAGTTTGGAAGTACAATCACATGTAGGAATACATTGTAGGGCTATGATGCGTGAACAACCTCTTCTGGTGTGAAATATAGTGGCGGTTTAATGATACAGTAGTGGGTGTAATGGTTTAATATTTAGAGTTTCAACAATTTTGACTAAAGGCCTTTTACAAAAGGCACTTATGATTCCACCTTCCTCTGCTACAATGCTTTAAATTATTATTATTGTAACAATACATCACTTGTTATTTGTACAATATACTATACCTTGCTCCCCAAGTGCTGTAGTCATATGTACTTTGCGCAGTGTAAATGGTCAATGCAACTACAGCCATCATTGTGATTATGAATGCTTTAAGCACAACCACATTATCGGAGTATGTAACTGTCAAAAATATATACATTTGAGTAAGTAACATGTGTACCTACGATGTGGCATACAGAATATACACGTAAACAGAAGTTTACAACAACAAAAATCAAAAGTTACGAATGTGTGCATGTGCTTAAGATGCAGTACACTGGTATACAGTATCTTGTACAGTATTTGAACAGTACAAGCCATCAATGAAAGGGAAAGCCATAGGATCGGTTGTGGTATAGATCGAACTTGAGCTATGTACAACATGGGACAAACTGTTCAAGTAGAGTACATGACTATATACATGAACATATCTTACCAATAGTTCCTAGTGTAAAACTTTCCAGAAGAGTCTAGTAGGAAACAAAATTCTGTACATCATGTGGTTTATTACATCATGTGGTTAATTACATAGCAAAGAGCTTGTGTGTTATAAATTTTATCCCTATATTTCAAATAAGTTCTCTCTATATACTAGTATTTTTTAAAAATTGTAAATTTAAATATGAAGAAGGGATCTGTGTAACATAACATTTTTTAAAAATTGTAAATTTAAAAGTGAAGAAGGGATCTACAGGTGTATGTAACAAAAAGTAGATGAATGATGGTATTACAACATAGCTCAGTGGGAAAGTCTTTACTTTGGCATTGAGCAAAATAATTGATGTGCCAAAAGTAGGGACTTTCCCACTGAGCTATGCTGTAATACCATCATTAATCTCTTGTTTCACTACTTTTTGTTGCATAGATAGATTCCTACTTCATTTTTAAGTTTACAATTCTTTGTACTAGTTTTTTTAGTTTTTGTTGTAGCACAATGTAATTTGTGACTGTTCTATTAGAATATCATACATGACTGTTGTATTAGAGTATATCTCGAGTCAGCCAAGAGGTGTGCAGCTAGCTAGACCAATAAGGGGTGAGGTCATATTGTTTACTGTTAAGTAAACAGCTAGATTATTAAGAGGTGTGGTCTCCAAACTCTATTGCCATTAGTCCACCTAGATCTTTAATTGAAGGGTGTGGTCGCAAACTGGATCTCAATCACGAACTTGCACTATGCTTGCACACATCTAGTCTTATAGTAGTGAAACAGAGGAGGTACGACACGAATTAAGTGCTATTGAAAAGAATTCACAGTAATTGCATTCTTTAAATGATAAAATGACAGAAATTTATGCATAGACGAGTTTTGATAAACTGCTAAGCTACTTAAGACACTTGTGCAGTACAGTTTTCTCTTTTTAATTTGCTGCTTGGCTTTATTTCATTTGGTAAGTTATTCATCACATGACGGCATCTCCAATTGGCTGTGTACATTGAAACCAAACCGTTGGGGTTGATTGCGCCGCTGAATTAAGCATCAGAAAAGGGTTCGATCGGCATGTACAGTATTTTACATCAATAACCTCACGAAATAGCTTCAATTATGCACTCATGTGAGCGTGTCGTACCTCCTCTGGTAGCGCCATGACTGAAGCACTTCTGAAATCCAGCTCTGAAATAATTCTGTAGCGTCTATATGTTGCTGAAAGAATGTGTTGATATGGAAAATTAATGCCTTGATATGGATTTGTTGCATGGATGAAGAAGAAGACAAGCTTCAAGGTGATCCCTACTTAAATGGTACTACCATACCGTTTGATATGCCTGTAGGTACTGTAGGGTTAGTGCTAGGAGAACATAGTTATGTTGGTGAGACAAACATTAGGCACCCACTAATCATTCTGGCATAATATAGCACAAGCTGTGTTTGAGACCTATTAAAGGTGACCACAAGAATGAGGTGTTCTTACTAAAGAGGTGGCTGCTAAGTGAGATATCACAGTAACAGATATTTTGATTGGGGCCCAGTGAACGTTTGAGCACTAGTGCAGGGTAGCTCATTACTATTAGTAAAAGCATAATATGTTGGTGCCTATAGTTTCAGTAATATTATTTCCTTCACACAATTGTAAATACGTATATTGTATATATCCTGCTTAGGACCTAATCATGCTACATACATAGTAAGGAAGGTTATGTATCTTATATCTCCAAAAAAGTGAACAGATTATAGGTCAGTGAAAACAAAATGGAATATTTTAGTTTTTAAAAAAGTACCTTTATTGGTGATCCTTTTTACAGGTTTTTGCAATTGAATTCGGCGACTTTGCAATTGAATTCGTCCCGTTTGCAATTGAGTTCGTCCCGTTTGCAATTGAATTCGTCGGTTTTGCAATTGAATTCGTCGGTTTTGCAGTTAAATTCGTCCATAACAAGAATGGCAGCTGGAGCACACATGAAAACATGATGTAGCAGCTGCTACAAGAACTTGTTCAAGTACAACAGTAGTAAACAACTCTTTATAAGGCAATAATTCTTCCTCTACAGCCTCTCCAACAACATTCCAAACTCTACTACGCCATTGGCGATGGGTGTGGTCACTCGCAAGCAAGCTAATTAACTTGTCAGACAGCTATCAACTTCATGTACTACCAGCTTCAATTACCTCTAGTGTCTCAAGTGTAACTCTCCAAGGCATAAATAGTTCTTGAACGGGTTGGTTTCTTGGAGCCGTTTTGTTTATGACGAATTGTAATGCAAACGCGATGAATTCTATTGCAAAACCGACTAATTCAACTGCAAAAGCGACGAATTCAATTGCAAAACCGACGAATTCAATTGAAATACTGACGAATTCAATTGCAATACCGACGAA
Source organism: Dysidea avara (assembly GCF_963678975.1). Lineage (NCBI taxonomy): Eukaryota > Metazoa > Porifera > Demospongiae > Dictyoceratida > Dysideidae > Dysidea > Dysidea avara. The sequence continues at coordinate 10,229,354 of NC_089282.1, read as the reverse complement.
TTCAATTGCAAACGGGACGAATTCAATTGCAAAGGCGACGAATTCAATTGCAAAAACCTGTACTCATATTTACCAGTGAATTTATGTACCTCTTCCAAATTAACTTCTAAGGCTTTAGGGGAGTTTTCTCAGATGGTGTTTAGGTGAGTGTTCTATTAGGATTTGGCAAAACATATATAGGCGATCTCTATTACAATTTATGAACCATTGTGGTTGAGGTGCAAAGTGGTACATTTACATATTTTATTATTTACCCCTGTATTGTAAATGTATTATGATATAGATGATATAACAATTGCATAATTACTACATACTGTATACATAGTACTAGTGTGTAAATACCGTGTGCCTGTAACTTACAAATATTCCAAGCAAATAAAAATTCACTGGACTCTCATGTCGTTTAAAAATCAAACCAAACAATACTCCAAATGTTGCAATCGACGCCACAAAAATCAAAACATTACTACAGAAATGAATCATAAAATTTACACCATGAATATGTTTACTTCAATTACAGTATACAGTACTTATTCTGCAATGCAGACTATAAATAGTACGTGACCCTATGCCTTGTTTTGTATATACTGTAACAAAACTACAGGTAATACTAAAACTCAGTAACTGACTAACAAACAGTGTAATACAGACTGATTCAGAAATTTGGTATATAAAACTAAAATGTTGCGACTTTCTAAATAACAAAAAGTTAAAAACTACAGAGTGGCAATAACTTAAATTTGGCAATAACTTTAATACAGTTGAACCTTTATAACCTGCATACAGAATCCTCCCTAATCCAATCAAGATGTCATTTACCTACACTTTTTTATAACTTCTGTAATCTGACACCTCTGTACTCCATAATCCGACACACAACTTGACTTGGAAATACATTGTTTTCGACTTTTACAGAGAATAATAGCAGCATTAATAAAAACAATCACAGAAAAATAATTTTAAGCATCCAAGCACTTAATTGGTTGACACTAAAGAAAAAGCTGTAATACTTGCAAATTCTTCATGTTAAAAACATTATGTGATCCATTTTACCTGTAATTTACTAGATCTTATACAAAGTTGGATTACAAAGGTGACTTGATAATCCAACAACCTCCTTAAATCAGCAAAATTTATGGCTCCCATTGAGCGTTGGATTAGAGAGGTTTGACTGTAAATTTAGAAAGCTCCTACAGATGAGCTCCTAGAGCTGAAACAATTATGGATTTTTTACTATTCTCTACTGAACTATACTGTGGATCTTTTGTCCATTTAAACATTGCGTACTGCATTATAATCCATGCAATTTATGGAATACGCGTTTCAAGTATGCAGTACGCAATGTTCAAATGGACAGAAAATCCATATTACCACTATGTGTAATATTATATTATATGGTTTGATAAATCAACAGAATTCACACTTACAATGTACAACACAAAAAATAGTTAATATATGTATAAGGTACGAGGTTGGCATGCCATGAATATTGGTACAAGGCCTAAAGGTGATAAAAGGTCAGGCCATTGCAAGAGGGTCATTCCGTGTCCAATAAACAAGGAATTTAGGGTCACCTCCCATACTTTGACAAAACTTGGTGTGTTTTGTAGTACAGTGGTACTCATCACCAATACGAAGTTTTAACCCTCAGTTTCTGATTTATGCCACAAATATTTTGAACATTTCATGAAAAATTAATCCATCTGAAGATGTGTATGATGTGGTATGCAGCGAATTTTGTAGTTTATCATTGACATACATGTATGGGAGTGTACAACTCCAATAACCACTCCCAACTAGGTTTGTCTTACACAATGAAGGTGTACAAGCACAATACCACCTGTGTTAGTGATCACCTATATTGAAAATTTAATATTTTAAGTCAAATCAAGTCATTAAGTCAAATTGCTGTGCACTTACATACTTAGGCCCATTCCATGCTTTTCAAGTTACAGTGTATTTATATGGCTGCATTGGTATAATGAAAAAGGACACCCTGAAAATAATCAACTTGATAACCCAGACACTTGTTTATGGTCCCATTTTAATGGCATACACACATTGGATCCCAGACACTTCTGCTTCTCTAATATACAAACACTTTATGACGATCACTGTGTACTTTGCTTTATGACGATCACTGTGTACTTTGAAGATCAGTACAAGTACGTCTTACAAATACTGAAATACACATGCAAAATTTATGGCATTTAGTTATCTCCCGCATGTGCCTGTATTTGCTCGATTAGAAGAGTTGCTTTTAGGTGTAACATACATACTTTATAAATATGCCATAGTAATTATTTTCACTCATTGAGTCACAATAGTATGTACAGTACCAGTTTAGCTGTATCCTGAAAACAGCTAAAAATAAAAAGTGGATCTTTTCCCAAAGAGAATTAACATTTCAGCCAGCCAGATGATTAGTGGCGACAGTAAAAAGTGTCAACAACAGACATGTGTGGTTTGGCTCCATTATAAGTTACGAAAAGATTTTGACACATTTTAGCCGGTCAAGCGTGCTACAAATGAGATCATGTGTAACTGTATCCATGAGTTATTAGATGTTTTTGAGGGTCTACAGCCCTGTAGCTCAACGCATACATACTAAAGTAATGTATATGCGACCATCTCAGTAAAAACCCGACTTGTTCGCACAAGCATGCGTATTGAGAAAATCGAAATTTAAAAATAATTCGTAAAATTACACATGCTACAAAAACAAAAAAAAGCACTGCACAAGTTTTTATCAGGCCAGTACTCAAAGAAGGAAGACTTACATCGATTAACACTATATTATTCGCCTGTTCATGGAGAGTTTGACAACCTTTGTTTCGTTTCTCTACCTCCAACAGTATACATGTCACATGCATTTATTTACGATGTGGTAAACGTAAACAAGATTGTCATCGTTTCTTCTACCAAACTGCCTTCATATCCATTTGCGCAAGTATCTACAGGGCTAATACTATACCTTGGTTGATGTGCTGATCCATGGTGACCATTTTAAGCCAAATTGCAACGTTGTAGACTAATCCAAACGGAAATTATGGCTGCGAATGTAAGCGCCTATAGTTTATTTTCAGTATAATCGCTGTACAAATCGATTACCTTGCTCCTCCTACTGTCTATCGCTATAATTCCAAAACTACACACCACAGAAGGCTGAAACTTTGGTGGTCCATTCCTTGGACACTGCTGATATTGCTGAGTTAACAAAACTTTTTTTAATTGTGCGAACAAGTCAGGTTTTTGCTGAGACGGTCACGATGTTAGAGGAACCCTTCTCCTGCATGGGACCATGATAAAATGTTTGTCATTTAAAAAGTTATATAAATGGTCCAAATGCATGTGTACCATTAAAATGGGACAGTGAACAAGTATCCTCCTAGGTGTCAACTGTTCAGGTGTCCTTTTTTAGGAGTTCCATGTACTGTACCAATGCAGCCACGAAAATAACTTAAACACTGTAGTGCGGAGTGGGCATGTGTAAGTACACTGTGGTGGGGTTTGACATAATAAAGAAGGTACTTTTGAAAGAAAGTAATATGCTCACATGTTCTGGACACATGGTGGGTTTATATTAAAGTCCAACTGTTGAATCAGGACCATTTTCAGATCCATTAGGCATTGGATCTATACTAACAGATGCTAAAAGCATGATGGGGCGAGCCTGAGTTGTGTAAAAAGTGATGCAGCATCAACTGTATTTCCATGAAGTGTGTGTGTTTGTTTGTAGCTATACATACAGAAATGCTCAGGGGTATAGCTGGAGGAAGGTGAAAAAAGTTCAAGTTGGGAGGCTCAGTGGCCTGCCAGTATATAGCTACATAAATGTGTGGAAGCAAAGTCAGCTAGGACTTGTATCTCCCTGTCTTCTGCAGTTTCATTGGCCAACTGCATGCTCTCTTCTGCGAGTGTGCATGGTGTCTATCAGGTGTCTACTTGCTTCTGCTTCATCTGGCATTTCTGCTGCTGTCCTCGCCCTGTCTATTCTCTTCTAAGACGGTCTTCTTTGTCCATGTCTACAGGGTATGTAGATAAGAAGTTGTAACCCATGTGACAAATCCTAGCGCAAATACGGCCTTCTTCGTACAGGAGTACGTACCATTCACCCGGGCATTCACCAGCCAGTGTTCCCTCCTCGCCCTGTCTCGTTCTCTCCCGGCCTTCTTCCAAGACGATCTTCTTTGTCCATGTCAATGTATATGAGAATAAGTTGTGATAAAAGTGAGAAGCGACAAATTCTAAGCCATGTGGCACTTTTTTCCGTGTTCATTATGTAAACTCTTGGGAATGGTCAGACGTACGGTCGTACGTACAGTTGAGCACTACCAGTGTGGGGCTGTCCGTGTTTGTTACGTAAACTCTCGGGAATGGTCAGACATACGGGTCGGACGTATGAGTGACTACTGCCATTTGTGGGGCTCGCCTGCATATTAATGTCCAACTATAGAATAAGAATCAACAATAGTGGTATAAAGTGGTTTTCTCAATAAAGGTGGTCACTAATACAGGTTTCGCTGTACTTACCTCCATTGTGTAAACTCTAGTTGGGATGTGGTTGTTAGAGGTGCATGCTCCCATATAGCAATGATAAGATACAAAATGGACAATGCCCGCAATGACAAAATTTGATTTCACAATTGACAAACTTGACAAAATTGCCGTGATAGTGCAGGAGCTTCAGAGACTTTGGCACGCAGCACTCCAACAAGGAAAGCAGATTGAAAAATTTAAATTCTGACACAAATAGGCTTATTTGTATTGCATTATATATTATATACTACTAGCATTGGTATCTGCCCTACGTACAGTACCATTTCACATTCCACATTAACCACAATAACATGAATCAATACATTGGGAATGAAGCATTAAAGATCATGCCCTAAAGTAGCATGCATGGTGATATATTTTTGATTGAACCTTATTCCACCATCATGCAAGGCTAATAGTTAAAATGATGTGAACATGCGGGTTAATTAAACAGCAGAATTCTGCATATAATCACTTTGCAAAATAGCCAGATGGTTTAGCATGTAAATTGTGTTGATACGTGCACAAGTTGCTGAGTAAGCATTGTCAATAGCTGACATATTAAAAAGTGTGTCACAAAAAGGTGGCACTGAGAAGAAAAAATTGTCATGGGCAGGAATCGAACCCTGGACCTTTGGGTTAACAGTTCTATGCGCTAACACTTTGGCTGTTTGTTAATGGTTTTGACAAAAATGTAGCTCAAGTTTTCCTCTACTCCAATGCCTTCAACACTCTGTAGAGAGTGAACGAAAGCACATAGCAATTTGTAACAACAAACTTGGAGTTTCCAGATGATGAGCACTTAATTTCATTAAAGTCCCACGTCAATACGTGCTTTGGTTGTTGAGTTAGCAGCATCACGAAGCAGATGGATGGAGAGACAGACAGCTTTATACGTATACTAGCATTGGTACCTGCCCAATGTGCAGGACCATTTCACATAAACCGCAACAACATGAATCAATGCTTTAGGAATGAAGCATTAAAGAACATGTCCTAAAGTAGCATGCGTGCTGATATCATTTGCATGAACCTTATTTCACCCTAATAGTTAAGGTGATGTGAACATGGAATTAACTAAAGAGCAGAATTGCATGTAAGCTAAACCAATAATCATCAAGATATAAATTATGCTGCGCTACCCTATCATGCAGGACATACATGTAGGTGATTCTAAGGGCATGCCCCCCCCCCCTGCTGAATAAATAAAAATCTTGGGAAAAAGTTGCAGTATAGACTGGCATTGTTATTTTCATGTCTTTAGCATAAATTTTAGGCTGTTTTCAAACCTTCAAATTGCAAAAATCCTGCAGCTTCTAAGGGTTGCACCCCAGATCCTCCTTAATATTACAGCCATAGAACAATAGTCATGCTGTTCCCTACTTCCCCCCTGCAGGTCAGGTCTAGAATCGCCACTGATGCAGGCACTGTAATAACATGGTTGACAGTATTTAAAGCAGTTGTAGCTATACTGCAAGAAAAGGTTTGAGCAAAATTAATTTAATAGATACAAGAGTACATAATAAAAATAGGGAGAGAGAGTGTCTAACTGCCAATGCAGCCTGTACAAAATCACAGCAGTAGTTTGTAAAACACAGATTACGGAATAATGGAATTGTGGAATAACAGAATAAGCATTTTTTAATTTTTTTTTTTTTTTTTTTTTTTTGCAGATTGTACAAATGATTATATGCTCTATAGTAATCATAGTTTATTTACCTTGTAACAGCTCTGCATGGCACACTACAGCGATGAATAAACAGCAGCTGGTCAAGCATTAAATGGGACAAGCACACAACCAATCACCGTAGAACAATCTACCTTCGCTAAACCTACTTACCTACACTCTTGATTCAAACTTAAAGAGTTGTGAAATCCATTTACAGTACTGTAGCTACCGACAAGCATAATCACCGGATTTCCACTTGATAGTGTGACGCTAATAAATTCGGTTGGATGCACATGAAGGCCAGCTAGTTTTACTGAAGAACAGAACTAGGTTTTAGCATTTTGTAGCAATATTAACTAAGGAGTATAGGTAAGAAAGTTTAGCGGAGGTAGATCATTCTAGGATGACTGGTCCTATTAATGCATTTAATGCTTGCCCAGCTGCTGTTTTATCCATTGCCGTGGCTTGCCATACAAGGTAAATAAAGTCTAATTACTATAGAGTATATAACTACAGTATCTGTACAATCTGCAAAACATTAGTTTTGCTGATCCATTGTTCTGCAATTTGGTTATTCTGTATTCCATGCGTTTTACAAACTCCCAATCACTGCGAATTATTAAATAGACAATGATTTTTGAACAAATTAACACTTACTGATGATAGCGATCTGTTGATAGGTGTTGAGCACTGTTGATAGCTGGTAAAGCTTTTGTTCTACCAATGTATGGATGCTCTATCGAGACACACGATGTGTCGTGCGGCCAAAGAAGCTGGCGCGCCACACCATGGGTATATTGACAGGAAGAAAACGTCATTTCCCCACCTTTGTATCTCAGTGATACCTTATCCGATTGGAACCAAATTTGTGCAAAGTTGCCCGCCAGCTAGGGGAGACCACTTTCCAAATTTGAAGGAAATCGCTCAAGCCATTTCCGAGATACGAGAAGCCAAAATTTAGGTTTTTTTTCTTCGTTTTTTAATTTAGGTTTTTTTTCTTCGTTTTTTTTCTTTTTATTCCTCTTTGTCTTTTCGCACACTTGCAAAAATAGCTATAAACGCAAACACCGATTGCCTTGAAATTTGGCACACAGAAAAGCAGTCCAAAGGCGAATTCTACAGTAGTATCAAATTTGGTGTAAATCCAATGAACGGTTAAGGATTTATGACCAATTATTCGCGTAAAACAAGATTGATTTGCTGTCACGCCTACAGGGTAAACCACTCTATGGAATGAGTTGAAAATCGATTTGTGGATAATTCAACCATTGTAGGAGTGCCTTTTGGTGGTTTGAAAGCAATCGAAGTAAAGATCATAGAGATATGACATGAAACCAAAGGTGTGTAACAATTGCGCGATCGAGATTCATGAATAAAAATACCAATGATTTTCACGCCTACCAGGCAAACTGCTTAGAGCAGTGAGCTGAATATGGGTATGTCGCTGGAATAGTCATTGTAGAAAGTACTTGCAGTAGTACAGAACAATCGGATTACAAACCACTGAGTTCTAAAACCAACTCCGAGTAGCAAATGCAAGATCGAGATACTCTAATAGAACAGTCACCCCAATAGAGCATTCAGCTAGTCCATGACTTACTCCATTACAGATTTCTATTGCAAGTTATCCTGTAGGGAGTTCTGAATCAGCAGCAATCAGTTAATATTGTAGAAAGTTCAGCTACAAGCAGGTCATCCTGTAGAGAGTTTAGCTACAAATATATTGCTGTATAATTATTACAAGTCACACTGAAGAGAGTTCAGCTATCAACAAGTCATGCACCCTGTAGAGAGTTCAGCTACAAACAATTCACACTGTAGAGAATTCTGCTACAAACAAGTCTTGATGCAGAGTTTAACAACCAAAATTCACCCTGTAAAGAGTTCAGCTTTACTAATTATAGCAAGTTACTCGTTAGAGAGATCAGCTAGAAACAAGAGTGAGCTCAGCTAGAAAACGTCACCCTGTAGAGAGTTCAGCTACAAACAAATCACCCTGCAGAGAGTTAAGCTATAAACAAATCACACTGCAGAGAGATCAGCTAAAATAAGCCACCTTGTAGGGGGTTCAGCTGTGAACTGACCACCCTGTAGATAGTTCAGCTAGAAACAAATCACCCTGTAGAGTTCAGCTACAAACAAATCACCCTGTAGAGAGTTCAGCTAGACACAAGTCACCCAGTAGAGAGATCAGCTAGAAGAAATCACCTTGCACAGAGTTCAGCTACAAACAAATCACCCGGTAGAGAATTCAGCTGCAAACAAATCACCTGTAGAGAGTTCAGCTAGAAATAAATCACCCTGTAGAGAGATCAGCTAGAAGAGGTCACCTTGTAGAGAGATCAGCTAGAAGAAGTTACAGTACCTTGTAGAGAGTTCAGCTTCAAAGAAACCATCATGTAGAGAGTTCAGCTGCAAACAAATCACCCTGTTGAGAGATCAGCTACAAACAAGTCACCCTGTAGAGAGTTCAGCTAGAAGAAGTCACCTTGTAGAGAGTTCAGCTACAAAGAAACCACCATGTAGAGAGTTCAGCTGCAAAGAAACCACCACGTAGAGAGTTCAGCTACAAACAAATCACCCTGTAGAGAGATCAGCTAGAAGAGGTCACCTTGCAGAGAGTTCAGCTACAAACGAATCCCCCTTTAGAGAGTTGAGCTAGAAGAAGTCACCTTGTAGAGAATTCAGCTACAAAGAAACCACCATGTAGAGAGTTCAGCTGCAAAAAAAATCACCCTGAAGAGAATTCAGCTACAAAGAAACCAACATGTAGAGAGTTCAGCTACAAAGAAACCAACATGTAGAGAGTTCAGCTACAAACAAGCCACCCTGTAGAGAGTTCAGCTACTGTGTAAACAAGTTACTCTGTATAGAGATCGGCTAGAAAAAAGGAAAGATTCAGCTAGAAATAAGTCACCCTGTAGAGAGATCGGCTAGACACAAATCACCTGTAGAGACTTCATCTACAAGCAAATCACCCTGTAGAGAGTTCAGCTACATTTCAAGTCACTAGTAGAGAGATCAGCTGCAAACAAGTTATCCATAGGGAATAATTGATATGTAATAAATATATGTATTATATATAATTTGTACATTTACTGATAAAATCAGATTTAGTTAAAGTATTTAAAATCTTCTTCCTGTGGTAAAGAAAAAAAGATAGGTTTTAAAAAGCCCCAAAGCCAGCCATAGGCCGGCTTTGGGGTATACAAATACAAAAAGAGGTGAAATCTAATCCAAACAGCCAAGCTGTAAAAAAAAAAAAGAGTGCGGCCCTGAGAAAGGCTATGGTGAAAAAAGATGTGAAATCCAAGGTGGCAGCCAAGAAATGGCTGTGATGGTAGGTTAATGGTAAAAATTTTAATACAACAATTCAGGTGAATTTGGTGCTTACAGCTTGGCTGTTTTAGGTTAGATATACAGTATACTACGCAGTGATTTTGGCTGAAAGTGTCCTAGTTAGACACTCTCCCTCCCTATTGTTATTATATACTCTTGATACACAGGTACACACTTACTGGCAGGTACAGTAGTTAACATCACATCACAAAGAATAGGAGTTACAAAGAGAAGGCACAAGCTCTAATAGAACACACAGACAAACGAACATGCACTAAATTGGCCTCCTGCCCATGCCTGTCCTATACCTATCAAATATGCTACTGTATACTTTTCCAACAGTTCCATATGCTATGAAGCAATACCAGGATGCTATGAAGTTATTACACCTGTATGTTGAGTTAGAAAAAGTATGCACCGAAAAGGTATATACAGTAAAATGAACAAAAAGTTTTGTCATTGACAGGGACTCAAACCCACACCCTACACAGCAGCAGTAACTGCAACAACTTCTGGAAGGTGTTTTACTGGCTGAGTTGTTTATCGTGTAGTTAGTAATGGAATGCAGCTGAAGTTTTCTCTATATCATGGCCTTCAACGTGCTGTAGCGAACGAAACAACACACGTAGAAGCTTGCATTGGTACCTGCCCTCTGTGCAGGACCACTTTACATTCCATGTTAACCACAATAACAATACATTGGGAATGAAGCAATAAAGATGCATGCATAGTGATATAATTTGCATGATCATGCAATCCTAAGTGATGTGAACATGTGGGTTAACTATAGTATGCTCACATTGAGCTGAATCCTCAAAAATATTTAATAATTCATGGATGCAATTACACACGATCTTGAAATTTGGCTCATTTGTAGTGCTACTTGACCCGCTAAAAATATTTCAAAATCTTTTTGTTCAAATGTTTGACATAATATTACGGCCAATCAAAATTTTCATAATACGTTTCCTATGGGGAAGCCATACAAGTACAGTCTCCATTACATCCCTTTCCCGAACTTGTAATGGAGCCGAACTGTACATATCTGTTTTTGACACCATTGCTGTTACCAATAATCATCTGGTTGGCTGAAATGTTAAGTCTGTTGAGAAAAAATTCCACTTTTAATTTTTACAGGTGTAGCTGATTTTCAGGATTCAGCTCAACGTGAACATACTATAAACAGCAGAATTGTATGTAAGCTAAACCAATAATAACTAGATGAATAAAATTGAATGTTACAAGGGGAACAGGAATCGTTGAAAAAAGCCATGAAACAAGAAGGGATAGCTGAAAAAAGCCATGAAACAAGAAGGGATTGCTGGGGTGGTAATGTAAACCACAAATCCCTATTTTAACTGTCATAAATTGATTATCCTAATTATTGGGGGGGAGGGGGGGGGGGGGGGGGGTTGAATAATCGAAAGTACGTAAGATCAAATATCCATACATTTATATACTGAGCTCTGCTCAACTACTCTAATAAAGCATGCATTTTTTTGACAAAATACCCTAATTGAGCAGTCAATTTGGTGTTCGGATAATCGGTGTTTGGAGAATCAGTGTTCAGATAATCGGTGTTCGGATAATCAAGGTTCCACTATACATGCTCTGTCATTTTGAGATGAGTCAAAAGAGGGGTTAGTGGTTTACCCAGCGATCCCTTCCTGTTTCATGGCTTTTTTCAGCGATCCCTGTTCCCCTTTTAAATTTTTTATTCATCTAGTTTGTGTACCTTTTATTAATCCAGTAATGGATTTGTTTTATTGATAATGATAATTGTTGTAGATACATATAGCAATTTACATTAGTGGCTGTCAAGTTCAGTGTAAGCTTCTTTTGTTATCAGACACACTTGACTGCAGTATTTACGTGACTGCTCTTGGCTGTAGAAAAGACTCTACATGTACATTACACACATTCCTAATATTGAGCAGCTGTTGTCTTGCTACACGTGTCACACTTGGTTATTAATTGTAGTATCTTCATGCAGTGTTCATGATTACTCACCAGATGGTATGATACTGAGCTACCTACACGTCACAAGACATGGAACTCTGACAAAGATATAGTAAACGTTCAGTGTTTGTGCATTTATCATTTCAGCTAAGACAATACACAATAAGAATAATATGCAGATATTCCAGGGGTGCATGGACTACAATCAATATACTAAGAATAATTATGGTACACATGTACAGTAGATACATTATAATGTCAGTAAAGAGATACGTAATATACAGTAGTTTATGTTGTATTGTACCCATTGGGTATACTACTGCAAAATCTATGCTGTGGGCATGTATGAATGCATATGATTTCCCACAAACAATATGTGCATGGCATCTATAAATAAATTATTTCATAAACAGGCCCGGGGGTTCGGAGGGTTCTGAAGAACCGCCTTCTTGGAAAAAAGTAGTGTTGTACCGATTATTGGATTGGCAATCGGTAAAGGCCAATAAATGGGGCTTTGGTATACAATCAGCAATTGGTAATATTAGTGCTCAATTAACCAACTATAAATAGCTCACACATGCGCTTTAGTAGTTGCTATTTATAGTACAAGAGCATGGCGAACAACATGTCAAGAAAGAAATCACCCATTTGGAATTATTTTGACTTAAAGGAAGATACGAAGCACGCTTGCTGCAAGTCTTGCAGTAAATCTATCTCACTGGGGGTGGTTCTACAAAGGTTTATAACACCAGTAACCTGGTGAATCACTTGAAGAGTCACAGCGAAGCTTACGAGGAATACCAACAGCAATGCGTCGAATACCAAGAGAAAGAGAAAACGAAGAAAGCAGAGCAAAATTCAGTTAAACAGTTATCGCTGTTCGATGTACAAGACAAGGCTAGAGCATGGGATACTAATGATTCCAGGGCGCAACGAGTTCATGGGTTCGTCATGGAAATGATAGCAATGGACAATCAGCCATTTTCGGTTGTGGAAGATTTTGGCTTTGTTCGTCTACTACATGTGTTGGAACCCACGTACCACCTTCCAAGTCGGAAATACTTGGTTCATAAGGTTTTGCCATTAGTACATGACGATGTGAAGACACAAGTGAAGACTGAAACTGCAAGAGTGTCACATTTCAGTTTTACTACTGATGGCTGGAGTGCTAGTGGTGGTGGTTGTTCCCTGTTATCACTTACTGCTCACTAGTTGACCGAAGAGTTTGTCTGCTGTTCTTCATGTTCAGCCACTAGAAGAATCTCATACTGGTGAGTACTTAGCACAAGTGTACAAGAAAATGTTAACTGGGTGGGAAATTAATCAGGACCAGGTCCATGTGGTGCTACGGGACAACACAGCTAACATGGCAAAAGCCATGAGGGAAGCATCACTACCTTCATTGGGATTTTTTGCTCAGCTGGTGTTTGATGATGGAGTGTTGTCACAGCCTGCTGTAACGGATGTCCCAGCTGTATGTAGGAGTATTGTGGGCCACTTTCAGCACTCATCACTTGCTTATAGTCATCTTAGTTCAATTCAAGAATGTTTGGGGCTTCCACAACATCACCTCCAACAAGATGTGCGTACCAGGTGGAACTCCACTCTGTATACGGTGAAATCGGTGGTTGAACAAAAAATGGCCCTAGTAGCCTATGCTTCAGAAACAGGGATAGTTACATTATCACCTACACAACTGGATTTAATCGACAATATAATTGCTTCGCTCTTACCAATTGAAGAGCTTACCAAATCCACTTCTGCAGATTGTGCATCTGTGTCACTTATTATTCCATTTGTAAAGATGCTGTCTAAAACACTGCAAAAACATCACTATGATTCTGGTGTGAGAAAAATGAATAGAGAGAAATGCTTCATTATTTGGACCAAAGATTTCATGACATTGAAGAATGCCAACATCTTTTGCTTGCTTCTTTATTGGACCCACATTTTAAGGGCAGATTTTTCAATGGTCCAGAGCGACGAAGAAAGGCGAAAGAAATGCTATAGGAAGAATTAGAGAAAGTGAGTGATAGTGCAGTGATTAAAGTACAAGATTTGGGGGAGGAAACAGACACACTGACTGAACCAGCTTCAAAGCATGTTAACAGGGAGACAACTGAGCTGTGGAAGAGTTTTCAAGAAATCATAGAAGAATCAGGGTCACAGGTGGACAGTGGGTCTACAAGCATTTCTAGTTCAGTTGACCAGTACTTGGGAGAACCATTGATTGAATGTCACTGATCTAACTGTTACAGTTGGTGGAAAGAAAATAAACCTAGATTTCCTCAACTTGCCAAGTTAGCTAGAATATACCTAGCTGCACCACCAACTTCAGTGCCTTTTGAAAGGGTGTTTTCTGGTGCCAGTGACATTTATGATGAAAAGAGAAATCATTTAGATCCTGAGAAGGCAAAGGTTTTTTGTTTATCCGAAACAATTTTCAGCTGCGACTTTTGTGAGTCTTGTTTTAACAATTGATACCAGTCAAATGTATTCTGTAACTTATGCTAACTTCTGCAGTTCTTGTAATAATTAACGATCAAAAGACACAATGTACAAACAAATGTGTTTATACTCTACATAATTATATATGAAGCATTTTAAAAAATCGGCATCGGTGTGAAATATCAGCTCCAATAATTTATGAAGTATCGGGTATCGGCAAATTGCTAAAAGTAGACAATCGGTACAACACTAGAAAAAAGGTCCACAATTTCAGTAAAAAGGTCCACAATTTTACCAAAAAGGTCCATAATTTTAGTAGGGCTGAGCGATACTACCGTTTTAGTGATATATCGTGATATTTTGTAAGTATCGATATCGCGATATTTTGTTATTAACTATCATGATGCCATTACTGTCATTAAAAATGCATTTGTTATGCAGTACTTGACTAAGAATCCTTGTAAATGATAAAGTCCACCCATCTGGTTTCCCCTGCAGAGAGGTGTGAACACCATAACAACCTCAAAGCATGTGTTACAACAACTGTTACTGTAAACAAGGATGATAGTGGCTAGTTTGCTATCACCTATAAGGACTTCCTGCAGGAATGCTGCGCAATACACTATGTGGCACCAGCTATGATTGATTTATTTGTAAGTATCGTGAACTATTCAGTATCATGAATAGTGGCTTTAGTATCGATCGTGATACTAAAATGGCAGTATCGCTCAGCTCTAAATTTTAGTATACAAGTCCAAATTTCAGTAGCAAAAGTCCATTAGCTATACAGTAGTTTACTAAATACTACTAATAAGAAGCTAAATTAAGTGCTCCGAGTAGCTCATTTAGTGCTTGTATTAAATGCAATGCAAGATTGAGATACTCTAATAGAGCAGTCAACCACAATCACTCTAACAGAACAGCCACAATTACGTATTCTTTTAAGTAACTTTATTTACAAAAACATATTGAGATTGTAGCTTTCATTAAAATATAAAAATTTTGGTGGACAAGCCCCTCTATGCAGTGCCCATGAATAGCATCCATGCTTCAACTCCATGCAATGTGTAAATTTCATTGTTTAATACATTCTTTGTTCTGCTCCACTGCCCCTGTTGATCATGACAGAGTGCTCAATCTTTCCCATTCTTATTTACTGTGACATTACAATATATTATATTTTAGACACATTCACGTACAGATGGTATACTATAATTACAGTACCGTACGCAAGGAAATTTTGACGTCAAAAAATTTGACAAATTCAGACTTCAGCAGATTTGACGAATAAAATGTTGACGAAAATTAAGAAATTGTAGGCAAAACCTGTACTTTTAAGGGCGCTTATAAACATTTGACGAATTTAAATTTGACGAATTAAACCGATTCGTCAAATTTTTTTGACATCAAAATTTTCTTGCGTACGTAGAAGTAGGATGTCATCCATAAGTGAAACAAAATAATATATGAATAATAGGAATAATAATACTAGATGAATAAAAAATTGAAAATTTTATGACAGAGAATAGGGATCGCTGAAAAAAGCCACGAAACAAGAAGGGATTGCTGGGATGGTAATGCAAACCACAAATCCCTATTTTGGCTCAGTGTCATAAATCTTTAGTTACATGCTCTGTCATTTTGAAATGAGTCAAAATAGGGATTTGTGGTTTACATTACCATCCCAGCAATCCCTTCATGTTTCATGGCTTTTTTCAGCAATCCCTATTCTCCCTCTTAAAATTTTCAATTTTTTATTAATCTAGTTTACGTACTTTCTATTAATCAAGTGATGGATTACAGATTTCTTTGGTTGATAATGAAGACAGTGCGTAATTTTGCATTCAGAATAGTAATGCCGTCGACGTTTCAGTACGCACATGGAACCGATCAATTGCAATGTGCATATAGACTGAGAGTCTCTTAATATAATAATGAGCTACAATTTACATTACAGATGCCTTTAATACTAAATAGCTGTCAAATTCAGTGCAAGGATTGTTGTTATACACTTGACTGCATTATTAGAGTATTTACATGACTGCTCTATTAGAGTATTTAATTTGGATAACCAACCCATGTACAATAATCACAGAGCAAAAAAAAACACCATGCAACAAATTGTTCAGCACAGATTAAGGCCACTACAATGAGATAACTTGTTTCTCATCAACCACCCGCATCAAAAATTCTTGTGCATATGTGCACTCATGATGCAGACATTACTCGTGAGTTTTTTTGTTCCAATACTTTCTAGAGTATCAACAACTACCGTGGCACCATCAGTGAGTGCTATATGAGAATATTAGCATTAGTACTAGGGCTCTCATGATTAATCGATTAAAGCAACTAATCAACTAAAGTTATTCATCGACTAATTATTACATAATCAATTAATCACGTGAGAATGGCTACAAACCCTAAAAAAAAGCGAGCTGCGTGCTGGGATTACTTCAACAGTATCAACAGCAAGAGAGTGAGGTGTACCTTATGCCATCAGGAACTAGCATACCACTCCTCCACAACTGCGATGACAGAACACTTAAAACACCACCACATGGGATATGTAATAGATCATACAAGTGCTAAAGACCCTGATTCCACTATGCAACAATAAATAAAGTAATCTAGCTGTTACTACTCACTCACAACCTGCAGTACTGGCACAACATAGGTTAAGTACGCATCACACTATAGCCCAGTTGTTTATTGTGTACAGTGTTTAGTCAATTCAAAAAACTTAATTAGTCTGAGTAAACTCAGCCCATGTCATTAACACTTGTCACCTTAAAGCCAAAAGGCTTGGTACAGTAAGTGGCCTTGTCCTAATATAGTGAAGCTGGTTTAGTGTATTAGCTAATCTTCATCTTTTCTGTGTATACAATCGGCAAAGAACTTTGGATCCTTTCTATACAAGATCAACTTGTACTGTCAAGCGAGCAGCAGAAATTACCAAATGGATCACAAACTTTATAATAAGACATGAGACCAATTTATACAGTTAATGGGGAAGGATTTACAAAGATGATGCAATTTTTAGAGCCCGGATATTGCCTTTCCTCAGCTTCTACCTTTACAAAGGCAATAGAAACCAAATATAGTGCAACTGTTAGCAAGCTGTGTTTGAAATTCCAAAGTTGTGATCAACTCTGTCTCACGGAAGATGTATGGACCAGCAGTGCAATGGAAGCTTACCTGGGTGTAACTGCACATCTAATCCCTGCCGAATGGGACATGCAAACATATGTTGTGGCTGTCAAACCTCTTGAGGGTAGTCACACAGCAGAGAACATCGCTCAGTGGAACATTGGTGTCCTCCATGAGTTCTCTATTGCAGAATCAAAAGTGTATGCTATAGTTCATGACAATAGATCTAACGTGGTGCCAGCAATAAGAAACCTCAAAGGAGAGCTCCCTAACGTTACTTCTGTAAGATGTGCTGGGCACACTCTACAGCTGTGTTTGATTAATCCTAGAGGACGATGTCATACACCATACAGGTGTACCATTGCTGCTGCATGTGCATTAGTAAAGCATTTTAGAAAAAGTACAAAAGCACTAGATAGATTAATCTAAGCAAAAAATGATGTCTCTTCCTGAGCATACTTTAATTCAGGATGTGGCCACAAGGTGGAATAGCACGTACAATATGATTTTAAGATTACTTGAGTAGCGATGGGTTGTTACTGCTGTACTGGGAGATGATACTATAACACCTAGAGATAGAAGATATCTTGACTTAACAATGGATAAGTGGGAGATTTTACAAAAGCTGGAGGAAGTTTTAGAGCCTTTAAAAGCTGCTACCAGATTTTTAAGTGCTGAACAGTATGTTTCACTTTCAGTTGTAATACCTCTTGTAAAAGGATTAATAAGACCTGCTGGAGATGATATTTCTGTAATAAAGCGGTTCAAAAGGAATGTAACAACAGTTACAAGATTGTTGGGATCTTAGTTCACTGATGAATGAACCTGCACATTGCTACAGCCATAGATCCTTGTTCTCGTGGGTTAAAAACTTTTTCTTCTGGAGAAACACTTTTCATCCAGGATCTTGTTTCTAAAGCAGCTCTTGAACTTACCAGTGATCTTGAAGTCTTACATGTACCTGTGGCAACATCTGCAGATTCTCATAGCTCAAAGCCATGTAGTAGCTTGGATAAATCACTAACATGGCATCGGCAACTGTAGCTTGTGCTTGCTGAAGATGTTCCACTCTGTGAAGGATGTGGTACATGACCCCAAGACTGTATGGTGAAGGTACTAACTACTGTGGAATTCTCTCAAAGGACTCTCTGAATTAAAAAGCCTTGCTATTGCTGTGCTGAAGCCGAAGTTTGTTTGAATTCTGAACTGCAAGCCAAACACCTAAAACAAAAGGTAGATCATTATTATTGGTTCTGTCATAGATTCTCTAGTGTAGTACAGCTAGTAGCTACAATAAACTTCTGCAGTTCATATGACTTAAAAAATAATGAGATAACCCATCCGCCCGCATGTGTGATTCTATGAGAAGCTGATGAGAAACATGTTATCTCATTGTAGTGTCCTAAGCTTCCTGGCCTATACTGAGTTTAATAAAGACAGATACTATTAGCCACAAGCAGCGCACAACAAAAATCTAACCCTGCGTGTGATCTTGTATGGCTTCTCATGAGTAATGGCATTTCAGCAAGAAAACAAAATAGGACATGGACACGCACAATGATCCATTCAGCAAGAACTGCTATTTTTTATCCTAGGATCCTCCTTGTAAACTTCGCTTTGCCTGTGAAAGAATAATTATTATGTTTATGAATAATAAGAAAAATAATAAAACTAGTTGTACCTGCATAAAATGCACTTGTAGCTCCAGATCATTGTTAATACTATTGTCTGAATATAATACTGGAATTTATCATGCAAGGAGTAATCACATCATTACATGATTCGGTACATAACATTTGACATGTATGATTCTACAATGGTGTGTTGCTTTTTTTGAGTGACAAACAAATGTCACAAATCACAATTTGGATGATGTTGAAGTGGTGTTGAGTATGTGTATTCCACTTCAATTGGATGATGGTGTTGCACAAACTAACATAATAGAGTATCTGAGTGTGACCATGTCTGGGCAAACTGATTTCTGGCTTACTGTCAGAGGCATGTCAATATCATTAATGGTTGATGAATCACCACAAAGAGCTATTCTAATTCAACTTGCATTTACACATACAGTAGATCAGCGGTCATATGGCAATTCTATTAACCATTTATTAATGTAATCTATTAGAGTAACTGAATTGAGCTCCATTTCTTCATCCTAGCCAAGGTACTATGTACATGGGATTGCTGCATTGTCATAGATACTGTTGTGTTGTATTCATTACTTTGTTCTGTGATGTGTATAAGCAACAGGATCAAGATCAATTGTACCAATGCTACTTGCAAGATTCTGCCATTGACTTGGCCTGTATCCACAATTTGGAACTGAATTGTAATTTATATTAGTGTGTACTGTTTTGTTACTCTTTGACTGTTGTGTTGCTTATTTATTGCATAGCAAAGTGTGTATATAATTATTACATAATGTGTTGTATTCAACTTAATAGGCTGTAAGCAAGAAGGTAATCAGCACTGATAGGGTGTTCAATGCTGCTACTTAGTAATTAGCAGAAAGTGTGGGTGTATTGCTCAGGCAGACAAATGTAATCCAGATACATGTAATCTGGACTGTTTCCTTCTCCCTTGCAGTGGTGTTACTGGTAATCCACTGCTATAGGTCTGTCTATAGTCCCTGACCTGCTTGTGTTCATGATGCGATAGCTATACTTCATCTAACGAACAGCAGTGTAGGTCTCAGGATGTCTATCCTTGTAGTGGACAGCGCAGCAGGGTACAGAGTGTATATTGCTTCCTTGTGTATTCTCTGTCAAGTAGCCCGATAGCAATGATGACTTGACACACCCACTACGGAACTCCCTTTTTATACTGGTGGGTGTGATTGCCAGATGACAGCGTACACACTAGATCACATGGTCAAATTCATTGATGTGATTGGTTAAATCATGAAAAAGTAATTGATCCTACTGTATCTCATTGTAAGCTGTTAGATAGTTAAACCATGACGTCACCTGATATCTATTAGCAACATGTGTATACCAGAATGCGTATCATAAACTTATAATGGCCGTTGACAATGATAAGTATCTCGCAACCAAGGTTAGCATGTAATGCTAGACACGAAAACCACCTTACAGTGTATGACACATTGACTTGGACGGGTAGTTGGTCTAGCGAGTTTGAAGCTAATCGGTGGAAAAACCTTTGTGTTTGAACTTTTCTGGCCTCCATTCCATCGTCCACAGGGGAAGGAAACATCTAGTGTAGGCTGAGATGAGGAAGGCAGGTAACAAGATAAGGGTCTCCAGAAAGTTTTGGACAAATTTGTGTCTGTTACGTTGGTTTAAAGGATATTTCCCGTAGTTTAACGAATAGCCACCAATCCTGGAGCAAAAGATTCGTCTCAAATTTTAGATTCAAGTGGTACTGATCCAATTGCAATCCGACCAAGAACAAAGGGTCAGTGCCAGAAAACAGTTAGGAAATTAGTATACAGATGAACAAAATGGCAAATTTCAGTTTTGTCTGAAATACATGTTCTGTTTACTTTTCATTTGATACTTACCTGTACTAGCAGATTTACAGTCTCTTTAACTAGCGTTCTCGAGCATTCTTCACCCCAAAACCAGCATAAGCTCACTATTTCCTTGTAACTGGCTGCAGTACAACTTCTTACTGTGTTTCAAATTGTTATGGTACTGTAGATATAACGTGAAACTAAATTGTATCTAGCTGTACGTGGACACTTCTTGGCACCTCCGGTCCGCATACTTAAGTTTCTTTGTCTGATGTGTTATGATGTAATATTATTGACTAACCACAATACACTAAAATGTATTATATCTACAAAACAAAACAAAATCTGACTAAATGCACATGTTGCTGTTAGACCTTCAGTGCTGGTCACTGTAAAGCACTAATAATAATAATAATAATAATAAATCACGTGCACCAACCTATCCCAAGGATTAATTAATTACTAATAACCAAAGTCTATTTTACCATTTCAGTGGACCTTTAAGATGTACCAAAATTTTCATAAAATATTGGTGGTGAAATTTGGTGTGCTTGTACACTACAGTACCTGTGGTGCTCATCACCCATACTAATTTTTAACCCCATAGACCTTATGGTTTCTGATTTATGTCCAAAGACTTAGCTTAATTTCTCATTGAATTGACATGGAATGATTCAAGAGAAGTGCTTCCACATAATGAAATTACCATGGGAGAAACTTACTTAGCTTGAACAAAATCTTTTAGAGGCTCAATCACCATAAATGATGCACATGTAATCACAGTGAAGATCAGTTGAACACTAAGGATCCCATATACCTTACGGAGGAATCCTATTAACAGACACATGAATAGTAACAAAAAATAAAAACATGAGATTATCAGTGTATACTGTATCTAATGTATAAGATGCATAATTCATAGCATGGTAAATTCTTTTGGGTGACATTTCTGGTTTATATTTGGCGGCATTGACAACTACTGTACAGCATCACTTGGTTTCTAAGAGACACTTTTACAAACCCACTAAACAACACAGTGAACTTGTACACTAAATCCTGAATTAAAAACACAGTAGTACTATATACATTTTGAATAATAATTTAATTAGAAGGATGCTGAATAAATCCCCCTCTCTCCTCCCACACATACACTTACTGTACACACAAAATACCACAATGCAACAACTCGTAACTGTACAGTGCATATCAAGAACTGCTCTCTGTGGCTAATATAGCCAAGGGTGGGCCTGGGTGGGCATGTGTGACAGTGTCCACCCAAATTTTCCTAGGACAGCAACGCCCGCTTGCTTTTACGAACAAGAGTATTGCATACCTTGGCAGCACGATATTTTTGTTGTAAAATGAGCAGCAGATATTGACTTAATCCACATTGGCATCACAAGCACAAGATGGCTGCATTACTGTATTTGAGGGACTAATGTACGGAGAAATTGTTTTCATCAATTATACAGTGTACAGGGTACTTCACTTATGAAGCCAAAACAGTAACAAAAACCATTGCAAACAAGCGTTATCTCCAGCATGCAAACAAACCGTTTATTGTATTGTCTTGTAACCGTACCAGGCGTACCTGTTGCTTAGAGTTCAATATCTCCTTCCCTAGCTGGCTAACATACAGTTGTATGATTGACCAAAAAAACACTTCTCCATAGGCACCTGTACATTAGCCCCCCAACAATCTTGTGCTCGTGACATCATTGTGGATAAAGTCCATTGAAAAAGTGTTCAACAATTACATCATGTGATCTAACTTTCTATTTTAATGCACAACATCATGTAATCAAAATTGTAGGCAGAGAGAAAAACGAGGAAGGAAGGGTCCAGTATTTTTCACATCTGGTATACCGAGTTTGGCATGGATTCTTTTGCTGGCAGGGTTAAGTGAGACAAAAATTAAATTTTCTGGTATTAGGCTATACCATAAAGAGATGTGTACAATGTACACATGAGGTAAAAGAGAACAAGACAAGCAGGTGTAATGAGCCTTATCCACAATGACATTTTATGACATCATGAGAATAAAAATGGCCGCAATAGTTGGGGGGACTGTTACATAAGCGCCTATGGAGAAAAAAAATTTAATTGTTCATATTTCAGCCAGGAAAGAAGATATCAAGTTCTAAACAACAGGTACAGTAAAGTTTTATATAACACATTACGATAAACGAGTTTTGTCACTTTTCAAATATTTTTCTAAATAGCATACGTTTACAATAGCTATTATTACTTTATAACCATACCTGTCGGTTAATGGTCGATATTTCCATGCCTAGCTGAAATATGAGCGATCGAAAATTAATCTCCATAGGCACCTGGCCATTTTTATTCTCATGATGTCATAAAACGTCATTGTGGATAAGGCTCATAAGTTAGTTTTCATTTCTAGCGTCTATATCATTCATGTAGTAGCATTGGACTAGTGAAATAAGTTGCAGAAATCGCACCATAGCATATTATTAACTAGCTACGGTAGATACATTTACACACTTTTGAAACCAAATGTACATGTATAGTTGATGTGAGGGTGAGCTGACCAATGTATAGAACATCTGGCAGCAGGGTCTGCACATTCCGTAGCCATTCTAGGTTTCCTTTCATGGTGACTCATGGTGACCCATGTGCTTGATCGCACAAAAGCCTGGTGATATTGGTCCAACTTCAGGTCTAGGAATTGCACATTAATAAAGAATGTACCTGAAAAGTAGCACAGTAGTTGTGTAAAAATCTACTTTACTTTTGAATATTGCTCCAAGTCGAATTTTAAGGTTTTCATACATCAAGTGTTAATCGGCATTTTTTGGTCATTCCAGTGAGTAACACCAGCTGGAAAGTTTATTTATTTGAATGTAAGCACGGATGAGCATATGTAGCAATATTCCACTAGGACGGACCAAAGTCACCAGACAACTTTCATGTGATCAAGCATGTGAGCAGCTGGGGACAACACTAATCTAAATGTTCACCCGTATACAGTAGGTACATTTTTTTCGTAACATGTACTGTACTAAAACACCAACTTACAGTATCTAGTAACTAAACAATGGGTGATTCTTCATTGTGTACCATTGATAGCCATGGTATTAAAACAAGTACACACACGAGTGATTCCATCACTTTGTGCTGCATTATTGATATAATTGTTTAAGTTGCATCCTTACAATTGCCCCATTTTATCTGTGAGCTGGAATGCTTGTCTTTGTGGTAAATGACGAAACTTACAGTATCTCATTTTCTTACATTGGAACTTAAGCATGTGCCTTTCTGCTCTGAGCATGAAAAGTATCACCAGAAGAGCACACTTTTACCAGGTCAACACTATGAATCTACCACCTAAGCCATTAACAGGATTGTGCCACTTTGATATGTAATTTATGGGAGAAAAAAGTCCATTATTAATTACTTCATTTCAAAATCTTTGTGCCAACTGCCCCTGTAAATTTTGACCCGGCATGAATCAAACCAATTTGTACTACTTTAAGATCTCTCATGCTAATCTCTTCGTAACTCTTGATGATGCAGTTACATTTAAAAAAGACACTCGAGGCTGGGTCGCAATGAATTCTTCCAATAGCAATATGATTATTTTGAAGTGATTATGTAACTACTGTGATGTCAGGTGTTGCTGCTCAGGTCTGCTCCATACTGAGTTCTAGTATCTTCTATGGCATTACAGCACCCCTAGGATTAGGAACATCACCCCTAGGATTAGGAACATCACCCCTAGAATTAGGAGCAGCACCCCTAGAATTAGGAACAGCGCTCCTAGGATTAGGAACAGCACCCCTAGGATTAAGAACAACACTCATAGGTTTAGTGTTATGGCTACGCTCGGGTTCAGCCTTGGTTCCTTCTTCATCTTTGTTACTTTGATATATAGTGGCTACTTCAGTTACACATTAATAAGGTAGAAACTAAGGGAGCTGGTAGCTGGCAGCCCCATAGTACAATGGTCATGATGATGGCTACACTGTTGTGATTTTTAAAACCTTGGCCGGCTGTGGGTGCAAGCCTGGTTTACTGAAATCGTTTAGTGAAAAAATTTGTGTGTGTGTGTGTGTGTGTGTGTGTGTGTGTGTGTGTGTGTGTGTGTGTGTGTGTACCTACCTACCTACCTACCTGTACAGCTGTATATCTATTTGTCCGTATGCACCGACGTGAGCAATATCGTTAACTGGTAAAAGCAGCTTGCACGTAAGAAGTAAATGTAAATTGAAGTCTATATTAAACTTCCGCACAGCACTGAGGTGGTTTCGGGTGTGGTGACTCTACTTAGACTTTGTGAATTACATGTACCTTCCCTTCAAGTTTTACAGGTATTTAACAACTAAAAAACAACGGTGAAGGCCTTGTAGACCACTAGGAATAGCCTATCCCTTCAAGTTGAAGTTGGGCGCATCCCCTACATACGTGAACGAAAATGAAGAGCAGCTTTGAGACTTTGTTGAGAGAATTTGTGAGAAAAAACACGATAGGTAAACTAACAGTTTAGAAGATACTTCTGTGTGTAACATGTTGTTAAAAGCAGTTTGTTTAACAAACGCTTCCTTAGCAATGCATAGCAACGTAATTGAAGAATTTCATGAATTACGAAATCCAAAATTATATTAATTGATATATTACCCGTACATAGCATAAATAGTTGATTAATTCCAAACAAGTTAGCTAGCTGCAAGGCACCTGGTTCTTAGAAGCAGCACAACATCAATTTTTTAAAGGAACTTACACTGTAGGTTTTTTTTGTCTAAGTTAAATTTTGTATGCCCACTCTACTGGCCTGCCTTTTGAAAAAGTCAAATCCCCACTTTTTCCCCTGGAGGGGGCAGTGGGGGGATAATATTGATAGGTGCCCCTATATCTCATTCATAGACCGTATATTCGAAGGACAAAGATAGATCATATACATATATTTATAGATATATATTCTTCAAATATATAATAATCTATGACAAGTACACAAAAAAATTGAAATTTTCAACTAGAGTAGAGACCATAGCATGCACACATCAATAAAGCACAGTAGGGGTATAACACTTCTTATAGTTTTACTGTGATTTAATATCGTGCACTACTCCAACTTGTTTCAGTACATTTTATGTGTGCATGCCTACTCTAGTTGAAAATTCCAATTTTGTGTTGTTTTTTTTGTAAAATACAACTATTATGACTAGGGGTGTGCCGATGTTAAAATCGGTATCGGTATCGATATTGGGATATCGGAAATCGGTAAAATTAGGCTAGATTTTTACTGATATGAGCACGTGTGCGTACTGTAGGACACCAGAAATATTTTCGTATGTTTTTGGTAATACGGTACGGAAGCCATTATGCAACGAGTAAAAGTAGTTGTGTGGGATTTCTTCACTGTTTGCGAAGACAGCGATAAGTTTGCAAGTTGTAACACTTGTAACGATAGTATATCTCGTGGAGGAAGTTCCATGAAGTCGTACAACACAACTAACCTTAATGATCATCTTTAAAAAAAGCACACCGAAGAATACAGCCAGTATTTGGAGAAGAAAAGGATTAGAGATTTTAAGGAGCAAGAAAAGCGAAAAGAGCAAGCAGCATTTAAACAGCTAACGATGGTAGAAACCCACGTAAAAGTGAAAGTGTGGGATATCAATGATTCATACACGGTGCATATCTACAGATTAATAGGAGAAATGATTGCTACAGATAACCAACCTTTTTCAGTTGTTCATGACACCGGATTTAGCCGTCTCGTGAAAACTCTTGAACCAAGGTACACACTCCCAAGCAGGAAGTATTTCTCAGAAACTGTTGTTCCAGACATCAAAGCGAAGATTGATTTAATACTGGCGGAAATGCTTGTAGATGTACCTTATCTGAGTCTTACTACAGACATTTGGAGCTGCTCTTCAGCTCAGCAATCACTTATTAGTTTAACAGCTCACTGGGTCACGAAAGAGTTTAAACGAATATCAGCAGTGCTTCATGCACACAAATGTGAAGGCTCTCATACCGGTGAGTATATTTATGAAAAGCTAGAGGACATGTTAAAGAACTGGGGAATTAATAAAACATGAATTCATTTAATAATACATGATAATGCTAACAATATGAAAAAAGCTTCACGAGATGCCATGCTACCCAGCTTAAGATGCTTTGCACATACCCTTCAACTTGTTGTGAACGAAGGTATCCTTTCACAGCATGTCGTCATTGATGTTTTAACCATAAGTCGCGGAATAGTTGGCTACTTTAAACGTTCAACTTTAGCTTATCATCAGCTAGATGAAATACAGGACAAACTTAGTATTGATAAAAAAATAGATTACAACAAGATGAGCCGACAAGGTGGAATTCCTCTCTTTACATGCTACAATCAATCAACACACAAAAGATGGCACTGGCAGCGTATGCCACTGAGTATGGCTCCATCACTATGTTGAACACCCATCAATTTGATCTTGTCAGGAAGATTATTGCCACGCTTGAACCTGTAGAGGAAATAACAAAAATGATTTCCACTGATGCAGCAGCTGCATCAGTGTTGATACCATTACTAAGAACACTAGAAAAGTCACTCACCAAACATCACAATGATTCTGGTATTCAAACCATGAAGGGTGAAATTTTAAGTTCACTGAAGCAAAGATTTGAAGACGTTGAAAAACATGAAGAGTTGATTATTGCCACAATACTGGATCCTAGATATAAAGACAAATTTTTTGCTACGGCAGCTACAAAAGAATTTGCTAAGCAACGTATCATTGATATGTGTGATGAAGTGAATGAACCACCAAACAAAAGGCAGTGTACTGATGATGGTACTAGTGCGTGCTCCAGTAAAGTGAGGGAGTGTATGAGTGAAATATTAGAGGACTTGGGGGAATGTAGTGATGACAGTGTAGGTACCAGTGGAATGGAATTAAACAGTTACCTAAGGGAGCCTTTGATCTGTTTTCAAAAAGGTAATCCCTATGTTTGGTGGAACGAGAATCAGCGAAGATACCCACTTTTAGCGAGAATAGCAAGACGATACTTAAGTGCTCCACCTACCAGCATGCCCTTGGAGAGACTCTTTTCTGGAGCAGGAAACATTTATGATGATCATAGATCACGGCTTACAGCAGAGAAGGCTGAAATGCTACTGTCAATCAAGTATAACTTGAAAATAGTGGGATACAAGTATTAGCTTATTACACTTCCATGATACAAGTATAGCTATAGTTTAAAGTTGTCACAGTGTGTAAAACAGTCAATGTTAGCCTAACGTGTTTTACAGTTCAAATATTACAGTTAACAAGTCTAATCACTCAAATATAAATATTGGTAATAGAATCGGTTATCGGTGTTAAGACTATGTAAATATCGGAATATCGGTAAATAGTGAAAATGTCATATATTGGTACACCCCTAATTAAGACTGGTGAACCCACACATACGCTTTGTTGTCAGCTATGTTCAACCCGTTACACAGCATTATGAATCAAGAACTGCTCGAAAAGCACCTCTGCAATCAAAGTAGCCACTATGAAAAATACGGATTATTTACGTTATGAGGGAACATGCTACTGCAAACTTGACATCTTTTACTGTCAGCCAAGATGAAAGCAGGACGCTGGAAAGTCCATGAAGAATGCATTGTACATACCAAAAGGAACCTCTCGGGCCGAAGCAACATCAAACAGGGCCCATAGCCTTAGCCGCTATCGAGTTACACTTGTCTGAAGGAATCAGTCAGTAGATACAGTATACCAAAGGGATTGGAAATGGAAGTAACTCGAGTGACGTCTCTGTACACATTCTCAATGTGATGTAACGAGCTCAAGAAAACATCAGTGTTTCACTTGCGCTAGTTAGTGGCCATAGGTACTGTGCATAGTTACGAGCGCGACAATATTTCTAATGAATTTATTTGTCAGCTTTGAACTTGACGAATTGGTTAACCTAGCCTTGTACACAATAACAGGAATTCATGTGCGACCAGAAGAGGCTGTTTGTAATAAACAAGCCACTAGTATGTCAAGAGGTAAGCGAATTTTAAGTCGTGGCCACACCATCTCATTCTTGTGAACTTTTCACAAATTGTCTGTGTTGGGAAGCAGCTTAGCTAGTTTTGTTTCGATACCTCTACACTGTATGTCAAGTGTGTAGTGCAATAGGCAAACTGGATTTATTGTATCATTCGTCATATTGTATAAATTCACTACTTACCACTTTTCATTTGTGAACTTTTAGTAGACACATAACCAATGCTAGATATTAATTTACCATACCATCAACTGCTACCACACTAGGGGGGTGCAAAGAGTGTGATGGATTTCTCTGAAACCAAAGCTGTATGGTGTGGGGACGAAAGACAGAATCTGACACAAAAATTGAAGAAATTATCCAAGCTACACAATCAGAGAACAGTGAATGACAGTATACTGATGACCGTCAAGCAAGAGCTCAAGATGCACTACCAAATTATAAATTCAGTGTACCTTCAAAAGAACTGACGCAAAACATAGCTACATTGCAAACATGTAATTTATATCAATGTACACATACAGGTGTATTGCCCTGTACAGCTGAAATATTCAAAGAGTGGGAATTAGTAAAACGCGGAATACGGAATAACGAAATAAGCAAAACTCAGATTGTACAAATAGTTACATGCTCTATAGCAATCATAATTTATTTACACCTTGCAACAGCTCTGAATGGCACGCCATGGCAAAGGATAGCTAAACAGCAGCTGGGTGAGCATTAAATGGGACGAGCGAGCACACAACCAATCACCCTAGAATGATCTACCTTCGCTAAACTTACTTATCTATACTCCTTAGTTGATTTAGCTACAAAACGCCAATATCTAGTTCTATTCTTAGGTAAACTAGCTGCCCTTCATATGCATACGACCGAATTTATTAGAGTCACACTAGAGTTCAGTAGGGAAGTCCAGTGGTTGTGTGTCTTTACTCTTTAAATGGATTTCAAAACTCTTCAGGTTTGAATCAAGAGTGTAGGTAAGTAAAGTTAGCGAAGGTAGATAGTGCTAGGGTGATTGGTTGTGTGCTCGTCTCATTTAATGCTCGCCAGCTGCTGTTCTATCCATCGCCGTGGTGCGCCATGCAGAGCTGTTACAAGGTAAATAAAGTATAATTACTATAGAGCATATAACTATTTGTACAATCTGCAAAGATAAGTTTTGCTTATTTCATTATTCCGTATTTTACTAATTCCTTCAAAGAGTATGGTTTCCTCATTAGTTACGGTGTGAGAGATTGTCAAAGAACCATTAACTTAACATATTCTGTACTGGTGGGGCTATCCCAGTACCTGTAACTCTGTAGCAATGGTTTGTTTACTGGAGCATAGTAAACCACTGAAATAAGTCATAACTGGGACCAATCACTTGATCCACTTCAGTCTGATGCCATGTATGGCTTCCATACAGGCCTCCTTCAAATCCAATCATATGACCTGGGAATTGAATGTGGCCTGGGGGGCCAAGTAGCAGACACACTGTACCTATGGTCAGTCAGGCAGTCAATCATTAGAAAATTCTGTTTAAGAAATAGTTAGACTTCAGACCACAGGGGTCTAACTATTACTTAGAAAATTCTGTTTAAGTAATAGTTGGACTTCAGACCACAGGGGTCTAATAATTTTTAGGCCGTTGCTATTCGTACGGGCACGTACGAATAGCCCATGTGCTATTAGTACAGTCACGTACGAATAGCTCACGTGCTATTAGTACAGTCACGTACGAATAGCTCACGTGCTATTTGTACGGTCACGTACGAATAACTATGAAATCACCTTGTGCTATTCGTACGGCGGTCCGTATGAATAGCAAAACAGCTATTTATACGATGGTACCGCGTACGAATAGCTCACATGCTATTCGTACGATCACGTAACTAAGGTGTAACTACAAATTTCCAAAAAGCTATTAGTTGGCAACGATCAGCTGCCTCCTCAGTGACAGAGATTGACATACAGTGCATGTTTAGGGGTGGGCCTATGCCATACCAAAGAGTTTTGGTATGTGAGATCGAGATATTGTAATAAAGCAGTCAATTACTCCAATAAAGCAGTCACACTATTCAGAGAAGCAGTGTAGCAAATTATGCAGTGCAGTGTGTTAAGGACTGCCATTGTCAGCAGGCTTTGACCTTTTTTGCTCCAACCCAGAGCCTGGATATGTGTTGACAACTCATTCAAGCTCAGCTGACTTATTGAGTTTCCATGCATGGTACAGTGATACTGCATGCTCACTTGTACTATGTACACATTGTAGCCTCAGTAAGAACATGCATAATTTTTATAATAATAATAATCACAAAATCAATATTCAGATAGTTGTACACAAACTAATGCTACCTAGCTAGAGCTAATGTACAAAAATACAAGCATGTATACTATATGTCAGCTAGAATAAGATGACCATGAATTACCTTGTGGTCATAATGGCATGATTAGATCTCTGCCAGAACAAAAATCATTACAGAAATATACAGCCCAGTAATCAATTTGCATTTGCACTTTCCAAGATGGACCTGAAGAATTTATGCTGATCAAGAATTAGCAAAGGTAACGATTTATTTCAAACATCAGTTGTGTGACATATGCAACTTCGGAATCTGACATGGGCTTGATTGCTACCCAGTGATCGTAGTTGGTGTAAGCATTTCCATAACACAGCATTCAGTAAAACTTGAAATACAGTCTGGAGTTCTTAAGATTGTGATTGTGCCCTGGAAGTCATGAGATTGGTCACGTAAGAGCTGATGAGCAGCATTAACTCTTGCCATACTAGTGTAGCTGGGAGTAAGACACTTAACTCTTGTCATACTAGTCGGTTGTGTGTAGCTGGGAATGAGACACTCAACTCTTGTCACACATAGCTGGAAGTGAGACACTTAACTCATCACACATAGCTGGGAGTGAGACTTGTCATACTAGTTATGTGTAGCTGAGAGACACTTAATGTGATCAATCCGTCAAGTACATTGCAGCAGTGTAGTTGGGACTGTTGCTTATCTTGTAGCAAGGGTGACTGTTCAATGAATTGCTGCAAAGTAGAAAGTTTACAATGATGTCTGTTCATTTTAAGTGGTGACAATGGGTGGCTGCTAATCTAGAAGTCGAGCTAGAAGTGCATGGCTGCCAACTGTACAATCTATTATTTAGACATGATCACTAATCCGGTAATACTTACTCGTTCTACAACTATATGGTCCCTTTCTGAGTACTTCTTTGATGCACGTGTTGCCGACGCTGATTCAAATGATTCAGCTCCTCGCCGGAAAATCGTCAGGGTGTCTGGCGTACAGAGTTGCACAAATTCGGCCGATAATTTGGCTTGCTGAAACGTCGATATTGCATCACAATAAAATCCACCATTCCAAAGCACTCTAGTCAAAGATGTACCAGACGTTCACACCACCAAACTTACGCGCCAAAAGCCACTTGTAGTTTCCGGAATGCAAAAATAGTTGAACTAGCTCGTTTATTATGAATCACGAGACTGCCGTACAAATAGCCTAAGAACTATAGACCTTATTCATTTAGAACAATAAGCGCCCTCTGATGTCACGCGAAGCCATACAAGGCACTCTATTTGCCATGGTGATGGTCTTTCGGACGCCATTTTGAGTTCTAAAACTGGGCGAGCACAACGGTTGCTATCATGTTACCATAGTTATGGTACTGCAAATGGCGAATTTGGCGGAGAATTGTGATGTTACTATGGTTTTGGTACTGCAAATGGCGAATATTGGCGGACATCTCCTTCGCAACGAGTTATAAGCGCTATGAAATTAATTCAGTGAATAAGGTCTATTCATACGTGAGTGCCGTACGAATAGCCACTCCGTAATTTTTAAAATTCTGTAGCAACTTATTGAAAGTGATTCGAATCGATCTGAAGGCTTGTCTGGGTTTAGTTATTTATAATACTGAAAATTGAGGCTGGTTTTTAGGTATTGTTGGTCGGCCACGCCCAAACCTACTATCGTATTGTACGATACATACATACACAAATTTAGATAAGTTACATTGGTTGAAGTTCTCTGAGTAAGAAATATGTTATGAAATACAGTAGAATGAAATGGCAACGGTAGTCTTTGTATAAACGTTATGCCATAGGTTATGCTTACCAAGTCTAATTGCAACCTCGGCCTGGTAAACTGATGCTTCTCCTTTGTACTCCAACTCATTAAAAACAGACGAATACTCCATTTTTTACACCTTTACCACACCATAGGATTGGAACGGTTTTCACTATAGTTGTGACGTAGGCACTCTTGTCCTGTTATCCGCGCTAGGAAAAATAATTACCTTTGGACGCTGGGAAGTCACTGTAGAACCTGAAAATCGATGATTTATCGACTTGTTAGTCATATTATAACCTGCTGTACATATTGGTCTAGTTTTTGTACGAAAAGGTGCGTATTCGCATTTTGAAAAATGCGCCATTTTAGTTTCCTTTCTCTTTCAGTGGAGGTAGCGAAATTACAAATTTATGCTGTATTGACGCGCTATTTATACTAGTAATAGCATGGGTAGCAGTGAAATTTGGGATAAATATCACGAGTGTTGTATTGGAAATGGGGATAAATTTCACGAGGCGAAGCCGAGTGAAATTTACCATTTCCAATACAACAAGAGTGGTATTTATCCCAAATTTCACTGCTACCCATGCTATTCCCAGTTACTACCATACTCGCTGCCATAGGCGGATCTGAGGGGGGGCCAAGGGGTGCTGTGCCTTCCCTTGCCCCCCTTGGACTCACAGTACTATATTGATACCAGAAACTGGAATCATGCATTCATACTGTATTCAGAAGTATAGAAAGCCAATGGGTAAATAGAAGACAACAGTTATAAATGTACTTTACAGTTATACTGTACATTATAAAGAAAGTAAGTTTAAGTTTTTGTGCCAAGATCGAGATACTCTAATAGAGCAGTCACTACTCTAATAGAACAGTCACAATTCTAATGTCAACAATGCTAGCTACACCTTTATATTTTGATTTATTACACTTTACCATCAAACAGGTTTTATCTCAGATAGGCTAACTAATCTTTATATACATTGCAAGCATACACTTTTTAGCTAAATGTTACCAAAAATGCTCCCAAATTCAAACCTAGGAGGTCTAATTTTTAAAAATTTTCTCTAACTACAATCTTAAAATTGTATGTCTATCATTCATCCAGCTATACTGAATATAGTTATACAACTGAATATAACCTGTGTACTAGAATTCCTCTTAGTGGAATAGATGCTGTTATACACTAAAACTCCTTGGCCCCCCCTGACAGTGCCTCCTAGATCCGCCTATGCTCGCTGCATATACGCATGTTGTGCATTAGCATTGCTATGTACGTAATTTGTCACTACCGGGGTTTTCAAGTCCGTTGTCCTATTATAATTGCGCATGTGCTAAAAACCTACTAACCGAAGGGCCATTCACTGGTGATAAAGGAGTCACAACAACACAGTGAGTAATAGTTTTATCAAATTTACAATCATCCATCATAATAGGGCACACACAGTTACCTGATCTCACTTGAATCTGCCATTTCTTTCGCACTGCTAAGCGCATGCGCCAAAATACATAGGACAACGGACTTGAAAACCCCAGTACTGCAGATTGCACGAATCTTTAAAAATTGCGTGACGCATGCGTCTGTGCGCACACAAAATTAAAAACATTTTATTTCGTGGAACAGGTTGCTGATGTCGGGGACTAAGATGCCCAACGTAAGTAACTTGTTCCGTGAAACAAAACATTTTCATTCTTGTGTGCGCATACACGCATGCGCCACGCAATTTTTAAAGATTCGTGCAATCAGCAATTTTTAAAGATTCGTGCAATCAGCAATTTTTAAAGATTCGTGCAATCAGCAGTACTGCTGATTGCACGAATCTTTAAAAATTGCGTGGCATTATTTTAACGCATGCGCAGTTAAATAGCGCGAGATTCAAATTGCCGCACAGTTACGTGCACATAGCTATAATTATGGCTACAGTAAGATTGATCGAACCAGGTAAAACCAGAGCGTATTCAAGAGACTTAAGATGGCGAATCGTTTGGCAGCGAGTAGCCATGGGCTTGACGTTGACTGACATTGCTAAGAATCTTGGGATTTCGACTGGAACTGTTTGCAATGTCTTGAAATGCTTCACACAAACTGGAGATGTACACGTGAAGAAGCACCCGAAGCGTGATCGAAAATTAGACCGATACCATGAGATTTATATCATAAATTTAATACTAGACTCACCATCTTTACAGTTAAAAGAAATAACCAGTAAGGTTTTACAAATAATCGGTACAAGTGTTTCCAGTTCAACCTTGTGCAGGCTGCTTGCCCGTTTTGGGTTCACTCGCAAAAAGGTCCAGAGGATTGCTTTGCATAGGTCAATGGCTTTCCGAGCCCTGTTCATGGCAAACACCATCATATTTTCACAAGAAAAATTTGTTTGGGTTGATGAAACAGGATGCAATTTCAAAGATATGCTTAGGAAGTATGGCTATGCCTTCAGTGGTGAAAGAGCAGCAATCCAACATTTGCTAGTGAGAGGTTAGCGCATCTCATCTATTGCTGCCATATGTACAGATGGACTAATTTCCCTGGAAACAACACCCAACTCCGTGAATGGAGAAACATTTTTTGACTTTGTTCATGGCTCACTGATTCCTGAGATGATGCCATTTGATGGTCACAATCCAAAGTCGATTGTGGTAATGGACAACTGTTCAATACATCATGTCCAGCAAGTCAGTGAGCTGTTCCTAAATGCTGGAATCTTGGTGTTGTACCTGCCACCTTACAGTCCAGATATGAATCCCATAGAGCTGTTGTTTAACCATGTTAAACAATATTTGAAGGAGCATGAAGACATAATATTTGCTATTCCACCAGTACAATTAATCAAGTCAGCATTTAGTAGTGTCACTGCAGAACTATGCACTGCATGGATTCAACATTGTGGATATTAATGACTATGACTTTACAGACACACACGCACTCACATTGTGTAAAAAATCATGTAATAACTGAGTCAGTACAATGCTTTAAATCTACATTACTTTACTACAAACTTTTTAACTTCTCCCATGATAGAACCTTGCATGTCATCATACTGCTGTTGAGTAATACCCCCTCTCTCCAAGAGTTGGTGCAGTTGTAATAATTGCGTGACGCACTGCCCCCTTAGGTTTACCCTCTTGCTAGGTGACACTGTGCAGCTGCTACGGTCACCTTTATCTTTATCAGAGAGCATCTTAGACACTTTCCAAAATGGCTTGTTTGGAGCCACATCATATGATGTATGCTTTTTCATTTGTATGAGATGCGCCCAGCATCTTAGTTGCTCTTCCGTGTAAACACCTTCATGTTTTTCCCTCAATTTGTCCTCAATCGTCTCGACTTCGGCCATTTTATCAACATGACCCTCATGAGATGTTTTAGCACGTTTATTAGATGGCTCGCCTCCTGTGTCAGGCTCATCAGTATGCTTCTCTTTGGAGCACCACAAAAGTATTTCCTTTTTTCCATTATAGATGTTATACATTTCTGTCAGATCATTTTCTGAGGTTAGCCAATGTCTTTTGCCCTTTGAACCATGTCCAGGTTCTATGTAGCCATAAGTGGCTGGCAAATACTTAAAAACATTGCTTGTCAATTCGTCTAGCGAAGAAAACTTTCTAGTTACTCCATGAACTTTCTCGATAGTGAACTCATTCTTTTTCTTGGGTATAATCATGACAGAATACGCGAAAGTTTCTTCAGTCCCTGTCAATACAGTATGATCAACAGTTTGAGCAGTACTAGTCTGAGTAGAAGGCGTAGCTTGAATTGAGACTGGACACTACACAGTGTTTCTAAATAATACGCATTAGTACTTGAACTGCCATCTCACGTACCTGAAGTATCGTCGTATGAGTCTGCCCTGTACACATGCATGCGCAATTCATACGCTCCGCAATTTTAAACATTCGTGCAATCAGCGGTACTGCTGATTGCACGAATCTTTAAAAATTGCGTACTGCTGATTGCACGAATCTTTAAAAATTGCGTGGCGCATGCGTGTATGCGCACACAAGAATTAAAGTGTTTTGTTTCACGGAACAAGTTGCTTACGTTGGGCATCTTAGTCCCCGACATCAGCAACCTGTTCCATGAAACAAAATGTTTTAATCTTGTGTGCACACAGACACGCAATTTTTAAAGATTTGTGCAATCAGCAGTATATACTAAACACACTAAACATGGGTTGACACTAATTGGCACTACATTGTTAACATAAATTCTAGCCAATGAAATTACAATTACAACTTTTTCACTGCTGGTATGGGGTAGTATAGGTCAGCTTGAAATTTCCTAACAGTATTACGGGAAATTATTTCCGTTTACGCCTCCGTTGCCATAAGTCACGAATTTGTTGCCATAACATCTCTAAAGTCACAATACAGTATTACTATTTGTACTAGTAATAGCATGGGTAGCAGTGAAATTTGGGATAAATATCACGAGTGTTGTATTGGAAATGGGGATAAATTTCACGAGGCGAAGCCGAGTGAAATTTACCATTTCCAATACAACAAGAGTGGTATTTATCCCAAATTTCACTGCTACCCATGCTATTCCCAGTTAATACCATACTCGCTGCATATATGCATGCTGTGCATTAGTGTTGCTATGTACGCAATTTGTCACTATGTACTAAACATGTGTCAACACTAATTGTTAACATAAATTCTAGCCAATGAAATTGCAATTACAACTTTTTCACTGCTACCAGTGAAATACGGGATAAATTTCACTGCTACTATTGAGACTTTTGTATGGGCAGTGAAACAGGTATGGTATTAAATACCATACTCGCTGCATATAAGCATGCTGTGCATTAGCATTGCTATGTACGCAATTTGTCACTATGTACGCAATTTGTCACTATGTACTAAACACGTGTCGACACTAATTGGCACTACATTGTTAACATAAATTCTAGCCAATGAAATTACAATTACAACTTTTTCACTGCTGTCAGTGAAATATGGGATAAATTTCACTGCTACTATTGAGACTTTTGTATGGGCAGTGAAACAGGTATGGTATTAAATAGTGATACTGTATTGTGACTTTAGAGATGTTATGGCAACAAATTCGTGACTTATGGCAACGGAGGTGTAAACGGAAATAATCCGCGTTTCGCTTTCCCGTAATACTGTTAGGAAATTTCAAGCTGACCTATACGTACTAGTAATAGCATGGGTAGCAGTGAAATTTGGGATAAATATCACGAGTGTTGTATTGGAAATGGGGATAAATTTCACGAGGCGAAGCCGAGTGAAATTTACCATTTCCAATACAACAAGAGTGGTATTTATCCCAAATTTCACTGCTACCCATGCTATTCCCAGTTAATACCATACTCGCTGCATATGCGCATGCTGTGCATTAGCGTTGCCATGTATGCAATTTGTCACTATGTACTAAACACGTGTCAACACTAATTGTTAACATAAATTCTAGCCAATGAAATTGCAATTACAACTTTTTCACTGCTACCAGTGAAATACGGGATAAATTTCACTGCTACTATTGAGACTTTTGTATGGGCACTGAAACAGGTATGGTATTATACCCCATACCTCGTATACTACTGAGAATGTTTCATGTGTTTCCACGAAGATTTAATCTTTAAAGGTACGTAGCTCCGTTAAGGATTCTTACTAGCATGCGTAATGGAATTTCAGTACGGAAGTGAAACCCAAGGGGTCCGACAGGACCGACACCTTCGCAAATCTGTACGTGATTTGGAATCACTTTGTGATTTGAAATTGGATTTGTGATTTGAAACTTGATTTGAAACGTCACGCGTGATTGCCATAGTGTGATTTTTAAGGTTATTACTGGGTTCTGAAAGACATTAGTTCTTGATTAAGAACTAGTATTGTATCACTGTAAGCTTGTATTGTTTATAAATATATTTTCGAGACTAGTTTTCAAGTAGCATTAATTACTTGCGATGGGCGAATCGCTGTAGATTTGTGATTTGGAACTGAAGGGTGTACATGATTTGTAGAGGTGTCGTACCCCTTGGTGAAACCTGCCTTGCGTGTTTGTGCAGTGAAGGCTCAGTTGCGTATTTATCTCTCGTGTTGCGACAGTGAGAAGACTAGACTAATAGATGAGAGTTAAGCAGCTGAGATTAATAACTTTCTCTTCCCATCTTTCTAATGGCGGATCAGGGACGGAACAATTTTCCCTCTCCCACATTGTATCTGGACAAAAGTATGCCGAGAAGCTGTAGCTAATCTGCTAAAGCATGAATTTAACTATAGGACACCCTCACATCTCTCTCTGGCTTACCTGTACAGAATCTTACTTCAAGGCCGCACCGAATGTTCTATTAGAGTTATTGACTGCTTTATTAGAGTATATCTGAACCTTTAAAGTCGGCATTGATGATTACACTCCATCAGTTTAGACCATTCAAGTTCAAATGAGATACTGTGGCGGACTGGGGTGTGCCCCTCCTTTTACAGCTCCTGGATTTGAGTAGGAGTAAGACCTATTATGTATACCAGATTGTAAACTGAATTTGAAGTCAGTGAAGCATCATCCTTGGTCTCAACAATGAGGGACATCCGTTCCATGAGGCAGTACTGTCACACAGGATCAAACATAGCACAGTTCGTACACCCTATACAGCATTGATTCATGTGCCACACAACTCAGTTACAAAAAATACACCTTGCCAGGCTATTATATACATGTCATTTGAAACTACATGATGTAAACATTTGCAAATCCGACTAGGAGGTTGGTTCTTGCTCTACTCTTGCATGGGCCTGTTGCAGCTTGTTTTGTGTTATACTTCTGACTCAATCTAGTCTGCTAGCAGGTCTGTTGGTTCTGCAACTGCTCACTCAGATGTTAACAGCTTACCTAGCATTACAATCAATCAAAAATCAAATTAAGACTACTACATAAACACACCACAAATAAATCATAATTCAGGGTTCTGCCCAGAAATTCCTGAGTGGTGGCCTAAAGTTAACATGAACTGATATATTAGGGTACATTGCATGTGTATCAGTGATATGTGTAAGAATTGTACTGGTCGGATTTAAGAGGGTACTGGTTGCTTTGAACCATTGCCAACCAGTATGGGCAGAACCCTGTGAATCATTACACCAGAGTAACTTCTCCTGCCAGACATTTTATGTGGGCAGCTTTCCCAATACAATAAATTATGTCATCATATTTTTTTGCACTAAAAGTGATAAATTTACATATGTGTAATTCAACTCTGTATTGGGGTAAGTCAAGAACCTAAGCCCACAGTACTTTCAAAGTTCAGCAAAAAAAGATTCTGTAATCCACATTCAATCATTTGCTGTGCAAAGAATGTAACTACCGTAAATCAGGAAAAATTCGTCAAAATATTTTCGTCGCTGGCTGTATCGAGGAAAATTAAAATGACGAATTATTTTAAACTATTATACGGACAATTTGCTCATACAAATATTAACGTATACCTAGTTATTCCGTCAAAAAAATTCATTGATCATGCAAGCGATGAAAATATATAGAGTCGAAATTTTAATAGACGAAAATATGTAGTGTCAAATTTTTCCTGATTTACAGGTATACAAGTTAGCCCTATCAACACTCCAGCTGTGGTCATGGAATATTGAGAACAGTGACCATGTGATTTACTTGCAATCCCCAAACAAAATGTCTGGCATGTGAGACTAATACCAAAAGAAATTAGATACATACCTTTGTGCAATATGCAATTTCATTAAATTGTTTACTGAGGTAGTTGGTAAAAGTCATATTATTATTATGTGCATAATTATATTCGTGAAGAGAATAATTTGTTTGAAACAAGTTCAAAAAGAATGTCATTCATTGCACCCCTATGTGTTGGTAATGCAGCACACACACAAAAACTCACTTTTGTACTACAAAGTCACACACACGCACATGCACACAAAAGCAAAGCTTTTGTTAACAGTATAGCAACCACGCACACACACATTAAAGCAAAGCTTTCAGCAATAGCATCAATGTAATTCCAAAAACCCAGTTTGAGACCTTTGCTAAAGAGCACACACTAGATCATTATCTGTTATATTCTTCCCTCTGGTTCTTAGGTGGTCTTCCAACCTTGAATTTCTTGTAATTTCTCTCCTTTCATCATAGTTCTGATGCCAAGACTATACATGTGAAATTTTCTGTTGCTAATTTTAAACTCTGCCTACACAAAAGTATTTGTAAACTAGATATGGAGTCACATTCTCCAAAGTAAACATTTGTACTGAACCATGGAAATTCTTCAGCCAGTACTTCATGAAGCTCAGTAAAATTACACAAACTTGTACAAATATCGCTCTCAAATGCCCTGTACATAAGCATTCCCTCTCAAACAATGCCCCTATTGTTAGAAATATTGATCCATTAACATTTCCAAGGTCAAAATTCGAGCATGGGAAATGTTAACATCGTTTAGGAACGTTGTGTCACTTCAAAAAAGCTACACAACTGTAAATAGCGTTGAACTCCACAGTAAACAACAAAATGACAGCACACTAAAACACACAAATAAGAAACTTACCCATCCAATGTATTTCATATAGCCATCACTTCAGCTTTAACGCATGAAGAATACGTGCACTGCACGCCTGCTCAAGTGCCAGTCACTCAAAGGCTCCACCATTTTCTACTTCACCAGCGAAACAGCGAAATGCGCATTGATATATGAAAATAATAATTTTATAGTGCGTTGCCAATCCCTATTATAAATCTAGTATCTATGATTTTTGTCAGTTGTATCGTTTTTCCTATTTCACTAATGGGCATCCACACAAGCATCTTTTGAGTTTCCGATAGAGGTGTGCAATTATCTAGATATATTTGATTATCATAAGACTTATCGAGATATGGATGATAGGTTTATTAAACTAGATAATAGTAAACTTCCGTAAATTATTGGCAGTTTACTAAAACAAATAATTGTTTCAGTTATCGAGATATGTTGGATAATCGAGATAAGTTCAAAGGAAATATTGAGATGTGTTGTCTAAATTAGTCATCGCACACCTCTAGTTTCCAAGGTGATTGCCTGTGATAAAATACACCTGATAGGCTTTGTTTTGAGTTGGTATCTTTATTAGATTAAGAACAACAGACCATCATGCCAACAGTCTTGTCTT
The DNA here is from genome assembly GCF_963678975.1 of Dysidea avara. Classification (NCBI taxonomy): domain Eukaryota; kingdom Metazoa; phylum Porifera; class Demospongiae; order Dictyoceratida; family Dysideidae; genus Dysidea; species Dysidea avara. The sequence goes on along the minus strand of NC_089282.1, from coordinate 10,187,554 downwards.
ATAATATCTATGGTTGCACAGCTTGTTTTCCCACGAAGAAACAGGCGTTTCTTCAGGTAGAACACTATCTGACTACAAACGCTTGTAGTTTCCAGATGCAACGCTCTTTCCTGTTTGCAGTTAGTCTCGTGGCGCCCGACCCTAAAAAGAGGGTCTGGTTGAAATTGTGTACAAACAGTTTGGTGCTGCCGGAATGTTGGAAGCTCCAATCAGATCGTTTCATTTCAAATTGATTATGTAATGTGTACATTTCAAAAGATACGTAGCTTATAGCTAATTACATCCGGTGACTTTACTGCTTAAAATCATTGAGAAAACGGCCATAAAAATTCTGTTGGGTTATTATAATGTTGAATAAATAAAGAAACGCCATTAGTTGGTGATGCTGTAAGCGGGGGGATATCTGGTTGAATGGATGTTGTGACGTAAACAATGCACTTACGTGACACGTAAATGTCATCTGATAAACATTTCAGAGCTCAATTTTTTTGTACAGAGTTTCACCAGACCCTCTTTTTAGGGTCGGGCGCCACGAGACTGGGTGTCATGCAACAACACGTCACTTGTCTTTCCCACAGCAACCAAATTCGGCAGCTGCAGTTAGTTAGCAACTAGCTACAAAGCACTGAATGAACTTCAAATTGGTGAGTGGTTTTAAGGTGTGGTACAAATTTGTTTCAAGCCTTATTAGTGTTGCTAATTAATTTTCAAAACTAGACAAAAACCCTAACTTGATAATTATGTTGTAAAAAGTTGTGCACTTTGGCTGCTGTTTACACATACAGTAATTGTTGACAAATAGCATTTTTACACATTTTAAATCAACAATTTCTATAAAAGTTAGACTTCCTGTGCCAGAATACTGCTGCTACTACTCTGAGTTGACCAGAGATGAAAGTTTCTACCATCAAAATTCAACAATAACTTGGGTACTTCAAGAACTTCATTCCTATTGTGTCCAGGATAAATCCCACACAGTACTGCTCTGTCGTGGAGATACGCAGAGGCCTGGACATCCACCATAGTATTACTAAATACATTTAAATTGATCAAAAGAAAAAAAATGTTGCTATAATCTATTGAGGAGTGGATAGCTAGCTACACTGAAAGAGAGCAGTCACAACACTGACCAACTTACGTACCAAGGCCACTTTCATCTAGCCAAATTGTTGTTGCTTCAGAAGGGCCTTCTCATTCCAAAACGGAGTTATCATGGTATGACACTGCAACTGTTACAATCAGTTTGTTCTGACAGCTTTAACAAACCAAGGTTATCATCAGTTACCTGTACAGTACAAACGTCACAAGTACACGTACATGGGTACACATGAAATTTTAGAAGACCATCATACTAAATGAGGGGAAGACCCAGGATTTCACAAGCTAACAGGAACAAAAATTTGTGAAGCAGAGACTCAGAAAAGAGATACCGTACAACAAGAAAATTTGATGAATCTACATTTCAGCGGCTTTGGTGAATTACAGTACTGTTAATGTTCTCAAAAATCGAGAAATTATAGATCTAAACACATACTTTTAAAGGTACTTATGAGTATTTGATGAATTTATAGTTTACAACTAAACTAATTTGTCAAATTTTCTTGAGTAAAAAATTCCTACCTTATGGTAAGCATCCATTTTGAGTAACTATCAATTTCCAGCAGTCATTACGATTAAATAAAATAAAGATTCAGGATACCGTGGGACAACATTTAAATCTACATAACATACAGCAATGCTCTAACTCACCGAATTTTGCTGTGGGAAGCCCTTACCATTGGACACAGGTTGCCGAATCCAGATGCACTGCAAGAGTATGACCTAGTAGAAGAGGTCGTAACTGATGATTTATTTTTAACATTTGCACCACTATATGAAACTAAAGTAGCAGGAATGATTGTTTCTCAAGAATTTTTGGGTTAAAAAGATTGCATGGATTTTGTAGGCATCTTATCCACAAAATTTAATGTAGGGATTTGCAATGGTGATGTCTTTCCCATAAGAATTAATAGTTTTGTGACCGGGCAATCCTTGTTACGAGTCCAGACTATCTCACTAACTCAACTTTATTTCCTCATGAAATATCTTGATAGTTTCACTTTTAACTTGGGTGAGTGTTATCAAATCACGGTGGCATGCAGCCAGTTTGTTCCAAACTTCATCGATATGGTTGCCCAGGTTTAACTATTTCTAAGCATCAGGATAAGGTACGAGAATTTTTTCAGCATTAGCGAAGTTTTGTATGAAGGTTACATTTGTGTAAACTGAGGCTGATACCATTGCTACTGAACCTGTAACAAGGATTGTCCATATGTTATGAATTTCTACTTACACAGTCCATGTACAAAAGGTGTGGAGCAACTGAGATGTTTTCACTATTGAGAGAGCTACTGTATATCTGAACTACAAAAATTTCTTTTAAAATTTTTTACATTTTGGCAATCCACAAAAGTTGTTTAACACTGTGATATATGGTTAATTGTGTATAACAAGATACTGAATAACACCCTCTTCTATATTAACAGAGTACAAATTTGTTTCACAAATATATACAGTTTCATACAGCTACTAGATGTACTCCATACAAACCTTATCACTTTCGTTGACTCAGATTTTGTGCACTCTTTTTCGTTTATCCACAGCAAAGTGAAATTGGGAGTGGCTAAATTCTTGTTTAATTCTAATACTGAAATACTTTCAGCCCGCACATTTCAAGATTAAACAAACTGCATAATTATCTCCATAAATCATCTCTTCTAGTGTTTTTATTTGAAAATATGCCAGAAATTTACTGATTGAATGCTATTTCTCTCATCCATGTGGCCTGTCGAAAACACCATTTTGGACTTGTCGTAAATTGCGCATACAACTAAAAACTCCCATTTTTTGCCGCTTGTGTTTCGACTGCTTCCTTGTGTATGGACCCTAAATGTGTGCTGTTCTTTTAGAAACATGTTTGTTTTTAATGGTACCACAATATTTAAGGATGTATGTGAGGTAAATAATTTTTCATCGTGTAAAACTGTTATGTAGAAACGCCCCTTTACAGACACAGTTCTTAGCCCGAGCCATGATTCTAATCACAATATCACGACAATTTACAATCGCAAATTTACTTAAATACTATTACTATGTACAGTACAATGTCAGTCAGCTCCTTCCTCATGGTCACACTTCTCTTTGCGCCTTTTGCTCATGTGACCTCCACCCTTGTTCCTGGACTCTTCCGATCCTGGCTTGTCGCTGCCACGGTCTTACAACCTCCCCCACTTTTCTTGGCTGGACCTTGTGGTACAGCAGTTGTCTGGTATCTAGAAGGTTAACGGATGGGTCAGCCACATCTAGTTATAACAACAGGTTGTTGAAACTCCACTAGCTCCTCACTCTCGGTCTGGGGTTCTCTTGGCTTATGGACCTGATGTCTCTTCCTGGTTGGCTGATAAAAATCCAAGCTTGTTGGAACCTGGGCATCCCTGTCTTACACCAAGGAAAATGGTGTCTCTCCAGTGGATGAATGAGGGGCTGTGTGATAAGCAAACAGAATTGGGCCCAACAACTCATCCCAGTCTCTACCGCCCTTAGTTACCACCTTACTCAACATCTGCTTGAGTGTCCGATTTAGCCGTTCTACTAGCCCATCGGCAGGGCAACCCAGAAAAATTAAAGGGCCCAGGGCAGAAAGTTAAAGTGGGTCACACACTACACAAAATTCCTTTAGATTCTGCTTAGACAGAGTTGTCACCATACTTGTTTCCTTTGTAGTGTAGCTATACATACTGATTTATGTCGATTAGAAAGGTTGGGCCCCAGACTGTACATTCTAAAGTCAAAGTAAACAAAAACAACTCACATACTAGTAGGTTTCCATTCTGAATCACAACTTCACCCAAGCTGTAAGTTGAAGACCAAAAAAAAAAAAGTCATTACATGCTGATAATGACAATAGCTACCCCTCACCAACCATACCTCCTTATTTATAAGCTTGCTACACTACTCCTTTGAAGAATACTGTGACTGCTCTAATAGAGTATCTAGAACTGACTGCTCTATTAGAGTATATCGATCTTTTAAACAGGTATTCAAGGGGGCCTCCTGGGGCCCCTTTCAGGCTGGGGCCCAGGGAAAAATGCCCCAGTTGCCCCCCCCCTGTGGGCAGCCCTGCCCATCGGTCTGTAGGTAGCCTCCTGATGTGGGCAATTGCTTCACACCTAACACTTGTGCTGTCTCTTGCAAGACATCAGACAAGAATTCAGCTGCATGATCGTGGATAATCTGGGATGGTACTCCATGCCTCCAGATGATATCAGCTAAACACCTCACAACAGTAGTAGCCTTGCGATCTGCCACAGCATACAACTCTGGCCACTTGGTCAGGTAATCCTGAAACACTAAGGCATAGCAATTACCACTCTTACTTAAGTCCATTTCCTTAAAATCCATACCAATACAATAGAATGGACCACTCACTGGAATACTATGAAGAGCTGATATCCAGAGGCTGCTCTGGATATCAGCTACCCATTAATTACAGATACTTGCAGTTTCTTGGATGCGCCATTTTTTATAGCAAAGGTGTTTTTTTGGGGGGGTATAGTTTACCAACTAACTTCAGATAGAAGCAAGCTATTGGCTTGAAAAGTGGTCAGTAGTGAGCACCAACATAGTTTAGTAGATAGACAGATTTTCAGGTTAATATTATACTGTTTGAGTACTGAGTTATGGTTTATCAATTGGATGTGTGTGGAAGACCCCTTTTCGCAAATCCAGTCACATATACTTAAAAGTAACATGAGGATACACTAGTATTCCTAAGGGTACATGAGGTTACACAGGAGTTACATGAGGATATATACAGTACTCAGTTACATACATGAGGCTACACAGGGTTACACAAGGAAACACGGTGCTACATGGCCACACTGAAGTTACACAGGTTACAGATACTCAGGGTTGTGTATATAGTCAAGAGTTCATAATATATATATATATATATATATACTGAGCAGAGTATCCTACTCTCATATACCCCTGTAGAAGGGTGTATCGTGAAGTTATGACGTAATGACTAGATGTTGTGGTTTGTGACGTGAAGGAAGCCGTAAAGTGCAAGAATCGTTAGCACCGTTTCACACTCGCAATGCTCAGGATAGTCGTATTCGCGAATGGCCTAGCAATGAACGCCTACGAAGCGGTCTTAACCCATGAAGGAGCAGTTGTAGCTCAGTAAGAAACGCTTAGAGCTGGAGTTAATTTGGTTGCTAGCGACGTTGTTAGGCACGCGTTCAATCGATACCATGTTCAACAAATGACATCATTAATTATACAAAGAAAAACAGGTGAACTCAGAAGTTCTACGTCATAACTTCACGATCGCCCTTCTACAGGGGTATATGAGAATAGGATACTCTCCTCAGTATATATATTATGAACTCTTGATTTAGTGTATTAAACCATAGATTACGTATATATTCGTTACCTGGGATATGAAACGTAACCGCGTGCTCCAATAGCAACAATACATTCCAGATTCCGCATCCGTGTTGTTAATTATTTCTATGCGCTACTCGTTCTTGCTAGGTGGTGAAGCAATACTACCAACTCTACTTCATTGTTTGTTCATTTAAAAGTGCGTTAAAGTAACTGAAATACCATGCTGCTAAAAAGAAGTGGTAAATTCGGCCGTGTTATGACGTTTCTATGGAATTTATGAGAAATTGGGGTGAAGCGGACCCTGCCTATTTTTGTGTACCAAATTCATTGCAATAATGCTTCTATTTAGACAGTCCAATGCTTTTCTACAGTAAAGAACTCACCCAAGATTGATAATAACTGGTTATATTATTAATTTCATCCTGGTACATCTGGTTGTGGACTGCTGCTTGTAAGAGTTGTTAATAGCAACAAGAAATTTTTTGTGGACCTTCCAAGCTGAACTGCTGGTACTATTTCAATAACTTTTATATTGAAAGTTATCTACTGTTGTTATAGTTTGAGTTGAGCCATGTAATAAAGTGTTGTGTTACTGGTGATGGTTTCTATGACTCATAGAATTCATTCATTATGTGTGAAGTATTTTTACACTTCTAGATGTGTTGTACTTATTACACTAACTTGTTATACAGATAAATTTGGTAGAAAACAACCTACTGCCATTCCAATAAAAGAAGGTTGTGTAGCTACATGTACCACTGAAGCAATGGAGGTAGCTGCCTGCTTTGGCTGGAAACTACTGGAGGTGATTTAGCACTACAAAAGATGTGAAACACGAATTCAGCTACTTTTATTACAGCAGCCAGGTTGCCTTCGTCTTCTAAAATTTAAATTGTCTAGTTGCATTTTTGAGAGCTATTCAACTATCTGTCTGATAGCATCTAATTGCATCTATGCACTCTGTTGACAGACAGTTTTAGTGGATCTCATCACATATATCTGACTTCAGCAAGTGATAATTTTTTTTGATTAGACTCCCCAACACGGCACATTAGATGACACATACCTGACAACATCATAATACAATAGCACTATTATGTTGTCAACCAATTGTGGTGATGCTGTAATCTTTAATGGTCAGGGGCCTTGTGCTAATAAATATGCTGTTCAAATATGTAAATCATATACCTACGTATTAGGGCTGAGCGATACTACTGTTTTAGCGATATATCGTGATATTTTGAAAGTATCGATATCGCGATATTTTGTTATTAACTATCGTGATACCATGCCTATACATTACTGTCATTAAAAATCCATTTGTTATGCAGTACTAGGCTAAGAATCCTTGTAAATGATAAAGTCCACCCATCTGGTTTCCCCTGCAGAGAGGTGTGAACACCATAACAACCTCAAAGCATGTGTTACAATAACTGTTACTGTAAACAAGGATGATAGTGGCTAGTTTGTTATCACCTATAAGGACTTCCTGCAGGAATGCTGAGCAATATGCTATGTAGCACCAGCAATGATTGACTTATTTGTAAGTATCGTGAACTATTCAGTATCGTGAATAGTGGCTTTAGTATCGATCGTGATACTAAAATGGCAGTATCGCTCAGCCCTACTACGTATACAGAGGTTTACAGAATGTTTGCAACAAAACCGTAAAGCGCCGACCAAAAAATGTGCTCCATCAACTTTGAAATGTGTCACCACGACTCATGTTTTCTGGTGACTTCCTGTATTGCAAAGATTCCACAATCTTCTGTACTGTGACTTGTAAATCAGAAGTCAGTTAATCACATGCACATCTAGCAGTAAAATGGTCATGTTGTATATGTAATTGTAGCACAATATTATTATATGACACTGCATGGAGAAAAACATGTACAGTAACTGAAATGTACATAATCACATTATTTTTACATCGGCCACTTGGAGTTCAGTCATCCATTCAAAGTGTGCCTTGAAACTTTGCACGTATATCTACTATTTGTGAATCTCTGAGGTATTCCATTTATGAGGTTGCATCCATGACCATGCGGCATCGATCATTTGATCATGTCAATCACATCTCTGGTTCAATACATTTTCCACCAGTCCCTTGTGAAATAGCTTGATTGCAAAGAGGTTGGTTGGAAATGAATGCTATCTGGCACACACTAGATGAAACGAGCGACAAAGTTTTGATGTTGCCATAATATGCTTCACTATAGATAATGAAACACCCCCACTCTGTCATCACACAGCTACACCCATTCTTTAGCAGATGTTACATGCATGTCTGTTGTTCAGGCAAATGCGGTTGCATTGTTGTAAAGTTAACGGTGATTACACAGTGACATAGATTATTAGCATCATTACCAGGGACAGTACCGCCTCGATTATTGCGCATTCCAATTATATAGCAACCTTACATTACAAAATTCCGTATCCTTGTTGTCAACATTTTTTTATCAACATTTGCGAGGTAACTTATTCTTCTTAGTAAACTCGTGAAAACGTTACTTTTTATAACAGTACTGCTGAATTTCAGCTCGAAACAGGGGTACTTTAATTAAAAGCACACTTAGTGTGAACTTTTTCCTCATGCATGTACAGTAGCTACTCTCAACGATTCCTATATCAACGCAGCATGTGGAGGTTCAAAATGTAGGAATCATGTAAATTGACAACTGGGCTTGGTGCACTGATGTCTCAGTCCCAGGCTAGTTATAATTTATTCTTAAAACAATGCACCACTGACTAATTTTGCAAAACTTCTACTACAGTAGACTTACAAATAACATCCATGCATATAACTAATAGAACTGTTATGCCGGAGCCGGCTAGCTACACTTTTAGGCCATATAGCTATATAGTATAAAACTGTTCATCCATTCACCAAGTGCAACATACGATAAAATACACGTTGTAATGCAAAACTTACACTTATTCTCTTCTGCTGATAAGTGTTAGTTCATAGCAATTCATCCACAAAAGTAGGTGTGGCGGTCTGAGACAGAGTATTGTAGCTACGTAACTATAAAAAGAATGAAGAACGGAAGAAATACAAAATACCAGCACTGCAGTCAACATTGAAGACTAATTCAAATCCAACTGAAAGTGTACAGGGGCGGATCTAGGATTTATAAAGGGGGGGGGGGGCTAACTCAAGGTACTAATCTCTTGGGTAGAGGTGTGCGAAGTGCACACTTCCGCTGGAATTAGGGGGTCGGGGGCATGCCCCCCCAGGAAAATTTTGAAAAATAGATGCTAAATACTGCAATTTGGAGACATTTCCACATAAAATTCGTACCTGTAGATATTTTATATACTGCCTTTAGATTATAGGTATGGCTCTCTGAAGCATTTTGCTAATCGAAAAGTTTGGGTAGGTACAGACAACCAAGTACATGATGCACCCCTCTCACAATTGCACAACACTGAATAGGTGCATGTTAGAATAAGAATGTTGAAAGTGGAAAATTTTGAAATTTGAACAATACAAGATTGAATCTGAGAGCATTTTCAATGGAAATTGTGTACCTGAATTAAGTATTGCCATACATATTAACTACACAAGTAGATGAAAGAAGCCCCTTAAACAGACCAATGCACTTCATTGTATGTATAGGTGCAGGCAGATTTGGAATTCCATAACAGAACCAACTACATGTTCCAGTGAATGTTCTATTAGAGTAGTTAGCTGACTACTCTATTAGAGTATCTCGATCTTGTACACCTCCAATGCTGATCCGGGTCCTTGTTACATGAACTTTAGCATAAATCTACTGATAATACCTTGGAAAGATGTTTATAAGGTGGTTTTATGAGTATTTGTATTATTAGTGATCATATAATTATGCTAAGACAAAATTTCATTATAATACTCAGCATATTGATCAAGTAAAGCCTAAACGCATAGTATTAGGACAACATATGCTCATAGCTAAAGGTTGAGATACTCTAATAGAGCAGTCACTATGTACGAAATACGAAATATTCTAATAGAGCAGTCACACATGCTTGTAAGCTAGATATACTGCGATTAATTTTTACTGTTGCTCAGGAAAATAGAAAATTTTCGAGCAAAATATTGAGCAAAATAGGTAAAAATAAAAGAATTGCTGGAAAGAAAAATAGGTAGAAAAAAAAAGCTAAATAGGCTCATTCCTAGTAACAGTTATACAGTGTATTTGGGTTCATTTTACTATCCTCCAGGTCACATATTATATCCCATACTGGAACTTCAGATATCACTAAATAAATTCATTGATCAGTCATCCGGTTCATCCGGTATCATACTCCTTGGTGACTAATTTCCTAGCATTTTCTGGTCAGATAGTCTAGGTCAGGTTTGTCATAGCCCTACGTATATGGTGCTGATGCAAATAATTTCTGGACTTAGTAAGTGACACTGGACTACGGAAATATGCTGATTCTCCTACTCACCAAGGTAAAATTTTGGTCTTGGTGCTTTTTACACATTCTAATATGCATGATCTAGAAGTACAGTAGTACTAGACATGTCAGACCATGATGCCATAGTATTCAGTTAAATTACAATAAATCATATGCCTGATCAACACCCCCCTTAAAGCATTTTTAAATCATAAAGCTGATGTGCAAGGGAAAAAAAGCAGATTTGTTTAAATTTTTAGAACAGTTTTCTCCCACATAACTTAATATTGAAGTAATGTAGAATGAATTTAAAGAAGTTGTGTATAACACTGTTTCCAAACATGTCCCACAAAGAACTGTATAATCAAATATTGGGTTGTCGTAGATTAAGAAAAGGATACGAAAGTTCGTAAACATTTGTATGGTGCTACTAAAAAGACTAATACTGAAGAGGAATGGAGTGTGTGTTTCAGAATGATTGAAAAATGTAATACATTACAAACTCAAAGAAGCCCTATCAATTATTGTAGCAGACTATTTGAGAGACAGTTTGGAAATACATAAAGACTAAATGCAAAGATAATGTTGGAATCTCCACTATAGTGATGGAAAGCCATGCACCGATGCTAAAATTAAAGCTGAAACCTTGAGCAATTATTTTAAATCTGTCTTCACCAAAAGAAATAATAACAGATATACCCAACCTGGAAGCTCCTTCTGATTCTGAATGTTCCTTTCTAGATATGTCAGGCATAACATTTTCAATAAAAGTTGTTATCTAATCTTAATACAAATTAAGCCAGTGGTCCAGATAAAATTCCACCATACAATTCTGCCTTAAAATTCTGCCAGTTGCTGCACATATCAAAGCTGTTTTGGCACCAAACAAAGTACTCATCATCTAGGAATAACCTAGCATTTAAATGAAGGTTCTAGCTGTTGTTCATCGTTTACAGCGCATTTAGTGCAAGGATGTAGAGGAAAAATTCACCTGAATTCTTTCTGTAAACTACATGCAAACCACGAGTAAACACCTATTTCATTCAACAGCATGCCATTATAAACAACATTTAACAACAGTGTAACCACAAGTAGCATACATTTAGTGCACGCAGTAGAGCATGAAGCTTGAAACTGGGAGGTTATGAGTTCAACTCCCAAATGTGTCACTTTTTTCTTTCCTTTTTCCAAACCTTTTGGTTTTACAACTTTTTTTTTCTTCAACAACCTTTTGTGCTACTACTTTTTTTTTTTTTTTTTTTTCATTTTGGCAGCTGTTTTGGTAACAGGATTTCTGTTATGTTCTTTTCATTCACTCTACAGTGAAACCTGTGTAGTAAGGACACCTTAGGACTGACCAAACGTGTCTTGACTATCAAGGTTTCCTGATTTATCAGGTCAGTTTACATGTTAAGGGATACTTTAGGACCATTACCAAGTGTCCATATTATGCAGGTGTCCTCCACTGCATTGGGTGGTAATAGTTAGTAGTAGCTGTACAAAGGTGATGACAATAGGTTTTAATAGTCAGTAGAACCTAGCTTACTCAAAATATCATACAGTATAGTAGTGCTGTAAATTTAGGGAGGTTAGAGGTGATGACAATAGGTTGTAGTGTAGTAAAGGAAACATTATAGGGAGTGTAGTGTTGTTGCAATATGGCAAAGAAGGCATTGTAGGGCAGGTACCCATAAATTAATGTCTTTTGTGGTCGTTGGTTATCAAATGATGCTCCATGTATAGCCTATGTAATAGGGCAGGTACTACTAGAACCATCCACATTGTTCACACCTGTGTGTTGTATTACTACAGTAGTTTAGCTAGGATGTTCTGGAGCACCTGCATGCTTCCCATAATTTTGGTATACTTAGCAAGATGGTGGTATTAAAATGATAGCACCATTCATGTTGCAGGGCATGAATGGCACTAATGTTTAATACTTGGTTGTTATTATAGTGTGGTCCGCAGGTCATCTCGCAATGCGAGCGTTGTTGTATAGCAAATCAATGTATCCACTGGTATAGCGAAGAATCACTCAAATCAATGTATCCACTGGTATAGGGAAGAATCACTGAAAAGTTGAACTACATTCCTGTTAAGATTACAGACAAACTACTGTGGTGATCTGCACAACTCCCTCAACCCCAACCAGGCTTTTTTTCACTTTTGGGAATTTTTGATGCACCTTTTTGTTCTATCAGTTTGTTCCATGCAATTTTTTAATCCATACATTCTTATGCTCACAGTCTTTCAGCACTGGCAATTAGACTCATCATAGGGACTCATATAGCACTTTTGTAGTAGGGCAGGTGAATTGCCAACATAGTGTGTTTGTCCTGTCTCTAGGTAAAAGCTTCTTTCACACTTAATCTGCAGCTGTATGATATTATACTGCTGTAGTAAAGAAACAACGTGATTGCATGGGCAGGTACTACTGTGCATCTGAAAAGTGATAATATTACTGGCATCATGCAGATACTGTAGTTTACAGTGAGGAACTGTGTGTGCAATTGCTTGACCTCGCACAGCTATTTCACTAATCCTGTTTACATCCTTTCATTTTAGATCTAGATCTGCTTAAAGGATCATACATTACCTTAATGATAGGAAAATTAATGATAATGTCAAAACACCTGCGTGGGGTTTTGTATGGCAACAGGTATAGCTATGTGTCACTACAACATTAGTGCATAGCATACTGAAACTGTGCTATGTGTACATCACCTGTAGGGATGCCACGACATAGAAATTTAAATATCAACTTAAACATCAGCAGTATTAATTATGAAATCAACAACCATCAATTGCTCATACTTATTTGTCAATTTTTCTCATATTTATTGCATCAAAATTAATCAAAATGAATGGAAAAGTGTGCATTATTAGGAGATATTTATGTCACAACATAAAGAAGCCTATATCATATCATGGAACTTTATGTCACGACATGTCATATGTCACGACTATCGTGGCATCCCTAATCACCTGTGATGTAGGTAATGCCATAGTTTGCATGTAGTTTAATTAACGCTGCAGGTTCATTATTTCACTATACATAGAACATGCATGCTATACACAGACACTATAACATTTATGCTTGTCCCAGTTCCCAATGTATTATTAATTAAATCAGGTACCAATGCTTTTATTTGTCCTTTCCAACATTTTGAAGTCACTGGTAGGGACGGGTAGATAAAAACAGTGGACCCGGAACCAGGGGACCCAAAGACCCGCGGAAATCCAACTCTTCTTGGAATTTTATACACTTGACAGTATTCTATACTTGTACTAGGTACCTCTGCAAGTAGTCTTGCGTGTCCAATCCACTTTTCCCCACTGGGGGAGTCTCGCACGATGTTTACACCAATTAGAAATTATATGCGCCTCTGAAAAAGTGCCTGAAGCTGACTACATTAATTATAAGTCACTCACTATTTCCCCAGAATATTTGTTTGCACAACATTTCTAAACTTTATTAGACCCCTTTTGTGGTGGATTTGGTGGACTTTGGAGATGTCTAAGTTACTTAGACCCTTTTTACTTAGACCCTTTCATGTTTACTTAGACCTTTTTCATGTTTATTACGCGCACCTGCCCTGGTAGCATTGGCAACACATTGCTACCTGAAAATTAATTTTAAACCCTAGTAACAACAACCAGGTGGAGTAATGGCTTGCTTCTACTACTGAACACTATATTCCTCTGTTACAAGCAGCTGTCAACAATGTTAAGGTACAACAACTACATAAAGGGTCTAAATAACTTAGACTTCAGTACACAGCGGTCTAAGTAACTTAGTAAACCTCAGGTCCTGTAGTAGCGCCTTCGGGACATCGTGCGAGACGTTGCAAGGAAGGAAAAGTTGATTATTGGCCTTGCAAGATTACTTGCAGAGGTACCTAGTACAGTACAGAATACTGTGAAGTGTATAAAATTCCAAGAAGAGTTGGATTTCCGTGCGGTCCTGGGTCCTTGGTCCCCAGGTCCACTGTTTTTACCTACCCGGTAGGGACATCTCACTAAATAATCGAGCTACATTCCTGTCAAAACCACAGACAAAACAAACCTCATATTTTAAAAGTTAAAAAAATGCATGCTACATAGTTACATGGTGTTTAATGCTTGGTGTCTGTTTCTGGCATTAAAATGTTTATTGTCCTGCACGTAGGGAAAGTACAGTGTTGGGACAGTTACTTTTTATAAGTAACTAGTTACATATTACATATTACTTGCAACAGAACTATTTAGTTACATATTACCCAAAAAAATAAAGTAACTATAATAATACTACATATTATATTACTTTGTGTCCACAGCCTTAAGCTGTCACATGTGAAACCAGTGGCGTAGCCAAGGGGGGGCAAGGGAAGGCATTTGCCCCCCCGTCACTAAGTGATGTTTTTTAAAACTTCCGTCACAAGCTTTCCAGTAACTGACACGCATTCCAAATTACTGTTTGTGCGCTACTACGCGAGTGCACACAACATTCAACTTGTTTGTGAATGGTGATAATAATACGATGATTTCTTGCACGTTACAAGCAATTAATAAAACGATGCGCTAAAAATAAGGTATGCCCAAATCTCCAGGGGTTCCCCCGTGTAGACACTATGCCTTCACCGCCAACGAAAATATTAGACACAATTCTATATTCACCCTACACTACTCACGTGATAGTGCATTTTTCGAATCTAAAGACAGATGACCCGCTCAAAGTGACTTCGCAAGAGTCGCAACTCAGAAGTGACAAGTGATATGCAATGATGCTACAAACCTACGAGGTGATAAAGTGTTAAATGGACCAACTTTATTTTCCCGAGTTAATCACACTGGATCTTCGTACAGTGTAGTGGCATGCCAGTTTAATTTTTTTCACTTTGTCAGTCAGTCAGATGATCCGTCACAAGCTTACAAATTCTGCTAACGGGAAACGTATAGAGTTGGGATTTCGTGCCAATACATGGCATTTGAATTTCGCCGGCTGAAGTGAGTGAGCTCGTCATACTATGCCAGTGTGCTAGGACTGCAGCACAGACTGTGGCTGACGTAAGCAACTGTGACACATTGTATTTGTACTAAAATATTCACAATATAGTTCTACTGGATTATGGACGAATTTGTTGGAGTACAGTTGTGGCACGTGCGATGATGCTCGACGAAAATATTTCCAATAATAAGTGATAACTGGTAGCGATCAGTAATGAAGTAGTTATGTAGATAAGCTGTAATAATACGACACCGTACGTTGGCTATCCCATCATTGGGTCATTAGCCTTTTATGCAATTATGAACAATGTCGAGTGTTTTGTGGGGGATTCCTGCCCCCCACCACCGTCTGGCTAGCTACGCTCCTGTGTGAAACTACCACCTTATCATGTGACATGATTGTGTTGTTGGGCAACGTACAAGTCTTGGTTATAAGCAAGAAGCTAGTGAATAAGCTTCATTCAGTAGGCTTCATTACTTCGTTGTGGCTAGGCGTTACACAGTGGATTACTAACGAGATTAGTAACTTCGTTATTGTAGTAATAATATTATGTAATATTAGACTCGTTACAGTAACTATATTACTTAGGTAACGCATTACGTTAGTAAATAAAGTAACTTGAGTTATATTACCTGTTTTATAACATATTTCGTTATATTACTTAGTTACCACAAAAGTAATAATATTACGTAACACGTTACTCCCAACACTGGGCAAGTACCAATGCTAGTATATATATATAATCTACTTAGCCAAGTATACCATCTGGCAAAGTTTCAACCTCACAAGTACACAGAAAATTTGGAATTTTCAACTAGAGTAGGAACCATAGCACATTGATAAAAAGTAATGAAACAAGCTGGACGATATTAAATCACAGTAAACAAAAAGAAGTGTTATATTCGTACTGCTGTGTAACAGGTTGAACATAGCTGACAAACTGTAATGGATACTTCACTTTTCAAACGATAATTGATATAAGTAGGGCGCGTGGCACCATTTCAGATGCGGTATGCGTGGGCTCACCAGTCATAATAATTATTTACAAAAAAGTTAACAAACAAGTACCCAGAAAAATTTGGAATTTTAAACTAGAGTAGGGACCATAACATATCAATAAAAAGTATTAAAACAAGCTGGAGTAGTGTACAATAGTAAAACAATAAGAAGTGTTATATTCCTACTGTGCTCAAGATCAGATACCATAATGGAAATGCACATTAGGGATGTGTATTTTCTGTCGTTTGAATGTAATGAAATAAGCTCCCGCATGAATACTACCCGGGTCACGTGACAGGGTTTATATAAGGTTAAGTGAGGCGTGGTAATTCATTCTACGCCATGTGTTTCGTACAAGTGGGCTACCCACCCACCCTCTTAGTAATATGG
The DNA here is from genome assembly GCF_963678975.1 of Dysidea avara. Taxonomy (NCBI): domain Eukaryota; kingdom Metazoa; phylum Porifera; class Demospongiae; order Dictyoceratida; family Dysideidae; genus Dysidea; species Dysidea avara. The sequence goes on along the minus strand of NC_089282.1, from coordinate 10,171,362 downwards.
TTAACATGATTTTCCTTAACTCTCTATAGGTAGTGTTGCCAGATCAAGAGAATGACACAACATGGACAATTTTATTGTAATTTTAGGCATTAAGATAAGCACAACATGAGTGAAGCTACTTTATGGTTTTTCCTGATAGGCAAAAAATAAAACATATCAGGTTTTTTCCAGGGTATGTCTTGGGCTGGACAACCCAACTTTATATTTTCCTTTATTATTATTTCGGCTAAGCACCCACTCACCCACGTAGTAATTTTTTTGGCTGCTTATGTGCAAATTGTTTGTATGTTTGTTGTGTGTAGTGTATGTTGGAAATCAATAACAATAGCCCACACTTAGTGGCGCACAACCCAATGTACGTGTGTTGTGGGTGGTAAGGGTAGTGATAGTATGGCACGGGAGCAAGAACTGTTCGAAAAGCACCTCTTCAATCAGAATAGCTACTATGAAAAATATGGACAATTTCTGTTACCGTATAGCGGGTTATTTTCGAAACAGAAATTTTCGTACAAGAAGCAAAATCTGAATTTTGAAAGATTTTAATTTCGAAGAGTGCATATTTCGAAGTCCGGATGGATTTCAAATAAACGGGAATTCGTGTCACGACTCACAAGTTATGAAGATGCGTAAATGTTTGCCGAAAACTGACTTACTGATGGAATAATCCCCATTCCTGTGCACTGGAGAGAAGACTGAGTGAGTCTTGGGTGGAGTGAACTCACTGGCACGATTACGCTCGATCATAGCTAGATCATAGTATCCTGTTCACCATGGATTCTAGAGCAGACGGCATGAATTCCCATTCTGGATCACCTGTTTTCTGGTTATTGGTACAGTAATGATACGGTTTACCCATTATCATCAGCAATACTGTACTGAGCTAAAACTCGAAGAATACACGAACGAATCGAGAAATTTGGACGGTTGCTTTCACTTGTGGGAATTTATTTTCGAAAAACAACTGGACGTGGGAATTTATTTTCGAAGAGAAGGGCCTCTTCGAAATATCCGAAAATAAAAACCTTTCGAAAATTACCAGCTATACGGTATGAAAGGAAGCCATCACGTCCTACCACCAAATTGACACTTTTAACTGTCAGCAAAGATAAATGGGACACAAAGGAGGACACTGATAAGTCCATGAAAATGTATCGTACATACTGTGGTATGCCAAAAGGCACCTCTCAGGTCGAAGCAACGTCCAACAGTGAAACAACAAGCCTGTAGCCTTAGCTGTTATCACAATACGCTTGTCTGAAGGCATCAGTCAGTCAGTCAGTCAGTCAGTCAGTTACTCAGTCAGTAGAAAACTCTGTTGTTTTTTTTCTAATTCCGTAGAAACTTGTTGAAAGCATTTCAAATCGATCTGAAGGCTTGTTTAGGCTTAGTTTTACCTAACTAATATACTGCCTCATCGTCATCAGGGAAATTGAGGCTGGTTTTTGGGTGATGTTATTTCATGGGTGATGTTATTTCATATTTGCCAATAACTTTCTGCCCTACAAAGCAACAACAGAAAATTTGATTTGTACAGCAAGTAATAAATTACAGGTGCTTACAAAAATGGTTGTAACTTACCAACAGATTGAGGTACGGAGCTGAAATTTTCACCATCATGTCTGCCATGAATAGGGTAGTGGGTACAGTTACTAGGTAAGTTTGTCCTTTACTCACCTTTCTTCACTGCATGCAAAGGCAAAACTCCTGAAGAAAAATCGATTGCTTACGATTGTTTCAATGTGCCGTAAACTAATGCTCATAACTTGCATATCGTGGGGTCTACTGCAACGAAACAAAGATTTTCCAACTCTCTTGAGCAGGAGAATAAAGTAATATCCAGGTTTTTATTCTTAGTCCTATCCTTCACTACAAAACAAGATTTCTAAAATTTACAGATTTTTTTTTTGACAATATGCAATTATTTCATCCATTATATTCAATGCTTTATACTGTAGATTTAAGCTCGCACAATTGTGTCGGGTTTTCCCATAACTGGTCACATATCATCATTTCATACTTCCAACAACATCTACCAAAAAGCTTTTTACCCAGAACAGTACAATAATGGAACTCATGAACTAGAACTAACTCATTTTCTATCGAATTTCAAATTACTGTACCCTAATGTAAATGTGTGATATTTTTTCGTGAACATACCAGCATTGCTCACTGCTCAGTAGAAATAAATAAATCATAGTTTTTATATGACACAAGATACTTTTGGCATACCACTGTCCGTATAATGCACTCATCAAGGCTTACCTTTTTGTTTCATTGCTTTTTGCTGAGCACAATGCGCTAATTAACAATAGTGCATTGATGGCTTTAAGATGCATGAATCAGCACACAGCCACCATTTTACAGCACAATAATAAACTCACCAGTGGGATGTTCCTTTTCAGGTTCCATTGAGTGTAGGCCCTCTGCGCCTTGTCTGTTGTTTTGTCTTCAATCAGGCTGCTTGTCTTCTTCATCCAATGAAACCATATGAACACATTAATTTTCTGTATCAATCCTTTCTTTCAGCTGCATATTTAGATGCCACAGAATTATTTCAGAGCTGGATTTCAGAAGCACTTCAGTTCTGGTACTTACTATAAGAGGTATACTAGCTGCAACTGTGATTAGGATCCGTTCGTGATAGGCTCACGAGCACACCCATCAAATAAAATTCTAGGTGAACTAATATCGAAAGAGTATGGAGAACATGCACACCTCTTAATAATCTAACTATTTACTTAATAGTAAACAAGATTACCTCACCCTTTTTGGTCTAGCTAGCTGCACACCCGTTGGCTGATTCGAGACTCTAGTACAACAGTCATGTATGATATTCTAATAGAACAGTCACAAGTTACACTGTAGCTAGTAGGGTTACAACAATAAAACTAAATAAACTAGAATTTTTTTAAATTGTTAATTTAAAAATGAAGTAGGGATCTATGCAACAGAAAGTAGTGAATCAAAAGATGAATGATGTACTACAGCATAGCTTGGTGGGAAAGTCCCTACTTGGCATATTAGTTTTAACAATTATTTTGTTCAATGCCAAAGTAGGGACTTTCCCACTAATCTCTGCTGTAATACCATCATTCATCTCTTGTTTCACTACATTTTATTGCATAGATCCCTACTTCATTTTTTAATTAACAATACTAGTCTATTGTTCAGTTGTTATCAATAACCTTGGTGTTGTGTATGTGATAACATTTTTATGCCACAACTATTGACCAGACATGGGGCCAAGTACATGAGTACTTATACTTAAGTGCACTTAAGTACAGATTTGAAAGTACTTGTACTTTACTTAAATACTTCCTTAATTTCCCCAATGTACTTGTACTTATACTCAAGTACTTTGCTAAGTACTTGTATGTACTTGAGTACTTGTAAGTACTGCAAACATTGTACGTAGTTTGTACACAGTGGGTACATAACGAAATTGCATGAAGGTGCATTGTACAATTCTTCTAGTGCCTTCCCTAACCTTACCATGTATCATGTAGCCACGATTAATAATGTCATAGAATTCTGGCAAATAAAAATAATGCTGCTGCTAAAGTTTGTGCATTTTAAATGTTTAAGAGAGTGAATAGTTTACAAAAACCTGAAAGTACCAACCCTACAATACGCTGAATAAGTATATATTTTGCTACAGCAAAATGTACTTGTACTTTACTTGAGTACTTCCAGCATGTACTTGTACTTTACTTAAGTACTCTCTTGATTGTCGCCAGAGTACTTGTACTTATACTTGGAAAATTCAAAAGTACTTGTACTTTACTTAAGTACTTTCAAATGTACTTGGCCCCATGTCTGCTATTGACAAGAACTTTTTCGCACACAGGGAGTGAGTTTGCATTCAGTGGCGACACTCACAGATCCTGCAATCCATTCAATGACTCCTGGTGGTTATGGTTTTACTGACCATGGACCAAATGGGATAAAGAGATTTTTCAAGACACACAAGTGTGGAGTTACTTGTAAGCAGATGGGCTTAAGTGGTCATCTACCTTGACTGCTGTACAATTTTTATGTTGGAATTTGTTTTTATAAAAGCTTTTGTGCATACAGATTATGTGTTTACTAGTATTTAATATAGTTGACTCACCTCAACATACTGTCACCACACTGTCTCCAACATCCATGTTACAATGGTCTATCAACCATCATTATCTGATGGTGCTGGTGTACAAGAAAACTTGGTGAAGAAGGTATTACTCTGCAAGTGGGAAATGGGAAGGGGAAATCAAGAGTAATTATGCTATGCTACTTCTAAAAACCAGCATCCAATAAATACTATTCCTATCAATTAAATTAACCACACACCACACAGCATGCTATATCTTTGCTTCTTGCCTTGCTTTGTAACTATACATTTAGAGCATTAAAATAAAACGTATTTTGAAATATTTTTAATTCATCAATTATGTTACTATGCATCGCTAAGGAAGCATAACTTGAGCAAACCACCCATTACACACCAGAGGTGTAGCTACAATGTAGGCAGATGAGGCAGTTGCCTCACTGGTGACTGAACTGAGAGCTACATTGGACTTTTAGATGCATTGGAAGCTTGAATTAAGGAAGTTTAAGTTTAACTTACTGTATACGTTAGTAAGAGTCCATAGTTCCTGGGGGCTTATTGAGGTATCAAAACCAGTCAAGCAACACAATCGAGGTATCCTAATAAAGTAGTCACCCTAATAGAGTACTCAGCCTAATACAACAATAAAGCAAACTTAATTTTGATAACCACTTAAATTGCTCTCACAATCAATTCAGGTAGCACTTTCCAAGGGGAGCATATCAGAAACCCGCTGTATTGACATGGTTCACATCCTATTCTGCATCGTACTGTATGTATAGAAACTTTTTTTAAATGCTTCCTGATTCTGAACAATTATATTATTTTATTATTGGTGTGGACTATCAACATTTTAAGGATACTGAAGAAGGAATGAAGTAGAAGAGTGGAACTGAGCAATGGTGCCACCATAGATCTTAGTGTGAACTGGTGATACAGGAGTTGAATGCTAACAGTTCTGTGTCTCAACCAAGTATGAAAGATTTTGCAGGTATCGTATTACCAGGTACAAGTGGACAACACTTCAAAAAGCATGGAAAGTGTATAAACTTGTTGTTCATGGCCTTAAGAAGAAACTTCAATGTCCCTGGAATGGACCATATAAATGTTTGAAAGCTTACCAGGTGTAAATTATACACTTATATACTTGTAGTAGAGTTTGTCACTGCCAAGCTAGGATGGTAGGTACATAATTCATCTTACATTGTGTCCTGCAAATATTCAGACTGTACTATAATAGGCAAGCTATTTACTTCAAATGGAAGGATGATGTATATATACCAATTTCACACCTCACTTCAAAAGGAAAAGAAGGTGTATAAATGGTATAATAGCACTGCTATCAGAGCTCAGGAATGCATTAACAAGAAATGGAGGTAGTATATTATATCCCTCCTAGGAAGGATGTAACTTGTACATACTACCTCCTATTAACATTAATGCATTCCAAGCCTTCTCAGAAGTCATCTGATTTCTTTGATGAAACTGTGTAATCTATTCTACTTTAATATAGTGACACTTCACAGGATCGATAGTGGGTTTTAATTTTGTAAAGTGAGCCAAAGCATAGATCATGGACTTAAGGAAAATGTATAAATGTAGGGGGGTCTGGGGTGATGCTTCCTCTGGAAATTTTTGGAATATAGTTATCACAAGAGTGAATCTGAAAGCTATTTTTTTTACCAAATACTCTATTGTACTGAAAGATCTTGGGGGTACAAGATGGATGAGCTCAGTTGTAAGCAATTTTAGAAAAACAAAACTACACCATTAAATAGTGGGTTATCAGACATACGCAGGATTGGATCTTAAGGTCACTGCAGTGATTTAAAATGCACACAAAAATAATTACAACTTTGTAGTATATATAGCCACAGACTGTTCTGTTACTATTTCAATCTGACTTTTTAACTATATGGCCCCATCACCATCTTAATTTTTTACAACCAGAGTCGAAAGTCATTTAGATATACAATTAGTTTTTGGCCACAACTAACCACTTATAATGTGACAGCGTAAATGCTGTGGTATCATTTGAGCTTATAAAGTTGAACTTTAAGGGGTTTGGGAGTATAAACCCTGTATGCATAACATTAAATTTTTAGTTTCAATTGATGCTAGATTCAGATAAATGCAGCATGGAACTTTGGCACTGATAAAACAAAAACAAACAGTTCTCAGATACTACAGCCTTGTTAACTGTATACATACTAAGATAATTAACTTTTTTCTTAAACATGGTAACCCAAGCATCAATGTAGCAACAACTGAAAATAACCACTGTATTTAACAGAAGTTGCTCTCATACAGTGATTAGTATATGGCAGCTATGCCATATACTATGCCATATATGGCAGCTATGCTATCTTGCTGTAGTATCATTTGAGCTTATAAAGTTGAGCTTCATGGGGTTTGGGAGAGCAAACCCTGTATGACATTTAATTTTATTAGTTTCCAATGATGCTAAATTCAGATAAATGCAGAATGGAACTTTATTACTGATAAAACAAAAACAAACAGTTCTCAGATTGATAACTGTGTATTAGATTCTAAGAAATTAACTGTTTTACTTAAGCATGTTAACTCAAGCATCAATGTAGCAACAACTGAAAATACCCACTATAATATTAAACCATTTGACAGAAGATGTTCTCAGAAAGTGATTATTATATGCATGGCAGGATGTTTGGAGCAGTGGTAAGATAGCAGTGCATAGGTCAACAAAACAAACTGGCAACTTAAAAAAAAAAAACATTATGATGGATGTACTATTTAGAGTAGTTGACTGTTCTATTAGAGTATTTCGATTTTTAGCAGCTGATGGTTAAGTCTCACACCAAAAGTATAATTTGAATCCCTCTTAGTAATTCTAAGTTAAGATTAGCCATTCTCCTTTCTCTTTCCATCTCTTCATTGCCTATGCATACGTATAAGATGCAACTGCATCTTACTGCAACTTCTAGAAGCTTTCTAGCTCACACAAGGTATAATTTTGGAGGGGGGTGCTTCAGCACACCAAGCACCCCCGCAAAACCACCCTTGGTATGTTTATTTACATTACATTGGAAGGATGCAATTAAACTTTTTTCATTCAAAAATTATCAGCATATAAAGAACTAGTTTCACCAGAGCATTTCCTTGGTTATTTGTGAATAATAATCAATAGTATAAATTGAAAATGTGTCACCTTGTTGGAGATTTGGTCACAAATGTGTTATTTGCAAGTTTGCATGTAACTTTTAGCCTATCTGGTTTTATATTGAATTTCATTTCTTTCTATTCAGATTTATGACTCCCAGCTTATGATGAAGATATGTATTATGCAATATTAAATCAATAAGTTAAGATAGTGTGTGTTTGTATATACTGCATTTGTGTGTATTTTTGATGTTTAGCTTTTTGGGTTGTTTGTGAAGAGTGTACTTGTTTGACATTTAAATTATCCCCCAGAAAATTGTTTATACATGTATACGTACGTACCTCTGGGTATAACTTGCATAGTAACAGTATAATCTAAATGTAAAAATACAAAGTCTCATAACACATAGTCTTATAACGTACATAGTGCACGTTATGCACTCGTGTATCTTATAGTGTATGGTGTTAACAGAATAAACATACACACACACTAATTATTTTTTTTTTAATTAATATGAAAGCTATTGCACATGAAATCTATCCACACACACTAAATATTTAATAAAAATTTTTAAAAAGTTAAAAAAACTATTGCACTTTATATCTATACAAACACACACACTAAATAATTTTTTTAAACAAAAAAAAAAAACCAAATTAAATCTATACACACATACTAATTATTTAACAAAAGTGTATAACTTAAGAAAAAACTATTGCACACTGAATCTATACAAACACACACACAAACACACGCACACACACACACACACACAAACACACACACACAAACACACATTAATTATTTAACAAAATTTTGTAATCAATAAAAAATAAAACTATTGCGCATAAAATCTTTACAAACACACACATACACACATTAAAAAAATTTTGTAATCAATTAAAAAATGCAAAACAATTTACACACATACATATTTATACTGCACATAAAATTATTTTTAAAAATTATGTAATCAATTTAAAAAGTAAAAAGACAACAAATTTAAATTGCACACTTGAATTTTAATGCACACAAAATTAGGGCAAACAAACTATGATAGCATGTATCCAATAAAGACAAAAGAATAAAGAAAACATTTTTTTACTGCAAATAACTTGCACATACAAGAAAATCTCTGCAATGTAATTACAAATGCATAATATATTATAAGCATAATATAGTTATAACATACCCATGAAGTTTGGTATCCACTTTATAATCATGATGGCAGGGAGTGGAGTGTTCAAATGTTAAATTCAAACTGAATAGGTCTGGTATTAACCGTTTTATGATATAGGATGTGCATAGATAAAAAATGCCCATTTGTAGCATGGATGGAGAAAATAAGCTAGGCTAACGGCTGTTGCTAAGTTTTGTGTCCAAAGAGCAATGTTGCTGTCTTAATGGTGGTTAGCATTAGTATTAGTAGCTAGCTTTGCATGGATGAGCATGTGGTGCATTGATTCTGTTTCTGCCCAGCCATTGTACTGCTTTCCATTCACAGTCTAAGTGTTGCAGGTAGACATTGCTGAGTAATATAAAGCAAGCGTTCATTATATATATATTATATAATGTGCGTATACTGTATGTGTACATATATATTATATATATACTTATATTCACGTGGTACAGCTCGAATGCAACATTGCTACAACTGAGTGAGTGCAATAAAACTCCCTAATTAATTAAGGGGCATGCAATTTGTTTCATTTGTGAGTCTTCATCCCTCAACTCAAGGGATGAAGACTTGCAAGCAAAACAGGTCCAATATCCCTCCATTGCCTTAAATGCTTGTAGCAACATTGCATTTGAGCTGCACTGTATGTATACGTATATGCTGAGGATAATGTCTTCATCCCATATATGTACTTCTGTAGAAGGGTGCATCATAAGTTATGATGTAATGGCAAAGCATTTGTAATGTACACACAAATTTTAATAGCCATACTTTTAAATGACCTAGCAAGAAATGCTTATATTTTTGTCTTCGCCCCTTTAAGCAATATACTCACCCATTAATCTACATTTATACTTTGGTGAGATATGTTGAGAAATTTGGTTGCTTACAACATTGTTGAGGGCGCGTTCAATAGTGTTATTGTCAATAAATAAATAATAGGTGAGACTCAGATGTATTATGTCATAACTTTACAATATACCCTTCTACACAGGTAGATAGGAGGAGGACACTCTACTCACTTAGTGTACATAGATACATACATACACAGATACATACATACATACATTCATACATACATACATACATACATACATACATACATACATACATACATACATACATACATACATACATACATACATACATACATACATACATACATACATACATACATACATACATACATACATACATACATACATACATACATACATACATACATACATACATACATACATACATACATACATACATACATACATACATACATACATACATACATACATATGCATATGTTACACACACGCGCGCACACGTACACACACACATGTACACATACCTCCAGTGATGCTGCCTCAATAAAGACATTAGAGTACTATAAGGATTACGGGGCAGTACCACATTGACTAACAAATCAATTAAGAATATTCGTATACACTCATCCATCCTAGTATCCACTACATACTGTAGATATAAAGGTTATATTTGTAGTGGCACAATGTAATAAACAAACCTGCAACAAAACGGCCTCTTGCAATCTCTGAAGGAAACTTGCTGTCTTTTTCTAGCTGATTCACATCAAGAACTATGCAAAAATTTACGTGATGCAATTAGTTCACTATATATAATCTGGACATACAACAGCCAGTGTAGTCATCAACAGAATTATTTTTATAATCAGCATCATCAAGTTCAATATCATCTTCTTGTGGTTGTGGTTGGCTGCGGAACAACTTAAATGTAGTTTTGCTTTTCTACGGACAGCAGCATATCACAGAAGCAATACATAATGAATTTGGCAATCACTTTATTTGGCCCTTTGTTCTTAGCTTTACTATGCTGTTTTCTTCCACCAGTAGTATCTTTCACTGTTACCTTAGGAAATGACCTGTGTATGCTTTTTAACATTCTCTGTTGCATAACACATTTGTTAATGTATCACCAATAGATTAGTTTATACCTTGATAGCTGGACATGCTGCTAACACATGTTGAAGTGTTCCTATTACAATTCCTTGTAGATAGTAGTATAGGTGACTCAACACCTACAGATGCAACCGAGGAATACTACGACACAGCAAACACTAACAACAAACTTTGTGAATATTAGCTGTAAGAGCTGTGGGATCAATTTGATTAATCTGATCAGTTAAATCACTGTAGTGTGTCTTCATGTCACTTGTTTGTTCCCAGCTAAACATGAAGACACATTAGCGGTGTTATCAAAGACGTAGCCATTATACAGTAGATGCTCATCACAAAGCTTCATGCTTTAATAAAGAATACAGTGAAACCACTCCATAACGGACAGCTTTAAGACCAAAAATATATTGCTGAATTTTATTAAGGACTTGGGACTTTTTTTCTATTGAAGTATTCTCTTAATAAAACAGTCACTTGGGAGACAACCCAATGATAAAATACGATTACCAATAAACTCACTGTAATGGATTAAACACATTTGCAAACATTTTCTTTAGCTGATCAAACATCACCTTAACAATGTCACCATCCTAAGATAATCACAGAGTAAAATTACACTTCTCTCTACACAGTAAATCAAATAACCTTATCAATTTTACTCTGGATAACTTTCAACAAGTGTTCACACTGACACATTGCCAGCTGTAGCCAGTAAGTAGGACAATGAGTAATATTATAGATCTGTACCAGTAGCTGATCATCATGACCACTGTGGTCAAATAACCACGTGTAAAAGTATAGTACTGTACCAATATACAGAGCACAATGCAAGCATATGTGCATAACATACATAAATGATTAATGATGATATAAATCTTGTGAGCTACAGGAATGGCAAGAGTAAATTCTGGCAAGTGCAACAGTCCATATTAATATTTAGGTAGTTCTTATCATTTGAGTCTTACAGTAATGAAATTCAGCTAGCCAATTAGAATTAATATGGCCAATCAAATATGGTCAATATGGCCAATCATATATGGCCAATCAGAATTGAGGAGTTGCATAATCATTTAAAATCAGTGAAAATCATTCAGGAATAAAGTGAACTCAGAAAGGTAATTTACATACTAGAGGTGACCTCTTCTTATCTTGTATTAGTAGAAGATAGCATGAAAATAGCTCTTAGTTCAATTTATACGATGAGATCAGAAAACACTAATTGTGACTGGATCTGCGAAAACCCAACATAATGGTGCATTTTTCAAATTCTTTATTATTGAATGTTTATAATCAACTTAGTCAAGTGCATACTCTGGCCAAGTTTCAGCATTGCATGCCAACAACTACTTTCATTTTCAGCATCCTTGTCTGTTTCTCTTTAGACTACTTAATAAATCTACAGGGGTGTACTTCACCAAAGTCTTCATAATTTCTGGTTTAATTGTGAAGTCAACAACTCCCATACACTAGCGCACTACAGTGAGACTGCCCTAGGGGGCTTAGATCTGTTACCACCCTCAATTTGAGTTAAATCTTTTCCACATCCCAGTCCTACAAAGTAGCAGCAACAGAAAGATCGATTTGTACAGCAAGTATTGGGAAAATATTTTACAGGTGCTTACAAAAATGACTAACTTCCAAATGCAATGCAGCACAGAGTTGCAACTTGCACCATCGTGTTCGCCATGAATAGGGGAGTCCATTACATGGTGAGTTCTTTCTCCTACCACCTTTCTTCATTACATACAGAGAGAAAATCAGTGAAGGAAAAATCGATCGCGTACAACCAATAAAATAATGCCCATAACTCATGTATCCTGCTACGAAACAAAAGATTTTCAAACTCCTCTTGAGTAGGCGAATAAGATGGTACCCATGTTTTTATCATTGCACCCTTTCTTCATAAAGAACAAAGCATTTAAACATTTCATGATTTTCTTTCATTTATGCAAATATTTTACTCATTGCATTTACTCATACGCGGTTTGAGTACTAGAGAAAATCACTCCGAGCCAGACGACCAGTAGTACAATATAACAGTTAACACTGCCTATGCTTGTGTATATGAAAAATACAGCACTTGGGGGGTGTCTCAAGGCAAACCTCGGCTTCACCTTGTGCTGTATTAGCCTCTCAACACGCCCCCTCATGCTGTATTTTCCATACACATGTGAGGCGGTGGTTTAACTATAATATACAGTAGTGACAAACTTGCATACAGCTGTAGTTGACTCCCATCGTGGTAGTTGTTCACATGTACCATTCCTAATATGGACTGAAGAACATATACTGTACTTTTGACATTTAAAGAACACTATGCTTTTTGGGTTTCCCCTTCTGTATATTGCAAGTAGTAAAATTCTTGTAATAATCATACAGCACAGTAGTACTGTATGCACTGCCACGTGTGTGTACGGAAAATACAGTATGAGGGTGTGTGTCGAGAGGCTAATACAGCACAAGGCAAAGCCGAGTGCTGTATTTGCCTTGAGACACCCCCCAAATGCTGTATTTTTCGTACACACAAGCAAGGCGGTGCTTTAAGTGTTATATTGTACTTCTTGGATGTCTGAGACGCTCGGAACGATTTTCTCTAGTACTCAAACCGCTGTGATTTTGGATGATCAGGATATCAGTAACAGGGATTTTTCTGGGGGGGAATTTTTGCCCCTCCTGAAAATGATATTACCAACCCCCCCCCCCCCTAAACTCTGCCCCAACTAGCCTGAAATTTAGCCTAATTTAAGTTCTGCCCCCCTCAATTTCTGAAAAACTCAGATTGCCCCCCTGAATTTATTTTCCAGAAAAATCCCTGAGTAAGTGTTTAACTAATCTATTTCTAGTCGTAGAACGAATTAGTATGATTAGTTTAGCTAGTTTTAGCAATTTACAATGTCACGCACATGGTCAATCGTGCTGTCTTAGTGGGGCCATCTTCGTGATCAGACGATCAGTAAGTACTTATACAATCTATTCCTAGCCGTAGAACAAACTCGTAGGATTAGTTTGGCTGGTTTTAGTGATTTATAGTGTGTTGTTTACGTAACATTCCACAAATAAATTCTCCGCATAACTGTACTTATTTTCCCAAGTGTGCTGTATTTGCTCAATTAGCTGCATAACTGTACTGTATGACTCATACAGTACAGTTATGCAGCTGATTAGTACTGTATGGACAATACAATACACGGCATCACTTTGATCCTCCCACACAAAGTACAATATATTACATGTAGATCATGGAAATTTGGCCAAAAATATGACCCCAAAGTCAGCCTCACAATACCTTCACAATGTCTTTACAGTATTGGTTAGGTATAAGCAAGCTCAAAAGTGCCTTCAGTGCGATCCAAAGCACTTCCAATAGGTTGATACGAAATTCTATTTTTTAAATATTTTCTGCTGACTGACTAACTGACTGACTTACTTTCAGACAAGCGTAACTTCTAGTGCTAGGGGTACTGGCAAGGGGTGCTGGGTACCCTGGGAATAAAAATATTAAAAATAATCATTTACTCTTAAAATTAGACAAGCGTAACTTGATAACGGCTAAGACTATGGGCCTGGTTTTTTCACTGTTTGGCATTGCTTCAGCCCAACAGATGCATTTTGGCATAATACAGTATGTACAATACACACATCATGGACTTACTTCTGTCCTCCTTTGTGTCCCATTTCTATCTGCTGACAGTCTAAGGTGTCAATTCACTTCACTACTATACATTTGTAAACAGGAATTGTCCATATTTTCTATGGTGATTGGATTGGTTGCAGATGCACTTCTCCTACTGTTCCTTGTTTGTAACGCTGTGTAACGGGCTGAACACAGCTGAAAGCATAGCGTAATAGAATAGCCACCTCAGTGATTGATAATTGGGGCGCATGTTCAGCCGAAAACATTATAAAAAAAAAAGTTTGAATAGGGATCATGGAAAACAAAATGTAGGGAAACAAGCTAAGGGAGACCTGTAGATATACTGATTGATTGATTGATAATTACCTCTAAACAGTTGGACAAAGCTGCTCTTCCCTGCCAAAGGGGCACACATACATACATACATACATACATGCATACATACATACATGTGAACTCTTGGTTGTAGTCCTCGTTTGTTTAAAGTTTTTTGTAAATTGACAGTTTGTATTGTAACTTCCTGTGGTGAAATAATTGCTCACAAGACTGTTTGGCTCAAAGGTGGTGCTTAGCTATGTTACAATCATTTTGTTAACCAGATAGCAAACTAATTTGTGACAATGGTGGCTGCCTTTGATCTGATAACGTGCCTTCATTATTTCAAAGGTATCGAAGTAAACATGCCACTACAGGAAGTTGCAATGTAAACTGCAAGTTTGTTAAAACATTAAGCTAAGGAAAACTATTACATCATTATTACAGCAAAATCATGTGCATATACTTCCTTATTTGCTCCCTCTTAATGTCAGTATTGGAACTACTAGTCAAAATACTACCTTCACTGATGCAAAATGTACCACAGGTCCTAATATAATTTCAATACTGCATAGTATTGGAATCATTTATAGATTTGTGGTCCATTTTGTCTCAATCTAGCGAGTATTTTAGACATGTACTTTCAATATTGATTAATTTTGATTATCTGAACACCCTCAGGGTGCTGAGTTCGGATAATTGATGAACCACTGTACTTCCATTTCTACAATCTTGAGTGAACCACTTGGTTTAGACCATCTTCTGCTTACCAAACAGTAGCAGCAACCTTCTCCATCTAACTAGGTTGGCTCAGAGAAATTTTCTCTAGTACTAAAACCCTGGCGAGTTTTGGTGATCCAGATATCAGTAAAAGTTTAACTATTCTATTTCTAGTCGTAGAGCGAACTAGTAGGATAAGTTTTACTAGTGTTAGTGATTTACAATGTCACATACGTGATCAATCATGCTGTCATAGTGGAGTCATGTTAAAAAGCTTCGTGATCAGATGATCCGTAAGTGTTTATACAATTTATTCCTAGCCATAGAATTAACTCAGGATTAGTTTGACTGATTATAGCAATTTACAGTGTGTTTACATTCCTTAGATAAAGTCTCCACATAACTGTAGTGTATTTGCCCAATTAGCTGCATAACTGTACTGTATGACTCACACAGTACAGTTATGCAGTACTGTTTGGAGAATATGATACAAGGCATCGCTTTGATCCTCCCACACAAACTACAATATATATGTGTACCCAGTGGCAATACACATACAGGAAATTACTACATATTGTAGTTTACAGTGTTGTTTTCTTGGTTTGATACCATGAAATTATAACGAATTGATTTTTGAACCTTTATGATTCAGAGTCAGAGCACTCACAGACGCACCAATGTTAAACTTCGATCACAACTTGGTCTGCATGTTGTTATTCTGACCACAGAAACAAGGCTTTCACATGCATTTAATGTACAGCCACATACTGAATATGCATAGTTCTGGGTACAACTCCAGCCTTTGACCTTCTTAATGACAAGTACATAGACTACTACAGTTAAATTGATGAAGAGTGTGTAAACCACACCACATAATTAATTTTATACTCTTTCAAGAAATTGTATTTCTTTCATAAAAAGCAACTATAAGTTGTGCAAAAGCATGATGACTGTACAAGAGCCCGTAATACTACGAGGTATCTTGTGGCACTTATGGTCTCCTGCTATAAACTACATGATCAGTTCATAATCATTAAAAGCTTCTAACATTATAAAATGATTTGCCATGTATCAATCCATGCATGAGTTACCTTGTCTACACTGATTACCTTATAATTGACAAGTATTTATATTTGGTAATGTTTTTAAGAAAACACTTTCTTTACTCAAATGTATGTATTACACTAAAATTATCCAATTACATCATCAGCTTGCTAGCATTACAAGGCAGAGCACATTTCATTGAACGTTCTGCAGAGTGACTCAGAATGACTCATACAGATGAGTCTCTCTTACAATTCTATCACACTCTTCAGTTCTTAAATACTGTATACTATTTACTATTCTTTATTGCAGCCGCATCTATGTATACAGTGTATATCATTAAATTTTTTAAGTAATTATGTACATACATTAAGCAGCAACCACAAACATTTAAAATGTTAGTAGTTATAATGATCAGTAATATCAGATAAATAGTTTTCTGTTACATCATAATCCAGATTATCCTGTACATTAACAAGTGCAGGAATGTTGATACTTGTGATGGCATTGATTTCTGAGAAGTTGAATAGTGCTTTTTCATGAGAATTGTAATTACTATCATCACAGTGATTATCAGTGTTGCTCTTAGTATGAATGTGACAACAACATTTATAATTAAAACTGCTGATGTTGGCAGAGATTCGAATTTATCCAACTTTGTGTGTTAAATTATACATGTAACAATGTTCATTGGTAAGGAAGATCAAGATACAACTGGTGGTAGACATAATATATAAGATTTAAATAATCCTTAGCATGTTGTAATTGATATGGCAATAATACAATATATCATAATATGTGACTAGATTCACGAAAAGGTACCTTTTCCACACATTTGACATACCAGTGAACAAAATGATGTATAATTTGACTCCTGTTACTGATTAACTTGCGCTTACTATCAAAATGTAGCCAGATACTGTAGCTACATTCATTGAAAATTTCAAACAATTGCACACCATGATCAAAAAGGTATCTTTAAAGTTAAAAAATGGTTCAAATTTTGTGTGTGAATGTATCTTCACTAATCCAGTCACATATTTAGATCATTTGCATTGCTTTTCAACTCTTAGTTTGCTGTACTGAGCTCAAAGGATATAGGATACTTGAGTAAACACAGCATACCTAACCTGAAATACTTGAAGTTATGATATAGTAGTCAGGATTTTCAAAGAAGTATTTTAATGTCCAGTTGGATCTAAAACAAATATCAGAAACTATGGTAACACATTCAATCTTCTGCACAGACACACCCTTATGTACTGAACAATACACTGTGGAAGTTTCAAGAGCAAAGTTTTATACACATCATGATTTCAACATTGTTTACCCTTTAAAAAGCTTCTGACTGGTTATTCACTGTATGCTATATTAGATATGATATGTAGTGTTAAACTTTATACAATACTTCCAGATCGTGAACAACTTAGATAATTGCTGTGTATATTTAAACACATGGAACTGAGTAATCCACATATGATTTCAGCATTGTTCACCCTTTAAAAGCTTCAGACTAGTAATTCACTGTATGCTCTATTAGCACTTCCAGATGGTGAACATCATAGATTATTACTCTGTACTAGGTGTACCCGCGCAAAATGCGCGTGATACTAAGACAATTGTGTGCTATTGTGTGAATACACTTAAAGTTTGAACATTACTAATGATCAAGAAGTAATCACATCAATACATACCAACAAAGTCATTACACATAGCTACTTATGTGCATGCATAATCTCTTCAATTGTGTGTGGCACTAAAATCTAGCTATAATAACTTCATGAACAAGAGTGACTGATGTTATAGTTTTTATAAAGAAAAGTTAGCCTTGTGCTCTGGAATGTGCAGTACTCATGCAGGTCCCATTACAACCATGCACATACATAAAATTAGTTTTGAGCGGCAGACAAATACCACAATTGAGATGTACTCTATACTTCATTTGGATGATGTTGCATGAACTAACATAAAGTGCTTGAGTGTGGCATGAGGATTAGTTGACCAATGGTTGGTGCATTACCACAATGAGCTATATTCTAATTCAAGTTGCATTTGTCACATATATTAGTATTATTCAGATAGATTGTTTTATCAATATGAGTAATTGAATTGGAGTTTCATTTCTACATCCTAGTCATGGTATTGTTGTGTTGTTTACTTATTACATGACAGTGTGTATGCAGTACAGTATTGAGTACGGTATTCAAGTTAATCGGCTGCACTGAGCAAGGTCAACACCAGCATATGTGAAGAGTTGTATATCAGCATAGCCCAGGTGAATCCTTCATACGAAGAGTGGTTGCTCAGTAGAGCTTCTGGAAGTTTCAGCTGTCCCTGTTGAGTTACCAAGGAGTGAAAATGTGTCCGTGTCTCCCTACACATTGAAGACTGCAATAGCAACTAAATGATATAGTCCCCACGATTCATCGCCTAGTAAGGTAGATGTATGTTCGATTAGAGTAGTTGAACGTAATTTTCCTTGTTCACAAAGGTGTCATACTGTAGGGTGCAGAGTGTGTCATTGTAGGCAGCCTGGTCGGAGTGATCATCCCACATTAACTTGCCACACCCACTATGAAACTAATCCTTTATTGACTGTTTCCTTCTCCCTTGCACTGTTGTTGCTAGTAATCCTCCGTTTTAGGTCTGTCTATAGTCCCTGATCTGCTTGTCTACCTGTCGCAGTAGCTATACTTCGTCTAGCACACAGCGGGATAGGCCTCAGGACGTCTATCTTGTAGTGTATAGCACAGCAGGGTGCAGAGTGTGTATTTCGGGCGAGTCTTCCTTGTGTAGTCTCTGTCCAGTAGCCTGATAGAAATAATCATCGCTCGTAGACTTGCCACACCAACTAAGAAAATCTCCTTTATTGACTGTTTCCTTCTCCATTGCAGTGGTGTGCTGGTAATCCTCAATTTTAAGCTTCCCTGACTCCTGCCTGTCTTCATGTCGCTGTAGTTATACTTCGTCTAGTGCACAGCGGTGTAGAACTCAGGACGTCTATCCTTGTAATGAGCGCAGCAGGGTGCAGATTGTTTATTGCTGATGAATCTTTCGTGTGTAGTCTCTGTCAAGTAGTCTTGGACTAGCCACACCCACTACAAAACTCTCCTTTTATACTGGCGAGTGTATGCCGGATGATAGCATACACACCAGATCACATGATCAAATTCGCTGATTTGATTGGTTAAATTATGAAAAAGTGATTAATCCTATCTCAGTGTAAGCTTTCAGATATTAAATTTTAACCATGACGTCATCTGATTTCTATTGGCAACGCGTGTATACCGGGATGCTGTATACGTGTATCGTAAACTTTTATAATGGCCATTGAAAGTCATAAGTATCTCGCAACCAAGGTTAGCACGTAATGATAGACACGAAAACCACATTATGACACATTGTTTTGGACGGGTAGTTGATTTAGCGAGTTTGAAGCTAATTGGGGGAAAAACCTGGGATGAGTTTGTGTTTGAAAAATTATGGCCTCGATTTTAACGTTTCTCGTTCTGTCGGCCACAGGGGAGAGAAAAGTCTAGTGTAGGCTGGGGGATGGGGAAGGCTGGTAACATGATAAGGGTCTCAAGAAAGTTATGGACGAATTCGTGTCTTCCTCGGGTAGTTAAGGTGGTTTAAAGGGTATTTTACGTAATTCAACGAATCGCCACCAATCCTGGATAATAAGATTTGTCTCAAATTCTAGAATTGAATGGTACCGATCCGATTGAAATCCGACCAAGAATGACGGATCAGTGCTCGAAAAACACGTGCGTGGGCGAAGAGAATTAATATATAGATAATTAGTCACATGGAAGTGAGTAATCCACAAATGATTTTAGCATTGTTCACTCTTGCAAAGTTTCTGACTGGTGATTCACTGTATGCTCTATATTAGAAAGGATATGTAGTGTTAAACTTTTTAAAATACTTCCAAATGGTGAACAACTTAGATAATTGCTGTATATAATTAAACACATGGAACTGAGTATTCAACTTATGATTTCAGCATTGTTCACCCTTTTAGAAAGCTTCTGACTGGTGATTCACTAGAAATGATATGCTTTATAAAATACTTCCAGACGGTGAACAACGTAGATAATTGCTGTGTATAATTAAACACTTGGAACTGAGTAATCCACATGATTTCAAGCATTGTTCACCCTTTACAAAGCTTCTTACTGGTGATCCACTGTATGCTCCAATAGAAATGATATGCAGCATTAAACTTTTAAAATATTTCTACATGGTAAACAACTTAGAAGTGTTGGGCAAGTTACTTTGTAAAAGTAACTAGTTACATATTACTTTCAACTAGACTAGTTACAGTTACATATTACTCATAAAATAAAGTAACTATAATAATATTACATATTATATTACTTTGTGTCCACAGCCTTAAGCAGTCACGTGTGAAACTACCACTTTGTCACGTGACATGATTGTGTTGTTGGACAATGTGCAAATCTTGGTTATAAGAAAGAAGCTCATTCAGTAAGCTTCGTTACTTTGTTGTGGCTATCCGTTACTCAGAGGATGACTAACGAGATTAGTAACATCGTTACTTGTCGTAATAATATTACGTAATATTAGACTCGTTACAGTAACAGGTAACGCGTTACCTGTTACCTGTTACCTGTTAGATAATTGCTGCGTAAATTTAAACACATGGAACTGAGTAATCCACATATGATTTTAGCATTGTTCACCCTTTAAAAAGTTTCTGACTGGTAGTCACCAGTCAGAAACTGGTAATCACTGTATGCTCTATTAGAAATGATATGTACTGTTCAACTGTTGAGCAAGTTTGATTGTTGCTATATACAATGAACACAAGGAATTAAATAATCAAGAAATTAAATAATGTACTGTTCAAATGTTGAACAAGTTTGATTGTTGCTATATACAAATAAACACAAGGAATTGAATAATCCACACATGATTTCAGCAACTTGTATAAATACTTCCAGATGGTGAACAACTTTGATTATTGCTGTGTATAATTAAATATATGAACTAAGTACACAAAAGTATATCTATATATTAATTCTCTTCGCCCACGCACGTGTTATTCGAGCACTGATCAGTCATTCTTGGTCAGATTTCAATCGGATCGGTACCATTCAATTCTAGAATTTGAGACAAATCTTATGATCCAGTATGGTGGCAATTCGTTGAACTAATTAAAATACCCTTTAAACCACCGTAACTACCCCAGGAAGACACGAATTCGTCCATAACTTTCTTGAGACCCTTATTGTGTTACCAGCCTTCTCCATCACTAGCCTACACTAGACTTTTCTCTCCCCTGTGGCCGACAGACTGAGAAACGTTAAAATCGAGGCCATAAAATTTTCAAACACAAAAACTCCAAGGTTTTTCCCCTGATTAGCTTCAAACTCGCTAAATCAACTATCCGTCCAATACAATGTGTCATAAGGTGGTTTTCGTGTCTATCATTACGTGCTAACCTTGGTTGCGAGATACTTATCACTTTCAATGGCCATTATAAGTTTACGATACGTGTTTACCGCATCCCGGTATACACGCGTTGCCAATAGAATAAGATGATGTCATGGATAAAATTTATTATCCAAAAGCTTACATTGAGATAGAATCGATCACTTTTTCATGATTTAACCAATCAAATCAGCGAATTTGACCATGTGATTTGGTGTGTACGCTATCATCCGGCAAACGCACTCGCCAGTATAAAAGAAGAGTTTTTAGTGGGTGTGGACAGTCTACGACAACTTGACAGAGACTACACACGATAGATTCAACAGGAATAAACAATCTGCACCCTGCTGCGCTAATTACAAAGATAGACGTCCTGAGGCCTAAACCGATGTACGCTAGACAAAGTATAACTACAGCGACATGAAGACAGGCAGGAGTCAGGGAAGCCTAAGATTGAGGATTACCAGCACACCACCGCAATGGAGAAGGAAACAGTCAATAAAGGAGAGTATCGTAGTGGGTGTGGCAAGTCTACCAGCGATGATTATTTCTATTGGGCTACTGGACAGAGACTACACAAGGAAGACTCGCCAGAAATACACACTGCACCCTGCTATGCTGTCCACTACAAGATAGACGTCCTGAGGCCTATCCCGCTGTGTGTTAGACGAAGTATAGCTACTGCGACAGGTAGACAATCAGGTCAGGGACTATAGACAGACCTAAAACGGAGGATTACTAGCAACAACAGTGCAAGGGAAAATGAAACAGTCAATAAAGGATAGTTTCATAGTGGGTGTTGCAATTTAAAATTGGATGATCACTCCGACCAGACTGCCTACAATGACACACTGCAAAGTACAGGTTGACACCTTTGTGAACAAGGAAGATTACGTTTGACTACTCTAATAGAACATACATCTACCTTACTAGGCGATGAATCATGGGGACAATATAATTTAGTTGCTATTGCAGTCTTCAATGTGTAGGGAGACACGGACACATTTTCACTCCTTGGTAACTCAACAGGGACAGCTGAAACTTCCACATATACTGGTGTTGATCTGCCTCAGTGCAGCCAATTAATTTGAATACCGTACTCAATATTGTACTGTATACAGACTGTCATTTAATAAGTAAACAACACAACAATACCATGACTAGGATGTAGAAATGAAACTCCAATTCAATTACTCATATTGATAAAACAATCTATCTAAATAATACCACTATATGTGAAAAATGCAACTTGAATTAGAATATAGCTCATTGTGGTAATGCACCAACCATTGGTCAACTGATCCTAATGCCACACTCAAGCACTTTATGTTAGTTCATTCAACATCATCCAAATGAAGTATAGAGTACATTCCAATTGTGGTATTTGTCTGCCGCTCAAAACTAATTTTATGTATGTGTATGGTTGTAATGGGACCTGCATGAGTACTGCAGAGATGCACAGATATTACAGAGCACAAGGCCAACTTGTATTATAAAAACTATAACTTCAGTCACTCTTTGTTGAAGCCACCAACATTATAGCTAGATTTTAGTGCCACACACAATTGAAGAGATTATGCATGCACATAAGTAGCTATGTGTAATGACTGTTGGTATGTATTGATGTGATTACTTTTTGATCATTATTAATATTCAAACTAAGTGCATTCACACAATAGCACACAATTGTCTTAGTATCATGTGCATTTTGCGCGGGCACACCTAGTATATAATAGTAACTCTTCTTAACTTGCTAGGAAGAATTAATATATGTACATTTGTGTACTTAGTTCTATGTGTTTAATTTTACACAGCAATTTTCTAAGTTTTTCATCATCTGCAAGTATTTTAAAAGTTTATCACTATATTATTTCTAATAGAGCATACAGTGAATCACCAGTAAGAAGTTTTGTAAAGAGTGAACAATGCTAAAATCATATGTAGATTACTCAGTTCCGTGTGTTTGAATATACACAGCAATCATCTAAGTTGTTCACCATCTGTAAGTATTCTAATAGAGCATACAGTGAATCATCAGTCAAAAGCTTTGTAAAGGGTGAACAATGCAGAAATCATATGTGAATTACTCAGTTCCGTGCGTTTAATTATATACCGCAATTATTTTAGTTGTTCACTATGTAGAAATATTATAAAAATTTAACCCTGCCAATTATTTCTATTGGAGCATGGTGCAGGGACCATTTCGCCATCCAAAACTATCCTATGCAAAGCATAAAACTTGGAGTGCTTCGCGCTCTAAGAGCTAAAGTTTTATGTTTTGCATTATTGAATATTGGATTTGATGAAATCCAACTTTCAACTTTTATATTTTAAGTGCCCACAGCCATTAATGCGATGGTATCTGTGTTTGCATGGCCTATAGGTGATAATTAAATCCATTGTATATAGACCATACTGTAAGATTTTGTCTCCAGTATGGTTTCTGTGTGGCTATTGCTTATAGGAAGCATGCTAAATGTATTATCTACATTATATATGTACAAGCTTTGAGCTGCAGCTCTTGCTAAAGATCGAACAACCTTAATATAAGTCAGTATAGTCATAAATGAACAGATGTTCAAGTGTTCATGTTGTGTTGTATGTGATGTGCTGTTTTGGTTTATTTTTGTACTCTTTATAGCTAATCATATATATATATATATAGCTGAAAAAAATCACTTTTACTCTAAAACACAGTAGTCTGGAATACTGATTGCAAAACTGCATAAGCGGAAAAGTTGAAGTTAATAACTGTCACATTTTATCAGATCACATTATCTGCTAAGAAGAGTGGTAATATGTGGTAATATGGCTAGAGATTTGTCTGGTAGCACCCGACCAGAAATGGTAGATGGACAATAAGATTGTAGATGAAAAAATTATCATCATTAAATTTTCGTATTGTATAGCCTATAAAAAAAAGAAATTTTTATTTTCACGTGTAGCACAATGAAATTTTAACTTCATATGGTTATCACTTTTTGTTTCTTTGGATTTTCATAAAATTTGATGTGAATCCTTCCAGAAGCGTATAGTTTGGTTATAGTTACAAGTGACAACATGCTCTAATAGAATAGTCATATTAGCCTCCTACTAGCCTTTAGCTTCTCAAATAGACAACTAGAGCACAGAAAGTTACCCATCCTTCCTCTTTCATTGTCCCATTGTCGCAATCCAATCTCAACGATCTTATCGGTCTGTGCATTGTACTGACTGGCATTAGTCTTAAAAGTGTTTACTGATTATGGGGTGTAGTTTAGTAAAGTAATCAAGTGCCGCTGGTAATTGTTGGTTTATTCTCTAGTAATAAAAGTTTGAGTTGTGTAGTACTTCGCTACATGTAGCCTCTATACATAAAGTGTATTACAAAAGTGATGGTGGCGATATAACCTAATAGTACAGTCAATGATCTCAGAGCCACTAACTAGCGCTGACAGACTACCGGTTTCTCCACCTTCCACTATCATTGTCCCCCTGCCCCTAACCAACTTCCAAAAATCTTATTGGTCTTAAGTGACAACAACAAATATTAATCACTATACAGTACACACAATATACACTAATTAACTACATGATAAATAGTAGAATAGTCTGGCCAGAAGTCAAGTTGTATATGTTGTCTTCTTGATCTCACATAACTACTCTACAAATTGACATACATATTAAGATTTATCGGACACATACAGCAATCCTGCTACTTACTGGCTTCAATCCTTATGTAGTTTAGCTATCTTTTTCAGGGTCTGTATCTAACAGATTTATCACTCTTCTTGCAGATAGAATGACAATGGAAATGGCCACTCTGTATAAGCAACCACAACTGTAAGGCATGTACAATAGATTTAAGTGTACAATTCCACAATAAATTGACAAGCATACCGTGTAAGTGACAAAAGTGGGATCATGCTATCCCTCTCCTCTTCCCGTCACTACTTGTATTAATTATACTTGAACAGAGAATGGTATCCATGACTGTTGAATTCTAGTAGGTACTGTAACTTTCATTTGCAAATTCTTGCTCCACTCCCCTAAATGCATCACTAATTGTTTGGGCTACACCAACATCCCTGCAACTAGCAAAGGTAAGTACCAAAAACTTGCAACATAGACTTACAGCTTATTACTCAAGCCATTTTTACAGTAAAAAAACAGATGGTGCATATACACTTGTGAATTCAAAATCCTATGTAATACTCGTAACTGCTTTATCTAAAATAAAGCACACTTTGGCACCTCAACCCATTCGTATCATGTACCGTAACTAAGACACACAAATTCCCACCTGTCCCAGACTGTTTTAAAGATACATCCCTAAGTAACACACTCATCAGAGATACTGAAAAATGTGACCATTAGGAATTCAGAAAGACCACCACATTCACTAATGGCAACGATTGCACCAGCCAAGGGATGAGAGTTCTCTTAAACTGTTTGTGCTTAGCCAAACTCCTGTATAAAGGTACAATAATGTTCTTCAAAGAGATAATCATTGAGTTTTAAAAATGTAGGTACAGTTTTCAAGACTTACACAAGTATGTGTAACGCCTATAATTAGTTAATATGCCAGTGTTTTTTGTTTTTTGCCTCAGAGGTTCGCTGAAGCTAAAAGTCCACTTTAAAGTTAACTTGTCACACATACTTGTGACCACCACGGAACAAGACACTGTTATTGCTACTGTCATATTATTGTTATAATATCTGCTACACTAGCTTGTTTAATAACCTGGAACTATCAATGGCTTAAGTGATGTGTCAACCATCAAATAGCTAGAATGGTCAATTGTTGTCTGTGTAAAAAACATCCATAATGCAATGGTTAATTATGAAAAATCAACCATCAAGTAGCTAGAATAGTCTGTGGTTGTCTTTGTAGACCACTCACATGCAATGATCAATGGTGATGTCCCAACTAAAATAGCTAGAATGGTCTGTAAAAGTCATTTCACAATGCAATGGTTGATTAATAATCTCACAATGCACTGCATTGTCAAGAATCACAAAGTCGAGTGTGCTTTTGAGTAGAAATCACATAACAGCCATTTCTTGGCATTGGCTGTTTTGAGTGCACACACTTTTTATGTGCGAGGTGAGGGTGGTGGAATTAGCAACCAGTATAGAACGCTCTCCATCTTTATACCCTTAGCTTGTTGAAAATGCGTATGCACTCTGTGGTTAGTGCCATACAGGACAAAAACAGTGGTGGAGCTAATCCATTAAAAGAAATTTTTTGTGCATTCCACTGCTTTTGTACTGTACATTGTTAATAGCAATGTGCTGTATCACTTAAGAGTCCTAACTGCAGTGCTCAATAAATTCAACTATAGAATA
The DNA here is from genome assembly GCF_963678975.1 of Dysidea avara. Classification (NCBI taxonomy): domain Eukaryota; kingdom Metazoa; phylum Porifera; class Demospongiae; order Dictyoceratida; family Dysideidae; genus Dysidea; species Dysidea avara. Next base: position 10,144,536 of record NC_089282.1, on the reverse strand, counting down.
TTGATTGAGAAAAAAATATGTCATTCCAGTTTTCCAGTCCAGTTGTGTGGTCCATTATAACGCCCCACAAGTGCTATTATGAAACAAGTTTACTGAGACTCATTTAAAAATACGTTCCCTTTGCTCAGGCCTCATGATAGCGGTAACAGGAGCCATAATATTTAGCACTAAGATCATAAATAAAATAAAAACTGGCTGCCATGACATCGTTAAATGAGACTGCTCTGGCCGTTATACTGTGTGTATGCTATGTAAAAATTCATTAATTTCCAACATTGATCATTCTGGAACGTTCAGTGGTTGTTAATGCATTAATGATACTGCAATACTGAGTTAAAACTTGTGAAGAATACATGAACAAATATGCACTATTTGATCATTTGAAAGGTTTCTTTCAATTTTGAATTCATTTTCAAAGAGCAACAGGACTGCGAATTAATTTTCGAAAAGAAGAGAAGGGCATCTTCGAAAGATCAGAAAACAAAAACCCTTATAAAATAACCAGTTAGCTATACAGTAGTCAGTTAAGTCACATTTCATTGTTATTTTGATTATGCATCTAAAAAAGTGTACATTTGCACTGTGTTGGGGGAATCTGTGATGTTATAGTTTTAAAAGTATGTATGCCTGTGCACTGTATGTGGTTTGTAAGCTTATTGCTATCTTTAAGCAATGGTAGAAAGAGATGATGAAATAGAGGTATGGTCTGCAGCAAATAAACAGGAGTAACTTTAAGACCGCACAGTGATATAATGACAGCTAGAACACTGCCACATGACGTAATGTTAAACTGTTCCTCCTCTAGTCACCATGACAGTACATAATTGTGTTGGGAACTGATTGGCAATCTCCAAAACATTTTTCTATAAAAGTATGTTTATTTATAAATACTTTTGTTTTTAACGCTCATCTGAAGGATTCATACGGTGCCTCACGATTCATTCACTCCGTTTGTGTTAGTTTCAAGATTAATTCCAAACTCACTGTTCCAGCAGATAGTCATAAGTAATACTATACGAAACAAAATTTTGGTGAATTTTGCAAGATGATTTCAATTTGCAAAAGTAAAAAATAAAAAAAATATCTCAATTTTTTTTAGTTAACTAGCTGCATAGAGAGAATTAATGCAGTATCACAAGTATTCACCCAAAATATTATTTACCAAACTCTCAGCTCACCCTTATCTCACAAAAAGTTTGTATCAAACTGTAAACTGTAGCCTCTGTGTGTTGATTTTATGGGAACTGGTTTGTGTTAAACAAAGTTAAAAAAAACTGGCGATTTTCAATACCGCTAGTTTGTATAGCATTAACAATTTGACCCCATAGTCACTGTACAATTGCCTCTTACTTAAACTGCTGAAGCATCGATGAATCTTGTGGTTATGTCTGCAGTGACTTACCTGGTAAGTGTTATACACTTATATGACCACAACATACTTCATAGATTCCAATACAAGCTGGTCTTGTAGCTTCTGTAATACCAAATTATTAGTAGAGGGTTTGTGTAGTTACCTGTCCATCTAATTCACCTGAGCTAATCCTACTTGTTTTGTATATGTCTCTCACTGCAAAATCCACATACATATGTATTAGAAGTAATACTGCTACGTACGTATTGTGTCATATGTGCGTACACGCTGATGACAAAATTCTAAACTGCTGGGGTTGAGAAAATTGAGAAGGAAGGTATTAAGCTTCTGATTTCACCAGTGTCTGGAAATAGCCTTTTGGTTTGATCTGCTGACCTTTAAAACATTGAGTTCTCTGTTTGTAGTTGTTAGTGGTGGCTTTAGCTGGTCAAGATCATTCCAGTTGGAAGAATTAATAAATGTGGTATGAGATACTGAATGGACCCTTCAATCCAGAGATGTATTTTCTATGCATAGTATTAATGTTTTCAGTTTTTCATATTTGTTGGCCCTCACCACAAACATTTTTCAAAGGGCTGCACTGCATCTGTTTTCAGTAATCTTGCATCGTTTAACTTCCTTAAATCTCCAAGAAACAACAAAATAGTTATATTGTAGTGTAGGTTACATTTTTTGTTTATGTGTATTATACCTTGCATTCAATTACATTATACAATTTGCAGAAACTTCTATAAAGTGGAGCAGCTGTAATATGCCGGACTTAAGGGCAATTTGGAAATAGCTATCAATCAAGAAGATTTTAAGTGACATCGATACACCAAGCAGAGAGAAATCTAGGAAGGAGTGATACGATGAGCTAATCAAAGTTACAACTCAAGCTTAAGGAGTAAACATGCTGATATGATGATAAAGATGATAGTCAATTAAACAGCTTTAACCCTGGTGATCACACTTTGTCCTAAGCAAAAGAAATTTTCGTGATGGGTCACAAAATCTGATATATGGTTCTTTACTATGTGACTGACTTGTAGCTATACTATACCCTTGTAACTGTGTACTTGTATATAATGTATAACCATGTAGATATTATTTTTTACAGTTTTCACCTCATGTAGAAGTTTCATTGATACTGTACAAGAAATGTATTTGAAATTTCATTAAAACTGTATAGAAGAAATCTTTTGGAAATGTCATATATATTGTATAAGGGAAATCTATAGGATATTTTATAGATAATGTATAAGGGAAATTTATAGGAATTGTTCACATATGTTTTATAGTGGAAATCTATAGGAAATTCCTTAGATATTGTATTTGGGAAATCTATATTTAATTCCATAGATATTGTATAGAGGAAATGTATTGAAAATTTCATAAATACCTTATAGAAGAAATCTGTAGGAAATTTCATATGTCCAGTGCAGGAAATCTGCGGGAAATTATGCCCTATCATGTAGTAGGAGATGATCAGGAAGTTTGCAAATTTCATGTACATATCCATCACCCGGATATGTGCCGTATGTGTGCCAGTTATGTGCCGGATATGTGCTGTATATGTTCCGTAAGTGTGTCACCTGTCCTGTAAATTTCCTTCACATATCCTGATACAGGAAATGCCACTTTTTTTTCCTGACATGTGTGTGTGTCCTTGTTATAGCACATGACAACCTTGGGTACATGCATGCACACCTGTCATTAATTTTGACAACATATTAACCATAGTCGTGTCCATGTTAGCTATGTATAATCTACATAAGTATATTTTTGCTATAAATGCATGACATACAAGTTGCAGCACACACTAACTCTTATAATCTCAATCAAGAATTAAAACACATAACAATTCTAATACAGAACACTTATAAACACTTTTCGAATACACTCTACATGCACACGTCATCAGTCACCAGTCACCAGGGGTCATCACCAGTCATCAGTCATTACCAGTTACCAGCGGGAAGTTCAGTCAAGATACTTCCTATGGTACTGTATATATCCATAGCAGATACTTCAGCACTGTAAAAACGAATTTGTTATATTAATCAGGTTCACTATGTCAAAAAATACAGTTTCGCTCAGTTTATGGAGACTAGCAAACCTATACATTTTTGAAAAGCTTAGAGCATGAGGAATCTGAAAAGCAATGTTTACATTTGCACAGATTCCTGCAAGGTCAGCATTTTTTTAATTTCAAAGTGACAGCTAATAAAATAAGAAAATTCTAATATATCAAGTTAAATTTGACATAAAAGTTTAATAAATGAACTCAACAAATTCTCTGGTGACATTTTTACACCTCTTTTCATTAGAGGTGAGACATTTAATCATGAACAATTTAAAGTTTTTACAAAGGGAATAGAAGAACGTCTATTAGCTTTACTGCAATAATTCAGGAATAATTTATAATGAAAAGAATTAATGAATATTCTGGATTATTTGGAGTATAACTGGTGCAAAGTATAATAATGACTTCTACTAAAACAGTTCAAACCTAAAAAAAGCCGAATAGTGGGGTCACTTAGGTACAATAAGGGGACGAAGCGGACAAAAGCGCAAAAATTTTTTTTGTGATATCCTTTAATAATTTAAGGATAGAAGCCACCTCAAATATTTATCACATCCTGTTCTATGATACTTTCAACAATTACATGAATTTCGTTATATCAGTACTGCATACAATATGACTAGTATCATTTTTCACAGTTGCAGGTACATAGTTGAGTGCATTTCCACTATGCCTTCTTGCACGAACATCTTCCTCCACACCCATTCGAGCTCTTACAATTGCATTTAACTAGTTCGGTACAAGCCTTTGAGGCCACTGGAAGTGTTATCCACACAGGACACCACTTCCGTTTCTTGGCTCAATTTCCAGCCATAATCTTCTGGACTTGGTAAGTCTGGATTAGTTATGTTGCTATTGCTCCATGCCAGCTTGGTAGATAACTCTGTTGCTGTGCTGTAACAATGGATTCTGTGTCGGTGGATTAAATTCCATTGTTCTATTTTTTTGGCAGAAAAGCTCCTTTCGGGCTTCATCAATTGATTGTAGACTGCTAGTTTTGTCATAGAGTATAACACAAAAGCGTTCCAGAAGTTTGAAGTGTTCACAATGAGTAGTTATTGGAATATGTGGATGGCTAGCTACGTAGAGAAATGCACCAGTAACCTCTGGGAAAGATTTCCATGCTTCCCATGCAGATTTCTTTCCTTTTTTGAAAAATGCAAAAGTGGTGTCACAACCAGTAAAAGCATGAAAGATTGGCAGTGCTACTGACTTCTCTCTTTACATTACATTACACATGGCATTGATGTGAATGTGTCTGAATGTTTTTTTCAACTCCAAATCCCAACCATAAATCTGCAGCTGGATGTTTCTGAAGTAGGTGATTGAATTTTCCAGCAATAATAGTAACAACGTCAGTGTCAACTGTGCGCACGAAGCAGGTATTAGCACCATTATCAAGGGCATATACAAGGTGAACTACCATTCTTGTATCAGCTTCCTCGTGGTTGCATGGTTGCATACGGTTTATGTTTGCAGGTGCAACAGAAGTGCCAGTAGTAACTATTACTTGTTTGCCTTCTACATATTCCATTGAGGCTAACTTATGAGAGAGGAATGAGAAGAGTTGCTGCTTGTTTTCAGAGTTTTGGAGGAAATCAATCCAATTTCGTGGGAGTTTATTCCTTCCTGTCACCTCTCGTCGCATTCCTTTACCTCGTTTTTCTCTGGTTGATTCTTTAAGGCTGCACGTAATGTAGGTGTCCCATACCACATCAACTCGTGTGGAGGCTTCCAGCTGCTTCTTAATGTATGGCATAAAGACATTCCCAGCATATTCATTAAAAGTACTGATGCAAGTAGTCGACAGAAAGTGAACTATAGCAGCACCATCTAGTACTTTGACATCAAACACAACAGGAGGATCATTGTCTGTTTCTATAGGCAGCACACCAAGTAGATCTGACTTCTTTCCCAATCGTAATTTTCCTCTGTCTGTATGGATGATTTTCGTGCTGAAAAAATGTAGCCATATCACAATCTCTGTGCTGCATGACAATGTAGAAGTGGGAAAACAGTTCCACATCATGCTTCAATATTGAAATTTTCTCAGCTTGTTTGCTCTATATCTTGGGTGTTGGATGGCTAAAGAGTGTAAATGAATTTTTCTTGATTGCGTTACGAATTGAGGCATTCCTATCTTTTATGACAGTTTCATAATACATGTTGTATTGCTCTAAGCCTTGTTTCTCCACACGACGGACAGTTGAAACCACAATATTATCTAGAGTATCACTTGAGTCTAGTACCACAAGGTCTGCACTGTCATGAAGAAAAGGATTACCCATCTCATTAATTGCATCAACTAGACTCTGTGTTTGTTCCTTGAAAGCTTTTTGCGTCGAGAAACCTTCTTCATGATGCAACTGCTTAGCAGATGCTTCTTTCATAAACTCACATTCAAACTCCTTCAAAAGCAGGGCTTGTTCCGTTCCGGCTGTCATCCACCTTCTAAATGCTGCTGGATTTTCTGTGAGTCCGACAGCTCCACCTGACCCTTTAACAGTTTCATTGTTCTGCTCGTGACACTAATCAATTGGCATTGCAGAGAATCGATTTGTTGTTTTCTGAACAACCCAGTGGCCACATTCTTCAAACTGCTCATAGATTGATGAGGGCAGACAATCCATATCACGGATGTGAATAGGAATCCACCTAGCATAATTGTAGTGGTCCAATGCAAAGAACCAAGGAGCTATGCCTTTCAAAGATTCCACATAGAGGGAAAACTTTCTCTGTCTGTGCTCAAACAAAAATCAGACCAAGCTATTCTATTTTCAGAATTGTATCCCAGAACTGAAATGTAGGGCTCTTGGTGATTGCTTCCTCTCTCCAGGCCTCTTTTGTGCTTTCATCATGTGGACCTTCACTTTGCAGAAACGCTTCATGCTGCAGCTTACTCAAAGCAAGAGCACTAACTTGGTGTGCATGCCTTGTCCTAGTGAGGTGAGATGCTTTGAGGAAACTATCTGCTGCACAATAAGATGTTATTCCTGCCTGAACAAGAGCATTCGTCCAGCCCGATGACTCCAAATGGTCTCCAAATGTCTTCCATAGAGCCATTTCAATATGAAGACCACCAAACCTAACAACAAAAAGATCTTCACCATGTGTCTGTGGCCAATTCTATTGCACAAGCTTTGCTAGAGCAAATAAAGGGGCATCCAATGCAATAACTGAAACTTGCCCAGGGTTCAGATTCTGTGTAGCTTGCTTGATAATGCTCATACCATGTTTGACCATAGCAGCTGTGGCAGCTTTCTCACCAAAGGCAACAGCTGCATAAGAGCAGGTTGTGTGACGTCAGAAGGGATTTCTTGAGATGCGTGGTAAGTAGACCATGCGATGATATCTTTTCCTTCCATTTGTTTTGTTTCCATTAGCATTGCTATGGAATTATTAATCCACTGTTTCTCTTGTGCTACTGCCTGATTCAAATTACCTTCAATTCTTTGAATTCTACGAGGTGGCTCCGGGTATGGCAACCTTTTCCTTTGTCAGTGCAACAGCTGGAACTATGGTGAAGCATTCAGGTAAATCACATTTTTCACTTTCTTTGCTTAAAGCCAAAGTAAGTTTCTCCTGAGGGATGCCAATGTTCATTGAAGTAGGACATTGAAAAAGGCTGATACCTGGATGACAAAAATAAGTAATAAAAACGTTACTTGTTAGGAAACTATATACGTACAATAATTTATCCAATCCTTACCTGTACCATGGAAAGAACCCTTAGCAGTAGTACTTGATGGGTTATGATCCAAATTATCAAGAACTGCAACAGTGAATAGCCCTTTGCGTAGTTGAGCTGGACAAACAACCCCTTTCTTTCTGAAATCTTCACAAACTGCAAATGCTAATTGCTTTTCTATTTGAAGAACTTGATTATAGCTCACACTGAGACCAAGCACATAAAGCTCTGTGATCACTTTTTTTCGACCTTGTTTGTGTGTGAAGATTCAAGCCTAGATAAAGTGGCATAGGTGGCTCATAGCTTAGGGAGTGCCGACTTTTCAAAGATGCATCCTTCTTTACAGATTTCTTACAATTAAAAAGAACGAGCTGAGCTATTGTTAAACATGGCTGTGAGTCTGAAGAGCATTGATCCACAATGTCACCACCTTGTAACAACAGTGACAAGTAAGTTAAGGCTACTGACTGCTGTTGAAAACGTGATGAAAAGACCTCTTTTCGCACAATTTTTGCTGCTCTCATTAAAGTTAGTGCATCTTTTTGGTAGTTATTGCACTCCATAGATGTCTTAAGCATTTGTTGCATTCCTTCAAAAACTAGTATCACATTTTTCCCATCATTTTGTTCTTGGGCATTCGGAAAATAATTTAGAACTCTTTCCTTAAAACGAACCTTATTGATCTCTTTTGTGATGCCAAGATCATGTAGGCGGCTCTCAAACATTTGGCGTAATACAGAGAATTTGAAGCAGAAGGTCCCATTTTCAATTGAGTTTTCTACTTGATTGATGAGCTCAACAAAGGCTCTTACTTCAACCTTTTCCTCTTCTCTATCACTGCTAAAACATTGTCTCTGTCTGAGCAAAGAACGATACCTATTCCTGAGTGCAGTAAGACAAGACAAATGATATTTTGCTTCCAGTGCAGTAAGATCTCCACCCTCAATTCTGGTTAGAAGTGCTGTGTCTTGTAACTCTATATCCATTCTTCGTACATTGTCATCTGCATCAAAAGTGCGAAACTCATGAAGGGGTCCATCATTCCTTGAGCAAAAAATACTTATCCTTGTCCAGAGATTGGCGATGTACAAGAGATCGTTTTTGTGAAGAACTACCACTGTCAATATTTCTGTCAGCTTCTCTTTTTCTTGCTCTCTGTAGCTTGCTGTCATTGAACTTCAGATAACAGGACTGTGCCACTTGGCTTCATGTGCTACCAGCTTGTCCACATCTATATCTTCCCCAAATTTGAGTGGAACTGGAAGTTGATTTAACTTATTGAACTCACATACATTATCCAGGAAGGAATTATACACTTTTGATTGATCACCATCACCTCTTGTATTCAAAGGGCACCTGAGCATCTCTTGAGTTATCTGCTGACATATTATGCACTGTGTCCAGTCCATGGTATCAACAATTTTATTCATAGTAGACTATCCACATGCTCAGTTCTAAATAGAGTGCACTTTATAGTCAGCACAATTTAGTGTGAAAGCATGTTAACACTAATGCAAACATGTTAACACCAACGCAGACACCAGACAAGTTAATCATCAGCAGAATACCTCATAAACCTGTTTTAACATACTGCAGTATATTGCTATGGTGCACTTTTTAGAGCTGTAGCCAAGTTGATATAGACCTGTAGACCAATTACTTTGGACAACTACGCATAACTCATGGGTATTTGTCTAACAGTGGTTCCTAATGTCTTAACTGTGATACTATCGTTTACCAATGACGCATTTCTAATACCGATAGTACAAATAAGATTATTCTAATTCTGTTCACATTTGGGCGTGGCTCCTATCTTAAAACTAACTAAATGTGTAAGGAACCTTCTAAAAAATTATGCTTTTGTCCGCTCCGTCCCATAACCCTAAATTTTTGCAACTAAGCAACCCGACTAGAAAATTTAGATACTCTAATAGAGCAGTCGCTTAAAGGCAGTCAACTTTTGAGTCCATTTTTTTCTAATATGCTTACATATGTTTAGCATAATTAGCATTAGATGAATTTTGAAAGAATTTTCATTTTAAAAGTAAATGGAATTAGCTCTCTCCTAAAAGGGAAGTTTCTTTTTTACGTAAACAATGAATTCACCATGATCACCAAGAGCAATTTTATGCACCAGATAGACATGCACCGACAAGTTAAAATTGATACATGATCTTGAAAATTAATATCCACTGTTACGTAACTGTTGATCCAATGTAAATTTCTTTTCCAGTGACAGAATGATTACCATCTTTAAATAAATAAATATCTCCATTGTCGATGGAGTGATTCTTATCCAGAAGATGACAAAAATCTAGCCAAGATGATTTTAATGGCAGATTAACAAGTAACTGTTCCTTGCTAAAATGCTGCTGCTATTGCTACGATTTACCTTACACAGAACTGTGTTTGTGTGGTACAGATGCACAAGTGACGGAGATTTATACATACAAGTAGAAGGAAAAATGAAAATTTTTGAAGTTGGATTATGATCAAAAAAGTGAAGAAACAACGGAATTGCTAAAAAGTAGTGAAAGAAGAGAGGTTGCCTATACATCTACAGATATATTAGTGGACCTATACTTCATTCAGTCCATGACTATGATCACGACTGAATTAGGGATTAAATGTCCACTGCAGCATAAAGGCAACCTCTCTTGTTCACTACTGTATAGACTGAAATATAAGGATTAAATGTGGGACTAACATGATTATGACTGGTGAACCCGCGCATATACTGCATCAAAGGAAGAAGGGCTCTTGGAAAACCAAACACCTGGACACATGTCCCAACTATCAATTATGTAGCAAAAAGGGAAGTAGCCATGACAATTCATTTTCAGCTATGCTTTTCACATTACACAGCGTTGCAAACAAAGAACAGCTTGAGAAGTGTCTCCACTATCAATCATATTGCTATGGAAAATACCGGTGATAAGCTAAGACAGCCACAGTTGAGCCATATCACATTATGTAGTGTAAATTGACACCTTGCATTGTCAGTGAAGAGAACTGGAACACAAAGGCAAGCCCATGATGTGTGTATTGTATGTATTGTAATTGGCAAAATCAAGCCCATATGTCAAATTATGCTTGACTATCAGTCAGTCAGCATAAAAATCTGTTGAATAGAAAAACTTTAAAATGCTATAGAAATTTTGTTGGAAGAGTTTGGGGTTAGTGTAAAGACATTTTTGAGCTTGGCTGTGCCTAGCCAATGTTGCAAAGCTATCATGAAGGGAAATTGAGACTGGTTTTATTGTGATATTTTGACCTGGAAAAGCTCAATTCTGCATGATCCCTAATATATAGTACTATCGTACTGTATATAGTACATCGAAAATGACAACAGTGACAGTGTTGATCATGATTGTTAGGTTCATATCTTTGAATTAACTGTAATAGATATAAATACATGTACATACGTACATAGCCATTATGTCTTTATACATAACTGTACCCTATATCTCAGTGTTAATAATTCACTTATTCACTTTGTTTCATACACTAACTATTTGCCAAATGAATTGCTTTTAAGTTTCTTAGCATTTTAGAGGCTATTAATGGATTCTATATGGGTGTGAGAACATTGAAATAGTGTTTGTAGCAATTCTCTGTCAGTAAGAGGCTGATAAATGGAGAAATTTGCACCATATGGACTGCTATTTTCAAACTACTAATTAACTAACATGTAGGTATCTGTTTATATGTAAGTATTGATCTCCATGCTTTAAGCTTTCTAATAATAATGTAGGCCCATAAATTTTGAGCAAAATTAGTTGACATAGTAAACTGTGTCAATGCATGCCACCAACTGGTACATGCAAAAGTGCTCTTGGATCTAGTCAGGGTGAAGTCATAGTTGCCAATTGCTAATTAACAAAGTTTCTTTAAAGAGAGAATATTTTATGCAAATTACAATTATTCTTTCAAACCTTGTATTAGCTAATCTGAAATTTATGTAATAGTTATACCATGGCTGCGAGGGATTTTGCTGATATATACACCTAAAGCACGAGGGCCGCAGGCCCGAGGGCTGCAGGTGTATATGTCAGCAAAATCCCAAGCAGCCATGGTACAAGTGATATATATCACCTGGGGCATACTCACGTAATAGGTGAAAGAACTAACGAGAACTCATCCCATTTGTTTTATACAGTAGCATCTGAAGATCGATTGTGGTTTTAATAGTGTGGGCTAATAGCCATCAAAACGTTGTCCATATGTTAAAACGTCATTAATACGTTACTATGCTTCAACACGCAATGTTAGAAAACTTGCGATTGTGGGATGGAATTTATATTATCATTTTTGTACTAAGTTAAGCTAACTAACTTCGCTATTGGGACAGTACGTAAGTTATTATATTAAGTTAAGTACTTAGAACTGTAAGTTACTAACATATTTCAAAGTAGCATTTGCTGTTCCATGGTTTGTTCAAAGGCTGATACGCGGTGGGTAGAAATACGCATCCACAATCGCCCAAACAATTATCTTGTGCCTTCATTATCCTTTAGTAACAACCAACTACTCTCTTATCCTATGTACTAAGCTTAGTAACCTCTACAAAACCGAGTCCCACAATACAAAGCTCTATGTCGCTCAATATAACGAGTCAAAGCGCATCGATTCTTTGAACTGGCTGGGTATCAAAGTCATTGGCAAACCACTTTCTCAAGTCATGTACCATGTTGCATTGTACTTCTAGTACATCACTGTTACAAGTGTCATCATTAGTTGACATAGTAAACTAAGTAAACTGTAATATCAAGATATTGCCCGGGCAATATCTTGATATTACCCGGGCAATATGCGAGTTAAACACGAAGCGGTGCCTTTGAACGCCCACGCTAAAGTGGTATATGTCTAACATAAGCACATAGCTAGGAGTTTCATAAAAGTCACTGCTAAATTAGCAATATGGACTCAAAGTTGACTGCTTTATTAGAGTATGTGACTGCTCTATTATAGTAACTCAATTTTTCTGCTGTTTTTAGGCTTGAACTGTTTCAGTGAAAGCCTAACTTATAACTTTGCTCCAGTTATACATAGATCTCATTAAATTAATCTGGAAAATTCCACAATTCTTTTCGCTTAGAAATATTCTTGATTTATTGCAGTATAATGGATGCTCTTCTATTCCGTTTGTAAAAACTTCTAATTATTCATGATTAACTATCACCTCTAATAGAGATGTAAAAATGTCACCAGAGAATTTGTTGAGTTTATTAATGAACTTTTATGTCAAATTTAAATTGATATATTGGGAATTTCTTACTTTATTGGCTGCGATTTTGAAATTTAAAAATGCTGACCTTGCAGGAATCTGTGCAAATGTAAACATTGATTTTCAGATTCCTCATGCTCTAGGCTTTCCAAAAATGTATAGGTTTGCTAATCTCTAAACTTTGAACAATAGTAAATAGTGAACCTGACTATTACCTTGATGGAGCTGTTTGTTAATTTATTTATGATATAAGAGGGAACCCTAACATCAAATACACTTCCCAGCCAACCTACACAGATGTTCCTAAGCATGCAATTATGATCAACCGCAGCTAGTACAATCATAGAATAAAACCATTTTCTGTTGTAGTTGTCTGTATGGTTCATAGTGGGAGGAGTCACTGAAATATGATAATCATCAATAGACCCTGCTCACTGTGGAAAACCCCACTTGTCCTTAAAGCCTTGAACAACCTCACTCTGTTGATCACCAGCAGGGGATGAAATGTACAAAGTCATCAATTCTATGATGATAGTCTTGCACGTTTCATGTACCACCACACATGATGTACGTCTAGCTACTCCTAATAAATGGGCGACTGTGCAATATTCAGATGTTGTTACTAAGATCCACAATGTTATGGCCATATGTTCTACAGCCAGTGGCTTTCTCAACCTCGTCATTTGCTTCTCCAACACACCCCTACAGTTGATCACACAAACTCCTTACTCATTCTGAAATTCTGCATCCAGTTGTGCTGGCTAAAGTTTTTTAACACAACGTCTTCCCACCAGTTGGACGATAGAGGAAGCATTCAAAGTTGCTTGGGGTTCTGAATAGTGTAATCAGAATGCATCATCAGTACCACAGACATTGTCACAGCTATCAGTTTCCACTGTTTCTGTCGGTTTTTCTTCATTGCTTGCTTCCTGGAATCATTTCTCCCCCGTTTAGATGGTACAACACATTGGGAACCAAGCAGTAATGTTTCGACAAAGTCTACCATTATTATTGAAAATGCGATTGTGGTTTTGCAATTTGACTGATTAGAGCGACTCAACAGCAAAATATAAATGCAGCTCAGCAACCGGTCTGAACCGAACTGAATTAATCTCAGCTAATCGACCTGTAGTGTAAGCACACTGTAAGCATGGACCAGATCTGCAAACAAGGGTTGTATAGTATAGCCTTTCAAATTTTGGTTCGATTTCTAGAACTAATACCAAACTTAGGAACTAGTGAACAAACTTTTAAAATGGCTAAACTGCACAGAACTGACCTTCATCTCTAGTGTAATTGCACAATCACATGCCAGAAAATTGACACATTGACACATAAAGTAACACATTTATTATGTCTATGTAATCTAATAAACTTTGTTATACTGACAAATAGATCTGGGTAATGGTGGGGCTGATGGTCAATGCACCCGAAGTCCTACCTGGACCTCACCTATTATATAGTGAGACATGGACAGGAATTTGACATTGCTTCCCCAGTTATTTACTAAGTATAATTTGTTACAGCTGTGTGAGCTGCTTCCCTAGTTAACATCATGGAAGTCCCCATATAACCGCTAAGTAGACTGGAGTAATGTGAGTAGTTTCTTGCTTAAGGAAACAACAACAACAAAGAGTCTTGGCCAGGCATCGAACCTACAGTACATGCACGCACGCACGCATGAACACACACACACTATGTGTACGCATGCATGCACATGACAACATTCATTTCCTTGTTACTGTGATTCCCTGTACACCATAACACATTAAATAGTCCTGTTTTGGTTGCTTTATCCAATCTTGTTCAGTTACAAGGGAGCTGTAATGCTCAGCTACATATGAAAATACAAATATTAGCAATTCGATAGCCACTCTTGTGGTGTAGGTAGACACACACACACTTAAGTTTGGTCTAATGCAAACGTATTTTGCAGAGTAGTATCGTGGTCTCAAAGACATTCACAATGCAACCAATCATAAGGTGCATTAAAAAAGAAGTAACAGGCCTGATATACTTGTTACTTTGTCAAAGTAGTATATTTTTATGCAACACATTACAAATGTAACTCATAACTCTCTATATAGTTACTAGTCCAGTAAAATGTGTGCAAGTTCACATGTCCAAAAACTATATTATATGTACATACTATTTGATTTGTGCAGTGCTTTTTAAAAGAAGTCATCACTTTGAGTAAGGCCAAACATTAGTTTTTGATGATGTCAAATGAAGTCATCAGTTTGAATAAGGGCACACTGAGGGCAATGTTTTTGAAAAATTTCCTTCTGAGCTATCCTTTTAAAATTGCTTATTATGGCCTCCATTCTTATGCACCAAGATGTCATAAGAGGACCTAATCTACATATACATGTAACTGACTAAAATCTGAGACGGAAATGTGTCATGTAGCTTTGTTTAGGAATGTTTTTGTGAGGATAACATTCACAAAATGACGACAGGTGCATTTCAATTAAGAATTTCTCCACTAAATCAACTAAATCAACTCCACTAAATAAAGTACCCATTTGATTTGAAATACGAGTTTCTAGTATACCTGAGAAATTTCTTCAAGGTTTGAAAACTTGCAGTGCAATGATTTGGGAACTACTTTTTAGTCCTTCAATGATGGTCGTAACGTGTAGGTCATGAGGAGTGTGGCTGGAGTCTTTACCATGTACTTCCTGTCGCATTCGTCTATGCCCCCTTTTGAAGCAGATGGATCCCTGAAGTAAAGAAGTTAATTAATCAAAGTGGTACACAACTAACACATGGTAAACTTATATAGAATATCAAATTGTTTCAAGCTCAAATTGTCAATATAGGTAAAAGCACGCCTTAGGTTTGAAAGATGTTATTATTGAAGATGAAGTTGCTTATTCAGGAGCTGAGTTTGAGACTATATCTAGTATAGGATAAAGTTTAGAGATACAGTAAATAATGTAATACTTTCTTACCAAACCCACTTCATTATCCAGCTAAAACTGTAGTTTTTTTTCCTTGGATAAGGCAGCTATCTCCTTTCTTATCTTGGTAATAACAAGATCACTTGCAGTTGATGCACCAGAAAATGTGGAGGTGCTCGACTCCTGTAAAAAGCAGTAATAAATCTAAGATAATAAAATCTGTAGTTATTGCACCTTATAGCTTGAGTGAGTTACATTCCAAGTATGATCTTACACATAGTCACGGTGATCAGTCTACAAAAATAAACTTGTCTCAATCGAATCCACGAGTATATAGCAGTTGTGTTAGTAATTCTATACAAGCCGCATCATGTGCATCTATGAAAAACACAAATGAACAGTGATAATAAATGTGACCTGATCTGCAAACAGGACATAATTGCATTTTTTACCGAATTCCTGTTTGTTGAATATATATAATCTATGTATCGTTTCACCATCGTACTTGCCATGAACAGGGGAATAAAAGTTTTCCTTTCCTCACCCTTCTTATCTGCAAATAAAAGCGAAATTCATTAAGATAAATTGATCTGTAACGAAAATTTTGGTCCGGGGCAAAAATTGGTCTGGCCGGACCATTTTTAGCATCCGAAATTGGTCCGACCTAACCAAAATTGGTGCGGCCCAAACCTAGTTGGCCACATGCACTCCTGACCACTCGGCCAATATTGGTAGACCAAAATGGGTCCGGGTGGACCACTAACGCATGCAGCCAATGATGCATAGCTATAAATTGTTTGTGACGGAACACAGCAGCCGACTTAGCTATAGCTATTCTCATTTTACAATCTCGAATAAAGAGCTTTGCAGGTATTAGCTATCACTGCATGGATTTGTGCTTATAAGGTTCTCCAACAAGGGCACGGATCATTGCATGCACAGGATCAGCTAGCCGCATTGGAGGTGCTTAAGATCGAGATACTCTAATAGAGCAGTCACCTATAACATTCATCACCAGGCACTGATCCAGAAATAAATGAAGGTAGGTGCTACCCAGCCTGGCCCAGATTTTAAGTTGAGAGTCCTAAATGTCTTAATATTTATATACATCAGGAAAGCTGCATGACACTGTTATTGTTTGGCTTGTACAGTGAAGTGCATGCACAGTAGCATGTGCACTGTGCTCTTATGCACATATAATGTCTGATCATGAGTTAACACTAATGGTTAGAACAATACACCTGTAACACTCACATGTGTACATACTGCACATTCCTCTCTTGTATGTGATTATATGTAGGAGATGATATAGTTTAGATTTACTCCATTGAACAACTAAATGTGAACCATTATCTACTAATGACATGCCCTGCAGGAATAAACATCTTATAAAGGTTATAGCTATAATATTCTCAGTATGTTTTTTTGACTACTTAGCCAACTTAAAAGTTTGAGGCAGTCACATTATTCCACAGACTTGGGGTGAGTTGCTGCAGACATAAAAGTAAATTGATTCAATCCTTAAAGCAGACCCCATATGCTACCATCTACTGTAAGGTTATAGCCAGCTTGCATTGGAATCTGATGCACTGTAGAGATTTAGTTCATATTGATATAACAAAATAGTGTTCATGATCAGTAATATTCATTATTAAATAATTCATGTCTGAGTGGCTGCAAGGCCATGCATGGTGGGTGGCTAGCCACCTCATCCATAGGGACCCACCGATTATGTTCATTATTTTACCCATTATGCTATGCTGCACTGCTCAAAATTTTTCCTATTATGCTTTAATTTATGCTCCATATTTACCTATTATGCTCAGATTATGCTCAATATTTATACCTAAGTTCCTAGTAAATTTGCACTTTATGGGAAAACAGTAAGTTGCTGAAGCACAGACTGTAAATCCTTGCTTGTCAAAGTACATGTCACAGAAAAGATCGATATACTCTAATAGAACAGTCAGCTCTCTGACTTCTATTAGAGTATATCAATCTTTTTCTGTGATGTGTATTTTGATAAGAAAGAATTATGGCAATGCACAAGTGTTCTGCCTATTACGCTAGCATTATGCTAAATGCTTTCAGGCACCTATTATGCTCATTATTATGCCGGCATAATCGGCGCGTCCCTACTCATCCACCTCTCTGGATCAGTCCCTGAAATAATGTGTATCTGTTTATGACAATGCGTGCATGGGTATTCCCAGATTAATAAAAAAAACTGACAAAGGGTCAGAATTAATAAATTAAATTCTGAGCTATATATGCAGAAGTTGAAGATAAGACATGTTTTAATGATAGATTTTACATATTGTCTACCATCCTCATGTATAAGTTATCCAGCATAGACAGTTGATTTCCATCATGTTGCTATAGTTGTTTGTCATAATCAACACAAACAAGGTGGATGAAAGATTCAACCAAACACTGCAGAGCTGATATGCTTGTGAAGTTTATTGAACATTTTTATTAAAATTTAATTGCTAATTTAAATCAATAATACAAGAAAGGGTTTTCACATTCAAACAGTGGTTGAATATATAAAAACATACTTGGGAAGAATATTTTGATACCTGTGTTTTTGCATGCAACATTGACCACCATGACTCCAGCATTGACCATACATTTGAGTTTATGTATGCCCGAAGAAAACCTCTACTTCCCAGCTAGCTATTGACATGGAGAAGAATGCAGGACTTTTATCATACCACACTGCTATAAATTAAAACAGCATTAATTTTGTGACTGTTTATGCATCGCTGCATATATAGCTATATGACATGGAATTTAGATTCTAGAAACTATATGCATTATCCTTAAATCAACTCGGGGGAAAAAAAATACGCTACTCATTTATATAGTTTCCAGGCTAAGTCGGCTGCAGTGATCCATCACAATATACTTAGCACAGACCGACCTGTCCACACAATGCCGGGTACACCCGCGGACCAACCAAAATTGATCCAGGTGGTCAAGGGGTGCATCTGGCCAACAAAATTTGGGCCGGACCAATTTTAGTAAAGCCGGACCAATTTTGGATGCCAAATTTGTCCGGCCGGACTAAACTTGGTCAACCAAATTTGGTCTGGCCGGACTAGTTTTGGTATCCAAAATCGGTCCGGCTGGACCGATTTTACCCGACTGATATTTCCGTGACATATCGCATACGATCCTATTGCACAAGCGAATAAGATGATATCCAGGTTATTATTGTTAGTCCCTTCATTATAAAAGAGGGGTTAAAAAAATTTACGGAATTTTTCAAAAATATGCAAGCATTTCACCGAATGTATTTAATGCTTTAATACTGTAAATTTAGGCTTGTGCTATTATGGCCCTTTTTCGCAGATCCGTTCACAAATTTTCATGTGTATTTACCATCAGGTTTGGCAATATCCACTCTCCTTCGTATGGATTCCAATAGTTTATTAATGGCCTAGTAGAAGATTCAGCCTTCCCTAGCTCAATAAGTTTATAGCACCACAATGACTAATCCTTCATGTTGTCCTTCGCACTTCCTTCCATGGATGAAATAGCCTTAAATTATTGCTGTACCTAGAAGGTAATTTAATATAATTACAACGGACACATCAGATTGTTTGGAACATACCCATAGGCTTGATTCCAAATATGGATACTTTGTGAACGCATGCAGTTCGAGCCGCGACTTCAAGGTCACACATCGAGTCACACATACTTTTTATTTTTCTCATGTTATGATGGTTTTCTCACATATCGACTGATTGTAAGTTTAAGCTTTATTAGCCGATCGAAACACCAGCACTATTTGCTGGTATGCCATATACAGTAGCGCCATATAGCTAGCATGCTTAGATAGCTACTGGTTTAGTCTTGCCATACCATATATTGACTAGCTAATGCAGTAATAAATGAAAAAGAACATTGCTGCAAACAAGTCCAAAGAGAGTCTACCATCAAGCAGCTACTCCTCACATGCAATGATCAATGGTAATGTGTCAGCCATCAAGTAGCTAGAATAGTCAATGGTCATATATCTAAAAATCATATCACAATGCAATGGTTGATGATTAAGAGTAAATCATCAAGTAGCTAGAATAGTCAATGGTTGTGTTTGTAGACTACCTCAAATTCAGTGATAGCGCAGCAAAAATTATGATATGGTAATCATTACCATTCTATCTACTTGATCTCTGACACTTCACTGACTATTATGAGGTGGTTTACACATCACCATTGACTAGTAAAGCTTCTTGATACACCAGCTTTATCTGTTGTAGCTACTTATGTTTGATGGATCACCATTGACTGTTATGAGATGGTTTACTTGTCACTAATGTCTAGTCTAGCTACTTGATGCTTGATACATCATTGACTACAGTGAGAACACTTCAAGTGATTGAAGCACCATCACTGAGTACTCTATCTATTGTACATGCAGAATATACAGTAATCATGTAGACATCAAGCCAGTAGTCCGATGATTGTGTTCTGTGCAAACTTTGAATGTACTGTGATTGAGAAGGGAGGAAACAAGAGGTTAATGCAGTGGAAACTGTAGTCTGTTCTTTGGTTCAAACATATAGTACGTTTTCTGCAATGATGTTTTGTCCTAAATAGTACTTCTGCATTGGATTCCTCATGCAGGTTTTTTAGTTAAAAATTTAAGTATAAATTTTACCTATATGAAGGAAAGTAACAGCAATTATTGGTAGTTTCAGTTTTACTGGTGGTACACACTGTGATGAGCTGCATACTATGTGTTTACTTTCTACTCTTGCTTCTCCAAACCAAGTACAAGTTTGTATACTGGAGTATTAACTAGGTCCCTGAATCACCGTGTGTTTAAATAGTATGATGTGACTGAATTTTTTTATACTTTTTGTCACTGAAGCTTGCATGGAGTCTGTCAACAAGATCAGTGCCTCACCCATGCATGCTTGCATAATTTGATTTTACCTTCTTTGTTGCTGTAATGTACATCTATATCTGCATCCAGGCCCAATAGTATCTTGTGATTCAGGTAACATAAGTCAGCAGCAGCAGCAGTAGTTACTTTGGAGTGGTATGTTATAAAGATGTGTTTGGTGAGTAGTGGTAAGTGTCAGTGTAATAGGGTGTGTAGTAAATATAGTAACTGTTCTATCAGGTTTGTTTTACTTTATTAAATGAATTATTTAAGGAAAGAGTTTGTGTGTGAAACTCTAATAGATACCATTCTTTGGTATGGTATCTCTTATTGGATTGTTTTATCCTCAATATGATTTCTTGCATTGGGTCCCTCATGCAGGTATACATTTTTTGTTGGAAAGTGTTAACAAAGTTAAATTGAACAGTATGAAAATATAACTGACATATTGTGGGAAGTATTAGATCAAAGATTAAACCACTGGTGGTGCACAAAGACCACATGCTTTAATAATTATAATATTTTGTGTTTACTTTGTAATTTCTTTTTGTTTACTTTATCCTCTTGCTTCTCCAGTACAAGTTTGTACACTAGAGCTATCAACAATTCCAGTGAATCACCTTATGTTACAGCCTGTTTTTATCACCTTAACAAGATAACTGCTTCACCCATTCTAGTGTAATATTTATTTTAATTTACTATATTTCCTTGTTGTAGCAGCATACATTTAGATCGGTATCCTTTTGTTTCAAATAAGCCAAGGAAAAAGGCCATGATGGAGTGGTGTGTCATAACAAAGTAGTTGGTGTGTAGTGGCATGTTTCAGTGTGACAGGAAATGTAGTGAACATGTCGATCTAATGGTGACTGTTGTATAAGGTATATTTGACTTTTGTTGCTCTGGTAGGTTGTTGAATTGCTAGGTATAAAAAATGTCCTCTCTCTGTTCAGAGGACTTCCCAGATGTGCACAACTACTCAATCAAACCAGAGTAGAATACTGCTGCCATCCGTACTAGATTTTAAATAAGGGCAGAGTGGCTTGACTGAAAATATGGACGGGTGTATTTATGATACATAATGTCGTGTGATCATATTTGACACAAAATAAGAATCCTCAATCACTTACCATACTGATACCTATAAAATTTATAAGCATCACCGGGTCGTATTCCCTCAAATGCACAACAAATATATCTATCTACATCAGTGAATAAATTTAGAAATACATAATATATTTGTATGTAGTGAGATACAGTGTACATGGTAATCTTACCATAATATAACACATCTAGTAAACTCTACCAAGCAGATGCCACCTTGACTTTGAAGTCACCGTTGCATGAATTTTACCCTGGTGCACCCTACCACCTTAAGTGGTAATTCTAGACCTGGGGAGATATGACCGGACTTGCGAAAAGGGGTCTTCCACACACATCTAATTTACCAACTTTGATGATCTATTAAATTGTAATACAAGTTATTGACCTGAAATTTGGTCAGTTGTTAGTGCCAACATAGCTTAATAGCTACGGAAAATTTTAGTTTTGTGCATCTCTTGAACACAAAGTTATGGCCTTCCAAGTTCATAGATTCGGATGTGTGTGGAAGACCCTTTTTGTAAATTCGGTCACAATACTGTTGCATATTGATTTAGTATAAATTAGAATTTTGAGGGAGTTGAGTAATGTAAATTAACACTTAGGCTGTTTGACTTGCAATTTAAAGGCTTAAAATGGTTTAATTGATTGTTGTTAAGAATGCTAAGAACACTACCTATCTGTACTATAACTTACCCCAATAGTTTAAATAATTGTTCAGCAAGGGAAGGAGGCACATGTCTCTCCAGGCCCACTTCCTTAGAATAGTCTATGCTACCAACTCTCAGATTACAGATCATATCCCAGGGGTAGCTCACCCCCTTCCCTCTACCTAGTACATACGGCACTTACTCTACTCGTGCATAAGGGAAGCCTCAGCCTAGACAGAAGGAAGGGGAAATGCATTCAATGTACTTCTTTTAAAGGAGGATAAGCTAATATTGCGACTGTGTATTGTAACTAAGACAGTAATAACGTGTATGCATAATGGCTCAATTAATTGGCAAATTAACGCTTGTTGGCCACAAAAGCCATTCCAACCAGATATGGTAAAGCTCAACTGTTTCAACTTTGGAAATTGGATTTGGTGAAATCAAATTTCCAAACTACAAAGCAAAAAAAAACTTTAGCGTTTGATGCGCGCAGCGCGCTAAAGTTTTTAGCTTTGTAGGTATAATAATAGGATGATGGAAAGATACCTTTATCGTGAACAATGCTGAAATCATATGTGGTTTACTCAGTTCCATGTGTTTAATTATACACAGCAATTATCTAAGTTGTTCACCATCTGGAAGTATTTTAAAAAGTTTAACACTACATATCATTTCTAAAAGAGCATACAGTCTTTGTAAAGGGTGAACAATGCTGAAATCATATGTGGATTACTCAGTTCCATGTATTTAATTATACACATCAATTATCTAATTTGTTCTCCATTTGGAAGTGTTTTAATAAGTTTAACACTACATATCATTTCTAATAGAGCATACTGTGAGTCACCAGTCAGAAACTTTGCAAAGAGTGAACAATGCTAACATCATATGCGGATTACTCTGTTCCATGTGTTTAATTATACACAGCAATTATCTAAGTTGTTCACCATCTGGAAGTGTTTTAAAAAGTTTAACGCTTCATATAATTTTTAATAGAGCATACAGTGAATCACCAGTCAGTAGCTTTGTAAAGGGTGATCAATGCTGAAATCATTTGTGGATTACTCAGTTCTATGTGTTTAATTATACACAGCAATTATATAAGTTGTTCACCATCTGGAAGTATTTTATAAAGCATATCGTTTCTAGTGAATCACCAGTCAGAAGCTTTGTAAAGGGTAAACAATGCTGAAATCATGTGAATTACTCAGTTCCATGTGTATAATTATACACATCAATTATCTAAGTTGTTCAACATTTGGAAGTATTTTATAAAGCATATCATTTCTAATAGAGCATAGAGAATCACCAGTCAGAAGCTTTGTAAAGGGTGAACAATGCTGAAATCATATGTGGATTACTCAGTTCCATGTAGTTAAACACAGCAATTATCTCTAAGTTGTTCACCATGTAGAAATATTTTAAAAGTTTAATACTGCATATCATTTCTAATAGAGCATACAGTGAATCACAAGTCAGAAGCGTTGTAAAGGGTGATCAATGCTGAAATCATTTGTGGATTACTCAGTTCTCTGTGTTTAATTATACACAGCAATTATCTAAGTTGTTCACCATGTAGAAATATTTTAAAAGTTTAACACTGCATATCATTTCTAATAGAGCATACAGTGAATCACCAGTCAGAAGCGTTGTAAAGGGTGATCAATGCTGAAATCATTTGTGGATTACTCAGTTCTCTGTGTTTAATTATACACAGCAATTATCTAAGTTGTTCACCATGTAGAAATATTTTAAAAGTTTAATACTGCATATCATTTCTAATAGAGCATACAGTGAATCACAAGTCAGAAGCGTTGTAAAGGGTGATCAATGCTGAAATCATTTGTGGATTACTCAGTTCTCTGTGTTTAATTATACACAGCAATTATCTAAGTTGTTCACCATGTAGAAATATTTTAAAAGTTTAACACTGCATATCATTTCTAATAGAGCATACAGTGAATCACCAGTCAGAAGCTTTGTAAAGGGTGAACTATGCTGAAATATAATATGTGGATTACTCATTTCCATGTGTGTAATTATACACATCAATTATCAAAGTTGTTCACCATCTGGAAGTATTTTATAAAGCATATCCTTTCTAATAGAGCATACAGTGAATCACCAGTCAGAAGCTTTGTAAACGGTGAACAGTGCTAAAATCATATGTGGATTACTCAGTTCCGTGTGTTTATTTGTACACAGCAATTATATAAGTTGTTCACCATGTAGAAATATTTTAAAAGCTTAACACTCCATATCATTTCTATTGGAGCATACAGTGAATCACCAGTGAGAAGCTTTTAAAGGGTGAGCAATGCTCAAATCATTTGTGGATCATTTAAATCCTTGTCTTTATTTGTATATAGCAACAATCAAACCTGTTCACCCATTGGAAGTATTTTAAAAAGTTTAACACTACATATCATTTCTAATAGAGCATACAGTGAATCACCAGTCAAAAGCTTTGTAAAGGGTGAACAATGCTGAAATCATATGTGGATTACTCAGTTCCATGTGTGTAATTATACACATCAATTATCTAAGTTGTTCAACATCTGAAAGTATTTTATAAAGCATATCATTTCTAATAGAGCATAGAGTGAATCACCAGTCAGAAGCTTTGTAAAGGGTGAACAGCGCTGAAATCATATGTGGATTACTCAGTTCCATGTGTTTATTTATACACAGCAATTATATAAGTTGTTCACCATCTGGAAGTATTTTATAAAGCATATCATTTCTATTGGAGCATACAGTGAATCACCAGTGAGAAGCTTTGTATAGGGTGAGCAATGCTGAAATCATTTGTGGATCATTTAATTCCTTGTCTTTATTTCTATATAGCAACAATCAAACCTGTTCACCCATTGGAAGTAGTTTAAAAAGTTTAACACTACATACCATTTCTAATAGAGCATACAGTGAATCACCAGTCAGAAGCTTTGTAAAGGGTGAACAATGCTGAAATCATGTGGCTTACTCAATTCCATGCATTTAATTATAAACAGCAGTTATCTAAGTTGTTCAACATCTGGAAGTATTTTATAAAGTTTCTAATAGAGCATACAGTGAATCACCAGTGAGAAACTTTTAAAGGGTGAGCAATGCTCAAATCATTTGTGGATCATTTAAATCTTTGTCTTTATTTGTATATAGCAACAATCAAACCTGTTCACCCATTGGAAGTATTTTTAAAAAGTTTAACACTACATATCATTTCTAATAGAGCATACAGTGAATCACCAGTCAACAGCTTTGTAAAGGGTGAACAATGCTGAAATCATATGTGGATTACTCAGTTCCATGTGTGTAATTATACACATCAATTATCTAAGTTGCTCAGCATCTGAAAGTATTTTATAAAGCATATCATTTCTAATAGAGCATACAGTGAATCACCAGTCAGAAGCTTTGTAAAGGGTGAACAGCACTGAAATCATATGTGGATTACTCAGTTCCATGTGTTTATTTATACACAGCAATTATATAAGTTGTTCACCATGTAGAAATATTTTAAAAGTTTAACACTACATATCATTTCTATTGGAGATTACCGTGAATCAGGTGAGCAATGCTCAAATCATTTTTGGATCATTTAAATGCTTGTGTTTATTTGTATATAGCAACAATCAAACCTGTTCACCCATTGGAAGTAGTTTAAAAAGTTTAACACTACATATCATTTCTAATAGAGCATACAGTGAATCACCAGTCAGAAGCTTTGTAAAGGGTGAACAATGCTGAAATCATATGTGGATTACTCAGTTCCATGTATTTAATTATACACATCAATTATCTAAGTTGTTCACCATTTGGAAGTATTTAACACTACATATCATTTCTAATAGAGAATACAGTGAATCACCAGTCAGAAACTTTGCAAAGAGTGAACAATGCTAAAATCATATGCGGATTACTCTGTTCCATGTATTTAATTATACACAACAATTATATAAGTTGTTCACCATCTGGAAGTATTTTATAAAGCATATTTCTAGTAGAGCATACAGTGAATCACCAGTCAGAAGCTTTGTAAAGGGTGAACAATGCTGAAATCATATGTGGATTACTCAGTTCCATGTGTTTATTTATACACAGCAATTATATAAGTTGTTCACCATGTAGAAATATTTTAAAAGTTTAACACTACATATCATTTCTATTGGAGCATACAGTGAATCGGGTGAGCAATGCTCAAATCATTTGTGGATCATTTAAATCCTTGTGTTTATTTGTATATAGCAACAATCAAACCTGTTCACCCATTGGAAGTAGTTTAAAATGTTTAACACTACATATCATTTCTAATAGATCATACAGTGAATCACCAGTCAGAAGCTTTGCAAAGGGTGAACAATGCTGAAATCATATGTGGATTACTCAGTTCCATGTGTTTAATTATACACATCAATTATCTAAGTTGTTCACCATTTGGGAAGTATTTAACACTACATATCATTTCTAATAGAGAATACAGTGAATCACCAGTCAGAAACTTTGCAAAGAGTGAACAATGCTAAAATCATATGCGGATTACTCTGTTCCATGTATTTAATTATACACAACAATTATATAAGTTGTTCACCATCTGGAAGTATTTTATAAAGCATATTTCTAGTAGAGCATACAGTGAATCACCAGTCAGAAGCTTTGTAAAGGGTGAACAATGCTGAAATCATATGTGGATTACTCAGTTCCATGTGTTTATTTATACACAGCAATTATATAAGTTGTTCACCATGTAGAAATATTTTAAAAGTTTAACACTACATATCATTTCTATTGGAGCATACAGTGAATCGGGTGAGCAATGCTCAAATCATTTGTGGATCATTTAAATCCTTGTGTTTATTTGTATATAGCAACAATCAAACCTGTTCACCCATTGGAAGTAGTTTAAAATGTTTAACACTACATATCATTTCTAATAGATCATACAGTGAATCACCAGTCAGAAGCTTTGCAAAGGGTGAACAATGCTGAAATCATATGTGGATTACTCAGTTCCATGTATTTAATTATACACATCAATTATCTAAGTTGTTCACCATTTGGAAGTATTTAACACTACATATCATTTCTAATAGAGAATACAGTGAATCACCAGTCAGAAACTTTGCAAAGAGTGAACAATGCTAAAATCATAATCAGATTACTCTGTTCCATGTGTTTATTTATACACAGCAATTATCTAAGTTGTTCACCATCTGGAACTGTTTCAAAAAGTTTAACACTGCATATCATTTCTAATAGAGCATACAGTGAATCACCAGTCAGAAGCTTTGTAAAGGGTGAACAGCGCTAAAATCATATGTGGATTACTCAGTTCCATGTGTTTATTTATACACAGCAATTATATAAGTTGTTCACCATCTGGAAGTATTTTATAAAGCATATCATTTCTATTGGAGCATACAGTGAATCACCAGTGAGAAGCTTTGTATAGGGTGAGCAATGCTGAAATCATTTGTGGATCATTTAATTCCTTGTCTTTATTTCTATATAGCAACAACAATCAAGCCTGTTCACCCATTGGAAGTAGTTTAAAAAGTTTAACACTACATATCATTTCTAATAGAGCATACAGTGAATCACCAGTCAGAAGCTTTGTAAAGGGTGAACAATGCTGATATCATATGTGGATTACTCAGTTCCATGTATTTAATTATACACAGCAATTATCTAAGTTGTTCACCATCTGGAAGTATTTTATCAAGCATATCATTTCTAATAGAGCATAGAGTGAATCACCAGTCAGAAGCTTTGTAAAGGGTGAACAATGCTGAAATCATATGTGGATTACTCAGTTCCATGTATTTAATTATACACAGCAATTATCTCTAAGTTGTTCACCATGTAGAAATATTTTAAAAGTTTAACACTGCATATCATTTCTATTGGAGAATACAGTGAATCACCAGTGAGAAGCTTTGTATAGGGTGAGCAATGCTGAAATCATTTGTGGATCATTTAATTCCTTGTCTTTATTTCTATATAGCAACAACAATCAAACCTGTTCACCCATTGGAAGTAGTTTAAAAAGTTTAACACTACATACCATTTCTAATAGAGCATACAGTGAATCACCAGTCAGAAGCTTTGTAAAGGGTGAACAATGCTGATATCATATGTGGATTACTCAGTTCCATGTATTTAATTATACACTGCAATTATCTAAGCTGTTCACCATCTGGAAGTATTTTATCAAGCATATCATTTCTAATAGAGCATAGAGTGAATCACCAGTCAGAAGCTTTGTAAAGGGTGAACAATGCTGAAATCATATGTGGATTACTCAGTTCCATGTATTTAATTATACACAGCAATTATCTCTAAGTTGTTCACCATGTAGAAATATTTTAAAAGTTTAACACTGCATATCATTTCTATTGGAGCATACAGTGAATCACCAGTGAGAAGCTTTGTATAGGGTGAGCAATGCTGAAATCATTTGTGGATCATTTAATTCCTTGTCTTTATTTCTATATAGCAATAACAATCAAACCTGTTCACCCATTGGAAGTAGTTTAAAAAGTTTAACACTACATATCATTTCTAATAGAGCATACAGTGAATCACCAGTCAGAAGCTTTGTAAAGGGTGAACAATGCTGAAATCATATGTGGATTACTCAATTCCATGCATTTAATTATAAACAGCAGTTATCTAAGTTGTTCAACATCTGGAAGTATTTTATAAAGCATATCATTTCTAATAGAGCATACAGAGAATCACCAGTCAGAAGCTTTGTAAAGGGTGAACAATGCTGAAATCATAAGTCCTTTCCTATATATATATAATCATGTGACACCCATAGCCCTGCGTAAAATGGTGAAATAAACAGTAACTTAAATAGCTGCATGGACATCAAGTGGAGCTTTCAGATTTGGAAATTATTTAACTTGATTGGTAATCATCCTAACCTACTGTAACACTGTACTGGCCAACAGTGAGGGTGGTCTGGTCACAACACTGATGCTTTCACACATCTATGGGTAAAACAGTGGATATTATAGAGAACCCACTAAATTCAAATTTTGCCAATGCTGGTATAAATCTCAACTATGTGCAGCATTCAAGAAATGGAAGTATTGTATTGTATTAATGCTTTACAGTGACCAGCACTGAAGGTCTGCAGCAACATGTGCTGCAGCCTTAGGATTACCTAACCTAATTTCAAGGACTTAGACTTAGTGACTTATAACTGAAAAGGTGTAACAGAAAAGGGAAAGTGTGAAAGTACTAGCACTGACTCATTATCACAATAATTTGAAATAGAAATAAAATTCCAATTCCAGCTTTTGACCCAAAAATTTCTTGTACAACTCATTCAGCTTGTCTTATCAGTCACCTCTACTGACTCCACACATGCACGCACATGAATCTGTTGACAACTGTTAAGTAATATTGCTGTGTAATCTGCTGTAATTGTACCTGATTTTCTACATAAGTAAGTCCTAAAATGTTAATCTTTGCTGGTTGCCACAATCAGTTACTCTAAGTGCAAAGCACATGCATCAAGTTAAATTAAAGTGAATAGTAAAAGATTTGGTTATTCTCTGCTAGGCTTGAGCTAATTATGCTTTGAAAATAGCCTATTATACATTTGAGCAGTGCTCAAAAATCCAGCTCAAAATTTAAACATTGGTTTTTAGGTGGTCAAGTTTTAACAGCCACCACATTTATTTTTGAAACTGTGGTAAAAATGCTGCAGTGTTTAACCAAGTAAATAAGGTATAAATATAGCCAGTGCAGAACAATAAAACCATTGTGTGCGGTGATTCAATTAAACTATTATGTGTCACACTTTACTAACATATTGGCTTGTAAGAACCACTTAAGGTCATTATACTGCATGCATTAGTTCTAGTAACATTAATGGAGAATTTAAAGTTTACACACTAAGACTAGAATAGAACCCTTCAGCTATAGCCTGCATGTCTGTATATACCATTTTTTTATGAAACTGACGTTTTAGTACATTTTCAAAAAAAAATTAAAAATGTCTAGCTACTGAAGCTGCATATGAGGCGTGAAACATGCAGCCAATAGTTCCTGATTATTGTCCAAACCTATATATCCAAGTGAATTGATAGCTGAGGTTTTCACCATATGTAGAACAGCTGTCTAACCCATACTCTCCATGCAGCCTAAATCAGAGTGTAGAGGTTTTATTATAGAAGTGACAAAACTATAATCAACTGTTCTGTTGGTGTGTCATGGCCTCTGGTAAGTGGAGATGGTAAATTGAACAACACAAGTTACACCGACGTGATGAAGGTTCCCAGAAACTTTATTTGTAGCCTCTTCCAGTGATGCATCTTAGTGTTATCCTGTCACATACTGCTGGAAACTGTATGTAGATGACTACATGACACTAAGCCATGTCATACAGTGTAGTGGTGACTTTTCCATTAAAGTAGCTATTTGACTGACTGCTCCATTAGAGCATGTTTTGTTAGTATTGTTGAAAGGGGGGGTCGAAAGGGACACTGGTGCCCACAACGCGTACACGAATTAAAAACCACGTGCAAATGCAAAACAATTGCAATGTTCAGAATTATGTGTTTAAGCATTACTCGAATTTCGCTTCACTTCTTCAGGACTCGTATTTCGTGGAGGACAGTGCGTTTTGATCAGGACGGTGAGCTAGTACTGACTGGGAAGCTGATAGTGGAGATTTCATTGGGGGGACCAGCTGCAGAAGGGCGGACCATATACAGCAACTTTACATGGTCCGGCCGGACTACTTGAGTCGCGGTAGTTGGTCCAGCCGGACAACATACGGCGGGGGACCACCTGTAGCGTGACAGTTCTCCGGATGCACATTGTAGCAGAACGAAGCAATGAAAATGACAGTGTGCAGCGAATCCACGCCAGAGTGCCACTATAAGATGTTGAGCTGTGGCGAGAAAGCATGTCGGCCAGACGACGATAGAATGTTAGTGCTTCTCTTCCCATTCCGCCGGTTGTGGAAAATACTAAATAAAGGGGTAAAGGAAGCCTGTTCCACCTCCCGGACACGTTCGCCATACTCTCGCTTCTTCTGTAATTTATGACGACGATATACAGATGGTATACTGGAGTTACGTATTTACATACTAGATACACCGCGATAGATCGTGAATGTATCTATAGAATGCTTTACAAACTTACCACTAGAACTTGCGACACAGCTAACGATAATGTTAGTCTTTTTGTCCAGCACTTTTACCATCTGGTGCTGGGGGTGGTGGCAAGGGGTGCAGGCACCCCGGGAAAAAAAAAAAAGTAAAAAAAAAAACAACACGATAATACTGTCATCTCTTGCATCAAGGTCAGAATTTGAATTTGAATTTAAACTCCTATATTCGGCATAGCCATTCTTCCATATATGAGTATACACAGTACATACATACATATACATAATATACATATGCAGCACTTACGTACATACATACATACATACAGGTCAGCATACATGTTCTCATTATATTCAGCATATATGTTATATTGAGCATACATGTTATAGGTAAGCATACATGTTTTTTTTTTTGTTTTTTTTATTTTTTTTATTTTATTTTTTTTATTTTATTTATTTTTTTACAAATTAATGACATAAGATAAAACAGTACATAATAAACAAAAACAAATTATCTTACATATGGGCCTCAACGACCTGCACAGCAATCGGTGCCTCAGCAATGGGACAGCGCAAACTGGACCTGGCACCGCGAATGCACATAATTGCAGACCTCAACAATGAGAAGTTCAATTTACATCTCAGCCATCCCATCACTATTCCATAGGAAAGACTGTGCTTTGCACTCAAAAGGTTGGCCAATCTCTTATAAAACTGAGTAGCAGCATCACCCATTCCATCAGTAGTAGTAAAAATTAAGGGAGTAAATGAGGCATTCTCTACTTCATGAACC
The DNA here is from genome assembly GCF_963678975.1 of Dysidea avara. Lineage (NCBI taxonomy): Eukaryota > Metazoa > Porifera > Demospongiae > Dictyoceratida > Dysideidae > Dysidea > Dysidea avara. Next base: position 10,112,719 of record NC_089282.1, on the reverse strand, counting down.
CGTTGTTGGTCTAGTCTCGCGGCACCCGACCCTAAAAAGAGGGTCTGGTGAAACTGTACAAAAAGTTTGAGCTCTGGAATGTTTATTGTAATACTCCAGTTGTAATAGTATTGGTTAGTTTACAAATAACAACAATCAATCAACCATACAACAATGTTAGTACAATTGGTCCGCCACGAGGTCCTCACGTGATCAATCCCCGCCACTGACTTTCCACGCAGGCGCACTCCTACATCTTCCCCCTCCTTTTTGTGCTTTGCCAACAAACAAAAATCTTCCTGGCTTTCTAATCACTCGCCCATGCCTAGTGGTGACCTTTGTGGACACTTTGTCATGATCAGATGCCTGCTGTCCATTGTTAATCATCCTACTAGGAGTATGGTCAGCCTTCTGTCTATGAATCTGTGGGCGTCGTCGCCATTTCCCACCATGTCCCAACCACGGATTTCCTTCCGTTATCAGTGGGTTGCACTTAGATAGCCGTTGCCTAGAAACATTAATCGGCTCACCATTACAGTCACTCATTGGCCTAATTATAGCATTAGTTGTTGTCAGTGACTGAATACGGAAAGGTCCCTTGTAACTTCTGTCTAGACAAAATCTAGGTTCAACCTTCAACATACAAGGATCTCCCTCCCTGAGATGACTATCAGTAACACTCTTGTCATAATTCTTTTTCTGCTTCTGCTGAGCTTCACCAATACTCCTCTGTGCTATGCTTCATGCACTCTGTAACTCCTGAAATAAAGACCTGCCATACTCTGTCTCCAGTGTGTGGTACTTAGTAACTGGTGGAGTGAAGGACACTGAGGAAGGAATGCGTGCATCACAACCATAAACCAAATAAAACGGGGACTCACCTGTTGAAGAATGGGGAGTAGTCCTGTAGGCAAACAGCACTGGACCCAACAAGGTATCCCAGTCGTGTCCTCCCTTTGAAACCAGTTTAGTCAACATCTGCTTCAAGGTACGATTTAGTCGCTCCACCAATCCATCAGTCTGAGGGTGCCCCCAGAGGTTGGGAGCTGGGATACGCCAACTAATCTAGCTGTTTCTTGCAACACTTCTGAAAGGAATTCTGCAGCTCTGTCGTATATTATCCTGTTTGGCACACCATGTTTCCAGATGAAATCCATCCAACATTTTGCTACAGTTTCAGCCTTCCTATCTGGGACAGCATAAACTTCTGGCCACTTAGTTAAATAGTCTTGTATCACCAATGCATACTTATTGCCAGCCTTACTCATGTCCATTTCCTTGAAATCCATTCCCACACATTCGAAAGCTCCTCCCACTCTATCAAAGGTGGCCTCTCCTTACGTCCTTGTCCTTGGACAGAAGCACACGTAACACAGCTTTCACACTTCTTGTGTGCATCACTCCCCATGCCTGTCCAATAATAGTACTGTGCCAGTCTGCCAACTAACTTCTTGGTTCCAAAATGTCCTGCAAAATGTGTATCGTGGTGTTCACTCAGTAGCAATTTTCTCAGGTGCTTGGGAACCACCAGTCTTCTCCTAGGAGACCTAGAACTCTCATAATACAAAACTCCATCAACCAACAGATAGCCTTTCTCCTCCAGAGCTGGCACCTTGTTGGGGTCTGTCAGATCTGTTCGCTTCTCAAGACACTCTATTATCTTCAGTGACTCAGGGTCCTGCCTTTGCTGAGTCTCAACCTGACTCATGGTTTGGTCTTCAGCTAGAGTAATTTGTAAAACATTACCAGTATTAACCTCCTCCACTGGAACTGGTGACCTGGATAAGGCATCTGCCACACAATTAGCTGACCCTGGTTTGTATTCTATCTGCAGCAATGGTAAGAATCTTGAGATTCTCAGGTACCATCTAGCTAAAAGACCTCTGGTTTGGCTCTTCATATAAGACAGGAAGGAGCTTACCAATGCTTGATGATCTGTGTAGACTGTTGTAGTACTGCCAATCAAATAGACTTCAAAATGCTCAACTGCAAAGATCAATGCTGCAACCTCAAGCTCTGTTGGAGCATATTTCTGTTCTGCTAGGTTTGTTTGTCGACTAGCGAATGCCACCGGGTATCTCTTACCATCATCTCCTTGTTGTTCCAGAACGGCTCCAAACCCTTTGCTGCTTGCATCTGTCCACAGATAGAATTCTTTTGTCAGGTCAGGAGGACGCAGTATTGGAGCAGAAGTTAGTAACTGTTTAATCTTGATAAAAGTGAACTCACACTCTTCACTCCAACCAAATGGTACCATCAAACCATTAGCTTTATCTTTTCTAGTCAATGCTGTTAAAGGTCGGGAAACAGCAGCCAGGTTGCAGATGTCGTCTGTAGTAATTAACTAAACCCAGGAAACTTCTTACTTCCTTTATTGAGGTAGGTCTTGGGTACTCCAGAATAGCCTTGACTTTGTTACTGTTTGGCAGTACACCTTCTGATGTCACAGTGTGACCCAAGTACTCAATGCGTGTTTGTGCAAAAAAACATTTCTGGGGTTTTAGTCGCAAGTTTGCCTCCTCTAAACGGTGCAGCACTTTTCTAATGTGTCTTTTGTGTTCATCTAAGGTCCTAGAAACAATTAGCAAGTCATTGAGATATACGAACAAAAAATCCCATTCCTTGCCACCAAACAGCTTCCCCATTAGTCTCTGGAATGTAGCTGGGGCGTTGGTGAGCCCAAATGGCATTCTGCGGTATTGGAATAGTCCTCTGTGGCATATAAATGCAGTCTTCGGCTTGTCACAGTCTGCTACCCTGATCTGATGGTAGCCCTTCATAAGATCTAAGGATGTGAAAAACTTTCCTTTCTGCTTTCCTACAGTGTCTATCAACTCATCCACTCTAGGAAGTGGGTAGCGATCTGGCACAGTGTTTCTGTTAATGCCCCTATAGTCTACGCATACACGCAACCCACCATCCTTCTTTCTCACTAAAACTAACCCAGATGCATATGGGCTACAGGATGGCTCTATGCATCCAACATGGAGTAACTGGTCCAATTCCACTTCTAGTTCTTCTCGCAAGGCATATGGCAATCTACGTGGGAACACCTTGAAGGGTTTGTGTTCTGACATTTCTTTCTGATGTTCGACCAAGCTCTTCATCTGACAAAGCAAACACTTGGTGCTTTTCCAGTAACAATTGCAACAAACTGTTACGTTCATTGTGACTACATTCGTTTCCCACATTCAGGTGTTGTTCTATATGTCTCTTTCTTCCTTGGAGCTGCTCTGCACTACTACTTATTCTTGCGACTAGGTCAGGTTGCTTTTCCCAGACAACATCACCATTGGATACCAGTGAGACTTCTTCTACTGTTCCCACTATCTGCCCCTTATTAATTACTAGGGGTTCCATAGCCCAATTAGTGAGTGGAATCTTAAGCGACTCCTCACCAGACCATAACTCTTCAACAAAATCACAACACTTTCCAGCAAGATCATCAACTGGGCCTAATAGGCCCGTCTGAAATCCATCCTGTCTGTTTAGTTCCTTCACTTGTACTCTTGCCAGTTTAGTCTGTCGAGGGCCTAAGTGGACGTTATTTGCAAGTGATACCTTCAACATCTTGCTTGCTTGACCTACAGGTGCTTCTTGCTTCTCCTCAGTGCTCACCTGGTCTGTCTCACTTGGCTGTGCATAGGGACTTGTCCCAGCTGCAACATCAACAGCACCTGTTGTACTCTCTGGGGTAACTGTAGAGCCATCAGGGAGAGATATTCGAAAACCTAAGTTATCTAGGGCATTAGTACCGAGGATTACACCACAGTTGGCAAGCTCCCCATTCCAAATTGGTTTGCTGGAGTCAAGAACATAGAATGGAACTTGTCTGTGTACTCCCATATTCTCCACCTTCACTTGCAATTGGACTACTACAGCTCCTAAGGAGTTTCCTTCTGCACCTACTGGCTGTTGGTCCAATACCAAGTTCTTAGAATGACACTGTTCTTTGGTCCATCCCCTGTCCTCTTGAATTTGTGGTAACATCTGCTTCCGTATCAAGGAAACTTGGGCACCATGATCTAATAGGGCTCTCGTTTTTACTCCTTCGATTTCTACATCAACTTTGTACACTGGCCTTCGTCTTTGGCTCACTTCCAAATTATGTTGCTTTGTTACAGTCGCAACAGTACGTATCCATGGGTCACAAGGAGTGTGGCTTGCAGCATCTTCACTATCCCCAGGTGCTATTACTCGTGCTGCCTTTTTCTCAGGACAATACTTGGCCACATGGCCCACCTGGGAGCAATTGTAGCACCTCATACTACTTACTCCCATCTCAGGTGTTGACTGCAGCCTGGCCTGCTGTTTAATTACAACTGGTTGTGCCCCAATTATGGACTTCTTTTGGTTGCTATTACTATTACCCTTGGGGTCATCTCTTTGATACATCTGCCTCCTACTAAGTCCTTGCTGGTGTCGCTCATCACTCTTCGCAGCTTGGCATAACTCTTGGTAACCTTTAGCACCAGAGATCGATGGGGACTTCATGAGATTGTAGCTTAGGCCTTCCTGCAACTGTCCATACAACAGGGCATCTTTGGTTTCATTAGACAAAATATCTCCACCATAAGCTCTTCGAAAGGTCCTTTCAAGGCGACGGATAAAATCAATAACTAACTCATTCTCTTCTTGCACAGTATGACGAAAGTCCTGGGCAGCTATAGCCTTATTATCGGGATCCATCTTGGCTTGCATCAACTGACATGCCCTTGAATAATTAGAGTGATCCTCTTGATCAAGCAAGTTCCATTCCTGTAATTCCTTCTTCCGCAGATGGCCTGCCAACTGAATCACTTTCTCATCCTCCGTCCATTCATTCCAGTTAGCAGCAATCTCAAAAGTGGGTAGCCAGTCCTCCCACAGAACATCTGAGCTTTTACCTGTGTAAGAATCTATTGGTGGTGCTTTACCTTTTCTGACAGGTACACGTGTCCGCTCTCTCAATCCAAACTGGGCAGTGGCTGACAACCTTCCTTCACTACTATGATGTTGGCCTTCTGATCCAATAGCCAGATAACGCTCTAACTGAGCTCTCAGTTTTGCTATTTCTGAATCTTTCTTCTCAAGTTCGTCTTCATGCGCCATACTTGATTCGCATTGTTGCTGCCACAATCGTCTAGTCCGTTGCTTCTCTTTGGCTAGGGCCGTCTTGATCGTCGACAAATCTGCCGTTACATCACTAAGGTCTGCTTCGAGCTCAGCTATCCTGACCTTCGCTCGCTCTACTGCAAGCTGGGCATCTGTACGGCCGGTTTCATTGTTCTCGTGGCTACGCGCTAGCGGTGCACCGCGCGCTAAACCCGATTGTACATGTGTCACGTGAGCATGCATATGGCGAGCAGCAATTGACATTATAATACCAGCTTCATTTACAAGAAATATAACAGCTCCTTCATCCTTACCCTGTACTACAACTTGCACATTCTCTGGCTGGTATCGCAACCCTGTCAACTTTCCTTCAATCATTTGTCTTGTCTCCTCCAAGGATGCCGTAGTCGGCAGTTCTAGAGTCTCTGCTATACGTCGAATCCACGCTGCTTTTACTCTTTTAGAGTTAAGAGGATACATATCTCCATCTGGCATCACGTCCTCGTCACTTGAGAGGTCGGGGATTTCATCCATACTGCTTTCAACACTAATCTCGGTAGGAAACTCCAAGTTGTAATACTCCAGTTGTAATAGTATTGGTTAGTTTACAAATAACAACAACAATCAATCAACCATACAACAATGTTAGTACAATCGGTCCGCCACGAGGTCCTCACGTGATCAATCCCCGCCACTGACTTTCCACGCAGGCGCACTCCTACATATTATTATTATTTATCTGATTTGTCAAAAAAGACAGGGTGACACCAAAAGGCAGAGCCTGTATGAGGGTGTTTCCCTAGTAGATACAAAACCAAAACCGGAGGGAACAAATACAGAGAAAACACAGCTACAAAAAAAAAAACAGGACAGATTCCACTGTGGACTTATCAGAAACATTGTGAGGATTCCATACAATGCACTGCTAAGGAAGCGTTTGTTAAACAAACCGCTTTTACCAACATATTACGCACAGAACTATCTTCTACACTGTTTTATAGTGTGACTAACGTGTTTTTTTCCGATAAATTCTCTCGACAAAGCCTCAAAGCTGCTCTTCATTTTCGTTCGCGTACGTAAGGGATACGCCCCCTTTCAACTCGAAGCGATAGGCTATTCCTGGTAGTGTACGAGGCCTGTACCGTTATTTTTCAGTTGCTAATTGCCTGAAAACCTCAAGGGAAAGGTAGTCTGAAGAAAGTCACCACACCCGTATTTCATTCCCCCGAAAAGAAACTACCTCAGAGCAAAGTTCACCCGTGCAGAAGTTTACTACAGACTTAATTTCAGTTTTACTTCTTACGTAAAAGCTGTTTTTACTGTTATTAAACGATTCTGCTCACGTGAGTGCGTACGGACAAACATGAATCAACGTAGTATCGTACGTTAAAATGAAGAAATACTCATATTGTCAAATGTGTCTTAAAATAGAGAAATAGTCATAAACACGCGGAGCTGTAGTGTAACGTGAACAGTAGAGTAGTATACTAGTCTAGGTTACTTATCCAGCGCTGGTCTCCCACAATCACTACTACTTTCTGGGAGACTTTCTTGTCGTGCTTCTCGCTAGTGGCTGAAATCACTTAGGCTGTTCTCGGGTTAGCTAATGCATAGTAGCTTTCATCTCTAGACCAGAACGCTCGGGCTGGTTTCAACCGACATCAGGGAGGCCGGCTGATAGTCCAGCATCTGGTCTTCCTGCAGACAGTTGATAGTACGTAAGTTAACCCATTTTATACTTGTGTGCTAGTGTCAGATACTCTATGCATAGAGCCCAGATAACACGGGGTATGTGGCATGAAGGATCCAGGTTTGATGCTTGCCCAGTTGCAAAGCCAACCAACTAGGCTCTAACTTTAGTTATCCTATGCCACTGCTACCAATGGTGACCATGCATGTAAGTGTTAAATGGGTAAGCAAATTTCCACTGTCTATGTCTCACCTAACGGGTGGGGCCCAGGTGAGATGACAGCCCATACTTAATCCTGTGAGACATATATACCTGTGCTGACTCAACAGCACCTCATGACTGGCCATGGTCCAGTGATTCACTAGGTATTGTATCAATGGTAGCTGAGGGCTTTGTGTGTGTATGTGTGTGCGTGCGTGTGTGTGTACCCAGCTGTTAAATGGGGACCTGCATGGTGACCTGGTGTCAACTGGGAAAGCAGCCCACCCATTTGTATATATGTACTTGGTGTTTACTGGGGAAGCAAATAGCCATCTCAAAAAATAGGTGAAGTTCAGTTGGAACTTTGGGTACCCAGACTTTTACTCACGACACATGGCACAGCCTCCTGCAGGATACTAGTCCTGTTCCAGAAGTTTTGCCTGCACTGACTCAGCATAATAACAGCAACATTTCCCTACTTAGGTGGCCTCCCCAAAGTTGGCTTCGAGTGTGGAGCTTGGCCCGAATCTGCATGGGTGGCCTGTGGATCAAGTCACGATGGGGTTGGCTTTTTTCAGCCCTTCTAGGTACTTGTCCCGATTCACTTTAGGATATTTAGCTCAAAGATTTTCGCTTAGGCTCCGAGGCTATGGGTAAACACCTTGAACATTCTCTGCCTTCTGTGTACACCCTCCAGTGCCTAACTGGTAAAGTAGATAATAACAGCATCACAGTAGTGCACAGATGTCCCAGTGCTGGTTCACTAGGTAGGCATGATTGTGTTTACAGTAGTTGAAGACTTTGCTCTTTGTGTGTGTGTGCATGCGTGTGGGTGTAGTGTGCGTGCACACTGCTTTACTTTTTTTTTCACCAGGTCTATATTAATGATCCAGGCCCCACTATCATCCTAGAGGTTTGTCTGTTTCTCTGGAGGTTGCTCATCTGGACTAAATAGACAGTGCTGTAATTAGTTGGATTATTCAACATCCACTGGCCTGGTGGGTGGACTCCATGGGGGTCAGGAGGACTGATGGACAGGTGGCGAAGAGGTGGTTGTGGTTGTAGTGTGTGTGTGTGTGTGTGTGTGTGTGTGTGTGTGTGTGTGTGTGTGTGTGTGTGTGTGTGTGTGTGTGTGTGTGTGTGTTGTATTGTGGTGTGTGTGTGTGCACGCGTGTGTTGTGTGTGTATGTGTTGTGGTGTGTGTATGCATATGTTGTGGTGTGTGTGGGTGCATGCGTGCGTGCATGTGTGAATGAGTGAGTGAGTGTGAGAGAGACAAGATTTGGCAAATTGGTTTACTGAGCATTCAATTTGCTGGATAAAAGTTTGGCACATTTGCTATATAGCCAATATCAGATGGTATACAATAGCTAAGTTATAAATTGCCAAATTTGCTAAACGTCATTCAGTCCCACCAAACCGTTGCCATTTACAGTATGTGGTATGCGTGAGGTGGCATTGAAGTCAAATCATTGGTCTTGCAATATAATGTGTAAGGATCTAAACTCAACTACTACTGTTGTTTCCTTGAATGACAGAGGAGTTCAACTGAAATTGCTATAATCTGTAAATGCAGATTATTTTTGCCAAGCAGCATAGATCGAATGCCCTTGCCCTTTGCCTTTTTTATAATGGGTTGGTTTCCACAGGATGTATTTCCATGAGTAACAAAAAAGCGTTAATATTATGGTTTGTGAAAATACCATTATGATTCCAATCAGTTGTATCTATAGCTACATTCATCTGACGTCACGAAATATATCTCGAGAGCACTGGGTGGGAATTTGGGTGCTTACTTGTCAACCATGAAATGTAGCATTGTGGGCACCAGAAGTTTTACATGTACGATGTGTTATACCTCTATAGTGTGCAGGTATCCTGGGTTAATGATGTGACTGTGAAAATGGTAGCTAATAATTATTTGCTTTGTGTGTGTGTTACATTACTATAGTAACCAGAGTTTAGTTACCAGCAGCCCTTCATTATGGTATGACTCAGTGTTTCATATCATCACCAAGTGTGAGCTCTGTAAGGTGGGTGTGGTGAAAGATTGTTGCTATAATAACCATTATATACTGAATTTACATAGCTTGCAACTGAATGGTATGTGACATTCAATTCATAGCACAGCGCCTAGTTTACAGTGACTGCTCCAGGTAAACAAACAAGGTGTATTCACAGTGATTTTCTGTTTTTTTTTTTTCTATATAGTTGTCCACGGAATGTGAAGAAGTCTAACAATTAATTGGTTCCCTCAGCAATACGAGATTGGTGATCATGCAGTAATGCATGTAGAGTAGTACATCCTGTCGAAAATTGTATTCGGTTGGTGAGCTATTCACAAAATGTACGTGTTAATGTGGTGTGTTAAAAAGCTTTCATTGAAATAATGCATAACGTAATTGTGGGACTAGGGATTAATTGTTTTAATGGTTTTACATTTTTTAAATGAAATCTCTTAATCATGAAAATTATGTTCTATTTAAGTCAATAGTAGGCTTAGTACTAATCAAATCTTCTGTGTATCCTTCAAAAAATTTTCGTGAAAGTTTAACAAATTAAAGTTGGACCTCAAGATACATTGAGCATGAACTCTGATTCATCAGGTGTTCACAACAGGTTCTGCTAGTAATTGTGAGCAGCATGGACTAAATGGACATGTGCACATTCCACTGAGCATAGCACTAGTTGATTGCGAATGTTCATCTCTTTGTCAACCCTGGCCCTTGTGGGGGTGTGCTGTGTACCATGTCATAGCAATTTATTTTGAGTGTAGCACATGTAACGAGCAAGACTATGCAAATCAGTGTTTATGATTATGTCATATAGTCAATGTTTACATTACGAATGTATATTATGTCATATACCAGAGTAATCTGCCTGATGGAGCCACCTACTTACTAAAAAATGAAATTATTTTTTGGCTGACTGGGTTAGTTTCATTGTATATATGTGACTGAATTTTGGAAAATCACCCATATGGGCGCATTTGACACCTAAAATATTTAATGTTCAAATCACAAACTTTATAGTGCAAATCTACTTGTTACTGGTTGTAGCCCATTCTCAATACCTTAAATTACAAGAAAATTCTTGAAATATTTTTAAAATTGTACCCTGCTTTTATTAGCAACCCACTAAACTTGAAAATTCTAATTATTTCATGCGTGCCCATAAGGGTGATTTTCAAAAATTTTGACACATATATGGAAGTTTGAACAAGAAACATAGATTATTGTTTTCACATTATATACAGTGACTTTACATTGGAAGATACCAAGCAATGGGAATCTTGCATCAAAGTTCAAAATTCAAAGGTTAGTCATGCCAAGAGTTGCATTCTTCTTAAAGTATGACATCTGGTGGGAAGGGGTGCTAAAGGGTCATGAAAAATTGAGGCTATAACATTGTTACCATAGCAACATACCTTTCACAATTTAACCCAATGTATTGTGCATGGAAGTATAATATTTGCCTTTTGGAAAACATATAGTGTGTATTCTTATGTATGTATTACGTACCTTTCAGAAAAGAAAAAAATTGTCATACAGGTACATAGAGATAGTATAGTATGATGGCCATTCAGAATAGCTGACGTCCAAGTTTCACTTCTGTTCTGTTGTGTCTGACATAGTACTACATATGTACCTCTGCACACTTTTATATTGCATTACTGACAGAGTATGCTTGACTGGATTGTAATAATGTGGCAGGCATAAAAGTTTCTTGCTATACATATGTATACTAATACACTGGAAGCTAGCATCTTTGAAGTATAAATACCTGTAGAGGAGGCATTAGAATGATTGAGGTTTCTATTGCATCGTACTACTGAAGCTTTCATTGTCTCATTATCGTAGGAAATCAGGGGCGGATCTAGGATTTATAAAAGGGGGGGCTAACTCAAGGTACTAATCTCTTGGGTAGAGGTGTGAAGTTTGCATGCTGGAACTAGGGGGGTCTGGGGTAGTCTCGCGTGCCAGACGGTTTGTGTGGGGGCGGCAAATAAACCGTCTGGTCACTGTTGCACACATTCCGGGACCACTGCCGGAATGTTGGCAGAGCCAATCAAATCGCTTCGCGCACTTGATGACGAAACAAACATGAATTTTTTACATACTTATTGTGAACAACGACAAATTAGCTACGCGAATTGTACTGCACCATTCTTGTGCCAGAAAATGGGTGATTCTTGATTACAATGGGTGATTCTCGATTACAAGCAATTCTAACCAAAGTTGCGAATACCATTGGTTATAGAGAACTTAGGCCAAAGCAGTTAGAAGCGATTTCAGAATTTATTAGAGGACGAGATGTTTTTGTTGCTTTACCTACAGGCAGTGGAAAGTCGCTCTGTTATTCAATTCTTCCCCGAGCTTTTGATGCGATGCAACCTGAACAACTGCACCAGTCAGTAGCTATTGTTGTGAGCCCTTTAATATCTCTAATGAAGGATCAAGTGAGAGCAATGATGGAAAGGAACCTAACTGCAGTGTATGTTGGAGGTGCCAACAGTGATGAGGAAATAAGAAATGTGTGCGAAGGAGAGTATCAATTAGTTTACATGAGCCCAGAATCATTACTTAAAGATTCAACTTGGAGAGACATGCTGCAAAGTCCTGTGTACCAGCAGAGGCTGGTTGCATTTGTAGTAGATGAAGCCCATTGTGTTAAGAAGTGGTACGTAGCTACCATATATCAGCAGTACTGCATATTTGATGGGTCATCATGAATAAGTACAGTGGGTTTTGCATAGCTATATAGATACATTATGGTTAAACGATGCACGCATATAATATGTTTAATACTATAGTAATATGTACTAAAATATAGCCTATGCTATTTGCTTATCTGCTTATTATGTACAGGAGCTAATTTTCGAACTGAGTTTGCAAACTTGGGAGAAGTTCGCAGTTTGATTCCAGAGTATGTGCACATCATGGCTTTGACTGCAACTGCCACCACCAAATCTCGTCGAGATATTTGCAAAATACTAAGTATGAGGAATGTCAGCATCGTTGCTGTTTCACCCAATAAGCCTAATGTAAAATATACTGTGATCCAGAAACCAGGACCACTTGAAGAAGTATTTGCTCCATTAGTTGAAAAATTGAAATTGAAGAGAACAAACACAGAAAGAACAATTATATTTTGTAGGACACATGATAATACTACAGGAGGGTGTAGTGAGGTTTATCTGTACATAAGAAGCAGGTTACAAGAGGAGTTTACAGATCCCATAGGAGCTCCAGACAAAGCTAAATATCGAATGGTTGATATGTTTACATCATGTACACACCCCACAGTGAAAGAAAATATCATACAAGGATTCTGTAATCCCCAGTCAAAGTTGCGTATAGTGATTGCAACAGTGGCAGTCGGTATGGGTATTGATTGTCCAAATGTGAGGCATATTATTCACTGGGGCTCCCCGTCAGACATTGAAATGTATTTACAGGAAACAGGTCGGGGTGGTAGAGATGGCCTACCAGCTACTGCCACTCTGTAAAATATTTCTGGGGTTCAACACATTGAAGAATCAATGAAGTCGTACACTGCTAACAAAACTGAATGTAGGAGAAATCTATTGATGCAACATTTTGATGAAGTAGGTCTAGAATCTGACAATAAAGTAACTTTGTGCAAGTGTTGTGATGTGTGTGAGTTAATTTGTAACTGTAGTGATTGTACCACTTTTTAATGTAATACACAGTATCGGTATCCATCAGGTGTATGTGTTCAACTTTTGCATTTGTTCTGACATCCACTGTTTTAATGCTGTAATGTCTAACTGACGAAGCATGTTCAATTTAAAGTCTGAAAAGTTTTTGTGTGATCGTCCTTCATTCATAATAAATACCTTTGATTTTTCTGTCAACTGAAGTAGCAATTTCTTCATATCTTCTTTAGATGACTTTGTTGTGTAAGAACCACTTTCTTGTGGTACATTATTACTTCTATCAAAATTCTTTAAAACCTTTTCTGTTTTCCCAATACACTTTCCAATGCGTGTAACTGATGAATCAGCAATGTTCGAGCCAAGCCCAGACAAACAGTTCTTGCATTCTCTATTGATATGTTCCATGTGGAGATCACATGAGACGTTTCTTCCTGGCAGACCATGCATATTTACAGTCCTACTCCATTTTAGTTGCATGGCCATGCGAGGAGAGAATAGGTATTTCTCTTGGGCTAACAATACAAATGCCTCAATAGAATAATTAGTCCTTCCACTGACTTTGAAGTAAAGTAAAAAAACTTCCAGCATCGTAGGATACGTGTGCCATCAGCCTCCCGAATGGCATCTACAAACTCTAGATACAATAAACCCAGTGTTAACACCTCGCAGGCATATGAGAAAATTTTGTCCCTTTCTTCTGGTCTCTCTGTATCTTCACCATAGTTTAGATCTACATACCTGTGGTAAAATTTTATTGCATTATCATGATTAATTACGTATGTACTTTTCAACTACATTGGTAACTTCAAGTTGTAGAATGGTGTGCCTGTCATCTTTGTTGAGGGAACAACAGTCATTACTGAATAGGACACTGACTGATATGTCATCTACAGACGACATTTCAAATGCTGACATAGCAGCTGCAAGGATGTGTGCTTCAACAATAAGTGTAAAAAAATCTTCACACGCATTCATATTTCTGCTGGGGTCATTCACAACATTCCTCCGTTGTATTAAATTTCTTAACTGATACAATGTACCACCATCGCCACCTGAAGAACACTTGTACAATCTTTTCCAGATTACCTGCACACAACAGTGAGATGGGTCTACACTATAACACACATATACGCTTACACCCAAAAATGACATTTTAGCATGCCAATCTTCAGTAACACCAACAAGACCACCAAGACAATCAATTTCCCTCTCAGAATTACTGCGAATTCTATGACACCCTTTCACCCTTGCACAAGTCATTTGATCTCCACCTGCCATTAGATAATGGTGACAAAAATTAAAATACCATATCAAACATACTTATGATAATCATTAGAATTATAATGTTTATTTTTGTGTACTGTACGGAGGTCATATTAATCATTGATTCTACAATATCATACCTAGTAATACTTTTGAGAACTCATCATGAACTATTTCATCCTCTTCTCCCTCAACAAAAACTTTTTCTGTTGTTGTCACGGTTGGCACATATTTATGCAAAGATGATAGGATGTCAACCATTTCATCCAAATGTTGCTCTGACTTTAGTTCAATTCCAAGAGGTACCTATTCAATAAATTATAAGCTATGCATATAATGCATGCAAACAAAACATCCGTACCACTTCCGATCTTTGAGACATCTCAGCATAATATTCATGCGTAATGTGTCTTGCTATTCCTTTTCCAAGTTTCTTAAAATACGGGATATGCTTCATCAAAACACGAATAAATAACTGTGTATAGTTTTCAATGATTTCTTTCTTGTCATTTTGTGATGGTAATAGTTTATCAGCGATAAACACTTCAGCCTTCTCACAACTCTCACTAAATCCACTAAGGTCTATCCTATCTCTGACAGCATATGTGTGAAAAAAATGAAATGAACGTGTTTGATGATCCGATCGCATGTCTCTTGGGGTAATGTTCTTATCAATGTTGTCTCCAACCAGTTTATATGTGATCTTTTTAGGTGACAACACACTGATACTTTGTTGGGAGGTGGACTCGTCATTGGGCAACCGATCTTCATCATTACTGCAGCAACTTGTTTCAGTTAACACTGATACATCTGGACTACATATTGTACTTTCAGTAAACCTTGTTGGTGAGCATGGAGGTGTGGATTGATAAGATGTGTCTGTTTCATCAGTTTCTACATCATGACTGGATTCATCATCAATGTATTGTGTGTTGTTTGGGATTGTCTCATCAGTAGTTTCCTTTAAATGAGCACTGTTAAATGCATCAAGAGCCTCAAATGCAGGTTGTTCATTCTAAAAATATCTTCAGATACAACAAATGTGTATAGTGATATTGTAATTACCTCAGAAGCAACCATAGAGTTTACAATAGTCTCTTTCCATTCAACAACTTCCTTGTCAAATGTTTCACCAACGTGATCAAGGTAGATTAAAGTACGATACCGCGATAAGCACAGAAGTAGTTTTTGAAGCCTGTCATAAACCTTAGTGAAGGGAAAAGCAAAATACTTGACATTTAATACAACAATACACATTTACAATACTATTACCACAGTTTATACCTGTTTTCCACTGTGACCACTGTGTAACACTAGGGAGATAATACGTTGAAGAGCATTCATGTGAATGTTCCGGTGTCGTAATAGAACACCAGTACAAACACCAAACACAACAACATCAGACACACAGTTGCTTTTTCTCTGTATATTTCTTTTCTTACGTTTCACTTCTGTACATCCTTTCAAGATTGTATAAAAGGTTGGAGCAACACTCTTAACCTCTTCTGCCAGACTATTCCAGCTGAATTTTTCCAATTCTTCTATTGATGTTTCTCTTAGCATTGAATTACTCTTTTTAGCACACAACACAGACATTTCACACTGTATTTGTTTTACCAGCAAGTATAGCACCCTCTGTCGAATTCTGACATGCTTTAATAAATGTTTGGCAATACTGATTGGCTTTTTTTGGTTAGACTTCTGGCAATCCTTTTGAATCCTGATTTCTTTGTCATAACATGACAGTGAGTGCGTTTTGCACTTTTAACCAATACCTGATGTAGTCAATTCAAGGACTGTGTAATAGTCAAAATCATTACTTACCGCCACAGCTGGAGAAGTATCTGAGGGCTGAATTGTAGCAATCTTACGTCGCATTGGTGAGTCCAATTGACATCGTCTCTTTGGTGTTTCTAGTCCACATTGCAAGCCTGCAGTGGTTGCTGATCGTTTCCTTTGAGGTGTTAAGCTCAAGGAACTGTGCATACCAATATCAGCTTCTTCATTGCTATAAACAGAACATTACATATTTGTAGCTAGACTGTAACTACCAGTGCACCCAGAGATGGGCATCTGGCTAATATGGTAAGGCATGCATCTCAGTACTATGGCATACAAATTAAAAACAAATAACTTTGTAAGTACTTTAAATTTATTCCAAGTCTTTCTTTCAGCATATCCAGGTGGTACTTAATGGTTGATTTCGTTTTTGATAAATCGTCCTCTAGCCTTTTCAAGTTCTCCACTTTTCTAACACAAGGCTTACAAAGGAAAGAGTCCGGGCTGGAAAAGATTTTGGGCAAGGTTGAACTGTTGAGGCAAAGCTTTAATAAAGTTTCAGCTACTTCTTGAAGTCGATCTAACCGTCGCCTCTGATCTGCTCGTAGGGATTTAGCACACAACAAACACGCCATTTCAAACGTGCCAAAATGATGCAATTCGATTAGATTCCAGCAATTTAATTGCATTCCTGGTGATCACGGAAGGTGTGCAACAGTGACCAGACGGTTTATTTGCCGCCCCCACACAAACCGTCTGGCACACGAGACTAGGTCTGGGGGCATGCCCCCCCAGGAAAAATTTGAAAAATAGATGCTAAAATACTGCAATTTGGAGACATTTCCACATAAAATTCATACCTGTAGATACTTTATATACTACCTTTAGATTATAAGTATGGCTCTCTGAAGCATTTTGCTAATGGAAAAGTTTGGGTAGGTACAGACAACCAAGTACATGATGCACCCCTCTCACAATTGCACAACACTGAATAGGTGCATGTTAGAATAAGAATGTTGAAAGTGGAAAATTTTGAAATTTGAACAACACAAGATTGAATCTGAGAGCATTTTCAATGGAAATTGTGTACCTGTTGCCATACATATTAACTACACAAGTAGATGAATGGAGCCCTTTAAACAGACCAATGCACTTCATTGTATGTATAGGTGCAGGCAGATTTGAAAAATTCCATAACAGAACCAACTACATGTTTCCAGTGAATGTTCTATTAGAGTAGTTAGCTGACTGCTCTATTAGAGTATCGCGATCTTGTACTCCTCCAATGCTGATCCGGGTCCTTGTTGCATAAACTTTAGTATAAATCCACTGATAATACCTTGGAAAGATGTTTATAAGGTGGTTTTATGAGTATTTGTATTATTAGTGATCATATAATTATGCTAAGACTATAATACTCAGCGTATTGATCAAGTAAAGCCTAAATATGAAGGGGGGGGGGGGGGCTTCAACCCCCAAAGCCCCCCCCCCCTGGAAATGGTGGGTGAAATTTGTTAGCCACAACTTTCTTAGTGCCACTTGACCAGTAATGAGACTCTGGACATCGAAGCAAACTCTGGATACCATTTTCTAACATAATTTGTTCTCCTTTGTGGCCAATACTTTTAATGTGTATTTTTCTTTAACTCTGTCCTAGCACACGTTGCATCTTTGTACATAGCTCAGCGTTAATGGGTTAAACATGTAGTACACGCTTACATACGTAGATGTGATAATTATACCAACTGTCTACTAATTGTTGTGAGGTAGCACTACTCTAATTGGATTGAGCTACTGCCATGTACGCTTTATTCAGTATATATATTTCTTTTCCATACAGTGTGTTTTTGTGACAAACTGAAACACTCCAACTTATGGAAGTTCTGCATTTATCTTGGTGAGCTGGTACAAAACATATACAGACATGCAGTGTACCGTGATTGTATATTTTGCAGGTTTTACCCAGTTATGAGTTGCCAGGACTGTACATTTTTCATTGCTGTATAATATCATTTGTTTATGTTATGTGAACAAAGAATAATGCTTTCTTCATCATTATAAACGGTCTGAAGGAATGGGGTGATGTTTGGGACATTTATTAACATATACGTAGGAATTATCTTAACGCTAGACCACATATAACTCACTAACTCAGTGAGACCATATACTAGCCTGTACATATTTTGCAACCCTTATTACTATATAGTACATGTAATGTATTATATGGCCAAATGATCTTGCTGCTGCATATTACTGTATTATTACATGCAAACACGTAAAAGATGTTGCCTTCAGCATGCAGACATGATCTGAGACATTGCTATACATATTACTAGCCAAAAAAAATAGCTATAGATTTATAGTATATGAATGTCAAAACCGTTGTAATTAAATACTCTCTAATAATAAATACAATTAAATACTTTCTAATAATAAATACATTATATTACATACACATGTATGCGTAGCTAGTCACATTATAAATATATGACAAAAATCCTTACAACATAATTATATAGTGACCGGATTTGCAAAAAGATATCTTTTTCACACATAAAATTTGACCCATTTTTTAACTTCAAAGCTTCATAACTTTTTAAATCAAGCTAAAGTATCAGACTGCATTTTGAAACTAAGAGCAAGTACAATCAGACAAATGTTACACCATTCTGTTTGCTGACATGTAAAATGTGTGGAAAAGGTACCTTTTCACAAATTCAGTCATGCCTGTCATTGATAATAATTGTTGCAATATACTATGCTATGTACATACACTGATCAAGACTCTCAGATTTCACATTTCTTTCTGTTGTGCTTCTGCTCCATTTTAAAAGTTAGTAATTATTAAGATCATAATATGCTAAATACTTTTAACAATAGTATTACATTTCACATAATTATAGTACAGTACAAACACAAGAGGAACCTACACAGTTATAGGTACAATTATCATCTTAAGGTATATCAATTCAATGATTGTTCTATTGGAGTATTTAACTGATCTATCGCAGAATGCAATTCCTGAAGTGGGAAGAGATTCCATCATTGTGTTGAATTTTCTTGTTGACATGTTACATGTATGAATGGATATGTATATGCCATATAAGTGTATGAGCTGAGAGACTGATTAAATCTATGACATTAAATATGATTCAAATAATAGGTACTCAAACATAAAAACAAATTCAACCTTTTCCTTTTTAAATGGTAAACGCAAACTTAACCCTAATGCACCACCCATAACACAGTAGCCCAGTACTTACCCTTTTCTGTAGTGGTCAACAGGCTCAACACATTAGCAACAGATTGGTGGACACAAGATCACATTATATGTATATACATCCTGCATATATTGGTGCTGCATGTGTTTTAGTCGGTAAAGTGTACATACCAAATTATAGAGAAAATACATTCCTACATGAATGTTACTAGTAACTAAGCTACTAACTGCTGCTTCACCATTACCAACTAACCCAATACAGTCAAAATAATTATAGTAAATGTGAACAAAAAAATCAAACACAAATGTACACAGTAGGCCTGGGGAAAAGGTTAAAACCTCCACAGCTTCAAAATATATATTGGTATGTAAATTCAGCTGCAAAGCCAAGCAGTTCTCCTTGTAGTTATATAGCAGCTGCTATGGACGTAATTTTAGTACATTTGTATTCTATACAGCTGTTTAGGACCTGCATTGCAACTGAAGCATTATGTTTATCAGTGTATACTGACTGATTATACATTAATCATTGGCATGACTTTAATAAAGTAAAGCTTCAAACTTTTGGAAGATTTACCACAAGAAGCTTTGTAGAGTAAAATTTTACTCTCAATATAATCTAATCAAAAACAGCCAAGCTGTAAAAAAAGGTGCGGCCCCCAAAAAGGCCATGGTGAAAAAAGATGTGAAATCCAAGGTGGCGGCCAAGAAATGGCTGTGATGGTAGGTTAATGGTTACATTTTAATAACAACAATTCAGGTGAATTTGGTGCCAAGACCAAGCGGCACAAAATTCACCTGAATTGTCGTTATTAAAATGTAACCATTAACCTACCATCACAGCCATTTCTTGGCCGCCACCTTGGATTTCACATCTTTTTTCACCATGGCCTTTTTGGGGGCCGCACCTTTTTTTACAGCTTGGCTGTTTTCGATTAGATATCACTTCTTTTTGTATTTGTATACTGCAAAGCCGGCCTATGGCTGGCTTTGGGGCTTTTTTAACCCATGTGTTTTTTTCTTTACTACAGGAAGAAGAAAAGAACTTAAAGAAGACTTTTAGTACTTCAATTATTTTTGATTTCATTAGTAATTATACAAATTATATACATATATTTATTAAATGCCCATTATTCCCCACAGGATATTCTACTGGGTGACTTGAAATTTAGCTGAACTATATACAGGATGGTTTCTTTGTAGCTGAACTCTCTACAAGGTAACCTCTTCTAGCTGGTCTCTCTACAGGGTATTTTGTTTCTAGCTGAACTCTCTACAGGTGATTTGTTTGCAGCTAAACTCTCTACATGGTGGTGTCTTTGTAGCCGAACTCTCTACATGATGGTTTCTTTGTAGCTGAACTCTCTATAAGGTGACTTCGTCTAGCTGAACTCTCTACAGGGTGATTTTTTGTAGCTGAACTCTCTGTAGGGTGATTTGTTTGCAGCTGAACTCTCTACATGATGGTTTCTTTGTAGCTGAACTCTCTACAAGGTGACTTCGTCCAGCTGATCTCTCTACGGGGTGATTTGTTTCTAGCTGAACTCTCTACAGGTGATTTGTTTGCAGCTAAACTCTCTACTAGGTGGTTTCTTTGTAGCTGAACTCTCTACATGATGGTTTCTTTGTAGCTGAACTCTCTACAAGGTAACTTCTTCTCTACAGGGTGATTTGTTGTAGTTGAATTCTCTACAAGGTAGTTTGTATGAGGCTGAACTCTCTACATGGCGGTTTCTTTGTAGCTGAACTCTCTACAGAGTGATTTGTTTGCAGCTGAACTCTCTACATGATGGTTTCTTTGTAACTGAACACTCTACAAGGTGACTTCTTCTAGCTGATCTTTCTACAGGGTGAATTGTTGTAGCTGAACTATCTACAAGGTAACTTCTTCTAGCTGATCTCTATACAGGGTAATTTGTTTGTAGTTGAATTCTGTACAGGTAGTTTCTTTGTAGCTGAACTCTGTACATGATGGTTTCTTTGTAGCTGAACTCTTTACAAGGTGACTTCTTCTAGCTGAACTCTCTACGGGGTAATTTCTTTGTAGCTGAACTCTCTATATAATGGTTTCTTTGTAACTGAACTCTCTACAAGGTAACTTCTTCTAGCTGATCTTTCTACTGGGTGATTTGTTTGCAGCTGAACTCTCTACATGGTGGTTTCTTTGTTGCTGATCTCTCTACAGGGTAATTTGTTTGTAACTGAACTCTGTACAAGTGCGTTTTTGTGGGTGATCTCACTGCAGGTTGATTTGTTTGTAGCTGAACTCACTAAAGGGTGATTTTGCTTGTATATAGCTGAACTCCTTGCATTGTATCTAGTTTCTAGCTGATCTCTCTACAGGGTGATTTGTTTGTAGCTGATCTCTCTACAAGTTGATTTGTGTGTAGCTGATCTCTCTGCAGGTTGATTAATTTGCAGCCGATCTCTCTACAAGGTAATTTGTTTGTAGCTGAACTGTCTGTAAAGTGATTTATTTGTAGCTGATCTCTCTGCAGGTTGATTTGTTTTAGCTGAACTCTCTACAGGGTGATTTACTTGTAGCTGAACTCCTTACATTGTGTCTGGTTTCTAGCTGATCTTTCTACAGGGTGATTTGTTTGTAGCTGATGTCTCTACAAGTTGATTTGTGTGTAGCTGATCTTTCTACTGGTTGATTTGTTTGTAGCCGATCTCTCTACAAGGTAATTTGTTTGTAGCTGAACTCTGTACAAGGTGCTTTTTTGTAGGTGATTTCACTGCAGGTTGATTTGTTTGTAGCTGAACTCACTAAAGGGTGATTTGCTTGTAGCTGAACTCCTTACATTGTGTCTAGTTTCTAGCTGATCTCTCTACAGGGTGATTTGTTTGTAGTTGAACTCTCTATAAGGTGATTTGTTTGCAGCTGAACTCTCTACATGGTGGTTTCTTTGTTGCTGAACTCTCTACAGGGTGTTTTGCTTGTAGCTACTCTCTACAGGGTGATTTGTTTCTAGCTTATCTCTCTACAGGTTGATTTGTGTGTAACTGATCTCTCTACAAGCTGATTTGTTTGTAGCTGAATTCTCTGCGAAGTGTTTTGTTTGTAGCTGACCTCTCTTCAGGGTGATTTGTTTCTAGCTGATCTCTCTACAGGGTGATTTTTTTTGTAGCTGACCTCTCTTCAGGGTGATTTGTTTCTAGCTGATATCTCTACAGGGTGATTTTTTGTAGCTGACCTCTCTTCAGGGTGATTTGTTTCTAGCTGATCGCTCTACAGGTTGGTTTGCTTGTAGCTGAACTCTCTACACGGTGATTTTCTTGTAGCTGAACTCCTTACATTGTGTGTAGTTTCTAGCAGATCTCTCTACAGGGTGATTTGTTTGTAGTTGATCTCTCTATAAGTTGATTTGTGTGTAGCTGATCTCTCTGCAGGTTGATTTGTTTGTAGCCGATCTCTCTATAGGGTAATTTGTTTCTAGCTGATCTCTCTACAGGGTGTTTTTTTTGTAGCTGACCTCTCTTCAGGGTGATTTGTTTCTAGCTGATATCTCTACAGGGTGATTTTTTGTAGCTGACCTCTCTTCAGGGTGATTTGTTTCTAGCTGATCGCTCTACAGGTTGGTTTGTTTGTAGCTGAACTCTCTACACGGTGATTTGCTTGTAGCTGAACTCCTTACATTGTGTCTAGTTTCTAGCTGATCTCTCTACAGGGTGATTTGTTTGTAGCTGATCTCTCTACAAGTTGAATTGTGTGTAGCTAATCTCTCTGGAGGTTGATTTGTTTGTAGCCGATCTCTCTACAAGGTAATTTATTTGTAGCTGAACTGTCTAAAAGGTGATTTGTTTGTAGCTGATCTCTCTGCAGGTTGATTTGTTTTAGCTGAACTCTCTACAGGGTGATTTATTTGTAGCTGAACTCCTTACATTGTGTGTAGTTTCTAGCTGATCTCTCTACAGGGTGATTTGTTTGTAGTTGATCTCTCTATAAGTTGATTTGTGTGTAGCTGATCTCTCTGCAGGTTGATTTTTTTTTGTTTTAGCTGAACTCTCTACAGGCTGATTTGTTTGTAGCCGATCTCTCTACAGGGTAATTTGTTGGTAGCTGAACTCTCTACATGGTGGTTTCTTTGTTGCTGAACTCTCTACAGGGTGTTTTGCTTGTAGCTGATCTCTCTACAGGGCAATTTGTTTGTAGCTGATCTCTCTACAGGGTGATTTTTTTTGTAGCTGACCTCTCTTCAGGGTGATTTGTTTCTAGCTGATCTCTCTACAGGGTGATTTTTTGTAGCTGACCTCTCTTCAGGGTGATTTGTTTCTAGCTGATTGCTCTACAGGTTGATTTGTTTGTAGATGAACTCTCTACAGGGTAATTTACCTGTAGCTGAACTCCTTACTTTGTGTCTAGTTTGTAGCTGATCTCTCTACAGGGTGATTTTTTTGTAGCTGAACTCCTTACATTGTGTGTAGTTTCTAGCTGATCTCTCTACAGGGTGATTTGTGTGTAGCTGATCTCTCTGCAGGTTGATTTGTTTGTAGCCGATCTATCTACAGGTAATCTGTTTGTAGCTGAACTCTCTATATGGTGATTTGTTTGTAGCTGATCTCTCTGCAGGTTGATTTGTTTTAGCTGAACTCTCTACAGGTTGATTGCTTGTAGCTGAACTCCTTACATTGTGTCTAGTTTCTAGCTGATGTCTCTACAGGGTGATTTTTTTGTAGCTGAACTCTCTTCAGGGTGATTTGTTTCTAGCTGATCTCTCTACAGGTAGATTTGTGTTGATTTGTTCATTGCTGATCGCTCTAAAGGTTGATTTGTTGCAGCTGAACACCCTGCAAAGTGTTTTGTTTGTAGCTAATCACTCTAAAGGGTAATTTGTTTGTAGCTGAACTCTCTCCACAGTGACTTGTGTGTAGCTGAATTCTGTGTAACTGAATTCTCTAGAGAGTGACTTAATTGTAGCTGAATTCTCTACACAGTGCATGACTTGTTTATAGCTGAACTTTCTTCAGTGTGACTTGTAATGTTCTGAATCTCTATAGTGATATATTTGCTTAACTCTCCACATGGTGACTGTCTTCTTGCTGAACTGTCTATAAGATTAACTGTTTGCAGCTGAACTCCCTACGTGATGTAATAAAATTCTATATTGGAGTAAATAAATTAGCCGAATGCTCTATTAGGGTGACTGTTCTATTAGAGTATCTCGATCTCGCATTTGCTACACGGAGTTGGCTTTCGAATCATAACTCAGTGGTTTGTAATCCGATTCTTCTGTACTACTGCAAGAACTTTCTATGAAGATTATTCCAGATAAACACCGATTTTCAGCTCATTGCTCTAAGCGGTTTGCCTAGTAGGCGTGAAAACTAATACTTTTTTATTCATAAAAATCGATCGCGTAATTGTGACACAGGTTGGGTTTTGTGTCATATCTCCGTGGTCTTTATCTCGATTCCTTTCAAACCACCAAAAGGCACTCCTACAATGGTTACTCCATCTACATAGCAATTTTCAACTCATTCCATGTAGCGGTTTACCCTGTAGGCGTGACAACAAATCGATCTTGTTTTACGCGAATAATCGGTCATAACTCCTGAACCATTCATCGGATTTGTACCAAATTTGATGCTAGGATTCGCCTTTGGACTCCCTTTCTGTGTGCCAAATTTCAAGGCGATCAGAGTACGCGTTTGCTTGTTATAGCAATTTTTGCAAGTGTGCGAAAAGACGAAGAAAAAAAAAACGAAGAAAAAAAACGAAACTTTGGCAGCTCGTATCTCGGAAATGGCTGGAGCGATTTCCTTCAAATTTGGAATGTAGACTCCCTTGGCTGGCGGGCAACTGTGTAGCAAATTTGGTTCCAATCAGGTAAGTGATCACCGAGATACAAAGGTGTGAAAATGACGTTTTCGTTCTTCCTGTCAATATACTCACGGTGTGGCGCGCCGGCTTCTTGGGCCGCACGAAACACTATCGTGTGTCTTGATATTATAGCAAATAGCTTAACATACTATCTTCATAGTTGTCATAATACACAATATGAAAAGTTTAACAGTCTGTCGCACTCCATTTTCACATTCTCTCTATACAGGAAAAATTATCCATTTATAATTTAATACAGTTTGAATTATTACAGCTTACCAAAGTGACTTCCGTAAGTAGGTGATGACTGCTTCTGAGCTTGTCACCAAACTAGACTAAACTGAAAGGAAACAAGGAAAGCAATGTACTTCGACTAGAGGCACTTTCAATATATTTCTACAAGTACTTAAAAAAACGCAGGTTATGAAAAGTGACATGCATGGTTATAATTATGAAACCATAACACTTAGTTAATTGTTAGCAACTAAAATATTACTCGATTCACTTTTACAACGAAACCACATAACTAGAAAATCTAAAAACAATTAGACAGTATCTGGCCTACTATTATGTTGACCTAATCAAACTATGTAAGTCTGGACTTACGTACGTTAAGCACATTCCTGATGCATTAATTATTACAATCCAGTCAAACATACACTGTCTGGGTCAGACACAACAGAACAGAAGTAAAACTATTCTGACTG
The DNA here is from genome assembly GCF_963678975.1 of Dysidea avara. NCBI lineage: Eukaryota > Metazoa > Porifera > Demospongiae > Dictyoceratida > Dysideidae > Dysidea > Dysidea avara. The sequence goes on along the minus strand of NC_089282.1, from coordinate 10,087,282 downwards.
GCAATCCTGACTCCATTATGTTTACTCTTTTCTGAATTTTGAAAGGTAAATGTACGTATGTATTTACAACAGACATGGGGCCAAGTACATGAGTATTTATACTTAAGTACACTTAAGTACAGATTTGAAAGTACTTGTACTTTACTTAAATACTTCCTTAATTTCCCGGTGTACTTGTACTTATACTCAAGTACTTTGCTAAGTACTTGTATGTACTTGAGTACTTGTAAGTACTGCAAACATTGTGCATAGTTTGTACACAGTGGGTACTTAACAAAATTGCATGAAGGTGCATTGTACAATTCTCCTAGTGCCTTCCCTAACCTTACTATGTATCATGTAGCCACGATTAATGATGTCATAGAATTCTGGCAAATAAAAACAATGCTGCTGCTTAAGTTAGTGCATTTTAAATGTTTAAGAGAGTGAATAGTTGACAAAAACCTGAAAGTACCAACCCCACTAGGTACACTTACATACTACAATACACTGAATACAGTATATATTTTGCTACAGTAAAATGTACTTGTACTTTACTTGAGTACTTCCAGCATGTACTTGTACTTTACTTAAGTACTCTCTTGATTGTCGCCAGAGTACTTGTACTTATACTTGGAAAATTCAAAAGTACTTGTACTTTACTTAAGTACTTTCAAATGTACTTGGCCCCATGTCTGATTTACAAAATATGTTTCCAAATGCAAAATACATACTTAGATGCACAAATTATTTGTAAAAGGATAGGCTGCAACACGGTGCTATGGTAACAATGCTACACCTATAAATCAACAATTCACATGACCCTTTAGCACCCCTTCCCACCAGATGTCACACATTAAGAAGAATGTAACTGTTGATATGATTCACCTTTGAATTTAGAACTTGATGTGCAAGATTCCCATTGCTTGGTATCTTCCAATGTAAAGTCACTGTATAAAATAGAATTTAAATTTCTTGTTCAAACGTACCATGAATAAAAATTAACCCAGTCAACATTAAGCCAAAAAGAATCTGACTTCAGTATTACTACATATACATTAATAACACAAAATACACTGTAGTGTTGCCATATCTAAATACTGACTGACACAATCGGAAAACACTGATTTCTATAGTCTTGCTTACAACATATATGCTACATTCAAAATAAACTATTGTGGCATGAAAGATAGCATACGCCCACATGGTTACTGGAATACACATTAATCAAAGCCCCCGTATTCACAAACTTATTGAGATGCATTGTAATTAAATTTTTTTCACAATAAGTACCATCCTTAGCATACATGCTGCATCATGCATGAATGTGGACAGTACGTCACTCTTCAAATTTATCAAAGTCCTGGCACATGTGATGCTACAATTATAAAGAGCATGAATCAAGCAACCCTAGCACTGCAATGGTAAGACTCTGCAATGCATATAATAACTCCTAAACATTATACACACGTCGGGTATGCAGGCTGTGCCTCTACCCTGTACCTTAATCATACGTAATACCAAGGTATTAATAAAGACACAAAAAGCAGAAAATGCAATAGCAAAACTCAATACAATATTATAGTTGCACACCAGAGAAATAAGAATCACAGTAAATTGTGTCTTCAGAGTAAAGTAGGAGTACCTGAACATTCTAAGCACCTTTCACCAATTATCTACATTTAAAGTTTTCTCATATTTCATACACTTCACGATTATATACACTTTAATATCTACCACTAATACCAAAAAAAAAAAAAAAATGTAGCAGGGCCAGGGTTGACAAAGAGATGAACATTTGCAATCAACTAGTGCTATGCTCAGTGGAATGTGCACATGTCCATTTAGTCCAAGTTGCTCACAATTACTAGCAGAACCTGTTGTGAACACCTGATGAATCAGAGTTCATGCTCAATGTATCTTGAGAGGTCCAACTTTAATTTGTTAAACTTTCATGAAAATGTTTTGAAGGATACACAGAAGATTTGATTAGTACTGAGCCTACTATTTTGACTTTAATAGAACGATTAAGAGATTTCATTTTAAAAATGTAAAACCATTAAAACACTTGATCCCTAGTCCCACGATTACGTTATGCATTATTTCAATGAAAGCTTTTTAACACACAACATTAACAAATACACTTTGCGAATAGCTCACCAACTGAATAGAACTTTCCACAGGATGTACTACTCTACATGCATTACTGCATGGTGCCAAACTTTTATCCACCAAATTAAATGCTCGATAAACCAATTTGCCAAATCTTGTCTCTCTCACATTCGCTCACTCATTCACACGTACACACGCATGCATGCACCCACACACACACGCACGCATGCAGCCACACACGAATGCACACACACACGCGCACGCACGCATGCACCCACACACGCATGCACCCACACACTCACACCACAGCACACACACCGCACCACAACACACACCACAACACGCACACCTCTTCGCCACCTGTCCATCAGTCCTCCTGACCCCCATGGAGTCCACCCACCAGGCCAGTGGATGCTGAATAATCCAACTAATTATAGCACTGTCTATTTAGTCCAGATGAGCAACCTCCAGAGAAACAGACAAACCTCTAGGATGATAGTGGGGCCTGGATCATTAACAGACCTGGTGAAAGAATGTAAAGCAGTGTGCATGCACACTACACAAAAAGCAAAGTCTTCAGCTACTGTATACACAATCACGCCTACCTAGTGAACCAGCACTGGGACATCTGTGCACTGCTGTGATGCTGAGTCAGTGCAGGCAAATCTTCTGGAGCAGGACTAGTATCCTGCAGGAGGCTGTGCCATGTGTCATGAGTAAAAGTCTGGGTACCCAAAGTTCCAACTGAACTTCACCTATTTTTTGAGATGGCTATTTGCTTCCCCAGTAAACACCAAGTACCTATATACAAATGGGTGGTCTGCTTTCCCAGTTGACACCAGGTCACCATGCAGGTCCCTATTTAACAGCTGGGTACACACACACACACACACACACACACACACACACACACACGCACACGCACACGCACGCACAAAGCCCTCAGCCGCCATTGATACTACATTACCTGGTGAATCACTGGACCATGGCCAGTCATAAGGTGCTATTGAGTCAGCACAGGTATATATGTCTCACAGGATTAAGTATGGGCTGTCATCTCACCTGGGCTATACCCATTAGGTGAGACATCGACAGTGGAAATTTGCTTACCCATTAACACTTGCATGCATGGTCACCATTGGTAGCAGTGGCATAGGATAACTAAAGTTAGAGCCTAGGATTTCATGTTGGCTGGCTTTGCCACTGTTATTAACAGCAGCAACTGGGCAAGCATCAAACCTGGATCCTTCATGCCACGTACCCCCTGTATCTGGGCTCTATGCATACAGTATCTGACACTAGCACACTAGTATAACTTAAAAAATGGGTTAACTTACGTACTATCAACTGTCTGCAGGAAGACCAGATGCTGGACTATCAGCCTCCCTGGCAAACTCAATGTCGGTTGAAACCAGACTGAGTGTTCTGGTCTAGGGATGAAAGCTATTATGCATTAACTAACCCGAGAACAGCCACAGTGATTTCAGCCACTAGCGAGAAGCTCGACAAGAAAGTCTCACAGAAAGTAGTAGCAAGAGTTAATAAATAATGGTAGTAGTGATTGTGGGAGACCAGCGCTGGATAAGTAACCTAGACTAGTATACTATTCTACTGTTCACGTTACACTACAGCTCCCGGTGTTTATGAGTATTTCTCCATTTTAAGGCACATTTGACAATATGAGTATTTCTCATTTTAACGTATGATACTAGGTTGCATAGATAGGTAGATAGGTACACACACACACACTTTTACGAAAACAATTTCAGTAAGCCAGGCGCGGGCCCACGGCCGGCTGTGGGCGCGCGCCTGGTTTAAAAAAAAGATTAATACAAAATGTCTTGAGCGGGAATCGAACCTGGGACCTGCAATGCTTAGGCCCAGAGTCCTACCCATTGTGCTACCATAGATAATGTAACGCATACATTACAATATATAATATTGTTCTATATAATATATATTGAAGGTGAAGAAGAAACTAAAGCTGAACCTGACCCTAACACTAGAACTACTTTTCGTGTTCCCTAAAGTTGAATGCTCGGGGCAACCTACTAGACGCGTTCTCTAGAGTTGAATACTTGGGGCAACCTACTAGATGTGTGCCCTAAAATCGAATACTCAGGGCATAGCATACAACTAGTGTGCTTGATAGTGAGAAATCTAGTGGACTGCCGGAATAGCACTGACAAAATATTTCCAGCTGCAGCAACTTCGTATTTCTATAGGACTTGGAAAAGTCATTGTACCACTGAGGAGTGGGGCAGGTGATGTAAATGTCAAATCCTCAGTCAGTATTATTATATTAAGGGTGCTCTGTACAGTCCGCTTATATGGCTTCCCATAAAATTTAATTTGTTCTATAACTTACAAATGGTTTTAGCAAATGTTCTGTACTTTTTTACTGGATATAAGCTAACACTAGTACACAGGTTAGTCCAAACCCAACTGCTAAATTTGCTTTAGAACATGAGTTATAGTTTTCCCTTTATACTAGAACTAGTCCTACAGTTTACACACAAGAGCCTTAATACTTTTATGATACACTATGCTAAACAGCACAAATCATTGTATGTTTTTATTTTTGTCTTTTAGCTTCTCAATCATTACATATTTATCTTTCGGGTTGACACTCCCAGAAATCCTTTTCTTTACTTCCACGTTATTCATCATCTGGACTTGCTATTTCAAAATGGCAAACGCTCTTCTTTGGCAAAATTACTAAAGTAGCTTGTGTGAAAATTTTATGTCCATTGGATTAAAAATGATGGAGTAGTTCTAATTTAAGTGAGAGGGTGTAGAATAGCAAGATGCGTGTGCTTGTTGCTATGGGATACCTAATTTACAGGTACTAAAATGTGTCAACATGTCACAGGCTAATTAAGTGACCATACTATTTCTTTTAGTGCAAAACAGACCATGTCTTGGGAAACCTTGTACAAACTGTACAGGGCACCCTTAATGGAGTTGTTAGGGCTGGTGATAAGTGCATTACACGGATGTGATTGGGGGACTCGAACCCCAGATCAAAATTAATGTGCATTTTACATTAAGTGTTCTAGTGTAGTAACTGAATTCACTAACTCAATTATCTCTTCCCACCTGGGTGTAGGTGGCCCTATTGGGAAGGTAGTTTAATGCATGTGAGAAGATCAGTACTTAAGTTTGCTGATGTGAACAGGTGACCCTTAGTCATGGTAGTGCTGTCTTGGTCTTGGTGCATCTGTATACTGACCACTTTAGATAAAATGTAGCTCCTTTAGATAAAATGTAGCTCCTCTATAACAGGAACTTTGACGGAACAGGGCCGGCTCTGGAAAAATCAAGTTGGGTGGGCCATCCTCAGATCTTTATTGACAGCCATAGAGTTACAGTGTATTAAGCTTAGTATAACTGCCTCACATACACAATGTGCGTAGCACACACAGAGCATGCGTAGCATGCTCCCACTAGGGGGGTCTGGGGGCATGCCCCCCAGGAAAATTTTGCAAAATATTACCCAAAAGATGCAATCTAGAAGCATTTTTAGCCTATGTTTAGTTATCTACATTGGCCATACATTCCAGGTAACTAAAATACTTTTATTCATGAATTTTGCATAAAAGCCTGCAGACAACAGTTTGTAACTATCAACAATTCCACATTAATGCTGTCTTTGAAATGATGATTATGAGGCAGTTGTGGATTGGAGTGCTAGGCACACATAAGCAAACCTAGCTCCTACTGTTACAAGTATTTGTACATGAACTACAGTAATAAATAATTACAAAAAATGACCAAAAACCTTTAACCTACATTCATTTCCAGCTATAAATTTTTCCCCGATTACATTCAAATCTACTTGTTCCAAACTATCTCTATGTACATAGAAGATCACAAGATTATTTACAATAGCCTTTCCTGTGACATTGTCGTCCGTAAATAAGTTTTTATTCTCCTCAGTGCACTGAAGCTTCTTTCTAGTGTTGTTCCAGTATCAGCTAGTTATTACAGTTCTAGTTCCAGTTTTGGAACCATAATCTTTAGAATCACGGTTCTAGTTCCAGTTCTGGAACCATAATTTTTAGAATTACAGTTCTAGTTCCAGTTCAGGAGCCATGACATTTACTTAATATTCTAGAACAACACTTATTTTAACTTAAGTATTACCAAAAGCCCATAACGAAATATGGAGACTCACTATTAAGTTATATAAGCTAATATGCTACAGGTTTACTTGTTTCATATATGTAGCTAATACTGTATAGTATGTAGCCAATACTGTATAGTAGTTATCAGCATTATTACACTAACAACTATAACCCTACCACTCTATAGGAGGGTGGTACTAAAAGACTTGTAGCTACATGTAATTATCAAACACTGAACCAGACATAACATGTGACTGAGCCAGCATTTTGCATTCTGTTCTAATATTATAGCTAATCAGTTGTTTCAAGCAGTTTTTAGCACATTGATGTATATACATGGTTGTAATAAATACATCTTTTATGGAGTTATATACTACATTAAGTGCTTTTGCCTGCAGATAAATTCTGGTCTTATAAGAACATAAAATCTCATTGGCAAAAGCTGTATGGTTATGACCAATTCCAGTTCCAGTATTAGTTCCAGTACTTGATAAAATTTCTTTAGTTCTAGTTCTATTCTTGAAGAAAGTAAAATTATAGCCCTAGTTCCAGTTCCAGTCTTAAGAAAAGCAAAATTATTGTTCCAGTTCCAGTTCTAGTTCTAGAACTGGAATAAAAAGGGCATAAACTGGAATTATTTTAGTTCCAGTACTGAGAACTGGAACAAAATTACTTCTTTCACTAGTGGCATCACTAGCTGGCATAACAAGAATTAGCTCAACTAGAAACACAATTTCAGAATATATTTACCTTGCTGGCTCAGACAAACTGGAAAGGTATTGAATGATCTCTTTGAGAGATACCTTTCACTTCATTACAGGTGCAATTGTTTGAAACTGGACTTCAAGATTGCCGTAGTGAATATCATCACTATAAAGCTCCTTCACGTGTTCTAATTCACTGCTGTGCTCTACTTGTTTACATCCTTTGAGCAACAATGTTTCCAGGTTCATGTACATCCTATAGCCAACTTGGTCGAATCTATCATCAATGCACTGAATAATAAGATCTAGAGCTTCGTAATAAATGGCTCTGTAATGCTCCTCAACATTAACATGAAACCCAGCTTCTCCTATCCCAACCTCAAATATCTTTGGTGCCTTCCGCTTTCTTGGTAGTGTTGGCTCGCCAATGTTCAGTTTCTGTGCCTTAATACTCAAAACTTGCCAAAATAAACTAAACGAGCTCTCAGAACGCATAGTTTGCAAAGTAGTTTTAACAAGAGAAGCAACATGCTGACCTTCAGCTGCAGAGATATCTTTTTTCTGCAATGCTTTGCTCAAATTATCTGAATGTCTTAATATCATTTCACTGATGTAGACACCAAAGTAAAAGTCAAATGTGGCCATTTGAGAGGCTACACCAATAATCCTGGCTGTAGTTTCCGAATCTTTAGTCAACTTCTCTGATTCTTCCCACAATTCTTGCAATACAGAATAATTATCAAGTACACTTTTAAGGGAATCGGCACGAACTGTCCATCTGGTTGGACAAAGAACTCTCATTCCTGGGCACTCAGGTTGTAGCTCTTCCTTTAAGTTTTGAAACAAAGCATCTCTTTTAGGCAAAAATTTGATCAATTTTGACATTTCTAGTGTAATGTCTAAAGCCTTTTTCATAACTGTGCTTTTCTTGATTGTATCACCAGCAGCTAGATTTAAAGAATGGCCGTAACAATGTGTGTAGATGGCCCTGGATTCTAATTGTTGAATTCTAGTGGCTACACCACTTCTCAATCCAGACATGACACTAGCCCCATCATAGCACTAGCCCCATCATAGCACTGTTCCCTCAGCTGTTTTACATTCAATTGTAAATCACTCAGTGATTCAGTTATCGTTCCTGTGATGGTTTCTGCATTGGTATTATTAACATTATACAAATGTATAAAATCTTCATGAACATCTAAACTTTTATCCACCCAACGAATCACAACTACAACCTGTTCTTTGTTACTAGCATCAGTTGACTCATCAGCCATCACTGTAAAAAAGTCTGCACTTTGTATGTTAGTTACAATCTCATCTAATACCTCCTTAGCCATCAACTTTAATATTTCATTTTGAATGTCTTTTGATGTATATTTGTATCGTTGTCTACTCAGCCAATTACCAATTCTGGCGTTTTCTTTAGATTGGAGAAGTAAAACCTGATTAAAGTTGGAGTCCTGTTCATCTCCATCTCCTCTCAAAGGCAGCCCCTGTCTTGCAAGAAATACAGTAGTCCTCAGAATGGTTAAAAGCATCTTTCTATTTTCTGCTTTGTCCCTCGCATGGCCAGAATCAATCATTTCACCAACATCACGAACCTACCTAGGTAAGATGTATAACTCTTCATGAGCTTCTCGATGGTGCTCTGATTGCTCATGCTGCAAAATCTTTCCAGCCCTATCTTTCCAATTTATGAAGCCTTTTGTTATCTAAAAAAGATTATAGCTTCATAAACCAACTATTAACAGTTGTGTGTAGCTATATATTCACTTGTGAACAATAATGATTGTTACTATAATCAGACCGATTACAATCCCTATTGGGTCTACCCATAGAGTAGAGGGGCGCTATGCACCCATCTAGTATCTGTGGTCTAACGTGGAAGGCCTGGCCAACTAGCCTGGTGGCTGCGGCCGGGTGTACTAGTGATAGGTACCATATATACTTCGCTAGGTAGCTATATTGGTAGAGTACTTACGAAAGAAGTGTCTGCTCGCTTCGCTTTGCGTATCTTCTTCTCTTTTACAGCCTGCATGCACGTGTGACAAAAGAGAGCATCTTTTTCCATGTCGTAGTGGAGAAATTCGAACTTATCAAACCAACTTCTTTGGCAATAACGGGTTCTTGATCCAATAGTCCTCTTAGGAAAAACGAAATTTCTTGGTGGATGAAACTTGACGCAAACGCTAGCGCTCGAGCTTTCCACGAGGCTCTCCATTATTAAGAGTCTTATTATTTCACTTTGCATTTATTATTTCACTTGTAATTATAAATACAATACTGTAAATATTTTTTAAAGGGTTGAAAAAGTTGGGGGGGCCATGGCCTACTCTGCCCCCCCACCAGAGCCGGCCTTGCGGAACAAAATCATATAGATCTGGACACCCAGGTGATAATTGCGTTTATGCTTATTCCGTTTCATTAAGTCACCATCTTTTCTTGTCAAATTTCTTACCTATCTACTACGACTTAACCCAAAGGTGACTGCTATAGGCAGGTTTTGCTGAAAGTGGAATTTGAGCAAATTGTGACCGCTAGTCCATGAAATTATTTGTTCAAGTAATACATCTGATAGGACTCTACATACATGTCTAGAATTTATGACTGAACATTACCTATATGGTTGTGCATGAAACAATTAGAATTTTATGTTCGTTGTGGTGTTGTTCAAAGTAAGAAACATTTTAAAACTATTTCGAAGTTTTTCCGATAATTCAAGGTATATATTATGTGGTTGATTCTCCTAAAAATAGGTACATTCAACCTTATTTTGGAACTAAATATTTGATGTGTCAAATGCTCCCAAATATGTGATTTTTCATGGTACCATGCTCCCATGTGGTACCATTGTCAGTACCATTCATCCAAGTATTGCACATGTATGTATGAAGACTGAGGAGTGTAATTATGGAAATTCAGATTCATTTCACTGCTAGGCCCTTTTCCGTTATAACGAAGCCATATACATATTTCAGTTAGTGCCATTGGGTTCACATGCATAATGGTTTTAAAAAATCTGTTGTGGTAAGCTACAGTAAGTTGCAAGCTAAAATATTTTGTCAGTACAAAATCTGTGTGTGCTTTATCCTTAATACTTTCTCCTGATACTGAAATGAAGGGATGGCCCAGGGGCGGATCTAGGGGGGGGTGCTTTGGGGGCTGAAGCCTCCCCCCCCCCCTTCATATTTAGGCTTTACTTGATCAATATGCTGAGTATTATAATGAAATTTTGTCTTAGCATAATTATATGATCACTAATAATACAAATACTCATAAAACCACCTTATAAACATCTTTCCAAGGTATTATCAGTGGATTTATGCTAAAGTTTATGTAACAAGGACCCGGATCAGCATTGGAGGAGTACAAGATCGAGATACTCTAATAGAGCAGTCAGCTAACTACTCTAATAGAACATTCACTGGAAACATGTAGTTGGTTCTGTTATGGAATTTTTCAAATCTGCCTGCACCTATACATACAATGAAGTGCATTGGTCTGTTTAAAGGGCTCCATTCATCTACTTGTGTAGTTAATATGTATGGCAACAGGTACACAATTTCCATTGAAAATGCTCTCAGATTCAATCTTGTGTTGTTCAAATTTCAAAATTTTCCACTTTCAACATTCTTATTCTAACATGCACCTATTCAGTGTTGTGCAATTGTGAGAGGGGTGCATCATGTACTTGGTTGTCTGTACCTACCCAAACTTTTCCATTAGCAAAATGCTTCAGAGAGCCATACTTATAATCTAAAGGCAGTATATAAAGTATCTACAGGTATGAATTTTATGTGGAAATGTCTCCAAATTGCAGTATTTTAGCATCTATTTTTCTGGGGGGGGGGGCATGCCCCCAGACCCCCCTAGTTCCAGCATGCGAAGCGAAGCATGCTGGAAAGTGTGCTTTGCACACCTCTACTCAAGAGATTAGTACCTTGAGTTAGCCCCCCCCCCTTTTATAAATCCTAGATCCGCCCCTGGATGCTGCATATCCAAGCGGCGCCACTAGCAGCAGCAAGAGTCCAAGTAAAGTGTATAGAATGTTTGTATGTACAGGGGGTATGTAGATATTTTGTGTATTCACATGTATGAATGTGTGCATACAGTATGTACAGTATGTATGTAGATATTTTGTGTATTCACATGTATGAATGTGTGCATACAGTATGTATGTACGTGTAGCAGGGGTGGAGGAAGTAGTTGATATAGGGGGCTGAGCTGACCCAGATTTATGGAAATGATCTACATTGTCTCTGCTTTGGTAAGGTGAGACCAAAAAAAAATGGGGGGGCTGACAATAGCTGCCCACCTCACCAGCTATGCATTTATAGCTGATAAACTATATAAAATCCTTACATAGCTCACTACAAACTGCTCTAATACTGTGACTGCTTTATTAGAGTGACTGCTCTATTAGAGTATCTCAATCTTTATCGCAGTTTTCAGCCCCACTCCAAGGATAGTTTCGTCGTGATATCATTCTGAAGGGGGGCTAAGCCCCCCCTCAGTCTTCAGTCCCCTAGCCCCCCCCCCCCCCCTTCTGCCACTTATGATGTTTAGTGTAGTGTGTGTGTATGCCATTGTGTCTGAATGTGGAAGGAGTGTGTTATAGCTGAGAGGAAAATCTGCTTAAATTGCTTTTGTTTGGTCAATCATTGGCCATTCCATAGGCCTAAAGGTAGTGTCACGTCTGACTTGAATGCTAAGTATAAATTTCATTGTGATCACCATTAACCAAGTGTCTGAATAGAAGGAAATGGATTGAATCGTGTGAGTGTTGCTTATGTAGCTTGATAGAGAAAACTTTCTGCAGGGACTAAGTGTCTATGGTCAAAGGTTCCACCAGGGCTGCTTGGTACCAGTGCCACAGTAGTGTGTGCGTATGTTATGTGATCAGGATGTACAGTATGTGTGCATGTGTAAAAACAGTGGCCTGGTTATCATGTTTGATGCCCGGTTATATCCAGTTGCTGTTATTGTTCCCTTGAGCAAGAAACTTTATTCACATTGCTCTAGTCTAATCAGCTGTTAAGCGGGGTAGACTCTACGATTGTCTTATCACCTGAGAAGCACACAGGTGTCCGCTCAGGTTTTGTGGGTGTATGTAAGTATATATGTAGTGTTTGTGTGTGTGTGTGTGCGCGCGTGTGTGTGTGCGCGTGTGTGTGTGTGTGTGCGTGCCTGTATGTATGTGAATACATATAAATGTCGGTGATTCCATATAGGGTCAGTCTTGAGACTGCAGCATGTACAGTTCTTACCATAATGCCAGTAAAATATTGTACTGTATAATGATGAATTAAAGTTTTGTATAGAAGTTGTGAACATGTAGCACTAGTATTGTTGTAACAATTACAGGCAAAGTTTGTACTTGAGTGTTGTCATCAAGTATTGCATAAATGGTTACATTTTAAAAATAAGTGATAATTTAATTAACTTTTTTGCAGTTAATAATGATTCTGTACATTACATAAATATGAAGGAAAAGGCTACCATAATATTGTGTACATACATTGTTTAATTCAGCCGGAATGGATTGAGTACATGCGTGTATGCAAGTGCAGACATTCAAAAAAATCAATACATGCCATGATTGCTTAGTGTGTGCGTGGTCATGATACTTCACCTCCAATATGTACATAGTAGGGCTGCAACGAATGTCAAACTTAGTATCCAGATATTTGGATGTCTTAACAAATGAATACCAAACTATTTGGTAACATTTATATTAATGCAAAAATGCTATATGCAAATTAATGGTAGCTGTCTTTATTATCAGTTTACATAGCAGAACAGGCCATCTTGTAGAAATATAGCGGGTAACTAATTCCATTTTCACTATACATACTTGTAATTTACTATTAAACGAATATCCAAATGGTAAATTTAGTATCTGGATCCTATAATTCTAACAATTATTTGAACGAATTAAATATTTTGTTGCGGTCCTAGTACGTAGTGAGTATATATATACATGTTCCCAGCTATGTAATTACGGTCGTTGTACGTACAGTGTGCTGTCCCATCAGTGCTAAGTAATAGTTAGACTTCAGACCACAGGGGTCTAAGTAATTTAGTAACCGGATGGCCCTGTGTTGTGGCGCCTGAGCAAAGCGAAGGCGCTACTACAGTGCCTGAGGGTTACTAAATTACTTAGACCCCTGTGGTCTGAAGTCTAAGTTATTTAGACCCTTTATGTAGTTGTTGTACCTTAACATTGTTGACAGCTGCTGGTAACAGAGAAATGTAGCATTCATTAGTAGAAACAAGCCATTATTCCACCTGTAACAATAAAATTAATTTTCAGGTGGTGATGCTACCAGTGCAGGTGCGCATAATAAACATGAAAAGGGTCTAAGTAAACATGAAAAGGGTTTAAGTAAACATGAAAAGGGTCTAAGTGACTTAGACACCTCCAAAATTCACCAAATTCACCACAAAAAGGGTCTAAAAATGATTATAAAATCAATTTAAGTATACACAATTTAAATATCACACAGAGTTACTGATTGCTACACAATATAGTGTGACCAGTTTTGGTCTAATCTGTTCTATATAAACTACTATAATTCATTGTACACATATGTAATATGTAGAGTAAATATGTACATGCTCATGTGCAAACCATGTTGCATACACACATACAATGGTAACATTTCAGTAGAATTATTCCTTTTCTCTTGAATGCCTTTTCACCGCAAAGGTTTCAGACTTCCATCCCGATATTAGCTGTTGGCTCACTGCAAAAGGTCAACACCTTCTCCTCTTTGCCTTGTACACTCACTCCTTGGGATAAAATTTCAAAGAATAATTTATTATGCTTTATGTATCAACTTTGCTAGGTTCTGGGATTTCATATGTAACTTCTACCTATATGGCAATACATTCCCCTTTCCGACTTCATATATAATAGCGAGGTCCAGAAGCCACATAGAACGTGAGCCTCTGTCTAAGTGAAAAGGTTTGATGATCCAACCTATGGAAGTGTGGCATGTAGCATTGAGCAATGGCATTCCATACTTGTTCTCATTTATCCCGTTTTATAAGAAGACTCTGTTTGTCTGACACCTAGGCAGTTGTGTTGATTGTATTGACACAACTCTCTAAAAGCTGACAATAACAAGTTGGGCCCTCCCTCACAAATAGTAGTTTTGTACATACGTACTTATATATGCACATGTGTACACACACACAAACATATAAATATTACACGCACCTTGCTTAAACTGCTGTTGCTGCTACTACCAGCACTGATGTCACTGGTCATGCAATGTCACTGTCAGGAGGAAGGAACAAGGAGGATGACATACTGTACATATGCACACAGAGATTTTGTAATGGCAAAGTATCTACATGTAAGTATTCATACATACGTGTGCAATACTAGGATGTATGGTACTGACAACGGTGCCGCACAGGAACAATTCGCAGTAATTGTAACTCTAGACAGGCAGTAACTAAAGACTGATTTTCAGTGGAGCAGAACAAGTACACGCACGCACGCACGCACGCACGCACAGAGACACACACACTTAAAAAACAAATGAAATAATTGATATACATGCACACACTTTTAAAGGATAACAAAGTAGTAGTCTTTAATGTACCATAGCTAGACACTAGTGATGTGCGATACGTGATATATATCAATATATCGTGACAAAATTTTCTATATGGTGACATGATATAGAATCTTTACCGTCAGTAGTGGTAACTCACCATTTGTAGAACCTGTTGAACTTACTGTGGGCAAGAGTTCGTCTAGTGAAGATGTTACAACTACTGTGAGCGTGGCGAAGTCTTCGGACTTAGTCTCTACTTCGAACTCGACTGTGTTGTCAACGTCACACACTCCTGGTGTACAGTCTGCAGTGATGCTGCTACACCCTTCTCAAGTCCCGCCCTTGTCCAAGTTTAGTGGGAGTAATGAGAACGAAACCTTCAAGGAGTGGCACGAGCAGTTTTAGTTAGTGGTGACCGTCTGCGTATGGGACTCTCACTCCAAGCTAGCTAACCTAGCAACAAGACTGCAAGGACAGCCCAATTCCTTCTACAGAACTTGCACAACTCAGCAACGATCCACATATGGCAGTTTAGTGATAGCTATGTCACAAAGGTTTACTCCAGTCAGGATACAATCAGTACAAAGTGGATTGTTCCACAGTCGTAGGCAGAAGGTTAATGAGAAAGTGGATGACTATGCACAGGACTTGGCAAGGTTGTATCAGAAGGCTTATCCCCAAGCTAACCAAGGTAGTCAAGAGGCTGAAATCATGGGTAAGGTAGTATTGGCTTACCAGTTTGTGTCTGGACTCCTACCCAAGATCCAAGTTAAGGTGGCTGGTATTGAAGGATCATTTGATCAGTTGTAGATCAAGGCACGTTTTGAAGAGGCCAAGTTAAGGGATTTATCATCCTGAGACAATAATAGTAAGTCAATCCAGTTGAAGCCTGACAATAACCACTATCGTCGCTACAGCCATAGTGAGACACTGAGTCATAAGTGTTATATGTGTGCTAAGGTAGGACACTTGGCTAAGGACTGTCCTCAGCAGAGAAGAGGGAAACCTGCAGAGTCTCGAGGTCATCAGCAGAAATCACAGCAGCAGTCTGGTACTACCTCTGGTAATGGTGCTAATCATCATGTAACCAGTGAATTGAGTGAAGTTAAGGGTAAGGTAGCCAGCCTTCGTAAGGAACTACAAGCTGCAGAGATGGAAGAGGCGATGACTGAGAAGAGCACAACACTGCACGTGCTTGAGCCACATGGTTCCGCTGATGGGCCTGTGCTCGGACCTACTCTGTTTGTTGATGTTATGCTAGAAGGACAACCAGTCAAGGCACTGGTAGACACTGGATCGCCAATCACTACTGTTTTTGTGAAGTGTTTGTTGGATACCCTGGAGAAGTTGAGGACTCCAGGACAGTCTGTTGAAGAGTGGAGGAAAGGAGTAGAGAGTCGTTTACAGTCCCCTAGCTTGTCAGTGAATAATAATGGAGGTGGTAAAGTGAATGTTATTAGTCAGCTATCTGTGCGTCTAGCACATGAGGGCCAAGAATGTCAATCAACTATACTGGTACAGAAAGGAGCATCACTGGATTTATTGTTAGGTACTGATGTATTACCTAAACTTGGTTGTTCTGTAGTTCTACCACAAGATGATGGTAAGATGACTGATTTGTTACAAGGTCAAGTATGGGACAAGTCTCAGTGTTTGTCCCAGAGTAGTCGTTTGCGAGCAGAGGCTCCTAGTTTCATTCCAGCTGTTGTCCGAGGTATGGCAGTTGAAGTTGGTCATATTAATTAGAAGTCTGGTGAGTCCAGCAAGTCTCAGCTGTGTGCTGAGGTTGAATCTATTGAGAGCAACAGTGAACTGAAGTCCAGTGAGTTGCAGCTGTGTGCTGAGGTTGGATCTATTGAGACCAAGTGTCTGGTAAATACAGCGATGTTGAGTCTATTGAGATGAACAGTGATCCCAAGTCTGGTGAGTCCAGCGAGTCTCAGCTGTGTGCTGAGGTAGAGTCTATAAAGACCAATGTGAAACCTGGTGAGTCCAGAGAGTCTCAGCTATGTGTTATTGTTAAGCCGGAAGTGAAGTTGTTACGGGCAACACGTTTGCCAGCCCGTCATGCTAAGGTAGTACAAGCTCAAATTTCAGCTGGTGCTGTTAGTAGTGAAACACATTTGTTTAGTTGGAACCTGGAAAGTGTCAGAGTGGAGAGTCAGATGTGATTGTATCTACCTCCATTGTTCATCCTAACAGTGATGGATATTTTAAGGTACTTATAGAGAATCATGGTGTGTGTCCTGTTCACCTAGAAGCTGCACATGTTGTGGGGTCATTGTTATCCGTTACTAGTGAGAACTTACCAGGACTGTGGGATAGGCAATTTGAGCCAGTGAGTGATGACAAAATAGATGTTACGTTGTGTAACCTGCAGCCCAGAGTTGAGTCACTTCTCCAGTCTGTATCTGTGGATTGGCAGAGCTTGGATGAAGCTGATGCAGTCCAGTTACAGTCACTGATTAAAGACTACGCTGATGTTTTTGCAATGGATCACCTGGAGTTGGGAAGGACTCAGCATGTGGTTGACACGGGTAGTCATACCCCGATTAAGCAACCTCCTCGCTGGATACCATTTTCATTGCGTCCAAAGGTAGAGACCCTTGTACAGGAGATGTTGACCAAGGAGTTGTGAAAGAGTCCAGCAGCCCATGGGTGAGTCCCATTGTTTTGGTGTCAAAACCAGATGGTACCACAAGATTTTGTGCGGATTACCGCTGACTAAATTCTGTGATAAAAGTTGATGAATACTCACTGCTTAGGGTGGATGACTGCTTGGATCTCTTATTGGGCCACACTTATTTTATCACACTGGATCTTGCTAGTGGATACTGGCAGGTGGCCATGGCAGAAGAATCCCAAGAGAAAACTGCGTTTGTCACACATAATGGACTGTATGAATTTGCTGTGATGCCGTTTGGGTTGTGTAACGCTCCAGCTACATTTCAGCGACTGATGAGTAGAGTGTTGAAGGGACTGATCAATGAGAAGTGTATGGTATATCTTGATGATTTTTTTAGTGATGGGACGGAGTTTTGCCGAGCACATATCAAATCTCCAAGAAGTGTTTAACAGGCTGCGAGATGCAAATCTTTGTCTGAAACCCAAGAAGTGTAAGAAAGAAGTACTGTATCTTGGTTATGTTGTGTCGGAGTCAGGGATCTCAGCTGATAAGAGTAAAGTTGAAGCTGTTGAGAAGTTTCCTGTCCCTACTAGTGTTAAACAGGTACGATCTTTAGTTGGTTTGGCGTCCTATTACAGACGTTTCATTCCTGGATTTTCTAAGATTGCGGGCCCATTGTTTGTACTTACTAAGAAAGACTCCCTGTTTGAATGGTCCCCAAGTTGTCAGCAAGCATTTGAGAGGCTTAAGTAATTGTTGACAACTGCCCCAATCTTAATCTTCCCAGATTTTACGAAGAGATTTATTCTTGAAACTGATGCCTTAGGAGTGGGCCTGGATGCTGTGCTTTCTCAGAAGCAGTTGAATGGACAGATTACTCCAATTGCTTACGCTAGTCGAACATTACAACAGCATGAGACCAAGTATGGAATATCACAGTTGGAGGCTTTAGCAGTGGTCTGGGCTACCAAGCATTTCAGAGCTTATTTGTACGGACACCCATGTGATGTGTATACTGACCACGAAGCTTTGCAGGCTCTACTGAACACCCCACACCCTTCTGGTAAACTGGCTAGGTGGGGAATGGCACTCTAAGAGATGGATTTACACTTGCACTATAGACCTGGTAAAACCAACCAGAATGCTGACACTCTGTCTCGTACACGCATTGACACTCAGTCAGAGATATTTGTGGAACCTGATGAAAAGTTAGCTGCCACACTCTCAGTCCCCGAGGTTTCAGATAAGGATGGGGAGAGGATTGGTTTAGCAAAGAGTCAGATGGATGATGATGAATTAAGACCAGTCATAGAATTTTTGAAGAATGGAAGTTTACCTACAGATGAGAATGGTGCCAGAGAATTGGTGTTAAACAAGAAACAGTATGTTTTACTAGATGATGTTCTATATCATATGGTTACAGATGGTACGCTACGTGTGATACCCCCAGATAAGTACAGACGTGACATTATCATGGAGGCTCATGATGGAAAGTTTGGTGGACATTTGCGAGATGCGAAAGTCTTTGGTCAAATAAGCAGAACTTACTGGTGGCCTGGGATGCGTAAAGAGGTAAAACTGCATTGTAGATCTTGTGAGAAATGTGCTTCACGTCATGTAAGAAAGGCTATTAAGCCACCACTAACACCCATTCCTGTCAATGGACCGTTTGATCGAGTTGGTGTAGATGTGATTAAGTTCCCCTAGAGTTCAAAAGGAAATGCTTATGCGCCTGGTTTACTGTAATTGTTTCCGTAAAAGTGTGTGTGTGTACCTATCTATCTACCTATGTACCTATGTACCTATCTACCTATGTTTGTCCGTACGCACCCACGTGAGCAAAATCGTTTAATAACGGTAAAAGCAGCTTTTACGTAAGAAGTAAAAGTGAAATGAAGTCTGTATTAAACTTCTGCACAGGTGAACTTTGCTCTGAGGTGGTTTCTTTTCGGCGGACTGAAATACGGGTGTGGTGACTTTCCTCAGACTACCTTCCCCTTGAGGTTTTCAGGCATTTAGCAACTGAAAAACAACGGTGCAGGCCTCGTACACTGCCAGGAATAGCCTATCGCTTCGAGTTGAAAGGGGGCGTATCCCTTACGTACGCGAACGAAAATGAAGAGCAGCTTTGAGGCTTTGTCGAGAGAATTTGTGGGAAAAAACACGTTAGTCACACTATAAAACAGTTTAGAAGATAGTTTTGTGCGTAATATGTTGGTTAAAGCGGTTTATTTAACAAACGCTTCCTTAGCAGTGCATAGCAACGTAATTGAACGAATTACGAATATTTCATGAATTACGAAATACGAGAAATAGCTAATTATATTATCAAACTACCCTATTGTAAAGTAGTAATACATAGTTGGTTAATTCATAGTAGTATATACTGTCTATAGTTATTCCAGATGAGTTAGCTAGCTGCTTGGCGCCTGGTTTTTAGAAGTAGCACAACATCGACTTGTTATGGATTATCTCACTAAGTGGCCAGAGGTCTTTGCCACCCCAGATCAGACTTCTCTGACGATTGCAGAACTGCTAGTGAATAATGTTATTAGTCGTCATGGGGTACCAGCTGAACTCCTGTCAGACCGTGGAACAGCATTTTTGTCTAAGATAATGATTGATGTGTATAAGCTGTTAGGCATAAAGAAGGCCAACACAACTGCCTACCACCCCCAAACTGATGGGCTGGTGGAGAGGTTCCACAGAACACTTACTGATATGTTAGCCAAATGCATACAGCGTTCAGGGAAGGAGCAGCTCCTGTATGTACTATTTGCTTGAAGGAGCAGCTCCTGTATGTACTATTTGCTTACAGGAGCAGTGTACAGATGTCTACACAAGAGAGTCCTTTTTATTTGTTATACGGGAGAAACCCCCCGTCTCCCTGCAGCTGAAGTACTTGCTGCCCCAGATGATCGACGTACTGTAGACCTGCGTGACTATAAGACAGAACTCTGTCATCAGTTTACCGAAGCTTGGAAGCTGGCTCAAAGTGAAATACAAAAATCACAGAAGTCCCAGAAAGAGTACTTTGATCGGAAAGCTACACCTGTAAAGGTTCATGTTGGTGATCGAGTGTTCGCATATATACCTGCTGAGAAAACAGGAAAGACTTACAAATTTGTTTGTCCTTACAAAGGCACCTACAGAGTACTTAAGCTATATGACAATGGTGCTCAAGTGAAGCTTGTTAGCAAGCCTAATTCACAGTCAATTAGAGTTGCACTGAACCGGGTGCATTTGTGCCCTGCTGAGATAGTAGATGTGGAAAACGACAAGTCAAATGTTGCAGAAATGGAACATGTAGATCAGCCAAAGAGACATTGTGATACCGAGAATCCTGTGTCACCTGACAGTCCAGAAAGAGAGGACCCATGGTCCAGAAGACTACGTCCCAGAGATAAAACTGATCACTGTGGACGCTGATCGGAAAGGATGGGGAATTGTGATAATATATTAAACTATATATCTAATATTAACTATGTGCGTCTATTTGATGTTGTACACGCGATATAATAATAAGATTTGGGCGGGCGTTTAGTCTCGCTGACAGCTGGAATTCGGGTGTTGTGTCGTGTAGTGTCTGTATTGTTAACAAGCCAATATACAAAAACCGCTACACATATGCTGTATACAGATGCCTGCATGGTAGTCAATCAGCGATTCGAAAATAACAGTCTATTATACATATGGTGCAAATTTCTTCATATACACCATATCAGCCTCTTATTGACAGTGAATTGCAACAAACACCATTTCTATGTTCTCACACCCATATACAATCAATTACTTAATGGCTTCTAAAGTGCTAAGAAAATTTATTTGGCAGATAGTTATTGCATGAAACAAAGTCAATAAGTGAATTATTAACATTGAGAAGTAGGGTATAGCTATATATGAAGACATCATGGCTATGCGCGTATGTACATATATACATAACAATCATCAGCAGTGTCACTGTTTTCATTTTCAATGTATCATACAGTATTTACTGTATTATTTGGGATCATGCAGAAATGAGCTTTTCCAGTTCAAAATATTACCCTAAAACCAGTCTCAATTTCCCTTCATGACAGCTTAGCAGCATTGGTTAGACACACCAAAGCTCCAAAATGTCAACTCCAAATTCTTCCAAACAGTTTCTACAGCATCTATTCAACCAAGTTTTATGCTGACTGACTGACTGACTTACTGACTGATGCTCCCCGCCAAGCATAACTTGACATACAGGCTTGATTTTGACAACATACACATGCATTATGGACTTGCCTTTGTCCTCCTTTGTGTTCCAGTTCTCTTCACTGACAATGCAAGGTGTCAAATCATGCAATATTATATCGTGATACAGCTTCCCTGTGCATGGCTGTATTTTCCATAAGCAATATGATTGATTGTTGAGATGCTTCTCATGCTGTTCTTTGTTTGCAATGTTGTATAATGGGCAAAGCATGCTGTAGATGAAAATGAAGTGTCATGGCTACTTCCCTTTTAGCTACATATACATCCAGACATATGGCTTGTCAGGTGCGTGTCCTCCTTTTGATGCAACATAGGTGCGGGTCCACCAGCCATAATTATGTTACAAAAACAGTAAACAATAAGTATAAAGTTGGATTAAGGATCAAATAAGTAAAGAAATAAGGGAATAGCTAAACAGTAGTGAAACGAGAGAGGTTGACTATATACTGCAGATTAAATGTACACTAGTACATCTGCAGTATATAGACAACCTCTCTTGTTTCACTACTGTTTAGCTATTCAATTGTTTCTTTACTTTTTTGATCCTTAATCCAACTTTATACTTACTTACTTGTGAGCCAGTCATTAAAAATGCCTTGGCTAGATGTGCCAAATGTCCTTCGTTTTTTTATTTTTTATTTTTTTATTTGGATCAGAATCAATTTGTTGACAATGGTAATCTTTGGATTATTTCAATATGTCTGATATACAATCATTCTGTCACTGGAAAGCAAATTTTCATTGGATTTACAGTGGATACAAATTTTCAAGATTGTGTATATATCAATTTTAACTTGTTGGTGCAAGTCTGTCTGGTGCAAAAAAATTCCTCTTGGTGATCAGTGTGATTCTTCATTCTTGCCAATTGTTATTTTAAAATGGGGAATATCTATAAGGAAATTCCAACTACTGTCTTTGAAAATGAAAATTCTTTCAAAATTTATAATTATACCAAACATGTATAAGCACATTAGCAAAAAAATAGGCTCAAAAGTTGACTGCTTTACTAGATTATGTGACTGCTCTATTAGAGTATCTAAATTTTCAGGCTTGAACTGTTTTATTAGAAGTCAAATTATACGTTGCACCAGTTACACTTTGCACCAGCAAATAATCCAGAATATTCATTAACATTTTTCAATGTAAATTATTCTTGAATTATTACAGCATACAGGGGGTATAATGGGCCTTCTTCTATTCTCTTTGCAAAAACTTTCAATTATTCAGGGTTAAATGTCACCTCTAATGAATAGAGGTGTAAAAATGTCACCAGAGAATTTGTTGAGTCCATTTATCAAACTTTTACGTCAATGTATTAGAAATTTGTTATTTTTAGCTGTAACTTTGAAAATTAAAAATGCTGACCTTGCAGGAATCTGAGTAAATGTAAACATTGATTTTCAGATTCCTCATGCTCTAAGCTTTCCAAAAATGTATAGATTTGCTAATCCCATAAACTTTGAATGAAAGTGTATTTTTTTGACATAGTGAACCTGACTAATGCTGTTTACAGCACTTCAATGTTTCCTTGAATGGTGCATTACATAGTGGTCACTATACTGTCAAAAACGGATGCGTATTCTTGGTGAAACCAACACTGTAAGTTTCTAAATCATAGCGTGAATGAGGGCATCAGTTTGCGTTGGCACGTAAACACTGTAAATCTCCACTTAATAAGGTCCAAAAAGGTGCCTGGGAGTTAGAAAACCAACCTTGGACTTCGTTAAGTGAGTTTCAGTTGATTAATTTTTCATTGCAGATCTGTCAAGTACCGTTTTAGTGAAAATTGAAGTACAGCAAATCTATTCTCGCGTGGCCAGACCACTTTTTGTCGGCATGGTGCTTATAATGCAATCGATAAGCGCCATGCCGAGAAAAAGTGGTCTGGCTACGCGAGACTACAGCAAATCACCTCTTCAGCAAGTGTATTTTGTAGAGCACCTAACCCAATAACCCAAAATAGCAATGGACAACATTCTAGATGTTCCTGCCCATTTTTATGAAACAGAGTGGCTATTCGTACGGCAGTCACGTACGAATAGTTCTTGGGATATTTGTATGGCAGTCACATGATTCATAATAAACGAGCCAGTTCAACGATTTTTGCATTCCGGAAACTACACGTGGCTTTTAGCACGTATGTTTGGTGGTGTGAACGTCTGCTCTACGCTGGTACATTTTTGACTAGAGTTAATTCCAGGTGGATTTTAAAGTATCGTAGAGTATCTTTGTGATGCAATATTGATGTTTCAGCAAGTCGAATCATTTCTCGACTGGATTTGTGCAAACCTGTATGGCAGACACTGACGATTTTCCGGCGAGGAGGGATTATTTGAATCAGCGTCGGAAACACGAGCACCAAAGAAGTATTCAGAAAGGGATAATATAGTCTAGTTGCAGAACGAGTAAGCATTACCGAATTAGTGTTATTATACAGTTGGCAACCAAGCATTCAGTCTAGATTAGCAGCCACCCATTGTACACCACTTCAAGATGAACAAACCTCATTGTCACCCTGACTACAAGATAAGCAACAGTGCAACTACTGCTGCAATGTACTTAGCGGATTGATCACATTATAGGTGTCTCGCTCCCAGCTACACATAACTAGTATGACAAGAGTTAAGTGTCTCACTCCCAGCTACGTATATAGGACAAGATATGAGTGTCTCGCTCTCAGCTACACACAACCGACTAGTATGACAAGAGTTAAATATCTCACACCCAGCTAAACTAGTATGACAAGATTAATGCCGCTCATCAGCTCTTACGTGACCAATCTCATGACTTGTAGGACACAATCTAAACTCCTCGAGACTGTATTTCAAGTTTTACAGAATGCTGTATGTGCTATGGAATTGCTTTATTGGATTGCATGCATACTGTCAAGTGTTGTACACTGACTACGACCACTGAGTAGCAATCAATCCCATGTCAGATTCTGAAGTTGTATATGTCAAACAACTGATGTTTGAAATAAATTGTTACCTTTGCTAATTCTTGATCAGCATAAATTCTTCAGGTCCATCGAAAGTGCAAATGCAAATTGATTACTGGAGTGTATATTCCTGTAATGATCATTGTTTTGGCAGAGATCTAGCATCATGCCATTATGACCACAAGGTAATCCATGGTCGTCTTATTCTAGCTATATGACATAGCCATAATATATATACATGCTTGTATTTTTTTGTATGTTAGCTCTAGCTAGCTAACAGTTAACTGATATTCCTGTATTGGTTTGAGTACAACTATCTGAATATTGATTTTGTGATTATTATTGCATTATGCACGCTCTTACCGAGACTACAATGCATACATAGTATAAGTGAGCATGCAGTGTCACTGTACCATGCATGGAAATTCAATAAGTCAGCTGAGCTTGATTGAGCTATGTCAACTGGCGGATCCAGACTCTGGGTTGGAGCAAAAAGAGGTCACAGCCTGCTGACAATGGCAGTCTTCCACCAAATATAACAACACACTGAACAATTTGATACTGCTTCTCTACTAAATAATGTGACTGCTTTATTCGAGTGATTACTTTATTACAATATCTTGATCTCACATACCAAAACTCTTTGGTAAGGTATAGGCCACCCCTAAATACTCACTGTATGTCAATCTCTGTCACTGAGGAGGCAGCTGACTGTTGCCAACCAATAGCATTTTGCAAGTGGTAGGGTAGTTACACCCTAGTCTGCTGTTACGTAACCATACGAATAGCAGGTAAGCTATTTGTACGTACCATCGTATGAATAGCTTTTTTGCTATCATACGGACTGCCGTACGAATAGCACAAGGTGATTTCATAGCTATTCGTACGTGACCATACAAATAGCACGTGAGCTATTCGTACATGACCGTACTAATAGCACGTGGGCTAATCGTATGTGACCGTACGAATAGCAACGGCCTTTATGAAAATTTTATTTTATTTTTTTTTCCCGGGCTTGATGGACTGCCTTTGCCTACCACCCCCAGCACATAAATGGCCTGTGCTGGACAAACCGGGACTTTCTTAGTCCACGGCAAACTGAGACTCTGCCCAAATCAGCTCCACAATTGGGGGAGTCTTAACATAGTGACCGATGGATGAGCGGGCTCCGCGGATGCATTGTATGGAGGACCGCAAGAGAGAAAAAGATAGACAGCACCTTAACCACCCCATGACAACAGAGTAATCATCGCCCCACTTGTTTGAAAGTTGATGAGCCAAGCGTTGATAAAAAACAGAAGCCTCATGAGCCAGACCACCAGAGGCAGACATTACCAGGGGGGTAAAGGAGGCATGCTCCTCCTCACGAATTCTCTGAGCATACGCACGTTTCTTAATGTTCTCGTGCCTCCGATAACAGGAGGCCAGTGATGAGGACGCATTAGGAGCAGCCAGAGGGTTGAACACCCGCACATCCACAAAACACCTTTCACTTCTTCCACCCCAAAAACCATTCATGGCGATGTCAAGACGGGCACCATCTTGGATATTGGCAGAAGCAGGGTAGTCCTGCTGTGAAACCGGCTGGAGCTCTGGTTCAACAGCTAACTGAGAGCATACTTCAGTCAACAGGGTAGCAGTTAGATCTCTGATCTCATTGTGTCGGATAGAAGGTAAGCCACCCTTGGGACAGGATAAAGCATGCTCCACTGAAAAGGAAGTCCCACATGCACAGTGAGCAGGAAAGCATGCTCCACTGAAAAGGAAGTCCCACATGCACAGTGAGCAGGAGTCCGCTGAGGAGACCACCCATAACGTAGTGCCATGGCATCGTGAAACGCGTACTTATGTAGTGCAAAGCCATGTTCCTGTAGGGGCCGGGTGGTAAGCCAGTTGGAGGCCCCTTTGGCTGAGGCTAGATCTAAAGCTCGTTGAGAGGAGGGATCTAAGTGGGTACGCAAACTGGAAGATCTATCCGAATAGTTGGAGGATTTGGAATTGCGGATTGCGGACTTGCGAGATAGCTGTTCTGTTTTAACAATAGCCGAATTGATACCCCGGTCCAGAATGAATTGTGAAAGAGGCTCAGTAATGTGACACGAGGCTGAATACTCCTCAGCTGCAATAAGAGTTGGGTTTATGATACCCAAACCACCATATCGAGGTGGAAGGGCAAATAACTTACGGATTGTGTCATTTGGTGGAGAGCAACCCATCAAAGTAGGGATAAGTACCAGCCGGATGTTGTCCTCAAGGGGTTGTAAAGCCTCTGATATGTTTGGAGTAGTGCGACAAAGGTAGAGCCAATGGCTTGACAAGCCATGAGTGAGAGCGGAATAAGCAGCATGCGGCTGAACTTGTGCGAACTTGGCAAGCCGTGTAATCTCTGCTGACCAACCAACAACCTTGTCCCTCACAAATTCCTGGACATAAGCGTTTGAACCAATGGCAGCCCCAAGGTAGGGACGGCCCGCAGAAGTAATTTGAACATCAGTATCTGAGAACAGAGTAGTAGCAATTGAATGGAACCTTTCCTTAGAAACTAACCAAGTTTTAGGAGCATTCACAAAATAGCCAAAAGCAGGTCCCTTAATACAGAGCTGGTTCCACCAGATGAGCAAGTCCTGTATACTGCCACAAGCACAAGCATCATCAGCATGCCAGACCTGGTCCACTGTCCCATGAAGTTGATTGATTAAAGGCACTGTAGCAAGGGCATACATAGGCATAGCTAGTGGGTCTCCCTGTGTAGTACCCTCCTCTGATAAAATAACCTCCCCAGAAACAAGCAAAGAGGCTGGAGACCTATAAATATTGATCAGAATAGTGGAAAGTGGCGGGCACAGTTGCCTTTATGAAAATGAGCCGAAATCCGTCAAAATTTACGACACGGTTATATCCCAAACGGAAGGCATTTGCTCGCTACTGAACCCACCATTTAAAACTAGACCATTGTTAGGCTCCATCCCCTCAGTTACAAGTTAATCTAAAAAGGGTCGATTTTTTCATTGCCAACCCGACTCTCTCGATAATCTATGCCTAAAATTTGTGGTGAGTAAGGTAAATGGGGGTAACTTCGTGAAAAGTTTGCGTTTTTGTTTATAACTTTAGATATACAAAACCAATAAATACGAAACTTGGCTACAATCAACATGTGTTTATGTAGTCTACGTTTGCCAGGTTACAATAGATTTGAGTAATCGGTTAGAGAGATATGGCAGGGAATAGCCGATAGTGTAAAAAAACACGCAATGGGGGTAACTTCGTGAATTTACGAATTCTCCTGTTTCACTGCCTATAGCCATGGCTGAAACATGGATTGTTGCCAGAAAAGAGTTACACTAGACACTTTACCTACTTCTCCAAGTTAAAAGAGTCGAATAGAACAATGTACATGGTCCTCTAAGTGGTTAAGAGCAAGTTTTGTAGTACCCGGAAAGTTTTTTAGCAAAAATTTTGTTACACATCATCAATTGAACGACGATTTCATAAAAACTACAGAAGCTAGAGTGTTATACTTGGACTCAAAGTAATCACCATATCCTAGCGTATATACACAGAAAATATCAAATCGTTTGATCAAGCCATTAAAGAGTTTCAGCCGATCAAAGTCGAAATTCACGAAGTTACCCCCGTCACGAAGTTACCCCCGCCTACCTTACAGTAGAAAAATCGACCAACACGAGTCAGTGTATATGAAACACTAAATTATAGTATATATTAGCAACTCACTGATGATAGGCAACCAGCTTGAGAAGTAAGACGTCATGATTGCTGCCGAGCGCGAAAATGACATACCTTGAAAAAATAGCGCGCGAAGCACTAGATTTGCGCGTTAATTCGAACCAAGATTCGAACTACATTCAGGATAATTGTCTCGGATTTAAAAATAGGCTGTGGTTCAATGAAAGGATTGATCTCGACATGGCAAATACAAAAAGGGTATGTTTGCCATAGTTATCACTGGAAAAACTTTTCTAATAGCTACCAATATTATTATTATTATGATTATGATTGATTAAAGTACTTGATAAAGGCAGAGCCTGTATACCAGAAGGCCTGTGGGACACATGGTCCCACTAAGGATCTTCACTAGTACGTATTGGGAATTGTTCAGCAATACCAATGTTTACATCTGGATTTCTACCGGCCAATATTGGTATAGTGTTTCAAATCCCGATATAAAGATTGGTATTACTGAACAATTTCCAACATCGATATCAGAAATTTTTACCTGTGATATAGCAGTACAAGGGGGTGACATACAGGCACTCAGTGTAGGTAGATCTGCGACTGCAGTCAAAGTCAAAACGAGTCAAAGATCAAGGCCACCAAATCCGTGCCAAGTCAAAGTGAAAATTTCTGACCCACAATCAAAAAGTACTGAAATATTGTTGCTAGGTCACTGGTCAAAGGTTGAAAAGGCTCTTAGTCACCGGTCAAAGCGAACTTTCAGCCAGTCAAGACTTTGGCTGCAGTTGCAGATCTCTGTACAGGGCATACCTACGGGACATCTTGCAGTAGTAGTTGTGTAGTTGTAGTAGGAATTTATAGTGTGAGTATACTTTGTTCCATTATTATTGTCATTAGAAAAGGGTAATGTGGTTTCAATCATCAAACTGCCTCCAGTGGCTACCAGTACCCACTCCTCAACACCCTGTATCCACTCCTCCCCCACACCCATTGTCCCACTTCCCACGCTTGACTTTATATAGCTTAATCTTTAGTCTATTGTGATTTATTATATAGTTATACAATGGCCACGAGTGCTCTGCCTGATATAAACGCACGAGCCTGAGGGCCGTCAGGCCCAAAGGCAAGTGCGTTTATACAGGCAGAGCACGAGTGCACGTTGTAAAACTGTTATGTACCACTCACCTAATAGGTGGGGAGAGTCTCACACGACAGCTGTAACACTTGTAAAGGCCAGGTTTCTAACATCGATTGTGGGTAACCAAGCCGAACGTTGCGATGACATTCCCCCTGCAGTACTGCAGCCACCTGAGATGTTGTATAAGCTAGTACGCTGTGGGTTATATCACTAACCTGCATTCGCTGTTCGACTCTCATCATGTAGTGCTCAGCATGCCGTGCAGACTAAGCACCAGACTAATTGCCATAGTGATTCTCTCGAGCGAAAAAAGCAGCTAAATAGATGGTTTAAGTAAACAAAACCTAACTACTAAATGATACTAGTCTATAATTTTTACTATTCACACTGGCTAAACTCGAATCTGGTGGCATGACAAAACTGGTTACCACAATCGAACGTAAAGGTTAGTATTATTTAGAATATATTTGTTTTATTGAGTCATTGTCGAAGTGGACTACAGGTTAAGATGGCACCAGACTAGTAAGGTGTATAAGTACGTTTATATATATGTAGACTAGAGTTGTGGCCACCCGTGTTGGCTTTTTCGATCGCCATTGGCTGCTTGTAAACATTATACGTATTGGTGACGTTATGGCCCACAATCGACCTTTACATGTCAGGCTATAAAAGAATTCGAGTGATCTGTGAAGTAGGTGAGGTGTCGTAGTGGTCTTCGCCACCGTCACTTGTGCTATGCTGCACAAAACCGCAGCCAGTGCAATATCTGTATATTGCACTGCGGTCGGTGCATTATAACTTATAATGCACTCGTTGTGGTCTAAAAAACCGCAACCAGTGCATTATAAGTTATAATGCACTCGCTGCGGTCTGCAGCAGTGCAATATACAAATTATGGCACTAGCGGTGCCTTTGAACTACCCACGCAGAGTGGTACATATATATATATATATATATACCATAATCACGCGAAACTTCAAAGGCGCCGCTGGTTGCATATAGGGCATATACACCCCAACCCTCAGGTGAGTATATATATATATATATATATATATATACTCACCTGGGATGTTACGTGACACAGTACTATGTCACGTGACACAGTACTGTGTCATGATTACAGGCTGATAGCCCAACGCGGGCGGGCGAACGACGCCCACGATGTCACGTGACGCAGTACTGTGTTACGATTACAGGCTGATAGCCCAACGTGGACGGGCGAACGACGCCCACAGTAGCATGACTAATCACCTAGATGACTCAGGCTAATAGCCTTCGTCACGCTAGGCGATCAATCACCCCAGCCAGTAAGAGTCCAACCATTGGATTCATTTTATACCCATACCTAGTGACTTCGATGATGGGTGGCAGCAAGTAACGTTGCTCCTACGTTTGTTGATATGAACGGACAAGTCCTGGTGATATACGGAGATATGTTTACTAAGTCCCACAATCAATTTGATTCTTCATTGTGAGAGCTGAATTGTGAGAGGAACGTTTCCAGTGTGTCTACCATGTCAAACTATGGCGAATTAAGTGTAAGTATATACTTTAAGTTGATTTGTGTGCATATGGGTTGTTAGTAAGTAATGTAGTGCGGATTAATTTAGAAACATGGTATATATCATATGAACCATGGCTCACTTCGGTGTATTGCACTTATATACATCCTGACTCCAAAGTCAGAGGAAGTTTACTGTTGATAAACGCCGAGGCGAACACCTCATAGCCATGGTTTATGTAATAGTTATACCATGGCTGCGAGGGATTTTGCTGATATATACACCCAAAGCACGAGGGCCGCAGGCCCGAGGGCTGTGGGTGTATATGTCAGCAAAATCCCAAGCAGCCATGGTACAAGTTATATATATCACTTGGGGCGCACTCACCTAATAGGTGAAAGAACTAACGAGAACTCATCCCATTTGTTTTATACAGTAGCATCTGAAGATCGATTGTGGTTTTAATAGCGTGGGCTAATAGCCATCAAAACGTTGTCCATACGTTAAAACGTCATTAATACGTTACTATGCTTCAACACACAATGCTAGAAAACTTGCGATTGTGGGATGGAGTTTATATTGTTATCAATTTTGTACTAAGTTAAGCCAACTAACTTCGCTATTGGGACAGTAAGTAAGTTATTATATTAAGTTAAGTACTTAGAACTGTAAGTTACTAACCTATTTCAACGTAGCAGTAGTAGCTTTGCTGTTCCATGGTCTGTTCAAAGGTTGATACGCGGTGGGTAGAAATACACATCCACAATCGCCCAAACAATTATTTTGTGCCTTCATTATTCTTTAGTAACAACCAACTACTCTATCTTAGCCTATGTACTAAGCTTAGCAACCTCTACAAAACCGAGTCCCACAATACAAAGCTCTATATCGCTCAATATAACGAGTCAAAGCGCATCGATTCTTTGAACTGGCTTGGTATCAAAGTCATTGGCAAACCGCTTTCCCATGATATTGCCCGGGCAATATGCGAGTTAAACACCGAGCGGCGCCTTTGAACGCCCACGTTAAAGTGGTATATATATATATATTATAGTTATAATAACATGCTTACGAGGGATATGACTAAAATATACACACGATTCACGAGAGAGTGCATATATTTAGTCATATCCCGAGTAATCGTGTTATAACTGTTATATTCTACACCCCAGTAGATGAAAACGATTATAGATAGTAAGTTATAGTGAAACAGCACCTCCTGGAGATGGAAATCGATAGAAATTCTTGATGGATCAGACGTTTTAGAGGTTCCACGCTCACGTAGTCGCGATTAGTGAGTTATCCAAGAAAGGAGACAAGAGTTCATCGAAACTTGTTCCAGTTCCTGAGGTGAATAATTGTTGGTTGATTTAGGCGCTTGTTATTAGACTTGTTTACTTTTTAGATAAGGATTTCGCAGAATGTGTGAAGTTACACCATATATGGTAAGCGTAGCCACAAAGTGTGGTATATCAGTTATATACCACAGTTTGCCGTGGTATATCAGTAATATACCACAGCGCGGCGCTTTTGATCTCAACCACAGGTGTGGTATATATATATATATATGTGTACGACTGACGTGGCCACCACCATATGTATATCAAGACACACGATAGTGTGTCGTGCGGCCCAAGAAGCCGGCGCGCCACACCGTGAGTATATTGACAGGAAGAAAAAAAAACATCATTTTCACGCATTTGTATCTCGGTAATACCTCATCTGATTGGAACCAAATTTGCTGCAGAGTTGCCCGCCAGCTAGGGGAGTCTACATTCCAAATTTGAAGGAAATCACTAAAGCCATTTCCGAGATACGAGTGGCCAAAGTTTTTTTTTTTTTCTTCGTTTTTTTTTCTTCTTCGTCTTTTCGCACACTTGCAAAAATTGCTATAAAACGCAAACGCGTACTCTGATCGCCTTGAAATTTGGCACACAGAAGGGGAGTACAAAGGCGAATCCTAGCATCAAATTTGGTGCAAATCCGGTGAATGATTCAGGAGTTATGACCGATTATTCGCGTAAAACAAGATCGATTTGTTGTCATGCCTACAGGGTAAACCGCTTCATGGAATGAGTTGAAAATTGCTATGTAGATGGAGTAACCATCGTAGGAGTGCCTTTTGGTGGTTTGAAAGGAATCGAGATAAAGACCACGGATATATGACACAAAACCCAACCTGTGTCACAATTACACGATCGATTTTTAGGAATAAAAAAGTATTAGTTTTCATGCCTGCTAGGCAAACCGCTTAGAGCAAGCAATTCGGTGTATAGCAAGAATAATCTTCATTGAAAGTCCTTGCAGTATTATAGAAGAATTGGATTACAAACCACTGAGTTATGATTCTAAAGCCAACTCCGTGTAGCAAATGCGAGATCGAGATACTCTAATAGAACAGTCACCCTAATAGAATATTCAGCTAATTTATTTACTCCATTATAGAATTCTTTAACCATATTCTGTAGGGAGTTCAGCTGCAAACAGTTAATCTTATAGACTGTTCAGCAAGAAGCAAGTCACCCTATAGAGAGTTCAGCTACAAATATATAGCTGTAGTGATTCATAACATTACAAGTCACACTGAAGAGAGTTCAGCTATAAACAAGTCATGCACCCTGTAGAGAGTTCGGCTACACTCTCTAGAGAATTCAGCTACAAACAAGTCACTGTGGAGAGAGTTCAGCTACAAAGAAACTATCCTGTGAAGAGTTCATCTATACAAACAAGTTACCCTATAGAGATCACCTGCAAACAAGTAACCCTGAAGAGAGTTCAGCTACAGACAAGTCACTTTATAGTTTATACAGTGTTCAGCTACAAGTAAGTCACTCTGTAGAGAATTCAGCTACAAATAAGTCACTCTGTAGAGAATTCAGCTACCACCAAGTCACTCTGTAAAGAATTTTGCTACAAACAAGTCACCGTGTAGAGAGTTTGGCAACCAAAATACTACTCTGAAAAGAGTTCAGCTATACAAACAAGTTACTCTGTAGAGAGATCAGCTAGAAACAAGAGAGAGTTCAGCTAGAAGAAGTCACCCTGTAGAGAACTCAGCTGCAAAGAAACCCTGTAGAGAGATCAACTACAAACAAATCACCCTGCAGAACATTCAGCTATAAACAAATCACCCTGTAGAAAGTTCAGGTACAAACAAATCACCCTATATACAGTTGAGCTACAAAAAAAATCACTCTGTAGAGAGTTCAGCTACAAAGAAGTTATGCTACAGTGAGATCAGTTTGAAACAAGAGGTTTCGGCTACAAACAAATTAACCTGTAGAGAGTTCAACTATGAACAGATCATCCTGTAGATAGTTCAGCTAGATACAAGTCACCCTATAGAGAGATCAGCTAGAGGAAGTCACCTTGTAGAGAGATCAGCTCGAGGAAGTCACCTTGTAGAGGGATCAGCTAGAAACAAGTCACCTTGTAGAGAGTTCAGGTACAAAGAAACCACCATGTAGACAGTTCAGCTGCAAATGTATCACCTGTAGAGAGTTCACACAGCTAGAAACAAATCACCCTGTAGAGAGATCAGCTAGAAGAGGTCACCTTGTAGAGAGTTCAGCTACAAAGAAACCTTCATGTAGAGAGTTCAGCTGCAAACAAATCACCCTGTAGAGAGTTCAGCTACAAAAAGATCACCCTGTAGAGAGTTCAGCTAGAAGAAGTCACCTTGTAGAGAGTTCAGCTACAAAGAAACCATCATATAGACTCTGAGAGTTAAGCTGCAAACAAATCACTCTCTAGAGAGTTCAGCTAGAAGAAGTCACCTTGTAGAGAGTTCAACTACAAAGAAACCATCGTGTAGAGAGTTCAGCTACAAAGAAACCACCATGTAGAGAGTTTAACTGCTAACAAATAACCTGTAGAGAGTTCAGCTAGAAACAAATCACCCTGTAGAGAGATCAGCTAGAAGAGGTCATCTTGTAATGAGTTCAGCTACAAAGAAACCACCACATAAAGAGGTCAGCTGCAAATAAATCACTTGTTGAGAGTTCAGCTACAAACAAATCCCCCTGTAGAGGGATCAGCTAGAAGAAGTTACCTTGTAGAGAGTTCAGCTACAAAGAAACCGCCATGTAGAGAGTTCAGCCTCAAACAAATCACCATGTAGAGAATTTAACTACAAACAAATCGCCCTGTAGAAGGATCAGCTAGAAGAGGTCACCTTGTAGAGAGTTCAGCTACAAAGAAACCATCATGTAGAGAGTTCAGCTACAAAGAAATCACCTTGTAGAGAGTTCAGCTAGAAGGAGTCACCTTGTAAAGAGTTCAGCTACAAAGAAACCACTATGTTGAGAGTTTAACTGCAACAAATCACCAGTAGAGAGTTCAGCTAGAAACACATCACCCTGGAGAGAGATCAGCTAGAAGAGGTCATCTTGTAGTGAGTTCAGCTACAAAGAAACCACCACATAAAGAGGTCAGCTGCAAATAAATCACTTGTTGAGAGTTCAGCTACAAACAAATCCCCCTGTAGAGGGATCAGCTAGAAGAAGTCACCTTGTAGAGAGTTCAGCTACAAAGAAACCATCATATAGAGAGTTCAGCTACAAAGAAATCACCCTGTAGAGAGTTCAGCTAGAAGAAGTCACCTTGTAGAGAGTTCAGCTACAAAGAAACCATCATGTAAAGAGTTCAGCTGCAAACAAATCACCCTGTAGAGAGTTCAGCTACAAAAAGATCACCCTGTAGAGAGTTCAGCTAGAAGAAGTCACCTTGTAGAGAGTTCAGCTACAAAGAAACCATCGTGTAGAGAGTTCAGCTACAAAGAAACCACCATGTAGAGAGTTTAGCTGCAAACAAATCACCTGTAGAGAGTTCATCTAGAAACAAATCACCCTGTAGAAAGATCAGCTAGAAGAGGTCACCTTATAGATAGTTCAGCTACATTTCAAGTCACCCAGTAGAGAGATCAGCTGCAAATTAATATCCTGTGGGGAATAATGGTATGTAATAAATATATGTATATAATTTGTATAATTACTAATAAAATCTAAAATAATTGAAGTATTAAAAATCTTATTTAAGTTCTTTTCTTCTTCCTGTGGTAAAGAAAAAACACATGGGTTAAAAAAAACCCAAAGCCAGCCATTGGCCGGCTTTGCAGTATACAAATACAAAAAGAAGTGATATCTAATCAAAAACAGCAAAG
The DNA here is from genome assembly GCF_963678975.1 of Dysidea avara. NCBI lineage: Eukaryota > Metazoa > Porifera > Demospongiae > Dictyoceratida > Dysideidae > Dysidea > Dysidea avara. The sequence continues at coordinate 10,051,489 of NC_089282.1, read as the reverse complement.
CTGTAGAAAAAGGTGCGGCCCCCTAAAAGGCCATGGTGAAAAAAGATGTGAAATCCAAGGTGGCGGCCAAGAAATGGCTGTGATGGTAGGTTAATGGTAAAAATTTTAATAATGACAATTCAGGTGAATTTTATGCCAAGACCAAGTGGCACAAAATTCACCTGAATTGTCGTTATTAAAATTTTTACCATTAACCTACCATCACAGCCATTTCTTGGCCGCCACCTTGGATTTCACATCTTTTTTCACCTTGGCCTTTTTGGGGTCGCACCTTTTTTTACAGCTTGGCTGTTTTGATTAGATATATATATATGTATAATTATCATGAGCCATGATAGTGGATTCATAGTAGGGATCGTCCATGGTTTTTTTTGCAGAAATCCTAATGGAACACACACCTTATAACAATCATCTACTTTAAAGCACTATCAACATGCATGCTACACAGCAATATAGGATACTAATATTTATGCTTGGTTATGTCACATTACTTGTCAAGCATGTAAAGCACATACTGTACCAATGCTTTTGTTCTTTTGTTTGTTCCTTACAGTATGTTGAAGGCACTGGTAGGGAAGACTTACTGAATAATTGAGTTACAAAACCACAGACAAACAACTAATCATTAATTTCGGTATACTTGCAGGAGAACCTTGCTGTATGCTCTTTAAAGCATGCTACATTAGCTATACTACCAGCGAGTGTGTCATTTTGTGCCAAGTTTGGTGAGTAAGCGGCATGATGGATGGTCAGACGGACAGACAACTTTTCAGCTTTATATACACTAGCATTGGTAACTGCCCTACGTGCAGGACTCTTTCCACAGTAAAATTTTTGATGCTAGAAACAGACGAAGTGTTGAACACCATGTAGCTATGTATCATGCATGGCAATGGTACTTTTAGAAAGTGTGAGGTTATCTCTGCTGAAATTAATGATACAAATCGCCACAGCTGTTTGTCTGTGGTTTTGGCAGGAATGTAGCTTCAATTATTCAGTGAGTCTTCCATACCAGTGACTTCAACGTGCTGTAAAGAACAAACAAAAGCACTGGTACCTGCTTTACATGCAGGACAACTAATGTGACATAATAATACATTGGGAACCAGGTGTAACGATCAGTGTCCTATATTGTTGTGTAGCATGCATGTTGATAGTGCTTTAAACTACGTAATCCTCTTTAACTACATAAAGATCGTGCAGGGTTAGTTAAACTACATACAATAGGCAACTTGCATGATTGCATCATGAATTATGGGACACGCCCATTTATGGTATCACGTAAAATAAAACTCCATAGAAATGTATAGAAAATTATCACAGGTGTGTGCTTCCACAGCCATAAAGACTACATTCTAACGTATATTTTGATAAAATTTTGTATGGTTGGATCCAAGTTATCAGGCTAAACTGTGGTAAAAACTGCTCGCAAATCGCAGCAACTGAACTGGACTTATGGCAGTTGATAGCGGAAAAAAACGGTACTGCAGGGTCAATGAATACCACTGAAGAAGCTGTACTTAAAACTAAAGGCCAGAGGAGGATGTACATGCTTTGTACTGGATACTTGTTGTAGTTTTAGGAAAGATAAGTAACATTTTTCGCGCATGTTCATAAGAGACGAGACATTAACACATGGCTGTGATATCCTTTGGTTTTGAAGCACTTCTAGTGGTCTGTCGTCTTTTGATGAAATGTTTTGGCACTGTACACTATGAACAATGGCCGTAACAACTGCCAGCTACTTCAAATATAGTGCCAATCTTTGCCCCGGTTGCCTTACCTCCGCTATCAACTGCCATAAGTCCCATCCTGGTAAGTGATTCGTGAGCAGTTTTCACCACAGTGTAGCCTGGTGACTTGGCTCCAACCATATGAAATTTTATTGAAATATATGTTAGAATGTAGTCTTTATGGCTCTGGAAGCACGCCTGTAATAATTTCCAAAACATTTTTAGGGAGTTTTATTTTACATGATACCATAAATGGGCGTGTCCCGTAATGCGTGATGCAATCTTGCAAGTTGCCTATTGTATACCTACAAAACAGGCAGTGTACACATAGCACCGTTTCAGTTTCTACATGATGTTTATACCTTACTGTCAACAAAAATAAATGAATTTGTGCATAATTTAAGGAAAGCCAACTCATGTACAATTTGCAATTACAATTACTGCATGGCAGAACTTGTGCTATGCTATACACGTACTGTAGCTATACCTCTTGCCATATAAAACCCCACGCAGGTGATAAAACATCATTAATTTTAAATGTCCTATAATCATTAAGGTAATGTATGATCCTTTAAGCAGATCTAGAATGAAAGGTTGAAAGGGGATGTAAGCAGGATTAGTGAAATAGTCGTGCCAGGTCAAGCAATTGAGATTATCTGAATAAAATGTCATTACAGATTAAGTGTGAAAGAAGTTTTTACCTACACACTGGATGGACAAATATGTTGGCAATTCGCCTGCTCTACCATGGAAGTGCTATAAGAGTCCCTATTGTAAGGCAGTCTATGTGCCAATGCTGAAAAACTGTGAGCATAGGAGTTTCTAGATCAAAAAATTGCATGGAACAAAGAGGTGCATCAAAAAGGTCCCAAAAGTGAAAGCAAAAAAATAAAATAAGAAAGGATCAAAAAGGTCCCAGAAAGTGAAAAAAAGCTATAACCTAGGCTGAGATTGAATCCAGGTTGATTATGTATAGGTTAGGAAGTTAGGAATCCAAACTGAGGTTCTTTGTGAGTCTAGAAACCGAGTGAAGCGAGGTTTCTAAACCATGAAGGCATGATTCCTAACCGACTTAGGCAATGGTATTGTTTTGTATGGGTACATAGGAGGAATCATTGTGGGATTGGATACGTTGTTTTAAAATCATAATGCAATGTTAAAATACAGCAAATGTGGAAGACCGAACATGCAGCTAGTCTAAGAGATGGAGAAATCGAACCTTGCACCTTTTCGCTGCTTCCTTACTAGAGTAGTAGCTACTATAGTGAAATACATGGCTATGTGTCAACAAAGAAAGTTATGAGTTGTTGAGTGTTCGGGGAGTCACAGCAGTGTGAAGACCAGGTATATAGAAACTGTTACGGTTTGAAGATGATCTCTTGCAAAGGTTTGAGTGCCCGAATAATGATAGAACGATTTCGATTTTGGACACACCCACATTACAGATAACACGAAATAACCATTCCACAAGTATTAAGCTTACCCATCTAGATCTTTGCTAATAGTTTAATAGAAGATGAAACAGGCATAAAACACTTACGCACTATAAATGGAATTCTCTTTGATATCCCTGGATTTGTTCGTTCATCGTAACAAACCTAGCTACAACTTTAGATTCTGCATCCCATAATCGAAGTATTTTAGGGATGCCTATATAAGGAGTCCAGTGGTTACACTTGTATTGGCTTTGGTTGTTGGTCGCCCACTATACGTACAGTATGTTATTAGCCTAATTGTGCTAGGAAGACCATAGCAAATCAATGATCGAATGTGAGATTTGAGGTTTGAACATAGTTAGAAAGCAGGTTTCTAACCACTTTAGGGACCTGCTAGCAGGTCTCTTAGTGGTTTTTAAACATGCCAAAATCATGTTAATATGCATGATATTGAAACTATCGTGAAGTTACTGGTATCTGCCTAGCATAAGTGCTAAAATAAGTTGCGGCACCTAAATATGCTGCTAAAGGAAAGTGTTGATAGAGAAAATTAACATCTCAATTTCATTGCATGAAGGACAAAGATCAGCCTGATTGAAGATAAAAGGAAAGACAAGGTGCAGAGAGCATATGGCCCAAAAGGCACATCCCAATTGTGAGTTTGTTATTGTGACGTAAAGTCATGGCTGTTTGCTGCTTTGTTTGACTTCCAGCCTTGCAACTGTGGTCAGGCAGGCAGATGAAAATTTGAGTTAGTGTGATTATTTTAAAATTCTATATCCGGCCACTTGTGTTTTCTTGTTTTATTGCTGTATTTGATCATTTTGATGTCACATGGACTAATATTATTCCATTAAATAAACATCACATGACATCAAAATGAGCCTGGGACAAGAGGCTAAGTATATAAACAATTCATCATCTCTGAATTACAAGCTACAATCATTCAATGAAATGGCAGTAGAGTCCTGTGTTATACAATTCCTACTCACTCCTTAAATGAAGATCAGGGGCACTATTGCACAAACATAGCATTTGCTTTATGTACCAGGTGCTTTAGTAATGGATTCAGTTTAGTCTCTCTGAATTATAACAAATGTATGCTTTACATAGATTTAGTAACCGCTTAAACAGTGTGTGTTACATGTAACACTTAATGACTTGATCTTTTCTCCATTCCCTGTTCCATCAATGGTTTGCGCACCTTGGATGTACAGAACGAGATTAAAATGCGCTTGACAACTAAAACGTCATAGAATGAAATCTAGAATCCGACTGACTCAGATGTTTAATATCTTTGCTTGAATTGTGGCACAAGACTTCGACTCCATCTTAAATAATCAAAAACTTTGTGCTACGTCTGTCTACTGGAGGTGTGAAAAGAATTTCCAGGGATTTACCCTAAATGCATCATGTGTGTAGGATACGGCGTGGTTGATCACGAGACACACTTTATTCTAATTCATGCACAACATACATATATGTATATACACGCATACACAGCTACAATAATATGTACATGTAAGTATGTTCACGGCTAATGTTCATATGTCACATCTCCCCTCTTAAGCATTTGATTAATATCGAAGACGATCTGGGGGTTGGATAGATGTCCCTGTTTGCAAACGGGTGACAGGACGTGAATAGTTTGTTGTGGTAGGGGCATCAGCTGTTTCTGAAAGTTGTGCATCAGATCGAGTCCGCAGATGTGCTCGGTTTCTGCGTAGTTCTCCGGATGATGTTTCGACAATGTAGGAGCGGGGTGTGGAGGCTGGGCATGATATCTGTCCGGGTATTTGGGGTCCTGACTGTTTTCGGATTCCAACCCACACAGCCTGGTTTTCAGGCAGTTCTGGTAAAGTTCTTACTCTATGTCGTCTATTGTAATTCTCCTTTTGAGTCTGCTTGTACTGTTGGTCTAGTGGTCTGAAATTCTGAATATGCTCCCATTTGGGCACAAGATGGTTTTTTACTTGAGGAATGTCAGTTCTGATCTTCCTTCCCATTAGCAGTTCGGCTGGGCTTAGCCCACACCAGGGTAGGGGTGTTGCTCTGTAGCTGAGCAAAGCTCTGTAAGGATCAGTTGAATGTTCCAGTAATTTCTTCACAGTTCTCACCATTCTTTCTGCCAGTCCATTAGCCTGGGGGTAGTAGGGACTTGATGATATGTGATGAAATTCGTAGGTTTGTGCAAATTCCTTCATGTCTTCTGAGTCAAACTGGGGTCTGTTATCAGTGACCAGAGTAGCAGGAATCCCAAATCGTGCAAACATGGCCTTCAAGTTTGTTACAATGTTAGAAGAAGTGGTTGTGGTTAGCTTCTGTACTTCAACAAATCTAGAGAAGTAATCTGCAACTAGCAGGTAGTTTGTGCCTTTTAATTCAAAGAGATCTGCTGCGATGCGTTCCCATGGATAGCTTGGCAAGGGTGTAGTCATAAGTAGCTCTCTAGGTGGGGTTGTCAACTTTTGGCAGGTGGGGCACGAGTGTACAAAGTTATCTACTGCCTTGGAAACTCCAGGCCACCAAACAGAAGAAGTAACTTTCAGTCTGCATCGTTGTATGCCCTGATGGCCTTGGTGGATCTTCTCCAGGGTCTGCTGTCTCATACAAGGAGGTACAACAATGCGTGCTTGATACAGTAATAAAGCATCACTAAGTGTCAGGTTACCTTGGATACTCCAGTACTCTTTAAGTTCTCTATAAAGTTGGTTCCTGTTTGGCCATTCTGACTTGCAGAATTTAATTAACTTTGAACAGATCTGGTCGTTTGCTTGTGCTTGAGCATAGGCTTTCAAACTATCTGTGCTTGCTGGTCATCCACAAAGTGTTCTACTTCAGTGGAGGTAGTGATGTCTGCTTGTGTGGAATCTCGAAGAGGTGCTCTGGACAAGGTATCTTCTGTGTACAAGGACTTCCCTGGAACATGATGGATGGTATAGTGGAATCTCATTAGATGGAGTCTAAACCATAGCACTCTGGGGGGGGTAGCAAATCTAAGCTCTTTTGGCCCAAAAGGGGTATAAGTGGTTTGTGGTCAGTTTCTAATAGGACAAGTTTGCCGAGGGTATACTCAGAAAATTTTTATTGGCACTTCTCTGCATTTAGAGTGGTTCCAGCTGCTTTGATTCGATCCAACACAGTATGAAGTCTATGATCATGTTCTGCTGGGGTAGCTCCAAACACCAAAATGTCATCTATGTGGCATAGCACTCCTGGGAGACTAGAGAGGATGTCATTCATCTGGCGTTGAAATACTTCTGGAGCACTTGATATTCCAAAAGGTAATTTTTTGAAACAAAACCGTCCATACGGTGTGACAAATGTGGTCAATAGTCTTGAATCTTTGGCTAGAGGTATCTGCCAAATTCCGCTATTAGCACCCAGTTTACTGAACACCGTTGCACCTGTGAGTTGTACAAGGGTAGTGTCAACTTTTGGCATAGGGTGCACCTCACGTAAAACATTTTCGTTTAAATGTTTCATGTCTACACAGATTTGAACTGCCCCTGAAGCTTTAGGTACCACCACTATTGCAGCACACCATGGTGTGGGTTCAGTGACCCTGGAGATTACTCCCAAGTTTTCCATGCACTTTAACTCTGCCTGAACTTTTGGTCTAAGAGCAAGTGGAACGTTCCTGGGAGTACATAAAGCAAAGGGTTGGGCATTAGGCTTCAGTTGTATCTTATATTCATGTACAAATGTTCCCAGACCTGAAAATGTTGATGGGTACTTTGAAACAATAGTTTTATCAATAGACTCAACATGTGGCAATAAGTTCAATTCTTTTATAGCTGGGAACCCTAAAAGATTGTTCTTCAAGTTCTGTACAACATACACAGGTTGGGTACAGCTAGCTTCGTTGTATGTGAGATCAAGGGGTATCTTACCCAAAACTTTCAATTGGGTGCAGTCAGGGCCGCAGAGAGATGCATCAGACTGCTGTAAAGGCTTGGCCGGATCTAGACTGTTTCACGTTGCTTTTGCGATCACTGTGACTTCAGCACCAGTATCCACTTTGAATTTAGTTGTTTTGTCACCAATGCTTAATTGCACTTCCCAGAAATTATTTTGTCCATTCTCTACTGTATCAAGAAATTGCTCCAGTTGTGGTTGGCTTACTAGAGGCTGTTCATGTTGGATCGTTATCATTGCTACAGTGTTGGATAGGCACTGTAAGCTAAAATTCCCTTGTCTATTGCATCTGAAGCAGGTGGCATCTCTGGCTGGACATGATTGTCTGGGATGTGCTCCTGAGTAACATCTACGGCAATTACTGGAAGATGGTCTGGCTGAAGTTTGTTGTAGAGTTGGCAGTTTTCTTTTAATGGGCTTCTGTCTTACTGCATCCAGTGGGATTTCTTCTTTCATCTTAGGATTTTGTAGGAATTCTTGCTGGACTTTAACTGCTTCTTGCTGGCGAATTAATTTTTTCGCTTTATCAAGTGTAAGGTCTGATTCCAACTGCAGGCGCTCTGATAACGCGAGATCCTGGATTCTAACAACCAAGCGGTCACGGATTAGTTCCTCTTTCATAGATCTGAACTCACAATTATCCGCCAGCATGTGTACCTCTGTGATGAAGTGGTCTGCAGGTTTGTCTGGAAGTTGGTTACGCTGGTTAAATCGGGCACGCTCATATATCACGTTCTTTTTCACTTTGAAATATTTGTCAAATTCCTTGACAACCTTCTTGTATTTTGTTCTGTCATCCTCGGAGATACAAGTGGTGTCCAGAACTTCTTCGGCCTCTTCTCCCAGGCAGTACAAAAGGGTTCTGACTTGGTGCTGTTCGTCCTTTTCCACTAAACCTGATGCTTAGCGATATTGTTCAAACCACTGTTTCCACTTCGGCCATTCTTCACTTTTTGAGAACGAAAATGATGTTGGAGGTTGCAAGTTCATCACTCTGACACCATGTAGGATACAGCGTGGTTGATCACGAAACACACTTTATTCTAATTCACGCACAACATACATATATGTATATACATGCATACACAGCTACAATAATATGTAAGTAATAATAATAATAAGTATGTTCACGGCTAATGTCCATATGTCACAATGTGATCTTTATCAATTGGACTCGGGCCTTGTCATACTTGTTTGTACTCATCTCGACAATATGGTACATGTGTTTATATACCACAGATTGTCACACAGAGTACTGCCATGAATCTATTGTAGTGTTGGGCTAGCGACTTGTGATGGTTTAAGACGTCGTAGAACAAAATCTCTTACTAGTAGAATTAGACTGACTCAGATGTTTGATATCTATGTTTGCACTGTGGCACAGGAGTTCGACTTCATCTTAAAAATTCAAAAACTGTGTGTCACATGTGTCTACTGGAGGTGTGAAATGGACTTTTCAATGAATATCCCCTAATATATCACACAATCTCTATCAATTGCACTTCAGACCTTGTCATGCTTGTTTGTATTCATCTCAGCAACATTGTACGTGGACTATATACTATAGATTGTCACAGAGTTGTTTGTGTGCTGCCATGAATCTAGTGTAGCACAACCAGCATTGTGCTAGCTACTTGTGATGAGTTGATGATGGGCAGGCAAGGAACTTTGATGGTTGGGCAAATGCCCGCTCATGCCCACTCTTGGCTATGCCTATGTTTATAATGAACAAGGGAGGTGGTCATCTACACTTCAAGCAGTACTAGTGGACATTTAATTCCAACTTCAGTATGATACATTTGTCTTGTCAGACTAATCACAGGTTACTATAAAATTTGATTTATAACTGTTCTGAATCCATATGGATTTGAGTGTAACAGATTTATTAGAGTAACAGATTAATTAGAGTAGATAAAGTTACATTTTAAAAAAAATTGAGAATAGGGATCATTGAAAACCCAAGGATTGCTGGATTAAATCAAATCAAATGTAGCCACTATTCTCAATTTTATAGAACTCAGTTGCTAGTGTTAAATTAAGCAGAGTTAGAATATAAATATGTAGGTTTATTTGATGTAATTTATTGCAGCTATCCTTTCTTGTTTTTCGTATGTTTTTCATAGATCCCTATTCTTAGTTTTAAGTTTTTTAAGTAGAGGTGCACCAATATGGGATTTTACTGATATACCGATAATCGATATAATTAGCTTCAAAACTACTGATTCCGATACTGATATTCTTCAGTGTTGGGTTGCATTTGAACATAAAAGTTTTCAGTATGGACACACTGCAATCAAACGGTACGGTAGTACCATTTAAGTAGGGATCGCCCTGAAAATTTTGTGCACTGCCTAAAATTCTGCCTTTAAAAATCGTCCTAGAGACATTTTATGTGATAAAAATCACCTTTACGGAATAGTACTAGTCCATATAATACATAAAACAGCATTAAATATAGCAAAACACTTACAGGTGGCCGGATATAGAATTTTTAAAAAATTGCCAAAACTTGAATTTTAGTCTCACTGGCTTACTCACTGACCACAGTTGCAAGGCTAGTGGCCAAACGAAGCAGCGCACGGCCACCATTTTACGCCACAATAACAAACTCACCAGTAGGATGTGCCTTTTGTGGTTCCAACGAGTGTAGGCCCTCTTCTCCTTGTCTTTTCTTTTATCTTCAATCAGGCTGCTTGTCTTCTTCATCCAACAAAACCATATCAAGGCATTAATTTTCACTTTCTTTCAGCAACATACTGTATACATACGCTCAGAGCTGTATTTCAGAAGTGCTTCAGACCTGGCGCTACTATAAGACTAGATATGTGCAAGTTCGTGACTGGGATCCCATTTGCAATAGGTTCAGGAGTCAGGACCATGCCCAGCAATTAAAGATCTGGGTGGACTAATAGCGATAGAGTACGGAAACCACACCTCTTAACAATCTGGCTCTTTACTTAACAACGAACCAAATGACCTCACCCCTTATTGATCTAGGTATAGTTGCACACTTCTTGGCTGACTCGAGATATACTCTAATACGACAGTCACTAATACAATACTCTAATACAACAGTCATGTATAATATTCTAATAGAACAGTCACAAAGTTACATTGTACACTGTAGCTAGTTGTGCTACAACAAAAAGCTAAACAAACTAGTATTGTATGTTTTAAAATGAACTAGGAATGTATGTAACAAAAAAATGGTGAAACAAGAGATGAATGATGGTATTGCAACATAGCTTTGTGGGAAAGTCCCTACTGTGGCATATTAGCTATAAAATTATTTTGCTCAATGCCAAAGTAGGGACTTTCCCACTGAGCTGTGCTGTAATACCATCATTCATTGTTTCACTTCCCTACTTCATTTTTAAATTTACAATTTTTTTAAAAATACTAGTAAATGTTAAAATATTATGATTAAAAGGTGGTTGCCAAAAGGTTTTTGTAAAAACAAGAAGACATGTGAAAAATGTGCTATGAAAGCCTGACTTGGAATTGAACCTTGGTCACCATAAAACAGTTAGCCTAATTCTTTAGCCACAGTGTTACAAGATCAAGTATACAGAAAGCTGAGCAATTATAGTACTTAAGTGAAATATCTGCTTAAAAAGTCAACTGTTTACTGATACTGATATTACCAATATCGCAATATCAGTATAGATATCAATATTTATATCGGTGCACCTCTGCTTTTAAGGTTCAGCTGAATTGGTGTTGAAAAATGTTTTTTTCAAACAAGTCCATGAGCAGATTAAATGTTACCCTTTGTACTAAGGGAGCTGCTACCATCCATAAGAATTTCAGTATTATACAGTAAGCATTGTCTTTTAGCACTTTGTGGTATAAATACTGTGACTACAAATGATCACTGGTTGTGATGTGTGATAGCCACAGACCTGCATGTATACTAAAACCATAGATGAAGTAGGGATCACGAACGATAAAAGTAGTGAAATGAGATGAATGATGGTATTACAACATAGCTTGGTGGGGAAATCTCTTCATTGGCATATTATAACAATTATTTTGTTGAATGCCAAAGAAGGGATTTTCCCACCGAGCTATGATGTAATACCATCATTCATCTCTACTTTTTATTGCTTAGATTCCTGCTTTATTTTATATAATTTTTATGTTATAGGACACAGCTATACATGTATGACTGTTCTATTAGTGTATTAGAGTACAGTGTATCTCAAGTCAGCCTCTAGACTACCAAGACTGAATCACTTCTGTAGTATTACTATTAATAGAGGTTGTCCGTATGTCGTCACACTAAACATTTTCCGTATAACTACTTTGTGAATGCGTGAGGCAAGAGTGAGTTACAAGCCGAAGAACGCTAGTGAAAATAAGAAAGCTGTGGTGCATTTGTTATGTTATTCGTTGCTTAGTAACATCGCTTCGCAGCTGGTAGAAACATTGTATTAAACTCCAGCTGGTTGCTGGCTTGTATTGCTAAGTTAACCCAGTCCCTTTTATTCCCACTCTTCAAATTGCTATTACAATATAAGTAACTCACTGGGTGTAGCGATTTCCCCCCAAGTCTTTCTTCAATTTTGCAAAATCGCAAAAGTTTCATTTTCTCGTATGGGTCCCATTGATTTTTGCCTCAAAAACATGGTGTCTAGTATCCGTTACTGACTTAAAATTACGTTAACGGATAACCTCTATACAGCTAAACCAATGAGGTGTGGTCATCATGTTCTTGGTAAGAGGTGTGGTCTCCATGCTCGATTGGTATTTATCAACCAAAACTGTTAATGGGTGTAGTCTTGATCCTATTGTGAAGTTACAGGCATCTACCAGGTGTCTGGTATATTTACAGTAGCATAAGCACTTTAAATAATTTCGTGGCATCTAAATATGCTGCTCAAGGAATGAAAAATTAACACCTGGATATGGTTTCATTGCGTGAAGAAGATAATGACCAGCCTAATTAAAGATGAAAGGTCAAGGCACAGAGGACACACACTTGTTGTAACCCCAAAAGGTACATCCCACTGGTGAGTTTGTTGTGGCGTAAAATGGTGGTCGTATGCTGTTATGTTTTCTTGTGACTGTGGTCTGGCTGGCAGGCAGGCAGGCTGGCAGACGAAGGCTTGAGTTCAGGTGATTTTTAAAAACATTTTACTATTTTTTTGTTTTTAATGTTGCACTTGATGTTAGATGGACTAATACTATACCGTAAATGTGATTATCATCTTGTTAGAATGATTTTTAAGACAGCATTTTAGGTGGTATACAGGCGATTTCTACTTGAGCAATTACCATGCTGTTTGATTACTGTCAAATTAAGCAGCTTTTGCATGGCTATCTGATCTACTGGTTTGCTTCATCTCTATGTAGGCATGTGGCTATTATGCCAGAATATTGTAGTTTTAGAAATGAAAATATGAGGAGTAAAGCTGAAAATGTTCATTCTAGTACTTATTGTTTGTTAATAATTTTGTGGTTAGTGAAGAAAAATGAACAATCAGAAGGTATGTAGTTGGCGAGAAAGCATTAATTTTAGTCGATGAGAAGTCAGACTAAATCACCCTAATGTGCAGTAGAGCAGTGCAGTACTGCTCTACTACTTTGCTTGAAATTATTTTGGTGTAATAAAAGTAATGTAGTTTATTACTAAAATGACTTGTTGTTAGCAAATTGACAGTTTTACCATTCTACTACTGTATATTTTGCTGGAGAAAACTGCTAAATGTAGCAGAGGAAGTTCTGTATACAAGCTGCCGGAGGATGCCTACTGCCTATACTAGTATACTACGTACCTGTTATTAGTAGTGAAAGGAGTTAGGAATAATGCTAAAATGTTCAAGATAAGTTCTTAGAATAAAAGTAATATGTACAGTAGATCAAGCATTAAATGATTGATTACACTTTACTCTACTAGAACAGCCAAATTTGAGTAAAGAAAATCATAATCATAACTAGCGAGAAAACTTTTAGTTGATGAGAAAGTGTGTTTTTAGACTACATGTTTAGGAAATTCCTGATAGCAGTTGTGGTGCATGCCTAGACTGCACATGAGAAAATCACTGTATTTAGTACGAGTTATGTGTAAGGGTTCTGTGTTTATTAACTTGAGCTATGTAGCAAGTCCCTAGTGCAATAGTATTTTCAATGAAGAATTCCTATAGTACCTGTGTTATTAGAAGGTAGGTTTTGATGTTCTCACTTACTATGGTACAAGATATGCTGACTGTAGTAAATTTTCTGTTTGACTAAGGAGGGAGAGTATGGGTTGAAGTTGGCATGTTGGGTGACTTAGTTTTGTTTATATACGTTGTATACTCTGTAATAGGAAAAGGCAGTGCAGTCAGTTCGCACTTCTTTAAATGAAGAATCTGCTAGTATACAAGTAAAGCATCATGCTGAAGCAGATTTATTAGAAGACTTTCGGTAAGTTTGGTCTCTATTCTGCCTGGTTTAATTCTTCCCAGTATTGTATTTAACAGATAAATATGTTTCATATGTACCTTGTACAATATCATTTGCTTTGCAAACAATAGTGAACCTTCTGCATGCTATTTGTAGTTATGAATAGTTTTCTATGATGTCTGAAAGTTTGTGGGGTTACTATCTATGTAGAACAAGCTTAAGGAAAAATTAGGAATTTTAAGTTCGATTAAGGATCGTAGGGAAACAAGGGAGGTTGCCTACACCTGCAGATATTTAATCTCTTATTACTCCAAGACTAAGACTGAATTAGGGATTAAATGTTCACTATTATATCTGCAGGTGTAGGTGACCTCCCTTGTTTTACTACTTTTTTTTCCTATGATCCCTAATTGAGCTTAAAATTCCTATTTTTTCTTAAACTTGATTGTTTACTTTGTTTGAAACATTATTATGACTGGTGAACCCACTCATCTACCACATCAAAAGAAAAGATGGCGCCAGAATTAATGTTTTCGTCTGAGCACACGTCCTAGCTATTCAAACTGCTTCAAAAGTGCGGTGGTCACTATGCTTTGCTTTCAGTTACGTTCAGCCCATTACACAGCGCTACAGATGAAAAACAGTAGAAGAAGACTTCAAGAATTGCCTCTGCAGCAATCCAGTCACCACGAAAATATGAAGATTTGCATGTCCCAACTATCAATTACTGCCTCGAAAATGTAGCTACCATTACATTTTGCTTCAGTCCATTACAAAGCATCACAAACGAAGAACAATGTTAGAATCGTCTCTGCAATCAATCCAGTCACCACGGAAAATACGGACGATTCCCGTTTATAAACGTACTGTAGGGGAAGCCATGCATCGTGCTACAGCGAATCAACACCTTGGGTTGTCAGCAAAAAGGAATGGGACACGGCTTTCAGTTATGTTCAGCCCATTACACAGCGCTACAGATGAAAAACAGTAGAAGAAGACTTCAAGAATTGCCTCTGCAGCAATCCAGTCACCACGAAAATATGAAGATTTGCACATCCCAACTATCAATTACTGCCTCGAAAATGTAGCTACGATTACATTTCGCTTCAGTCCATTATAAAGCATCACAAACGAAGAACAATGTTAGAATCGTCTCTGCAATCAATCCAGTCACCACGGAAAATACGGACGATTCCCATTTACAAACGTATTGTAGGGGAAGCCATGCATCGTGCTACAGCGAATCAACACCTTGGGATGTCAGCAAAAAGGAATGGGACACGGATTTCAGTTACGTTCAGCCCATTACACAGCGCTACAGATGAAAAACAGTAGAAGAAGACTTCAAGAATTGCCTCTGCAGCAATCCAGTCACCACGAAAATATGAAGATTTGCACGTCCCAACTATCAATTACTGCCTCGAAAGTGTAGCGACCATTACGTTTTGCTTCAGTTCATTATAAAGCATCACAAATGAAGAACAGTGTTAGAATCGTCTCTGCAATCAATCCAGTCACCACGGAAAATACAGACGATTCCCGTTTACAAACGTACTGTAGGGGAAGCCATGCATCATGCTACAGCAAATCAACACCTTGGGTTGTCAGCAAAAAGGAATGGGACACGGTAAGTCCATGATGTGTACTTTGTACATACTGCAGTATACCAAAAGGCACGTCTTGGGACAAAGCGACG
The DNA here is from genome assembly GCF_963678975.1 of Dysidea avara. Taxonomy (NCBI): domain Eukaryota; kingdom Metazoa; phylum Porifera; class Demospongiae; order Dictyoceratida; family Dysideidae; genus Dysidea; species Dysidea avara. Next base: position 10,036,319 of record NC_089282.1, on the reverse strand, counting down.
TCGAACAGTGAAAAAATCAAGCCCATATTCTTAGCCGTTATTGAGTTACGCTTGCCTGCCTGAGAGAGGCAGGCAGTTTCATTAGAAAATTTCATTGAATAAAAGTTTTTTAAAATTTTGCAACAATTTATTGGAAACCTTTAGGATCGTACTGAAGGCACTTTTGGGCTTGGTTATACCTAACCAATACTGCCAGGGTGCCAGGATGGAGTTGTGAAGATGGTTTTTGGGTGACTGTTTTGGCTAGGAAAATCCAAATCTCCATGATCCCTAATATACAGTACTACTGTACTGTATGATAGAACTGTGTGCTGGACTTACTGTACTACGTAAGTAGTGTGGTCTAGTTTGTGGTTTATTCAAATATTACATGTTTTGTGCTTTATATATCTTTCTGCAGTACAGTACTTTTATTGTTTACTGTCACTAGTTTGAAGAAATCGAGTGCCCATAAGGTCAAGTTATGTTTGGCCGAAGGCATCAGTAATTTAGTAGAAACTTGTATATGTAGAATTAGTTGCACACAAAGCTGTGAGCAGGATGTCTTCGATCAGTACCCCCTTCTAAGATGCAGCTGAGCTTGACACTCCTCAAACTGAATGGGCCTTGAAGACAGGAGTATTTACACCAGCTTTCTCCAGGATTTCCTTCAACCAATGAGCCAGGCGTTGTGATCTTGTTGGACCATGGGGCTTAGTGTATGACAAGAATAGAGGTTGTAGCTCTCCCAGATCTTTGTTTCTCTATGGTAATGTAACTGCCTCATATCGCCTCAGGCATTTCACAGCACATACGTGGTTGTTGTTTTGGAAGGCACCAAACATCACCTGCTTGGGATGTTCTCTTCTTGTCTAGTGTGGGCATGGTTGAATACCACTCCTTCAGGCTGATAAATTCGGTATCACAAATCCAAGGCCTGGAACTCTGTGACCCTACTGGCTTCCACTAAGACCCTCCACTAAGACCATAAGCAAAGATGGTTTCTGGCTTAGTATCTTCAGAGACTAACCCTCATTTTCCCCCAAGTCCATGGAAAAATCTGACCACTACAGTGTATATCCACATCCCATCCCATGTGGTTGAGTACCTTGGTTGTGGAGGTCGTGAATTGTACATCCTCTAAGGAGTCTGGACACTAGTGGATGTTGTCCCATAGGAGTTCCTTCAATATGATCAAGGGTCGTTGCTATTGCAGACCGGACGACGTTAATTGATCGATACTGCGTACCATTCTTGCAAAAACTTGTCAGAAACTCGAGGAAGTACTGAACATGGCATGGAAGGAGATCAACTTGTTGTTTCGAACACCAGCTATCCCATTTCCTCCATGCACTCTGGTATGCTCTGTTATTTTCATTGCTCCATCCTGCTGCCAAGAGTCTAGAAGTTTCTGCAGAAATTCCTGCTGCTGGTTGCCTATGTTGGATAGTTTCCAAGAGGCTAGGCACAGTTGTCTTGCTACTACTAGAGGGTGCGGGTTGTTGGAGGAATCCATCAGCAGGTGTGAGTCTTTTGGAACGGTCTGGGGAAAATCGACAAGAAATTCCGGCAGGGCCGGGTACCATGATTAGGACCTCCTCACTGAGGCTTGATGCTCCCTCTTCTCTGACTTTCTTGAGGCATCTGCCGATTAGGCAAAATGGTGGGAAAGTATATCCTGTCTGTCCAGTTGGTCCACTGGGCATCCAATGCTATTGCATTGGAGTCCTGTCTCCAGCTCATGTATTGCTGCAACTAGGCATTGAGTTGTGAGGCACACAGGCCCACAGAGCATTTTCCCACACTACCATTATCTGCTGGAACACTTTTTGATCCAGTTGCTATTCTGCTGATGACTGAACTCTCCTGGACTCCCTGTCTGCTGTGCAGTTGTCCACACCAGACACACCACTGCCGCAGCTGGATTGCCAGTCTGCTCATTGCTGGGGATTGTGTTCCTCCCATGTGGTTCACATAGTACACAGCTGTCTGATAGTCCATGCGTAGATGGATGTGCATGTTCTCCTAGTCCATTGTGAATGCCTTCACTGCAAACATTTGCTGCTAGTAATTCCAGGTAGTTATGTGTTGTTCCCTCTCTGTCTGAGACCATGGACCCCCTGATTGTACACCCTTGCAGACGGCACCCCATCCCTGCTAGGATGCATAAGTCTCCATTGTTAGGTCTGGTTCCTGCATTAGGACACTCTTTCCATTCACCTGAGCCATTCTTGTGGACCAACTCCAGATGGGCTTCCCGACACTAGTTGGTCGAAAGCCTGAGACTGTTGAATAGTTCGGTTCTTCATAAATTGCAATTCCAGTAATAATGGGACCTGGTAAATGACTGGGAGAGTGGCTGTCATCTTCCCTATTAGCTTGGCCAATTCTCAAGCTGAAAGGGACTGTCACTGTTGAAAATCTCTGCATAACTTCACTAACTGTGACACCTTCTCCTCTGTTTGATCTTCACTTCCCTGGAATTGATCAGGGAACATGATCACCTGTGAAGGTGTCAGTTGTCACTTCTCTCGATTCACTACAAACCTTAAGGTTTCCATGAGTGCATTTATCTTCTGCAAGCATCCTCTCTCGTCTGCGCCATCACCAGCATATCGTCGAGGTACATAACTAACCAGACTCCCTGGTGACAGAATCATGCTAATACCGGCGTCAGTAGCTTGGTGAATACCCTGGGGGCACTGTATAAACCAAATAGTAGACACTGAAACTTGTACAGTCTGCTGCTCCAAGCAAACCGCAGGTACTTCCGATGGTCTTCCCAAATTGCCACTGACAGATAAGCATCCTTCAGGTCTATGGAAGCGGTCTCAGTATTTCTCTCAGCATGGCTAGGCTCAAAAATGCTTGGAATGCATTAATGAGAAATGGAGATAGTATAAACAAGTTATATTCCTCCTAGGAGGGATATAACTTGATATACTACCTCCATTTCATCTTGAAATGTGAGATTGTCAGGCCTGAGGTTGATCAGTGGCCTGAAGAAGCCGTCTTTCTTCGGTACTAGGAAAATCCTCTTGACAAACTGGCCAGGCCATTGATTGATGACTCAAATTGCTCCCTTGTCTAGTAATTTCTTCACCTCCTCTTCTACCAGCTCCTGGTTGTCCTTGGAAACCACTGTTAGTGGTTGGGATCTCTGAAGTGTGACTACCATCAACTCTAGCTTGTAACCCTTGTAGCAGTTGTTATCGCTTGCCAGCTCTTGATGCAATGAGGGCGTCGTCCCACCGGTGGGATGTGAGAAAGTGAAATAGAGGTAAAAATAGTTTTCATAAAACATTGGTCTTACATACATGATTGATTGTCCTAATTGTTCCATTTCTTTTCCTTCCCTTTTGATGTTGCTGGTGGTGCAGCTGGGGGCACTGAGACTTCCTGCCACTGTACTTTGCAAGGGTGCCCTTAATGTTTCAGGTCATTGGGATCCTGTGGTTGCTTTTTGTATGTTGCACTTCGTCCAGGTCTGGCCCCCATAACCTTTGCTAGGGCCTTCTCGTCCTCCAGCTTCTTAGTTGCTCTTTCTAGGAAGCCACCTCCAAATAACGTGGCATCCTCCTTCTTGTCCTCTGTCTGTTCCCGTATCAAGCTTATTGTAGAAGGGTTGATCCTTGACCATGCCACCTTCCTCCTTTCCCGAATACAAGGTTCCACCAAGTAGACAAGAACCCTTTGTATCACTGCTTGTGGGTCCACTTTCGCATTCGGGTCTGACAGATCAGACCACAAGCAGGAAAGTGGTCCTGCCATGTCCAACAACTGCTACTGCAGTGTATAGGGACCTCTCTGCACCATAGTGGGGATCCTTGCCGGTCTTCTTTATTTGATGAATTTTCATTTTCTCATCTAATTTGTGGGAAATCAATGCTTCACAGGAAGTCCTTTCTCTTTCTGGTTCCTGTTGAAATCTTCTCCAGGTATACCAGGTATTCTCATCAGTCACTGTAGGGTTAAAATTGATGGATTTCATCGCCTCTTCAGCACGCAACAGGCTCATAATGTTGTCCTCATCTTCACCCTCCTCGACCTGGCTTAGCAAACTTTCAGAACCAAGACCCATGAGTAGTCAGTGGTCCTAAATATGGTGGGAATGGCATGGCAAAGGGAAACTGTATCGAGAGCACTGGCCAAGGGCTGCAACTACGTATTAGTACTGCTACTCACCGAGGGGAACACAACAGTTCTTGTTCTACTTGTTTTCTGGTCGTTCACCACGTGGCTGCCTTCTCTCAGCCTCACTATCGTCTAGAAGTTCCAATACACGTTTCTCACATTCTGTCTGTTCGTTCCCAACTTGTTTTGCCGTTTGGTCTGTAATATTGTTCAACGCCATGACATGAGCTATCAACCGATTGCAGCAAAGAAAAAAAGCAAGGTCGGAGTGCATGCATGACCGGATATAGATCTATCTCCTTTCAGTAGTGTATTTTTTTAGAGTTACTAACTGCTGAATTATTGTGTAGTAAAAAAGAGAAATCAAGACTCACAGTAGTGAGTCGCGAGGCCAAGAAAAGCACAAAGTGCGCGCCCACAATAATAAACATGCGACCACTACTGTGAGTCGTTTACATGAGAGATCTATTATGCAATCTTTTAACATCCGCATGGCAAAATTTCAGCCTTACTAAAAGATTCCACCTCGAAACCAGTGGGAATGTAACCTTTGTATAATGAATAACTACCACACGAAAAGTGAGGCGAATTGTTGGAGTAGTTTGTTCCGTCGCCCACCCATTTACAGTGCATTAATTAAATTTTTTATTCAAATGTGCATCGTTCTTTTTTTCATTTTCTTCATCATCGCATCCCATTGGGGCGATTTTCTTTCAACCATGGAGTCATATTGTAAAAAGGCTGCGGCTATCAGGGGCTTTTTACACAATGTATCTGTACATTTAATTTTGCTAAAAGTTGTTTGTTAGTTTATGAGATCGCTTTTGTGCTCTTTGAAGATTCAAACTTGCCGCCATGACATCGAGGTGTGAGGCGCCCGCTTCAATTCCCAAGCAGCGTGGAAGTGGGTAAGGTGGGCAAGCCATAGAGAGCTGGCTGATTTGATGGACACTGTGCTGTCAACTTCGGGTTTAATTGTGAGTCTAGTCACTGATTTGTTTTAAATTCGCCACGGTATGCCTCCACTGACTCGTTATAGCGTTACTCCCCCATGCAGGTCCGTACCGGCATATAGCTGTTTCATACACGCTGTAGTGTTAGGATACAGTTGAAGTAATTTACTGCTACATTACCCGTGCACGTCTCTAATCCTGCCCCAGCCATTCAGTGCCAGTGAAACTTCAGTGTTCACTAAAAGCCAGCATCAGCGCATCACCTTTCAGTCACAGCACTTGTTAGATTCTCATGCAACCACCCACAATTATAGAAATGATAGCATGAATATACTGTAATAGTAAACATTTACATTATGATGATCCCATAAATAAAAATCAATGACTACAATAGCACAAGAAGCCAGATACACTAGTGTTTGGCTATGAAGTCCACCAGTGGGGTCTTGGTTAGGGCTGAGCAATAGTATCGATAGTGCGATATATCGCGATAATAAATCACTATCGTTATCGCGATAGTAGGGATATCACTATCGTGATAGTTATGATAAGCTCAGATCTGCATTAAAATGGTATTAACAACCCTTCTATACTGTTTTACAGTTGGTATTACCAGCTTTCTTACAAAGGAGTGGCCTGTAAAAGCTTTACCAAAAGTCCGTATTCATCAGCCGCTCACGCAAATGTCCTGTGCATGCAAAATAACTTTCTATATGACTGCAAATCATAGCTATACAACTAAGACTTTGTTAAGAGCAAAGTGTTTCATAAACTATCGGGATAGTATTCACTATCGCGATATTTAATGAGTAACTATCGTGATAGTAAAATTTTTACTATCGCTCAGCGCTAGTCTTGGTACCACATGTTAATTTTTCTTCACCATTTGCATGATTTATCTATTGACCATAAATTCACCCGCCAACAGTCACAACATCAGTATCCACCCTGCACATACAGAAAGGGATACAGTAGCTATTGTGGTAAGGCACAGCTAACTAAAAACATGTAATCATATAGTCAGACTATATGTATAGTGTGTGTGTAGCATATGTGTGTACGTACATATTGTGATTCAAGCTGAGTATGTGTCTGGGCCAGTTCTTCAAATCCAGGACCCTGCCATTGTCCCACAACTAATATGCACTACACACATACACCAACATTCCAATTATACTCACCACATGTTGTAGTTGGACTTCAACCAGTTTACTTTACAAAAGTCTTTATGGTCAGGAGATCCTATGTAGGTTCCTTGGGTTGATCAGATTGAGGCAGGTCTTGTATGGGAGGAGACAGCAGATAAAACAGTGTGACTAACACCTATACAACATGAGCATCACATCATTTTATATACATTAAAGTGCATAGCCATTCCCAAGATGTATTATTCAGCATACTGAAGCTGGTAGTAGTTGATGACCAATTTTGTAATATATTACTTGACTTGTTTTTTGGTTCTCACCTATGCTACATTGTTGACATAACAATTTTTGTTGCTATGAGACATATAAACTAGGAGGGACTAACGGTTATAGCATAATGGTGAACAAGTTACAACAACAAAGGAAATTTTATAACCAGCACTGATCTAGTTGATAGATAAAGATAGAAGACAATTAGTAGTTTCTCTAGTCCTTGTTTGAGAATAAGCACATTATATAGCTGCTATAAGCACAACAAAAGCAAGACAGCCTAAATTTTAACACAAGGTTTATGATGCAAGCTCAATATGCACCTACCAATGTGTTGCCCCACCACCCCCTTGGATGTAAGTGGGGCTTTACAAGGGGAATTGACATGAAACTGCTGCCCCACTATGGGGGACAATCATTCATTAAGCACCCAAGTATTTTTTCTACGCTATGTCAAATCCCGAGTAAATCCCCACGTTGGAACTGGAGCCAATGGGTGAGGATTTGACTTGTTCGCGGTCTGAACCACACAGCTGCTAGAACAAGCCAGCTGCAAGGATCTGGCCTACAAAAGCATGGATATATAATCCCAGGAAGCTACTATGGCGTGGGGGATTCCTTTCTAAAATTACGACGGTAGTTATATATCCGTTTACAATGACTTATACACGAACTTACTCGGCAATTCGCTGGGAGAATAGTGTGATGCATTCAGCGCCTTCATGTCCATTCCGAGGCATACTGTACATTCAGCAACAACTCGCAGCTGATTCGCCTCCACTTGTTACGCACAGAGGCTAGTTATATCACCAACCCATCGCTTCAGGAAGAACCATTAAGATGGTAGCCTCGAATTTGTCACTATCCCCCGTTCTTATTTTCATGTGAAACATCATGCAAAATATCACGTGAGTCCTTGAGGAAAATTTTGAACGGTTTGAATGAGTTTTCTCTTTGCAAGTCACTTTTAGTAATGCTTCTAAACACTGAACTTGGAGCTTTTGCTACTGATTTAGCTAGCTAATCTGATACTGAAGCTGTTATTATGTATGCATGCATGCATGTAGTGTCTCCTATATAATAGCCAATCTTTAGTAACTGTATGTTCTCCTTTCAACAAAAAGTATTGATATCCTGTGTCAAAAACAGCCCAGCTGTAAAAAAGGGCTCGGCCAAGAATGCACAAGTCATTTTCATGGAGTAACTACAACCAAAAGACATGATATCAAAATCTGGCCAAGAAAGCATTTACAGTATAGGCGCTTTTATGCATTTGTTTTCTATATGCTTCACATTATCACATCCAGCTAGCTGTACATGTGTGCTTGCAATATAAACAATACTACTGAGACGATAAAAGATGATTACACTGCATTGTTGCCAAAATTAATTTAACTAAAAATTTACAATTGGTTTCTATTTGGCCATCTTTTTGCACTGTATATTAATTTAAAAATAAAAAGATGGCCAAGTAGAAACCAATTGTAAATTTTTAGTTAAATTAATTTTGGTAACAATGCAGTGTAATCATCTTTTATCGTCTCAGTAGTATTGTTTATATTGCAAGCACACATGTACAGCTAGCTGGATGTGATAATGTGAAGCATATAGAAAACGAATGCATAAAAGTGCCTATACTGTAAATGCTTTCTTGGCCAGATTTTGATATCATGTCTTTTGGTTGTAGTTACTCCATGAACATGTACTTGTGCATTCTTGGCCTTGCCTTTTTTTTACAGCTGGGCTGTTTTTGGCACAGGTACCAGTTTTACATGCAGTGATTTTCTCATGAAATATAATTCATGGGTAGCTTGGTAATGGCTTCAAATCATGAATAGTGTCTGTAGTGAGTGGATTGATTGCAGAGGTGCTTCTAGTACTGTTTTTAGCTTTTAACACTATAATATGTGACCTAATTTTATAAAACCGTCAATATCCGCACAATTTTCAAAATGCATTTATTTGTTCTTTGTTTTCTACAGGGACAGAGGAATGGGCTAGCTAAGTTTCAGCTTCCTAAGTTAAGCAGCGTTGGAAATACAGCACTAGACAGCCGGACGAGCAAATAAATTGATATGTACAGAAGCTATCGAGAAAAGAATCTACAGGCGCTTACATAAACCATAATAACTTACTGATACAACGGCGTACGGAATTGAATCTTAGCTCATTGTGTTCGCCATGAATTTGTGCATCCACCAAGGTATAGGTTTTCCCCAGGCATGCTTCTGTGTTCAAGAAGGAAGGCAAATTCACTGAAAAACGATTGTCAGTAAATTCTTTCGTCACTGCTATGTAAACAAACGTCTGTAACTTTGAAATCCTTTCGTGTATGGAGATGAAACAAAGATTTTTGTACTTTTATGAACAGGCGAACACGAAGATACCCAGGATTTATCCATTGGAGGCTTAATTCGCCCACCAGTGAGGCGATAAAAACTTGCGTAATTTTTTTTCTGTAGTTTGCATTTTTTACCCATAGTTTTTAAATGCGTTTTATTACGAAAGTACTATTGTGCGTATATCGACGGTTTTCCAAAATTCGGTCACATATTATACAGTAACTGGTGGAACATTGCTGAAAATGAATCAGATTTACCACTTAGTAATTGATAGTCGGGTCATATGTTTAGTCACACAGTTACTTCCATATGTTTAGCACTAATTTTATTTGATCGATGTGGTTTGCATTGGTTCACCAGTCATGAATTATGCTGCAAATAAACAAGGGTAAGGAAAAAATTAAAATGAGTGGGGATCTTAGAAATGAAAAGAAGCCATGAAAGAAGTGAGCATCTGCAGGACATTAATGATTTTAATTCATAGTTTATATTATTGACAAGCTATCTAGAAATTATCTTTGTAGCTGAATGTGTTGGCAACCTGCTCCCTTGTTTTGTGCCTTTTATTTATATAGGATGCCTACTTAAATGTAAAAAAATGAAAATACAGAAATGAAACAAGAGTGGTCATCTACACCTATAGCTATTCTATAGTATGTTCACGTTGAGCTGAACCCTCAAAAACGTTTAATAACTCATGGATGCAATTACACACTATCTTGAAATTTGGCTCATTTGTAGTACTGCTTGACCCACTAAAAATCTTGTTGTTCAAATGTTAGACGTAATATTTACGGTCAATCAAAATTTTCACAATACATTTCCTATGGGAAGCCATATAAGTACAGTGCCCAATACAGCCCTTTCCCAAACTTGTAATGGAACCAAACCGTACGTGTCTGTTGTTGACACCTTTGCTGTTACCAATAATCATCTGGTTGGCTGAAATGTTAACTCTGTTGAGAAAAAATCCACTATTAATTTTTAACTGTTTTTCAGGATTCAGCTCAACGTGAACATACTATAATGCACATGTAATTCTGACGTATTTTTGTTGTATATCTTGTCAATAGCATGGCCGTATGGCTTGGCTTGCATAGACAGAGCCGGAAAACAATGAGTGTTTATAACTACAAGTTTATAGGCTGCCTTTTTACTTTTGGAAGCACCTCTAAAATTAATCCACAGAAATTAAGTATCGTAAAGCCATGATGCATTACTGTCAATCAATACGTACATGGTATAGTAAATAGAACACAAAGGAGGACAAAGTTGTGTAAGTCCATGAAAAATGCATTTTAGTTTCTGCGGTTTATGAAAAGGCACATCATAGGCTAAAGCAATGATGTTGAACAGTGAAGAGATCAAGCCCATAACCTTAACCATATAGTTACGCAGTTTGTTAGTCAGTACTGTAGATTTCATAGAAACCAGAGTCGTAGCCAGGATTTTCTTAAAGGAGTTCGAATTTGAACTACTGCAAATCATCGAGATGTCTATTGCATCACGTGATCAATTGCACATGGTGGAAAGGGCGAAGGATGGTTGAGACATACCTATTACAAGACAGCAGTTGCAAAATCTGAGTGGTCGTTTTATACATGTGTCAGGTTAGCACAAACTATGAATAGTTGATCAAGACACACAATAGTGTGTCGTGCGGCCCAAGAAGCCGGCGCGCCACACTGTGGGTATATTGACAGGAAGAAAAATATCATCTTCACACTTTTGTATCTTGGTGATCCCTTATCCGATTGGAACCAAATTTTCTACAGAGTTTCCCACCAGCCAGGGGAGTCTACATATCAAATTTGAAGAAAATCGTTCCAGCTATTTCTGAGATACGAGCTGCCAAATTTCGATTTTGTTCCTCATTTTTTTTTCTTCTTCGTGTTTTTAGCACACTTGCAAAAATTGCTATAAAACTCAAATGCGTACTCTGATCACATTGAAATTTGGCACTCAGAAAAGGAGTTCAAAGGCGAATCCTAGCATCAAATTTGGTGCAAATCTGATGAATGGTTCAGAGTTATGACCGATTATTCACGTAAAACAAGACCGATTTGTTGTCACGCCTACAGGGTAAACCGCTTCATTAAATGAGTTGAAAATTGCTATGTAGATGGAGTAACCATCATAGGAGTACCTTTTGGTGGTTTGAAAAGATTCGAGATAAAGACCATTGAGATATGGCACAAAATCCAACCTGTGGCACAATTATGCGATTGATTTTTATGAATAAAAGTATTAGTTTTTACGCCTACTAGGCAAACCGCTTAGAGCAATGAGCTGAAAATCGGTGTATAGCTGGAATAATCTTCATAGAAAGTCCTTGCAGTAGTACAGAAGGATCGGATTACAAACCACTGAGTTATGATTCGAAAGCCAACTCCGTGTGGCAAATGCGAGATCGACATACTCTAATAGAACAGTCACCCTAATAGAACATTCCGCTAATTTATTTACTCCATTATAGAATTCCATTACATTACAAGTTATTCTGTAGGGAGTTCAGCTACAAACAGTTAATCTTATAGACAGTTTAACAAGAAGCAAGTCACCCTATAAGAGTTCAGCTACAAATATATAGCTGTAGTGATTCAGAACATTAGAAGCCACACTGAAGAGAGTTCAGCTATAAACAAGTCATGCACCCTGTAGAGAGTTCAGCTACAAACAATTTACTCTGTAGAAGTTCTGCTACAAACAAGTCTTCATTCAGAGAGTTTAACAACCAAAATCCACCATGTAAAGACTTCAGCTAGACTAACAAGTTACTCTGTAGAGAGATCAGCTAGAAATAAGAGAGAGCTCAGCTAGAAAACGTCACCTTGTAGAGAGTTCAGCTACAAACAAATCACACTGTAGAGAGATCAGATAGAAGAAGTCACCTTGTAGAGGGTTCAGCTGTGAAGTGATCACCCTAGAGAGAGTTCAGCTAGAAAAATTCACCCTGTAGAGAGTTCAGCTACATAGAAACAATCCTATAGAAAGTTTAGGTAGAAACAACTCACCTGTAGAGACATCAGCTCCAAAGAAACCATCCTGTAGAGAGTTCAGCTACAAACAAATCACCCTACAGTGAGTTTGGCTACAAAAAATCACCCTGTAGAGTGTACAACTAGACACTAGTCACCCAGTAGAGACATCCGATAAAAGAAGTTACTTTGTAGAGAGATCGGCTTTTATTCAGCTACATATAAATCACCCTGTAGAAAGATCAGCTAGAAGAAGTTACTGTGTAGAGAGTTCAGCTATAAAGAAACCATCAAGTAAAAAGTTCGGCTACAAACAAGTTATCATGTAGAGAGATCAGCTAGAAGATGTTACCTTGTAGAGAGTTTAGCTACAAACAAATCACCCTGTAGAGATATCAGCTAGAAGAAGTTACCTTGTACAGAATTCAGCTACAAAGAAACCATCATGTAGAGAGCTCAGCTAAAAACAAATCAACCAGTAGAAACTTCAGCTACAACCAAATCACCCTGTAGAGAGTTCAACTATAAAAAATCACCCTGTAGAGAAATCATCTAGACAAATTAACCTTGTAGAGAGTTCAGCTACAAAGAAATAGCACTGTAAAGAGTTCAGCTATAAATGAATCACCCTGTTGAGAGATCAGCTCTACAACCAAATCATCCTGTAGAGAGATAAGTTAGACAAAGTAACCCTATAGAGAGTTCAGCTACTGTACAACCAAATTACCCTGTAGCGAGTTCAGCTACAAGCAAATCACTCTGTAGAAAGATCAACTACAAACAAATCACCCTGCAGAGCGTTCAGGTACAAACAAATCACCCTGTAGAGAGTTCAGCTACAAAAAAAATCACCCTGTAGAGAGTTCAGCTACAAGCAAATCACCCTGTAGAGAGTTCAACTACAAAAAAAACCCACCCTGTAGAGAGTTCAGCTACAAACAAATCACCCTGTAGAGAGATCAACTAAAAACAAATCACTCTGTAGCAGTGTACAATATTAAGGGAAAATTATTGCTCGGACAGAATGGCCAATCAAAAGTAAATTTGATTAGCCATTTCTGAAATTGCATGGCCATAAGATAGATAACATCCTGGTCTGTAAAGCACACCCCAAAGTGCAAAGCACAAGCCTTTTAGGGGGGTCTGCGTGTATGCCCCTCCCCCCCCCCTCCCAGGAAATTTTTGAAAATTGGTTACTCTAAGATTGAATCTGAGACCACTTTCAGCTACTTATCACTGAACTTTATGCATATGAATTTTACAGAGAATTAATTGTGTGTATTAGTATTGCATGTACAAAATTTGTATTGCTGCATACATATTTTACAACAAAAAAAAAAACTGTGAATTATAGCCAGTTCGTAGACTTAGCTGGGCTAAATGCTTTGTTATAAATAGTGTTGAGTAAGCACAGATAAATTATAACTATTGAACTAGCTATTGCTAAAGTTTCTCTTGTTAATAGCAATAGACCAAAACTTACTCTCGAACTTGCCGTGTGCAGAACACTTTTATCACCTGACTTTCATTCCACTCTCTCCAACCAGAGCATTCTCTACACATTCTAACCACGAAGTGGCCATCTTATACTTAATATTGTACCTCCACTTCACAAACATTACTTTCTTTCTTCTCCTGGAAAGTGCCACTTGTGTAGTCAGTGTAGTGATCGCTTCTTCACAACATAAACTGTAACCCACAATCTATAATTGAGATAAACACGAGGTGCAGTGCTCTAGCTTATATGTATATAATTGTATAATCACTGATAAAATCAAAAATAGTTGAAGTGTTTAAAATCTACTTTGTCTTATTATTCTTCCTGAGGCAAAGAAAAGGATAGGTTGCAAAAGCCCCAATGCAATGCGTCCCTCAAGAGTAATATAGGGGAGCACAAGTGTGCAAGTAGCTACTGGAGAGCTCCAGTTCTATAAAATTTGATGTGATTTTTAATTTTAAATAAAATTCTGCCTCTGAAAGGGGGTTCGTCCTAACCCCCTGGCTACTCCTTTGGAAGGGTTTGTTGCTCTGAAGATATTCTTGGGTTTGCATGGTGATCCTAACCAATACTGACAAACTTTTATGAAGGAAAATGAGGCTGGTACAGTGAGGAAACAATGGCAACAGTGATACCAGTAAAATTAATTATTTTTTTGAATGTGTATCAATTAAATCAAAGGTCACATCGCTTTTTAATAAATTTAATTTTCTGAAAAGCAATATTCATTTCAGTGAGTGTACCTACATACATGTATGTATGTTATTATGTTGTTATAAATAACCAGCACAAGAAGTACTACTGCACTTACTAAGGGAATAATAGCATTCCCATTGCAAATGTGGAGGTCAGTACAATAAACTATGGATACACCACCTAAAAATTTACACCTTCACAGTAGTATAATAGTAATAGTAATAGTAAAGGCTTTACAGTTCAACACAATAGGGTACAATTACAGTATTAATTATTAGTTACTTAAGTTACACTGATGGTCTAACTATTTGTATTAAAATTAGGGGTAGTAGCAATTTTACAACAATTATAGCAAGGGCAGCGGAAGTGATATGTACATGAATTGTTAGGGTTAAAGTGTTCAGCAAAATGGTTCCAGAGGTGATCGTAAATCAGTGACTTGATTGTGTTGAGGTGTAGATCAATGTTGATTGGGGAGAGAGCATTCCAAAGTCTAGGGAGTCGATTAAAATAATTACGAGTTTTATTGTTGTGTTAGCAATTATTTATAGAAAGAAATAGGACATTAAAGAGGATAAAGGTAAGCTGCTGCAGGTAAAAGTTACATCTCAGGTCTAACTGATGTTAATTCATAACCATACAAAGGATAGCCATGCATACAATCGTATTATGTTTACTTCAGTTAGTTGAAACTGTGTGTGTTTGGTTGCTATGAGCACATATTTTGACCTGGTTATACCTAACAAATACACTTCCAATTCAAGTTGTTGTGAAAGAAAAGTAAGGCTGGTTTTTTGGGTGATATTTTCTGATACTACAGTACTGTCCTAATGCTTTACAACTGATATTACTTATCAACGTGTGAATAGGCTGTGTTGTACAGTAGGTGAAGTTTACATTTTGGTTTTTTATGATCATAAAATAATCATAATGTGATCAGCATTTTAATTTTAAACATCATTTTAATTAATAATCATAATTTTTGTAGCATCACAAATTTTTTTTGATAGTGATTACACAATAATGCGATCATTTTAAAAATACTTGTAATTACTCTTTTTACTAATGTTTTATATAAAACGGTGGTGAAGTAAATTTATTTTTGGATCCTATTGTAATAATTTAAAAAAATAATGAAATGTAAACTTTTCATATCACCTACTGTATGTTGCTGTAGTTGCGTCCTGATAAGTTTGTGTTTCTTAATGAAAACTACTATAAACTATATTTATTAAGTTCACACTGTAGTTTGTTATTGTACATATGTAATATATACTTTAGGCTGTTTTCAAAGCAGCGTTCTGCTATTGAAAAGGAATATGGCCAGGTATGTTGTGTCCTGTGTATGTACAGTAGTGATAGCACAATAATCACGATGCGTGATATAAATTGTGGTGATACAATGCAATAGTGCAATGCTTATATTGTGATATCATGCAGTACAGTGGCACTGTATATTAATGATCAGGCTTTTTCCTGTCAAGATTGCAAAGCAAACCTCAATTTCCCTTCATGACAGCTTGGCAGCATTGGTTAGTCACAGCCAAGCTGAAAAATGTCTTCAGATCAACCCCAAACCCTGCCAAAAAGCTTCTATGGAATTTTAAAAGTTTTCTATTCAATCCATTATGTAAGAAGGTTGCCTTTGCGCATTGTTTTCAGCTATGCTCCGCCCATTTCATAGCATTACAAATGAATAACAGTAAGATCAGTGTGGTATGCACAGTACGATACAGTATGATCATACAAGGTGTGTGTGAAGAACAGTACGTATGAACAGCATGTATGAAGAACAGTACAATCTGCTATCAATCCAGTCATAAAAAGGGTACATATGTAAGAACAGTATGTATGAAGAACAGTATGATCAGCAATCAATCCAGTCACTGGAAAATATGGGAGATAAGCACTAAAGTCGCATCAAGCTATCGTGAATCAACACCTTACGTAAAGAACTAGAATGCAAAGGAGAACAAAGGCAAGTCCATTATGCATGTATTGTACTGTACATTCTGTGGTTGTGGAACAAAGAATCGTCGAACAGTAAAGAAATGAAGTCTGTAGCCTTATCCATTGTCAAGTTATGCTTAGTGAGAGTCATTGGTTAGTTAATTAGTTAGTCTACATAAAATTCTTTTATTGGCTTAAATAAGCAAATAGAAGGAATAATTACAATTTTTCAGTTGGATTAGGGATCAAAGAAAAAAGTGGTGAAACAAGGAAGGTTGCTTATACCTACATATGTACTAGTGGACATTTAATCCCTAATTCTGTCATGGAAAAAGACAGAAGTTTAGGGATTTAATGTCCACTAATGTATCTGCAGGTATAAGCAACCTTCCTTGTTTCATTGCTTTTTAGCTATTCCTTTGTTTTACTACTTTTTTTGAACTCTAATCCAATTTAAAATTCCTAATTTTTCCTTCGACGTACTTGTAATACGGAATTTAATCAATTGTGCACCAGAACTCTAAGATAAAAATTTCTGACTCTGGGAAGAAGGAGTTAAACCAAACCATCTGTAGCCTCCTTTGGCTATACCCTTGATATGTTCAAAAAATTAATAACATGTACATACATATAGCTGTATTTCAATATTGCTGTTTGTGTTTGCAATTAGTTTTGTTTTTTTGGTACAGTTCAATACAGTATTAGGGCTAAAACGAATATACCAAATATTCGAATTCGTATTCGATTCGACTTCGTTCGAAGGAATTATTGAATTCGAAACTTCGAAATTACAGTAAAGATGGCGGACACTAGTAATGAGGAATCTTTGTCAGTCTTTACAACATCAGATACTGGACTAGAGATGTACCAATAATCGGATTGGTAATCGCGAGGGTGATCAGATCGCGATTGGTTGCAGATTTTCCTTCCATATTCAGTAATAATGGGCACAAACGCTGTATGAATCTATTAGTTTGCATGGCCAGCTATCAAAAGCCTTTTTACTCGCTACAAACAAACAGAAAGCCTCTCTACACTATTCTATAAAACGCTAAGTTACGAGAAGCCATACTACTGCGCGTGTGAGTACTGCTATTAGTGTTAAAGTATTCTTACCCAGAACAGTAGCTGTTAGCTGCACTTTAAGAATAAAAAACTGCACTACAGGAAAACTAAAGTGATCACCTGTGTATTACAGCCATCTTGGTAACTAATCAAAATACGGAGTAATCCGGACAAGGGAGCATGTATCATTGTAAAATATTTGTGGTGCCTAATTGTCTGGGTTGTGTAATAGAGGCCACACCACCATAAGTAGTTGTGCAATATAGTAAAGTTACATTTCTCAATGCTACAAATCATTAGAATATACATCTTGTAGTAGCTACACCTGTAGTTCTATTTGATTTATGAATATACAGTAATTTAATCGGTATATAATCAGTATCAGCTCTTTTAGGTACACATTAATCAGATATCAATACAGCTGAAAAATCTTTATCGGTACACCTCTAGTAGCTACATCATTAGACACTTTTACTTCATTTCAAAAGCTGCCTATATACTGTATCAAATTTTAATGGTGTTTTACAAATGAATACAAATAATAAGAAATAACACATATACACTGTATCTCAGTGTTACACTAAATATAGAATATTCTATTATTCGTTCTTGACTAAAAATATTCGTTCTCTTTCATTTAGAATATTCGTTTTAGCCCTATGTAACAGTATATAAACGTGTGTGCTGTATGTACTTTGCTAGGCTCTGCAAAAACTGTCTCAGCAGTTTCTTACAAAGCGTAAATTTGGAGAACCACCTGTGATAGATGGTATTGATCGAGCTCAAAATAGGTATGGTACATTAGATGCTGTATTATAGTGGAGCCTTGATTATCCGATCACCAGTTAACCAAACTCTCAATTATTCGAACACCAAATTGACTGCTCATTAGAGTATTTTGTCAAAAAGTGTATGCTTTATTAGGGCAGTTGAGCAAAGCTCTATATATGTAAATGTATGGAAGTTCGATTTTACTTACTATTTGATTATATAAACACCCTTTTCCCCCTTTTAGTTCAGATAATCCAGGTTCCACTGTATTATAATTTATATAATTGAAATCCTCCCTATTGGCATTCTGTGTGTTAGCCTGAGCAATAGTATGAAACAGATTGTAGTACCATTTAGTAGAGTTCTCTCCATTCCTTTACCAGTGTTACACCTGTAGCTCCATCACTCCAACCACGTAGAATAACCTGTTGACTTTCTGCACCCTGGTATAACCACGTGATCTCGAGTCTGAAATTCACAATCCAATAAAATGAACAGTGGCCTGTCACTGTTATACGTATACCATCATACCATAGAAATACTGTTTGCAACAAAATGTACCTTTGAGAAATAGTCTTAGTGCATCTGTAGCATCATTAATTCAGTATTAGAAGAAAGAAAACGGAAATATATGAATTGTAATTATTGCCATAACCTAATATTTGATCTGCTACAGTAGCTTGTCTATATTCTTGCCTGCCTGCCTTTCTGCCTGTCTGCCTGCCTTACCACAATTGCAAGGCTGGAGACCAAAATGAAGCAGTGCACAGCCACCATTTCAATTTTATCTCTGCAACATGTGCCTGTTCTTCTTCCAATGAGTGTCTGCCATTTGCTCTTTTCCTTTTACATAACCGTCATGCAAGGAAGCCATATTGAAGGAGTTAATTTTCCATATTGAAACTTTTCTTGTTGGTGATGTGTGACAGTAATTTGTAGCTTTTACCACATTACAACAGATTATCAGATAAAATGATTGCATTGTTACCACGCCCCTTAAGTGAGCAGGACATGCCACCACACCCTGAAACAACAGAGTTTTGTGACCATGCTCCTTAATGATATAGATGCAATCATCTACAGTTTTTGTTGTAGAAATCAAGACATTGAAACCACACCTCTTGATCTATTGCAAAGCTTACTTGAGATAGGCATGGAGATTGAGTTACAGTACTCTAATAAAGCAGTCACAGCCATGCAGTACTCTAATAAAGCAGTCACAGCCATGCATGTATATCATAGCTATGCTATGAAGAAAGAATTTAGCAAACTGGTACATTTAATGAAGTAGAATTTCATTGGTAAAAACTAGTTAAACAAGAAATACGGTGTATGATTGATAGGGCTGGGATTGTACTGATTCTGGAATTAATCGTGATTGTTTCTGAGAACTGTGATGTTGACATGTATTATAAATAATTGTGATATTGTGACACTGCAAATTCAAAATAGTGACACATACTTTTGTGGAAGAACTTGATCTGGAAAGCAAGTCTACACTTCTGAGACAGTTCATTGTGAATAAATCTTACTACAGTAGTTAAATAGCTTACCTGTAAGAAACCATTGAATTTCTAAGGATATTATTATTTGTTATCATGTTTGTATTAAACTGTACCTTAATATGGCCTTATTTGTATTAAACAAGTATGCACAATTTCACCATGTTTGTTAAAATGAATAATTCATACAAAGTTGTGCATACTCAATGCCACTGATGCATGTAAAGTTATAACATCATGATAGTTATCATATTTCTGATACTGTCAGACCTTCCGTGCCGATTACTGTAAAGTGTTAATTATTATACAGTACAACCAAGTACTAAAGATAATACGAAATGCAATTAAAATTACGTCATTAATGAATGAATAAATTAATAATGTTTGATAAAACTACAAGGCCTCAGGCTTCGCATTCACCGGGAATAGAATCCACGTTGTATGAAGAGACAATCGTATAATGGACGGGTGTTTTTGTGGAGGTGATAGAAACTTATGACAATTCTATTTAACACCCATCAAAACAGTTAGCACGTGACGCCCACTAGACAAGCGAACCACTGTTCATTTGTGTTTGAAAGTGGGCAACAGCGACTATTTCGATTGGAAGACGAGTTGTTGCTATGCCTGCTTAATAAACAGCATAATTGGAAGTTACTACTAATTGCTGGAGGTTAGTTTGTGTTGGTTAAAACACTTTGATAATCTTGTTTCTTTAGTCTCGCATAACTAGGGTACCTTCGCTCATGTATGGGATAGGAGAAAGCCTCACCTGGCAGGCCATTGTGAGAAGAAGGCACAGTTTCCAGCTGGTAAATTTGTGTGATGATGCATACAGTAGCTCTCCACCTGAAGCCTTTTAGTGCCAGGATTGCACAGACTAATCACTGATATGGGCCCTGAGAAACTATTCACTGCTAAATTGCATCCCACGTACTGAATGCTGATGGAGAGAACAAACACAACATACACAAAATGTGCCCTTAGGCTGATAATTGCTGTGTGCATGGTTGTGCTTGCTATTATTATCTAATCTAAAACAGCCAAGCTGCAAGCGGCACCAAATTCACCTGAATTGTTGTTATTAAAATTTTTACCATTAACTCTACCATCACAGCCATTTCTTGGCCGCCACCTTGGATTTCACATCTTTTTTCACCATAGCCTTTTTGAGGGCTGCACTCTTTTTTTACAGCTTGGCTGTTTTGGATTAAATTTCACTTCTTTTTGTATTTGTATGGTCCATGGCCGGCTTTAGGGCTTTTTTAACCTATCATTTTTTTCTTTACCACAGGAAGAAGAAAAGATGAAGCAGGGTGATTTCTTTGTAGCTGAACTCTCTACAAGGTGATCCTTCTAGCTGATCTCTCTACCGGATAACTTGTTTGTAGCTGAACTCTCTACAAGGTAACTTCTTCTAGCTGATCTTTCTACAGGGTGATATGTTTGTAGCTGAATTCTCTACAGGGCGATTTGTTTGCAGCTGAACTCTCTACATGGCAGTTTCTTTGTAGCTTAACTCTCTACAATGTAATTCTTCTAGCTGAACTCTCTACAGGGTGACTTGTTTCTAGCTGATCTCTCTACAGGGTGACTTCTTTGTAGCTGAACTCTTTACAGGTGATTTGTTTGCAGCTGAACTCTCTTACATGGTGGTTTCTTTGTAGCTGAACTCTCTACAAAGTGACTTCTTCCTAGCTGATCCCTCTACAGGATGACTTGTTTCTAACTCAACTCTCTACAAGGTGATCTGTTCATAGTGGAACTTTCTACTGCGGGATTTGTTTGTAGCTGAACTCTCTAGACGATGGTTTCTTTGTAACTGAACTCTCTACAAGGTAACTTCTTCTAGCTGATTTCACTACAGGATAACTTGTTTGTAGCTGAACTCCCTACAGAATAACTTGCAATGTAATATAATTCTATAATGGAGTAAATTATAAACGTAGCCGAATGCTCTATTAGGGTGACTGTTCTATTAGAGTATCTTGATCTTGCATATGCTACACGTAGTTGGCTTTGGAATCATAACTCAGTGGTTTGTAATCCGATTCTTCTGTACTACTGCAAGGACTTTCTATGGTAATTATTCCAGCTACACACCGATTTTCAGCTCACTGCTCTTAGCGGTTTCCCTGGTAGGCGTAAAAACTAATAGTTTTTTATTCACAAAAATCGATCGCATAATTTTGACACAGGTTGAGTTTTGTGTCATATCTCAATGGCCTTTAACTGGATTCCTTTCAAACCACAAAAAGGCACTCCTACGATAGTTACTCCATCTACATAGCAATTTGCAGCTCATTCCTTCAAGCGGTTTACCCTGTGGGCGTGACATACCTTCAACCTAATTTTACGCAAATAATAGGTCATAACTCCGTGAATGTTCATCGGATTCCTACCAAACTTGGTGCTGAGATTCGCCTTAATGAGCCCTTTAAGTGTGCCAAATTTCAGCCCGATTGGAGCACGCATTCGTGTTTTATGGAGGATTTTGCAAAGTGTGCGAAAAAAAGTAGAAGAAAAAAAAAAAACGAAGAAAAAAAAGCCCAAATTTTGGCTGCTTGTATCTCGGAAATGGCTGGAGTGATTGTCTTTAAATTTTGAATGTGGACTCTCCTAACTAGCGGGCACTTCTGTAGCAACTTTGGTTTCAATCGGATAAGGAATCACGGAGCTACAAAGGTGTGAAAATCGCTTTTACTTTCTTCCTATAAATGTACTCACGGTGTGGCGCGCTGGCTTCTTGGGTCGCATGACACACTACCGTGTGTCTTGATATGTAGGTAAGTCTGCCACCATTAGCAATGCTCCACGTACTTGTGCACATTGACATATCCATGAAATTCTGGTATTGCATTTCAGCCACATTTGTTCTCCTAATTTTTTTTTGGTCTTGCAGCATATCCGCGGCATTGTGTGATTATTTTAGTACAAATGGCCCAGCTCATGTTAAATATGCATAACTCAGATATCATTTGTAAGTGACAGACAGTTGAAATACTCTGCTTTTATCCCAATCTTACTGTGATTTGCTCTTGACAACTTCAGCCATTTCTTAATCTAGCACTCTAATCCATCCTCATTTAAACATATCATGTAACACAAAATTGTATACAATTACATAAAATTAATGTAATAAGTATTCGTTGGCTTTACTGCTTGTAGGCATCATTTTCAATACCATGATTCTCACAATTTAAAGTGCATTCTCACATCTCCATGGTCAGATAATCACTGATTGTAATTACATACTAATGCATACCTTATGTTATATGCCAGCCAATTCCTCTAGAATTGTATTACTGTGCATTTTTTCTACCTGCACACACTGCGTTGGCCTTGCACTGTTTGTACATGCCTCATCAGTAGGTTGTCCCGTCGGTGATTGTACTTGGTTGTATTTGCCTCGGGCCTAGTAATAATATTAATATGTTGCATCTTACAATAAAGTAGCAAATTTTGCAATTGCTCAGCCCTAAATTGAACGATGGTAGCTATTACAACATAGCTATGTGGAAAATCCTTACTTTAGCATGAAACAGGCGGTAGTAACATTCCATTGTACCACATAGCTTTGTTGAAATAGCTACAGTACCATCATTCATGTATCTTGTTTCACTAATTGTTAATTGCATATCAATAGTATTCATAATAGCGATATTGCTTTTCCAAAATTGTCAACAGCAGACACGCACGGTTTGGTTTCATTTGAAGTTTGGAAAGGGCTGTAATGGACACTGTACTTATATGGCTTACCCATAGGAAATGTATTGTAAAAATTTTGTTAAGCCGTAAATATATATGTCAGACATTTAAACAAAAAGATTTAGAAATATTTTAACGTGTCAAGCAGTACTACAAGTGAGCCTGATTTCTAGATCATGTGTAATTGCATCCATGAGTTATTAAATGTTTTTGAGGATTCAGCTCAACGCATACGTACTATAGTTCAGTGTTCAAATAATACATTTGTTGCTTACATATACAGAAATGGTGGATACCATGAAAAGTGTCGACAACAATGGTGGCCATTATATCCAATGATGGACTCACCACGAAGAAAGCAAATCAGGAAAACCTCATTGTAACAACAAAATATGGAACATCTGTACTTTTGGTTTCTTGATAAAGACGGCCAGTACATTGAGAGATAGAAAATGAAAATGAATTGAAGTTACTCATTGCTATAAGAAGTATTTTAAGTGTAATAGAAATACTGCACTTCAAACCTGCGCTTTCATGTAGGCACTGTGATGGAGAAGAACTGATTCTAGAAAAAAGCCCAAGAGTATCAACTAATATTAAATCCACAAGTACATCAGTGGAAAACCAGCTTCCAGCTCTGTTTGAAGTACAAGGGCCATCCAATGTGGAAGAGGTTAACTGATTCTGTTTTGCTATTTTATAGTGAAGGATTTTAATGGTATTAATGGTATTTGCTTTTATTTTAACATATAGGTGTCCAGGATTCTGACACCTATATGTTTGAGCCATGATGCTAACCGCACTATTTTAGCACACCACATGCAAAGTTTGTATAAGCAGGAGGGGACAAGTCCAACAGCAGTTGAATAATGTGGAGTATTCAATCACTACTGACATGTGGGCTTTGTGTGCTAAGGGAGCTTTAACTGTTCATTTCATCATGTCTGCAAAACTTTCTGATATGTATCTGTGCATGTGTTTCCTGACACCTGTACTGCAGAAAACATTGTTTAAGAAATTAATGATGCACTATCAGAATGGAATTTGTCATAATGGAATTAACTCAGAGAACAGGGCTAATATCACTGCTGGTATCAGTTTGCTTGGTGTTACATGCTGCCATGTTTTAGCCATAATTCCAGATATATCCAGACTTACAGGTCAATCTAAGGGGCTTGTAGCTCACTTCAACCAGTCTGAAAAATCCACATCAGAAATGAATTGCATTGGGGCACGAGCAGTCAATGGTGTGGTCACTTGATGGAAAAAAATTTACTATGGTGCCAAGAGTTTTGGAGCAATAACCTCCACTCTGTACTAAAACTGCTTTAACTTAAGTAATGCCAACCAATACAACATAGAGTTGTTTGCGAAAACAATGAAGACCGTTTGTTGAAAGTATTGATGCACTTGGGGCATTAGAAGTTATTCGCTATTCCATGTTATGCCTCTTAACTGTAACAGTGATTGTAGACTTGTAAAAATTATGAAACTGAAGATGAGGAAATTCAATAATCGCTATACTGATTCTGTCCTTTATTTGTTGGAACAAAAATGTATTTTTGGACCCCCTCTTTTTCAGATTCAGAGAAGAAGTGTATTAAAGATCAGGTTACTGAAGCTACATGTACTACGTGACACATACTTAGATTTTTACATCTAGTAGGTTGATATTTTGTGGAGACATCCTGGAGGATGTAGTTCACCAAAAGCTAACAGCACAGATGCCGACAATATTGTAAACATCAAATGATCCTATCTTTTACCAGATCAAGACACAACAGTGTATATAGGGCTCGAAGCTTGCGTAGCACACTTGGGTATGCAAGATTACTCCTATGTAATGTGGGAAAGTGCCATGGTGTAGGTATGCAAAACAAGGGTAAGCATTCCCATATAAAGAGAGTTTGCTGGGAGTGTTGGCCTTGCGCAAATATCTCCTGAATACAGTGAAGCCATTTTTGAGTGGATTAGGAAGTGAAATAAGTGGTCTGACGTTTTCGAAGTACATACTTCGCCGACTTATGGAATGATGCTGATAAAAGATGATACCAAGAAGAGTATCTCTACTGGTTTGTCAGCAAGATCTGTACTGTCGAATGGAACGAAGAGGTGGCTACACTTGGAAGTGTAGAGTGGGTAAATTGGTGAAGTGTTTGTTATGGCAACGTTTACAATTATTTGAACAGTATGCCTAGTGAATATACCCATGAAATGTTAAGGCCTAGGTGGCTATAACTTCTTTATGATTAGTTGAATCAACAACATACTTGTAACTTCAATATATGGTAGCAACAGGTGCATCTACACTTCTACAGTGAAACATTCATAGACACTGTCAGCTCTACCTTTTAAGGTATGGATGTGTTGTAAACCAGTTGGAGAAGTGGTGGCAGCACACTATACCTGCATGGCAGGGTGTGGAGAAGCTTGCTCGCATATTGCTGCAATCCTGTTTGCTGCTGAAACCAATACCCTAGTAAAACAATAGTTCCCTTGCATTTCCCTGCATGTACATGGCTTCCACCAGCATTTAGATCTGTGCCATTCTTGCCATGAGCAGAAATCAAGAATTTAGCGGTGTTATCTGACCTTGTCTGGGCTTGTTCCTTCAGTGAGGTTTGCCGTTCAATGAAAACCTCAAAACAATCTATGATGACAGCACAACTTTGAAAATCTTTTTGGAACACCATGGGCATAGTGTTTAGCAATTGTTCTTCTCTGGCAAATTTATAAAAACATGCAACTTTGTATAAAACACATTGAGCCACTTACTAAAGTATTGACATACTGTTGAGTGATGAATGTTGCAAATGAATCAGGTAATCCAACAGTTACAAATTCAAATACAATTTCTAGTATGAACTTTTATATCATCATTATGCAAGCTTTCTCTGCTGACCACCTTTGCTGTTAGCTTTATGTTGATGTTTACAATGTTTCATGGATGTCAATAGTTCATCTTCCAGGCCTTTTACAAAAATCGCACCTGAAAACTGATCTGTAGCATCTTCAGAAAAGGCATCATAATTGCTTCGTCATCCTCAAAGTCATCACAAATGTCATCTACTATCTCATCAGTAGCTACTCTGTTATCAGCAATGTCTGAGACATCATTAATTTCACCTGGGTCAGTGTATAATACTTTTATCATCATCATTATCATTGTTTTTATTCCCATTTTCAGTTTCTCCTTCATTCTCTTCCCTACTGGGCATTGTTGCACAGCATAGAGCTGTCTGTGTTTGGTTGCCTGTCTTCATTTAAATACAGAAGCACTATTCTCCAGTTTTTGCTTTGCAGATGATTTAACCTGTGGATATATTGTGGAGATATAGTTGGGTGCCAAAGGATCATTAGGGTCATTCCATGTCAAATCAACAAGGAATTTAGGGTCACCTCTCGGATTTTGACAAAACTTAGTGTGTTTGTAATACCTGTGGTGCTTATCACTCATACAAATTTTTAGCTCCATACATTCCATAGTTTCTGATTTATGACCTCAAATATTTTGAATATTTCATGAAAATTTGGTCCATCTCTAGTTATAAAATTGACTGCAACTTTGTTCTGTGTAAATATTTTTAAAGACATTTTTCACTGATGGAAGACTGTTGATTGACCTTTCCAGTGATCCCTAAATTATGGGATATCTACTTAATTATGGTTCAAAAGTACTTCATTGAAAACTTTAATCCTTTATATTTTGAAAAATGCTGCTTGAAATTTTTCAAATTCTTTTGTGAATAATGATTGGGGCATAGTCTATGTTTGTTAAAATTTTTGTGGTGGGACCACAATGGGCTCAAGAGATATAATGAATTATGATGTGGTATGCGGTGGAATTTGCAGGCTATTATTGCTGTATTGGAGTGTACACCTCCAATAACCACTCACAACAAGGCAATGCCAAGTTTGTCTTACAGAGTGAAGGTGTCTAGGTACATTGCAACCTGTATTAGTGACCACCTGTATTGAAAGGCCACCAATATGCTGCAGTTAAATTATACTTCTTTAATGTATAGCACAAAAGCATCAACCCTTTCTAGCAAATCCAAAAATGGTCCTCATTAGACAGGTTGACTATAAATTATAGATCTGATCACCATGTGTCCCTAAACATCATGTAAATGTTGTACCATCTCTTCACAATTATCTTCTTTATTAAGTTGAATCCCACTGTAGTGGATTTGGCCATATTTAAGTTCCATATGTGGCTGCATAGATACATACAACAGAACTCCTCAAAAGGGATACCTGGATACCTTGATAACCAGGGCACCTGTTTATGCACTGCATGTATTCCCAATCTATAGCGATGCACGTACATTTGGCCAAGATACTTCTGTAGCTTCTGTAATATGAGCACTTTATTATGTTCCTAACAATGGAGGGATTTTGCCATATACGTACATGCATTAATTGTACCTCAATGTGTGAAATTAATTACTACATTACTTTACATTCACGACCACTTTGAAGATCAAGTCATAAATTCATACACATACTCACATAGGAAGTAAACATGTTGAACATTTACCTGTACTGACCTTCAAAAACGTGAACACAAAATACTTTGAAAACCATTAATTTTAGTAATTACAGTACTATAAATCACGCATTGAGGTGCAAGCAAGTGTTAATAATATAAAAACTCTTGGTACAAGTAATGCATCTACTATGTACAGTGTAACTATTCTATTCCCTGGACCATTGATAAAGTGTTCATTTTTGAGAAACCACAGACTTGTCTTGGGTCCAAAATGTACGTACAATTACAAAGTGAGGTCATGAGGCTATCAAGGTACCCAGATATCCTTATTGAGGAGGTCTGTTGTACCTATGCAGCCATGTACGTAACTTGAATAGTGTAGAGTGGGGATATGTATGTAAGTGCACTACGGCGAGATTTTACTTAATAAATAAGGTATAACTGAAGAGATGGTACACCATTAATGTGTTTATGGACGCATGATGATCTCATTTATAGTCAACCTGTCTAATAAGGACCATTTTTGGATTTGCTAGAAAAGATTGATGCTTTGGTGCTATACATTAAGATCAAATTAAAGTATAAATTAGCTGCAGCTTATGGATGGTCTTTCAATACAGGTGGTCATTAATACAGGTTTCAATGTACCTAGACACCTTCACTCTGTAAGACAAACTTGGCAGTGAGTGGTTATTGGAGGTGTACACTCCAATACAGCAATAATAGCCTGCAAATTCCTCCACATACCACAACATAATTCATTATATCTCTTGAGCCCATTGTGGTCCCACCACAAAAATTTTATCAAACATAGACTATGACCCAATCATTATTCACAAAAGTATGTGAAAAATTTCAAGCAGCATTTTTCAAAATATAAAGGATTAAAGTTTTCAATGAAGTACTTTTGAACCATAATTAAGTAGATATCCCATAATTTAGGGATCACTGGAAAGGTCAATCAACAGTCTTCCATCAGTGAAAACTGTGTTTAAAAATATTTACACAGCACAAAATTGCAGTTGATTTTGTAACCAGAGATAGACCAAATTTTCATGAAATATTCAAAATATTTGTGGTCATAAATCAGAAACTATGGAATGTATGGAGCTAAAAATTTGCATGAGTGATAAGCACCACAGGTACTACAAACACACCAAGTTTCGTCAAAATCCGAGAGGTGACCCTAAATTCCTTGTTGATTTGACATGGAATGACCCATTACTCTTCTGGCCTGTCACAAAGTGCTCACTGCAGATCCAAGTATTAGTGTTAGAAGCCCAGTTATCACATTTTGCAGCCGCTATCCATTTACTTTGCTCCACAGGATACTTTATGAAGCCAATAGAATGAAAATTTCCCCTTTATGAGTACTTTGTGGCAGTCAACTACACAACAGTTCTTCACCATCACTATACACACTTAACTAGACACGAAAATCGTGAGGAAAAGCTTGAGTTGTCTGGAGTCTGGACCACTCATCCACTCAAAAATAGCTTCATAGAGAAAAAATATTTACGTGATATTTGCATAAGGTTGACACACCCATTGCAAACTCTATAGGAGAAATTCTGCATTGGGGTACACAAAATCTCCCTACGGTATATTAATATGTTTATTGGGAGTGCATATCAAATTAGTGTAATTCTATCCAACCCAAAACTAAAAGACTGAAACTTTTTTTATCCTTTCCTTGGACACTAGAAATAATGCTGAGAAAAGAATGGAAGTGGTGCGAACTAGGTAGGTTTTTGCAGTTGTTTTCAGGTGCCATGATAGCGTACAGTCTTACAGTATTTGGCAGGCTATTGTATGGAAAGAGACATTTAATTTAGTTATGATAACAGGGTATGTAAATTTTGTGTCAATAATGTGGCATCAAGCTAAGTCCTGTGTGTCGAAGGTTGCCAAGCTGCAGAATATTTACCAATCAAGATACTCTAATAGAGCAGTCATTTAACTCTAATGTTGCAGTAAACTTCAATCATTCACATTGATAGTTAGTTACCTTAGTCATAATGAGATGATCATGGTAGATATAGCTATCTGTTGTATTAATGTTAAAATGATTTTTTTGCAGTGGTAATGAAGGATAGGTGATGACACTATCTATTGCAGTCTCAAATCCTATTAACAAAACTGGTGGTTTATTTTTTAAATTTATTTATTAAGGCTTTATAGCACAAGGGCTGAAGGTCCGTAGGACACCTGGTCCTACAGCCTGTTCAAAGATGTTACATAAAGTATGTTTGAAAAGGTGGAGAAAGGAGAAAAAAACCATGACTGGACCTGGGCAGCCTCGAACCTACAGCCATCTGATTAATGCTTGAATGCTTACAGGAGTCTGACCAACGCTTACAGGAGTCTGCCAGATGGTCAGGATGTTTTCTCCTTGTCAATTTCAAGTATATAATTATATCTATAGGAATTCTAGAGAGTCACTTACTATCTCAAAATATCCCTTGTGGAACCAAATGGACATAAGTTTCTTTATTAAGGCTTTACAGCACAAGGGCTGAAGGTCAGTAGGACACCTGGTCCTACAGCCTGTTTATAGTGTACAAGCCCTGTATATATATATATATATATATATTTTTTTTTTTACCGGAGTCTTACTATTCAACATAATTTGGTGTCTACAGTCCTCTACACATACGTATCTAAAATTTTATTTGATGTTTTCATGTGCATTGCTTATTGTAAGTAATTTTTTCCATGTAGGGGGCTAATAGAAGTGTTTAAACTGATTCTTGAGCACACTGAGTACATTGGTGAACAAAGAATGCAGTTGGCAGATACTTTATTGGCACAAATATCAGAAGTGTCAAAAGTTGTGAAAAAAGACAAGGAACATTCATTTAAAAAGGTATCATATTAATACATAGTATGTGGTATCTTTGTTGATATGTATGTGTGGTACTATGTACAGAATCTATGGTTTTGAGTGTGGCAACAATGGCTAAAACAATAACCCACATAGTACATGTATGGCAAGAACTGCATAAGGGCTTGGCTCATAGGAATGTGTCATGTACTTTCACAAATCATGTGGTCAATAATCTTTGTAGGCCTTACTACAGATTACAAAATAATACAATAATTTCCATCACTATTCAGTGGACTGGACTGGACTGGAACACTGGACTGGATTACTGGGCTGATATATATGTTTTGCACATTCTATGATTTACTGAGTGTTTAGTTGAGGGCCCCTTAGGGAACCTGCAACTGACTACTAAATGCTGAATACAAGCAGTGAAATGTGCAAAACTGTCTCAATAATTTTGCCATGCCACTATAAAGCAGTTACACCTTTTACCCTGGCGCCGCTCAGTGTTCAACTCGCATATTGCCCGGGAAATATCATGGGAAAGCTGTTTGCCGATGACTTTGATACCCAGCCAGTTCAAAGAATTGATGTGCTTTGACTTGTTATATTGAGCAACATAGAGCTTTGTATTGTAGGACTCATTTTTGTAGTGATTGCTAAGCTTAGTATATTTGCTAAGATAGACTAGTTGGTTGTTACTAAAGAATAATGAAGGTACAAAATAATTGTTTGGGTGATTGTGGATGCGTATTTCTACCCACCGCGTATCAGCCCTTTAACAGACCATGGAACAGCAAAGCCACTACTACGTTGAAATAGGTTAGTAACTTACAGTCCTAAGTACTTAATATAATAACTTACTTACTGTCCCAATAGTGAAATTAGTTGACTTAACTTAGTATAATAATATAAACTCCATCCGACGATCGCAAGTTTTCTAACATTGCGTGTTGAAGCATAGTAGCGTATTAATGACGTTTTAACATATGGCTAACATTCTGATAGTTATTAGCCCACGTTATTAAAACCATGATCGATCTTCAGATGCTACTGTATAAAATAAACGGGATGAGTTCTCAGTAGTTCTTTCACCTATTAGGTGAGTGCGCCCCAAGTGATATATATCACTTATACCACGGCTGCTTGGGATTTTGCTGACATATACACCCTCAGCCCTTGGGCCTGCGGCCCTCAGGCTTTGGGTGTATATATCAGCAAAATCCCTCATAGCCGTGGTATAAGTATTAAATATGCACTGGCTTTCCTTTGATCTGAGATGTGAAAATGGTACATGTAATAGTTATACCATGGGAATGAGTGCTTTGCCTGATATATATGCACACACCTGAGGGCCACAGGACTGAGGGCAAGTGTGTATATACAGGCAAAGCACAATTGCCTGTGGTATAACTAATATGCTCTACTTTAGCATGCAGACTTACCTAATTGGCAAAGTCTTTAGTTGTTATGCCTTTCTCTCTTTAGGGAACCAAGTAAGCTGTGATTGTGGGATTCAATTTTGCCAAACTAGCTGTGATTGTGGGATTCAATTTAATATACCGAACAGTAGTTTGATTTTACTTTTGCTAAAATAGCAATTGAAGAGAATAGTGTTTATTATGTTTCTTTAATAACTACATTTACAAATGTGAAAAACTACTGTATTAAAATTGAATCTCACAAACACAGGTTCTTTGGCAAAATTCAAACCCACAATCACAGCTTGCTTGATTTCCTATATAAGAGAATAGGATAACAGTATAACATCAAAAAAATCTGGATATAGTGTGCACTCCTTTTAGGTGTGCAATCTCTTTGAGTAAACGAGGTATACGCAATGGTGGCAGTGAGTATAAGCCTTTTCCATAATGACGTCACAAAATAAAATGGCGCAGTCTATTTGGAGTATTCTAATTTTTTTGCTAAATGGTGGCCATACATTTGGAAAATAAAAGCAAGTGGTTTGGCGAGATGGAAGAGAATCAAGGCTGTTGTCTTATGGATTTTCCTTGTTAAATGCAAGCGATGAAGCAGTAGCTTCTCTACTTAGAAAATCTCTGTCTGAAAGTGAGACCAATCGGGAAGACGCCGAGCTGACTTCGTGCGAAAGTGAGTCAGAGTTTAATGATGTCCAGGCTGAATCAGAGGATGAATGGCCATCTTACGACTATATAGCAGGCCGCAATCTCACGGGAGGACAGTATTGCTGCGTACCACTGTGCAGGAGTTCCTCAGGACAACGACTTGAGAGGGAGCGTTTGGGAATGGCCAGATTATCGTTTCACTCGTTTCCTGGTGTTAAGACAGACAAGGGCAAGCTATGGATAGCGAAAATTTGCCGAGATCCTGGTCCTAAATTTAAGGTGAACCATAATACTAAGGTTTGCTCACTACATTTTACTGTAGATGACTATATTAGTGGTGATGCTAGTATCCATTCTAATAGACGTGTGCTGAAAGCAACTACTGTACCATCAATTTTTCCTTGGACAGTTGAAAAATTAATACGAACGTCTATGACCTCAAAACTGGCCATTTCTCCAGATCAGCGTTGTGACATGGTAGAGTCAGTGGAAGTGGATGATTTTACATGTGATGATGAGGCTGCAGCGTTTGAAACCCATGATGATTTAGATTCTGCTCAAGAAATGAAATGCCAGTGCGAAGATCTGAAGAAGAAAATTGAGGAGCTGCAGTGCAGTCTTGCTGAATTAAAAAGTGAATTACAAAGATCTCTATTTTGCTTTGAAAACATAAAAGATGATGATGAAATGGTGAAATTTTATACTGGAATACCTGACCAAGCAACTCTTATGGCATTTTATGAAGAGATTTTGGAAGATGATACAAAATTAATGAGATTGTGGATAGGCAAAAACAGCAAAGATTGTTATGCTGATTCTAAAACAGGTCGGCATCCTAAGCTCCCACTTTTGGAACAGTTTTTCCTGGCTTTAGTGAGGCTTCGCTTGGGTTTATTAGAGCAAGATTTAGCAAACAGATTTAGCGTATCAGTATCATCTGTATCCCATATCACTGCCACCTGGATCAATCTGATGTATCATTCCTTCAAAGCCATTGAACGCTTTCCACCTTGGCATATTGTAGAGAAGCATATGCCGGATACATTTGGAAAGGAATATCCGAATACTCGCCTAATAATTGATGCTACTGAGCTTCAAGTTGAAAGGCCATCTTCCCTTTTAACCCAGTCATGCACATTTTCTGCATACAAAAACAGAAATACTGTTAAAGTGCTTATAGGAATATAACCAAGTGGAGTTATTGCATTTGTGTCCCCTACATATGAGGGGTCTTTCTGACAAAGAATTGACGCAAGTTCTGGAATTCTGGACAAGCTTGAATATGGAGATGAAATAATGGCTGATAAGGGATTCCAAATTCAAGACTTGCTTGCTCCACTTGGTGTACGCTTGAATGTTCCACCCTTTCTGAACTCTAAGGTGCAAATGCCTGTGGCTGATGTACTACTCACTAGAAAGATAGCCCACTTACGCTTTCATGTAGAGAGAGCTATTGGTCGAGTAAAAGATTTTCGAATTTTACAGCATACTCTGCCAGCCACAATGTGGGATTCTATAAATGAGGTTATTTATGTTTGTTGTATGCTAACTAACTTAAGTCCACCATTAGTAGCATAAAAATTAATATTTTTCATGTAATTAAAAAAAAGTGACATTACATTTGTCTATTATGTAGTTATGTAAAAAAGTGCAGTGAATATGATACATCACATCAAAGATGACGTAGAATCATAGTGGTTAAAACCATTGAATATTATTACCAGTGGAGAAGGTACTGCTACCTGTCACCATTTAAACAATTCATGACAAGTCAACGGAATAAATATACCACCTCTCATCTTCTGTGATGGCTTAGGCTCACATGGATACCTTCTAGCATAAGTCCCTTTCCCATTATCAACAGATGTGATCACTGCAATATCTCGTTTTAAGCCAATGGCTAACAAACAAAGTTCTAAGTCTCCTTCCCATTCTGAGGGATCCAAAACAGTTTGCCTTTTCTCTAGCCACTGTATCATAGAGAGTCCATCTTCCTTACGAACATGAGGACATTCATCCATCATCTT
The DNA here is from genome assembly GCF_963678975.1 of Dysidea avara. Classification (NCBI taxonomy): domain Eukaryota; kingdom Metazoa; phylum Porifera; class Demospongiae; order Dictyoceratida; family Dysideidae; genus Dysidea; species Dysidea avara. The sequence continues at coordinate 10,001,895 of NC_089282.1, read as the reverse complement.
ACAAACAAGTTGCCTCAAAAGATTGCTGGTGAATTTGTCACCTCTACTGTACTTACTAAGAAAGCCTGCCTGATGGGCAACAGCATGATACATACAACTACCGTCACCATCTACTAGATGTCTAACAACATTAAGCTGTTCTTACACAGCAGTCAATGGTAGCAAGTTGCCACTTTGTGCTGATACACTTTGTATGGACAAGCCAGCTGTAGGTGTTGGCTTGACTGTAGGATGAATCGTAGATACTGGCTTGACTGTAGGAGGAATAGTAGGTGCTGACTTGACTATAGGAAGAACAGTAGATGCTGGCTTGACTGTAGGAGGAACAGCAGGTGTTGGCTTGACTGTAGGAGGAACAGTCTTGACTGTAGGAGGAATGGTAGGTGCTGGCTTGACTATAGGAAGAACAGTAGATGCTAGCTTGACTGTAGGAGGAAAAGTAGGTGTTGGCTTGACTGTAGGAGGAACAGTAGGTGTTGGCTTGACCATAGGAGAAATAGTAGGTGCTGGCTTGACTGTAGGAGGAACGGTAGATGTTGACTTGACTGTAGGAGGAACGGTAGGTGCTGGCTTGAATATAGGAGGAATAGTAGGTGTTGGCTTGACTGTAGGAGGAACGGTAGGTGTTAGCTTGACCGTAGGAGAAATAGTAGGTGCTGGCTTGACTGTAGGAGGAATGGTAGATGTTGACATGACTGTAGAAGGAATGGTAGATGCTGGCTTGACTATAGGAAGAACAGTAGGTGCTGGCTTGACTGTAGGAGGAACATTAGATGTTGGCTTGACTGTGGGAGGAATGGTAGGTACTGGCTTGACTGTGATAAGACCTGAATCACTAGGTGTTACAATCATGTAAGGAATAATTGATGGTAAATACTTCTCAAAGTAGAAGGCTTGAACCTTAGCAATGATGTTTTCCATAAAGGGTTTATTATAGTACACGCGTTGCACAAAAGTATCTTCTATTGGTGACCATACAACAAAGTCACACCATTGCAGTCTGGTAACGTGCATTTCTGTTTGTATTTGATAGTAGTACGCGTGCGTGGTTGACAACCGAATTTCTCCATTTTCCTCTTTGAGACAAAATGATGAGCTTTTCCTGCAAACATCTGAAATCAATGACTTTTGACATAAAATTGGACATTTCACTTCTAAACATCCATTCTGATTGTCACCAGATTGTGTTGGATCTAGAACAATCCCGTCAGGGCTAGCAGCCAACCAGGGAGATGATTCGTCTACAGGTAGACCACATGGTTGCACACTGACCGTTACTCCACAAGCCCTGTGGTGGTTGACATAGGAAGCTATGGCAGATTTTTCATGTTGTCTTCCATAACGTGTTGCACTAACATCAATAGACTTTTGAGAAAGCTTCTTCATAATAAAGGCACTTGTGCTGTCTCTTTTATGGCATACCTCCTTCATGATTGAAGATGTAAAGCGCAGGGTTCTTTCAAAATTCCAACGCTCCAAGTTAGATTGTGCTCGTGTTTGTAATTCCAGGTCAATAATACTTGCACCAGTAATATAGACGTGGTTATTGTACAACTCATTCACTAAGTGCTGATTCTCTAAAACTGGAACTTCCAAATTTGTATTTGACAATGTGCTGAAGGCTTTAGATGCATAGTTGTGGTCTTTTTCAACATGTAATTGTTTAATGTAAAGTTGCTCTAGAAATTGTTGCTTTTTCTCTGTAGCACGAAATAGTCGTTCATTCCTCAATTTTTCTTCCCTACTCTGAAGAGGTGGTGGTTCATTATCTAATAATTGTAGATACCCAGATGTTCCATGTCTTTTAGGTGTAGACTTAGTTTGAAATGCCTTCTTTAGTTCACTGACAGTGGTAGCTTTCAACAATGCAGTGTCAGTAGCATCTAATTTCTGCTGATGAATAGTCTGCAAACGCTCAGTAAACTTTCGTGCTTTATTTGGGTCAATGATCCTTTTGGAGATGGGGCGGCAATCCCATTCATTAATTCGATGAAGCTTAGCCCTCTTTTTCACTCCATATACTTTCTTCTCCAAAACTACTTCATCAGTAGGTCGAGCATCAGCGTCCTGCTTTCTTGGTGGATTCCAATTCTACAAACGTTCGGTGCAACCCTTTCTTTCTTCTTCTTTCAGACTTTGGTGTATATAATCCTCTAAACAATACAAAGTACCAGTAACGTGATTGCAGCAACCAGACAGACCAGCTGTGCATGTACAATACGCAGTAGCTACTGAGCTAGATGACTCACAAATTACAATATTAACTGCATACACCCTGCCTTTCCTCATTGATGGAAGAACCTTGGCAGTGACACAGATAAAATCTTTCAAGTTGGGCATAGGATGAAACTTTATACCTTGGATATGGCCATCATGAAAGAACCGATAAGCTTTACGTAAGGTTCTAGTAGACACTGTTGGTAAGCCAGCAATTTCTTTGCTTGATGAAGCACTATTGTCTTCTGCATCATTTTGCATGACCTTGTCCGCTCATTCATCTGCAATGCTATCAAGATAGCTCACTTTTGGCAGAACCACTTTCCTGTCAACCAAGAATTCATAAATAGTCCCAAGAGTTATTTCAGGTAGTTGGACCAACTGCTTTGCCCAAAGTTGATCTTCAGGTTTAGGTATTGACTGATATATTTTATACAACAATGACCCTGGCTGTTTTGCTGCAACATTTGTGAGTTTCTTCTGTACATTCAAACCCCTGTCTGGATCAACAAGAAATTGATCCCATCCATATTTGATGTAAAATTCCACCCTATAGGCATAAATTAAAATGATCATTGTAATCAACTAGTCATCTACAATTACACTACACACATCAATACGTGAGGTTTTAGTTTCAGGGAGCTCAAAGGATTAGCTGACGGAGCTAGCGCATGCAGCTACTTAAAGGTAGACTGGACAATAACAAAACAAACAAAAGGAAAACTTTAAACACTGTCAAAAACAAACAAGAAGCTTATCTTTCAATTAGCTCGGGCTTTTTCCCGCTAACTGGAGCTCCTCGGCATGCCAACCACCGTTTGAATTGAGTAACGCTCAGTTCAGAAGGCGATTTTCCATTTAAGGAAGCCCCTGCTATATCGCTTTCATCTAGTAAGGTAACATCTGTCCTTTGACAATCGTCAACCCCATCCATCTCGCCAAACGACTTGCTCTTATTTTCCAAATGCATGGCCACCATTTAGCGAAAAAATTAGAGTACTCCAAATAGACTGCGCCATTTTATTTTGTGACGTCATTATGGAAAAGACTTATATCTTGTTTAGGCAGTGTGTAACAAGATATACGCACTGCCTTAAGGATGCAGCGCCTTTTGAAGCCACATAAATACTGTTCTTTTTATCTTTGATACAGGCAGGCAAAAAGAAAGCTACAGGAATCTACACTACGCTTCGAAGATTGACCTAACTTTCTACTATACAGAGACCAAAGTATAAGATTGTACCTTGTTTCATTCACGCGCTATAGTCTCTCAAAGTTAACCTATACATTTTTTATTCTGAGATACTGGCTGCTTGCACAAGCATCAAATATGCTGTGAAGATTCTTCAATAAACTTGTGGAAACTTTGTGCAGGGATTTGTCTTTGCACCTCTTCTTTCTTGAGTTATAAAATAAAGAGCGAGTGCCACGAGCGAACTTCGACTTCCGGTCCCTGTAACTTCATGCTAGATCGCAATAATTATAATTCCATGCTGTAAAAGTTTCCAAATTTATCACTGATTATCCACCAAACGTTTGGTAGAGATCTGACTATCGTGTATTTCAGAATATCGTCTTTTACAATGCAGTGTAGAACATACGCACACCGACCAGTTATTACAACAAATTCAATAAACCACAAATGCCAACTTTAATCAAATAACAACTTTATCAAATAACAAGTTATAAATGAAGTTCTGAACTAAAGAAAAGCTATTGTTCCTTTTCTTTACACACTGGGACACCTTCCTGTTGGTTGTGGAGTCGCCAAGCCTGCTCTTCGATAGGTATCGCCTCATAATGCAGTCAGTGTCTTGTAATGGGTGATAAATCCAGCTGGAACATCGTCTCTACCTAAGAACAAGTGTACAATTACAAATATAACTTACTAGCTTACACTATCACTTGAGAAAACACAGGAAGAACGTGTGTTGGCTACAAATCAGCTTGCGTTTACAGGTGTCTTCAAAACTAGCACTTACTTTCAGGCTAATTCACTCTATTGTCATTTTTGGGTGCCTAGACGATCATTTTCGTGATGGTTTTCAAACGAAACAGGCTTTTTCTTGGCCAATTTCTTTGGCGCAAAACACAGCTGCCTAACATGGATACTTTGAGTATGCGTAATATTGCCAATTATGATGTAACACCTGCATGTAGTTAAGTGGGTTGTCTCTTGAATGGCTTCAAAAACCCGCTAGCACCCTTAACGATATATATACAGTGGCCCGTTCTGGGCTATTTCTCAAAACTTTCTGAGAAATTTCCGGGAAATTTCTTGATTATTTCTTATTTCTCAATAATTTCTTGATAGTTTCCTGATAATTTCTCGCTTCTCGATAATTTCTCAATAATTTCTTAACATTTTCTTAATTATTTCTCACTTCTCAAAAGTTTCTCGATTTTCTTGTGACGCATTGTGACGTATTTTGTGAAATACGCGTGCCACAGCTCCATGTTGAAAGGCAGTGGCGAAAGTTTCATGTTTAACATGGACCAGTTTTAATCAGACAATACTTTAAAGGCGACGTATTATTCGGAAGATGAGATATATTAGACAACGAGACATAGTGTGAAGCTGACGCCTGACGAACAGAAAGAAAGTGACTGAAGAATATTGGATATACAAGATGGAGAGCAGATATAAAGACGATGTGTCCAAGCAGCAATTGTGAGTTTAAAACAACTGGATACAATGAACTCTAATAGTTTGATGCATCCATAAATCTACCCAGTGTGTGTCACGGTGTCTCTGGGTGTGTTATGTGTAGTATCCATACAGGTATAGAGTACATAGGAAATTTGTGTACACGTGTCCTCAAAGGATAAAATGGTTTGTGTTCTAAGCAACATAAATGCATGGTGAGAGTTTAGGGCTTCAGTAAGAGATTTTGGTAATGGATTTTTGTAAACAACAAATTTGTAACCAGTAATTGTGAAATTTCCTACAAATGAATCCAAGTAAGCAATCAAGGTAACTAGGATAGTACCAGTGCTCAAAGAATTTATATACGAAATAAGATAAGACTGAAAGTGAGCCCAAAATGTTATACTTTAAACTCCATAACTCTCTTCGGGAATATAGTCTATACGTTGAACTGTAATAAGCCTAGGCCACTTCCTTACTGTTTAACAAAGAGTGCCAGAGGGAATATCAGTGCAACATAGGAACAGTTTGCTCAAAGATTATCCTCTCTTGTTTAAAATTTAAAACATGTACCAGTGCTACACTAGGTTAAAAAGCTGTGTTGGTGACATGCTTAAAATTACCACAAGTCTCAAAAGTGGAACCGGCTATACAAGAAGTGGTATGGATGAGGCATGAAGGTACTGTGAGTAAAAGTACAACACTCGTGACTTTTTGATACAAGCACAGCAAGTATAACAACAGTGCTTGTGACATAATACACGGACAGTGTTGGGAGTAACGCGTTACTTATGTAACGCGTTACGTAATATTATTACTTTTGTGGTAACAAAGTAATATAACGAAATACGCTATAAAAACAGGTAATATAACGCAAGCTACTTTACTTACAAATGTAACGCGTTACCTAAGTAATATAGTTACTGTAATGAGTCTAATATTACGTAATATTATTACTACAAGTAACGAAGTTACTAATCTCGTTAGTTGTCCTTTGAGTAACGGCTAGCCACAACGAAGTAACGAGGCCTACTGAATGAAGCTTATTCACCAGCTTCTTACTTAACCAAAATTTGCATATTGTCCAACAACGCAATCATGTCACGTGATAAATTGGTAGTTTCATACGTGACAGCTTAAGGCTGTGGACACAAAGTAATATAATATGTAATATTATTACAGTTACTTTATTTTATGGGTAATATGTAACTGTAACTAAATAGTTCAGTTGCAAGTAATATGTAATATGTAACTAATTACTTTTACAAAGTAACTTGCCCAACACTGTACACTGATTTACAATAGAAATATGTTTACTTTGTGATGTTACATTATTGTGTTTCCTATCCCTTTTATGTACTCCATTATGTATGCATAAATCCAACTATTACTGTAGTTTCCCTAAATAATTGACATGCATGCATACATAATGTAAACCCTGTGTTTGCAAAGGTAATCTCCCCTTAGTCCTACTCCATACCTGGGATTGGTAACCAGAGTTATCGATGCCCATCAGCACATTCACTCTGCTATAACAAATTATAATGTGTTCCAGATATTATAAATTACATAAACACGCTTTGATTTGTGAGGCTGATATTGATACTCAAGTGTCCCAGTTTATATGAAAGGTCTTGTGTGATTGTTTTGTACTATTTTCAACTTGTGATTTAATACATGTGTGCAAGAACGGCTCAGCAATCAGCTGCAACAGACACAGAGGGGGAAAAAACATGCTGGATAGAAGAATCAGTCCTAATGGCTCACCCATTCACCACACAATAACTCTAAGCTAAGATGTTCTGTTAAAAGGGTTTTGCGTATACCTACACCTACAGAACTAAAACAACAGAACCTACAGAACAAAGGATAGAAGAGAAGAAAAAAGGGGGCTTAGACAGCCCTGAGGCATCCCCCCACAGTGCTAAGTCCACTGAAGCTGGTATGTGACCCTTCAGGGAATAACCAGAGGAGGAATAACAACCCCTGGTGCACATGATGGCTGAATACAAACTGGAAAAGCCAAGATGGCAGCGAAGCCAGCTCATCATGTTACAATAAGGAGTTTTCCACTTGCAAGACAAGAGGAAGGCCAGATGCTTATAGGCTACAGTGAAAAACATATGCTGGTGAATTCCCTGAATTAATATAAGTCTTAAAGTTGAGACACCTGTCACAATTTAAACCAGGGATTCTAGTGGTGAATTTATTAGAAATGGATACACAAAGTAACAATAAGGCACACAGCATGTGAAGAGCTTGCATAGTAGGATACACATGTAGTTTGTTAATTTAAACAACGAATATAATACATACTGAAAATAATACATACTGAAATCAATATACATTAAATTTTGTTTTGTTTAGTGTAATAGAAAAAAAATTTACATGTTAACTGATAAAAGGGATATCTGAGAAAAAATGGTAATCTTCATATAGAGACGAACATCTTTCATACTGGTCATACACATAAATACCCCACAGTCAAACTATTAAAACTGCTGGGGATCAAATAATAGGAACAGAAATTAGAGGATATTTGCCCATGAAAACATAAAGAATAACACAAGATTGGAATTTAGTTTCAAATTTACCGAAATAGATACCTTGTTTAACAATGGTACTGATGGCGAATGTGAACATGTCAGTTCACTATTGAGTAGAGTTGGTCCTTATTTACGGCTTAACATTATTTCCTACCATCATTTTTGCCACAGTGGTAAGTTTTATACTCAACAGAACCCAGCTGTTCTACCATGACAAAGTAATGGTTCTTTCCAGGAAACAAGTTTCTGGGCTTCTTGTTGCTGGCAATAGTATTGACATGTTGTTATCCAGACCAGAAAAAACAAAAACACAGCTGGTATTATTTTACTTCTAGGTCTTTCACAACTTTCCACTCATCCCATTTCTGTTTATAGCAGCATACCGTGTGCTGCATCACAGAAGACGCAAGCTAGTTGCCAATCCTGGGTATGAAGAATAAGGTCCTGCCTAGTCTCCACGTCAGAGACTGCCTTTAGCCATACCACTAACAAGTGGTACACTACCAGCCCATGGAGATAGCTGCCCAGAGTTATTCACAGACACATACAAGCACGTGCACACTGGCAGTATGCCTGGATTTCCAAAAACCCTTACACGATTTGTCGTTCTATGGTAGGCTTGTAGTACACTGCTTGTTGACTAGTGGTATAGGTAACAGCATTCCCTGCCATGTTATGTAGGCAAGTTAAACAAAGAATTTACACATGTCCAATTCAGCTGAGGGGAAGCTGTTAGTTTCCAACCAATTCATTAATGCCCTTTGCTCAACCAACTTCCAGGGGATCTTCTCACCTGGCCTAGTTACTCAGTGTCCCTTGGCTAGATAAAGAGATGCCTGATACTACACATAACACACACCCAGAGACACCGTGACACACACTGGGTAGATTTATGGATGCATCAAACTATTAGAGTTCATTGTATCCAGTTGTTTTAAACTCACAATTGCTGCTTGGACACATCGTCTTTATATCTGCTCTCCATCTTCTATATCCGATATTCTTCAGTCACTTTCTTTCTGTTCGTCAGGCGTCAACTTCACACTATGTCTCGTCTAATATATCTCATCTTCCGAATAATATGTCGCCTTTAAAGTATCGTCTGATTAAAACTGGTCCATGTTAAATATGAAACTCCGAAGTTCGCCGTTGCCTTTCAACATGGAGCTGTGGCACGTGTATTTCACAAAATAAGCCACAAGAAAATCGAGAAACTTTTGAGAAGTGAGAAATAATTTTAAAAATGTTAAGAAATTATCGAGAAATTATCAGGAAACTATCAAGAAAATATCAAGAAATTATTGAAAAGTGAGAAATAATCAAGAAATTTCTTGGAAATTATTGAGAAATAGCCCAGAACGGGCCACCGTATATATATGCACTGGTAGCAGTGCGTACATACCGTTAACATTTTCAGTCAGTGCAATATGTGATATATAATATTTGCACTGACTTTTCTTTGATTTGATCTGAGGTGTGAAAGTGGTACATATATATAATGTTTACTTGTAAATTGAAGTTAACAGAACACAGGCACTATGGGAGAGTGCATGATGCAATCACATGGAAACAGACCCAACTCATCTGGAATGTGCTAACAAAGCATTGCATCACCTCCTTGCATGCTATGGGATAGCAGTTTCATGCTACCATAAGCCACAACTTGTATCACCTGTCAGTCTACTTGTATTGGCACCTAGTGTTCAGTCTGCCTCATGGTCAGTAGCTAGTTGCAGTGATTGGAGTGTTTCAGGGTGCTTGTATCACCATGTCTTGTATATCAGCAAGTCCTGTGTATCAGCTAGCACTTGTATCACACCTTGTATTAGCTAGCTTTGTGTAGCAGCAAGTCCTATGTATCAGCTAGCACTTGTATCAGCAAGTTTTGTGTAGCAGCAAGTCCTATGTATCAGCTAGCACTTGTATCAGCAAACTTTGTGTAGCAGGAAATCCTATGTATCAGCTAGCACTTTGTATCATCTAGCATCTTTTATTAGCAAGCTTTGTGTAGCAGCAAGTCCTATGTATCAGCTAGTACTTTGTATCATCTAGCATCTTGTATTAGCAAGCTTTGTGTAGCAGTAAGTCCTATGTATCAGCCAGCACTTTGTATCAGCAAGCTTTGTGTAACAGCAAGTGCTATGTATCAGCTAGCACTTGTATCAGTAAGCTTTGTGTAGCAGCAAATCCTATGGCACTTTGTATCATCTAGCACCTTGTATTAGCAAACTTTGTGTAGCAGCAAGTCTTATGTATCAGCTAGCACTTTGTATCATCTAGCACCTTGTATTAGCAAGCTTTGTGTAGCAGCAAGTCCTATGTATCAGCTAGGACGTGTATCAGCAAGTCCTATGTATGTATCAGCTAGTACTTTGTCAAACCTTGTGTACCAGCTAGTCCTGTGTATCATGTTGAGTCTCACAACAGTATTTCGATGCAATTCTGCTTATAGCAAGTTCTCTGCATCACTACTACACTTGCTGCATTTCATCTCGTGCTTCCTAGTGATTCCAACCCTGGCCAATTACAATGCTGAAAACTGCCTGCGGACCATCTACAGAGGAACCCATCAACACAGCCCAGTACTTGACCCAGCATCTCACTTAACTGTAGGATGATTGTCACTACCCTCATCAATACTTAGAAAGGTTCGCTGCCTCTATGTTGCAACACCGTATGGTAGAGCCAAGTTTCATCTGACTTGCCCACTATCACACATGTGTCAGATCCCTATACATTGCCTGCTCCAGCTCATATGCAGAGTTGCATCATAGTATTGCAAGCCACTTTGTCACCCGCCAACTCAACGATTGTGTTGCTATCATCAACTCTGGATTCAGGCCAGCTATCATTGCTAGTAGCCTAATTCTTCTATACCACCATACCAATCAGCAGACTGCTTGCTCTACTAGCCCTTGTCTAGACAGTTAACATGCTACAACATGTGACAACAATCATCATCATTTCTCTGCAGTCATAGATTGTGTTAGCCACCCTCCTTCAGTTGACCATTCCACTCCCCTACAGTCTATTGCCAGAACAACACCTTTCAGCCAATTGTTAATTGTCCTCCACAACAGACTAGTGCTGTTGACCACACCCCACCATTAGCTATCATTTAAGTCTTCCAGAGGTAGTCATGTCTCTGCCCTCATCAAAGCTCCTCTGCAACTGCATCACTAGATTGCCAGCATCTATCAACATCATGCGGTCAGACCACCATTTTATGTGCTGTATGCCATGCATAACTGCTGCTGTTGCTGCTACTATTGGTTGCATACAGCTGCCAGTGTCATTTGTCATGGCTTGTTTGCATGTATTTTGCAGTTGCTAGTGCTCTAATTACTTTGTTTGTATGTTGCCATCATGTTTGTACTGCAGTTATTGCATGGTGCCACTGCTTATACTGCAGTGCCACTATATATGCATGCCATAGTTCTGTTGCTTTGTTTAATATGCTGTGCTATTATCATTGTGATGTTTTGTTTTTTTTACATGCTCAGTGCCACTATGCATAATTATTACAGTGCTGTCTTTACACGCATGTTGGTGTTGCCCAATAATTATGTTGCTGCCACTGTTGATGTTGCATCTTATAGTGTGGTGGTTGTTGCTGTTATATTCATAGCACTGCCACAGATATGTTAACTGCTCAACTAAAATATTGCCACCATTGTTTGTATTGCATTTTGTACTGTTTTTTATTTTTTATTTTGCATGCTTGTGCCTCAGTGCCACTATGCAAGTCACAGTGCTGTCTCTATATGTTGCTGCAGCCATTGCTTGTTTAATATGTTGTTGGTATTGAGACACCAATATTCTGAGATAAGTATAGTCCTTTGATGTCATGTTACTTTTACTGTGTTACTGCTGCCTTGCTGTTATTGCTGCTATCATCTTGCTACTGCCATGTTACTATAGGCATTTAACTGCTTGCAATTCCTTTGAGTTATTTTGTAACTACATTCTCTTCCAATGTTGTTTTACATTCCTCATTACATTATACTGCCGCTTGTATGCATTGGTTTATCGCATGTCACTTCATGTTGTATGTGTTGCAGTCACTACCACTGCGTACACTCGTACTTGTAGTGTTCTGTGTTGCCACAGTTATTTCATGTCATTTCATTCCTGCCACTCTGTACTGTGCAGTGTTGTGTTGCCACATGCCATAGAGTTGCTTCATGTGGTTCAGTTGCCACCACCGTAAATGCCAGTGTTAACATGCTCATGCTGTACAGTTTCTGACACAGTGTATGCCACAGTGTTATGTGTTGCTGCATGCTGTACAGTTGCTTCATATTGAGCAGTTGCTGCCATTTTGTATGCCAGTGTTCTGTGTTGCCACGTGTTGTACAGTTGCCCATGTTGCACAGTGAGTTACTACCACTGTGTATGCCATGGTGGTTATGCATTGCTGCATGCCATGAAGTTGCTTCATGTTGCACAGTTGATGCCTTTTGTATTCCGGTGTTCTGTGTTCCCACATGCTGTACAGTAGCCCATGTTGTACAGTTGCTGCCACTGTGTATGCCACAGTGTTATGTGTTGCCACGTGCCGTACAGTTGCTCCATGTTGGACGGTTCCTCCATGTTGGACAGTTGATGCCATTTTGTATGTCAGTGTTCTGTGTTGCCACATGCCATATAGTTGCCCATGTTGTACAGTTGCTACCACTTGTATGCCACAGTGTTAAGTGTTGCCGCATGCCGTACAGTCGCTTATGTTGTACAGTTGCTGCCATTGTGTATGCCAGTGTTCTGTGTTGCCACGTGAAGTAAATTTGCGTGCTGTTGTTGCCATTGTGTATGCCACAGTGTTACGTGTTGCTGCATGCTGTACAGTTGAACAGTTGCTGCCATTTTGTATTATGTTCTGTATTGCATCGTGCTGTAGAGTATGCCATACAGTTGCTGCCACTGTGTATGTCACAGTGTTACGTGTTACTGCATGCCGTACATTGCTTCATGTTGTACAGTTGTTGCCATGTACAGTTGTTGCCATGTACAGTTGTTGCCATTTTATATGCCTGTGTTATGCGTTGCTGCATGCCGTGAAGTTGCTCATGTTGTACAGTTGATGCCATTTTGTATGCCAGTGTCCTGTGTTGCCACATGTCGTACAGTTGCCCATGTTGTACAGTTGCTGCCACTGTGTATGCCACAGTGTTAAGTGCTGCTACATGCTATACAGTCACTCATGTTGTACAGTTAATGCCATTGTGTATGCCAGTGTTCTGTGTTGCCACGTGCCGTACAGTTGCCCATGTTGTTCAGTTGCCCATGTTGTACAGTTGCCCATGTTGTACAGTTGCTGCCACTGTGTATTCCACAGTGTTATGTGTTGCAGCATGCCGTGCAGTTGCTTCATGTTGTACAATTCATGCCATTGTGTATGCCAGTGTTCTGTGTTGCCACGTTCCATACAGTTGCTGCCACTGTGTATGCCACAGTGTTAAGTGTTGCCGCATGCTGTACAGTCGCTCATGTTGTACAGTTGATGTCATTGTGTATGCCAGTGTTCTGTGTTGCCATGTGCTGCATGTTGTACAGTTGCTGCCACTGTGTATTTCACAGTGTTATGTGTTGCCGCATGCCGTGCAGTTACTTCATGTTGTACATTTGATGCCATTTTGTATGCCAGTGTTCTGTGTTGCCACGTGCTGTATAGTTGCTCATGTTGTACAGTTGCTGCCACTGTGTATGCCACAGTGTTATATGTTGCTGCCGCCACTGTGTATGCCACAGTGTTATATGTTCCTGCCGCCACTGTGTATGCCACAGTGTTAAGTGTTACTGCATGCCATACAGTTGCTCATGTTGTACAGTTTCTGCCACTGTGCATGCCACAGTGTTATGTGTTGCTGCCGCCACTGTGTATGCCATAGTGTTAAGTGTTGCCGCATGCCGTACAGTTGTTCATGTTGTACAGTTGCTGCCACTGTGTATGCCACAGTGTTATATGTTGCTGCCACCACTGTGTATGCCAGTGTTCTGTGTTGCCACATGCCGTACAGTTGCCCATGTTGTACAGTTGCTGCCACTGTGTATGCCACAGTGTTAAGTGTTACCGCATGCCGTACAGTCGCTCATGTAGTACAGTTGATGCCATTGTGTATGCCAGTGTTCTGTGTTGCCATGTGCCGTACAGTTGCCCATGTTGTGCAGTTGCTGCCACTGTGTATACCACAGTGTTATGTGTTGCTGCCGCCACTGTGTATGCCACAGTGTTAAGTGTTGCCGCATGTTGTACAGTTGCTCATGTTGCACAGTTGCTGCCATTGTGTATGCCAGTGTTCTGTGTTTCCATGTGCCGTACAGTTGCCCATGTTGTACAGTTGCTGCCATGTGTATGCCACAGTGTTAAGTGTTGCCGCATGCCGTACAGTTGCTCATGTTGCACAGTTGCTGTATGCCAGTGTTCTGTGTTGCCATGTGCCGTACAGTTGCTCACGTAGTACAGTTGCTGCCATTGTGTATGCCAGTGTTCTGTGATGCCATGTGCCGTACAGTTGCTTGCACTGTATATGTCACAGTGTCATGTGTTGCTGTGCAGCTGCTTTATGTTGTACAGTTGATGCCATTTTATATTCCAGTGTTCCATGTTGCCATGTGCCGTTCAGTTGCGTACAGTTGCTGCCACTGTGTACGCCACAGTGTTATGTGTTGCCACTTGCCATGCTGTTGCTTCATGTTATACAGTTGATGTCATTTTGTACGCCAGTGTTCTGTGTTATCACATGCCGTACAGTTGTGTACAGTTGCGCTACTGTGTATGCCACTGTGTTATGTACTAATGCACGCTGTAAAGTTGCTCCATGTTGTACATTCGCTGCCATTTTTTGTGCTAGTGTTCTGTGTTGCCATGTGCTGTACAGTTGCCCATGTTGTACAGTTGCTGCCACTGTGTATGCCATGAGCGGCCACATGTCGTACAGTTGCTCATGCTGTACAGTTGCTGCTACTGTATATGGTACAGTGTTGTGTTTCCACATGCCGTACAGTTCTTCATGTTGTATAGTTGCTGCCATTGTATATTCCAGTTTTCTGCTTTGTGACATGCCATACAGTTTTCTTCACATTGTACAGTCACCTGCCATTTTATATGCCAGCGTTCTTCGTTGTCATGGGCCGCACAGCTGCCGCTACTGCATATGCCACAATGTTATGTGTCACTACCACTGTGTTGCCGCATGCCATGCAGTTGCCTCATGTTGTACAGTTCCAACCACGGTGCTGCATGTCGTATAGTTGCTGCCATCGTGTATGCCATTGTTCTGGGTTGCCGCATGTCATACAGTTGTTCATGTTGTACAGTTACTGCCACTGTGTACGCCACAGTGTTATGTGTTTTCACTGCCACTGTATGTCACGCAGTGTTATGTGTTGCCATATGGTGTGGTTGTACAGTGGCTGCCATTTTGTATGCCAGGGTTCTGTGTTGCCACATGCCATTGCCCATGTTGTACAGTTGCAGCCACTGTGTATGCCACAGTGTTAGGTATGTGTTTACTGTGTGCCATACAGTTGCTCAGGTTGTATAGTTGCTGCCACTGTGTTTGCCAGTATTTTCTTCTCACTGCATGCTGTGCAGGCGCTGTTACTGAAGGTCACAGTGTTATATATGCATTGCTGCACGCTGTCGAGTACTTTGGTTGCAACTCCATAGATGTAGTGACAGTATACTATAGTGGTTACTGCTGAAGAATATGTAATTGCTACACATTGTGTGCTAGTTCTACTTTATATAATTGCTCATGTATTGTGGATACACCCAGTGGTTACAGAATCTTGAATTTTGGGGTAAATTGGGTGCAGTAATACTGCTTGAATAATAACTGTAATGCTGATTGGCATAGCCATCTCTCAGATGCAGCAAATCAAACAGATATTAACAGTGGCACTGCCCCTTTTGCCTGAGAGATTTTGCATGCCCCAGTGAAGTCCTGGGATTACGCAATTTTGTCCCCAAATTAGCCTGCAAGCTAAAAATATTGGAGTCTGTGGCTTGCCTGAGATGTTAATATATATTTATATATACTCACCTGGGATGTCACGTGACGCAGTACTGTGTCACGATTACAGGCTGATAACCCAACGTGGGCGGGCGAACGACGCCCACGCTAGCATGACTAATCACCTAGATGACTCAGGCTAATAGCCTTCGTCACGCTAGGCGATCAATCACCCCAGCCAGTAAGAGTCCAACCACTGGACTCATTTTATACCCATACCTAGCGACTTCGATGATGGGTGGCAGCAAGTAACATTGCTCCTAAATTTGTTGATATGAACGGACAAGTCCTGGCGATATACGGAGATATGTTTATTAAGTCCCACAATCAATTTGATTCTTCATTGTGAGAGCTGAATTGTGAGAGGAATGCTTCCAGCGTGTCTACCATGCCAAACTATGATAAATAAAGTGTAAGTACAAACTTTAAGTTGGTTTGTGTGCATATGGGTTGTTAGTAAGTAATGTAGTGCGGATTAATTTAAAAACATGGTATATATCATACGAACCATGGCTCACTTCGGTGTATTTTCGCCTCGGCGTATATCAACAGTAAACTTCCTCTGACTTCGGAGTCGGGGTGTATATAAGTGCAATACACCTCGTAGCCATAGTTTATATACCACTTTCACATATATATATATATATATATATATATATATATGTATATATATATGTACCACTTTCACATATATATTATATAGTTATACAACGGCCACGAGTGCTCTGCCTGATATAAACGCACGAGCCTGAGGGCCGTTAGGCCCGAAGGCAAGTGCGTTTATACAGGCAGAGCACGAGTGCACGTTGTATAACTGTTATGTACCACTCACCTAATAGGTGGGGAGAGTCTCACAAGACAGCTGTAACACTTATAAAGGCCAAGTTTCTAACATCGATTGTGGGTAACCAAGCCGGACGTTGCGATGACGTTCCCCCTGCAGTACTGCAGCCACCTGAGATATTGAAAGCTAGTACGCTATGGGTTATATCACTAACCTGCATTCGCTGTTCGACTCTCATCATGTAGTGCTCAACATGCCAGCGTGATCACTCAATCGCCATATAGACTAAGTGCCAGACTAATCGCCATAGTGATTCTCTCGAGCGAAAAAAAGTAGCTAAATAGACGTTTTAAGTAAACAAAACCTAACTACTAAACGATGCTAGTCTAATTCTTACTATTCACACTGGCTAAACTCGAATCAAGTGGCATGACAAAACTGGTTACCACTATTGAACGTAAAGGTTAGTAATTATTTAGAATATATTTGTTTTATTGAGTCATTGTCGAAGTGGACTACAGTTTAATCTGGGCTAAGATGGCACCAGACTAGTAAGGTGTATAAGTACGTTTATATATATGTAGACTAGATTTGTGGCCACCCGTGTTGGCTTTTTCGATCGCCATTGGCTGCTTGTAAACATTATACGTATTGGTGACGTTATGGCCCACAATCGATTTTTACATGTCAGGCTATAAAAGAATTCGAGTGATCTGTGAAGTGTCTTTCCACCTATTAGGTGAGGTGTCGTAGTGGTCTTCGCCACCGGCACTTGTGCTATGCTGCACAAAACCGCAGCCAGTGCAATATCTGTATATTGCACTGCGGTCGGTGCATTATAACTTATAATGCACTCGTTGTGGTCTAAAAAACCGCAACCAGTGCATTACAAGTTATAATGCACTCGCTGTGGTCTGCAGCAGTGCAATATACAAATTATGGCACTGGCAGTGCCTTTGAACTACCCACGCAGAGTGGTACATATATATATATACTTACCTGCTTACCTGGGTGAGCATATATATACTCACCTCAGGTAGGTATATATATACTTATCTGTGGGTTAGGGTGTATATGCCCTATATGCAACCAGCGGTGCCTTTGAAGTTTCACGTGATCATGGTATATATATATATATATATACATATTATAGTGAACTCTGCTGCACGTGTGTATGGAAAATACAGCACAAGGGGGTGTTTCAAGAGGCTAATACAGAACGAGGCGAAGCCAAGTGCTGTGTTTGCTTTGAGACACCTCCCGAGTGCTGTATTTTTCATACACACAAGCATAGGCGGTGCTTTAACTGTTATATTGTACTTCCTGGTCGTCTGGCTCAGAGCGATTTTCTCTAGTACTCAAACCGCTGCAATTTTCAGTGATCAGGATATCAGTAAGTGTTTAACTAATCTATTTCTAGTCGTAGAACGAACTAATAGAGTTTGGCTAGTTTTAGCGATTTACTATGTCACAGACGTGATCAATCATGTTGTCTTAGTGGAGTCGTGTTTAACAAGCTTTGTGATCAGACGATCAGTAAGTGTTTATATACAATCTATTCCTAGCCGTAGAATGAACTCATAGGATTAGTTTGACTGGTTTTAGCGATTTACAGTGTGTGTTGTTTACGTAACATTCCTTAAATATATTCTCCACATAACTGTATTGTATTTTCCCAAGTGTGCTGTATTTTGTCCGTTTAAGTGCATAACTGTACTGTATTTGCCCAATTAGCTGCATAACTGTTCTGTATGACTCCTACAGTACAGTTGTGCAGTTGATTAGTACTGTATGGATAACATGACACGCTGCATCGCTTTGATTCTCCCATGCTAAATACAATATATATATATATATATATATATATATATTGTACAGTACGATAGTAACTGTATAGTAGGGAATACAAAGGAGTAGGCATTGCCCACAAAATAATATCACCCACAAACCAGCTTCAATTTTCCCAGACGACTAAGGCTACGAGCTTGATTTTTCACTGTTCGACATCGCTTCGGCCCGATAGGTGCCTTTTAGCATACCACAGTACGTACAATGCATTCTTCATGGACTCACCAGAGTGTCCTCCTTTGTGTGCCATTCACCTTTACTGATAGGGAAAGGTGTCGATTTGGCGGTAGCACGTGATGGCTTCCCTTCGTAATGGAAATCGTCCGTATTTTTCATAATGGCTATTTTGATTGCAGAGGTGCTTTACGAACAGTTCTAGATTCGTACTGCTGTGTAACGGGTTGAACAAAGCCGACAGCAAAGCACAATGGATATTTCACTTTTCAGACGATAATTAATATAATTGGGGTACGCGGCACCATTTATTTTGGTATGTGTGGATTGCAGAGGTGCTTTTCAAACAGTTATTAATTTGAAATGCTTTGTAATGGGTTGAACATAGCTGACAACGAAACGTAATGGATAGTTCGCTTTTCAGACGATAATTGATATATCTGGGGCGCACGGTACCATTCAGTTCAGATGCGATATACGTGGGTTCGCCAGTCATAATAAAATTATTTACAAACAAAAGTTAACAAAGAAGTACACATTTCTGTTAGCACAGTAAGGATATAACACTTTTTATTGTTTTACTGTGATTGGACTGCTCCAACTTGTTTCAGCACTTTTGATCGATGTGATATTGTACTCTAGTTGAAAATTGTGTACTTGTATATATATATATATATTATAGTTAACCATCACTATCATGGCACTACTGCATTGTTATACACAAGGTTGGGGGTTTGTAAGAGTAGTACAGCAGTGCAAAATTCTTTTCAATTTTGTTTCCTTATTTCACTACTTGTATTCAGCATTTAGTGTGCTGAAGGGACATACGTAGATAAAATCCAACCAGAAAATTATGTCAGTCCAATAGTCCAGTCCAGTACATAGTGAATAGTAACACTTTAATCTCTGTTGTCTAAAAAGTTGTAATCCATAAATGTATTTAGAAAAAGTACATAAACTAGACATAATTAAAATTTAGTAATTTAAAACTAGGTATAGTGATCACTGAAAAAAACCATGAAACAAGAAGGGGTCACTAGAGTAGGTTAAAAACAATAGTGGTTAAATCAAATATACCCACCAATATCTATATTTTTATTCTGTACAGCGTTACCAACTAACTTTTTGTATTATTTATTTTCAACATTTAATTTTTATTATGTCAAAACTCTGTGCATTGCAGCATATGTTATGGTAGTTGATGTTATTCAGACATAAGTACTTGCAAATAAATATTTACTGAACAAAAACTGTGATCAACTGTCACTGCCCAAGAATAATATGCTTCCCCTTAAGTGTTTGCTGTTATTACTATAGTATTAATACATAAAGGTTATGTTTTATGTACTTGTTCTTAACAAAACTGGTGCTTCTCTAAGCATGTTAATTGCTAGGCTGTACCAATACATCCAATACCGATATCCGATATTTATTGTCTATTTCTGATACAAGTTTTCTAGTGCATCGATACCATATGCACAGCCAATTGTTTGAAATCAAGCCAATATGCATTACAGCGTAAAGAGTATAAAGCATGATCACTATGGCTGCGTTACAATACTACAAGTTATATGCTTTTTTCAATAATGTAATCCTTTTATTTGTTGGTACTTATGGCTATTCAGAAAAGGTTTTTATATGTTTTTTTGTCAGTTTAAATTATAGAGTAAAAAAATCAACCGTAGTACAAAAAATCTCCAGAAAAAAAGAAACACACTTGTCCAATTTAGAATTTGAACCCACACCAACTCACACTACTTAAGGTGGCGCTGAACCAATTAAATCCAGGTGCACATGACAACTTGTTTCAACCCACGTGCTTAATGAACTATTTTAGGGTAGCCCAAAACTTCGCTAGTGTACAACTTAATCTACACCTAAAAAGCTGTTGTGATAACCTGTGGTGCTTTAGTTTAGCATACAAAGTTTTGTGAAATAACATGCCTTCATTTTTAGCCTATGTAACTCTGAAGTTTCAAGCCAATTTTTTAAAATAACTTGGCGAATGAACAATGTAGTGCTAAGCCACTTCGGTTCCAACCATTTCTCACCTTGTAGAACAATTCTACGATTTCCTTTTCACTGATAACATTAGTGCCAGAAATAACAGTCGGCCATCGGCCATTTTCTGAGTAAAATCATGTTTTGACCAACTATTTGGAGGCTTGTACGGTCAAACGTCCAACAAGCAGTAAGACAGTTGGTAAAGCTCACAAATTAAAAATCAAGCAAGCTATAACAGGTGTCACATCAAGCTGATAGCGTACCTCACAGCTGCTCAACATCCAGTGATGATGGGGGGCCCATAGGATGTTACCACGTGGCCACAGAAGACAGGATACTTTGTTCTAATATTTTGGTGCACACATTGCCATTGGTGGATTTAAACTTATGAAGACTTCGGAAGATTGGAAGCATTTAGACTATATAGATTTGAGCATATTTGAAGGCATGTCCACACGACAAAAATATTGCGAATTGAATGTGCATTGATTCGAATTATTCGCGTCCACACGGAATGCGCATTAGGGTGATTCGAATTGAAAGTGGATTGCACGAATCCACCTCTACAGGTGGTTTGAATACGAATTGGCTGCGAATCCCGATTCGCTACGTCATAATAATGCAGCACGTGAGGGCTTGCCACGTTTCCGCGTGACCTTTGTAAACAATACAGAATAGAAATACAGAAGCGCTTGGTGTGATAAAAGTGCAGGGACGTATTGAAGTAGTGTTTCATCATCGTATCTAGCCCTTAGAGTTTGAAAGAACTACGGTCCCTTACCCATCAAGCACCATCAGCAGTTTTTCGTACTCTATTCATAAAAATCCTTCCGGTACGTTATAAACAAAAGTATAAGCGGTACTACGAGCTATTCCTTTCAGTCTATCGTTAAACTCACTGTTCTCTTGGTTGGCGCAAATAAGTGTTTTCTCAAGCGTTTAATTATCTGTTTATCACACTAGTAAATTCAATAATGCGCATTACGTGATAGTGCGGATTCAATATGCATTGCCTGAATTCGTTTTGCATCCGGTTCCTAATTCGAATTCGTGTGGACATGCCTTAAGTCTTGAGTGAAGGAATTTAAAGCGACTGTGTCTAGTTTTAGGAGGGATCCAGTTGAGCCACATTGGCCAGGAGCGATGCCCCCTTCCGTGTTACTGACATCAGGGATATACTGAGCAATTATTCTTGAAGTAAAACAGCGGAACCACCAATATCAGACGATAAATAACACCATAATCATATCTCATGGCCGAGGGTAAGCCAGCTCGACATGGATAATGTAAAGGATGGTAGCGGTTGTTGCTATAGCCAAATCATTGTTATGTGGTGGTTAGTATGTTTAATCTATGTACTGGAGCACATTTGAGGTGTGGCTATTTCCAAAGCTGTGGCGTTTAACCTGATAGATATTTGTAACTCACGTCCTTTATCTTAGTCATCATGCTGTAAGGTAGCTAGTCATAGAATAAGTTAGTTAATGCACACATTTTGATTAACAAATTTAATAGGAGCCCACATGTAAATGGGCTCCTAAAATGTATGTGGTGGAGTTAGAAGTGTTTCTAGGTGTTCCATATGCTGGTGACCTGTGAAGGATTGCTCGTGGTGTCCAATAGTATAATATCCTGTGATCCTGTCCTCAGCTACATACCACTTACCGTTCCTAGGACACAAGATGACCAATCAAATCTGGAAATGGCCTACCAAATTTAATCTTGCTAGGACATTTGACCAGTCAATGACGAGTTCTTATTTCTGGCACTGCACATGGAAAGTAGTGAAAACGTACACCTGTGAACTACGACATTGGCTAACAACTCCCTCGAGCTCGAATCGCGAAATTCTAAGCATACTATTGTAGAGTAACGTTTATCCAATACCTATGCCAAATTTTGATTGTCTGTGGTGCATAATTTTGAAGTTATTTAGTGAGAAAGGAGACAGTGTGGCTGGTCATGGTGTAATCACTCGACAGCAGCTGGTGCTGTTCCCCAGTAAATTAACCAGAGTTGTGACAAACTAATTGTTTTAAAGCATGAATAACATTAGTGGTATCAATAATAGTAGCTGGGCGGTCTGACAGAGCTTGTTCTGTTGGACCACTGAGACCTTCACTGTGATCTATAGATTTCCAAACATGCTGTCCAATTAACTTTGTACAGCTGCCTTAATCAGTTCAGCACCACCTTAAGAACTGCTAGTTGAGAACTTAACCATTTGACAACTAAGTCACTTTATTCAGTAAAGTAGTGCATATGCGTACTACTTTTAATAGTGCATGTAACTCAAGTGAAATATCTGTATTGTAGACTTGCAATTGACTGATGCCGATACTCGTAATATCAGTACTGATATCGATATAATATTAGTATCGGTACAACCCTATTAGTTGCAACATTGTTGATTTCACTAGAGGTAATTGTTTGAGATCCAGCACTTCTTCAACCATGGGTATTATTTGTTATAATGCTCTATACTTCTGGTGACTAAATAGAGCCAAGTATTTATATACTTACGGCCATAGTTTGAATCAATACGTGCATATAGCTAGTTATTTATGTGCATGCTGTGCCAAGAACAGGTGTTGTCAAATTGTAAGGAGTTTAAAATGTCATTCACATCAAATTACCTATAAATCAATCCCCAAGGGTGACTTTTGTCTTACCAACAAAATTTGGTTTGACTACATATGTACTAGAATATTTCTTTATTATTTTAACAGGTTTATGTAATGTATAAACCATGGCACCCCCACTTCAAAGTCAGAAGAAATTTACTGTGATAAACCCTGAGGCAAATGTTCATATGATATATCGCATACCTCGTAATTGATATTCACTATACGAAACACCATACACATGGAAACTAACTTAACAATTCCCATAGTTTGACATTGTAAAATTGCTTGTAGGCTTTTTCTAGGGACCAACGACGGACTTTCAGTTATGGGACTTCATAAATATATTCCATATATACCTAGGACTTGTCTGTTCATATCAACAAACATAGGAGCAACTTTACCTGCTGCCATCCATCATCAAAATCATGAGGAATGTCTATAAAATTAACCCAGTTGGTGGAATCTTGCAGACACTGATGATTGATCAGCTGGTGCGGATGGCATGGGTAATCAATCGTACTGGCGCCTGCGATGGGCTATTAAACCTGACCAATATTACTAAATTTTTATATTGCTAGCCAATATACATGTCAGCTGAGCCAATAATTGGTACACCCCTAGTTGACGAAGCTCCATTAACAAATAGGCGTGCATGTAAAGTGCTTGACTGTATACAGTGAGGGGCTTAAGGGAGTAATATTCAACTAATGGGTGGCAGGGTATTTGATAAGGCAATATGGCTCTTCATTGGCCGAGTGTGAACATGAAGCGACCAACACAACTCATGGCTTCTGCTCCAATTTTCTCAGCACTAGTTCAGCTTTGTGACTATCACACATCAAACTTAAGCTGATTGGCCCAGTGGTATACTACTGGTGGAGCAGTACATGTAAATGTCAGTGTTGGGCCAGTTTGGCTTAGAGTGAAGTAGTTATCAAAAACCCTGATGGGTGGTGTGTGTGCGCGCGCGTGTGCGCGGGCGAACTTTTTAATGTATGGAAATTTCAGATACATCCTAATGGTGGTACAGGAGGTATCATATATAGTGAACTCTTGCCTTAAGAAATCTTTTTTGTGGAACAGTGTATAATATGTTCATGTTGAGCTGAATCCTGAAAAACAGCTAAAAATTAAAATTGGATTTATTCTCAACAGCAACATCACCACAAAGGTACAACATTTGTTAGCTAAAATTCCCTGTATGTTATTATCCAACTACCTAATACAATGAGTATACACCATAAGATTAAGCATCAACTTTCCAATTGAATTTCTAAATTGATTAAGAAGTTTCAGGGTTGCCTGCTCTCTTACTCACAATAGCTGATTTTATGTTCTGTGTTTCCCACACAAGTTACAAATGGCACTAGGTGTGTTATCACTAAACTGTCATTAAACACTATAGAGGCTAGAATTTCCCATGGTAAGTATACAGGACGGGACGTTATTATTCCTTGCGTTCCACTTAAACACTGGATTGCTATATGAATTTAGACGATGTTAATTACCAGTAGCTCTATTGTTTTTGTAAATAACCATTAACAAAGTCAGGGTTGAACTTGCCAGGCTGTGGGAGTAAATTTATGTAATGAAAGTTTCACACGTGGAATGCTATATGCAGCACTATCTAGAGTAGGGTTCCCAGTTTTACTGACACTATTGGTTAGAGATGACCTTGCAACACATAATATAGTTTACAGTGAAGAGTTAGTTAGGTACATATGTACGTGCCATGCACTGTTCTCACTGTTTTTTTGCATGGGTTTCACTTGTTTTTAATTTTAAAACTTCAGAACTTGATTTTACCCAATTACTTCTTATCTAAAGGCACAGTGATGATTACAGAGACAGAAGCATCAGAACCTGTTAATCAACACTATTGAAAGCAAAGACACCTGCATGATCTAGACACTTAGTAATGGTTCCAAAGTATCCCTTAGCATGTAAACTGATCTGGAAAACCAGGACACCTTGATAATGAAGACCTTTTTGTTGGTCCTAAATACCTTAATATACTGTATGTAGTATTGTATTGCAGATTTTATTTGATATCAATACTGTACTCACTGACAAATTTATGTGCAGAAATAAAACCATGTGCCACTTAATCTCTTGAGATGACAAATTCATGACAGTAAATCCTCAGGCACAATGACAAGTATGAAAAACAGTTACAAAAGTATTGTATTTTAGATTTTATTTTATCATCTGATACCTTCAATGGTGATTTTACCCCTCCAAAGTTTCATTCATGTGTAATCAGTCAAAACCTATGTGCTTCTTGGAAGCATGCAAATATACGTGCATATTTATAGTCTAAGCAGTTGTACTAGAGTCTGTACTATAGTCTATACTATAGCTACAGCAGAGTGTGATACTGTACGGGTAAACATCAGCCTAATTGCAAATGTATAAGGAAATGCATAAGGTGATTTTGTTAAATTTGGTGTGTGTATTGGGTGCCAAAGGTGGAGGACTGACTGCCTTTGAGAAGAAACCATGGAGCTATGGTGAGTGAAAAGGCATTTTCTTTCCGTCAATATATATACCCAGAGTGTGGTGCACCAGCTTTCTTGGCTGCATGGCACTACCATGTGTCTTGATTTCTTTTCTTCATTGTGCATGATTGTGTACAGTTGTGCACGCAAAAAATATGTGTGGAAGGTTCAGGTGCATTAGTGCATTCAAAAAAAGCAGGAAAATTAATTCATTGTAAAATAGTCCCTATGTTATTTATTTAGATTTTACAGCACAAGTACTGAAGGTCTGTAGGATGCCTGGTCCTACAGCCTGTTTAAAGTTGTTGCAGAAAATATGTTTGAAAAGGTGGTGAAAGGAGAAATATATGTTCCTTTTGCTTACTCAATTCTTAAATGGACAAGATTTGTTTGTAAAATGTTAATCTTTGACCTGTAGTACAGTGTGCGTATATCTATGTGCTTCTTTAGCATTATTTTTATAAGTATTCTTTTAGTGGACTGTGCACAAGCATATCTGATGCAAAATTATGATCAATATCTGTAACTAAAATTGAGCAAAAAATTTAGTGATGATTGGTACAGCCAGCTTTGTTTATGTGTATGCATACAGTGTATATACTTGTACTGTATTGTGCAAGTCTAGAGCATCATGTACATAGTTTGTTACTGTGATACATACTATACTACTCTACACATATATGTAGCTTCAAGACGTGCAGCAACAAATGCACACTGAAGTTCATACTGCAATCAGGGAAGTCATCAAGGTACAATATATGCAGTAAGCATACATACTGTAGATCTGGTGAGGTATAAATACAGCATATCATGTGACCCAATTTTAGATAACCATCCTTTTTGGTACATTGCTTGATTTTCATAGTTAAATGTGGTGCTGAGTGGTTATGTATCTATCTGGTATTAAAATTTGAACATGATACATTGAAGCATGTCTAATAAATTTATCACAAACTAACTTTTTCTTTTTATAGTGCAGTTGTGTTTTGTGGGCGATCATGTGTGACAAATGCCTTCTAGTGTCTCAAATGTAACTGTCCACAGTGAAAATGGATTACATCATTGGATTCTTGCAGTCTTCTGCTGTGTTTCAATTGTCAATATGAGCCAGGTTGTGCATGCATATATTCAAACATCATTTATGTCATTTGAATCTCTCTCTCTCTCGAGTCCAGTGATGTAATCCATTTTCACTGTGGACAGTTACATTTGAGACACTAGAAGGCACAACTTTTGCATGTTCCCAAAAGGATGATTTTCCAAAACATACAGTCACATATATGCAGTGTGTAAATAGGTAATTGTGTATAAATGTGTACAGAGAAATTTTGGGGAATGCGTGTTTACTCAATATGGGAACACATGACGACACTAAGTGAGGGCACTTAATTCTTACAGCCGACAAATATACGTAGATTAAAAGTCTGTTCACTAGGATACTTGTAGAAGGTTAAATGAACACTGTAACTACAGGGGCTTACTTGTTACGAAGTGATGAACAGCAACAAGTTGCGTCTCCATTTTTGAAAATTCTTGCCACTTGTTGGGGCGAGCCTGAGCAAGCCCCAGTACAGTCGAGGAATGGTACGTATGTCGCGTTCACAAAAATTTACCAAACGAAAACGGATTGCCCCACACTGTTAGTGAATGGTACGTACGTCGTGTTCGCGAAAATATACTGAAAGAAAACGGGTTGCTCCATGCTGCTTCACAAAAATTTCATGAGCGGTGTACTTTTACTCCACATGGCTTAGCACGTGGTTTGATGGCTGAACGAGAAGAAAGGTTGGCTAGAAGGAGAGAGCACGACAGACTACGAAGAGTACAAGAAACGCCTGAAGTAAGAGAGACCAGGTACTGAGCTAACTAGCTGTACTTGTAGTACTAATAGAACCTTAGCACACTGACAGGCGGGCTAGACGGAATGCATATGACAGAAATAGACGTGCAAGCTTAACCACCGAAGACAGACATGTTGTGAATCAAACTCGTAGAGAAAGACAACAAGCTACATTTCTACTTTCACGAAATGGTAACAGCTCTAATATCAATCCTTCTATTGATGACCACGATGTTATATGGAGAATGCAGCAAGAATTTCATGGAAAGCTAGCCACATTGCAGAACCAACTATGTTCCATATGTTTAGAGCGTCATGATTTTAGCACCAATGATCATGAAAGTGCATGTAATCGTTGCCATAATGATTCTTTACTAGCCAAGCTGTACTCTGCTGCCAACAATATGGACCCTGGACCAGTCCCACCTGAGCTCACTGTAAGTTTAAAATTGTTTAGTCATATATATTGTACGGAGTCATATTATACCTTACATGGCACACATCACTGTGCTATAGAATCGCAATAAGCAGCAGTTTAATGGTGTCCATGTATGTCATATTTAATATGCACATTTTGTTTTACTCCATACGTAGGAGCTATCTCAGGTTGAAGAAATGCTGATTTCACGGGTTCTGCCAATCATGTCAGTGTATCGTCTTCCCTATGGTCAATATGGTTATAGTGGTCACATCCTAAATCTTCCACAGGATGTCATATCCTTTATCAACAGCTTGCCAAGAAGTCCAGCTACCCTAAATCTTGTTATTGTCATGGGAGAGGGATCAGCTACCTCTCACAGGGACTTCAAAGTCTGTCGATCAGTTATTCTTAGGGCACTGCTTTGGCTGATTGAGCACAATATGTATTACTCCGATGTCACCATTGATCATCACATACTATCACAGTTACCAGATGACATCGACATCAGTGATCATTTTGTAACTGTAACGTCAAATCAAGAGCAGGATCCTTTGCAACATGATGGCAATCCTTCCACTGATCATTTTCAAAGCACTTTTGTTCCTATGGCAACAAGGAGTCAAACTGAGCAGCAGACAATTCACTCAATTCTGGATATTTCAACATCTGGAATACTGTACAGACTGTTCCATTCTGAAATACCTCTTGGTACCGTGAAATAAGGCAAAAGTAGCTAACTGTTTTGCTTGACAACTTCTAATAAAAAAGTAATCTCTATGTTAATTCACATTCATAAAACATCAACTTAATATTATTCAGGCTCGTCCCAACATGCAGTAACATATGTTTAGTTTAATTTCGATTGTGGGTTTACTCTGGTAAGTCATATATGTATGGTCTGATAGAAAATTTAACGTTGAATCGAATGGAAGTTGTTGCAAGGTGATAGGAGCAACCACCAATGAGTTATTGACCATTTTATAAAGGTATGTAAAGGGTTTGCATGTTTCCTTACCAAAAAGTTATTTTCATGGCTAGTTTTGGCCTCACCATTTAGTGTTAGGGTAAAACCCTAGGTATCATTTTCATCACAAGCAGAATGACGTAAATTACGTAGCCATAAGATGGACACTTCGAAAGTTACAGCGCTTTGTGCAAAGCATGCCTTTATTAAGTTTAAATCCCGTTTTTTGGATTATTTGGGTTTAAGAGTTAGCAAACCTCACCCATTAGTAGATTAGTGAGGTGGAGAATGGTATTACAAGAACTAAACTTACATTTTTATTATAGGCCAAGTAAAGCAAACTTGGATGCACGTACTCTCTCATGCAATGCTCTGTCTGATGCTGACACCGATCTGGTGATGCCTATAGTGTTAGCTCCCCTGAGGGGAAAGAGATCCTATACAAATTGCAGATTCAGGAATTAATGCATTGACGCCTTGGTATACTTTCCTGGCATGAAAAAGAAGACTACCATTCAATTGATTGTAGATAAAAGAATGGCAAAGCGAAGAAGGCAAACATTTATCGGAACCACTAAGGACACTTCTCACCAGTAAGTGTGTTGTTGTTTTGAGCATATGCTGCTTCATTTGATCTCTAGCCTTGCTATTGTTTTCAGTAGTGTGGCAGGCTGACATGCAGGCTGACATGCAGGCTTGTAGATGAAAATACTGTTTTGAGGAATTTTCTATATCCAGCTGCTTTTAAGTATTTAAGTACTGCTTTTGATGTTGACTGTTCAGTATTTTTGTCCCATACAATATTTCTATGATGGGATTTTTAGCTGTGCATGTCGAGACGCACACCCTACTAAACAGTACTACTGTACTATCCAACTGTTTGATGATTAATTGAAAAGGAAATATTGAGGTAATTATATCTAAATTTGTTATCATTCTGTTACAGCCGACTCGATGCCACGCTCTCAATTTCTTATTCTAGTTAATGCCCGCTTCCCATCTGGGTGTGCACCCTTTCATAATAATATTAGCAGCACACACACAAATACAGTGCCCTAACACACCCCCCCTTATAGAGAAGTGGTGTACAAAACAAAGACTTCAACAAACTACAAGTGGTCTAGCATAAAGAAACTTAGTACAATAAACAAAAGTTACTATAATAAACTGTTAGAGTCCTCATGACAGGGCATCTGCTCGCACGTTGTCCTTGCCCGGTATATGTATTATCACTAGTTCATACTCTTAAAGTATTATACTACATCTGAACAACCGCTGATTCTTATCTCTGAGTCTGTTAAGAAATGTCAGAGGGTTGTGATCAGTATATACCAATATCGGGTGCTGCGCAACTGATAAATAGAATTCAAAGTGTTGGAGAGCAATAATTTCGTTGGCTCTTGTCAAACTTCTGTGAAAAATAAGCAATGGGATGCTCCACGGCTTGCTGATCTTCCTGTAACAGCACGGCATCAACTCCAAGATCACTGGCGCCTATGATTAACACAAAAGGTTTGTCAAATTGTGGAGTTATTAACACAGGTGCAGACATAAGCAACCCCTTAATCGTTATAAAAGCAACCCCTTAATCGTTATAAAAGCATCTGTACACTTCATATCCAATTCAAACTTCTGATCCTTGCGAAGAAGGCGTGGCGTGTAAGGGGTTCTGCCACAAGTGAGAAGTTCCTACAAAACTTCCTATAGTAGCCAGCCATCCCCAAAAAATGCATTAATTCCCATCAGTTTGTAAAATAGGGAATTTCGTCACAGCCGATACCTTGACATCTACTGGTTTGACATGGCAGTGGCCTACCACATGTCCCAAGTAAACAACCTGAGCACATCCCAATTCTGTCTTTGCTAGATTGACTGTCAGTTGGGCTTCCCGTAGTCTAAGAAAGAGCTGTGGAAATGCTCTTCCCAGTCCTCTGTGTAGACGACAACATCATCAATGTACCCTTGCCAGGGCATTCTTCATCCTGAAGGGCATCACAGTATACTGAAAGAACCCATCCGGAGTAACAAAGGCGGAAATTTCTTTTGCTCTAGCAGTTAAGGGTACCTGTCAGTAACCTTTCAGCAGATCAAACTTACTAACAAACTTTGACACTCTATTACGGTCTATACAGTCTTCTATCCTGGGTATCGGGTATGAATCAGCTTTCATCACGGCATTAACCTTCCTAAAATCTGTACAAAAACGGTAAGCTCCACTACTCTTGGAAGCTTAACAGGATTAATCCGTTATGTGTGTTGCGTGATTGGAATAGCACCCATAACGTCTACATCATGGTACACACAGGAGGTCTTTCCTGGTGTGTTTGAGAATAAGTCAACTAATTCTAAAGGTAAAGAGGATATCTGGTGATGTTGCAACTGAGACAGGTGACTCAATTTCGTAGCCAGGCTAGCAAGATTGTCTGAATTCTGTAATGTGCAACTACCATGTATCGTAACACTGTCTGCAGGTATCGTGTCTTCATTTACTGTTGAATCTTCTTTCCCATACACAGAAGCTATAGTGGCCTCACTACCTACATTGTCTGTCTCATAGTAGCTCTTCAGCATATTAATATGACAAAGATGTCGAGTCTTGCAGCAGTCTGGCGTATGTATTACATAACTGACATCACCAAATCTCTTGGCTACCACATACGATCCACAACATCTAGCTTGTAAAAGATGGTTGGGTAGTGGGAGAAGTGCCAACACTTTCTCTCCAACCTTGAAAGTCCGTCACTGTGCCTTCCTATCATACCATGTCTTCATTCTACTTTGGGTTACCTTCATATTCTTCTGAGCTAACTCGCAGGCAGTGGTAAGCCTATGACACAGGTCTGACACTTGGTTCAACAGATTAGTGAGAGATTCACTGGCCAGCCAATTCTCCTTCAGCAGCTTCAAGGCTCTCTTACGGTACGACCAAACACAAGCTCAAATGGGCTGAACCCAAGGGAATCCTGGACAGCTTCTCTGACTTCAAAAAGAAGCATGTGGATACCTTGATCCCACTCTGCCTCTTACTTGAAACAATAGGATCTTATCATGTTCTTCGTTATCTGGTGAAAGCGCTCTATTGTGCCTTGTCTCTCTGGGTGATATGCAGAAGATTTGAGCTGAACTTGTTGCATTAAACCAGACATGAAATTCGATCCTTGCTCGGATTGTATGGACACTGGTAACCCCACAATTGTAAAAAACTTAATCAAAGAATCTACAATTTTCCAAGCTTTAATATTCCACAAGAGGATTGCTTCTGGAAACCTTGTGAATTTACACATAATTGTTAGGAGGTACTGATTTCCTGCCTTGGTTTTGGGAAGGGGCCCAACACAATCAATTTGTATATGACTAAAAGGGTCGCCACACACTGGAATAGGCTGTAGTGGTGCTAAGGGAATAGGTTGGTTAGGCTTACCAACCATTTGGCACACATGACACGACTCACAGAATTGGGTGACATCCTTCTTGAGTCCTGGCCAATAAAAATGGTTTAAAACCTTCTGGTAGGTCTTATTGATTCCTAGGTGACCAGCCATTGTTGACGCATGAGTAAGATGCAGTCTGTGCATTTTCGTAACCACTACCTGATGGACCACTTACCATTCCTCATTTGCAGGTGCTGTTGATGATCACCACTTCCTCATTAATGCTCCTTCTAATAACACGTACTCACATCCGACTGTTCTTCAGAACAAAGTACCTCCTCAGCTAATCGGCGCAGTTCAGAGTTATCCTTATGGTCAGCCATCAACTGCTCTTTAGACAAAGGTGAGCTCTGAGCCACTTCTGGGGTTCGCTCTACATCTTTCATAGATTGTACATCAGGGGTGACCATGTCCAGTGAATCAGCCTGGATGTTGGAAACATAGGACGCCTTCATCTCTTCAATGCATCTAGCCTTGCACGAATCTGATCTTGTCGCGACACATGCTGCTTCTCCAGTAATTCCCTGAGGCTTGGGCTGTTCAGGCTCATCCACAACTTGCAACTCAGGATGTAGATCTATCCTTCCACCATCCAAGTCATTCCCCTAAATAAAAGTTATGCCTTGGACAGGCAGTGAGGGCCTGACACCCACTGTGACAAGTCCAGATACAAGGTTAGACCTGAGATACACCTTGTGCAGGGGGACCTTCAGCATACCCATCTTAACTCCTTGGACCAACACGCTAGCTCCTGCAGAGAACTGTTCAGTTAGAGGTAGCACGCCTTGTAACAAAAGGGATTGGTTGGCCCCAGTATCACTGAGTATCTTTACCGGTACAGTAACACCTTAGGCAGTTAGAGACATTGAGCCATCTGACACAAATGGGAGGTAGATATTATCAGGACCAGCTCCTTGTAGCTTCCTGTCTGACGGTACATCTGATAATTGACGATCAAGCACAGTTGATGCCTCAATCTCAAGTATAGTTCCAGACACTCTCAACGGTTCCATAACTGTACCCACAATTGCATCAGGTTTCTTGTACGCACAGGTACACCAGGTTTCTTCTTATGATGCAGTGACCAACATTTGCCATGACATGGCCTCTTCGTTTACAATAATTGCATATCACCGAATGGGACCTCTTAGTACCGTCATGTCTGCTATTGTCAAGTTGAGTACGATGTTTGCCGGAGGATGTTCTTGGAGTAGGTGGGGCCATAGACTTGTCATCCCTGTTGCCAGCTGAATTGTTACCATCGCTTGGCAAGAAGGCATTCCTGTGTGTTAATGAATAATCATCTGCGAGAACTGCTGCTTGATATAAAGTTGTGGCTTTCTGTTCATCGCTATACGTCTTAATATTGGTAGGTACACAAGCCTTAAATTCTTCCACGAGGATAAGCTGTCTAAGCTTCTCAAAGTCCTTGGCTACCTCTTTGGAAGCACACCATCTGTCCAATAATGCTTCCTTCTCACGAGCGAACTCTGTATAGGTCTGCCTGTCTACCTTCTTATAATTTCTAAAATTTTGCCGATAGACTTCGGGTACCAATTCGTATGCCTTAAGAATAGCCTTCTTGGCCAGGTCATACTGTGAACTGACATTGCAGAATAAACGTCACGGGCTTTCCTACTAGGACACTGTGAAGCAGTAGCATCCCTACATCAGGAGCCAACTCAAGACTAGTGGCAATTTTCTCAAAGTGGAGAAAGTACTTATCCACTTCCTTCTCCTGGAAGGGAGGCGCAAATCTGATGTATTTGCTGACATCTAAGGTAGCAGTTGTACGCTCTGCAGGGATTGCTGGTTGCTTAGTCTTTTCTAATAGACGATTATTTCTCACATATCTCCAGCTCTTTCATCTTTAATTGACTTTCCCTCTCCTTCTCTCGTTCCTGAAACTCTAGGCGCTTTAGCTCTAGCAAACCAGCTGAAGGTAGGGGCAGCTCTTCTTCTTCGGGAGCCAATTCTTCGTCAATCAAGTACTCTTTAATTAACTTTTAGA
Organism: Dysidea avara; assembly: GCF_963678975.1. Classification (NCBI taxonomy): domain Eukaryota; kingdom Metazoa; phylum Porifera; class Demospongiae; order Dictyoceratida; family Dysideidae; genus Dysidea; species Dysidea avara. The sequence continues at coordinate 9,967,868 of NC_089282.1, read as the reverse complement.
TGTCTCCCTTCTTCTGTGAAGTAATCATTGATAGTTTGTAATGTTGCGCTACACCTAACAAATCTTCCTTCTTAAGGGAATCAAGTGTGAGCAATGACAGTTTGTCGGAAAACAATTCGAAGGTAAATTCTTCTATAATGTTTTTATGTATGCACTCACAATACTTATATACTCACAACACTCGGTAGCAACAAGATAGATACAGCTCAGTAGACGAAACAAGGGTAGTAGGTGACAACAAGTAGCGATCGCCTCTAATCCTAGTAGACAAAACGACAACAACAAACAAACAACTGATTACGATAGGTGTACCTGTCCAGGTACCATTTATTGCCCGGTACCAAGAATTTTTGATCTTGTGGTTAAAAAGAAAATGGCGGACTTGCCACTCAAATCCTAAAGGTACACCATAAAGGGCGTTCGAAATATTCTCTTATCGTTTTCTGTCGTCTTCCTTCTCTCTTTGTCTCTAGGCTAGTTAGTCTTCACCGTCTCCCGGACAAGCCCCCAGTTTGTTACAGCTGACTCGACGCCACACTTATGCTAGTTAACGCCCGCTGCTCATCCGGTGCACATCCTTTCATAATAATATTAACACACACAAATACAGTGCCCTAACAACACACCTCGACAAACAAAACAAACAAGTAATGGATATTTTGAACTCTGGGGCCATAGAATTAAAGTAAAGAAACAAGGGAGGTTACTTGCACCTGCATCTATAGTGTAATGAATTGGAAATTTAATCCAGTCATGGCTATACTATTAACTAGCTATGTACATATAATTCATATTTTCCCATATAGCATGCAATTAATTTGTGATCTGAGCCAAACACAAAGCATGCTACTGCAATTGTGCAAAGGAGCATGTAATTGGGGTGAGTCTGAGTGAGCTCCATACTAGCGAGAATTGAAAATATTCCTTAATTGGTTGTACGTACGTTAGACAGTATCACAGATTTCGGGTACTAGTCAGAGTCTTGTAGATTTGGTCGTATGTATATTCGACGGTGTCACAGATTTCAGATACTAGCCAAAGTCTCCTAATCTTTCCATATTTGGTCTTATGTATGGTTAAGAGTGTCACAAAATTTACGACACTTGCCAGAGTCTCGTAAATCATTTCATATCCTTTATTTTTCGTGCATTGTCCAAATAGATGACACAGATGATAGAGTTAAATCTCTCCATAGGTGTGCAAGAACTTTATAGATTGCAAATGGATAGAGAAACACCAGAAGAAGCAGAATTGAGAATGACAAGATAAAAGGAACACAACAGACAGTAACGCAAAGGGAACGCAACAGACAGTAACGCAAAGGGAACGCAACAGACAGTAACGCAAAGGGAACGCAACAGACAGTAACGCTAGAACAATTGGAATTAAAAAGAGCTATGAAACAACAGCACAACAGGCACAGGAGAGATCACTTACCATATCTACAGAACAACATCAATTCTCTTACAACGGTGAAGAAGAATTTACCCCCATTTACGCTCAAGGCAGTAGTGATGCTCAAAGTCAGTAGTAATGGTACTCAAATAGATCATGACACCGGTGCCACCAACACTGCACAGTTTCCATGGTTTAATCAACCAAGTGTCATTGCTAAAATCACAGAATTTCATACACATATGGATTTGTTGTGATTAGTTAAACATGAAGTGTGTCAGAAATAGCTACTTACATATTTTGCTCATTACTATTACAATCTTGCTCAAACCTGCTCATTCTTCTCCATCTACGAAATACCAAAACACAACACAGGCTTTAGCCTTCTCACAGTTTCCTAGTGGGATGGCATTTAATAAAAACCCCTTGTTGGTGAGAAGTCAATGATTAAGTAAAGGTTGAATGCAGAGAAGATCACAGATCCCAACTGTTGTGGCTGCTCTGGTGCATGCCTAGATTGCATGTTGCAGGAGTTTAAGTCACCACTGGGTCTGGGATTGTTTTCTGCATGTTTCAGTTACATATTTCTGACTCCCTGTATTCACAGGCTTTAGCCTTCTCACTGGTCCCTAGTGGGATAGCATTTAATAAACAAAACATAGCATACCTATAGCTAATTTTCAATACAATTCTATGCAGCTCAACTCGTTCTGCCTCACCCATGATGTTGTTAACATTAATATCATATCATACCTCAAAGATACATATGTGTATGTAGAATGCACCGACTATCAAACTGTACATTTATACACTTGTAATTGCTTCTATTTTGTAGAACAAAAAGGCTTATCATGATTTAGAAAGATTATCCAGTGAAGCTAGACAGCGATTTAGTGAAGCAGAAGCCAAGTATGTAGTGGTTGTGATTGTTGCATTTTTGAAATTTTTGTATACTTGTGGTAATCATTGAATACTATGTACAGCTGTAAGTGCATTGTGTGTTTTATAATATTGCAAGAGATAACGTATAGTACAGGTAGTACTGTATAGTAGGGATCATGAAGGTCTGTTCAATAATTATTCACCCAAAAACCAACCTTACTTTTCCTTCACACGAGCATTGCAGTATAAGCTTAGGCATAATCAAATCCAAAAATGCCCAAACTCTTCTATGAAATTAGAAAATACAGTAACTGAATTTTGTACTATTTGACTGGCTAACTGACTGACTACTGCCGTCAGCCTATGGTTAAGGCTACAGGCTTGATTTCAACGTGAGACATGCTTTTTGCAACCACAGTAGCTACAATACATGCATTGTGTACTTACTTTGTGTCTCTTTCTCTACTACGATCTACTTGTAGGTGTTAATTCATGGTAATGCATCATGGCTTCAGGCTGGATTGATTGCAAAGGCGCTTCTCATACTGTTCTTTTTTTAATGTTCTTGCACTCACTATGTACAAACTGTGCACTGTGTACAAACTATAAAGTTTGCATTACTTGAAAGTACTTTAAGTACTCAAGTACAAATAAGTACTTAGCAAAATGCTTGAGTGAGTACATTGGGATAATTAAGAAAATATTTAAGAAAAAGTACAAGTACGTACTTTCAAACTTGTACTTAAGTATAAGTACTCATGTACTTGGCCCCATGTCTGTAGCAGTCTGTAAGTGTTGTATTTTTAATGCTGTATTTGAATGGAATAAGGTTGTTCCGTAAAGGTGATTTTTATCACATACAGTATGATATTGCTATGATGGTTTTTAGACACGGAATGTCTAACAACACTTGTCACTTTAGGAGGGGGAACTCTACTAAACAGTACTACCAACTGTTTGATATGTGTTATTCACTCAATCATTTATCATGGGCTAATCCACCTCTTGGTTATATTATTTACTCTTAAAGAAGAATGGCTACTTTACTATTGATTATCAGTGTGCACGCTTAATTGTAATCTTCATAGGAACTGGCTTGATTACAGAGGCACTTCTTGTAGTATGGTTCATTCGTAATGCTGTATAACAGGTGGAACATAGCTAATAACGAAGCGATATAGCCTCTTTGCATTTCAGTATTTAATAGTTGCCTTAGTGTGAGGGGGAGGTACTTATGTAGTAGATTAGAAAAATTGTGCATTGCATAATTATGTATCTCGTGATTCGTCACATTTAGTCCAGTCATTTTATGGTTTGACCTTAAACTAATTGCAACACAAATGGTTTCAACAGTTTCTAGCACAGAAAAATGTGCTCTATAACATATCAAAAGTCCCGGAAAATACCATAAGGGGAAAGTGACCTTTTGCATGACCTTTTTAGCCATTTTTAGCAAAAAAAATTTAGGAGTTGTGCTTTTATTTCAGCTGTACACTATCCAAACTATTTACATTTGGTATCAAATGATTGTTCTCACTATAAGGAACAAGATGATACTTGTTTGGTATCCATAGCTTAATTTGTTCCAAAGTTATCATCATTTTACTGGACAAAACTGACATTATTTAGTACCGCCCACGCACTTAATTAAATTTTGGTTTAACCCATTTATTGCTTGTCTAATGGTAGTTTTCCCATGGCAAGGGACTTTTTATAACAGAGGGTCACAATGAAGACTAGAAGGTGCATATGTTACCATGGAAACCAAGAAATAGCATAGCTTTATATCCAATTCGGTTGTTTTCATTCTCTATTGTCATGAAGATAGATTTAATTCTTTATAATTCAAACCTGACATTGTACAAATTAAGTTAGGTACATACACAATGACACTCATTATAACTTCAACCATGGCCATGGTAGTGGAAAATCTGTTCTCTTGTGTATATAAATGATAAGTTTCGCTTTCATTCAGTGTTGGTGTCTGTATCATCTTCTTCATGGATTGAGATATCTGAGTAGGTGCAGCCTGTTCCATTGCAGTTGCCATAAACTGAAGAGCATTTCACATTGAATTTCTTGCAAGTGCATGCTGCTGTAGTCAGTGTGGCAGTTACATCTAATCATTTTCAACAGCTCATCTGGAGCTTGCAATTTACTGATTATATGTACATGATTATATGTACATACTTACTTTGCAATTTCTTTCCAATAAGCACATTAATGAACTGCTGCTTGTTGGTGCTGTTCGATAAAAAGTTCCCTTCTTCATATTTAGCTTTGTATCTTTGGTGAATGACGCATGAGAAGTCATCAACAAAAGATATGGTGCATCTGAGGAGGGTCAAAGGATGCTCTGGAGTGGCTATGTCATTCACCAAAGATACAAAGTTGAACATGAAGAAGGGAACTTTTTTATCGAACAGCACCAACAAGCAACAGTTCATTAATATGCTTAGCTGCTTCTTGGAAAGAAATTGTAAAGTGTACCATGCTTCAGGAGATGCTGGTGTGATGAATGTACAAAAAGCAGTAGAATTAGCCAGAGTAGCAGACACTCTGCTAGTTGTTGATGACACCGATATTCTTGTATCTGTTTGTGACTACTGCAAGGGAACAGGCTGCACCAACTCAGATACCCCCAATCCATGAAGAAGTGATACAGATACCAACACTAAATGAAAGCAAAACTTACCATTTATATACACAAGAAAATAGATTTTCCACTACCATGGCCATACAATTTTCAATGTCATTGTATATGTACCTAACTTAATGTCAGGTTTGGAATTGTAAAGAATTAAATCCATCTTCATGACAATAGAGCATGAAACAACTGAATTGTGACTGTCTCTGGGAAAACTGGTCTTATCGTCCATTTATAAGTATCGAGAAACATTAGTTTTAAATATTCATAGGGTTGTGGCTTGCCAGTGGTGGTAGCTACGCATACACTGTAAATACAATAGTGGTCACAACACACTAACACAGGTGTGATATTGTTGTCCAAACTGGCACATCCTTACAAGAGTAGTATGCACACCATATTAGTCACACTAATAATAGTGTGACCATACATGTACAGCTGAAGAAAAAAGTACTTGTGCATTCAGGAGTGGAAGGGTAGAATGTGATAGCTTTATTATCAAAGTCAACTACTCATCATAGTATTATTGTGAAATATTACATCATCTGCAGTTTCATAATTGGTGTAACATTCCTGGAATGTCAGCAATATACAAACAGTACACAACACTATTAGTTAGTCAGCAACTTACTGCTTTCAAATCTCTACTTAAACATCGTTTCAAAATGTATACAACAAAACTTATACTAAACAGATGCAAACAGCATCGTGGGGCGAGCCTGATGACTTTGAAGTATTGATGGCAGTGCAAACTACTATAGACCCTACGAGTTGTATGAATAGTTCATCTTCAGGGGTTTCTCTATCTCTTCTGCGCCTGTACTGCTCTCTCCTGCGTCGAAGGCGTTCATCTGCATCCATTGCACGTGGCTGGGCAGTAACGAGGGCAGTAATCTACGCCGGTAAATTCCGTGATATGGTCCATTACACATCGCCAAATATGGGAAAGCAGTAATCTAGGCCGGTAAATCCCGTGATATGGTCCATTACACATCGCCAAATATGGGAAAACAGTAATCTAGGCCGGTAAATCCCGTGAAATGGTCCATTACACATCACCAAATATGGGAAAGCAGTAATCTACGCCGGTAAATCCCGTTATATGGTCCATTACACATCGCCAAATATGGGAAAGCAGTAATCTAGGCCGGTAATTCTCGTGATGTGGTCCATTACACATCGCCAAATATGGGAAGGCAGTAATCTACGCCGTTGATTTATCGTGATATGAATCATTACGCTGGAGCAAGTGTAAGGTATTCGCTTTATATCGTAATTTATTGTCGTATTACGGGTCCATTACACATTGACTCTGTTTCTTATCGTAATTTTTTGTAAACGGGTCCATTACACCGTTGACTCGCTAGTGTGGGGCTCGCTCAGGCTCGCCCCAATCACCAAGCTTGGAGTTTGATTGTGGATTTAATTTCACTCAACTGAGGCTACCTTAAAATATGTATGGGCCCCACTGATCATCAGTATACAAATTTTTCATCTCTCTACTGTTGACTGGATTAATCTAATGGAAATTCTATGAGTTATTGTTAATCAAGAGTAGATTTACTCTTCGTTAATGTAAATTGGTTACTTTATTGATACAAACATGCCAGCTGTGCTCATTGACTTGAATTGTCACTACAATAAAATGTGTATTTGTGCATACCACATACACATCACATACACCACAGGAGTGCATGCTATTTACAACACATTAACATACCACATATGCACAAATACACGTTTTATTGTAATGTGTCTGTGTAATGGCTTAGTACAAAATGAGTTTATTTATAGCACATAAATTCAATAAAATTGATGCTTTTCTATACATCCTGCTACCTCTAAATGATAAAGGATGCCAAAGAACACCTAACTTTTAATACTAGAATCATCTATAATAGCAGAAAATAGTTTTTCATTTACAAATCTGTCATGTACACCAATATACAGTCACACTGCTTGTCTTGTGTGCTTCACACACTATATCTTAAAAGTGTGCCTGTACCCCATGGGTGTACTGCTGGTTACGTGTGCTATGACCACCTCAGTTTTAACAGTGCACAGGATTTTCACACATTTTACAGCAATTTATTACCTTCCAGATCATCTACTGAAGAAGTAGTCAACAGCTAAGTTTCCCACCATTTTAGATAGTTTTTTAAACTTAGGTTGCCTGTATCAAACAAGCTCCAAAAGGGGTGGGAGGCGGCGGGCCTGGAAGGCAGGCAAGATACTGTTTTAAAATTAAAGAGGAATGTGTTGGGATATATTTGGACTCCCTGTTTAAATATTACTATTACTATACTACTATTACTATATTAAGCCAAGTTATGGGCCTTTTAGGGCTCAAAACTGGCTAAAATGAAAGGAAACTTACAGCACAGGTCATTGTCCAATACCACAGAGCTATACAGCCACACACAGCCATCTCCTGGTTGGCCAGGGCTCCATCAAGGCCCCAGACTACTCGTATGGCTCGCCACTGCTTGAAAAAGGCAGCTAGCAAAAGCAGACCACTTTACTCTGGTCGACTATGGCAGTGAAATTCGATAGTGCATTCTTAAAGCTTTGTGTTTGTGTGAAAAAAATCAAACTTCCTGTCTTGGGCGATAAGACCAGTTTTGCAGATCTAGTTACAATTGCATATAAAACTATGCTATTTCTCGGTTTCCATGGTAACAAATGCATCTTCTAGTCTTCATTATGACCCTCTGTTATAAAAAAAGTCCCTTTCCATGGGAAAACTACCATTAGACAAGCAATAAATGGGTTAAACCAAAATTTAATTAAGTTCGTGGGCGGTACTAAATAATGTCAGGTTTGTCCAGTAAAATGATGACAACTTTAGAAAAAATTAAGCTATGGATACCAAACAAGTATCATCTTGTTCCTTATAGTGAGAACAATGATTTGATACCAAATGTAAATAGTTTGGATAGTGTACAGCTGATATAGAAGCAGGAATCCTATTTTTTTTTTGCTAAAAATAGCTAAAAAGGTCATTCAAAAGGTCACTTTCCCCTTATGGGATTTTCCGGGACTTTTGATATGTTATAGAGCACATTTTTCTGTGCTAGAAACTGTTGAAACCATTTGTGTTGCAATTAGTTTAAGGTTGACCCCTTTTTTTCATAAAATGACTGGACTAATTATGGCCATGTGCTTGTAGTGTACTTTTTATGATTGACTGTACTCTGATACTGACTGTTGTACTTGTTCTTATCATTGAATACTAAGTTATATGATCATGTAAAATTTTATTTACACTTGCTTGTTACTTTTTTTGTAATATAATTCTTCAAGCATCAAAGGAAAGAATGGTGCCAGACATACATATTATAAAATTAATTGTGCAAGTGCAAGTGTAGTAGTGTTTACAACAACTGTGTGTGCAAGAAAGTTCAGTTCAATTGTTTCCAGCAATTCAATAGTAGTCTGGAGGTCTGACAATTTGTCCACTTCTAGTTATCATGTGGTGTGTTCTAATTGAATTTCCAGTCTCCTGAACTGGCTCTTTTCTTTCAGATGTTCCATTTTCAGCTACACTTTCATAATGTGTGAAAAGAGGTGATGACCAACTTCCACAAGAGCTTGACACATCAGCATCACTATTCAACACCAGCCTCACTCTATTCACATGCACCAAACACTTTGTCGAACCCATCTTTAGTTCCAGTATAAGAGATCCTTTGACACTAACAACTTCCCAGGGGCTAGTCCACCAGGAGTCCAGCTTTCTTCTAGTTCAGATCACTGTTTTGTCCCACAACAAGTTTCACTTGGTACCGTCCAGCCTCAATGTCTTAGTAGATTTAGTCATATTTGCTTCCACTATCTCCCACATCTCCACAAGTTTGTGTTGAAGTTGACTGCTGTAATTGCCTGGGTCTGTGGGTGTTAAGGTTGGGGTTGAGGGCAACTGAAGCAAGGTAGGGGTTTGTCCAAAACACTTCACATGGTGACATTTTGCTGTTAAATGCTGGGAGGTTTGGTATGCAAAAAGAAGTAACTGCAGGTGGTCTTCCCAGTTTGATGGTCTTTCTATTAGAGTTCTAAGTAGGTTTGGCAACAAGTGATTCATCCTCTCAACTAGTCCATCTTAATTCCATTGAGTGGTAAGGAGTTGGGTGGGATTTCTCCACCCCAAATGCTTTGCATAACTCTGATAGGATGTGGCTTTCAGAATTTCTCCCCTTGTCTGAGTGAAGCCTTTAAGGAGGTCCAACTTTGGTGAATACTTGATCTTGAAGTGCTCTTACTATGGTGTATTAGGAAGTGCGGGCCACTTTAAGAAATAGTCCTGTTCCACAAGCAGATACTGTAGATATTCCTGTGGCTGACATGGAGACCATCAGGATATGCAATGCTACTAATTTCCATTGTCTACTGGTCACTATTGGTTGTAGAGGTGCTGGTGGCTTGCTGGAGCCTTTGCCATGTGACAGAGTACACAGCCGGTGCAGTGGTGTCCTGGCATTCCAACCCAATAGGTGAAGTCTGACAAGGTCTTATCAGTTCCTTGGTGGCCAGAGGTACCATGAGCCATGTGGAGGAACTTCTTGAGGAGATACAGTAGGCAGGGGCTATACAATGAGTAGCTTCTCTTCTGTAGATGAAGGATGTTTAATATTGCGATAAATAAAGAACTGAGTCAGTGAGGACTAGTTGGTGCCACAATTGAAGGTAGCAGGGAAGGGGTTCCATTGTTCTGTCTTATGTGGTTGTTGGTTGGTCTCAAGTTGTGTGACTTTGTGACAACACTGGAACAGATCTCTGGGCCTGGGCAAGGGCAGCCTGGTCAAGTGAACTTCTGTCATTACTTGTATGGATGTGTAAACAATGTGTCTGCATGTGAATTCAGGTCTGTGTATTGTGGAGAAGTCTAAAAAGGCATGCAATTCTGGTGATCATTGTTCTAGACGCTGAGAGTGTGATTTGCTTGCCTTTATGGATTTCAGCCATTCAAACGGTTTGTGGTCAGTTTCCAGTAAAGAATGTACTCCAATGTGATAATGTTGGAATTTGTGAACTGCCCAAACTATGGCCAGGCACTCTTTCTCTGTTGTGGAATAGTCACCCTCGGCTTTGCTGAGAGTGCAGCTGGCACAGTGCCTTGTTTTGTGGACAGGACTGCTTCAAGGCCAATATCTGAAGCATCAGTGGCTAGTACAAATTGGCTGTCCTTCCTTGGATAGTCTAGCAATGGTGTTGTCAGTAAGGACTTCTTCAAGGCTACAAAGGCAGTCTGTTGCTTAGATTCCCACACAAAATCAATGGTCTTACCTGTTAGGATAGTCTGTGGTGAGCTACATCAGCAAAGTGAGGTATGAATCTCCTGAAGAAGTTCACTAGGCCAAGGAAGGATCATACATCCTTGCTGCAAGAGGATGTTGACCAATCTTTGGTTTTCTCTGGGGATGGTGCCACACCCACTGAAGAGTACTCAAAGCCTAGGCATCGGCATACTGCTTACACCTTTTCAGGACATGATCCAAAGCTCATTGACATGTCTGTGTGGTCCTAGTCAACTTGTATGTCATAATGGTGAACTCCCAGAGACCATAGTTTGGTCCTGGGCAGTCATCTCAATGGATTGTTCTTCCATTGGAAACTGCCAATACTGTATGTAGGCACTCCTCAAGTCAAGTTTGGAGAGCACCTTCTTTCCGGCCAGTCGTTGTTGAGGACCTTCTGGTCGTGGTACCAGGTAGAACCAGTTGGCTGACCAACTGACTAACTACTGCATTTAGTCAAGCATAACCCAATAATGGCTAATGCGGTGGAGTTAATTTAGCCCAACACTTGCCTTTGTCTTACTGCATAATGTACAATACATACACCATGTTTTTGCTCCTTTTGTATCCAATATTTGGCTTGTAGCTGTTGTGTGGTAAAATGATACAGGTTATTTTTTTGTTTCAGAATGAAAAAAAAGGAATTAAAGTTTTACGAATCAAGAACAACATTAGAAAAGCAATATTCCAAAGTAAGTTGAATACTATATTATTTGCACTGTAATTGAGTTGTACACTGTAACTGAATACTGATTGTAGATCTAATTGGCAGTTAATGCACACTATCAGATGAACATTCATTTGTATGTCTGTGATTAAGAAAGCTTTAGTGATATATGAATCTAATCCAAAACAGCCAAGCTGTAAAAAAAGAATGTGGCCCTCAAAAAGGCTATGGTGAAAAAAGATGTGAAATCCAAGGTGGCGGCCAAGAAATGGCTGTGATGGTAGGTTAATGGTAAAAATTTTAATAGCGACAATTCAGATGAATTTGGTTTAAAGCTATCTTTTTTTCTTTACCACAGGAAGAAGAAAAGATGAAGCAGATTTAAATAGTTTAAATATTTCTGATTTTATCAGTAAATGTACAAATTATAATATAATACATTTGTTTATTACAGACTTCTCCATGGTGGTTTTTTTGTAACTGAACACTCTACAAGGTGACTTCTTCTAACTGCTCTTTGAATTGTTTGTAGCTGAACAATCTACAAGGTAACTTCTATCTGATCTCTCTACAGGGTGATTTGTTTGTAGCTGAACTATGTACAGGTGATTTGTTTGCAGCTGAGTTCTTTACAGAAAGGTTTCTTAGTAGCTGAACTCTCTACAAGGTAACTTCTTCTAACTGATCTTTCTACAGGGCAATTTGTTTGTGGCTGAATTTTCTACAGGGTGATTTGTTTGCAGCTAAACTCTCTACATGGTGGTTTCTTTGTAGCTGAACTCTCTACAAGGTGACTTCTTCTAGCTGATTTTTCTACAGAGTGATTTGCTTGTAGCTGAACTCTCTACAAAGAAACTTCTTCAAACTGAGCTCTGTACAGGGTGAATTGTTTGTAGCTGAACGATCTACAAGGTAACTTCTTCTAGCTGATCTCTCTACAGGGTGATTTGTTTGTAGCTGAATTCTGTACAGGTGATGTGTTTGCAGCTGAGCTCTTTACAGAATGGTTTCTTTGTAGCTGAACTCTCTACAAGATAACTTCTTCTAGCTGATCTTTCTACAAGGTGATTAGTTTGTAGCTGAATTTTTTACAAAGTGATTTGTTTGTAGCCCAACTCTCTACATGGTGGTTTCTTTGTAGCTGAACTCTCTACAAGGTGACTTCTTCTAGCTGATGTCTCTACAGGGTCACTAGTTTGTAGCTGAATTCTCTACATGGTGGTTTCTTTGTGACTGAACTCTCTACAAGGTAACTTCTTCTAGCTGATCTTTCTACAGGGTGATTTGTTTGTAGCTGAACCCTCTACAAGAAAACTTCTTCTAACTGATCTCTGAACAGGGTGAATTGTTTGTAGCTGAACTCTCTACAACGTAACTTCTACTAGCTGATGTTTCTACAAGGTCACTAGTTTGTAGCTGATCTCTCTACATAGTGGTTTCTTTGTAACTGAACTCTCTACAAGGTTACTTCTTCTAGCTGATCTTTCTGCAGGGTGATTTGTTTGTAGCTGAGGAAACTTCTTCTAGCTGATCTCTCTACAGGGAGAATTGTTTGTAGCTGATTTCTCTACAGGTGATTTGTTTGCAGCTGAACTCTCTACATGATGGTTTCTTTGTAGCTGAACTCTCTACAAGGTAACTTCTTCTAGCTGATTTCTCTACAGGGCGATTTGTTTTTAGCTGAACTTTCTACATGGTGGTTTCTTTGTAGCTGAACTCTACAAGGTGATTTCTTCTAGCTGAACTATCTCTTTCTGTAGTTGAACTCCCTACAAGGTAACTTTTTCTAGCTGATCTTTCTACAGGGTGGATTGTTTGTAGCTGATCTCTCTACAGGGTAACTTGTTTGTAGCTAATCTCTATACAGGTTACTTGTTTCTAGCTGATCTCTTGAATTCTCTTTAGGGTGACTGCTCTATTAGAGTATCTCGATCTTGCACTTGCTACACCAAGTTGGATTTCGTGTTATAACTCCGTGGCTTTAAGTCTGATTCTTCTACACCATTGAAGAGTCTTTCTAAGATGATTACTTCATCTGTACAATGATTTTCAAAGCATTACCCAAGCGGTTTGTCTGGTAGGCGTGGCAAGTAGTCATTTTTTATTAGCTAATCTCGATTGCATAATTGTTACACACTGTTGGTTTTTTTTGTTGTATCTTCCTGGTTTTTAGCTCGATTTGTTTCAAACCACAAAAGGTTTGAGGTTCAATAGTTAGCCTATTCACCCACCGATTTTCAGCTTCTTACCATGCGCGATTTACCCTGTAGGCGTGACAACATATTGGTGTTATTTTTCGTGAATAATCGCTCATAAACCTTTGCCTGTTTATCGTATTCCAGCCAAAGTTGGTACCGAGATGCGCCTTTATACCCCCCTTCTGTGTGCCAAATTTCAAGGAAATCGGATATGGCATTCGTGTTTTATAGCAGTTTAGTAAGTGTGCGACAAGCGGAAGAAAGATAAGAAGGAAAAAAACAACAAAGAAACTAAGCCAATTTTTGAAGTCGCATATTTCGGGAACGCTTGAAGCGATTTCGCTCTAATTTGGAATGTGAAGTGCTGAAGTTGGAGGACATGTCCACAGCCAAAATCGTCTTGTTTCATCAAGGCAGCACAGAACTACGGAGGTGCGAAAATTGCGTTTTCTTTCTTCCTGTCAATATAATCATGGGTGTTGCGCACCGGCTTCTTGAGCTTCACGACACACTACTGTGTGTCTTGATTTAACGGTAGTGCGTATGTAATACAGTTTTTATTTATTTGTCTTTTTCCTGGGGTGACCATGTAGTACCCCTTGTCATCACCCCGATTACTAGATGGTAAAAATACTGGACAAAATGACTAAAGTAATGTGAAGGAAGCACTTGACTTTCAGACGTAGTGGTGCATCTCACAAAATTAGCTAAATCATGAAACTTCCCACTTTGATAATATATCATTTTTTTATTTTTACCATTGTAGATGATCTTGGTTACCTTAATTGCCGTTTTACATATAGTATTTCTGTCTTTAACTACCTGAGGCATCAATTACATGTAATTTGCTAAAAGCGCAAAAGTAGTTTTTATTTCAAGTCGATACTTGATTAATTTCAAATGTTTAATAGTACCCAAGTAATTTACCCACCCACAAGTAATGTACACCTCAAGGGAAGGTAAACGCAATAAAGAGTTTCTGTTAATGATACTGATCATAACTTTGGAAATTGAAATCATCTATTCTGTAGTCAGTTCGCATTTACCTGAGCCCCACTAATTACTACCAATTACAGTAATGTCAAAGATTTCACTCCCAATGGTTTTGTATGTTTCATTGTAAACATGTTTGCGTGACTAAATCCCTGAATTGCCTACACTAAATGCATGCAATGTTTTTAAAGCCTCGTAACTCACTTGTTCTTGCCCATATCAAAGTGCTTTTTGATAAACAGTTCAGGAATTTAAAGGGCTTCCCAGCACTAATGAATGTTTGGGTACCTGTCCCATGTAACAAGAGTTATTAACGAACAATGAGGGCTCAGGCTTAGATGAACATAAACCAGTTACTATACTTCTATAAGACTGGAATCATTTCTTGGCTACCACCTTTAATTTCTTTTTTCACCAATACTTTTTACCAGCTTGGTTGTTTTTGTGTGGATAGTAATTAACTAAATATATGTTAAAGTCAATTTACCCCCAACCACAATCCCACTTTTAAATTTCATTTCCAGCCAAAGAGTTTCAAATCAGCCTGGTGAAAACAGAGCAGATCATTGCAGTCGACCATGTACTGACCAATTAGTTTGATGACCACCCAGTTACTTATTAAACCAGCCAGGGATGCGTAATCCTGGTTGGCACTGTGGTCGAACACACATTTACAAATATTCCAAAAAACATAATTGAGTTACAATGTTGCAGTTTTATGCATGCAGATTGGCCATGCACAATGAGTTAATTCTCATCCATCATGGCTAAAAGCTTTGCAATACTTGGTAGATGCCTGGAGTCAGTGTCTTGACTAGATATGATGTAGTCAACAGCAGCTATGGGTTGAAAAGTACCAAGGCTTAATTAATAGGGTTGAAAAGTTCCTAAGCTTAATTAACCCATAAATCCGTGCATAATCCAGAAAACTGGATTTAAATTAATAAATACACATTCTTAGCATAAAGTGCTGTAACTTTTAAAGTTTCCATCCTATGGCTACGCAGTTTACGTCATTCTACTTATAAATAATGTAACAAGGATTAAAATTATACTTAGGGTTTTCCTCTAATGCTGAATGATGAGGCCAAAACTAGCTGTGAAAATAATTTTTCAGTACGGAAACATGCAAACCCTTTACATACCGTTATAAAATGGTTGATACATGTAACTTGATGGTGGTTGTTTCTATCACCTTGTAACAACTTCTGTTCGGTTCTCCATTAAATTTTCTGGCAGGCCATACAGTGTACGGCTCACGTGAGTAAACCCACAATTGAAATTAAATCCGTGGCAAGAGTTTTGAAACATGAAGACGCAACTCGCTACTGTTCTTTGCTTTATAACAAATAAACCACTGTAGTTACAGTGTTCATTTAACCTTATCCAAGTATATAGCCCGGTGAGCACACTTTTAATCAATGTGTAGTTGTAGGCTGTAAGAGTTAAGTTACCTCACTTAGTGTCGCTATGTATGCCCATATTGTGTAAATGCACATTTCCCAAAAATTCTCTGCGGGTTTAAGGGTTAATGGACTAGTTAAGTAATTAAGCCAGGTTCCATTTAATATGTCATTAAATGGACTTTACTGTCTACACTATATAGGGGAGATTTAGTGCCGCCTGGCAGTGCCGCCTGGCACTAAATCTCCCCTGCACACGAGTGGTCCGTGGCACTGTAATGAGTACTAAACCTCCCCTGCCTTAGTGTAGGCATTAAAGTATGTTAGAAGCACTAAATCTCTCTTCTACATTAGTGTAGGCATTGTATAATGTGCTAGCACTACATCTTCCCTACTGCAGAGTAGGCATTAAACAATACTACAAGCACAAAATCTACCCTACATTAGTCTGTGGTGGTAGCTACCGGATTGTTCATGTTAATCTTTTAGTTTGACCACAAGGAGCACTTTGACCTTACACACATTACAAATTTTGCAGGCACCATAGAGCGAAACAAGGTCTACACCTGCAGTTATACCATGAGTTCATAGCCCTTAGATCAAAAGTAGCAATGACATTTCCACCAGTTATTCAACCAAGTATTCAACAGTTGTTGTACAAGAAAAGTTTAGTAAGGACCCAAGATAACTCCATTTTGTTCTCAAAAGCAGTGACACAAACAAACGTGTTGTCATACCTTTATAAGCTTGGCAGTGTCAGAACTCTAACATTAGCCACTTTGCTGTAATGCTATCATGTTTTCACTTAGTTTATTAGTCAAATTGAACTAAATACAGCAACTATTAATAGCAGCACTCAATAAATGAACAATTACTGAAGTATCTGTGTTATTCTATGTAATCATTAATCACATTGTAATATGCAATTTGATACTGTTGGTTACTATTGTATACTCTTTGTATAAGGACCTATATGAACAAGAAAAGATAAGGGGACAACTTGCAAATGCACAGAATTAGTAGTTTTTTAGGTATATAGTCGAATTTGGGAATGGGAAGCACAACGAGAAGACAGAAGTGGTCGAAGCGATCATCCAGCTCAGCTGGTTTACGCAAAGAATTATACTGATTATCAAATGTGGTGCCAACAATTAAAAAACGAAAGGCAGTAGCCTTGACAGTTTACAGGTCACATTGCGACTTACCGATCTCCACTTGAACTGATCAGTGAAGTGAAGCAAGATGACTTTGGTTGCATTCTATTAACAAATGCAGTGAGGAGTTTAAAATAATATCATGTGACAAAATAGATTTAACAAGGGAGAACAGTACAAAAGGGACAACATACCAAACAAATGTTGTGGTGTACCAGATTGTCTACTGGTGGCGAATGTTGTAGCCTTGAGCATAATGGGTGTACCATGACTGTCAAAGCCAATTTTCATTGACATTGAAAGATGCTTAGGATCCTCCTTTGAAAATTACCTCAACGAGTTATTAAATGTTAGAGGCTGGACAGGAAGAAAAACAATTTTCCATAACATGAAACCCACACCTGAGTTGGCATTGTATCATTGGCAATAACACTGATGGCAGGTATTTCCTGTTGGTCCTTTTGATTACATATTCGGTTCGGCAACAAAGGAACTTCTTTACACGTGAGTCCGCAACAAGTGTTACGCTGCTTGCTCCATTGTAAAGAAGAAACAAATTACCCCTCCTTGGCATGGATACTTCAAAAACTGGAATGTATCTTCCATGCAAACATCATTTAAGGCATCAGAGTCAATGCACAGTCTGAGGTGTTTGGTGATAGTGACAGTTTAGTGTTACACATTATTCAGACATATGAGTAACCAACCATGCTGTCAAGTGCTATCGTGGCAGACTGGAGCAGTTGGTAAAAGACTATCTAACTCGCTGTGGACGTAGTGTCTTTACTAAATCCATCATCAGAAATAAATAATGTATGGTGCGTGCTGTGCCTTATGTAAACCAATGATGTTGCTAAATTTAGACAAGACCTGAGAGCTGTCCCAAGGCATTACTTAGGGAACCACGAAATTTTTGATCCAGCTTGGTGTTCTGAGGTAGCCAGTGGTAAACCATACTTGAATCACCTACCACCAAACCTTCTGTTTGAAGTTAAGCAAGCTGGAGACAGGCTGGTCAACAAAGCTGCTTAGCTTATCAGTAATCAGATCACTAGCTTGGTAGTCAATTTGAACCAAGATCGATGGTGGAAAACAAATCAACAGGATGCATTCTGGGTCCTTTGAATACAGATGTATGACAGCTGGTCTGTCTCTCACACTGGGTCCCACATGGGCTGTAAATACATGGAACCACCTCTTCAAAACAACTTTGTCCATATATGCTAACAGACAAAAACGGAAGCATGAACGGGACACAACCAGGAAAGCTTCAGAAATTTACAAGCATGCTTGGCTACAAAAGAAATGTAATCTTTAACCAGCAATCCATATTAAGGACTATGGGTCTGGAGCCGCTGCTCCTAGTACCACTAGTCAACTGGAACTCCATGATACAGTATATGTAAGGAGTCTTTTGAAGTCTCTACAAGTAACTGAGACCCATGCAGCTGAGC
Organism: Dysidea avara; assembly: GCF_963678975.1. Taxonomy (NCBI): domain Eukaryota; kingdom Metazoa; phylum Porifera; class Demospongiae; order Dictyoceratida; family Dysideidae; genus Dysidea; species Dysidea avara. The sequence goes on along the minus strand of NC_089282.1, from coordinate 9,949,781 downwards.
TTGCTAAGCCCACAGCAGATCAAGATCCATTATCAAACACTCTGTGGCAGACTTCGAAGTACATGGTTGACGCATCCATGGCAAGTTTAGCTCCATAGTAAAACGGCTGGTCAATGTTTTAAACGCTGGTTGAGATCATCCATTACAAACCACCACCTAGATGTGACAACTTTAGAATGGGGAAGATCTCATGAAGATTCTGCTAGAGAAGCATAAGTAAACAGCACGACAAGTACCAAGTGGATTGCATATCAACACTAGTCATTTATGGCTTGCTGCATCCCCTGGACTTGTCAATGATCGGTGAAAGGCAGGAATCAAGGAATCCTTGAAATAAAATGTCTGTGCTTTGCTAGAACTTTGATCCCTGAAGCAGTTTTCTAGGAGCTGAACAGATTTTGCAGTAATATAGTGGATGGCCATGTAAGCTTAAAGAAAACACATTATTATTTTGGAGTACAAGGCCAACTGCATGGCAAATCACACAAAGATCATGATGTAACTTTCGTATTTGGACTCCACGTGGATTGTCAGTAGAGAAATTAATTGAAGCAACACATTTTTTTTAAAAACCAAAATGTTTCCTAAATTAAACCAATTCTGTTTAAGGTACTACTTGCCTGAAAAGGCAGATCCTATGTGTTCAGCAGGCCAGCCAATCTGGGAACTAGCTAAAATCAAGGAGTTGTGTTAATGTTCACATTTATTTTGCTAGATACTGTATTCGTATGTTATTAAATTATTTCTAGTGTGTGCTAGTTACTCCTTTAGTGACATCAGTATCAACTTACCAGCTTCGCTCTCGAGTTTATAGTATGGCTCACTCCGAGGTTCACTATCAATGATTGGTGTACTAGCTTCGAAATTTGGTTCAATTCGCAATGTGTCACTAATGGTTTTTCCTTCTTGTTTGAGTAGTGTAGTTTATATGTGGACAATTTAAACATTGCAACAATCCCTTGTACGAGCTCTCAAGTTCATACAATGCTGCAGTTAGGCATTTTAACAGTAAAGTTGCTTTTTCTGATCTTAGTGTGAGTTTTGTGTGTTTTGTAGTGCCAATATTATGTAGGAACATGAACACTGGTTAAGAATCACTAGTTACCCAAAGACAGAACGATTATCGCTTCATGGTTGTTTATTAACTTGCTTTAAATTATATGAAAGCATCAGAGATGAAATAATCTTCTTTACACTGCAGGAACATAGGCTCTTGCCTCCTGATGTTAGCTCTGGGAGACTTCTCTTGAACTCTGTAGGGAGAAAGATATGCAGCAGTTTAAAATATAATAATAGCAGTGGGCGGCTCCCTGACAGCCACTTGACTGCCACTGGATATGGTTTTAGATGCACCAACGCTGCCAAGACTATTCATTAAGGTTATTTTTTTTTGTTTGCATGTGATTTTTCTAGGGTAATTTTTAAAGGCTGCATTGGAGGCACAGCTTATTTTAGGGAAGAACCCTATCATATTGTATGATCTAAACTCACGTTGAGAAATATAAAAAGACACATTGCATGGGTGAGTGGCATAGCTGAGATCCACTGTGCCTTGTTCCCAATCATCAACTTTTTTAGGCCTCATAGTCAGCAAACCTTGTAGCTGTTGTGATCTGACCCAACAATCTCTCACGAAAAACATACAGTGCATGGAAGCAAACAACCAGTAATCCTCCAGATAGACCTTTTGTTTAATAGTGTGTTTACAATAATGACTCACATGCCTGTCGCTCTAACTTTAAACAGCAAATTAAACATGCATATATGAGATTCAACACTTGTACTACTTCACATAACTACAGTCTTTTTCAGGTGTGAACAGCTGCCTTCTATTGAAAAGCGTGCACATACATATCTATGCTACGTATAACAAACCCATGTGCAGGTTAGAGACCTAGCACAAGGATCTTCATGGATTTTAAAAACTGAGACAAAGCTGAGGTAATTAAAACACAAAGAACTGAGGGCGTGATCTCTGACAAACTTAGAAAATGGGACATTATATATGGGAATATAGGTGGGATTGGATTAGATGTTGTTTTAAAATTGTCACAATATGTTACATGAGTGCGGAATACTGAACATATTTTTGTCGATAAGCTGAGGAAATTAAAGCTCAGACCTTATCACTGCTTCCTGAAGTTGATGCTAAAATGAAGTTAATCTTGTTGACAAGCTAAGAAACTGACCAATTGCTGCTAGCTATTGCATGTGCGATGACGTCACAGCAGTGTGTATTAATAAAACAGTTTGAAGACTTGGCTACTATGGTGATGAGTTGTCACAACTTGTGGTTTATTAGGTATTTATAGTGCAACAGCAGTATAAAAGACCATGCATAGTTTCACGTACAGACCACATCCACAATAAAGATAGTGCAAAATAACCATTCTACCAGGAAGCTTACTCATCTACGTAGGTCTTGGGTAAAGTCCATCTACAGTTTAATTGAGACGAAACATGCTTAAAAGACTCTATAAGCAAATGAGAACTAAAGAGAATTTTCCATGATATTACTGGACTTCTCTGTTTATCCTAACAAATGTAGCTACAATGTTAATCTGTACCTTCCATAATCAAATTGCATTAGACGTGCTTATAAAATAAATGGAGTGAATAATTAAAATTGTATTGACTTGTGTGACTTCTGACTATTAGCCTGCAATTTGTTTGGGAGAGCATACTAGCAAATCAACAATTGAAAGTGAGATTTGTAATGACTGAGGTCTTTCTCATACAGGATTTATATAGACCTCATTATCCCCAAAGATCAAAGCAATTTATGCATACCATTTTCTATGTTTACTTTACTCTCAGAAGTTTGTAAAATGCAGAATATGGAAGAAATAATGGAATAAGTAAAACATATCCTTGCAAAATTATGCAGATAGTTATATACTCTACAGTAATTATGCTTTATTTACCTTGCAACAGATTTGCATGGCGCGCCACAGTGGTGGATAGCTAAACAGCAGCTGGACGAGCATTACTAGCACACAACTAGTCCTCTTCAAATGATCTACCTTCACTAAACTTGCTCATAATCTTAATTGATATTGCCACAAAACTAAGACCTGGTTCTATTCTTAGGACAAACTAGCTGGCCTTCATCAATCGTGTGCATTATTAGAGTTACACTATTGAGTTAAGGGGGTCCAGTGGTTGTATATTGTCTTTAAAATGTATTTCAAAGCTCTTCAGATTTAAACCAAGGAGGGTAGGTAAGTAAGTTTAGAAAAGGTAGATTGTACTTATCCTATTTAGTGCTCACCCGGCTGCTGTTTATCATCGTGGTGTACCATGTAGAGCAGTTACAAAGTAAATGAAGTATAATTACTACAGAGTATGTATCAAATGATACAGTCGTACCATTTAAGTAGGGATCCTGGTGAAATTTTTACGCACCGCCCAAAATTCCGCATTTAAAAAGCATCCTAGAGATATCTTACTAGATGAAAATCACCTTACGGAATAGTACTAGTCCATATAATACATAAAACAACATTAAATACAACAAAATACTTACAGGTGGCCGGATATAGAATTTTTAAAAATCACGAGAACTTGAATTTTTGCCTGACTTCCTGACTGACTGACCACAGTCGCAAGCCTAGAGGCCGAACGAAGCAGTGCACGGCCACCATTTTACACCACAATAACAAACTTACCAGTGGGATGTGCCTTTTGGGGTTCTGACGAGTGTGTGCCCTCTGCGCCTTGTCTTTTCTTTTATCTTCAATCAGGCTGCTTGTCTTCATCCAACGAAACCATATTGAGGCATTAATTTTCCGTATCAACACTTTCTCTAAGCAGCATAATAGACGCTACAAGATTATTTTAGGCATTTAGACTACGTGCTACTGTACGGAGGTACCGGTACTAGATAGTTTTCATGATAGGTCACAAGATCACGCCCATTCTTTTTTATACGCATTATTGATCCATCGATTGAAACCACAATGACACACCCCTTTTACGTTAGTTGTATTTCAGTGACCACACACCTTCAAATTGGAAGGCTGACTTGAGATACTCTAATAATCGATCGAAACCACAATGACCATGCCCCCTTTTGGTGGACAAGCACACTTCTTTGCTGGCTGACTCGAGATACTCTAATACAGCAGTCTCTCTAATTGAATAGTCACATGTTTATAGCTAGCTGTATGCCTTAGCAAAAAAACTAAACAAACTAGTGTATTAAAAATTATAAATTTAAAAACGAAGTAGGGATCCAAGTGATAAAAAGTAGTTAGTAAAACAAGAGATGAACGATGGTAGTTAATAAAGCATAGCTCGGTGGGAAATCCCTACTTTGGCATTAAACACAAAATAATTGCCAAAGTAGGAATTTCCCACCGAGCTATACTGTAATAACTACCATCGTTCATCTCTTGTTTCACTACTTTTTTCACTTGGATCCCTACTTTGTTTTTAAATTGATAATTTTTAATATACTAGTATAATCATAAAGTTTTGCTTTTTTTCATTATTCCATTACAAACTTCCTTCACTCTCAATGATAAGTGGGACTGAACTAGTGTATTCATCATCTACTGTACATTAGTATTAGTAATTTTTAGTGTTCTTTTGAACAGAATTCTGCCAATACTACTTAGTGTTCCCAACATTTAATCTGTTCTATATACTACTGTAGGGAAAATATAGTGCCTACCATTAAATCTTTCCTACATGCACCGTATACCCCAGGGGAGCAACAATGCATGTGTTACCTTAATGCCCAGTTCCACTCGTGTGTAGGCAAAAAGTCCATTTAGTGACACTGGAACCATCAATCCCCAAGGACATGAATTTACCACCTGGCAAGGTAGCGATCTTGCTATCTACTTTTCAAAGAAATCCACTATAAAACTATCAGGATACAGTGGCTATAACTGCCAAGTTTGGAAAGCCAGATATGTTTTGAAATTTACTTGTGTTCTGGCATGAAATAACTGAGAATTTACATGATGGTCAACTGCCAATTACTGTAATTACCTAGATCTGTTAGCCAGAGTATTCAGGTGAAAAATATGAGGAAAGATTGATTGATTATTTAAACTAGCAGTACTCGACAAAGCCTTTTCTTTCATATTGGAGTACACATATACCTGTAGTATTACAAACACACACAAAGCAACACTATATTTACAAGAATAAGGAAAAATTAGGAGTTTTTAAGTTTGATTAGGGATAAAAAGTATGGTAACAAGGGTGGTCGCCTACACCTGCAAATATACTAGTGATCATTTAATCCCTATACCCATGACTGAATTTGGGGTTAAATGTACATTAGTATATCTGCAGGTGTAGGTGACCTCCCTTGTTTCCCTACTTTTTTTCTATGATCCCTCATCGACTTAAAATTTCAAATACTTGTTTGTTTACTTTTTTGTAACATTTCTATGATTGGTGAACCTGCATGTAATTAATGCCATCTAATAAACTGGATGGCAATGAATTTAACCACACTGTAGCCTGGTGCCAAAAGTATTGCTGACTAAAGTTCTTTCTGCATTGAAAATTGTCTGCAAAGTGCAAACCATAGTGAACTTCTAGTATTGTAGGAATGTTTACAACCAAACGGTGGCTGAACTAAAATACCCTGCAGTCACTGAGATAATGTTGACCAAACATGGTGAGAATAGTTCTGTACTGCATAAGCTGTCGGAGTCATCTAAGACATCACTGTACATCATCTCAGTGAATGGTTATACAAGGCTTATCATCAATGTTGGGATAATGGCAGATCAGTGAAGGTCACGAATATGAATGTTGATGATTGATAGGTTGTCTCATACGACTCTTGACTGCTATTGTAGTATCAATCTTTAAGCATGTATGTCCATTGAGTCAGTAAAGTACCTCTAAGTATGTCTCCAAAGGACACGATTGGAATTTGAGGAGAAATTGAATTATGACAAAATTTGTGCACTTGTTGATGTAAGATATGTTAGTACTCCTGAGGCAGCTTGGAGACCATTTGAATTTCCTATACACCACAAATCGCATACAATTGTACGTCTTCCTGTGCATTTATCTGACCAACAGAATATATGATTTCACCATGGTGAAGAGGATCATCCACTGCTGAATGCAGTAGTCACAATGCACACTTGACATCATGGTTATACCAATTGGACTAGCTCTTTTACTTTACAGTGACATTCCAGTAGATTATATACTTAGTCAAGGAATTGGATACAACAAAGGAGAAATGAAAAAGAAATAAGCTGTATTTATACAATGAGTCATGAGACATCTTTGCATACTTCTATTACATACTTCTATGGTGCCAAGAGTTAGGCAGACCTAGTGGAAGTGTACTAAAACATCTATTATACAATGAAGCTGGCCTACATGACTTAAACTCACTGCTTACTTAAACTGGCAAATCCCTACTTGATTATGATATTCCATTACCAGGTGATCAAAATGGGATATAAAGTGACCCTTATGAAATCCATACTGGTGTGTCAATAATTGCAAATAAAGCGCTATTAAAAACTGGGTGTGGCCCAATCTTGAGGTAACGTATCCTGCAGAGGATACATATGCACAGTACATACATATTAGCTTCATCGGCCCCTCCTTATCTACTGGTAGTAATTGAGTTGCTTACATGTAGTTCCTCTATTATGACATAGAACATGAATCCAGGTTGTTATGTATGTATATGTATGTATTTTAATTGGCAAAAGTTTTAATTTACTGAATTAAGAATTTACACAGTAGATATATCCACCGAATTACCAATGTCATTATAATTCTTATCCATTAACCATGCATATGCTGTTACACTTTGAAATACATGCTATTTTATTAGGTTAGTGATCGACTAAAAAGTTGCCAGAAGAGATCAACAGTAGCAAGGAATGAATATCTACTTTCAATTGGTAGTACAAATGCTCTATTAGATCATTATTTTCAAGATGGTTTGCCAACGCTAATGAAAGTAAGTATAATCCTTGTCTTAATAATAATAATGTATATTATGTGACCTGATCTGCAAGCATCACAGAAAGATTGTTTTTGTACAGCAGCTATAGAGAAAATTAATGGCAGTGCGTATGATGTGTGTGTGCATGCATGTGTATATTTGTTGTTTTAGACCAATAGAGATAAGCTAGTTTATCTACATGGGGCATTTATGTATATCCTTTTTTTCTGTAAATGTGACTTGATTTTGGAAAAACCAATCTAAATTGCACATTAGAAGTTTTGAAATAAATGGTTGTAAAGAATTCAAGTCAGCATGGATAGTGTATGAAATTTATAGAAGAGATGCATCAATCTAATGCCTTTTAAACCACTTCCAGTACTTGTAGCTGCTTGTAGAGTTTCCCATCAAATTAGATAGAAACTCTGAGCAGTTGGATAAGTGAAGTAGTACACACACGAGTGCTCACAAAGGGGAAAAGGGTGGGGGGTGGTGTGTGGTGGGGTGGGGTGGGCAAGGGATAGATTTCAAAATGGAAGAAGACCACAATTGTAGTCCAAACACAAGATTGCAGGCTTCTTAGTGGCTGGTACGCAGCAAAATCAACAGAAATTGTTTGGTCAACAATATCAGGCCATCTACCAGTGAACCACTTATTCTTGCCAAGCCAGGCTCTCCACAAAGCCAGAAACCGCTATTCGTGCTTCCCACACCACCCAGAAAAGACGTTTGTTAAAATCAGCCTTGAGAAATTTGAGCAATGCCGAGGGTCAAACCTAGTAGTATGATAGTGTAGCTATCCACTGGTGGTGTTAATTTGATTTTGCCTGATGTGCGATTTGTATCAGTTTTGCTATCCACTGGTGGTGTTAGTTTGATTTTGCCTGATGTGCGATTTGTATCAGTTTTGTAAAATGTAATCAGAAATTTGTGTTTTACATGCTGTAACAAGCATACATTATTGTGATTTGTTGATGTGGTTCCGGTTTGGTATGAGTACTGCCCGCTGACGGCATATCCCATGCATAGCATGTGACTAAACACTGAAGACAACATCTATAGTTACTTTTATTGTTATAAATGCTAAGTTTGTTTTAATATGCATTAAGAATAATTGTAATTACATACTGCAATTCTTGTTGGCTTTTGTACATGTAGGTCATGGATGGCAATCTATATGAAAAGACTAGGGAGCTATATGTATTGTATGCAGATATGGAGCTTCAAGCCTGCAGTGCAGTCAGTGAAAAGTTTCTGGATCTCAAGCACCAATCAAATTTGGTTAGTAGGCATTAAATTTATGTTCACAGTAAAAAAAAAGTACTAAAACAAGCTGGAGTAGTGCACGATGTTAAATCACAGTAAAACAATAAGAAGAGTTATGTCCCTACTGTGCATTTCCATTATGGTATCTTGATCACAGTAGGGATATATAACACTTCTTATTGTTTTACTGTGATTTAATATCATGCACTACTCCAGCTTGTTTCAGTACTTTTTTATCGATATGCTATGGTCCCTACTCTAGTTGAAAATTCCAATTTTTTGTGCTTTTTGTAAAATAAAATTGTTATGACTGGTGGTACCACATTTGAAATGGCGCCACATGCCCCAGCTATCAATTATCATCTGAAAAGTGAAATATTCATTATGCTTCATTGTCAGCTATGTTCAACTCGTTACACAGCATTATGAATCAAGAACTTGTTCGAAAAGCACCTCTGCAATCAAAGTAACCACTATGAAAAATACAGATGATTTCCGTTATGAAGGAAAGCCATCACACGCTACCATGCACCAAATCGACATCTTTCACTGTCAGCAAAGATGAATGGGACACAAAAGAGGACACTGGTAAGTCCATGAAGAATGCATTGTATGTACTGTGGTATGCCAAAAAGCATGTGTCCGGCTGAAGTGACATTGAACAGTGAAAAATCTAGCCCGTAGCCTTAGCTGTTATCGAGTTACGCTTGTCTGAAGGCATCAGTCAATTATTCAGTCAGTTACTAGAAAATTCCGGTTAATAAATTTTAAAGCAACTTGATGAAAGTGATTAGTTTCGATCTGAACTCTCGTTTAGACGTAGTAGTTATCTAATACTACTTGATCACTTGATCATTCATTGTCAGGGAAAAGTTAGGCCGGTTTTTGGGTGATATTTTTCATGGGCTGCTCCCACACTTGTGTGGTGTACTGTATGATATAATTTCTGTAGTAGTTTTCTTGCAATATTTGATACTACCTAGACAAAAACTCTTCCAAAAGCTTTTCATCATGTAAAATATTAGGATTCCACCAATGCAGAAAAGTACCAACCAATTCGATACCGATACCTAGCAGTAATGTTTTACTGAGTCTGATAATTGCCATACAATTTACACACCGCAAGTTTCCTATATGTGGCTGTTCTATTAGAATATTTTGTTGTGCAGTGACTGTTGTATTAGAGTCTTTCGATTTTTTCATGTAAACATAGTAAATAGCAGTTGCTCAATGTTTAACACAAAAGCAATTCCTGCACTTTTTATGCTAGGATAATGCTCAAAATTATTTCAAGCCTGTTATACCCCAAATAGTATTTATGATGATGGTTATGATGATGGTTATGATGATGACGATTTGCACAAGTAACTATTAATTGATATAGGAATACCTAAATAACCAATACTAATCAATACTAAAATACCCATCATCGGCTCCAATTCGATGCCGATCTGATTATTGATGGAACCCTATACAATATTTCTATGATGTTATTAGCAGTAATGTTTTGGCAGTTGCTGTCTTTTTTTGGAGGGGAACTGCATATATATATATCAAGACACACAATAGTGTGTCATGCTGCCCAAGAAGCTGGCACGCCACACGGTGGGTATATTGACTGGAAGAAAGAAAATGTCATTTTCACACTTTTGTATCTCGGTGATCCCTTATCCGATTGGAACCAAATTTGTTACAGAGTTGCCCACCAGCCAGGGAAGTCTACATACTAAATTTGAAGGAAATCGCTCCTGCCATTTCCGAGATACAAGCTGCCAAAGTATCGATTTTTTCTTGTTTTTTTTCTTTCTTCATGTTTTTGCACACTTGCAGCAAAAATTGCTATAAAATGCAAACGAGTACTCCGATCGCCTTGAAATTTGGCACACAGAAAAGGAGTTTAAAGGCAAATCCTTGCATCAAATTTGGTGCAAATCCGATGAATGGTTCGGGAGTTATGACCAATTATTCACGTAAAACAAGACCGATTTGTTGTCACGCCTACAGGGTAAACTGCTTCATGGAATGAGTCGAAAATTGCTATGTAGATGGAGTAACCATCGTAGGAGTACCTTTTGGTGGTTTGAAAAGATTCGAGATAAAGACCATGGAGATATGACACAAAATCCAACCTGTGGCACAATTATGCGATTGATTTTTATGAATAAAAAAGTATTAGTTTTTACGCCTACTAGGCAAACCGCTTAGAGCAATGAGCTGAAAATCGGTGTATAGCTGGAATAATCTTCATAGAAAGTCCTTGCAGTAGTACAGAAGAATCGGATTACAAACCACTGAGTTATGATTCGAAAGCCAACTCCGTGTGGCAAATGCGAGATCGACATACTCTAATAGAACAGTCACCCTAATAGAACATTTCGCTAATTTATTTACTCCATTATAGAATTCCATTACATTACAAGTTATTCTGTAGGGAGTTCAGCTGCAAACAGTTAATCTTATAGACAGTTTAACAAGAAGCAAGTCACCCTATAAGAGTTCAGCTACAAATATATAGCTGTAGTGATTCAGAACATTAGAAGCCACACTGAAGAGAGTTCAGCTATAAACAAGTCATGCACCCTGTAGAGAGTTCAGCTACAAACAATTTACTCTGTAGAAGTTCTGCTACAAACAAGTCTTCATTCAGAGAGTTTAACAACCAAAATCCACCATGTAAAGACTTCAGCTAGACTAACAAGTTACTCTGTAGAGAGATCAGCTAGAAATAAGAGAGAGCTCAGCTAGAAAACGTCACCTTGTAGAGAGTTCAGCTACAAACAAATCACACTGTAGAGAGATCAGATAGAAGAAGACACCTTGTATAGGGTTCAGCCATAGATTGTGGAACATGCCTCTACTATCTATGGTTCAGCTGTGAAGTAATCACCCTAGAGAGAGAGTTCAGCTAGAAAAAAATCAACCTGTAGAAAGTTCAGCTACAAGGAAACCATCCTATAGAGAGTTCAGCTACAAACAAATCACCCTGCAGAGAGTTTGGCTGCAAAAAATCACCCTGTAGAGTATTCAGCTACAAACAAATCACCTTGTAGAGTGTACAACTAGACACTAGTCACCCAGTAGAGAGATCAGGTGCAAGAAGTTACATTGTAGAGATATCAGCAAGAAGAAATTACCTTGCAGAGAGTTCCAACAAAGAAACTATCCTGTAGAGAGTTCAGCTACAAACAAATCACCCTGTAAAGAGTTCAGCTACAACCACATCATCATGCATAGAGTTCGGCTACAAAGAAACCATCATTTAGAGAGTTCAGCTGCAAACAAATCACCCTGTAGAAAATCCAGCTACAAACAAATCACCCTGTAGAGAGATCAGCTAGAAGAAGTCACCTTGTCGAGAGTTCAGCTACAAAAAACCACCCTGTAGAGAGTTCAGCTGCAAACAAATCACCTTGTTGAGAAATCAGCTGTAAAGGAACCATCCTGTAGAGAGTTCAGCTACAAACAAGTTACCTTATAGAGAGATCAGCTAGGAACAAATCATATTGTAGAAAGTTCAGCTACAAACAAATCACCCTGTAGAGAGTTCAGCTACGAAAAGATCAATGTGTAGATAGTTCAGCTATAAGAAGTCACCTTGTAGAGAGTTCAGCTACAAAGAAACCACCATGTAGAAAGTTCAGCTGCAAACTAACCATCCTGTAGAGAATTCAGCTACAAATAAATCGCCCTGTAGAAAGATCAGCTAGAAGAAGTCACCTTGTATAGAGTTCAGCTACAAAGAAACCATCATGTAGAAAGTTCGACTACAAACAAGTCACCCTGTAGAAAGATCAGCTAGAAGAAGTTACCTTGTAGAGAGCTCAGCTACAAAGAAACTATCAAGTAGAAAGTTCAGCTACAAACAAGTCACCCTGTAGAGAGATCAGCTAGAAGAAGTTACCTTGTAGAGAGCTCAGCTACAAAAATCCATCATGTAGAGAGCTCAGCTACAAACAAGTCACCCTGTAGAGATATCAGCTAGATACAAGTTACCTTATAGGGATCAGCTACAAACAAATCTCTCTATAGAAATATGTGTTGGAAACAAATCACCATGTAGAGAGTTCAGCTAGAAACAAGTCACTCTGAAAAGAGTTCAGCTACAAACAGTGGGAGTTTCAGCTACAGTTCAGTTATGTATAAGAAGTCACCTTATTACCTATAGTATGATTATCTTTCATTGTGAAATATACAAATATTTTTAATCAGACAAAAAACTGTACACAACATTTCTTCCTTTGTTCCACAATTCCTGCAGAAAAGAAAGAAAACAAGTTAGAAGGAAGCCCTAAAGCCGGCCATAGGCCGGCTTTGGGGTATACTAATTCAAAAAGAAGCGAAATCTAATCTAATACAGCCAAGCTGTAAAAAAAGAGTGCGGCCCTCAAAAAGGCTATAGTTGAAAAAAGATGTGAAATCCAAGGTGGTGGCCAAGAAATGGCTGTGATGGTAGGTTAATGGCAAAAATTTTAATTACAACAATTCAGGGTGAATTTGATGCCGGATCCTAGTAGCGCAAAGGAGGAAGAGGAGGCAATGCAAATTCACCTGAATTGTCGTAATAAAATTTTTGCCATTATTACCTACCATCACAGCCATTTCTTGGCCGTCACCTTGGATTTCATATCTTTATTCACCATAGCCTTTTTGAGGGCCGCACTCTTTTTTTACAGCTTGGCTATTTTGGATTAAATATATATATATATATATTAATACAACATCAATATCGTTTCCTGTACAAAAACTCCAATAGCAGCTTGTGGTATATTTTTGATATACTATAGCAAACTAGCCAATAGAATCAGTATATCACTTGTACATTTGATATACACATCTGATTGGCTAAAAATTCTTGAATAGTGTTTAGTTGTTTTACCAGTTAGGCATGTCCGACTTGACAACTAGTGGTACCATAGTAACCAATACCTGTTACCTAGCAACAATACTATTGCCTAGCAACCGTTGCTAGGTAACCACTACTGATTTTAGAAATGATTTTGACACCATAGCAACGGTTGTTAAGCAACTGCTAAAAGGCCTATAACTAGGTCAGCTTTAAATTTTGTTGCCTAGCAACAGTTTCTATGGATTGTTGGACCAATTTTCAAGTAGATTGTATTCTGCAACACATGTGCATACTTCTTCAGCATGCTAATCACAAGGAATTACTTACCAGTACTAATGATGGTATAAAACATTAGAAATTGCTGTTACTACTTCCAAGTGGGAGACGAGATGTTGTATTAACATATTATACTACAGATATCATGGTATTCGAAATATATACCAAAAGATATACATATTTAGGAAAGGATGCCATAGTGCGAGGCTTCGCCTCGCACTATAACATCTTTTCTAAGTTTGTATATCTTTTGGTATATATTTCGAATACCATGATATCTGTAGTATAACATATACATATATATATATATATATATACTGTATAATATGCAGTCAGGTTATTTACAATCGCTGGACTGTACTGTTCATGTTGAACAGGACTACTAGACTGGTAAGATGGCTATTGTATTGCTGAATATAAAAATACAGATGGAACTAGTTCCTCTTTTTCAGATTTCCACTACCCACTAGACAAAGTCAAGTGTAATTTTGGCTGTTATGAGTGCAATTATTCCCTAATTGCACTAAAATGTGTGTGATTGCTTATTGATCACATATTGACCACCCTTCGTGCACATCTATCCAGTTCTGTGTGGCCATTAACTTCTAATAGGGCGATTGCATCATTCTTTCAGTACTGGCTAGTTATGATACCATTTGTTGTTGCATTCAGATGTCAGCAGTTCTGATTAGTTGCTCAAAATATCAATACTTATTGCACTTAAAAGGCTTCTAATGTCAGTTTATTTGTTTGCCAATTGCATCACTTTCTTTTGTAATTAAATGGCTTCCATGATTCTGTTATGTTATTGGTTGTTTTACAGTGTCGATTACAGAAACAAACCATGCAATTTGCACTCCTACTAATAGTCCAGTCAATTTATGGTTTGACCTTAAACTAATTGCAACACTAAATGATTTCAACAGTTTCTGGCACAGACAAATATGCTCTATAACATATCAAGTCCCAGAAAACCCCTTAAGGGGAAAGTGACCTTTTGCATGACCTTTTACAGCCAATTTTAACAAAATAGGTTTTCTGCTTCTATTTCAGATGTTCTTAATCCAAACTATTTAAATTTTGTATCGAATGATTGGTCTCACTATAAGGAATAATATGATACTTGTTTGGTATTAATAGCTTTACTTGTCTAAAGTTATCATAACAGTTGTACAGGCTACCACTTTGTCCCGCCCACCCACTTACTTAAATTCTGTTTATTGCTAGCCTAATGATACTTTTCCCATGGCAATGGACATATTTATAACAGAGGATCATACTGAAAGCTAAGGTATATGTGTTACCATGGAAACTGATTATAACTTTGGTTATTTTCAATCACTATTTCTTTCATGAATACAGATTTAGTTATTTATAATTTGTGACTGTTCCACACCCTGGGTTTTATAGTCGCTTCTTTCTCTCTGGTTTGAATTCGTAATTTCAAGCAGACACGATAGCACAGCAATATAAAAAGATCATCACCAACTATCACAGTGTTTGCTACTCTTTAATGAGCTGCTGCTTGTTATTGCTGTTCGATAAAAAAGTTCTTTCTTTGTGTTCAGCTTTGGATCATTGGTGAATGACACAGCCATCCTTCAGTGGCTATAAAAACCAGTTTTTTACAACTAGATGTGTATACTGGGGGTATATTTAGTGTTTGAAGGAAGTACTTTTTGTGGTGTATATGCATGATTATCCAAATAGTTAAAGAGAGGGCTTGTGTGACAAAGTGCCAGTAAAGAAGAAAACTGTATAGTAAGAATTTCTAACTAGCAGCGTCTGGGGCATATTGGCATCCTCCTCAGATATACCATATCTTTTGTTGATGACTTCTCATAACCTCCACATTTCTTGGTGGTATAATCTGCATGTACTGGGCATAGATATTCTTTATAAGTACTCCCTTGTTTCCATGGTATATGCTGCAGAAGGGAGCCACCATCTAATACCAATCGAAGTTCCTCCAGAGTATCTAATTAGACTGCACTAGCTGGTGCAGTCTTCTGTGGTTGTCTAAGTATTAGTGATGTATATATGAAAGAGAGCTGGTGGATAACTGGAGAGTTCATACTTGAACACATCCTGAGTGTCGCTAGTGCTTTCGCAGCTGTAGGGTTAATCTCTGAAAAAGCAGTTGAGGATCAATCTGAATTGTAACACCGTCAATATTTACAATGGAATTTTGTGTCTGTAGTGACTGCTTGATGATTATTCTTGAAGGTGTACTCAGTATCTGCCACATCTTCCATTCTATCCATTACCACCATTTGCCAATGTTATAAGAGCAACAGAAACCATGTTGATGTGATCTATTGATTTGGAATCGTGATGCACAATGGTAATGCAGCTGCATACCTAAAATAACCTGTAATGGGACCAAAAAACTCTAGGTAGAGCTGCCTTCATTATTGCCTGCCCTATTGAAGTAATTTTAGACTGCAGCTGCAGCTTTTCCCACAATCAAGTGTGTAAGGAACAATCTTGTAAAAAGTTAACACATTCTTCAGATTCTAGCACTTCAAAACCTGGATAGTGACTGTGAGATGCTTTTTACCTCATTGATGTCATCCCTGATTAATTTGACAGAAGTCTCATTTTCTTTTTATCCAAAACAGCCAAGCTGTAAAGAAAGTGTGCGACCCTCAAAAAGGCTATGGTGAAAAAAGATGTGAAATCCAAGGTGGCGGCCAAGAAATGGCTGTGATGGTAGGTTAATGGTAAAAATTTTAATAACGACAATTCAGGTGAATTTTTGTGCCGCTTGGTCTTGGCACAAAATTCACCTGAATTGTCATTATTAAAATTTTTACCATTAACCTACCATCACAGCCATTTCTTGGCCGCCACCTTGAATTTCACATCTTTTTTCACCATAGCATTTTTTAGGGTCACACCCTTTTTTTACAGCTTGGCTGTTTTGGATTAGATTTCATTTCTTTTTGTATTTGTATACCCCAAAGCCAGCCTATGGCCGGTTTTGGGACTTTTTTAACCTATCTTTTTTTCTTTACCCCAGGAAGAAGAAAAGATGAAGTAGATGTACTTTAAATATTTTATCAGTAAATGTAGAAACTATATATATAATACATATATTGATTACAGAAATCTCAATGGTGGTTTCTTTGTAACTGAACACTCTGCAAGGTGACTTCTTCTAGATGCTCACTCTACAAGGTGAATTGTTTGTAGCTGAACGATCTACAAGGTAACTTCTTCTAGCTGATCTCTCTACAGAGTGATTTGTTTGTAGCTGAATTCTGTACAGGTGATTTGTTTGCAGCTGAGCTCTTTACAGAATGGTTTCTTTGTAGCTGAACTCTCTACAAGGTAACTTCTTCTAACTGATCTTTCTACAGGGCAATTTGTTTGTGGCTGAATTTTCTACAAGGTGATTTCTTAGTAGCTGAACTCTCTACATGGTGGTTTCTTTGTAGTTGAACTCTACAAGGTGATTTCTTCTAGCTGAACAATCTCTTTCCATAGTTGCATGAACTCCCTACAAGGTAACTTCTTCTAGCTGATGTCTCTACAGGGTGAATTGTTTGTAGCTGATCTCTCTACAGGGTGACTTGTTTGTAGCTGATCTCTATACAGGTTCCTTGTTTCTAGCTGATCTCTTGAATTCTCTTCAGGGTGACTGCTCTATTAGGATGACTGCTCTATTAGAGTATCTCGATCTCGCACTTGCTGCACTAAGTTGGATTTCGTGTTATAACTCCGTGGCTTTAAGTCTGATTCTTCTACACCATTGATGAGCCTTTCTAAGATGATTACTCCATCTGTACAACGATTTTCAAAGCATTACCCCAAGCGGTTTATCTGGTAGGCGTGGCAAGTAGTCGTTTTTTTTATTAGCTAATCTCGATTGCGTGATTGTTACAGACTGTTGGTTTTTTCGTTGTATCTTCCTGGTTTTTAGCTCGATTTGTTTCAAACCACAAAAAGTTTGAGGTTCAATAGTTACCCTATTCACCCACCGATGTTCAGCTTCTTCCCATACGCGGTTTACCCTGTAGGCGTGACAACCTATTGGTGTTATTTTTTTTAAATAATCGCTCATAACTCTTTGCCTGTTTATCGTATTCCAGCCAAAGTTGGTACCGAGATGCGCCTTTATACCCCACTTCTGTGTGCAAAATTTCATGACAATCGGGTATAGCATTCGCGTTTTATAGCAGTTTTTGTAAGTGTGCGACAAGAGGAAGAAAAATAAGAAGAAATAAAACTAAGAAACTAAGCCAATTTTTGAAGTCGCATATCCCGGGAATGCTAGAAGTGATTTCGCTCAAATTTGGAATGTTTGGTGCTGAAATTTGAGGGCATGTCCACAGCAAAAATCGTCTTGTTTCATCAAGGAAGCACAGAGCTACAGAGGTGCGAAAATTGCGTTTTCTTTCTTCCTGTCAATATACTCATGGGTGTTGCGCGCCGGCTTTTTGCGCCGTACGACACACTACTGTGTGTCTTGATCTATATCACAAAGTTATGTAGGCCAGTCCTGGCTTTGCTTCTGAAAGTGACTACATTTAATTACTAAAATTCTGTCTGAATAATCTTGTTTTGCTGCATACTGTATGTGAATAGCTGTAAGTACTTAGTTCACTGTCAGCCAGATTTTTCTCCATAATTATGTTGAATCAGGTCATAAAGGTAATTTGTAAAGAATTAACATGGTATATCTCAGTTTCCATGGTAACAGATACACCTAACCCTTCATTATGACCCTCCATTATGAATATGTCCCTTGCCATAGGAAAAGTATCATTAGGCAAACAATGAATAGGTTAAACCATAATTTAATCAAGTGCGTGGGTGGGAGGAAATAATTATAATTTAATGATAATAACTTTAGAACAAGTAAAGCTATTAATACCAAACAAGTATCGTCTTTGTCCTTATAGTGAGACCAACCATTTGATACCAAAATTCGAATAGTTTAAATAATGCATAGCTGAAGTACTAACGGAAATCCTAATTTTTGTTGAAATTGGCTATAAAAGGTCACACAAAAGGTCACTTACCTTTATGAGATTTTCTGGGACTTTTGATGTATATAGAGCACATTGTTCTGTACCAGAAACTGCTGAAACCGTTTGTGTTGCAATTAGTTTATGGTTGACCTTTTTCTCATAAAATGACTGGACTATAATGTGTGGCAAACTAAATCACTATGTGATTAACTATAAAATTGCAGTTGGCAAAAGTTAATTTTGGTGAAATGCTCTCACAGAAAAGTTGGCGGTGCTGCAAGGTTGCACATGGTGTAAGCTGATAGAAGGACAAACTGTGCATGTTAAATCCTTTTTGTGCTTAAACGTTTATCTTAATATGGATTTAGTCACTGTTTATATCAGTTTCAAGTCATCCCACTTTACAGGCCCTGGTTTCTTTCACGGGCCATGCCCACTTATTGGATCATGATCTGTATTTAGAGCCTCATCCATTTATCAATGGCTGTGCATGAATCCATGCCTGTTGCTAAAACTTACGTGGAGCCACACCCACTAATCAAATACGAGTTCTAGTCTTAGAGCAGGCAGCTATCATGTGCCAAACCCATTTGCATATGTGGAACCACGTTAACTTACCAGTAAGGTGTGTTTAAGTGGTATGCATGAAGCCTCACTTGGCATGACGAAACCTACCTCAACCACTGCTATCAAAGCTTAGACACAAAGTATGAAAACAGTACTGACCAATTTTAAAATTTGCTGTTTGGTGTCAAATCGGCAGTTTGCCAAATTTAGTTTACTGCCAAATTTTGTTGTTATACAGTAGTACATGTACTTTTTATTTTTAAGTAGCCATCACAAGCTAAAGATTCACTGTTTATCATGCCAAGTTAAATGGATGAATTTAATTTAGTATACAGCTGTAGCTACTAGCTAATAACTTTTCTTTGTGCAAGAGTGATTAGAAAACAATAGCTTCCTGCTTAACTTAATAACTAAAGTTAGGTACTGTAATGTGTGCCACCCTTGAAAATGAACAGGCAGTAGTCACACCAATGTATTTAACATTCTGTGGAGCAATATAGCTACTGTTGTTTGCCCAAATTTGTTTAAAACAGAAAGAACTGAGTCCAGTAGTGCAGTCAACCAGTCCAGGTAGCCAGTCCAGTCCAGTGATTGTCTACACCCATGCAGTCATGTGAATCTTGCTACATCAAGTTTATATAAAGTGCTGGTTTAATGTTGCAATTAAATTTATAGTAAATATATTTTCTATTGTCTGTGTACTGTCATGTTAAAGCATATGTGTACATGTATCATTGACTATTTCTATGCTATTTTTTGTAGGTCTCAAGAGACTATGTTGTTCAGTGCTATTTGAAAAAGTTTCCAATAATGAGCAGTATATCCCAATATGAGTTTGAATCATTTGGACAAGATAAGGTTGTTATAATTATAATGTTGTTATGTATAAAGATTTTAATACATTTGCAGTGTAGGTATTTTTTATGATATACAGTAGTACTGTTTTTATGATATACAGTACATGTAGTACTGTAGAGTAGGCATCTTAAAGGTTTGCACTTTTCTGCCAATGAATACTGTATCTCCCCAAGCAGTCTCACTTTCTGGTAGTATTAATTTCAAACTTAATAATTATGACAACCATCAACAATTCATCTGGAATTTAAAATTTTTCTTCTGATTGTTTAACTGCCTTCAATGCATTATTACATCATGGACTAACCTTTTTCCTTCTTTTTGTCCCATTTATTTTCCCCCATTTATTCCTTACCATGTAGATATTATTTCATAGTAGTGCATCTTTTGTTTCTTTTGCTGTGTACCATAAATTCCTTAGTGACTAGATTGAGATGCTTCTCGTACTGTTCTTCAATTGTAATGCTTTGTAGTAGGTGAACATAGCTGAGAACAATTAAGGATCATAGAAATAAACAGTGGGAGGTTGCATACATGTGCAGCTGATTTAATCCATAGCTATTGACAAACTGTATGACTGAGTAGGATATGCTCTAATGTGTTATAAGTGCATATGTTACATTCATTTTCCTTTTTCAATTGTATAATGATTTTCATAATTCTAAAGCACTGAGAAGCTTTAGATGTCAATTCCTAGAAACATGTTTCTGAGTGTGGTAACATTATTTGTTTGGGTAAGTTAAGTTATCCGAAGGCAAATAAGTACTACCATTTCTTTTTGTATATATGTATGTATATGTATGTGTGTATGTATGCATGATATGTTGTGGGTTGCTGGAGGGGGATAAAGCATAAACTATACCAGTAGTCCTATTAATTAGTTTCATCAACCTATTTAGCTATGTACTTACAGTATAGCTAGCCTGATGAAAGCAATTGTGCAAACTCAACAATGAAATTCTAATAAATACTTCAGTGACTTTAATGGCAATGGTGTGCTGCAGCAAAGTTTGTTTTGTGGAAGTTTTGACATCATTCAAAACTATTGTAAAATATATTGTAACATTGAGTGTGTGGAGATTGAGATTCACAGTGAGGTGTAACCAAGTAGTAGAACCACTAACCTTGGGGTGCCATGTAGTGAGGAATGTATCCAGTAGTATTTGAAGTTGCGTGCTCATATGATTCGTAATCAAGATATAACCAAGTAACTACTAATTTAGGCTACCTTTAGGATTCTTTGTCTGGCACTTGGAGGCTTTGTCGAGAGAATTTGTCGAAAAAAACACATTAGTAGAGAATTGACAAACTCTAATTAGAATAATTATTATGATGTAATAAGATAGTCACTTTTAATGTAGTAGTGTGTGTGGTATGTGCGTTATTATTCATCCGTATCAATCACGCTGTACCGGGTGGTTCTCTCCTAGTTTTGAACCTTCCCATCGATAAAGAAGATACTTCTGTACATAATATGTTGTTAAAAGTAATTTGCTTAACAAAACCTTCCTTGGCAATGCATAGCAATGAAATTGATGAATTACAGTATGAAATTTCATGAATTATGGAATCCAAAATTATAATAAATTGATTTATTATTGCACAACCAAAACCTATTGGCTAAAAATGCCTAAAATATTAAAATAGAATATGTAGTTGGTTAATTCCAGATGATTTAGCTACCTGCATGGCACCTAGTTTTTAGAAGTAGCACATCAACTTGTTTTTAATTAGTTAATTAATATGTGTTCCATAGACTGTAAGTGACTAAAGTTGTTGACGTTAGTCTCATAAACACAATTCAAATAACCTTGTTTAACACCATGTTTTAAAAACCCGCTATACAGTACCATCTGTGTATTAAGTGCCAAACTATCAATGCTTGCTTCACAGCAGTAGTAAAACATTGAAAAATGTTTGACTAAACAGATTGTTTTTTTTTTCAGTACAGTTTTTTTTTTTCAGTACAGTTTTATGTATACATGAGTTTCTATAATACTTCTTCAATAGTAAAGAAGAAAGCATAATATACAACTTCTTGTATGTTAAATGTCAACAAATGTGCATGGGTAAGTAAAACAGAATCAGAAAATGGGAACGGGATCTGTATGGCTTAAATTTTGATAAAGGTCATCATGTCAATATACAAGTTCTTTGAGGATTCTTCCACTAAAACGTTTAAAACACCACAATAGAGCTGGGACTATGAGTAAAACTAACACATGACACTAAAGGAAAACCAACACGTGACCGTGTCTGTTATGATATGGTGCGCATGCGTGGAGGGGGCTGTAATAAGAGTAAACCGCTGAGTTTGTCTGCTGTGGATGTTAGTGTGTATCGTTCGTGCCACGCCGAATCCTGTCACGTAACAAATTGGGGGCTTGTCCGGGAGCACCAGAAGACAAGTTGTTTAAAGATTTTGGTCGCGGAGACATTTGTTTTCTACTTTCACTGCTCCCTTGTGTTCACCCTGTCCGATTCTAACCACAAGTTTTTAATCCTTAGTACCGGGTGAGTGGTACCTCAACAGGTGTGAATATTTGTACAGTTGGCGTTGTTGTTTGTGTGTCTCAACTAGGCAGGTTTTGTTGTTATCGGTGCCAGTGTGCTTTATTTGGAATTACAAATTTGTAGTCATACAAATCATTCTCATCGTCGTTACTCTCATCGTTCCGATTACGTTGTTGTGGAGTAGATAATTATGTCGTTTTCAATAGACTCTTTTGTAAAATCGCCCAGTATTTTGTCTTTAAATCCTTTAAAGAAGATGGAGCTGCTCTCCCTTGCTCAACACTACAAGTTGGAAGCCACTCAAGCTATGGAAAAGGGTGAAATTCGAACATTGATCATAGAGTATTTAGTTGAGGAAGAGATCGTGTCTGAAGATAAAATACCATCAACCACTGATACTATCGAACTGAAGAGGCTAGAACTGCAAGACAAGGAGAAGGAGCGTGAAGCCCAGTTGAAGATGAAAGAGATGGAATTACGAGAGCAGGAGCTTGCTCTGCAGTTGAAACTTAAAGAACTCGAAATTGCAGCAGCTTCTACAGCTCCACCTGTACCTCGTACCAGTCGACATGCTGAATTTGATGTGACTAAGCAAGTACGGTTTGTTCCACCCTTCCAGGAGACAGAGGTGGATAAGTATTTTTTGCATTTTGAGAAAGTTGCGTCAAGTCTGTCATGGCCTAAACAAGTTTGGACACTACTCCTTCAGAGCTCTCTGTTAGGTAAGCCCATGAAGCCTATTCAGCCCTATCGATAGAACAGAGTTCTGACTATGACACAGTGAAACGCTCTATTCTCAAGGCCTATGAGCTTGTTCCTGAGGCCTACCGACAGAGGTTCTGAGCCACCCAGAAGACAGATACTCAGACTTTTGTGGAGTTTGCACGGGCGAAGGAAACTTTGTTTGACCGCTGGTGTACCTCTAAAGGAGTTGATGGAGACTTTAACCGGCTCAGACAACTGTTGATGATGGAGGAGTTCAAAAACTGCCTTCCTAGTGATATTCGGACCTATCTGGATGGGCAGAAGGTAGACAATTTACATGAAGCAGCAGTTTATGTTGAGGACTACTCCTTGACACATACCACTTCCTTTGGAAAGCCCCATCCCTGTGATGGTAACTCAGCAGATATAACACTTGAATTAGCTAAAGGTGGTCAGCCTGGTGCTCTTATCACCAGTAGCTTTACAGGTGGAGGCCCATCAGGGAACTACAGTAGCAACCACCTACCTGCTGAACCAACATGCTTTTATTGCAGGAAAAAGGGTCACATAATGTCAAGCCTTGCCAAGAAAGAATGAGAGGTCTGAAAAGCCTGATCTCATTGTTTCCCCAAGTTGTCAGACAGACCATAAGAAAAGTAAGTTGCCAGATGAATACACTCCATTAATTTCATGTGGTAGAGTCTCCCTTGTTGGCTCACAAGTGGAATTTCCAATCACCATTCTCAGAGATACTGATGCGACACAGTCTCTGATATTGGAGGGTGCCCTTCCCTTCAGTTCCCTTTCAGACACGGGAATGACTGTGTTACTACAAGGAGCAGAGTTAGGAACTTTTCGTGTACCACTTCATAAGGTTCACTTGAAGTGTGGCCTAGTGACTGCAGCTGTAGTTGTCGGAGTGAGACCTTCCTTACCAGTCCAGGGTGTGAGTCTCATACTTGGTAATGACTTAGCTGGAGGACAAGTGGCATGTATTTCCAATGTGCTACAGAACTCAGTGTCGCCAACTGTTGCAGCAGAGCAAGTGTTTAGGGTCATTAACAGTAATTCACAGCAGGATCTCAGTAGAGAGCAGATCGGGCGCGTTAGATGTTTGCCAGGAAAGAAAATGGTGGACAACCAAATTTTCGTAGGGCGGTTACCCAAACACATTTGCAGTAGGGGCTTGGAAGACATTTTCTTTCCCTATGGAAAACTGACACGTTGTAAAGTGAAACAAGGAATACGACTAGCTTATGGTTTTGTTGAGTTTGAAAACAGAAGAGATGCTGAGGATGCAATACGTCTGGAGAATGGCAGAGAGATCATGGGTACTATAGTACGTTCGCGTTGAGCTGAACCTTCAAAAACGATTAATAACTTACGATTGCTACATCGCATGGGCCTCCTGTATTGCTCAATACGTAGCGCTTCTCAATCCGCTAAAAATATATTAAAAGCGCTTCATTCGAATGTAAGACACTCCAGTTATGACACTGTAAAGTTTCGCCATACATTTTCAATGGGGAAGCCTCTAAAGCACGGCCCTTTGATGGTCATGTTGACACGTGTTTGTGGCCAAGCCAGACGTCACACACCCGCCCTCAACACGCATGATTTCACCATCCGTTATGTAAGAGGCTGTAGTACACTTTTACAACAAAAATAAAACAGATTTGTGTGTGTAAAACAGAGTTGCATAAGTAGAAGAGCTGGGGCCACTGTTGCACTATTTAGAAGATAAGTGGCCTGCTTATATTCAGGTAAAAAACTTCTTCAGCCTCAAAAGAGAAAAAAAACCAAATTATAACAGCTCAAAATCTGTTATTCAGCATTGGTGTTCCTGGAAGTGAGCCAAACAACATGTATTTTATTTCACATTCACCACAGCTGACTATCGTCTTCTGTTCCCATTTAGTCAATTTGGCATTTTAATCCTTTTCTCATCACTTCACCACACATGTACACAGTTTTTACAGCCAGCATTTTGTTTTTGAAGTTACATTCCCAAAAAACTCTAAAATTTTCAACAAATGAAATAATACTGTTTGTATGAATTTGGACTGATAGTACCTGTAGTGACTTCCAAACACTCCTGCACTGATTTAATATACACGGGATGGTATGTTCAACTTCTGCTAGCACAATAAAGTAATGGTATTTTTTATTGAAGTGCACACACTTACACTTCATCTGTATTTTCATGTACTTCACAGAGTTTAATCCCAGCTACCCGATGACTCCTGGGGAACAAAATCAAGTTGTAACACCAATGCTGCAAATATCAAACAATCTTACATCAGATGAAGTAAGCCCAGAAGAAGACTTGGACCCGTTACTGCTAGTGGAACATTCATTAATACCACCATCACCATCTTCACTATCACTGCTGATTTGGATGAGGAATTGCTCTAGAAGTTCTTCATTACCCAAGTCTCATCCAAATACACAACCGGTCTTCCTTCAGTTCTGTTGCACCTCGTTCGTCTTTAATATTTATGATGCTGATGGACTGTGCAGGACTGCTCATAGTATACCCTGCATATACGTGTAGTGACATTAAAGCACAAACAGTTTCAATGCTAACCTCTTGTCATTAATCGTCTTGTACTTAAATCCCATATCACTCAACACTCTTTAAAGCAATTTTCTACCCCCAGAGAAAACACCATCATTCTTAAGTTTGGCCTAAGACGGAGTACGTGACAAAGTTGCAGGTTTCAAAATTTAACTTACCAAAATCTTTGAGAGCGATAGATTTCCTTCCTTCCATACAATGAATGGATCTTGTCTGACAGTATCTGGGTCAAAACTGTCTGCATCAACATGGACTCGTGAACATTTGTACCTGACGATTACAATTGAGCGGGCTTGTTCAAAGTGCATTTTGTATCTTTTTCTTGTCATAAGTAGATACTTCATTTGGCTGTTTAACTTCTTTCCAAGGGGGGTTCGCTGCGCACTCGCTGACGGTGCACTGGACGCCATATTCACAACAATTAAGTGTGCGCCCGTAACATGGGCTTACGAATAAATGCGTCATAAACATTATGTTTAAAGCCTTTGATCTTGTATGGCTTCTTAATCAACAACCCAGGATTCAGCTCAACGCGAATGTACTATAGGATAGTTGTGGAATGGTCTAGAGGACACAAGGACAAGAATAGCATACGTGGTTATGATTGATATGACTGCCGTATTCATGATCGGAATTGTTATGACAGAGGAAGACGAGATCACAGATACTCTCGAAGGAGGTCTTATTCATGGTCACCACCCTGACATAAGCATCACAAATACCGGTGACTGATTGACTTGTGCATTTCACTTAGTTATTAACCTTTTCCATACCTTGCTGGTGTATTTAGGTCTTTTATCATGTAATTTTTAGACAACTTTAATTTTTGTACCCACATGTGTGTGCGTATACCTTTTGTTGTGTGTAGGGGTAGTTTTGTAGGGGGGGAGTGTTATGATATGGTGCGCATGCGTGGAGGGGGCTGTAATAAGAGTAAACCGCTGAGTTTGTCTACAGTGGATGTTAGTGTGTATCCTTCGTGCCACGCCGAATCCTGTCACGTGACAGTGTCCAAAAAAACAATCACATAATGATACCAGGATCACTTGAAGTTGTTGCAATGTCACTCTTAATCTAGCTGCATGCAATTGGATACTATCACACTATTGCTTTTAAAGCTACAGGTGTAGCTGCATGGCTATCACTATCACTTAGGGCTGGGATGAAGCTTCGAATGATTCGTGGGTTCAAAGGTTAAGTAAACTTCGAATTATAAAAGTATCCTTTCGAAGTTTCGTAATGCACTCATAGTCTTCGAAAGAATTACAAATAAACGTGGTTATCTTTACTGCAGCTGTTTATTCCTCTTGCATGATCAATGTTCGTCTCTTCGAGATCAATCTTTGCATGTGCCATGCCCACTTTTAAACCATCACCGTTCAGCTTGCTACCATAGTTGCAGCCTTAAAACACCTTATAAAGTGATAGATAATGCATGGAAAGTATACTTTTAGCCATTTCTCGGTATTTACCTGTGCATGATTGCAGTACAGTGGACACGCCCTTTTGCAATCGATCGATCGCGTCATTCAGTACTGCTGCTTTGCACTTTCCAAATGCTTACAAACTTGTTGAATAGGTTTAGAAAGATAAAACCTAAGAAGGTTGTACATAAATACAAACTTGAAAGCCTACACCGAAGCTTCGAATGTTTGAACATTTTATTAGCAAGTATTTGAAGGTAAATTTCAATATTCGTCCCAGCCCTACTATCACTATAAACGATTCAACTACTGTACAAGTATGGCACTGCTTAAATGCAACGTTGTCTCGTGAGTTTCTAATCGTGAGAGTGTGTGCAATTAAAAACTCACTAGTTAACACCCATAGTATTCATCCCATTTCATTTGGGATGAATACTCGTGAGCGAAATGGGTGCCACGCTCTTTAATTAGTGAGTTTTTAATTTATCACACTCTTGCAAGATGATGTTGCATTTGAGCAGTGCTAACTGACTCATTCTCAAAAAACAAACAAAAACAAAAAAACTTTACCACCTTGTAAAAGTATTTTAGTCCAGTGACTGCTCTGTTGATTGTGATTTAGCTGTAAAATTCTGCAATGCTGCCAAGAACATTTTAGTATAAATTTTAACCTGTATATTTTGACATAGCAATCCCATTCCCACTTTCTGTTTCTATCTCGCTCCTGTTTTACTCTTTAAAAGTCTACATATTTTCCCAAAATGCATAGTCCTCTCCTACCAGTTGTACTTGTTTACTGTCTTATTATGTACTATACAACAACATTCTTTGGTCGATTAAGAAACTCATGTAAACGCCTTATGTTTACTGTAATAGCAAAGTACATATCTTGTGAAACTTTTACAGCTAGTAGTTACGTAAACAGATTATGATGCAGGTACTGTACCACACAGTGGAGTGAAAAGCACTGTTTTCTCTATGCTGCTCTTCATTTTTGTTCGCATACGTATGGGACACGTCCCTTTCATCTCGAAGGAATAGGTTATTCCTGGTAGTCTATGAGGCCTGCACCATTGTTTTTCAGTAGTTAAATGCCTGTAAAACCCGAAGGGAAGGTACTTCACAAAGTCTTAGGAGAGTTGCCACACCTGTATTTCAGACTGCCGAATGGATCCACCTCAAAGTGAAGTTTATGAGTTTGATACAGATTTCATTTCGCTTTTACTTCTTACGTGCAAGCTGCTTTTACCATTTGTGACCGGGCCTGTGAAAACAGGGCATGTGGGTACAAACTACATACCATCACACTACAGGTCATATCTCAGTTTTAGAGCCAGTGCATAATGGTGCATAATGGTATAAAAAGTTATGAGTGATAGAAGTTTGAAAAAGTAGGCAAAAATCATGTGCCCACATGCCCTATTTTCGCAGGCCCAGTCACATTTAACGAATTTGCTCATGTGGGTGAGTACGGACAAAGATAAATGGATAGGTATGTACGCACACATTGTATGAAAGCAATTCAGTAAACCAGGCGGGCAGGTACGTGGTTTAATAAAATTTGTCCTAAGTAAGACTTGCATTGCATTAAGCTTTACTACTGTACCTTGTATTTTAAGTTGTTTTTGATTAGTTCTTTAATAATAACACTACTTAAAATATATGTAATTGTGTTTTTATAGATTTGTGCAATTAGCAAAGATCATGGTGCTGAAATTTATTTAAATAAAGGTGCCCGTAAGATTGCAACTGATGTCATGGAGCAGAAAACTTTTGTGGCAGAAAAATCTAAGCAAGTAAAGGGTCTGCAGTCTGTTTCATCAGCCTACCTTAAGGTGCATAGTATGACTGTTGCTTGTGTAACATGTGGGTGGGTATTCGCAACCAAGTGCCATACTGTACATGTATCGTTCATGTGTGCGTGTACAAAGGGCACACAATTTGGATATCTGTAGACTTCACTAGGACTAGTATACACTAAGGCTGAGTAATGGTATCAATAGTGCTATGTATTGTGATAGTGAAATTATCTATCTATCTATCTATCTATCTATCTATCTATCTATCTGTCTGTCTGTCTGTCTGTCTGTCTGTCTGTCTGTCTGTCTGTCTGTCTGTCTGTCTGTCTGTCTGTCTGTCTGTCTGTCTGTCTATCTATCTATCTATCTATCTATCTATCTTGTGTGCATTTATATTGTTAATTGACAGTGTTATAGTTAACTTTAAATTTTGACACAGAATCCAGAATTTGGAACAGCAAATGCAACTCATGAAGCAGAAAACAAAACTGATTTACTCCAAGAAGAGATTAGACAAGCTGAGGTATGTATCCGTAGTGTACTTTTATTCTTAAGGACATCCATATTATTAAGGACATCCATCCATATTATATAAGAAAGTGAAAAGTACATTATGTATTAAAACAGCAAACTAGATTCATGAGGATGGCCAGTAATTGGTTTGCCATAGGAAAAGAAATTGTTATCATTTGTAGTGAAGGTTTAACAGAATTGATATCCTATAGAACAGTTACCCTATTACAGTACAGCAGTCAAAAAACTGTATATACTATTTAATGTAATTTTCCACTCACTCACTCACTCACTCACTCACTCACTCACTCACTCACTCACTCACTCACTCACTCACTCACTCACTCACTCACTCACTCACTCACTCACTCACTCACTCACTCACTCACTCACTCACTCACTCACTCACTCATTCACTCACTCACTCACTCACTCACTCACTCACTCACCACAACGGCTAAGGCTATAAGTTCAATGTTTTCACTGTTAGACAATTCAATTTACTCAACAGGTGCCTTTTGGCATGCCTATGTACAATCCTGTCATAGTTGTTGCACAGTATTCAAAATACAAATAACCAAATGTTACTTTAATTATATTACTTTGTACTCAATACAATATTTTCATGTAATCCAGGTAACCATTATTATGTATGAGAAGAAACTAGATCTACTTAGAAAAGCTAACAGTAAGAAAAATATTATAATGGTGCATATGTACTTTGCTAATATTGGTATGCATAAAATGTGCTGTTAAGTCCAAACACATAGTTATGTAAAATGGTGTATTCGTAAGTACACAGTGTACAACCTTAAGTCCTTTATTCAGAGGATTTGAAATTCATACAGTAAGTAAACAATTTTGATACATAGTTCACTATACTTACTACAGAAAGTCATCCAATGTTGATTGCTTTGCGTTTTGTATTAGAATAATGAGACATCCGAGCTTAGATGTTTGTGTAGCCATGCATGCCTGAATGTTCTTTTGTATACAAGAATAATGTAACATCTTTGTATGAAGCTACCTTGAATATGCATATCGTATGGTACATACGTACACTCCAGTATTTTGCAAGGAGTATAGAACAGTAGGTAGGAAAAATTGTACATTTTTTACTTTCTATGTATCAAGTTGTAGTACATGTACTACATGCAGTAATTGATTGTGCTTTCTGAGTGGTTCTCATTAAACATGAATTGTATCAATTAGTGATCATATCCATGAGTGGTTTATTCATAAGTTTGTTATCCTATTTTGTATACATAATTAGAAAACTAAGGGTTATTATTATGCGGTATAAGAATGTTTGTTTGCAACAGTATGCTTTTGTAGTAAGGTGGTTACAGTGATAATTTAGAATTACATATAAATTTTTTCATATTATAAACAAATTACAAATGTCAGGAGTACTCTGTTTTGTGATTACAGTCTGATCAGTAACCAATACATAGTAATTGATGAATTACAGCTATATGATGATATAGTTGTAGTACATTACTTAAATTAATAACTATATGTTACAAATTAATTAACATTGTATATAATTTTGATTTTTGATTAATTTAAGGATGGTGGTAATTGGGCACTTGAATTTAGAGGTAGTCAACCTCAAATTGCTTCTTTGAAAACGAAATTGCAGAATCAGTAGGTTGAGCACAGAGGAATTACGTACGTATCTCAGCTGTTATGACACATACTTAGACTGTCACCACTTGGTCTACGTTCAACAAAATTTTATTTCAAAAGATTCAAACTTCCTGTATTCTACATGAAACTAATATACAGTATTCATGGAAATTCATACCAGTGTATGAATTTGTAATGGATTCATATCAAAGAAATTAACGCCTTCACTGCAAGGCTTGTCATGCACATACCATCATTTCTTATACTATATTCTATATTTTCATGGAATTGTGAATCCATTAAAAATTCAAATACGTGCCTATTTAA
This sequence comes from Dysidea avara, assembly GCF_963678975.1. NCBI lineage: Eukaryota > Metazoa > Porifera > Demospongiae > Dictyoceratida > Dysideidae > Dysidea > Dysidea avara. The sequence continues at coordinate 9,918,566 of NC_089282.1, read as the reverse complement.
AGAGTCAAGAAATGCCAGTGTATTAAGTATTTAGGATGTTGTAGCTCACCATTAGTTGAAGCTACATATACCAAAATTTCATACATTTTGTAGCAATTTCTTACCTTCCACAACATCAATGGTACAAGTAGCCAACAGCTGTGTTTCAATTTCAAAAGATTCAAGCAGCTGAGATACCGTATAGCCTAAATATTTTGAGAGGGGAAAATTTTTGCTGATTCTGTGGTTTTGGGGGTTAAAAGCGAAAATTTTATCCTTGAAACATTTAAACCTCCATATAGTCTAATACATTTTGGGAGTGTTTGCAAATCCGTGTTTTTAGCAACATTGCTCAACCTCGAAATATTTAGGCTATACGGTATACCTTACACAGGCTCCTGGGGGATTATTACATAGCACTTTAAATAATAACAGTGGTTTACCCCGTAAAGTACTGTATATGTAATCATAACTGTGTGCATCTACATGTGTACCTTATGTACGGTATGTTAATGCTACTACTGTAGTTGATGTGGACAAGTGGTTGCAAACTACTAAAACCAAGGACAGTCAGGATAAAAGTAGTTTAAGAGAAAGTACGTATGTATGTTAATCATCTTAAATGTCACCTGCTGATCAAAAACCTGTCATTTTTACACATTCCTCAAATTTTATTGACAAAGGAGTGGGCAGCCAAAGTTTCAGCCTTTTATGTTAAATGTTATTGGAGTTGTAGTGTACAGCACCTATATGGCAAATAAATTACAGTTGCGTAATTAATCAATCGCAACTCACAACTGAAACAAGCTAACTGTTCACCGTGAACAAGTAAATCCATCAAGCCTGTTTGCATGAAGAAGACCATTCAACAAAGATATATCATATCATAAATTAGCACCCATAACTCACCTCACATGTGTCCTTTTACTGTATGAAGATTTTCTTATTCTCCATAAACAGGCAAATCCAGTGATCTAAATAATAATATTGGTTTGATTTTGTTTCACTGTTTATTAAAGCAATTAAACATAATTTTTATATGTCACATGCAATTACCCAGTATATTTTATGACAAAATAGAATTTCATGAAAACAACAGGTTTAATTTTGCTCAGCTGGTCACAAAACGTATACTCTGTGTATGTGTAGCATTGATGTCTAATGCCACAAAAAGTTATTTTGGGTTCCCTGCCTAGACATGTTTTAAGGAATTACACAATCATTACATGATGATGATCACAATTGCCTAGTTACGAATATATACTATTGAGCATTTTTTGACTTTGCTAGCACCTTAAGTATATGTTAAAGCATAGCCGCGAGTACTATATGAAAAATAAAGTACGAGGCCAAGCGCCGAGTACTTTATTTTTCATATAGCACGAGCAAGGCTATGCTTTAAATGATTTATGGAACTTTCTAGTCGTGTAGCTTCACCATACACTAGGACTCGTAATTAACAAGCGTTGCACGAACTATTAGTAGCCTGAACACACACAAACTAGTTTAACAAAGTAACTCACGCGTATTTCACCATAGTTTGGCATGTAGACGTTCATTGCGTCTTTTGGCAGGTTTTGTTTGCAACCCACAATCGATTCTATTGTGAGTCACATGGTGAAGTATTTCTGTGATATCTCCAGGAGTTGTCCGTTTACATTAACAAACGTAACAGCAACGTTACCTTCTCCCACCCATCATCGAAGCATTTAGGTATGTCTATAAAAGTAATCCAGTGGTAAAACTCGTATTGGCTGGGGTGATTGATCACTCAGCGCGGCGAGGCTATCAGCCTTCACCGGCTTGGGTGATTAGTCGTACTGGCGCGAGCCCCGTAGGCTACACTAAGGCACATGGGCAACTGTGCTTTATTGCCCACAAAGAGTGCTTTATTGCACCGCAAAGAGTGCTTTATTGTGAATAAAGCACTCTTTGCAGTGCAATAAAGCACTCTTTGTGGTCGATGAAACAGTTGGCCGGCTGAGAGTGTACTTTATGAAATTTAAAGTACACTTTCCCTTTGATCTCGTCCACGCAAAGTTCTATAACAAGAGTTAATAATAGTGGCGAGGTTGTTTAAATATTTTTTGTGCATCAATTATGCACTTCATGCACTACATCACTGTACTGTAGTGCAATTAGTCACCTGATCACTTTTCAGATGTTGTTAGGATTTTAATTGGGTGAATTCAATATTATCATACAGTATGATAGTTACTGTATAGTAAGGACCACAAATGAGTAGGCGTGGCCCATGAAATAACATCACCCAAAAACCAGCCTCAATTTTCTCTGACAACAATGAGGCAGTATTGGTTAGGCAAAACTAAGCCCCAACAAGCCTTTAGATCGACCCAAAATGCTTTCAACAAGTTGCTATGGAATTTTAAGTAATATTTAACGGAATTTTCTACCGATTGAGTAACTGACTGGTGCCTTCAGACAAGTGCAACTCGACAATGGCTAAGGCTTTGGGCTTGATTTTTTCACTGTTTGATGTCACTTCAGCCCAGGAGGTGCCTTTTGGCATACCGCAGTATGTACAAAGCATTCTTCATGGACTTACCTATGTCCTTCTTTGTGTCCCATTCATCTTTGCTGACAGTGAAAGGTGTCAATTTGATGGTAGCATGTGATGGCTTCCTTTCGTAATGGAAATTGTTTGTATTTTTCATAGTGGCTATTTTGATTGCAGAGGTGCTTTTTGAACAGTTCTTAATTCGTACTGCTGTGTAACGGGTTGAACATAGATGACAACGAAGCGTAATGGATACTTCACTTTTCAGATGATAGTTGATATAACTTGGGCGTGTGGCACTATTTCTTTCAGTATGTGTGAATTGCAGAGGTGCTTTTCGAAGTATAATTCAAAATGGCGTGTAATGGGTTGAACATAGCTGACAACGGATACTTCACTTTTCAGACGATAATTGATATGGCTAGGGTGCACGGCGCCATTTCAGATGCGGTATGCATGGGTTCACCAGTCATAATAATTATTTACAAAAAAAGTTAACAAACGAGTACGCCAAAAAAAATTGGAATTTCAACTAGAGTAGCACATCGATAAAAAGTACTGAAATAAGTTGGAGTAGTGCTCGATATTAAATCACAGTAAAACAATAAAAGTATTATATTCCTACTGTCTTTTCCGTTATGGTATCTTGAGTACAGTAGGGATATAACACTTCTTACAGTTTTACTGTTATTTAATATTGTGCACTACTCCAGCTTGTTTCAGTACTTTTATCAATGTGCTACGGTCCCTACTCTAGTTGAAATTCCAGATATTTTTGTGTACTTTTATATTATTATTTACAAAACAAATGCATGAGAAACCAATTAATACATTTACGCACTAAAGTGTTATGAGTAAACAAGGAATTGTTCAGTGTGTCAAACATTAGTAGTGCAATAAACAAGGCCATACACCTGTACCATTGTTTCACAAAACTGACTACTATAGTCGTGTACCATCATTTGCTGCTTAAAGAAAACTGCTGCATTTTTAGTAGGTTCATGATTGTTTGTACATGCATGTGCTCTGTAACTATAAAGGCACTAACACTCCTCAAGTAATGTTTCATGGACTAGCTAGTACAAGGCAGGAATTCTTTGGTGTAAAATTATTAATTATTGCATACAATACTTGTTCTTTGTTGCAGGTAAACTGTTAGAATCTGATGCTTCACTTGATCCTGAGCTGTTGGACATTTCTAAAGATGACAGATTTGATCAATTGAGTATGGCCTCTGTTACCAGCTCTCTATCACCGAAATTTTGTGTGGCATTATATGACTATAAGGTGATAAATTTGTAGCTAAGAATCATCATAGCACATGTTCTACTAGCATGACAAATTACTGATACTTGACAGATGGCTGATTTACGTGTTTGTCACAGAAGTTTTTTAAAGTACATTGGTTGAAAAGTAATATCTACTGTAGTTGGATGTATAAGAGCTTCTTTAGATTGAGTGTAGAGAGTTGGTGTCAGTTTTAGATCTATAATCGTTTTACATACTTACTGTAGTAGAGCTGCTGAACTGAATGTGCTGAGCTACAAAGCATTGGTACAATTGAACACAAATTGTTAAAATTTTACCACTTTGTAGAGAATGTATTAAAGCATTGCAGCTTTTAATCAATGTAAGTCTTGCTACTGCATACACAAAGTATTCAAAATTTGTAGAAAAGGAGAAAAGAGATCCACAAACAAAGAATAGTGAACCATTGTATGTACTTTTTGAAAACCAAGCACTTGTGTTGTGCTAATTGTGAAAACCGTCATGTTTGCGGTAGCACTTTATTATTTTATGTCCATCTCTGTTATCTATATATATGTTATAGTTGTAACATGGGCACAAGTGATTTGCCTGATATGTATGCTCAAAGTCTGACAGCTGCGGGCATACATAACAGGCAAATCACGAGTGCCCATGTTACAGCTAATATGTAACACTTCCGTTCAGGCTGATAGCCTTGATGCCAATATGAGTGTAAACCACTAGGTTCGTTTTATAAGCATGCCTGAAAGATTTCATTATGGTTAGGCAGCAAGTAATGTAGTAGCTACGATTGCCTACGGATATCACGGAAAAGTCGAGTAGGACAAATTTTGTGGAATTTACAAGTGTTTTAATCCTTTTGCGTTGAATCACAACATATACTAAAGACCCTAGCTTCATTATAACTCATGTTGTCAGTAATGTGGGCATGTCTGCATTCAAAAATGTAGCCAAAATGCTTGTGGATGCACTGTAAGACTAGTTCTCACCTTTAAGTAGCATCTCCCAACTTGTAGAACACTGAAATGCCTTCATTTGAGCGCTTCTTATGGCAACACTTCAATTTGTGATATATAATCATTAATTTATTCCCACATAGAGGTGGATCGATACCACTTTTTACCGATACTTCCGATACCGTTGAAACCTAGACAAGTTTATTATGGAAATTTCAATGTTAGATAGCTATTACATTATTGTGCAGTTTGATTGATCTCAGTTTAATCAAGTTTCAAACTATCCATTGTATAAACAGCTAAACATGATAAACATCATTGTGGATACTAAATTGCTTGATTTAAGGTAGTTTTCTTGTAAGCTTATTGATTAGGTAATTAATTGCGTGGGCGGATGGTTATTCTACAGTGCTACAGCCTTGCAACCAAACCTTTTCATGAAAAAGCAAGCCAAGTAGTCATACACTTGTTTCTTTGAGGAACAACAAAGAATTCACATGCTCTAATATATTAGAATACACATGGAGCAATTGTAACAATACTTGGACAAGAGTAACAATGGCTTTGTTTTACTAGTTTGTTAGCCCAACTAAGTTATTTGCTACTGGAAACTTAGCTAGAGATGGTTTAATAAAAGTGGTGAGTGTCTTCTGGTGGTATCTGTACCTTGTATTACTGATACTGATCCGATAGTGATACCACTGGTATCTGCATTGATACCGATACTGGTATCGGTCCACCATTATTCCCACAATTGATTTTGGTCTGAGCTTGTATAAAATAGACAGAGGGCAGTACCACTACTTCATCCACATTAAGGCCATGCTTGCTTTGAAAAGTGGCTTGCTCTTCTAGAAGTACAACCACTTTCCTAGGATACATTTCAATGTACACCGGTGTACTTTTATATGTCTCCCTCTAAAGAGGTAAAATGTATCCTCTGGAATTCCTTTGATCTGAGGTGTCAAAGTGTTACATATATGTATACAAGAGTCCATAGTATCTATAGTCTTGATAGATTTGCCTGTTCATGGTGAACAGACTGAGCCAGCATAGCAGTATGTACAAGTTCAGCTGAATCCTTAAAAGCAACCAAAAGAGAAAGGCGTCCAAGAGAAAGGGTGTATCCATTCACCGGACTGGACTACTGGACTGGATTACTGGACTGGACTGCTGGACTCAAGTTTTTTTGTTGTTGTTTTCTTGCTTTTTATCATCAGACCTAACCACAAAAGGTGTTTTAGAAATTGAAACTATTCACCGACATAAAACATGTACTAAAACTTTTACTTTGATCACAAAAACTGCACTAAAACCTAAGTGCAGTTCGTTATTGAAAATAATTTGCTTACTGTTAGCAATGTTTCAAGCACTGTGCACTGTTAACACTACTAATGCATCTGTCTGTCTTCTCTATAGCCTTCTTGTAAAATAGCACACAATAATAATTTTACACAATGCAATTATGTTATGTAACATAGAAATCACCTATAGTCTTTCAGTTGTCTGCACATTTACTCTGCTTTGCCGGCTCTTTGGTTTATAATGTTTGCAAATAGCAGCAAGTGGGCAGTGTTACATTTTAGAAAGAATTGCTTCTCATTGTGCACACTTTCAAACAGGAAGGTAAGGTTACACATATTTGCAATAAATATGGTAACTGTAATAAAAGTTCAAACCAAAGTTATATCATTAAACATCTTTAGACAGGCTGTAGGACCAGGTGTCCTACAGACCTTCAGCACTTCTGTTACACCTTTTCAGCTATAAGTCACTAAGTCTAAGTCCTTGAAATTAGGTTAGGTAATCCTAAGGCTGCAGCACATGTTGCTGCAGACCTTCAGTGCTGGTCACTGTAAAGCATTAATACAATACAATACAATAATACTTGTGCTTAAATAGATTTAAAATAATAGACCACAGTTAGCTGTACGTATGTGCCTCTAATATTCAAGACAAGACATGATTAGTGATGACAGTAAAGGTGTCAAAAGTAGACATGTGCAGTTTGGCTCCATTATGAGTTTGAGAAAGGGTTGTACTGTGAGCTTTTATGACTTCTCCATAGGTAATATTTTGGTTAGTCACAAATAATTGTGTCATTAATTTGAATGAAAAAAAATTTGAAATGGTTTTAGCAGGTCAAGCAGTACTACAAAATTCATTAACTAGCCAAATTTCAAGAAGATGTGTAATTGCATCCATGAGTTATTAAATGTTTTTGTGGGTTCAGCTCAATGCAGTTATGAGTTGTGACCAATTAATTAAGCACTTGTAAATTTATTTGCTGTAAAGTTGCTGCACAATACTTAATTATTGGTTGCAAACTTCAATGTGTTTTATTAATCAATAGGCAAGAGCTGCTGATGAGCTGGATATAACCACAAGCGAAAAATTAGAAGTCACTGAATGGGATGATGGTGATGGCTGGTGTAAAGTGAGCTATGCAACTATTTTTGTTATTTTGCAGGGTAGATAGTCTTCAAGTCTGTAAACACTCAAATCCAACAGAAAAACTGCTTGCAATGTTTCAAGATGCTACATACACTTTCTCATCCCTATACAGTCCACATAACACACACTTGAGGGAAGATAAGGGAGCTAGAGTGTTGGGGAACAAATTAAAGTATAGTTAATGATTAAGTTATGTATATTAGGGATGCGCTGTTTTGCAAAAAAAAACAGACATTGATCTCGCAAAGTACCAGTTGCTTCCAATAGGTTGGCAATTTTTATTAATAGAATTTGTTACTTGCTACAGTGTAACTTACTAACAGGTGTAAAAAACTTAATTTGGAGTTTTAAGTTCGATAGAGTATATGCACTGCTGAAAACATTCTAAAATCACGTGATATTTTAACACATTTTGTTACGTTTAAATATGTCACGACGGTGAACAACTGCAATAAATGTAGGTAGAAAAATGCAAATCTCAGAAATACCAGTATTTCTTCCAGATTCCTCTACCTATATAGAATAGTAGCTGGTAAGAAGAGCCGAGTCTGTAGTGTTAGTGGCGAGGTATAGCTTGAGCTACATTTGCTACCCGTACTTTTGTATGGGGTTTGCGATAGTCGTTCTTCTTGGGCATGCCGCTAATCAATGTAAATTGATTATTTTTCATTGAACGTACTGTATATACTCTATTAGGGATCATAGAAAAAAAGGTAGTGAAACAAGGAAGGTCATGCGTGTCTGAAGATATACTAGTGGACATTTACCCTACTTCAGGATTTAGCCATGGCTGAATAAGGGAGTAAAGGTGAAGACTGAACAAGGGATTAAATGTCCACTATCTTCAACCTCCCTTAAGCTTGTTTCACTAGTTTTTCTATCGAACTTAAAATTCGCACTTATTTGTTGACTTTTTTGTAAGCTGGTCTGCTCTAAGCCGCACTTCTTGGCACCCAGTATTCATGTGTCTGTTTGTCCCGTGTGTTCTATCAGAGTATAGAGCTGTACCGATATGGGTTTTTGGCATGTACCGATATCCGATATGGATACCACCAAAAGAAGCCAATAACCGATAGTCGATCCAATATTTACATTTCAAACAAGTCATAGATAATCTATGCAAAAGTGTACATTTACCCACTCTACAACAACATGCGGATATATTCATTGCTCACTCTATGCCTGTGGTGATAGTGGCTTGGGTTTCTATTGTGCAATCCAGACAATTAGGACCCACAAACATTTTTATGCACACTCCCATGAAGTCTTAAACGGATATTTCTGCATTACTCTGCGTTTTATTGGCTTGTACGAAGGCTGGTACGGTAGGTTTCCTTGGTTATCCTGTAACTGTTCTTTTATATTACAAAGGTACTATATAACTGCTTCATTTAAGACTGATAAGCTTTAATTTCCAGCAAAACAAACAATTGAATTGTGTGAATTTGTATGGCTTCTCGTAGTGTAGCACTTGCTGTACAGTGAACAATAAGCCACTGCCACTAAGCAGCCACATGGATAACGTAGAAAACCAATATATAATCCATTTATGTATAAACTATTGCTGCTGTTTAAATATTGGTAGCGATATCGGTCCTCCTACTGTTCTGTACCGATACCGATATTGGTAAAAAAATGCCATATCGGTGGCCGATATTTGGCCGATCCGATTATCGGTACAGCTCTATCAAAGTAACGTAACTTCAATCCTTTATAGTGGTAACTACATGTAGTTGTCTAAATTATATATCTGAGATCTATAGGGTGATTTTACAAGGCTGAATGCTCTACAGGGTGACTTGTTTGTAGCTGGTGCCATACGATGAGTGGTGCCATACGCTGAGGAAGTTTCCTCAGCAAAAATGGTTAATCACCAGTATCTAGCTATGGATATGTGAAAACGACATTTTATTAGATTCCGTAAAATAAGCTTAGCTGTAAAATACACACTTGTCTGTTGCATGCTTGCGCTGATTGTACTTGGCCACTTCTTTTTTAATATTCTGTAGTACTCTAATAATAAAGCACAGATTCCCCCCCCTCCAAACTTTTACCATGTGCAAGCTAGGAAGTTCTAGAAGTTGCAGTATAGATACAATTGCATCTTATATGTATGCATGGGTAATGAAAAGATAGAAAGAGAAGGGAGAAGGGCTAATCTTTACTTAGAATTACCAAGAAGTGTTCAAGTTATATTTTTGGTGTGAGACTTAACCTAAAAGCTGCTAAAAATCGAAATACTCTAATAGAGCAATCAACTACTCTAATAGAACATCCATCATAATGTTTTTTTCAAGAAGTTGCCAGTGTGTTTTTTTGACCTGTGCACTGCTATCTTACCATTGCTCAAAACATCCTGCCATATACTAACCACTTTCTGAGAACAACTTCTGTGGTTTAATGTTATAATGGGTATTTTCAGTTGTTGCTAGATAGATGCTTGGGTTAACATGCTTAAGAAAAACAGTTAATTTCTTAGTATGTATACAGTTAACAAGGCTGTAGTATCTGAGAACTGTTTGTTTTTGCTTTATCAGTACCAAAGTTCCATGCTGCACTTATCTGAATCTAACATCAATTGAAGCTAATAAAAATTAATGTCATACAGGGTTTGCACTCCCAAACCCCAACTTTATAAGGTCAGATGATATCACAGCATTTACGCTGTCACGTTATAAGGGGTTATTTGTCAGGGGCAGCAGGACCTGGCAAAGGGAGGGGCACAAACAGACAAGTTATAGGTGGTTAGGGAGAGCCAGATCCTATGTTAGCTAGTTGCTGCATTTTGAAGCAGCAAATAATACACCTCTGAGTGATATCTCACCGTTGATTTTTACCATTTAGCCTTTGCAGATGGTTGTAACATCTTTAAAGCTGTTTAAAAGGCTTTGAATGTCTTCACGATAATTATTTTTAGAGGCGCTTAGTACGCATGAAGGTGCTGGGTGACAATTTCATGGCTAGTTTGACTTTGGTTTTAGTTTCAGGTGAATTTGTAATAAATGCTAGTAAAATGTGCATATTTATTGTGAGTTTTATAAGTAAGCTGATCTTTGCCTGGCATAAAGTTTAGTATTTTAATCAAAAGTATGGCCCTCCACAAGGTGAGGGAGGGGGGGTGGGGCGGACACATTTGCCCCAAATGCCCCATCCTGGATCCGCCATTGGTTGTGGCCAAAAACTAGTTGTATATTTAAGTGACTTTGGGCTCTGGTTGTAAAAAATTAATATGGTGGTTGTAAAAAATTAATGTGGTGATGGGGCCATATAGTTGAAAAGTCAGATTGAAATAGTAACAGAGCAGTCTGTGGCTATGGCTATATATGCTACAAAGTTGAAGTTATTTTTGTGTACATTTTAAATCTCTACAGTGACCTTAAGGTCCAATCCTGTGTATGTCTTTGACAATCCACTATTATGTATTGCCTAATAATCCAATAGCATTTAAAGTTGTATATAGTTCTGTTTTTCCTAAAATTGCTTACAACTGAACTCATCCATCTTGTACCCCCACAATTATTATTAGCATTGGAGGTCTGACAGCAACATGTACTGCAGCCAGCCTTTGGATTACCTAAACTAACAAGAACTGGAGACTTTAAATGATTAGTTAAAACTACAGTAGCTAACAGTAAGGTGAAACAGATAAAGGCCAAAGAAAGGAAAAAATCCCTCCTACCTAGGATTTGAACTGTAGCCACCCAATATCTAGTCATGCACCACACTCAGTCTCCTCCAGGAGGGATAGATTTTCTTCCTTTAAACCTAAGTATTTATTGTTATTAGCACTTTACAGTGACCAGCACTGAAGGTCTGACAGCAACATTTGCTGCAGCCTTTGAATTACCTAACAATCTTTCAGTACACTAGAGTATTTGGTAAAAATAGCTTCCAGATTCAATCTTGTGATAGCTATATTCCAAAAATTTCCAGAGGAAGTACCACCTCAGATCTCTCCCCCCAAGCTGGAAAATTCTATGTATACATACTCTACACACTGCATGGTGAGTGTATACTTGCCATCTCAAGCCCTCTCTTCATTGTTACTGTTTGGACGTTATAGTTTGAGCCATAAGACTGTAAAGCACACTATATAGCTATACTTTAAGCCAAGCAATACGCTAAATTTAGCGATCTTGTATATTGACAAATTTACCATATAAATTTGATGTAATCAATTAGCAAAAAACCAAACTCTAAAATTCTAAATTTAATGTGCCACTAAATTAAGGTATTTCAAACACAAAATTAATGACAAGTATTGATCATTTATAGCTGCATCCTTCTCCTTCCTGTTCTTTATGTAAAGAATACATTTTTAGTTACTGGCCGTGCCCATAAATGACAGCTAGTAGTATTACAACTGTTCTGGAATAATGCTGTCATTTCATCATTATTAGACTTAGGTGACTCACAATGCTTTACAAGCATTGTGAAAGCATTGTGAATCACTTAAACAAAGTGGCATCATTTTTCAGTCAAAAATATTGCCAAATTTTATACTGAATAGGCTAAATTTGCAAAAAAAAACTGTGGGGCCATTCCCCCAGACCCCCCTAGATAGAGCGTGCTCTGCATGCTGAGTGTGTGAAGCTAGTTATATTAACCAGTTGTCGCTTTTTTAGTCAGCCAACCATTATGTTAGCACCCCAGGGGCGGATCCAGGAGTTGGCAAGAGGAGGGGCACAAACAGGCTAAGTTGTAGGTGGTTGGGGAGAGCCAGATTATCTTGTTAGTTGCTGCATTTTTGAAGCAGCAAATAATCACCTCTAGTAGTATCTCACTGTTGATTTTTTGCCATTTTGACCTTTGCAGATGGATGTGAAGTCTTGAAGGCTGTTGTAAAGGCTCTGAATGTCTTAAGAACAGCTACACGATAATTATTTTTAGAGGCGCTTAGTCTGCATGAAGGTGCTGGGTGGCTGTTTCAGAGCTAGCTAAACTTTGGTTTGCTTTAGTTTCAGGCAAATGTGTAATAAATGCTAGTAAAATGTGCCTATTTTCATGAGTTTCATGGCCTGACACAAAGTTTAGTAATTTAATTTTTAATTAGAATTAAGTATTGCTGGCTCCTCCACATTGTGAAGGGGGGGGGGGGGGGGGGGGTTGCCCCAAATGCCCAATCCTGGATCCGCCATCACACCCATCCCTCTGAAATCCTAGATCCGCCCCCGCAATGCACATAGAAGATCTTTGATATACCATTGTAACACTGACAATACTTACCAATCTGTGCACGTGCAAAATCAAACACTCATCATCTGTACCTCACAAAGCTTATTGCGATCTTCTAAGTGTGTCTGCTACAGCACGTTGGAGACAGCATTCTATTGCAAACCACAGGACAGATGTCGACAGCCCTGAATTTTGTTGTAGTTACTATAATATGGCATTGGTTGTGGGTTCCAATCCCACTTGTAGTATGTATACTTTAAGATGCATACTTTTCTACTTTTTTGCTAATAGTAACCTCATATTGCCTCACAGCATATGGACTGTCAGAAAATTATTTAGTGTCACATTTAATAGGAACAGGGAAGGCATGGGCAAGCCAATTGGATGCATGTTTGTAGATAGAGTGCAGCTATACATAACACGGGTGTAACAAGTCAACATACTGTAATAGCTACATTATCATCCTGTTCCGGATGCCAACTTATACAGGCTATATGTCCGACACTCACCCATCACAACTCTACTCTAGTATCAAGCATACTAGTTGTATGAAGGTAACTCTTTGAAGCAAGCTAGGGTTGGAGCAAGCAAAGCGAGCACTCCGGCAAGGCCAGGCCAACCCTAGTTCACCTCAGACTCACCAGATTAGCATTAGGGTTAGGATCGGGTTTATCCTAGGCTTCACTCAGCCTATTGAATCAGGAAAGTAAGAGAGCTGGGAAGCTAGTAGTGATACCACAGCTGGTATCATGTACGTTGGCCCGGTGGTCCTCGTAAATTTTCTTGTCTTTTTTTTATTACATATGGAACCAGACAAATAACCCCTTCTTTTTTCAGTTTCAAATTTACAATACAGTAAAAGCAAGAGTTCATAATATAGTAACTCCCACTACTATATTATGAGTAAAAGTATAAAATTAAAATAACAGTCATCAGACTCCTGTATAAGGGGGGTAACCGTGGTGATTTGCAAAGACTAGAGTCAAGGTTGGCCATGACTGACAAACATCACCAAGGATTGTTACCATCCACTGTGGTATGCGTCCACTCAAGACTCTTGTTGAAGCTTGTGGCTTATGGTATCTCAGGAAATCTTTAAAATTGCCTTTTCTTGTACACAGGAAACAATGTGCTTCTATGGATTTGTAATTGCTTTTAACTTCCATGCTGGGTACACCATGTATCAGGTACACCCAAATAGTATTGCTATCTAGCATAAATTTTTTTTTTCAAACACAAAAATTGCATGTATTCATAGCTAGCTAGCCTGTGGCCAGCTGCGGTCGTGTGCTGGTGCTGATTTAAAATTTTTTTTGAGGGAAAAAAAAGTCTCCAAGCCAACCATAGGCTGGCATTGAGGCTTGTAATCACAAAAGAAGACCAAAACAACCAAGCTGTGAACATGGAACATAGTGGTGGGGAAGATGAAAATTAATTGTGAGGATGTAAACATCAGATCAGGTCCAGTCATGTAATTTTCTCTTTTATGCAACATACATGTACATGTAACCAGGTTGTAGGACCAGACCTTCTGCTGTAAAGCCTTAGTAAAAAAAATACAATTTACTATATTCAGGACTTTAAAGCTAGACTGTTACAGTATGTTAATGAAATGTATTTGGAACCTCCAAAATACAATTACAGAAATTAATTTTGATGCTAGTTTTTGATCCTTTCTATATAATTTCTTTCATAATGAATTATTGGCTGTTTTTATTATAGGGTCGAAACAAATATGGAAAAGAAGGATATTTTCCTCAGAGTTATGTTTCTGCTATGGAAGAAAGTCGGCCATCAACTCCACATCACTTGCAACCAGGAGCTACTACTAATAATAATAGTGAGTGATATTATTGTTGCAGTGTCTGCTTCCAACTCACTTCAAAGTATTTCATTCCAGTACGCAATGACTCCTTAGGTTGTTTTTTTTTTGCCATTAAACATCTAAATTGTACTTGTGGTATTGTAACTATTGTTTCAAACATGCTGTGTAATACTGTCTGTGTTAAAGGCCAGTGTGCTGGTTGCCTGGGTGTGGGGAAAGCTATAGTGAATGCATTAATAATATCGGTATTACATGTTAATAACCACTTTAAAATTTGCTTGTAAAATAATGCACCCCCTGTAAGATTGCCACCTTTTACTTAGGTATGATGTTGAAGGCTTTATATGAGTATTCAGCTGTTGCAGAGGAAGAACTCTCATTTCCAGAAGGAGCTGAAATAAAGTTGATCCGGAAAGATGACAATGGAATTGATGATGGATGGTGGGAAGGGGAATACATGGGAAGAACAGGTGTTTTCCCAAGTATTGTTGTAGAAATAATAGGCAGTCAGGTAAAGATTGTTGTTTGTTTGTAGCATGACTTGTACAGTATATTGTTTCTGTATCATTCAATTTGCAGCTAAATGAAAATGACAGTGATGGCTTTACATTTTCTGAAGTGTATGAATCACCACCACCTCTACCACCTGACACCCCAAGTTCACCTCCACCTGTAATTGACTATACTCAAGATGATTCTATGTTTCAGCATGGGACACAACGTCAACGTCAATGGCAAGCATCAATTGAGGATTCATTTGACGAAGAAAACAGTCTTGAAGCATCTATAGTTTGACAAGTTATTGCAATCTACATTATAGTTTTAGAGTAAAAGAACCAATGAATATAATAGTATACATTGTGTATTAAGTTGACTTCAGAATACTGTCAACATTTAAATTTTGCATGCAATATAAAGTATTTTAAGCTGCAATCTGGACTAACACTGGTACCTCTGCCCCAGATTATACTGATATACATCCTATAGGAAGTAGTAAAGAAAATGTCCACAGTGAGTGAATGATGGCAGTCAAGAGTTTTATTTTGTGTAAACACAGTTTCGATAGCTACATGTAGCTGACATAATCATTTTTTAAGATTGTGCCATCTCTGTGGTCATTGTGATACTGATCTCCCCAAAATTAGTAAACGTGACTTTTTCAAAGGTCTTAATGTACAAATGAAGTGAATAGCCCAACAGTAAAATGATCTGAAATAACAAATACATCCTGTCCTACACACTTTATTGTAAGATTGATTTTCAATACATTACTGTTGATCAATTCAAAAAATACTGTATGGTATCAGAGGAGATTGGTCATGATACATCCATAGCCCTATGACCAAGAGTACATCAGTCAGACATCATAACCATGACGTGTGAATTATGCAACAAAGGATTGTTCCAGGCATTAAGGCCTAGGAAAACAGCACATTGTAATGGCCATGGTATGCACTGGTATGGGTGTACATACTGTCCTTTAGAAATAAATTAGAATAATAAATTTTATCTCAATAATAATGTGACATCATACAATGACAATTTGACAAAGTCACATGGTGGTTGTGAAGTCAGAAGTTTTATCATTCTCAACTAGTGTGACACCTTTACACAAGTTATTTACAAAGATTTATATTTTATCTTGATAAGCAAATTTGTTATCTTATTTACAATGTGATTTAGGTATCTTGATAAACTTTTAATTATCTCTCCCAGCCATATACGATATAATGGTAAACCATAGGCTTGCACCAATTATGCTGATAATTTCAACCATATCATATATGGAGGGAAAGTTTGGAGGAGGAAAAATTTGGTGAATCAAGCTAAATATCACTGTTGGCGAAATAAAACTTGGCAAATTGTAAGCAAAGCGCACGCCCTGTTTAATTAATTAGATTAATAATCGTTGTTCCTGAAGCAAGGATCGGGAGTACCATGCTTCTTTGGTTCCTGTAGTCAGCAATCAACTAAAAGGTAATACTATATAGACAGGTAGATCTACACCCTCTGGAATAGTGCTTACTGAATATTGTACTTGATGTGATAGCACTTGCTACTTGTCATGCCTGTTTCAAGGTGAGCTCACGGATACAGCTAGCTACCTAGTGGAGTAGTCAAGGCTTTAGTTTGATGCTTGGTCGAGTAGAAAATTGTTTAGTTTGAGGCTTGGTTTGCTGTTTTCTTCACTAGTAAAATATTTGGATGGGAAAAAATTTGGCGAATTCATTGTCATTCAACAAATTTTAATGGCGCCAAAGTTCCCTCCATACGGTAATAGGCATCAAGCATTATGCCAGCTACAATAGGATGGTTTTCTAGATTTTTCATTAAAATGAGTGCACCAATAATACAACAAAAAATGAAACAAACATGCATGTTCAGATAATTGAGGATCCACTGCATTTCAAATAGAATACTAATGAAAATGGCAAAAAATCTATAATAAATTAAAATGATATGTAAATACATACAATTGGTACACTTAGAGTAGAATTAGAATATCAGTGTCTATTCATACCATGCTGCTGCATTTGCTTTTTCTAGATATGATTCCACCTATAGTAAACAAGACATAATGAAGTATCTTATGGTATACGCATCTAGACACATTTACAATTTTTAAATAGTAGATAGCACAAAAGAACAAAATACTTCCTTTTTCATAGAACTAGTTTGATACAAATGACAGATCTAATAATAATGAATTTTCTGATAATTTAGTGTTACAATGTAGCTATCAAAAAAATGTGTAAGAATATGCCCAACAAATTTTTTGAGATTTATGATCACAGTTATCCGTTGATGAATAAGGAAAAGTAACTGTAAAGCAAAAAATGTGTTTAGAATACCTTGATCATTTTTATGAAAGTGTTGCTGACAGTTACACAGCAATAATCAATGTTAATTACAATGTAAATGCAATTTCATATATGCATACTACTGAGTGGTACATATGGCTTTATACTAATATAGATATCACTTCTGGCTTCAAAGCCTGCTTATTAACCCATCTTTTCTAAAGGAACAGCAAAATGAAAGAACTTTTAATTGTGTGTGTAAACAATTTTGCAAATGTGATTGTACTATCAAACAGTACGATAGTACTGTTTAAGTAGGGATCGGGGTGGATTTGGCGCGCGCCTCAAATTTCGATCCCTCAAAAATCATCCTAGAAATATCTCACACAGCAAATAAACCTTTTACTAAAGAGTCTTCAAGTTTCTAACTTTATTTCTAGCGTTATATATCAGGAAACGACTAGAAAAGTGCTGGAATTTTATTTCTAAAAAATCGCTAAAACAGAAATTTTCGTCTGCCTGCCAGCCTGACCACATTCGCAAGGCTACAGGCCAAACGAAGCAGCGAAGGATCACCATTCTTTGCCACAATATTTAACTCGCTGCTGGGATGTGCCTTTTCGGGTTCCGACGAGTGTCTGCCTTCTGCGCTTTGCCTTTCCTTTTATCTTCAATTACGGATCGTCTTCTTCTTTTCCAGTCACGGAGGCGTTAATAATTCGTATCGACACTTTCCTTAGAGCAGCCGTATTCGGACGCCACAAAACTAATAACGGATTCCATACTGTAAGGGCAAGTAGATGCCTGTATAGCAACACTTGCAAAGCGATCAAACAGCCTAGTGAAGTAAGAACACACTGCCACGCCCTTATCAATCAGAGCGCGCGCTCGTACTTAACGATCAGTGGACCACGCCCATTATTAATGGTCCAGCTGTAACTAATTGTAGAAAACAGGAGATAGAAACCCTGCATGCCTTTCAATTTAGTAATTGAGCAGCTTGCATAAAGCAAGCAGCAAGATCGAGATACTCTAATAGAGCAGTCAGTGCCAAAGATCAATAATAGCTATATACCTATACCAAAAAAAGTTAACAAACTAGTGAATTTAAAAATTGTTAATTTAGAAATGGAAGTAGGGATCAAGCGATAAAAACTACTGAAACAAGTGATTTGAATGATGGCAACTATTACAACATAGCTTTGTGGGGAAATCCCTACTTTGGCATTGAACATATATGGTGACGTGGTGAGATGCCAATGTAAGGATTTCCCCACAAAGCTATGTTGTAATAGTTGCCATCATTCAAATCACTTGTTTCAGTAGTTTTTATCGCTTGATTCCTACTTCCATTTCTAAATTAACAATTTTTAAATTCACTATATGTGACTGTCTCTGGGAAAACCGGTCTTATCGCCCATTTAAAAGTATCGAGAAACGTCGGTTTTAAATATTCTGAGTGTTGTAGCTGGCCAATGGTGGTAGCTACGCATACCAAATTTTCACACGTTTCACAACAATTTCTTACCTTCCTGATCATCCACTGAAGAAGTAGTCAACAGCTAAGTTTCCCGCCATTTTAGATAGTTTTTAAACCGAGGTTGTCTGTATCAGGCGAGCTCCAGAAGGGGTGGGAGGCGGGGGCCCTGGAAGGCGGGCAAGATGGTGTTCAAAAATTGAAAAGAGACGTGCTAGGATGAATTAGGCCAAGTTATAGGCCATTCAGGGCTCAGAACTGGCTAAAATGAAAGGAAATTTACAGCACAGGTCATTGTCCAACACCACAGAGCTGTACAGCCACACACAGCCATCTCCTGGTCGGCCAGGGCTCCATCAAGACCCCAGACCACTCGTACGGCTCGCCACTGTGCTCTAGAAAAGCAGCCAGCAAAAGTAGACCACTTTACTCTGGTCGACTGTGGCAGTGAAACTTGATAGTGCATTCATTAAGCTTTGTGTTTGTGTGAAAAAATCAAACTTCCTGTCTTGGGCGATAAGAACGGTTTTCGTAGATCCAGTCACATATATATAGGCCCAGCCAATTATGTCAGCATACAGTAATTTAAACATAACCAAACATAATCCCAGCACAATAAGGACGATTTTCATAAAATGTGCAATGGGTGTGTCGGAAAGTGTTGCACACCGCTCAAAATGCTGCTGGTAAGAAACATGATACATGCACGTGATCAAATCACTTTTATGGAATAGTCTTGGTGTATACTCAAATCTTGTGTAAAACACTCATGGGTTGAGTATAAAACAAGACCACACCCTTAAAGATCAGAACATGTGCCTCACACTTAACAATTCGTGCACTTCATGACCAGTGTACTCTATTACGTAGAGCTCATTTGAGACAAGCAGGGACATCAATATACTGTAATAAAGCAGTCACAGCCACATGTGTATAGCATAACAAAAATGCTATATATAGTAAAAAAAATATTATAGCTGGATATTGAATTTCTAAAAAAATTGTCAAATCCTGTACTTTCGTCTGCCTCACTGCCCACCTGACTACAGTAACAAGGCTAGAAGCCAAACAAAGCAGTGCACAGCCACCATTTCACATCGCACTAATGGCATGTGACTTTTGTGGTTCTGACAAGTATCTGCCTTCTGAGCTTTCTCTTTCCTTTCATCTTCAATGACATGATCATCTTCTTCATGCAAGGAAACCATATGAGGTGTTAATTTTCTGAATCAACACTTTCCTTAGAGGAGTGTATGAGCCTTAATTATCCACAATGACATTTTATGACATCATGAGAATAAAAATGGCAGCGATAGTTGGGAGACTGTTATACAGGCGCCTAAGGAGATAAATATTCAATCGCTCACATTTCAGCTAGGCATGGAGTTATCGACCATTAACTGACAAGTATGGTTATGAAGTAGCAAAAGCTATTATATAATAATAATAGTAAACATACGCTATTTAGAAAAAAATTTGAAACGTGACAAAACTCGTTTATTGTAAGGTCTTATATAAAACTTGACTGTACCTGTTGTTGAGAACTCGATAATTATATTCTTTTCTGATTGAAATATGAGCAATTTAAAAATTTTCTCCATAGGCACCTGTTTAACAGTCCCCCAACTATCACGGCCATCTTTATTCTCATGATGTCATAAAAGTCATTGTGGAAAAGGCTCATTTAGATGCCACAAAACTATTTGAAGTGTAGATATGTGTAGTTGCCATTTGCGAAATTAATTAATAAATATATAATTAAAAAGCACTGAAACAAGAGATATGAATAATGGTAGCTGCTACATAGCTTTGAGGGAAAATCCCTACTTCGGAATTAAACAGATGATGATAGCATTCCAATGTACTTCCCACATAGCTATGTTATAATAATTACCATCACTCATATCTCTCGTTTCACTACTACTTTTAATCACTGAAACCATACTTCATTTTTAAATTAACAATTTAATTGCACTAGTAATAAATAGCGTGGACACTTTGCATCAAAGAAAAAATAACATCATATAGCAGGATTATTTTCGCTACGAATATTTTTTATTCACGATTTTCATAGCACAGCAGCTATATATCCCCTCTCACAATTTGTAGCCCGATCACAACAGCATCTCCTGAGCATTATAAACAAATCACCATCAAACAATAGTAAATGTCCATTTCTAGATGTAGATAAAAACTGCTACGATTAATTATGCTAGCTTCAATGAATTGCAAAGCAAAAACTTACCTCCTCAATATTTTGGATGGTGGAAATTCACAAAAGAAGTTTGGATGGTGGTACATGTAATTCACATAAAAAAGTTTCTCCTCAAAAAATCCTGCTATACTTATTACTGATTTACAGTGTCCAGCACTGAAGGTCTGACAGCAACTTGTGCTGCAGCCTTTAATTTCTACACACACCCATGCATGCACACACGCATGCACATATTCACACCTTGGTAGCTGTGCAAAACACAGCTATTCCCACCCGGCAAACCAGCGTTGAGATGCCTGTGCACCACTCAGACACTTGAGTATTGGCAAATCCTCCTGGGACAGGACTAGTAACCCATGGGAGGACTGTCCAGGTCTTATGGAGAGGTTGCAGAGCCCAAAGTTCCACAACGACCCCCAACACCGCTAAGCGAGACAAGGACAGTTACGCATTCATTTCCCCAGTAAACACCACGTACTCATTAACATTACAGCTGGGTTGGCTGCTTCCCCAGTTGACACCAGGCCACCAGGTCCCCATTATACAGCTGGGTAGACTGGAACAAGTTTCTTGCTTAAGGAAACAACATCAAATTGGCATAACCGGGCATCGAACCTGGAACCTTTCAATTACCAGGCCAATATACTCTAGCCACTTGGCCATGCTGTCTCACAACACACACACACACACACACACACACACACACACACACACACACACACACACACACACACACACACACACACACACAATGCTTACCAGTAAATGCAATTCTTCATCAGGTTCCAAGTTCAATCCGTCCCTTAAAAACTTCGATAGCTTTATAACTCCAACTCTAATTATCAAATATAAAATAAATTAGCATTGGTGACAATTTCGGCTGAAAATAACAAATGAACACAAACATTTTATTTTATTGACAACGAAGTTGTTAATAGATGAAACCTGCTTTTCATAATGAGTTATGAACCAGGCTACTACTCTCCTCAATCTACAAGGCCAGCTTTGTGTAGTTTTAGTCATTTGATGTCTTTAAACCTGTACCACAGCAACCACAAAATTGTCCCTAATTTCAGGAGCCAGGGGGATATTAAACAGCTGCTGACCTGTGCAATCAAGCCATTGTAAGCATTAAAAAGTTCGTTTTCTTTATACTGAACACCTTTCGCAGAAGATGTCATGCATCTTAAGGCCATACCTATTTGATCTTATGTTGCGCAGGCAAAATTATTTTAAATTTGGGTAGGTAGGTTGGTTTGAAAATGATAAAAATTTTAAACACAAGCATACAAAATGCAAATAATGAATGTAGCTATAATAGTATATACACAGTTAAAAATCTAGGTTTCATACTCTTCTAGTAACATCAGATTTAAACATAGATCTCCAAAAGAGCTTTCTCATCGTATTTTACAATTTTAGAGCACTGGACGATCTTCAATGTTCCCTTTTGGACTATATCACGAGGGTGTTGTCTTTAATTAAGAACACGTGATCCGCACACGTGATTTTCAAAATTATTTCATTTGAAGAAAAATGCAGTCCGTCGGGCCCGCGCAACATAAGATCAAATAGGCATGGCCTAAGTGTGATTTGAAATTGGTACTTCTATTTTTGAAATTGGTTTGCAACATGCAGTATACACATGAAGCAATTGTTTCTTAGCTAGACAGTGTTGGATGATCAAGAGCCATAATACTGTACACCCCTCCTGTATATTGTAAACTGTAAGACCGAAAATGCTGAGACCAATACAGTGGTCCCTCCATTATCTAGCCATGAACATTCTGTTATCTGAACTGTGGAATTGACTCTTCTATTAGAGTATTTTGCCTAAAAAGTATGTTCTATTAGAGTATTTTAGGTTAATGTGTATATAAATGTATGGGTTTTCCATTTTCTGAACACACTACAGTAGTGGCCAATATTTATGAATCAGAATACTTACTGAGTAGTGTTGTAAGAGATTTCATCAACTCTAGCCAACCACTCATCACTTGCAACATGTGAGGTACAAAACGATAAAAAGTAAAGAATAAGATTGATAATCAGTGACATTTCGAGCACTATTGATATGCGCATGCTGTATTTCCTTTGTTAAACACCATGCCTGCAATAGTCACACTCAAGTAGTACCACAATCGATTTTGAAAATATAAGGCCTTAAACACTGTTTTCAAACATCACGGGAATAAGTCAAGTTGAATAGTTGCTACATCGATATTTTGAACTAAAGTAATAAATGCCACGGCACTAAACCCATATAACCACTTAACACTAAACCGGTACAAATTCCTACATTACATAGACTGGTGTGTAGTAGTACATGTAGTAGTGTATGTATGATCCGTTGTTATAAGCTGTTGTGCTATACAGAGGAGGTTGGGTCGCATATCACAATGCCACATGTTTAGTATCACAATGATGTACATTGTAGATTTCAAAACAATGATGGTAAATTATTCCCTTACGTCTTCTGATTATCACAACTTACCTATCATTATATTTGATTAAAGTCTGGAAAACTTCTTTGCAAAATTTCAAGTCAGGTGCAACAGGAGGGTTAGCAAAATACATTTCTTGTACCTGGAATAGTAAAACTAAAATAAATAAATGAATCACAACTGGAACAACAAAATTAACAAAAAAGATTATTGATGGATGATCATTTGTTGAAAAGAGAGCTAGAAAACATTGTTGGGAGCTTAGATGTGGCTTTTCATGTACTATATGAGATGGAATGCTTAGCTTGCTCTACTTATTATTTTTTTATCATCACAACACGTAGTACAGTACCTAAAAGATACAAACATCACACATGCAGTGATCAAGGATTATAACTTCATCATATGCTACTGCCTTATACCAACTTGACAGTCAGCAGAATTTACAAAACTCATTGAAAGCACATATTGAATGGTTTTGAGTTTGTCACAACCTATGATTCATTAAATATGAACCTACAAGCAGAAACTACATATACGTACAAAGCAAAAAATGGAACTTATATACAGTAGATGGTTGACAACCAAGACTTTTGGAGTGACTGTGCTGGTTCTGAAACATAGGTACAACTGGATAAGTACAGTACACTGTACATTTACAGCTTCAACATGACATAGTGTACGCGAAACTCATCATTAACCTTCTCCATCAATGCATCTCTTTCTTGCCTTTCTTCTGGGCTCATCTCCTAAAAATCACAAAATCATGGTTTAAAGCTTTAATAATAAGGATCGCAAAACATACATAAAGTAGGGATCTTTAGCAATAAAAACCAGTGAGAATGATACATGTCACTCAATAGGTATTCAGGTTTGTTTAAAGGTCTCTTAAAGCAGTGTGGGTGATTTAAAGGCGTCACTATTGAAAGTTAATGTCTTAATATGGTGGAGTTGACAACCAGCATGATTGGAAGGCAAGGCGCACAGGGCAGACACTCGTCGGAACCTGAGTATCGCGACAAAATATGGTGGCCACGGTGGCCTCTAGCCTTGTGACTGTGGTCAGGCAGGTAGGCAGGTAGGCAGCAGGCTGGCAGGCCAAACTTTGAATTTTGGTGATTAAAAGAAAAATTCAATATCCGGCCATCTGTGTTTCTTTGTTTTTAATGCTGCATTTTATGTTACTGTAGATTATACTGTATATTACTGTAATGGTGATTTTCACCACGTAAGATATCTCTAGGAGGATTTTAGAGGTATTATTTTGGATGGTGCCCATCAATCCTTACTAAACTGTACTACCATACTATTTTCCAGTGCCTTACAATACACAACAAATCTTTTAAATAATAACAGGCAATTGACAATTATCAGTAAATACACACTGTGTACAAAATGCACATTACATCTACATAATACATACTTCTTGGGAGTAATCATAATTAATCCAATTCCAAGCTTTTCTAAGTAACCCTGGGGAAGAGTGGTCTTCGGAATTGTACTTTCTTACTAGTAATCGAGTTGATAATATATCTAGGGTAAATACAATTATCTATGAAAAACACATATGCGAAATCAATTCAGATTTTACATGCTTTTAAGGTTCTATATCCCACCTTTGAGAAAAAACGTAGAACAAAAGTAGGCAGCATGGCTAAAAGCATGACCTTCAAGGCCAAGGGCCACATTCTTCTTTTCAGCATAGCATGAGCTAGGTTGTGGCTATAAATAGATGCTATACAGAATAATATGTTATACCATATAGAGGGAAAGTTTCAATAGGCGAAACATTCGCGATAGAGGGCAAACAAACTTAAACTTTCGCGGTGGACAACAGTATGGCAGCACCTGTTCAAAGTGTTTAGCCGTGCATGCCATGCATGTACAGGTAAACAATGCACATTTGTTGGTAAGTGGGCGTGGCTCACGATGATTATAATGTGCACCTGATGATTGATTAAACTTGTGGCTCTACACTGGGCATACAAACAGCAGTGCACATGGCTTTGTACATGCCTTCAGACTGCCGCAACATACCTTACTAAATGGATGTCGCTACACGTATGACTGGCTAGACGGTGATGCACAATTCCAATAAGAGGGCTTGGCTCAGGAAAGAAGCCGGATTGCTGCAGGACTTTCCACATTGTAATTATAACCAATCCAGACATATACTCATCACAGCTAGCAGCAGCATTTGCAGGGAAAGTTTTGTAGTTTTTGACAAAACCATGAAATCCGCAAAACCTTCCCCCTATACAGTACCATACTAGAATGTGGTAAATAGGAACAAGGGGTGTCACACTATAGGCAAGCCCCGTAGGTAGATCTGCAGCTGTAGTCTTACACAGTCCATGAATGTTTATTTTGATTTCAAAAGGGTTTCAAACTTGTCAACATGGCATGGATTTAGTGGCCTTTACTCTTGACTTAGATCATGGTCGCAAATCAACCTACGAGTCCTTGTAGTTGTCAGACCCTAAGGGTTCTTATGCCAAACTGATGTGGCACCACTTGAGGAGTGAACAGTGCTAGTTGCACCATGTGCTTATAGAACTAGATGTTGGTTCTGTAATACATTGTAACTGCCTCCTTCTGTTGTGTGATTGTTTACAAATGTGTACATCAACCAAATTTACAGGTTAAAACGTAAGTACTCACACAAATCAAATCAGGTGGGTGCATGGCATATAAAATTGAACATAGCACTTCAGTTAGAACATAGTACCTCTGTTAGAATTTAAACCACTATAATGTCGGCAAAGTCGCAAGTTTCTGCTAGTTCTGATAAAGCAGCGAAAAGTCGCCCCTCTGCTTCTACACAAATTCGCCGCCATTTTCACGCAGAAGTTTATTCAACTTGGTCACGTGATGTGCAGAATATTGTGGCGATAGAAGAGCGACTTGGTGTGTACAAGATGACTCTAAGTGTTGGTGATCAGGGAGGGACTAGTAGTCATTACAAAATCTTCGCTAATATCTTTATTTCATTTATCGGAGCTGGAATACTGGGTTTACCGTTTGCCTTCAAAGAGGTACACCATTGTACTACAATGTATTGTGGGTACAATAAACACCGAGTGTCATACAGAGCCGCTATGAGGCGCGCGCCAATTCAATGAAAGTTTTCTAGTTAAAGGTTAAACATGAGTAGTGAAATAAAAGGGGTCGTCACTACCAATAGTTCTGTAGAACCATCAAATCAAATGTTGACCAAAGGTTCAATCTGCATTGAATCAAGAAGTCCTAGAGAGCGTGGAACAAGCTAGCTTGTATATGCTATATTGTCAAGCATCGAGGTCCTTTTTTTAGGCGGAATCAAGTTACTTTTTGTTGATCAAAACTTTTGATCCTGGTCGCAGATGGTTTTACAGGACTATTTTGGTAGTCATACTTCCTTGTTACCTGTGTTCTCATTATTCACCACGTCACATGAGCATTTGGTATATGTATTTATAGTCATATTACTGTCATGCTCACTCCTGAAAGCTGTTTTTCATCCCAGCCCCAGGTGCTTGCATTGCTTTCTACCCTACTGCCTCAGATTTTATTATTCTAACAATTAACCATGTAATATAAGGTATGTGCAATTACAGGCAATCACCTTTCGTGGTTGGGAATAATAGTCATAGCATTGTACCACCAAAGCGCATACAGACATCTGAAAGCATTTTTTGTTTGTAAATACTGTGTATATATACTCTTTGGTGTTAAAGGCTTTGCAGCAAACAACATACTTAATTACTATTTGAAAAATGACTGGCTTCATACAGTATATGCCATAATTATTCGTAAGGGTTTGTTTATTATAAATCATTTTAGACCTGGTGTTAATGAAACACATGGTGAAGCATATTTATAAGCGTGTATTGACCAAGGTGTGTATTGCATATAGCTCCAGTTAAAGTACCTGGCATATAATTGAGACCTTGATAAAGTATATTTGAGACCGGTTAAGGCTATAAGCTTAATTTTTGACTGCTATACATTACTTCAACCCAACAGGTGCCTTTTGGCATACTGCACGTTTCTTTTTGCTTACAGCTCAAGGTGTCAATTTGCAGTAGCACATTTGTGGCTTTCTCTATAGCTTTGCTGACTAGTTATCAGGGTTATCGCCATAGTGACTGGATTGATCGTAGAGACTTCCCATACTGTTCTTTGTTTGTAACACTGCGTAATGGACTGAACATAGTCGAAAACAACGCATAATGGTCACTTCACTTCTCAGTAATTGATTGTTGAGGCACTGGTTCAGATGCAAAATTATTTTCATGGTTCACCAGTCATAATTATATTATAAAACAAGTAAACGGAGCAAGCACAAGGAAGTTTAAGTTTGAGTAGTGAAACAAGGAAGATTGTCTATATCTGCAGATATACTAATGGACATTAATTTTAATCCCTGTGCTTCAATAGTAGGGATTGAATGTCTAATAAGTATACCTGCTTGCTGGTTGAACTTAGTGCTGGGCAATGGCAAAATTTTCACAATATGATTGATAGTAATGAAAATAGCACAATAATGATATACAGGGTGTATGTATCACGATAGTATCTAACTGACAGTGAGTAGTTAGCTGCTTGTACAATTGAGAATTTGTAAACAAACTTGCTAATTTATACATCGTTTACACCTGATCATTGCTCCTTTCTTGTGAAAAGGGTTCATGAATAGAATTACTTAGTAGTCATTACAAGTATTACATCCATCACGACAGTGTATACATTCAATCCGTACTATTGAAGCACAGGGATTAAAATTAATGTCCATTAGTATATCTGTAGATATAGACAATCTTCCTTGTTTCACTACTCAAACTTAAACTTCCTTGTGCTTGCTCTGTTTACTTGTTTTATAATATAATTATGACTGGTGAACCATGAAAATAATTTTGCATCTGAACCAGTGCCTCAACAATCAATTACTGAGAAGTGAAGTGACCATTATGCTTTGTTTTCGACTATGTTCATAAATATCACGATACAATTTGAAAATTAATATCACAATGCTCCATATTTTTCAACTATTGCCCAGCTCTATTTGAACTTAAATTTCCTAATTTTCCTTTTGCTTGTTATGGTTATTACTTTACATGTATGATGGCATCTAATCTACTGTACAGTATCTTACTGTATGTGCTGTAGGCTGGCCTCTACGAAGGAATTATTGTGATGACTTTAGTTGGATTTTTCAGGTACAGTATCAGTATATGTATGC
Organism: Dysidea avara; assembly: GCF_963678975.1. Lineage (NCBI taxonomy): Eukaryota > Metazoa > Porifera > Demospongiae > Dictyoceratida > Dysideidae > Dysidea > Dysidea avara. The sequence continues at coordinate 9,890,232 of NC_089282.1, read as the reverse complement.
GCGCAGAACTGCATCCAGATTAATCCTTGACATGTATTACTATAATGTGCATGATCCCTGTTTGCTAATATTTCATTGCAATAATTTATATACTGTACCTTATGAATAATGCTATTATCAATGTGCTTATAAACATACAGTGTGTATACATATTAATATATTACAGTGCGTACTTATGTACTATATATTTTGTAGTGTAAAAGCTATGTTAGTGTTAATTGATTGTCGAGCAAAGATAATTAATGATGCGACAGGCAGTGGGAAAGTTTTATCACCAACCACAGTAAGTGATTGGATTGTGTGGGAATGAGCTGCTACAGTATCTTGTGTGCTATTGGTACAGTACAGCTGTACTTACTTCAATATTACTTATCAATACACATTGTGTTGGTGTACTACCTTATAGTTTCTTGCCAGCTGCTGCATGTACTTTATTTATACAAGAGAGTGTTCTTTTTGCACCATATGAGGCAGTCATTATTTGGGAGTAATGATCTATTGTACGTATGTAGAGGTTATGTCGATAATTAACTGCCACAGGACAAGCACAGCTGTGTAACACTGTATATACTGTAACTGTTAAAAAAAAGTAGCTTATGAGCATGAGGTTGAAGATTTGAATCCTGATCAAGACATATAGGCATATACAGTGTATTTACAGTGTAATACATGTATTTTTCTCAATCGCAGTTCGTAAAAAATATTATTCCTACCTCATAACTTTTTGTTCACATTTTTTTGGCATGCTGATACAGTAATGTCTAATAAAAGCATCATGCTCAGTAGAGGATACTAGGAAGTACGTAGCACTTGTATAATGTACTGTAGTCCAGAACATTTTTGACTGTACTTTATCACTGTGCTCCTTACATACAGATGGACTCGGCAATTGATTATGGAGAAGTTGGTAAGTAATATGTAGATCTATGAGTTTGTATACTTCAGTGATGTCTTTGTTGAAGTATAGTTTTTAGTATATTGTATATGTAATTTTCTCAGAAGTGTAAAACAAATGAATAGTTGGGGAGGATTTGAAATGTGTAATTGCTCCAATTCATTTGATTTTCTAGGTCATTTATAAAGTATGATATTATATAGTACACAAAATATTTGGAATTTTCAACTAGAGTAAGGACCATAACACATCGATAAAAGTACTGAAACAAGTTGGAGTAGTGCACAATATTAAATCACAGTAAAACAACAAGAAGCGTTATATCCCTACTGTGCTCAAGATACCATAATGGAATTGCACAGTAGTGATATAACACTTCTTGTGATTTAATGTTGTGATCTTCTCCAGCTTGTTTCGATACTTTTTATCGATGTGTTATGGTCCCTACTCTAGTTGAAAATTCCAAAAATTTTGTGTACTAATTTGTTAAGTTTTTTTTGTAAATAAAATTATGACTGGTGAACCCATGCATACCCTGTACCGCATCAAAAGAAAGAACTTGGCACTGCACGGCCCAGCTCATAATCTCCCCCAGCTATCAATTGTCATCTGAAAAGTGAAGTATCCATTATGCTTCGTTGTCAGCTATGTTCAACCTGTTACACTGCATTACAAATCAAGAACTATTTCAAAAGCACCTCTGCAATCAAAGTAGCCACTATGAAAAATATGGACGATTTCCATCAAAGGGAAGCCATTATCAGGGATGTGCCCAGGTTTAGAATAGTGGTGGCTATAAAACAGACTTGAGGTTTAGGATGGCTATAATTACAAAAGTTAGTGGTGCATTTGTACTGAATGGTGAGTAATAGTGGTGGTTATTTTTGGTTGAGTGGTGGCTATTTTATCTGAGTGGTGGTTGGTCCCGACCATTGCCGACCATTGTGGGCACATCCCTGATTATGCTCTACCACCAAATCAACACTTTTCGCTGTCAGCAAAGATGAATGGGACACAAAGAAGGACACTGGTAAGTCTATGAAGAATGCATTTTATGTACTGCGGTATGCCAAAAGGCACCTGTCGAACCAAAACGACGACAAACAGTGAAAAATCAAGCCCGCAGTCTTAGCTGTTATCGAGTTATGCTTGTTTGAAGGCATCAGTCAATCAGTCAGTTACTCAGTCAGTCACTTGAAAATGCTGTTTAATAATATGTTTAAAAAAATTCTGTAGCAACTTGTTGAAAGTGTTTCAGGTTGATCGGAAGGCTTGTTTTCGGCTTAGTTTTACCTAACCAATACTGTCGTCAGGGAAAAGTGCGGCTGGTTTTTGGGTGATGCTTTTTCATGGGCCACGCCCACACCTTTGTGGTCCATACCTATCATACTGTATGGTACAGTTACTGTAACTGGTCTAATTACATGTAATAGTTGTAACACGGGCATAAGGACTTTACCTGATATGTATGTCCGACTGCCCAAGGGCAGAGGACATACATATCAGGCAAAGCCTGAATGCCCCATGTTACAGCTAATATGTAACACTTCTAAGGCTGATAGCCTGTACAGGGTGATCAATCACCCAAGCCAATACGAGTGCAGCCACTGGATGTATTACCTATATATGCATACCTAAAATTTTCAATTATGGGTCAGCAGCTATTACGCCGGTTACAATGAACGGACATATTCTAGAGATATCTTGGTGAGTTTCGGTTACACGAGTTTAATGTTTAATCAGTGCTATTGAATTGCTTATGGAAAAGTTATGAAGTTCACTAAGGGCCTAGATAGGTAAGCTTGCTTGCTTGTTGATGTTTCTCCTTGGAGGGGGAAAAGAAAGCGAGAAAAAATGGGGGGAAATGAAAAGAAAGAAATTTACTTAGTAAGGATTCCTCATTATCGATAATATCAATCCTAGTTTGCCACAATCAAATGATATTAGCTACTTTAGCTGTTACAATGATGTGATAGAAGTTTTAATACTGTATTCTCCTGATAGCTATACATAAATAGTTCCTTTGTAGCAATGCTCCTACGCAAATTACTCACCATAAGTGTTAATCGCTATCATATCTTGCTGTTTAATAGTTATATCAATTGCGTTACTGTAGCTATAATAGCTAATACCCAAGTAGCTACCTATCAATTGTGTAATTTTGATTATAATGCTTGCTACTGTAGCTACTTACGTAGTATGTAGCCTATCACTTCAGCTACACTTTAATGATGTCTGAAACAGCGTATTAGATAGCTACAGTTTGACAAGCATGCACTGTTCCAGAAAGTAAGTCTTACTTTCTGGAACAGTGCATGTAAGTCTTACTTTCTGGAACAGTGCATGTTTGTCAAACTGTAGCTATAAAGAGTAGCTATGTCATCCAAAGTTGCCGAATTAGTTTTGCAACTAGCCTCTTTAAAGAGCAGGGAGGAAGTAGAAAGATGTATGACACTGATTTTGAATTAGTTTGTGTAAGTACATGCATAGCTATTTATTAAATATTCTGTCATGATGATTTCTGTATGGTGTCATGATTCACTGATGTATTTTGGTGTTTATTGCATGGCTGGCTATAGGCATAATTAATATATTGCTATGCTCCGTATAATATAAGCAATCACTTTACATATTTTCAAACATGGGTGTTTTGAAGGCCACACCTCTACAGATAATATAGCTATGCACATATGCACACAGAATTCTACTTTGAAATTCTGCATAGGTATGAGAATGTATAATAGCAACAATTAGCCACTCCATACTGATGCTACATTCAATTCACTAGCTGTAGAGTCTAAAACTGTAGAAAACAAGGCGAATATTTAGCAGTGTAGAAAATAAGTAGAAAATAATTGCTGATTAAGTAGCTTAACATTTACATACAAAGCATTGTCACACACACACAACACACACACACACACATGAGTATGTATAGAAATACAAAGTAAGGAATATGCTATGTGTTCTGTATATTAATTATAATCATGGATAAATATAGTCTGGCAGCGCCTGCCCCTTCGCGTTTAGAGTAAGGGTCTGGTAACTGTAGTATATGGTACTTGTGCTACTACCACTATAGTGGTAGAGCCAATCAAATCTCAGTATCCAGTTTAAATAAGTATTTGTGATGTAAAACGTGTAGTTTGCGCCATGAATAACACAATAACCATAGTGACCGAATTTGGAATAGTTGGAAAGCAGCTGATACTCTCCGAGCGAGACTCAAGATACACACGCTGTTGAGAAGTATGAAGTTTTGTGCTTTCTTCGCCGATACAGGTAATTTATTATGTCATGCGCAATTTAAAACCACATTTGACTTCCGGTAGCACAAGTACCGTATACTACGGTTACCAGATCCTTACTCTAAAAGCGAAGGGGTGGGCACTGCCAGACTAGGATAAATATGCTGCACAGAATCAGATTTTGGGGCTCGAAGCACCTGTACATGTACTGTTCGCACCTGCCGTAGTTGTGCACTTATTGTTGCTGATTATCGATAGGCTGGGGTGTATAGTTGAAGTTGTTGCAGCTATTGATGTCTGCTTCAAACTTGCAACAATTGGCGAGGATGTTGTACTTGCATTGTTAATGGCCTTGGTGGTATTGATGTACAGTTTTGTTGCATTTGATGTATTTGTTTTTGCTGGTGTTGTTGTTGCTGTTGTAGCTGCTGTTGTTGTTGTTGCTGCTGTTGTTGTTGTTGCTGCTGCTGTTGTTGTTGTTGCTGCTGCTGTTGTTGTTGCTGCTGCTGCTGTTGTTCTTGCTGCTTGTCCTGTTGTTGTTGGTGCTGCTGCTTCTCCTCTTCTTGTCATTTATGTTTACTCTTCTTATGTGCTTTTCTCCTAGCCTCAAGCCACTTATCCATTGAAATCTTCCCTGGCTCATTAGGACAGTACCGTTATGCCATGAAATTGTGTATGGCCAGTGTCCACTAAATGGTACATTTGATTAAGAGCTATGTAAGCACATTAACTAAGATGAAACTTACAATTCATCACCTGACCTCACTTTGCACAGCAATACGGTCTTCTGCATTTAGGTGGAGGGGGAACATCTAGGCCAGCAGCAGCTTCTGCTTGTCTTCTCTTCTCCCGCCACTCACATGTTTTAGACATGGTTCCTATAAGATTTAAACACATTAGTAATTCCAAAACTCACACAATACGTACGTGGTGCCACAGCTACCTCTACTTCTCTCACTACTGGCACTAGTTGGGTTCCAGTATGTCCCTGTCAATAGCAAACATAAAAAGTGTATATATTGAGAAATAGTGAAGTTCATTATACCTCTGCACTAGTAAATGTAGCATTTGCTGTTGAGGTAGCTAATACTCTACACAGCACGTGTGGTGCCACACGAATATCAGGTACAGTGGTCACAAGGAGTTGTGGGTTGGCATTTGTATTTGCTGTTCCTGTAATTGTGCTGGTAGTAACTGTTTTTCTAACCTGCCTGGTTGTCTCTTCTGGCTCAGAAAACTCATGTTCTGGTCCTGGAGAAGTGCAAATAGACACAGGGTATTCTTGTGCAGCAGGGATGTCAACCGCTGAATGTAATGGTGGTGTGGGCAGTTGAATTCCCTGCAATCTTGAAGTTACTTCCTCCATCCTGACATTATCCTGGTGTCACTTTCGCTATAGAAGTAGTAGCAATTTGATTAATGAAAAATTCAATTTTTTTACCAAAGTAGTCCGGTACAGAGCTAAGTTTGTCTCTTCCAATACCCCCCATGAATGGTACAGCCGAGACTGGATAGCATTGTAATCCTTAAGTACTAATTTCCACCTTGGTAAGTATGCTCTTCTACAGCCACCTGTGCAGTATTACAAATTTCCTCACTACAGCCACAGTAACATCACAATGGATTAATATCTGAACCAGAACTTCTCCGTGTCTTTGACATAACAGGATGCATACTGCCTCAACAATCCAACTTTCTTTTGGACCAAGGGGGGAAGGACTGCCAGAAAGAAGGGACCTGTGTCATATGCATAAATACAAAGTTAATAATGATGTCGTTACAGTGACATGCATATATGTACCTGCTCATCAGTTCTTCATGTGTTTTTCCCGGCCTCTTTTTTCTGCAAAAGCGACCTCTAAGTTGTGGCAATGTTTTGAGGTGAACTTTGATATTGTGTTTATCATAGTCATCAAGAGCATCATAAAGAGCCTTAAGCTGGCCAGCTTGATGAGTTGATACTGCTATCCCAGTCAATTCTGTTAATAGTTTAGCTAAATGACCAACTTTATCCCAACCAGGGATCCCTCTGGTATCTGATGTGGTAGTGTCTACAGCAGCAGAGCTACTGATGACTTCTGTACTGTTAGAGGTAGTATCCTGATACCATGCATGAAATTTTGTAACAGAGTTGTTTAGCATACAGACATGTACATACTAGTTCTTCATCATCATTGTCATCATCACTTTCCTGTTCACCAGCCATTTCCTCATTTAGCTCATTTGTCAAAAGATCCTGCTCTTGAATAGGTGATATGCCATTCTCATCCACAAAATCCTCATCTGTATTATCTTCAGTAGCATCTTATCATCTTTGTCATTTTGCTCTATTTCTTCCATGGAAGGCAGGGTGCCTCCAGCTTGGCGGAACAGATACTCTACCCCAAAGTATTCTCCCTCATGGTGGCGCATAGGAGCATGGTGGTGTGGAAGCAACTTACTACTATGGAATGCTAGACTGTAGCGGTTGACCTAAGAGTCCTTTACAATCACTTGTGTAACATCGTATATAACACACCTTGTAGGCAAGCTCAAGGTTAAAAGTTCTTAAATCTTAGTTCTTAAATCTTTGCACTGCTGCTGCTGAACTGCTGCCCGTTCTCGTGCTTGGTTCCACCTCGATAGACCCTCCAGTAGATATGCTTGGAAGTGTACATCACTAGCTGAAGTGCCAGGGATGAATCTAAACATAGCAATAGATATTATAGTATAGAAGTTACACATAGACTTGTCATACCTTGCCAGGTGAAGATGAAAGGACTCCAAAGAAGTTGTTCCTCGTGAACATCGGTACACAGGCAGACGAACTCCAACCTTCATAATGTAGCCTGTAATAGTGTATAAGCACATCCCAGGAGGATCTTGAATACATGGCACATGCTTCTTCTGCTCCTCCCATATAGTAGTCATGTCTTCATTAAACAAAGGCACACCAACAGAGTCAGTGGCTGTCCCCAATTTCAGCAACAGTTCCTCAATAAGCTGTATGGTGGTCAACTCTACACCCCTAGTTTTCTTACGGCAGTGGCGAGACAGCTCATCCTTGGTTATGGCTTTCTTTACAGCTCTAACGGAAGGTTGGCTTATCCCCTGTTGTTTCAAGTAACTCCTCTTTGCATCACACAGTCGACTATGCACAATATATATACCCTGGAAACATGATTATAAGTACAGTAAATGTTTACCTATAATCAGCTTCATCCCACTCAAATATTACATCAGACAGTGATGCCATAAACTTTCCATAAATGGGATGGGATTCAGAAGTGCAAACTCTGGACAATCTTCTCATATAATGCCATATATCCAACCATACCTATATAACAGTTTGATCATTAATACAGCAATATGAAAGTGTTTGCTTACAACAAAGTTTTTCCATTCATTAAACAGCTTTGCACAGTGAGAATGGCCTCTGACACTGTAGCAGTCTCAATCAGTGTACAACAACTTTGGGGGATCCTGCTTGGCTTTCTCATACCTGATCAAAGGTGCAGGTTGCAAAAATTCAACTAGTTGTAAATAACTAATACCTTCTAATTAATCCCACAGCCATGGGACGTAAGCCATCAAGTCCCTCTGACTCAGTAAGCACTGATGTCAAAATCTCACCTCTTTCATTACCCACATTAGTACACCAAGAAGCAGTACCAGCAGCTCTTCCTTGTAGTTTTCTACACACCTTTTTGGTGGAATCTATTTTCAAGACACTACCAAATACAGCCGTGCAGGTAGCAAGAATCTGAGGTAATCGCCTGAGAATGTCCTTGGCGTACACCTTAAGAAACCAGCTATACATACAATGGACACACATAAAATTGACAGTATTCAAAGCAGAAGCAGCTAATACCTAGCACCTCCAATCTTCTCAATTGGCAATGGCTTATCAATAGCAAAAGAAGTCATTATCCGTAGCCCAGTCATTCCTTTGCTACAAAAAGAAATGCTAAAACATTTGACTAAGATTGAACTGACCTATACTCTTCACAGTCTGCATAGTACATAACAGCCCTCTTCATCCACTCCTCTGTGTGATGTTCTTGTATTCTGTTATACAATGCAGTAGAGCTATTTCCCAGTGTTCGATCCCTCAAACAAGCCACCACAGACACATCACATGCTCTTTTCTTAGTAAGAATAGTGGGTCATTCCATACCAAATCAACAAAAAAAAATCCGGACCCCTTTCAATTTTCATGAAATTTGGCACAAACATAGACCCTATCAAGAAACTTACTCACACCAAAATTTGGTTCATTTCATTGGTCTTCCTTTACTGTAAGTTATGACCACTCAAAGTTTCTGCTGAAAATTTTATTTTGCTTACACATTTTCAATAAAATGGCCATAACGTTGCTTATGATTCACATAAAAACTTCTGGTTTAGATTTTTATTAAATTCTCTTTCAGGTGATGTATAATGTTTTATAATTACTCAAAGAAAAAAGTCGAACCACAAAAATGTAGCTTTTTCCTTTGATCTTAATTTTCAAAAATATGTATTCTTTAAATATATTTTTGGTTTACATGTTGCTCTAATACCCATCATTCACCACTGTGAGTTTAAAGTTGGGACCAATAGTGGATCATGAGTTATAAGTGTTAATGTGTAACCTTGTAATCACTACTGTTTGTATGGTATTTTTACAGTGTAATTTCCAATACCAATTGCGAATAACCTTATATTAGTATGTCGCAAATCATTTTATGCATTAAAATAGTTAGGGTTTGTATTGACAAGGGCTCACTACACTGAAACCATACTAACAGACCACTTGCAATAATAAGGCGGCCTAATAAAGGAATCACTGATTATATTTTTGCTGCACAGATATGGTAATTACAAACAACCCATGGGCATCAAATCAATAGCAGCACCCTACTGGCGTAAGTTGCCATTTATCGAACAGATTTCAACAAGCGCTTATATTTCCTCACCATAACAACATGCAGACTTCCGGCTTGGGCTATTCGATACAGCGGCCTTTGGTCTCTGGGTACCGAGCTTTAAGTACAGGTAAGTCACACCAGTAAGTTCAGTGTCCTATAAAATGACATTCCAATCTATTCTTTCAATTTTACTGTATAATAGTAATAATATTCAGCCACAGATTATGATGATACATGTAGTTTCCAATCTTATACATGTGTATAATGGATGCAAACGACACAGTTACTCATACATATGTACATGTAATGTGGAACAGTTGAATTGAAATGCCATGTCTTAGTGATATCCAAAGCTTCTTGGTCATAATACCTAGATAACTGCTTCATATAGTTGCATTAGAGTAGAAATATCCTATTTTAAGTTTCCCTTATAAAAAGATGGCCTTTAAGGTAGCCGCTAAGATGTTACACTGTATATCACTTTTGAATTATACTTTGAAAGGGCAAGCCTACTACTGACCACTTAAAGGCCACCTTTGTATGTCTGTACCTATAAACAATGCCTTTGCTGGAAAAATGTACACTTCTAAAACCATGCACTATGCATTGTCTTGCTCATCAAACATTTGATGGAATAGAGTGGAAAGTGGCCACCTGTATAGAAAGGCCACCACTCCATAAGGACCAATTTCAAATTGATGCTATACACTTATGCAAATGTATTAAGCAGCTACCTAGCCCAAAAAATTTGGCCTTAAGGTAACTGGCTCCATACATCAACTGTATCATGATGAAACTACTTAAATATAGCAATGTAGCTCATAATTTGATTCTAGAAATGTTCCATAGAAATTACATTGTACAGAGGTTCACTGCAGCAATTGCCCACTGATCCATATCTATAGCTTTAAGTGAAATACATCAATAATCGATTAAAGAAAGGGTCAAGGCAATTAAATTCAAAGTTAAATCAGAGTGTTATAGTAAAAATTGAGACTGAAAGTGGTGCATATTGCATGACAGTCTCTACAATCATTCACATGTAACTTTGACATGCAATGAAATCTGATGCATTGATATCAGTACACAACTGAATTTTTGAAGGTGTAAGTTGAAAAGGCTATTAGAACTGCATCATTCATTCATTACTACTCGTTAGAAAAGCTCTAGTAGATTACATTTGAAACATTCATGCCTGTGTTAAGAACAAAGACATAACATTATGTAAGTGTTTCAAATTACAGTGGAACTTGTCTTTGCGGCCACCTCTAATGAAAGGCCATCTTTCTATTTAAGGCCAACTTTAAATTGTTCTAGTAAGACATTTATACACATAAAACTATATAAAAAGCCGTCTGCATATTAAGGCCAAAAAAACTGGCCTTGACTGGCTTAGACAGTTTCCACTATAGCTACGTACATTAATTTTGTGTATCAAAATACGTACTTGCATATCAAAAATTAGCATTAAATGCTAACAGTAGCAGTAGCAGTTACTGTAGCTAGTCAAAATGTAATCAAGTTCAACATTTCACTACTATATAATAGACTTGGCGTCAAAATCAGACACAATATATACAAGCTTGATAAGAGGTAAATTACTTGAGTATATGTATTTAAGTATAAGCTTTTACTGGATTTTCTTACAAAACGTAAACAAATTTACTTTACTTACAAACCAACAAGATTGTGACATAGTATCATATAAAGTTACTTGCAATTGGTATTGCATCTTTGCATACTTGAACCACACAAACAAGAGTGATTACAAGACTACACATTAACACCTATAACTCATGATCTACTATTGGTCCCAACTTTAAACTCACAGTGATGAATGATGGGTATTAGAGCAACATATAAACCAAAAATAAATTTAATTGAAGAATATATATTTTTGAAAATTAAGATCAAAGGAAAAAGCTACATTTTTGTGGTTTGACCTTTTCCTTTGAGCAATTATAAAACATTATATATCACCTGAACGAGAATTTAATAAGGATTTCAATTATCTAAACCAGAAGTTTCTATGTCAATCACACGCAAAATTATGGCCATTTTATTGAAGATGTGTAAGCAAAATAAAATTTTCAGCAGAAACTTTGAGCGGTCATAACTTAAAGGGAGACAAATGAAATGAGCCACATTTTGGTGTGAGAAAATTTCTTGAAAGGGTCCATGTTTGTGCCAAATTTCACGAAAATTGAAAGGGGTCCAGATTTTTTTTTGTTGATTTGGTATGGAATGACCCTGGCAGGAAATTGGGATATCCTTCTTGCTGACAGCTGACTAAGTAAGCTGCACATAAGTAAATGTATATAATATACATTGCCATGAAGACACAGTGTGAAAATTTACCGCTCATACCAGCCCAGAAAAGTTTTTTCACAGGGTTTGTTGTTACACTGGAGCTCTTCTGTGGCTAGGTAGTAGTGGTTAGTGTAGTCCACCACACTGCGTAGGGTCTTCTTGTACACACCCTTTGATCTGTTTCATAATATGATCAATATCTCTAATAATATTCATTAATATCTCTTACGTTAATGTACCCAAACGACATGTTGGACACTTGAATACCGCCATTAATGGCATCCACACACACAGCCTGTACATTGCATAGGCATCTGGTTGTGGCTTCCTTCTGATTGCCATCTTGACAGGTGGAGGATACCACCACAACGTAGAGAGAGCACCATCTTTTTACTCTTAAACAGAGCCTCACCAATCCACTGCTGTTCAGCTGGAGACATCTTTGATCTCAAGCCATCTGGTATATAATCCATCTCCGGCTATCAATAAACATAGTCAATGTATAATTACATAGTTAAATTATGCTCACACTACGTTGCAATCGATGCTCATTCTTGTTAGCAGTGGAAGGCTCAGTGCATCCCAACAATGCTGTACTCTGTAAAGAATATCACTCTCAATTCAATGTTTAAAAATTACCTCTGCTGTAGTGGACACTTTGGTAAAAGCATCAGCTGACTGCACCATAGTGTTAGATGAGATAGATACAGGAACTGACAAAACATTGGTAGAAGTTGGCATCTACATGAGACAGTTCACAGTATTCAACAAGTGACTAAAAGCTGTACTAGAAGCTATTGATTAGAAAAATGATGCATGGTTGGTTGTTGTTGGGGATTAATGCACAGCAATCAAGTAAACATTTACTAATGACTCACAGATAAAATGGTTGAGGTGTTACCCAATAATGCTGATGTGCTTGATGGAGGCAATACATTAGAGATGGGAGTATCAGAAGAAGAGGAGGTATGGGTACTAATGATGGTAGATGCAGTGGTAGTAATGGTACAATGTGATATTTCCTTATGTGGTTTAACAGTGGGTGGATAAACAGTAGATAAATGTGGAACATCACTACTGACTCTAGATCCATCCTGGGTAACACACATCCATTATATTTATGCAAATTATAGAAGATATTATAAATACTAGACAGATGCAAACAGCATCGTGGGGCGAGCCTGATGACTTTGAAGTATTGATCGCAGTGCAAACTACTATAGACCTTACGAGTTGTATGAATAGTTCATATTGCTCATGGATTTTACCTGTATCAGTACAAGCTTGATGCTTTTATTGATAAGTCAACTGTAGGATCTAAAGAGATCTAAAAGAAACCATAATAAGCTATTTGGGAATTCAGGAAGTTGGACATTCTTTAGCTATTACACTTAGTTTGTTATAGTATACACAAATGTGTAGGTTTAAATAAACAATGGCACACTTACAGCAAGTTCAGGTGGTACTGGGCCTGGATCCATGTTGTTGTCCCCAGAATACAATTTTGGCAAATGTTTATTCGTTGTGCATCTTTTACAAACGTTCATAGCATTAACGGATATGGAAGGGAAACGTTCCATACAGACTACACAGCATGAAAATTCTAAATTGAGTAGGCCCTCGTGAAACTCACACATCTTTCTTATGACGGCAGGATCATTAAATGATGGAACTTCCCGATTAAATTGCGTAGGGATTTGTGGGGAGGGCAGTGCATTTCTAGTTCTTTCAATTCTCCTCTGCTCCGCTGTCATCCCTGCTCTTCGCCGTCTCATATACTCCCTGTCTCTACACCTTCTTCTTTCCGCATCTTCAGGGGTTTCTCTATCTCTTCTACGCCTGTACTGCTCTCTCCTGCGTCGAAGGCATTCATCTGCATGCATTGCACGTGGCTGGGCAGTAACGAGGGCAGTAATCTATGCCGGTAAATGCCGTGATATGGTCCATTACACATCGCCAAATATGGGAAAGCAGTAATCTAGGCCGGTAAATCCCGTGATATGGTCCATTACACATCGCCAAATATGGGAAAGCAGTAATCTAGGCCGGTAAATCCCGTGATATGGTCCATTACACATCGCCAAATATGGGAAAGCAGTAATCTACGCCGGTAAATCCCGTTATATGGTCCATTACACATCGCCAAATATGGGAAAGCAGTAATCTAGGTCGGTAATTCTCGTGATGTGGTCCATTACACATCGCCAAATATGGGAAGGCAGTAATCTACGCCGTTGATTTATCGTGATATGAATCATTACGCTGGAGCAAGTGTAAGGTATCTGCTTTATATCGTAATTTATTGTCGTATTACAGGTCCATTACACATTTACTCCATTTCTTATCGTAATTTTTTGTAAACGGGTCCATTACACCGTTGACTCGCTAGTGTGGGGCTCGCTCAGGCTCGCCCCAACTAACATTAAACACACCTTGCAGTAAGTGTATGACTGGTTCCTACTTGTCGCTTAGTCACCTTAAGCAAATCAAGAAATGTTCGCATGAAACAATATGTAACTTGGCTTACCAACAGATAGGTGCATTTGAAGTTGTGACCATTTTTGTTCTGCAAGAAACTGCCAAAGTGGATTGCTGGTGAAGTATAAACACAACTACATAGTAATGCTGATAGTAAGGGTGTATGTGCAGTACCTGTCCAACAAGGCCAATAGGTTCAAATTCATGACCACTTAGATTAGAATTCGATGGTACTGCAGACTCTTCCTAGAGAAATAGTATAGTACTATAGCTGCAATACATAAGGTAACTAATACAGCATGTCTACTGGAAATATGGTAATATGGTAGCTAACATGTGTTCATAATACAATTAATTAATTTTACTATTATAAAACTTTTTTTTCAGGTTATCAGCACCAGCCATATAATTATTGCTAAGTTGGTTTGATCTTCTTTTTCAGTTATTTGAATGTGTATTACTGTCACAGAGATTTTCTGTCCTACCAGAGTACATATACATGCAACAGCATGAGCAATACCAAAAACATACATGCATTCATAAGCCCAGAGTCTCAGCCAAGATATGATGAATCATTGGAAGGAATTAACAACCCCTGTAGCCTTACTTGTGCAACTGATGAGAGCAGAGTTTCAAATAACTGGTAGGCTGACATTATTTTGATCAGAGCACAATTAATTCTAAATTATAGATATACACAATCCATTCTACATTTTATAGACATTGCAATGTAGCTATACACATATTCTGCATGCATAATATTGATTTAAGCACTTCAGGTTTGATCATCTAAATTTCATAGCTTGTGCAGCAAAAATAGCTAAAACTTAAAGTTTATTATCACAGCTACATATTATTATGGTGGCGACAGTTACACAGTAGCTAGCTGTAATGATTTTACTACCTTTCTTTCTTTGTGAAAAATGTGGTTAACAAATGAAAACCGTCACTGACAAATTATCATACAGAATGTGAAAAAATTAAATGGCAGGTAAGTCCTCCATCACATGTGACTAAACAGGACCGCAAAAAAGGCCTGCAAGGGCATAACAAGGAAAGTGTGGTTAAAAAATAAAATGATTACAGCAGTTAATTATAGCTAGCTTTAGTGCACCAAGCTAGCCGTAAACATATTAGTCATATTAACTGTGATAGTTAATATGACTAATATATTAAACTTTTGTAGCGTGCAAGTGTAATTAAGGTTGCCTGAGTCCACCCACTCTTTGTATAACGTAAGAAAAGTTAATTAAACTCAGCATATTGTTCATGACATTATAGTGTCTGTGAGATATTAATCACAGGAAAAGGCATATGAAATTATGCATAAAATTCTACAATAGGTTTATTGCTCTGTAGAATTAATGCTGAATTGAACAGACTTTGGCAACAAGAATTATGCCAGATTATTCCTGTTATTATACTCTGTTCAATTTGGCATTAATTTTACAGAGCAACTGTGAATGGCACATGTACATGTACACGCCACTTATAGCAATCATATCAACTTACAGATCGATGGTACTGACACACACATTCCTTGTTTTGTCAACATGAGCAGGGCAGTTGGTTATTCGTTGAATGGCCGAGTACCACTGGGAGCCTTTGGCTGGCTTCTCTCCTTGGCCAAAATTTTCCCCTGCAGTGAAACGAAACAGACGTTGCTTCCAATCTCTCAGAGATTTGGCCTTATGGCTTTTCTTCTGGGAGCCAGAAGACATAGCTAATGACTAGTCGACCACCACGTGTTAGCACCAAGACAGCCAAATTAGCTACCAGTAAATAAACAATTATCGACTTTTTGAGAGTATCACGTGTGGAATTTCTTATTTGCTGGGTTTCACAAAGTACACGCATGCGTAACCATATGCACAGGCACAAAGTTTCATAAGGTTTCGTATGATAGAGAAGTACGAATAACAGTGAGCTGTTACAGCTCCTTCGATCTGAGGTGTGAAAGTGTTGCATGTAATTTTGTATTATGGACACCTTGGGACCGACTGAAAGTGTCCTGATTAACAAGAATTCATATTAATTAACTATTAACTGAACATCAATTTGTTTTTCTTGCGCCACAGTGACTGCACTGCCAGCCTGAAAAGAAAAGGTGGCATTGGTACTGAAACGTACTACACCCTGTACGTACTATTTGTCACAAGCTAAGGAATGCATGAGGGGTTGTGGGACGTACCCCAAAATAATTTTAGTTGGGTTTTAGACTATACAAGTACCTTATAAACACCGTAAATAAATGCCCTGATTATAAACTGCATCTATTTCAATAGTTATTTGACTGCTTAGAGTACAGTATTTTTTATCGTTTTATTGAACGGGAGGTGAAAACAAAGTGTTGCTGAGGGTTTAATAGCTATAATGGATGTTACAGTTAAGTGCAACTGTTTTCATATTAGTAGCTAATTTAAGTAAATTGTCCAATAACATGGTAATGACAAACTTGCTAGAGTGTTACTTTACAAGAGTTCAAAACCTATCTATATAGATATACCACTATAATATAGGTCATATATATAGATACATTAGTTGGTTAGTTTACAAGGATGTAGTTTCTTATGTGAACATACTGTATTAAATATATTTTTTAGGTTTTTATGCCATTGGTCCAGCTGGTAAATGGTTAGTGGAAGTGTCAATCATAGTTTCTCAATTGGGTATGTTTAATGTACTGTATGTACAGTAACCATATTTGCATTGTTTGAACTTCAGATACAAATTTTGTGTACATGTGTACGTATTATGTACAGTAATTTCACAGATGAGCACCTTTTTTCCAAAATTTCATTGTGAGGATTAAAATTAATATTTTTAATGCAGCAGTATTTACATACCTAATAAGCACAAAACAGCAATGATAAAAATTTTATAGACAATGTTACCAAGAGTTCACAGTACCACCTGATATTATTATCTAAACCAAAACAACCAAGCTGTAAAAAAGAGTGCGACCCCCAAAAAGGCCAAGGTGGAAAAAGATGTGAAATCCAAGGTGGTGGCTAAGAAACGGCTGTGATGGTAGGTTAATGGCAAAAATTTTAAATACAACAATTCGGGTGAATTTGCATTGCCTCCTCCACTAGGATTCGGCACCAAATTCACCTGAATTGTCGTACAGTCTGTAATTAAAATTTTTGCCATTAACCTACCATCACAGCTGTTTCTTGGCCGCCACCTTGGATTCACATCTTTTTCCACCTTGGCCTTTTTGGGGGCCGCACTCTTTTTACAGATTGGCTGTTTTGGTTTAGATATCACTTTCTTTTTGCATTGCAAGCCAAAAAGCTGGCCATAAACTGGCTTTGGTGCTTGATGTTATGTAGCTATAGCTGTACTAGTTAAGAATTGAATCCTACAATTTGATATTGTGAATTACAATGTAATAACGTATTAACCATGTTCCGAGGGTTATTTGTCCACATCTTTGAAACCACGATTGATCATCAGTGTTAGTGTATAATTTGCAAAAGGGGTTAGTGTTTTAATTCTTTCACCTACTATATAAGGTGGATGCGGATGAGTTGCATGCATCACTTATATCATGACTGCTCGGGATTCGCTGATATACAGTATACACTGTTAGTCCTTGGCTTGGGTATATTCTGTAATATCAGAAATTCCTTTGTAGACATGGTATAATTTACATACTGTACCTACCCTGGCTTGTATATGTACATTTTATGTCATGTTATGCATAGCTTAATTCTTTCTTCTTAGTTTCATTTTAAAAAGTGTTTTACAACTGTTTGTGTACAGAGTCTGTGTATAAGTACAGTTGGTATATACAGTAGATCCTACAATGCTATCCTCCCAAAAACAGCCAAGCTGTGAAAAAGGTGCGACCTTGAGAACCTTGGTGAAAAAGAGCTATGAAAGCAAATTAGGTGGTGGCCAACAAATGGCTGTAATGATATTAATGCAAATTAATAGTTATACCATGGCCACGAGGGATTTGCCTGATATATATGCCCAAGCCCGAGGGCCACAGGCATATATATCAGGCAAATCCCAAGTGGCCATGGTATAAGTGATATATACCACTCTGATATACTCACCTAATAGGTCACCTAATAGGTGAAGGAAGACTAACCTGCATTCACCACATTACTTTTATACAGAGGTTTGCAAACATCGATTGTGGGTTTAAATTGTGGGCACAAAAAAGAAATGATTGTGGTCTTCACTGGTTGTAGTGATACCATTTTAAACATAACCACTTTGTGGATGAATAAAGTAACCTAAGGTGCTAAATAAACACTTAGACATATAGGTTGTGAATGTTTGAGGCATCTTTTCATGCAGTTGAAATGTACTCTGTAGAAAAACAATCCCCACATTGCAAAAATGATTATTTAGTGATGTTTTGTAACTGAACTATGCAATGCTGACTCACTCAATTCTTTTTGCTTCACAACAATGCCCCTAACTAAACATGTTTAACTCAAACCCACAATGCAAAACTTTAAGCATCTCTATATAAACGATCAAAGGGAACTGATGCTTTGTAGCTGCCTCAGCATCAAAGGCAGTTGTGGTCAGGGCTATATTATGATATCTAGATATCGCCCTGTGGTCAGGGTAATATGTGATATGTAACCCTGTGGTTTCCTTTGATCTGAGGTGTCAAAGTGGTATATGTATAGGTAAGTCTGGCTCGGTGATTATTACATCATTCTTTCAGGTTGTTTATCCACTAAAGACTCCTAGCAATGCATGTCTTACCTATATTACATCATTCCTGAGGGGTGTTTATCCACTGAAGAATCCTAGCAATACATGTCTTAGTAATTTAGACAATGGCCTGTGGTGACTGGAATTTTGGTATGAACCCACAAAGTATGCAATTTGTTTGTTGAAGTTTGTGGCTAGGTGTCTTACTAGGTTCCACCTGTTTACAGGTGTCTTATTAGAATAAAAACCCTGCATACTTTGCAAATATCAAAGCATTCTTGACATGCCATTGTCTAATTCTAGTAAGACACCTGTAAACAGGTGGAACCTAGTAAGACACCTAGCCACAAACTTCTACAAACAAATTGCATACTTTGTGGGTTCATAACAAAATTCCAGTCACCTCAAGCCATTGTCTAAATTACTAAGACATGCATTGCTAGGATTCTTCAGTGGATAAACACCCCTCAGGAATGATGTAATAATCACCTCGGCTCCACTCTGCCTCAGTGATTATTACATCATTCCTTCGGGTTGTTTATCCACTGAAGACTCCTAGCAATGCATGTCTTACCTTTACTAAAAACCCTGCATACTTTGCAAATATCAAAGCATTCTTGACATGCCATTGTCTAATAAATTTTAACCATTTAAATTTATTAGCATTAACATCATTGCAGCCATGCATTTGTTGGTTTGATTTCACAGCTTTTTTTTACCCAGCCTTTTTAAGGCCACACCTTTTAATGCTTACATTTATTAGCGTTAACATCATTGCATTTCACAAATTTTTTCACCCAGGCTTTTTAAGGCCACACCTTTTTTTACAGCTTGGCTGTTTTTTTTGGCAGATATCACTTCATTTCATAATTGCAAGTTACAATGGTTGGCCTTGTTACTTCCTTTAACTTTTTTCCCTTTACTACAAGAATCATCAAAGACTGAGTGGCTACATTATGTATTTACGAAGAACTGAGATATGATGAATTTTGAAGGCCTGTATATCCCATTGATATCTGGGCAGATTCAACTTAAATTGAGAATGGAGATGCCCTACCCTGAGGAAGTTTCCACTGCAGAAATGATTACTTACTGTATACTGTTCAAGTACTATGGAGCTACTGATACATTGAAATGGCATTTTCTTGGTTCCATAATATGAGTATGTTGCCCACCTGCACCAGCTGTACTTGGCCGCATGATATACTTGATACATTTTCATAATATTTGTAGTACTCTAATAGAGCACACATTTTTTCTCAGCACTTCATTACAATGTATATAGAATTTCCACTGATAGATCTACGAGTTATCAGTTATCATTATAGTGTACTAAGCTACAACTTTCATTTATAAGGTACATGTAGAAATTAAATGAGGTGAGCAACTGACAGCATTGGCTGAGTGGTAAAGGGCTAGGGTATATAGGGTGGAGGTCCCTAGTTCATAACCTGGAGAAATTTTTCCAGTGTTTTTTGTGCACTTTATTTACTTTTCAGTGACTGTTCTATTAGAGTATCTTGATTGCGCTTTTTTCACATGTTTTCAAACCACAAAAGGTTTGCACTGCGATAGTGACTTTATGTACGGACTGATTTTCAAGTTATTCCTTCATGCTACAGTTAAAACTTTGATTGTTAATTAAAATCATTTATTTGTTTACATGTATTATCAAGAGTTCATAATACAGGTGTATATATACTGAGGAGAGTATCCTACTCTCATATACCCCTGTAGAAGGGCGTATCATGAAGCTATGATGTAACGACAAGATGTTGCAGTTTGTGACGTATGAGCAGCTGTAAAAGTGCAAGAATAGTAGCACCATTTCACACTTGCAACACTTAGGATAGCCGTATTCGCGAATGGCCTAGCAAGAAATGCCTACGAAGCGGTCTTAACCCATGAAGAAACGATTGTAGTTCGGTGAGAAATGCTTTGAGCTGGAGTTAATTTGGTTGCTAGAGACGTTGTTAGGCACGCGTTCAATCGATACCATGTTCAACTAATGACATCATACAAAGAAAAACGGGCGAACTCAGAAGTGTTACATCATAACTTCACGATACGCCCTTCTACAGGGGTATATGAGAGTAGGATACTCTCCTCAGTATATATATTATGAACTCTTGGTATTATGTATTAACGTTATGCCTTTTTATGCTTTTGCAGGATTTTGCTGTGCTTATCTCATATTTATATCAGAAAATCTTCATAATTTACTATCTTTAGATTTCCCATCACTTACCAAGTAAGCTGGTAAATACTAGAAGCTGTTATCATTTGTGACTTCTGCAGAATGCATTATCTATGGATAATTATAGTTCCTCTTATATTCCTTGCTAATTTAAGACAATTGGGTAGTTTGGGCACTTTCAGGTTTGACACTTGCCGTGCTGTATATTTGTTCATTATTATTTTTGTATTTTCAGTATTTTTGCACAAATGGCTAATGGATTTGCTTTAAGTGTAGTGTTCTGGTTTGACATGAAACATCATCACTTAATCAAGTAAGTGAATTTGAAATTGGAATTGTTGTAGAAACTAACTGTAGCACTTTTGTTATATGCTGTGTGTTCATTTATATGTACTTCTGCACTTAACTTTCTGCGTAAACTGTTGTACCATCAATGGTGTACTATACATGTGCAGACTGTACAGTAATGTGCAATGTACAATTTGGCTCGAAGTTCATTGGTATGATGGAATCAGCATGACCTACAGTACGGTGTAGTAATGCCAATTTCTTTATACACTGTAGATGGCTAAGAAATTAATACCATCAGCTTGCACGTGCTTATGCATTGTTAGTTATGTAAGCGCTGTTCTCTGTTCTTTACCATTATGGCCTATAGGATGTATTTTTTTATGTTGATAGCACACTTAACAGTGCTGCTTTTAGTTTCTAATAGGGTTTCCTTCACCATCAAAATTTACCTATATTCACTGTGCTGAAGCAACGAGAACATTTTATGTTGAAGTTTTGTGTGTTGTGTACATTGTAATCAATTTTGGTAATCTACAGTATACATTTATCATTGGACTAATTCTTAGAACTCACATAAAGACAGTTTCATTTGATGGGCTACCATTCTTCATTGCTTTCTCTACTTGTTGTTTTGAAGTGAGTACAAAAGCTGTCTTTCTGTGTGTACTTTGTTAATTTGCTCTACCTAGGGAGCTGGTTTAGTTCTTTCATTAGAGAGTTCGGTTGTTCCTGAGATGCGAAACACATTTAGAAGGTTATCATAGTATTGTGTACTATTAAACATTGTTGATTATCATTCACATTAGGATGTTTAAGATTGCCCTTGTTGTGATCACTGGACTTTACCTTATGTTTGGTATCTGTGGCTATTTGGTAAGTTTTTATGAAGGAGCAAATCTGTTACTATGTTTTTGTATGTGTAGTCATTTGGTCCAGAGACTGCTAGCATG
Organism: Dysidea avara; assembly: GCF_963678975.1. Lineage (NCBI taxonomy): Eukaryota > Metazoa > Porifera > Demospongiae > Dictyoceratida > Dysideidae > Dysidea > Dysidea avara. Next base: position 9,868,291 of record NC_089282.1, on the reverse strand, counting down.
ATTACACTGAATCTACCCCAAGGTATAGTACTTGCTTACAAGGGTGTGTATATGTACAGGTGCACCTTCTACAATATGTAATTAAAATTGTTTGTTTCAGTGCATATCCTACTCACATTTACCAAATGCTGAAATTCTTATTAAATTATGGTATAAAGCTGTAATAAACTTGGCATTTTGCCCTATGAAATGCCAACATGCACGCACTATTTGTAGCACAATACCATATGCACCATATCTTTTCAAGTAAATGCTGTTGCAAACAGATAATAGAGATTATTTGTATGTACAGGTATGTGAAGGAGCTCATAATGCTTTGATATGTATATTCACTCACTGCTGACTCTACTCAAATGCCACAATTTATCCTAGTAAACATTTTTTTCTAGATATATTTCCTTCTGTTGTGATTGGATGTCTTTGTTTCTCATTATTTTTCACTTATCCAGGTATGCAATGTTCCTTATGCTGTAGATAAATGTTTTTGTACATTGATGGCAATGTCATGTACTGTGCTATGTGTATGTACTGTACAGGGTACGTACATGTATAATTTTAAGCACTGTCTTGTTTTATACTACGGTGTAGGAGGGAGACAGGCATCAGGGAGTTTCGTACATTCATGCATGGTTATAGTGTGGCCACAAGCTCTAGTTACCCTAAGCAGCCAAAAATATGGAATACTGTAATTAGGGGCATAGGAGACTACAGTTTGGATTTGAAGTGGAGTGTCTGGGAAAGGTCAGGGGTGTTTCCCCTAGAGTCATTCTTAGACAAAAATACACAAAGTGCACCCTTAAGCAGTAACATTGATATGAGTTGTGTGTGCATCTAAAGCCAGCTGAAACCTATACACATTGCTGTTTTATTACACTGTAAGTCTGTAACCCTGCTGTAATACAGGTGTATTTATTGAACTAGCTAGCTAATCTTCACTTCTGGTTAGCATACCAACAAATCAACTTTAATTTTATACAGCCTTGTTTGCACCCGTGTCCTTTTTGTTGAGCATAACAATTATTCTTGGTCCTTTTGTTAATGTCAACAGATTTCTTTTACTCCAGTATATTATTTTGAGCACCCACCTCATGGCATTGAGCAAACAATCATAATGTAAATAAAATATATTCAACTATTAAGCAGTTTATGCTACAGTCGAACAACTGCTACATTGTACATGTAACTATAGGGCTGTACTGATTCCACTTCTTACCAATAATCCAAGTACCGATACTAAGTACATTAGCTACTCACCACCTCACACATTTATTTGTAATGTACACCATAGGTTAACTCATCCATATATCCATTTATTTTTTGTGTACCGTAATTTACTTTTTTTCGTTGTAAAATAATTTTCATATGAAAACTTGTACGAAAATTTCTTAAACGAAAATTTTTTTTTTTACGTGAGATTGAACTACTTGAATAGAGCAGTCATTCACGTAAATGATACGGAAGTATTTTTACACAATTTTTTTTGCACAGAAATAAAGAGAATTACGGTAGTTCATGGTACTTCTGTACAAGTTTAACACATTGGACAATGAGTGCATGATGAAGTGACTAACTGTACAAGATTCACTAGAAGTACAAACCAATTCAGCAACCAGTCAAGTAGTGCTCTATGCTCTACTATGGCTTGAGAAGAAGTCAAGGTAATGGTTGTCACAGAAATACTACTACAAATACTCCAACAAATCAGTCATCAGAGTTGCTGACTGTTCTATTAGAGTATATCAATCTTTTCTCGGATTGCATTTTCACAAGCATAGAAGAATGACTTTGTCTGTTATTGCCAGCATTGTGCTTGATGCTTTCTAGCATTTATTGTACCTGTGCTAGTACAAATGGATGTCATTTCCATTCAGCACACATGATAACCAGTACCTGTAGCAAACCGTTGGCCAATTCCGATACCTCATGAAAACAGCAGTATCAGCCTGATACAGGCACCGATACTAGAATCAGTGCAGCCCTATCCTACATGAACTTGCCTCAAGAAATTTTACTTCAGCTCTTTGCCATTTTCACCAGCTATCACATGCGCAGTTAATCATGTGATAACCAACACTTGATTTCATCATTCATGATTCACCATTAGTACAATTTGAGGATAGTATAGGATCGAGGCAGTGTGCATATAGCTATCAGAGAGCTTCAAGTTTGTGATGTTTTAATCCTCCTATAGCTATTGGTTACGCTTTTGAGAATGACCTGTAGCATACTCCCACATTTTACATGAATCATACATGTACGTACTATCCATGCATATTGCATGTGCAACATATAGTATAGGACTTAATTGATAAAACTTACCACTTTTTCAACATTTTGTGCCCAGTTAGGGTTCTTGATCAATACACAGCTACATGTGTCCACTACATGTACTGTATTGTTCATGTTTATTGGTAATAATCATGTGTGATATATTTTATATGCTATATGTAGTAATGATGTTTCCCGTATCAAAAATTATTGACAAAATGCTTTGTTATCCATCAACTGGTGGTGCTACTGATCATGCTTTGTCTGTGAGTTGCTATTGACATACATGTAGCTGCATTATTTTATTTACAGCTGTATACAAGATGGACCTGAAACAGTTTTCTATAAATGCGTGTGTGTGTATATTTTTGTCTGTTCACACTCACATTTGGTGGCAAAGAAGCTTTTTGTTGAAAAGGAGGTTAAAAAGCAAACAATGTGGCTCAGTATTACTCTTTAAAACAGACAAGTACAGTGTAAGCTTTACTCATAAGCATATGCTATGGCTGGTTTGAAATATGGTGAAACTCTGTAAAGCCCAAAATATCATCAGCGCATGCCTTGTAGGCTACCAGAAATTTTAAAAAGGGACATTTCTCTCTTATACATGTTTGATATATGTAGGACAACTTTCAAAAGAAAACACCGTAGACAAACTAAAAAGCAGTTAGCAAAATAGCCCTGTGCATTTAAAGTAGTTTGTTCATGAGTTACGTATGCTTCCTTAGCAACAGAATAGTGATGATTAATGAATTACAAAATTATTACAAAGCACATTGAATTCTGTGTGGATTAATAATACAATAGTTTAAAGATAAGCTGTTCAACGTCAGTGTCTGGTTATGAAATCGTGTGTATACAGAGTTACTTGATAAACTCAGTGGTAGGGACTGAAATGGTTCAAGAAGCAAGATATGCATGGATACATGGAATACCTATCATTATAACTTTGTAATATTGGTTACATGAAGAAGTAAAACCCAAGAGTTAGCCGCTTTACTATAGTTATATCGAGCACACGATAGTGTCATGTGGCCAAATACAGCCAGTGCAGATGCACAACAGACATGTGTGTATTTTACAGGAACTAAGAAAATGTGTGTTTTCACACATTCGTATAGCTCAATAGTGCCTGAACAAAAATTAACCAGTTCTGCTGCAGAGAAACTCCCTCAGAGTAGGGCACCTCCTATTCAAAATTTTGAGTTGAATCTGTCCTGCCATCACTGAGATATGTGCCTTCAGTTCGTCTTATTTTCTTCGTATTTTTCTTCTTAATCTTAAATAAATTTTTTTCTTTTCGCACACTGTAGAAAAATTGCAATAACTTAATTGTGCATGCTTTAGTTGATTGATTTCAAATTTGGAGGGCAGTAAGAACAAAATGCAGCAATTTGCAGCCCAATTTTCATACAGATTGAAGTAAGAATAATGGAATTATGTGCGATTTTGAAAATTGCAAAAGTAATTTGTTGTCATGCCTAAACCACTTGATGGAATAACTTGAAATTTGGTCTGTACATGAAGTTACTATTTTAGTGCAAACCTTTTGTGGTTTGAAAGTACTGAGAGTGCTAATTAGTTAAGGAGATATAAAGCAAAACCAAACATGTGAAAAAAAAGTGCGATCAAGATACTCTAATAGAACAGTCACTGAGAAGTAAAAATCGTGTGCAAAAAATGTTGAAATAAATTTCTCCAGGGTTCAAACCAGGGGCCTCTACACCTACCGTATATACCCAAGCCTTTACCACTCTGCCACTGCTCTCAGTTGTTCACCTCACTTAATACTGTAAAGTTTTGGCTTAGTATACTATAATGACAACTCATACATCATCTATCTTCTAGAACATTCTAAATACATTGTATTGAAGTGCTCAGAAAAAATGTGTACTCTAGTAGAGTACTACAAATATTATGAAAATAGCTTATATCAAGTGTATCATGCAGCCAAGTACAGCTGGTGCAGGTGGGTGACGTACTTGTTTACTGAATCAAGAAAATGCCATCTATCCATAGCTCCATAGTGCTTGAGAGTATAATTAATCATTTCTTCTGTGGAAACTTCCTCAAGGTAGGGGCATCTCCCAAGTTGAATCTGCCCTGCTATCATTGGGATATACGTGCCTTTAAAATTCGTCTTACATGTATTTCAGTTCTTTGTATTACATATAGCCATATGATTCCTGTATTAAAGGTTAAAAGGAAGTATCAAGGTCAACCATCAACTGGTTTTGGAACTTGCAATCACAAAAAGATGTGATATCCACACAAAAACAGCCAAACTGTGAAAAAGTGCTGCCTTAAAAAGCAACCTGGGTGAAAAAAGTTGTGAAATCAAAGGTGGCAGCCAACGAAAGGCGGTAATGATGTTAATGCTAGTACATTTTAATAATGCTGTGTGACAGCTTGGCTGTTTTTGTGAGGATATACCCTGTAATATACGTATATATAATCAATACTGCTGGTTAATATGTTTTGGAATCCCCATTGATCCAGTGTAGCTTCATTGTCATTGGCCCCTATACTTTCAATACCATAGGAAGTATGCTTGAATTACAATATGTCACATGATTCTGAGTCACAAATAAACAGCAAGTACTGTATACAGTATGTAGATCATTATAATTATGAACATGTATGTATATCTTTTAGACCATCATGAGAACCTGTTTGGTGTTTCTTACCGCAGTCATTGTTACACAAATTCCAAACTTTTCAAACATGATGGCATTGGTGGGATCAACATGCTGTGTCCTGTTAGGGTTTGTTCTACCCGGCTTGTTTCACTGGAAATTATTCAGTAGGTATGTACAAAGTGTGTTATTATTTAAGTTGCCGTTCTATGTATAAAGTGTATCACGAAATTAGCTTGTTTGTCTGTTTGTTGTTGTTGTTTAAATTTATTTATTTTTAAACTTTACCTATTGCTGTAGGGAAACGAAAGGGGTTACTATGGTGATAGATATTCTACTAATTGTTGTTGGAATTATTGCGTATGTTTTTCACTTGTCTTGTCAATGTATTTGTGCACATACACAGTACATACATGCAAAAAGGAACCTGTACAATAGAGGAACCCATATGATTTAGACATGACCTGAAAAGTAACCTTATCCGATTCATTCTAAGACTTCATCTATTTAAAGGTTGCATTTAAAGATATTGTATGCTATACATAAACTTTGAATGAAGTTGAGAATTGCCAGTATATACTGTATGACCCGCTGAGCAAAAATACTTTCGCACATTCCTCAAATTCCATATAATTACTTCTCTGTTACGTATAGTAACAAAAGAGTGGACAACCAAAGTTATGAATAGTCTTGTAGTTATAGCACTAGACAGTTGGAACAAGAATAAATTTGATTTGTACAGCAACGATACAGCAAATAACTTAAAAGTGGCTAATCAGCCAATACAGCTTTCATTCATTTTGTGCTAGACAACCGGTGTGCATGCACACTTCATATTTGTTGAACAGTCGAACCTCTCTATCTAACGCCTGCGTAATCCAGAATACTCTCTAATCTGACCAAAATGTCATTTATCAACACTTTTTGTATAGAGAACAACTGTAATCTGACACCTCTGTATTCCATAATCCGACACAAAATTTTATTCCCTAGACTAGGAAATACATTGTTTTCGACCTTTGTGATTCGACAGAGAATAATATCAGCATTAAAAACAATCACAGAAAATAATTTTTAAGCGACCAAAGCATTTAATTGACTGACAATAGTAGAAAAAAAGTTGTAATACTTGTAAATTTTTAAATTAATTCATGTTAAAAAACCTTGTGTGACCCGTTTTACCTGTAATTTACTGCATAATCTGATATAATTCTACGATGTTGGATTACAGAGGTGACTTGATAATCCAGCAACCTCCTTAATCCAGCAAAATTTATGGCTCCCATTGAGCATCAGATTAGAGAGGTTTGACTGTATAAGAATTAGGAATTCCTCCCTATGTCTATGAAACACAGAACAGTGCCCTACAGTGTATGTCTATGAAACACAGAACAGCGCCCCTAGGATTAGGAATTGTGCTCCTAGGGTTAGGAACAGCGCCCCTAGAATTAGCAACCGTGCCCCTAGGATTAGAAACAGTGCTCCTAGGTTTAGTGAATTCAGCCTTTGTTTTGTTCTTCACCTTGTTACTAACACCTTCTTTTTCACATTTATAAGGTAGAAGCTAAGGGTGGTAGGTAGCTGGAAGCAGTGGTCATGACTGTAGTACAGTGGTCGTGGTGGTGGACCAAAGTTCAGGTTCAAATCCCCAATACATGTTTTTTTATTCAGTACCTTTTCAGTGACATGTTTTCTGTCTAAGGTTTTTCAATTAACATTCCTTCTGCTGGCTTTCTATATCCTCTACTAAATAAGTTACAGGCACCTATTTAATCAATCATACACAACTGAAACAAGCTATGAAGACAGGGTTTGGCTCAGTCTGTTCACCATGAACTGGCAAATCAATCAAGGTATAGTATTATCCATGCATGTCTCCGTGTGGACAAAGAAATGGCCATTCCAACATTGAAATGATGACCATCAACTTTATTTCTGCCATATCATAAATAAGCAGCCATAATTCAGATTTTGTACCCTGTACGAACACAAAATAAAAGATTTTCTTAATCCCCGTGAACAGGCAAATCTGATGATGTACATTGTAGGTTTTATTGATTTGTGCTTTTTCAGTGCGTAGCGAAGTGATTAAACCGTGCTTAAATTTTTATGTAGCACACATTCTTACCTACTGTAGTTTATTTCAGTACGTTTATAGCAAAATAGAATTTTGTGAAAATGGTTGGTTTTTGCTCAGTGGGTATGGTCCTGTATACACACTTGGTCCCGTTTAGTTACTGGGGGTATAACAGAAACAAACGCTGGGTTTTAAATAAAATTAATGGTGATTTCACATAAACTTCTAGTGCAGAAAATTTTGTACAGTCCCCCAGAAATGACAGAGATTAGCAACAAAGCAAGAAGTGCTTTATGGCCTTCCTTTCAAGGAATATATCAAGGTGCATGTAATAAGTTGTCCAATGAATGTGTAATTGCTGATCTTGCATATAAACAGCTGGTATCGTATAGTTGCCGACCTCGTTTAGTGGCCAGGGTAAAAAGAGCTGCTTCAAAGAAGTAGGACTACGGTATAATTCTACTATTAATTTTATAATTAACTACACTGTACATATTTTGTATTATTTTAGAGGTATTGTTGGACTTGATGATGCTGTTAAGAGAATTTGGGTGAACAGTGCAAATGATACTATTAGTGGAACATGATTTTGATTACAACAAATTGTATATTTATTATTGATCACACGTATATTAATGAAACAGAGCTCGTGCAACCCAGCTGCAGAATATTAAGCTAGGGGGGACAAATTACGTTGTTTTGGAATAATATTATAGGGAGGAGCATTTGGTTTTAGTGGTTCTTTAGGATTCTGAGAGCGGATCACTATAGGTACAATATGCAAAGTACACTCTGAAATGCAATCTAGAGGGGCATGCCCTCAGACATTAAAATAACAGCCAACCCAAAAGCCACAATGACTGACCAAATTAAAAAATAATGGTCTGACATCATGACCTACAAAAATAAGCATTTAAAAAGATATTGTGTATGCAATTTGCTACTATTATGTACCAGTGGTGACCATGTAGCTGCATGTTGGTCTGTCATTTTGACAGATCAAGTAAGAAACCTTATATTGAACCCTCCCCCAGTCAAATTTTGCTAAATTAGGATTAGCATGCCAATCTAAAACAGTCCGAGGAATGCTCCCAAGTAGTTTTGTTTTGAAAATTGGGCCCTCTGAAATTGAACCCGACAGTGATTTCAAGAATTAATTTAACTGTTGCATTAGGCTGACTGCTCTATTAGGGTACCACAATTATTATTTCTACTAAATATATATATAGCACCCAGGAAAATTTTAACATTATTTGGACCCTCTGAAATTGAATGCGAGACAGATTCAGTAGTTTGTTAGGATAACTAGTAATACTACATGTAAATATTTGCCTGACTGCTACAATACTTAGCATGAATGTTCTATTAGAGTATCTTGATCTTGGCTATGCCACTATCAGCCTGGTTGTGAGATACATGATTTTGGTGAAATTTTTACTGTGATGCCACTGAATATTGACCATTTGATGATACAATTTAGGAAAGACCATTCCATCATTTTCAATATATCCAGCTTTAGGTATATAAACCTCTGCTTTCCACACAGAATTAGTATTTGCCTGGCTTACTGCTGTGTATTCTTCAATGTTAGCTAGCCAAGTATGCTTTGAAAATAGCCTATTACTCCCATATGCTATTACACAGTGCTCATAATCCTAGCCTATTATGCTCAAAATCAAGATTAAGCTTTGGAATTGGCTGTTTAATTATATTGAGTGTTCTATGGGAACATCTCAATCTTATTCTCACAAAGTGTGAATAATCAGCCAAGCAATAAAAATAATAGCATTACACATTTTCTGGACATTAAATGCAGTATTAATGTGTAGTGTATTCAGTATTTTGGTATGAACATTGTACACTTAATTAAAATTCTTCCTATTATGCTGGCGTAATGTTTGATGCTTTATTGTGTTTGTTCAGCGTAATTGGTGCAAGCTTAGCGTTAGCTACTGTACATATGAGGTCATAGTACGGGTCCTTTTTTACATACTTGTGATGTATTGAAGTTCTCATCTAAATAATTATGAACTGCTCAAGAGTATTCAGATTTTGCTGTTATGTATTTTAGGACATACCATAGTACATACAAGTTGAGCTGGATCCTGGAAAACGTGTACAGCTAAAATAAAAGTGGATTTTTTCTCTCAAGAAAATTAACATCTACATGCATAAAAACAGCTAAGCTGTGAAAAATGGCGTGGCCTTAAAAAGCCTGGGTGAAAAAATTGGGGAATTAAAGGTGGCGGCCAAGAAATGGTTGCAATGATGTTAATGCTAATCAATTTTAACAATGCACATAGCCATTATTAAATTTTTTTATCATTAACATCATTGCAGCCATTTCTTGGTAAACCACCTTTGATTTCACAACTTTTTTTCACCCAGGTTTTTTAAAGTTGCACCATTTTTTCACAGCTTGCTGTTTTTGTGTGGATTTCACTTCTTTTTATTTCATTGCATGATTTAATTCAATATTAATTTTGATGTTTTTGTAATACTCTAATAGAATGCACTTTTTTGAGGACTTCTAATAGAACATACATAGAATGTTCTAGAACAATCTAGTGCTTCTATTGGTAGATCTATAAAATTACAAATGTTTGAATTTTAATTAGTATAAAGCAGAAATTAAGTGAGGTGATCAGCCAAGGTAGCAGTGGTTAAGGATGTAGGTGTTAGGTATGAAGGTCCCTGGTTCGAACTCTGGTGAGGTTTTTTTGTTGACATTATTGTACACCTTTTTTATCCCATCGTGACTGCTCTATTAGAGTATCTCGATCCTGTGATTTTACACTTGTTTGGTTTTTGCTTTATAACTTTGTTGCTGTAACTCTATTGCTATTCAAACTATCAAAAGGCACTGCTATGATGATCAGCCTATCTACACACCAATTTTCAAGTTATTCCTACACTAGGTTTACCCTGTAGTCATGACAGAAGTTTGATTTTTCTTTTACATGAATAAACGCTCGTAACTCCTTGGATATTCCTCAGATTCACAGCAAACTTGGTACGTGAATCCACTGTTACACACTCCTTTGTGCCAAAGATTGAGGTAATCGAGGTACACGTTTGCGTTTTATAGCAATTTTTGCAAAGTGTGCGAAAAGAAAAATTGAAGCTTCCCGTATGGCATAAGAAAAAAAACGAAGACGTTAAACGAAAGTTTGAACGCCCATACTTCACAAATGGCTGTTGTGTGGCGTACCCTACCTGGCGGACAGCTATAATGCAAAAATGGTGTAGGGGCCATTGAGTTATGCACACGCGAAAAAGCTGTTTTCTTTTTTCCTGTCAATATACTCACGGTGTGGTGCACCGGCTTTCTTGGCCACACGACACACTATACTGTGTTTCTTGATTTCAGCCAACCGGATGATTAGTGGTGACAGCAAAAGTGTCAACAACAGAGATGTGTGGTTTGGCTCTATTTTGCATGAAAAACAGTGCTACAAATGAGCCAAATTTTTGAAGATCATGTGAAATTCCATCCATGATCATGAGTTATTAACTGTTTTCGAGGATCCAGCTTGACGCGTACATACTATATAATACTTAATTGTGTGGACCATATGTGTAGACCAGTTAAAGATGTTATATTAAGTATGCTTGAAAAGCTGCAGAAAGGAGAAAAAAATCCATGGGTAGCCTTGATCCTGTGGCTATCCGATTTACACTTGAACACTTGCGGGAGTCTGCCAGGTGGTCAGGATGTTTTTTCCTTGTTAATTTCAGGTATTTGTTAACATAGGAACCTTAGAGAGTGATTTATTATATCAAAGTACCCCATGTGGAACCAAATGGACATTGTTATTTATTAAGGCTTTACTGCACAAGTGCTGAAGGTCTGTAGGACACCTGGGCATACAGCCTGGTTAAGAATATTAATAGCACAACTTTTCCTGGGAGGACTATGGTGTTCCACATCTTTCTCAATGTTCATGTTGTTTAGCTGTAAACCTAATAGAATCAAAGAACTAAAATACTCTCAAACTACTTTACAACAGCTTGCGAAAAACAATTAAATTAACATGCATACAATATGTGCTGGAATACAGAATAAACTGGATGTACATCCCATTATCTGTCTGGTCTGTTTGTCATAAGAGAGAATTGCTTTGGTACACTAAAATAGTATTAGCTAATTTTAGTTTCTTCAAAAGGATCTGCAAACCTTTTAATCAATGCACTTTACTTTGTTAAAAGCATGTATACAAATGCACATAAACAACATGTTCTTCACAGTATAGACAGTATTTTTCAAATACAAAATTTACAGTAACACAAATCTACATAGATGTTCTGCAATTATGGTAACGGCACAATGATTTCCACATGAGAATAAGGGCATCTACCAACTTTGTTGTTTAGTTCTCCTTCAAAGAATTGCTTATCAACTTTATCAAGTAAATAAATCACATCTCCCACCTAGGTACAATTGCACAGCATAATACATGTACATAGAGTAAGATCTGATCTGTGAAAACCCAGCATAATAATGCATTTTCAATTTCTTTATTACACCTCCATTATCTATATATGCAGACAAGAAAAGGTTTTGGTGAAGTTTTCAAGTTCATATGCAAAGAAAATGTTAAGCTTAAAAAGTAGTAACGAAAGTAAGATCAATTTGTACAGGAAAAAATATTACAGGTGCTTAAAAATAACTCAATTCATTGCTGGGTAAGTTTTTATGTCCACCGATTGCTATAAACAATCAAGAAAGTTCAATGGCTTCTGTATTTCCAATGTGACACAAATATTCACATGCACTGCAAATAAAACAAAGATTTTTGAACTTTTCTTGAATCAGATAATTTGCTGTTAGATTATGTCTTCACCACCAACAAAGCATTTCATGGATTTTTATAAATAATATACATGCATTATATACTCATTGGTTTTCAATTGACTTTTTTGGAAACACTCTACTAAATGTGACCATTTCACCAAAAATGTAAAAATCTGCCTATTTCACACAAGCATGCATTTTGAGAAAAATGAAATTTAAAAATTACGCATGCTACAAACAAAAATATGCAAGTTTCAATCAAACCATTACTCAGGAAGGCCAGTCTCAACTCAGTTAAACCTTATGCACCATCTTATTCGCCTGCTCACGGAAGAGTTGGAAAATTTTTGTTTTACTATAATTATAATCTTGGTTGATTTACCAATTTGTGGTGAACATTTTAAGCTAAATCCCAACACTGTAGACAAAGCTATAGCTGTGAATGTAGTTGATTTTCAGTATAGTTGCTGTACAATCAATTCTCTTGCTCTTCCTACTGTCTAGTCCAAAACTAAAAGCCGAAACTTTTGTGATCCATTACTTGGACACTGTCACAAATAGTACCACCATAGTATGATTCAACAATCACACTATGGATGCCAACAATCGGTCTAACTGTTCAAAATGTCCACTATGATATACTATTTTCTCTACCCTAGCCAGTCTACATAAATACTTGTACCTTGAAACTCAGTTCATCACTATCACTGGCAACATAGTCCTGGATTGCCTTAGCACGGGGACTCAAATCTGATTCAGCAGAAATATTTTTTGGGATCTTATCTGCAATGATATGTGTCATCAAAACAAACATCCAACACAGTACAATCAATATACCATATAGCAGAAACCTTGGCGAATTTGGCGATTCGCTACAAATTTGCCAAAGTTTAATCCGCCAATTACTTGTAGCACCTGAAATTAGCATCTTTATAGCTATAGATTAAGTTTGAATTCACCAAAGTTTATTTCGCCAAATGCAATTTAGCTTGCTATTTTGTAGTATACTGAAACCTGCTTTACTGGCAATGGATCACTTCTCCAATTTCAAATTCTCAAGTGAAAAATTCATGTCACTTGCCCAAGAAGTTTTGACCCAAAGGTGTTTCACTGTTTTTTAAAGTATACCAATACAAAGTAGCAAAAGCTGCATATACCATACCTGAAACTGTGGTTAAATCCTTTGGCAATTCTTGCAATATTTTTACAAACTGTAGAGGGAACATCCCTTCTTGTCCATTACATTCTCCATATAACCAGTCATCATTAACCCAGGATGATGTGATAATTATGTCTCCAACACTCAAGCCAAGTTCTCCTTCTTGTTCAGCATTAAATGCAAATGTTGCTCTGCATTTCCCCTTAGGCTATAAAATGCAATTGAGTAAACTAGTGATACCAAGAGTGCATAATGTTAAGAGGTGAGCTGTATAGTAAACACACCATTCCTCCCAACCCTACTTGTATGCTACATTATGTAATGGCAAATGTTCTTTGACTGAAGACTCAATTTCACGGCAGAATAGCAAAGAAACCTTGATCTACCGTAAAGCTTGGTCTTATAATTCACGTATGAACAAAAGTAGGGACCCGCTGATTATGCTGGCATAATTATGAGCATAATAGGTACCTGAAAGCATTGAGCATAATGCTAGCATAATAGGTAGAATATTTGTGTAATAGTATGAATTCTTGCTTATCAAAATAGCTATCACAGAAAGATCGATATACTCTAATAGAACAGTCAGTAACTCTAATAGAACAATCACATAGCTGACCGTTCTATTAGAATATATCGATCTTTTTTGTGATACATTTTGACAAGTAAGTTTGTGCTTCAGCCACTTGTTATTTATCCATAAACTGGAAATTATTAGCAGAGCATGATAACTGAGGCATAAATAATTGGGCATAATTTGAGCATAACAGGTAAGTATTGAGCATAAATTTAAGCATATATATAATAGGTAAATATTTGAACAGTGCAGCCTAGCATACTAGGTAAAATTATGAGCATATTCGGCGGGTCCCTAAACAAAAGAAAACTGCACATTTCATTTTCACACATTGTGAGTTACATTTGGAGCACTAGCCTACTTGAAGGAAGCAAGCTACTAATAACTTCTAAAGATATATCATACACTAGATAGTATCAGTTTGTCAAAAATGTTTTCCCATGCACATTTCTAAAAGGCAATGATAATAATATTTGCTTAGTATCACATAAGCAAAAGTTAATTAATATAATAATAATACAATAGTAATTCTTGATAAAATGTAACTTGAAATGAACTTTTGGCATTGATCATGTACTATCAGTAGAATGTCATGCGCTATGGTCCATAGTAAAGGAAAGTTTTCATACAATAAACAATTACAATGGCATCAGTGTAGTTATGCATTTACACAACATGTATAATGAAATCAATATTACAGATACCTTCCCATCATCTTTTTTGGTGTCTGGCTGAGATGATGTTGTTTCTAAAGAAAACAATTATATACTCACAATATACAGCACTTTTGTGATCCCTCTCATTAAGACAGAAATGGTGGCAATGTATATGCTACATTATAAATTGATTCTACTGTATCTACTGTAACCAAAACAGCCGAGCTGTGAGGGGTACTGCTACAGAAAAGGAGCAGGATTACCACAGCCAAGGAATAATTGCACTGATGTAATGTCAATAAATTTAATAATGACATGTCATTATAATATAGTCATATTCTGGCTGCCACCTTTGATTAATAGCTATTAATTTTTATCCCTGAATATTGACTGCAAGCACCCTTTGTTCACTGTTTAGGGTGTTGTAGATAGAGCTGCACACAACAGTGTAGGTTTAGTGTGGGACAGTTCAATTGATCTTACTATTTGTAACACTGTACTTACTTTCTTATTTAGCAGTGTACGTGTGTGTGAGCTACGTATTAATTAGAATTGTTACTAGTATCATGCGGTGAGGTGTCACGATTATATTGGAGGTCCAAATCAGATAGAAACTCGGATTTGGGGCAACTATCATGTCTCAGGAAGATGATCTTTCTCCAGTTATTAATTGTTCGCAAGCACAAGAAGGCGACAACCCTTCCAGATCTGATTCTGAAGAAGGTGAGCAAATACCAGAAGGCCAAACACTGTCACAGAACTTGAAGAAGATTGTCATCAATCAACTGCGTCGACTAGCAACAGCGCTGGAAATATCTGCCAAAGGATTGGCATCAACGTTGAGGCAAGTTATCGAAGGAAGCTGGCCATAATCCTCATAACACTCAAATTGTGGTTAGTAGTGTCGATTCAACACTATATCTTGTGGATGACTCTGCGAAAGAGAAGGAGCACGTAAATAGCAACAATACTGTGCAAAAAGCTCTCGTGACATCACATGATTTTGAATTATCTAATGATATAAATACACTGCATAAACAACTTCATGAGGCATGCCTCAAAATCAAAGGCCTTCGTAATGAATTGAGTAATCGTAATGTGGCGCTAAACAATTTATGCACCGAGTTGGCAGCTACCACCCTGAAAGTTGAAGTAGTTGATGAGCTGCACAAGGAGGTTGAAGTACTAAAGAAATCACTGAAGCAACAAACCATTAAGGCCAAGCAGTTTTGGACACAAAAGTGTGAGCAGTTATTGGCCCATGAGGCTATAATTGAAGAGAAGGATGCTAAGATTGCTGCATTAAAAGAGCTTGCAAGAGTAGTACCAAGTGTTAGTGCAGACATTGCTCCAGACCCTCCTAGTGAAGTCAGTGAGACTAGCCTATTGTCAGAAGTAAGTACAGTCATTCATGGACGCCGAGGCAAAGCACCTCCTGTGGATGCATTTAATGGTAATGATCCTGAACTATGGTTTGAAGATTGGCTCCCCACATTAGAGCGAAAAGCAAAGTGAAACAACTGGGATGATGAAGAGAAAAGTCATGCAACTAGCTGGACATTTACGAGGCAAGGCAGCTCGAGAATATAGCTTTTTGTCATCTGAAGAGAAACAGTCATTCACTACCATAGTCCAAGTATTGCAAACCTGTCTAGATGCTGGTAGTTGTGCACTAGCTGCCAAGAATTTAGAAATGTTGTACAATGGGACAAAGAGAGTGTCTCTGCCCCAACTAGAAAGATCATTTCAAATCGCATATGGCCATGAACACCTCTCCATTGAAATCAGGGATGCATTTTGGTTTAGTCAAATTCACGCTGGACTAAAACTAACCCTAATGGAAATCCCAGCAGTCTCTGGATCTATGTCCTACAGGCAGCTCTGTATTGCAGCCAAGTAAGAAGAAAAGGGGTAAAGGGAGCTAAGATGGCTCAGACAACAGCAAGACAGACAGTTCAGAACTCAAGAGTACCAGGCAAATTTCAGGTAATTGTTCATTCTCATGACCTAACAACAGTACCTCTACTGATCCTAGGTCCCCACATGAGTGTTACTTGTGAGGCAAGACTGATCATCTTGCAAAACAATGTAAGCAGCGCAAGAGTGAAAGCACTCTTGAGGAATCCAAGCCACCTAAGAAGGTATCTGCTGTTACTTCTACACCTACAACTTCCCAGGTGAATACAGCCAATCCTATATAATTTTTAGATTTGGACTCTGATGGTTCTGTTAGTGTAGTACATGTCACTGACCAAGGAAGTCATCTGCAAAGAGTGCAAGTTGATGTTGCTGGAGTACAAGCCATAGGACTGATCGATACTGGTGCAGATATAACTATCATGGGGCCAGAACTGTTTTAAAAAGTGGTTGCTGGCCTTAAGAAACAGCTCAAACCAGCAGACAGACTTATTCAGTTGGTACAGTCTGTAAGGTTAACACCTTGTAGTGGTTCATTGGTGTCAATGTAGCCAGAGAATCATGACTTTAATGGTCCATTGTTACTGAAGCAAACTGATGATCTAACAAAGGAAGGCTATGATGGACTATAATTAAGCGAGTCACTAGTACTAGTACTGGTCAATGATGCTGGATTTACTAAGGTTTTGTTGCAAAACCCCACAGGTTATCTGCAAGGTGGCCAAAGGCACTTGTGGCTTCTGAAGTAAACTCCAGTAATACACATTCCCCACCACCAGCAATGGAGGAAATATTGCTTCTACTAATACAAGCAATTGTCAGCAGACATTGACCAAGTAAATAGCAGAAATTGATGCTTCACTGCCTTGGCAAGACAAGAGCAAATTTTTTACCTTACTTTGTGAGTATTACAGTGCATTTGCATTACTGGATGGTGAGAGAGGTAAAACAGATGTGGTGACAATGATACCGGTGAAATGCAGCCCAAGCACAAACCAGTGTGACACACACTCTTTGCAGCCAGGCAAGAAATAGCCAAGCAACTTCGGGTACAGAATGTGATTACCCCATCTGATAGTCCATGGGCAAGCCCAGTTGTACAGGTACGGAAAAAAGATGGGTTATTATGTTTCTGTATTGATTACCGTAGCCTGAATTTAGTTACCAAAAGTTACACCTTCTCCCTACCCAGAATTAATGATCTTCTGGACCAGCTGGGAAATACTAGATATTTTTCAACTTTAGACTTAGCAGCCAGACACTGGCAGGTACAGATGCACCCGGACTCCAGAGAGAAGGCTGCATTTGTGGCTCACCAGGGACTTTATGAATTCAGCATAATGCCCTTTGGCCTCAAAAACACCTCTGCCGTTTTGCAATGTTTAATGAACAAAGTTCTCATGGGACTTAATCCAGAAAGTGGACATGACTTTGTGGCAGTTCACCTCGATGATGTCATTGTTTTCTCAGACACTTTTGAAGACCACCTTGCATACTTGAAAAAAGTACTGGAATGCTTTATAGCTAAAGCTCAAACCATCAAAATGTCATTTTATTTGTCAAACTTTTGAGTACTTGGGACACACTATTACACCACACGGAATATCTCTCAACAACAGCTGAGTGGTTGCCATCCAGAACTTTCCTGTTCCCACATCTATAAAAGAGGTCAGGCAATTTTTTGGTCTTGCATCCTATTACCATTGTTTCATCAATGGATTTGCTAAAATAGCACAGCCTCTCCACCAGCTCGCTTAAAAAGATGCACACTTTAACTGGTCATCAGAATGCCAACAGTCATTCCAGCATCTCAAGGATGCTTTAATCAATTCACCAGTACTTGCTTACCCAGACTTCTCAAAAAGTTTCACACTAGAAACTGAAGCCTTGGTGTAGTACTGTCTCAAGCACAAAAGGACAATTAGTTACGTTCAGTTGCACATGCTAGTAGGTTTGTCAGCAGTTGAGAAGAGATATGCCATCACAGAACTGAAAACCTTAGCAGTTGTTTGGGCCATTAGCCACTTCCATGCATACCTGTACAGTCACGCTGTTACAGTCTACACAGATCACTGCTATAAAAGCAGTTTTAGAAACACCTATAAGTGTAAAACATGCCTGTTGGTGGAGCAAAGTATATGCAAGTGGGGTTCGGTCCGTACAAATTGTATACTGTCCTGGAAAAGAGAATTCCAATGCAGATGCATTGTCAGGCAATCCCCAAGCTGAACTACTCTCAACCTCCCTGCATTACGATGTACAAGTGGCAATGGTGGACAACAACACCTCTCTTTTGGTAGATTCAGAGATCTCTCAGTTCCTTCAACAAGAAGGTTACAGGAGCCAAAAAGTTGCAGATACAGATCTTGGCACAGCACAGCAAGAGGATCTGGAACTTCAAGAAACCATCCAATTTTTATGCAATGACATTTTACCAGATGACCACATTAAGGCAAAGAAAATTGCTGCACAAGCACAGTCATTTGCCATAATTGATGGAGTGTTATATTTTATTGACCAAAAAAACAACCACTGTTGTAGGTGTGTTGTTCCTAAACAGTTACGAAGCCAACTGATAGAGAATAGCCACAGTGGCTCCATGGCTGGGCACTTTTTCTGGTAAGAACCTCTATATGTCCTTAGTGAAACATTGGTGGTGGACAGGTATGTACAACGATGTCACAAAGCACTGTGCTTCTTGTCCAGTGTGTAATAGTCAATAGAAGCAAACGTTAATTAGAGTTGTACTGATAATCAGATCGGTAATCAGTAGAAGCCAGTAGTAGAAGCCGATAATTAGCTGTTTTTACGATAATTAGCTGTTTTTACTATAATCGGAAATCAGTTGTAATGGCAGATTATCAGCAGTACCACTGGAGGGCTGGTGTCAAAGGCTCTGGTATGTACTTAGATTATTTATTTATGTTTTGTGGTAACCACAAAGATAAACAGTGATGGTTCAGGCCCTAGCCCACTTGTCTGACTAGCAGCTTTGAGTTGAATCTCACAGCATTGGCTTTACTACTTTAACCTGTAGAAACTTACAATCGGGTATCAGCTAACTATTGGTAAAACAGGGTAAAAATATATCAGATATCGGTTTTCCCTAAAAAGTGGGAATCAGTACGACTCTAAAACGTATTAACAGACCTCCTCTTTTCCATATCCCAGTACAATGTCCATTTCAAATTGTTGGAGTAGATGTCATGGACCTGCCTGTTACTGATTCAGGGAACCATCATGTGATAGTCTTCCAAGACTTTTTGACTAATTAGTATTTCCTGTGCCAGACCAGAAAGCAGCTAGATTTGTCAAGTAGCTGACAGAAGGTCATTCCACTTTTCGGTGTGCCATAAACCCTCCTCTCAGATAGAGGTACCAACTTGATGTCCACCTTAATGCTCGACATTTGCAAAAAAAGCTGGGAATTCATAAATTAAACACTACAGCCTACCATCCAAAGTGTGATGGGATGGTAGGACGTTTCAACCAGACTTTAAAAACAGTTCTACAGAAACACTTAGATCTTAATGGGATAAATACGTACTTGAGTGGCATACTGCATGCTTACAGAGAAATGCTCCACATGACTCCACAGGCAAAAAGCCTTCACACCTTCTGTTTGGCACAGACTGTAAAACCCCTACGGATGCTGCTTTATTGAAGCCTTCTTCTCTACAACCAGGAGACACTCAGAACTATAGAGAAGGGTTGTCTATTTCACTTAGTTCATCAAGAGAAATTGCAGCAAAGGCCATACATAAAGCCCAGCAACATTACAAGACCTCATATGACTGGAAGCTGAAGCCTATCACTTACGTATCACGTCAGTGACTGGGTTATGGTAAAATTTCTGGCAGAGGAAACAGGGCAACTCTGCAAACTATCCCAACCATGGCATGGTCCTTATTGAGTTACTGAAGTTAATGGGCCATATGTTAGTGTATCGATGGTATACTACCCACAAAATGGAGGAATTCAAGTGCACCAGTCATGTGTATTGTCCTCTGAAGTGGTCTGATTGACAGACTTGAGGTCAAGCCTCACCTGTGGAGGGAGTGATGTAACACTGTACTTACTATATTATTTAGCAGACTGTAATTGTATTTATGTAATTATTTGTACACATGTGTGTGAGCTATTAATTAGAATGTTACTAGTGCCATGTGATGAGGTGTCACGATTACATATTGCATATTATTTAAAAACACTTTGTTGTATTTTCAAATAACTTTATATGCAAATCAATTTGCAATACATATATAGTGACATAGGATGCAAGTAGTAGTACCAAGAGTTCATAATATATTATGAACTCTTGGTAGTACGTACGTAGTTATAGCTAGGTTTGTATGTGGTGTGTAAACATGTCACTGGAAACTGTATGGATGTGGCATGGATCAAAGGCACTTATTTGTAACACAGAAGAAGAACTGTGTTCAAGGACTGTCTTGCTAATGCATTGGTAGCATGAATGAGCATGTGGTAGCATGTGATGAATTAATGTCGATTCAGCTCAGCCATTGTACTGCATCCAGCTAAAGTGTTGCAGATATTCATTACGGAGTAATACGAATATTGTTGTACATGTGCTACAAAAATATTATATACTAAGCTAGAACCATTTGTAAAGTATACAAAAATTTGGAATTTTCAACTAGAGTAGGACTATAGTACATCGATAAAAAGTACTGAAACAAGCTGGAGTAGTTCACGATATTATATCACAGTAAAACAATAGGAAGTGTTATATCCCTACTGCGCTCATGATACCACAATGGAAATGCAAAGTAGGGATATAACAATTCTTATTGTTTTACTGTGATTCAATATCGTGTAAAACAATAGGAAGTGTTACAGTATATCCCTACTGCGCTCATGATACCATAATGGAGATGCAAAGTAGGGATATAACAATTCTTATTGTTTTACTGTGATTCAATATCGTGCACTACAGCTTGTTTCAGTACTTTAATCGATGTGCTATGGCCCCTACTCTAGTTGAAAATTCCAATTTTTTTGTATATTTGTTTGTTAACTTAAAAAAAACAACATATATATATATATATATATATTATATTATGACTGATGAACCAACGCATGTCACCAAGTCAAGTCATTAAGTCTAAGTCATTGAAATTAGGTTAGGTAATCCTAAGGCTGCAGCACATGTTGCTGTCAGACCTTCAGTGCTGGTCACTATAAAGTGTTAATAATAATAATACCACATCTGAAATGGCGCTGCGTGCCCCAGCTATATCAATTATTGTCTGAAAAGTGAAGTATCCATTACACCTATGTTCAACCCGTTACACAGCATTTCGAATCAAGAACTGTTCGAAAAGCACCTCTGCAATCAAAATAGCCACTACAAAAAATACGGACGATTTCTGTTTTGAAGGGAAGCCTTCACGTGCTACCGCCAAATTGACACTTTTTGCTGTCAGCAAAGATGAATGGGACACAAAGGAGGACACTGGTAAGTCCATGAAGAATGCATTGTACGTACTGCGATATGGCAAAAGCACCTGTCAGGCCAAAGTGAGTTCGAACAGTGAAAAATCAAGCCCGTAGCCTTAGCCGTTATCGAGTTACACTTGCTTGAAGGCATCAGTCAGTCAGTTACTCAGTCAGTAGAAAATTCTGTTAAATAAATTCCGTGGCAACTTGCTGCAAATGTTTCGGGTCGATCTGAAAGCTTGTTTGGGCTTAGTTTTACCTAACCAATACTGCCTCATCGTCGTCAGGGGAAATTGAGGCTGGTTTTTGGGTGATTGTCATTTAATGGGCCACGCCTACTCCTTTGTGGTCCCTACTATACAGCACTATGACTACTATCGTACTGTATGATACTGATTTGCAACACTGATGGCAGCTTTTGATCTACCCACAGTGTTGGGACAGTTACTTTTTATAAGTAACTAGTTACATATTACATATTACTTGCAACAGAACTATGTAGTTACAGTTACATATTACCCAAAAAATAAAGTAACTATGATAATAATACATATTATATTACTTTGTGTCCACAGCCTTAAGCTGTCACATGTGAAACTACCACCTTATCATGTGAGATGATTGCGTTGTTGGGCAATGTGCAAATCTTGGTTATAAGTAACAAGCTGGTGAATAAGCTTCATTCAGTAGGCTTCATTACTTCGTTGTGGCTAGGCGTTACACAGTGGATTACTAACGAGATTAGTAACTTCGTTATTTGTAGTAATAATATTACATAACATTAGACTCGTTACAGTAACTATTATTACTTAGGTAACACGTTACATTAGTAAGTAAAGTAACTTGAGTTATATTACTTAGTTACCACAAAAGTAATAATATTATGTAACGCATTACTCCCAACACTGTCTACCCACACACCATACTACAACTACAACAACAATAGACTCACCAGGAACATTTTGGGAGTCATCAAGGTGTGATGGTGTGGAGTCATCAACTGAAGGTGTGGAGTCATCAACTGAAGGCGTGGATTGTATGTCTACTTTGATATCTACAAAAGCCGCTGGAAACATTCCAATCTGTTCATTTAATTTTCCTCTCAGCCAGTCCTCATTGACTCTTTCTATCAGAATAACTCTATCACCAGGTTCAATCGATAGTTCACCTGGTCCCTCTGATATAAACTCACTCTCCACAATACAGTAAGGTTCATTGCTAAGCACAAAAACATGTAAAGCTCTTTAGTTGATGTAACACTGCCATGATGTTCATTTTAGTGAAATAAATCATGATATAACCTTATAAATACAGTATCAAAACATGCTTCAACATTACATACATAAAGTTAGTATCAAGCCACACAACTTATTTCTTAAATAGAACATGCTTAATTTCAAAAACCCACACATTCCTGCTTTCACCATTATCATATATAAACCTTGGAAAAAAGCTACAGCCGGTTAACACAGAGTCATAATCTTAACATCAAACTCACAAAAAACAATCCCAGACCACAGCAGTACATACATTCAGTCTAGCCCAGGCTTAAAAGTGCATGGTAATTCCTTGCAAAACTGACTACACTTGTGAATAGGCACTACAGTAACTCCAATTGTGATTCAAGAATTTTAAGCCATCAGTTTGACTTCTTTGATGTAAGTTGCCATTCAAGTGGTAGTGGTGTTTGTAATTCTAGCTTGATATAGTGATAAAGTGTTCTGGAGCTTGGAGGCTGTAAAATTAATGTTATGTACAGGTGGTACATAGTGTGAATCATTTTGCATAAAAATCTTGAATCTATGACTGCTCTATTAGAGTATACTGCACATAAAAATACATGACTGCTCCATTAAAGTAAATCAATGTACTACTGTATGACCAGGTTTGCAGTGAGATGGTTTGAAATGATTTTCGTTGTCTTACTTCTTAGCCTGTGATATCAACTATAATAAAATATATATGTTTCATGAATTTTTGTGTTATATTTTACTGCTACAACTTCGTACACAAATGAACAGACAATACTACACTGTATTTTAAGCACAGAAAATTAACAAGGTATAAAACAGCTAATGCTAGATATACTCCGATATTAGGTGCCATGTGTCAAAGGATAAATAACAACGCTCCTTTATTTAACCTAAACATAAAACACTTTTTTTTTAAATTCCCGGGCTAGATGAACTGCTCTTGCCTACCACCCCAGCACTGGCTGTCAGCTGGAGGGTAGCAGCTACTAAAACAATTCACTCGAGGGTGCCAGACTCAAGGCAACCCTTGGAATAGGTCATAGATGATATCGGATGACTAGTCGATGACCGATGACCCCATAGGCACATTACAGACCTTAACAAAGAAAAACACAACCGACATCAAACCTAGAATAAACAATGACTGTAATCAACGTTCCACTTCTCAGCCTACATAGAGGCAAGTTTCCGAAAGACAGTAGTTGCAATAGGTCCCATGCCTTCATAGTGGCTGCAAAAACTAAAGGGGAAAAACAAGCTCTCTCCACTTCCCGAATCCGTTCATCATATGCTCGACATTTCTCCTGTTCATGAACTTGGTAGCACTTTGGCAGTGGGAAGAGAGAATAGGAGCGCACAAAAGGATTAAACACCCTAACATCAAAAAACGTACGCTGCCTATTCTGACCCAAAAGTCCCTAGCAACAACATCAAGTCAAGCTCCATATACTCGCAGTTAAGTCATGAACTTCATTGTGGTGAATAGAAAGAAATCCACCGCACGGACAACTAAAAGCATGCTCCACAGAAAATGACTTTCCATATACACATGTTTGCAGCAGGTTCACTGGCTGCCAACCAAATCTTAAACATAGGGCATCACGGAACTCCCCTTTGAGTAAAGCAAACACATGCTCAGCAATTGGAAGGGTTGTTAGCCAACATGACGTACCTCACTCTGAGGCAGCTTCAAAGGCGCGTCACAAGTGTGGAGACAAATGTTCAGAAAGCGAGCCTGCCTGAGCAGATAAATCACTGCGGTGAGAAACCCGTGTTTGCACCGGTACATCTGTTGATAGATATGAAGATTACAGGAAGTACATTGCCTCAATAGATGGTCAATTAGAGGGGCTGGAATGTGACTAGAAGATGAGAAGGAAGAAGAAAAGTGAACAGTGGGGACAACAATGCCAAGCCCACAAAGGCGAGCTGGCAACAAAAGTTTCTCGTTCATTTGGACCAATTGCTGGTTGGCCAGTCATAGCAAGTAGAAAACAAAGGCTCAGAACATTATCAAGTGGATGAAAAAGCTCTGTGGCCATGGGCACCACCTGAGTAATATACGACCAACAATGCAGAAACACATGTGTGAAGGCTGTAATGGGTTACAGCAATCTCTGAAAGTTTCTCCATCTCCCCTACCCACAAAGACTCTGAGCATAGCTGTTCAGAAATTCATCAGTGCCCAAAGCAGAGCCAAGATGATGCTTACCAGCAACAGTAATGACCACACCTGTTCCCCGAAACAAAGTCCTGGCCCTGTTGTGGTTTCACAATTGGACATGTCTTAGGAAATAGTCAAAATCAGATCCCAAACAAATCAAACGATCCCACCAAGAATGGAGACTCTATAGAGAGCCACCTGCTGAAGCACCATCAGCATACCACATTTGTGAGACCTCAGTCAGCCAGTTGCTGGATCCAAAGAACAAACCAGGTGAATACATTGGCATCACCAACGGATCTCCCTGGGTAGTGCCTTCTTGTGAAAGAATGTAGCTACTGTCTATATAAAGTTTAGAGTCCTCTCGATAGGAGTTAATCAAAATTCTTGCATTAGATGGACAGAGGACAGAAATGTTTCTGAGCGTAGCTTGCCAATTTAAACAATTAAAAGCATTAGAGGCATCCACTTGGAGAACAGCTTCAGCATCAGACGAGTCTAATAGTGCCCTCATCGCATGGATTGCAGCTTCGCAGCCAGCAGGTTGGCCTGCACACAACTGCAGTGGGCCAGCAGCCTGCAACACATCATTTCGAATAACACATAAAACTGCCTTAGAGAGTAGCCACCGATAGACCTAACCAATTCTAATAGGCCGAAGTTTGTCCACAGCTATGAGACGGCAGGCAGTGAATGCTGCAAGGCCAGTGGGGTCAACAAATGTTGTAGCCAATCTCCTAGCAACAGCAGAGAGAACATTACAAAGAGGATCAGAAGCCCCTCGGAAGGCAGTACACAACTTCTTCCTGGAAGCAACTTCAAGTCCAGATGGACCAGCAGCACTGTCCATGTGTAGAATAGTGCAATGGATGAGAACACCATCAAAGTTGTCAAATAGGACTGGAGGAGGAGGGGAGAAAGTAGATGGAGATACCAAAACGGAGGGCTTTGGCAAATGACTAGGAGGGTGTTTCTCCTGTAATAAGTCTCTAACTGTAGAAGTAGCTCCAGAGACAGTAACAGATGTATTCAAAGACAGAGGAAAACTATCAACATTGTCTTCAATCAATCAAGTAGCAGCTTGAAAATAAAATTCTTGCATAAGTTTTTATGTACAAACCGCAATTATTAATAAAAAGTATACCCTACAGTCTTTTAGTAACTAATGGGTACATTTCAATACTTACCTAGGTGTAGATCTCACACTTTTCTTTGCTGTTAGAGTAGTTATGTCTTGATCTGAATCTTTTGATAGAGGAGCATAAGCATCTTGATCTGTGTTAGCTGATGTTGATTTGTCACTTGGTGGCAAAGGTTCCTGAAATGAAACAAGTGATAATTATGGGTAACATCCAATTAGAATAGTTTAATGTATACATAAACGAATAGTATCATTTACTTACGTATCTATCTAAACACTACCCAAGGGGTTAGTACACACAACACACATATCTGCAAATACACACACAAAAACACACACGCACGCACGCACACACACCATACCACTACTTCAACAAATTTTGCTGGAAATATGCCTGACTGCTGTGGTGATTTCACATATCCCTTCATCCACATATCATCAATTTTTTCTTCCAGAATAATTAGATCACCAGCAACAAAACTTAGTTCATCTTCATTCTCTACAGGAAACATAATACACATTTTCCCTCATAGAACCCAGTTACGACCATATTGTGTTTACTGCTCAATTTATAGCCAACTGATGAAGAAAGAGACTGCATGACTATCATTCTGTGGCTTTACCAGCTCAATATTTACCATTCCAGCATTGTCATAGCCAATAATGGTACCAAAACTGTACTTATGGTTTTCACAGCATCTAAACAACAGCTACATACTATAGTCCAGGCCAGATGGTGTTGTACAAAGGAAATTATGTACATAGTAAATTGAATATCACTATTAAATTGAGTTTAATTTTCTCAGAATTGGTCAAATGTATTGTGTATGTTACAAGCACTACATAGGAAAGTAAATTATTCAGTTTAACTTGCATTTTCACATGGACAGCAGTCCGTAATTCTACTGTATGTTATGGATACAAGTACATGTATGCACGTACCTCCATCAAAATCAAACATAGCTATAGCAGATGGAAGCTCTTTCAAGTAATTCTACAAAATATATAGATTGATATACGAGTACATGTAGTCCACACTTCCATTTACTAATTTTTGGAGTGAAATCATAAAGAGTTTCAATAAATATTTTAGATACAACTACACATGTACATACCAATTTATCTTCCCCAGGAAGTCTTTTTATCACTTTTACATACTTCAGTAGAACTAGTCCTTCATTACAATCATCATTAGTGTTACGTCCATATAACCAGTCATCATCAACACGTTCAATAAACTCAATAAGATCACCAGCCTAAAAATTGATATATAAAGAAATGAATACACATCACCATAGCAAACATGCCATCAAAAACAAAATGCCACTCATCAATATAATTATTTGCGCTCAATTTGCATGTACACCCCCTTGAAATCAAGACACAAAGTAGTGCGTTATGTGCCCTAGAAGCTGACATGCCACTCCAGTATATTATTAACAAGAACAACAATAAGGTAATTGTAGCTCCTGCTACCTTCTCCAAACAAGATGGCTTTTATATTATAATTGCCTTCACTTGTAGTCAATTGTGGGAATTTATTTTCGTAGAAAAAGCAGATGTGGAAATTTATTTTCGAAGAGAAGGGCCTCTTCGAAACATCCGAAAATAAAAACCCTTAGAAAATTACCAGTAATCAAGAAGCTTAGCATGTTTTTGTTCTTATACTTTACCAATTAGGCATTTGGAGGATAAACACAGAATACAGAGGCTGTATGAAGTGCTTACCACAAGCCTGGGAGAATCAAAGTGCCATGCTGGATAACTAACTTATCACTTGGTGATAGCTATCTTAATTTTCAACCAACTTATCAACCAGCACATGGGTTGTCAATTACTGTAGCATGTGGGAGCACACTTCAAAATCAGCCATGTTACTGTACATGAGTAGGGAGAGGCAGACTGGATAAGATAGATACATTGCTTAATATTTAGTGAAAATAGGGTGGCCATGATGCATTGTATGCTTGTGCAACTCAAGTCATTTTGCAATGAATGTATTAATTAAAGTGCATCACTAAAATCAAACTAAAGATAGTTTATAGGCTGTGAATTGAACTGGGATATATTAAATAGTTATATCCCAGTACACTAGGGTAATGTCTTAGTTATCACCCTTACTCTGGGATATAGATACTGTTCATACTATTTCCAGTTTCAGTTTATACATCTGCATTTTAAATCTTACGTACCAAGAAGGAGATTTCATCTTCATCATCTGGTTGATAATCAAATTTAGCTGTACCTCTTGGCTCATTACTCTGCAGTAAAACACAAAATACATATTATAGAAAGTGGTTTAATGATTTACTGAAAACGGCACATATATATGCAGGACTGTGTCACCTTATTGCCTATTCCCAAGTAAGAAATGCTGGCTTTAATATTTATGTTATAACTTACCAGTGGCCCGGGGTATGTGTACCAATTTCACAGGTTTCACAATAATCCCTTCCCTGATCTTTTATAGAACCGTATGCTGAATATTACTATTACATGTACATGTGTAGGCAGCCACTGGTAACATTTTGGTTAGCATTAATTACATAGAGAGCATTGCTGCTCTTTTTCACATGCTGACTCCATATTTATTCATTGATATCCAGACCAAGCCACACAGTGCACAGTCTTGTCTTGGTTTAGATTATTTGTTAGGATTGAAAGATTCTTATAACAATATAGCACAGTCACCTAAAAAACCAGGGTTTATTGTACCATCTAGTTTTATTGTGTGCAAATAAACATGGCCTGGGATAAGCTAGTGCAAATATCTAAGTGAGATCCAGATACAGTACTCTAATAGAACAGTCACTTCACTGTAAGTTATATTAAAATTTAATTTTTGCTAGTCAATGTTGCAAAATTGGTGCAATGGTATTTATAAGCATATAAACACATACCACATAGCGATACAGAGGATGTCCAGGAACAGGACGACTTGGAAGTGGTGGTGGAGCATCAACTGACTGTGAAATAGACAGAATAATGTGTGTGTGTGTGTGTGTGTGCGTGTGTGTGTGTGTGTGTGTGTGTGTGTGTGTGTGTGTGTGTGTGTGTGTGTGTGTGTGTGTGTGTGTGTGTGTGTGTGTGTGTGTGTGTGTGTGTGTGTGTGTGTGTGCGTGCGTGCATGTGTGGTAGGTATGTATGCATGTATGTATACTTCCAGTAACTTGTTAAATAGGCTATCACAATGTATTGAACTTGGATAATTATATTAACTACTGTAGCTAGGAACACTACAGTAGCAGACTGACAGTTAAAATCATGCATGATCATACCCATATAATTAGCAACACTAAAAAGAGAACTGAAAGAATATAAACTTTTATTCAGCAAGTTCTGTATATGCAAAATTCTCTATGAAAGAACAACCTGCATGCACAAAACAAATTTGGCCCATATACGTAACATATTTTAGCATGCTCAGCCAATACATTGCACAGCCAGGATCTTAAATACCATACAATATTAATTGCACATGTGAGAAATAGGAGCAATATACACCAAATCCATATACTCACGGTTGATGAAACAGATCGGGGTTCAGGTCTAAAAAAGCATGTATGCATTATTGACAATTCCAGATGTAAGAATTAAAAATGAGGTGTTATACAGTAATTAGTACAAAGATGTTATAGAATACATACATGAAAAGTTGGTGAAGATGCATGAACCAATCCATCAAAGTACATTGCCTTGGCTTACATGAAGCACAATCTGAATATCTAATGAATCCCAGTGAGCCTTATCCTTTTTTTCAGTTTTAGCAACTACTAGCATTGGTACCTTCCCTTCATGAAAGGACCATTTCACATTCCACACTAACCACAATGACAGATCAATGCATTGGGAATGAAATGCATAGTTTAAATGAACCTTATTCCATCATGCAAAAAAAGTTAAAGAAAAGTATGCACCTTTTAAAAAGGTTGACAAAACGAAAAAAAGTTGTACCTGTGTCTGGATTTGAACCCGCAGCCTACACACTGCCAATAACCGCAACAGCTTCAGGGAGGTGCTATACCAGCAGAGTTGTTTATCCTGTGGTTTGCTATGGAATGCAGCTGAAGTATTCTCTACTTCATGGCCTTCAACGTGCTGTAGCGAACAAAGGAAAGTGTGTACAATAAACTTTGCCATATGATGAGCATTTTATTTTGCGTGTGAATCATGTTGATAAGTGCACAGATTAGTAAATAAGCATCATCAATAGCTGACATAAGAAAAAGTATGTCACGTAAAGTTGGCAATGAGAAGGGAAAAAAGCTGTCATGGGCAGGAATCAAACCCTGGACTTTTGTGTTAACAGTTCTATATGCTAACGCTTCGACTGTTTGTTTGTGGATTTGACAGGAATGTAGCTCAAGTTTTCCTCTACACCAATGCCTTCAATGCTTTATGAGAATGAACGAAATCAAGAAGCAATTTGTAACACCAAACTTGGAGTTGCCAGATGATGAGCGTTTAATTTTGTTGAAGTCCTGTGTCAAAATGTGCTTTGGTTGTCAAGTTAGCAGCAGCACAAAGTAGACAGACAGACAGACAGACATTTTTTTATAATTTATAGAGATTGTGAAATACCTAATAAACAATGCAATCAAGGGCAATATATTATTGGTGGCGCTTGGAGTGCGTCCAACCTTCCTCTGAGTATTTACAATACACTCTTATGTGTACAGTGCACCCTTATATGTGTATGCAAATGGTATACATTAGACTATTTACATCTGTAATACATTTTTAAGTAACATACGTACGTTCTTCTTTTGTGTGGTGCTGATGGGATTGTAGGTCGTGGTGGCTTTGATTTCTAAAATGTAAACATACAGATATGAGTACACACAAATCCTCTAGGAATACATGCCATTGGATGTGTACACACCTTATGGGTGTGACTCAAACGCAAAAGAAGTTATAAACCAAGAAAAATATTAAGCCAATCATTATATGCATTGTGAGGCAAATCCAATGTGATTGATCTCTATAATACCACTTCCAAAACTTAAAGAGTTATATGTTGACACATAAACAAGAAGGAATTATATACAGCAACAAGCATTGTCAGGAATTTATAATGCTAAGAAGTGACATTGATTTGACTACACATATACACCTAAATACATATATGCTGCATTGTACAGTGTACAAACATAGCCAGTATTTACATACAGAAACAGTATTATATGCCACATATACACTGTGAGCCCCTACGTATGTAATGGAGTACATGTGTATGTCAAATGAAATAACTTGTCTGACCTTGTCTACCTCAGTACTGGATGGCTTTGGATGCATGTCATCTTCCATATTCTGTGACTGTAAAAATCCAAATATGCTTTAGCATCAACAATCTAATCCAAAACAGTCAAGCTGTAAAAAAAAAGTGTGGCCCCCAAAAAGGCTATATATATAGTCCAGGCACCAAATTCACCTGAATTGTTGTTATTATTAAATTTTTACTATTGTCATCAAGATTTTATAATGGCCATACACCATTACAAACTCTTGCTACGTATCATCACAGCCATTGCTTGGCCGCCACCTTGGATTTCACATCTTTTTTCACTATAGCCTTTTTGGGGGCCGCACAAATTTTTTTATAGCTTGGCTGTTTTGGATTAGATATCACTTCTTTTTGTAATTTTGTATACCCACAGCCAGCCATAGGTTGGCTTTGGGGCTTTTTTAGCCTTTCACCTTTTCTTTACCACAGAAAGAAGAAAAAAATTTAAAGCAGATTTTTAATACTCTAACTATTTTTGATTTCATCAGTAAATATACAGAGGAGGGTGGAAGCGGTTTAAGCGCCGTTAAATTAATTATGCTAAATGCTCGTTTTCTGTTATTAACTAAATCATGTGGATGGTATAATGAAGTGTGGAATCATTACCTTGTTGAAGAATATAAATACCTGGTTAGTGCAAGTGTACTACGCTCAAAAGTGTTTCATCAGTTTTGCCCTGAAAACTAAGTGATTTTACAAAACAAAGTACATCATTGTAATGCTTACTTGAAGTACAATCTAAATATCTAATGATCTCCAGTGATCCCCACCATTCGCTAGTTTTGTATTGCAACTATTGAGGCTCACGTGAAATTCTAAACAGAGGTATGCAATTAACGTAATATTTTCGAGCAGCGCTTCCACCCTCCTCTGGTAAATATACAAATTACATATATTTATGACATACCAATTATTCCCTACAGGATAACTTGTTTGCAGCTGATCTCTCTACTGGGTGACTTGAAATGTAGCTGAATTCTCTATAGGATTCTCTTTATAGGGTGACTTGTTTCTAGCTGAACTCTCTACAGGGTTATCTGTTTGTAGTTGAACTCTCTACAGGGTGATTTGTTGGTAGATGAAGTCTCTACAGGGTGGGTGATACAGGGTGAATTGTTTGTAGCTAAACTCTGTGCAGGGTGATTTGTTTGTAGCTGAGCTCTCTACAGAGTGACTTGTTTGTAGCTGATCTCTATAGGGTACTTTTTTTGTAGCTGAACTCTTTACAGGGTGACTACAGGGTGATTTGTTTGTACCTGAACTCTCTACCAGGTGACTTCTAGCTGATCTCTCTACACACTGAACTTTATACAGGGTCTGTTTGTAGCTGAACTCTCTACAGGATGATTTGTTTGCAGCTGAACTCTCTACAGGATGGTTCCTTTGTAGTAGCACTCTCTGCAAAGTGACTTCTTCTAGCTGATCTCTCTGCAAGGTGACTTCTTCTAGCTGATCTCTCTCCAGGGTGACTTATTTCTGGCTGATCTCTCTACAGGGTGGTTTGTTTGTAACTAAACTCTCTACATGGTGACCTGAGGGTGACTTATTTCTGGCTGATGTCTCTACAGGGTAACTTTTCTAGTTGATCTCTCTACAGTGTGACTTGTTTGTAGCTGGTCTCTATAGGGTGATAGCTGAATTCTACAGGATAACCTGCAGCACTTGGCAGATCTAGAAGGGTTTCAGTTGTTTCAACAGAAATCCCCTTTCAGAATGTGACTCTAAAAAGTAATGCTGGCTGAGTAAGCCATTCTTCTGTTGTAAATAGCTCTTTATCATAACAGTAACATTTAACTTACAGAATGTCTTCTTTTTCATCTCTAAGGCAAACTAGATCAAGTGCACAGCAGCTCATCTGCTCACTCAATAATTATTTTTTCAGATGCTTGTTTCTGCGTGTGTTCAAAATGAGGAATTGAAAGAGAAGAGACCCTGACAAGAATTTACAGTAAAGCAAGGAAAAACCATTATTTTTCTTTGGTAAAAGAGCAAGAGCAAGTAAGGATGTCTAAATGGTAGCACAATAGTGTAGCTAGTCCACATAGCTATACTATCATGTTGTATAGTTATAAAAGTACAGATTCAATGGCTTTATGGGAAAAAAAAGCTACAGTATAACACACCTCTCAGAAACCCCCTTTCAAAAATCCTAGATTCGCCACTGACTTGTTTCTAGCTGGCCTCTATACAGGGTGATTTATTTCTAGCTGATCTAACAGGGTAAGTTGTTTGTAGCTGAACTCTCTAGTCTCTACATGGTGACTGTTTTCTAGCTGATCTCTCTACAGGGTGACTTGTTTCTAGCTTTTCTCTCAAGTTTGTAGCTGAACTCTCTACAGGGTGGCTTATGTGTAGCTGAACTTTCAACAGGGTGATTTATTTGTAGCTGAACTCTCTACAGGGTAATCTGTACATTTGTAGCTGAACTCACGTGAATTGCTTCTAGCTAATCTCTCTGCAGGGTAACTTGACCTTTCTACAGAGCAAGGAAAAATTAAAAATTTTAAGGAATCAATGAATAAAACGTAGTGAAACAAGGGAATAGCTAAAAAGTGGTGAAACAAGGATACCTGCAGATATACTAATGGACATTAAATCCCTAATTCAGTCATGGTTTATAGACTGAAATAGGGATTAAATGTCTATTAATAGAGATTAAATGCACATTACTCTGCAGATACAGGCAACCTCTCTTTGTTTCACTACTTTTTTTTATTATTCCCTTGCTTCACTATTATTTATTAATCCAAATTTTCCTTGTACTTGTTTGTTTACTTGTTTAAATATGTCTGTTGTTTACATGTGTGGGCTATTTGAGTAGTGATTGGGGAATAAATGAGAAGTTTGGCGGGAGGTCCCAAACAGCTGGTGAAGCTCACATACGACTACTAGCATATTTGCACAGATGTAGTATACAGACATTCTTGATTTATCGGTAGATTATATTGCTTTTCTTCATTACATCAAAACAGGAGTGAAGAAGCATCCAATGAGATGGAGGCATTAGCTAAGGAATCTCACATGTATTTACAAGTTACCTGATTTGAAGACATGTATACTGACTCTATCATCAGTCTCTGTTTGGGATTGAATGGGAGTCAGGACTGACT
The DNA here is from genome assembly GCF_963678975.1 of Dysidea avara. NCBI lineage: Eukaryota > Metazoa > Porifera > Demospongiae > Dictyoceratida > Dysideidae > Dysidea > Dysidea avara. The sequence goes on along the minus strand of NC_089282.1, from coordinate 9,833,794 downwards.
TCATGCTCCAAGACCTGGTCACAGCTTTACAGATGGACAATGTATGAGGTGGGTGTGGGTTCAAGACTCTGACAGTCAATGTCGCAGTGAGGTACGTGCCCTAAGTACCCAACAAAATTCTCTAAGTTGGACCATTACTCTTGCGTATGGCTTGGACTACGAATATACGAAAATGCTGCTCTGTGACCTCCCTCCATTAACTCCAGTTAACTCTACATTATAACATAGTTATGACTAATCAACACACACATACTGCATCAAAAGAATGGCACCACGCATGCCATAATTAATTTTGCATCTGAATGCATGCCTCGGATTTGAGAGGTCATGACAAGCCGTGGAGCCTGATAATGGTTCTTACATTGCTTTGTAGACCTAGACAGCCATGGTGGCATTAGCTCTTCACATTTGTTGCCACTCTCACACATAAGTCATTGAGTTGACATGTAAGTTACGGCTAAAGCTACAAAGAAACTAACAAACCTTTTTATCATTCAGTTACGATAATTGTTTGAATAGCTACAGGAAACAGATGCAAAAAGGATTATACCTAAGTGCAATATGTCTTTTTCGTTACAAACGTGTCACTTCACCTAGAATGTTGATTGTCCAAAAGGTGCTGATTGCATTGCTGTGGGTCATCAATAAGTATCAGGTGTCTTTTGAATAAGACACCTTCTCCTGCTAGCAGAGATTTGCACATATCAAAGTAAACTCTGCATACAGATGATAGCATTGTCAAATACCAATATACACCAGCTAAAGATGCATACAGCATGAAAAACACATTAGTACAGCATGTCTTACCAATCTCTTTGATGGAGCTGCTGGTTTTGGTGGAGGTAACTTTTTGGTGCTTTTCTTAGGTAAATCATCAACATCTTGCTTTGAAGAGACAGGTTCATTTTCTTCTGGCTGCAATTAAATACACTTTTTATTACATACAGGATTGCATGAAGCACAGGTCATGTCAACAACTTCATAACAGTATTAAGTGGGGAGACTGTAGATCTATAGACTAAGACCTCAGAACCAGATTGAAAATAATCATACATTGATTAAAGTTCCTCACAAAATGAGGCATATGTACTTATTCAATTTTCCTTCAACATGTGTACTACAGGGCTGTTGCTACACCGTATTGTATGTTCCACAATGTGGCATGTCCATATGTACAGTATGTATGTACCTGAATATGTTCTGTCTCCTCTGTTTGTGGTAGTGATTTCTTCAACTGTGACGGTGAGAGTTTCTTCTCTTGTGCAGGTGATGGTCTCTTTTCTAGTGTAGGTGATGATTTATTTTCTTGTACAGGTAATGGTTTCTTCCCCAGTGCAGGAAAAGGCTTTTTATCTAATGTGGGTGATGGTTTCTTATCTAGCATAGGTGATGGTTTCTTTTCTAGCATGGGTGATAGTTTCTTTTCTAATGTTGGTGATGTTTTCTTTTCTAACAAGGGTGATGGATTTTTTTCTTGTAAGGATGATGGTGTCATTTCATCTGACTGTTTATGAATGATTGTTGACTTCTGTGACTGAGCTGGCACTGAGTGTGAGCTAGGAATCTCTTCTTCATATTTCTAATAATTGAGCAGCAAGTAGGTATTACAAAAGTGTAGTGAAAAGTACACTATTATTAAAAACTGTACTAATAGGACACCAAATAATATTGCTAAACTTCATTAATATCTATTATATGTACACTTGAGAACTATTGTACTTAATATGGACACTATACAAAATTAACTAAAGAGATTTTACTATGCTTTTCTATCCATCATCATTGACATATTCTGCATACGCATGTCTAGCACCTCTAATCACACAGCCATAATTTTTTTCCCAGAATTTTCTTTTCCCACCAAGTGTACTATACACAAACACTTGCAGTGGTGAATTCATAGGCATCCAGGCTATTATTATACAGTGTACAAATTAGTAGCCATTCATCAAAAAAGAAGCATCAGTGTACCTAACACTTGTATCAATTGTAATATGTAGCGTTGCACTGTAGAATTTAGGTTTAGGCACATGAATCTTGCAGATCAGGTCACAAATGCAAGAGATGTCATGATACAAACTAGTATTTTTTTTAAATTGTTAATTTAAAAACGAAGTAGGAATCTATGCAACAAAAGTAGTGAAACAAGAGATGAATGATGGTATTACAGCATAGCTGGGTGGGAAGGTCCCAACTTTGGCACATTAGCTATAACAATTATTTTGTTTAATGCCAAAGTAGGAACTTCCCACCGAGCTATGCTGCAATACCATCATTCATCTCTTGTTTCACTACTTTTTATTGCATAGATCCCTACTTCATTTTTAAATTAACAATTTTTTTAAAAAAATACTAGTTTGTTTAGTTTTTTTGTTGTAGCACAGCTAGCTACAGTGTAAACTGTGACTGTTCTTTTATAATATCACACATGACTGTTGTATTAGAGTATTGCGAGTCAGCCAGGGTTGTGCAGCTAGCTAGACCAAAAAGTGGTGAGGTCATCTTGTTTACGGTTAAGCAAATAGTTAGATTTTTAAGAGGTGTGCATGGTCTCCATACTTTATCGCTATGAGCCTTATCCGAAATTACGTCACAGACATAAAATGGCTGCTGTAGTGTGGGGACATTCATAAAATTTGTATGGGCGACTATGGGAAGAAAATTTTTGAATGGCGATATTTCAGCTAAGAAGGAAGATATCGAGCTCTAACCAGCAGGTATGGTTATAAATTAGTTGAAAGAATAGGAATCTAGCGTTGTTCTAAAAATCAACTGAAAATTGCTTTTACGTACTTATCGTAATGTCTTATAGCCATACCTGCTAGTTAGAGTTCAATATCTTCCTTCTTGGCTGAGATATTGCCGTTCAAAATTTTTCTTTCCACAGTTGCCCATACAAATTTTACGAATGTCCCCACACTACAGCGGCCATTTTTATGTCTGTGACGTAATTTCGGATAAAGCTCATTAGTCCACCTAGATCTTTATTATTTGATGGGTGTGGTCGCAAACCTATCGCAAGCGGGATCCAATCGCAAAATTGGATATCTAGCTATAGTATACGGTACCACTTATAGTAGCACCAGGACTGAAGCGCTTCTGAAATCCAGCTCTGAAATAATTATGTGGCATTTAAATAAAAGAACGTGTTGATATGGAAAATTAATTCCTCGATATGATTTAGAAGAAGAGAAGAAGACAAACAGCCTGATTGAAGATAAAAGAAAAGACAGGGTGCAGAGGGCCCATCGGTACCCCAAAAGGCACATCCCAACGGTCAGTTTGTTATTGTGGGGTAAAATGGTGGCCATGCGCTGCTTCATTTGGCCTCTAGGCTTGCGAATGTGGTCAGGCAGGCAGTGAGGTAGACTAAATTTCGAGTCTTGGCAATTTTTTGAAAAATCTTTATCCAGTCACCAGTAAGTGTTTTCTTGTTTTCAATGCTGCATTTCATGTTAGATGGACTAATATTACTCCGCAAAGGTGATTTTTGTTGCATAATGTTTCTCTAGGATGATTTTTAAAGGTGGTAATATTGGCGGTGCATGCCAATTTGGGGGCGATCCTTACTTAAACAGTACTACCGTACTGTTTGATACACATACATACCACTGTATTGTCAATTAAGTACTCCTGTGGGGGTAGTGGTCTAGGAGGAGGTTGATCATCATCTTCCTGATAATAGAACACACATACACTGTAATATGTGTCTCTGAGTTCCTATCACTGATTAATGCACAATGTGTGCATACCCTTACAGACTTGTAAGGTTTTTTTATCTTCTGTACAACTTCAGAAACAATTTTTAAATTTCTCCAAAATTTATCCCATAAAATATTATACATGTACAGTGGTTATACAATTATTAACAAATGTATACATACGTACTTCAGCTTGCATATTCTCAGGTGCTACCACTTCTTCTGGTTTTTCAGCAGGTTGGATATCCTTCTTAGGTCCAGTTGGTCTTGCCACAGGTGGTTTCCATTTTTTGGATGACTACAAAAATTTTGCATTTGTAAGGGTTTATTTCAAATTAAAATATGTATAATATACACTACATAACCAATCAGTGGCAAAACTTTTTGAGATCTTCGTGGATTGACAGCTATTCGCTTAGAAATAATATTTGTTACAATCACTCAATCAAAATAGTATTTCACAGTACTGTAAATGCATGAAACAACCTCAACAATATATTAGTTAGAACAGTACCATTTCCTAGCAGTTATAATAACACTACTGGAGGGATACTGACATGAATAAATTGAGGCTTTGAAAAAGAGGAAAATTTATTTTTGGGCATCCCAACTGCATCTTTTCCCATCACTGCAGCCTTGGCAAAAGTGTAACTACCATGTATACAGTAGTAGTAAAGCTCACTTGCTGACAACCCAGCATCATAATCTCTATGTAAATGTGGTACGGTACCCCAGTAAAAATGTCTCCACTTCATATCTTCCCCCTCAAAAATTGAATATTAAAATTTTGAATTGTGATGTTCCGCAAAAAAAAAAATGCTATTATACAAGAGGAACTGCTCTACTACTGTAGCTGGAGAACTGCTCTACTATTGCCTGACTACACCTCATGATCAAACTTCACCAAAATTGTTGTTCAGATTTCCCATTCAAACTCATACGTACTGTACAGTATATTTAAGCACCTGAACCATTCAATGAACTGTACTTTATACTATGGCTTTACAGTACTCGTTTTTGCTTTAATTGTTTCTCACCGTTCTTTGAGATACTGCTGGTACAGCCTCATTTTCTGCTTTATCAGCATCTTTAGTTTGATCATTAGCTTGTTCTGACTGACTATCAGATGTATTCTAAAACGACCATAACCAAATGATTAAGTACCAAATAAGAAGTACCTATTTGCATAAAAATCCATAGTTTTAATAATTTAATGCAATACATACATATTCAAGAAGCTAAAGCTAACACTAGACACCACGTTTCGTTACATAACTACATAATACAGGGGGTGCACATGACAGTACTTTTTTAGTGTGTTGTGTGTGTTTGTGCATGTGCGTGTGTGTGTGTGCTTGGAAGTGGTGGTGGAGCATCAACTGACTGTGAAATAGACAGAATAATGTGTGTGTGTGTGCGTGCGTGTGCGTGTGTGTGTGTGTGTGTGTGTGTGTGTGTGTGTGTGTGTGTGTGTGTGTGTGTGTGTGTGTGTGTGTGTGTGTGCAAATATATGGGTTCTCTTTCATTATATACTTACCTGTACATGTGTAACCTTAAAACTCATGCAGTATACATGCATGTCACATGCACACGTGACAAGATTTCAAGCTGAGTACACATTCACCATACATACATATATAGTACAGGTTTTTGCAGTTGAATTCATCGCCTTTGCGAATGAATTTGTCCCGTTTGCAATTAAATTCATCGGTTTTGCAATTGATTTCGTTGGTATTGCAGTTGAATTTGTCGCGTTTGCATTACAATTCATTATAAACAAAATGGTTCCAAGAAACCAACCGCTCATTAAGAGATCATGAATTATTTACGCCATGGAGAGTTACACTTGAGACACTAGAAGGTAATTGGAGCTGGTAGTACGCGAAGCTGATAGCTGTCTGACAAGTTAATTAGCTTGCTCGTGAGTGACCACACCCACCATGAGTGACCACACCCACCGTGAGTGACCAAACCCACCATGAGTGACCACACCCATTGCAAATGGCATAGTAGAGTTTGGAATGTTTCTGGATAGGCTGTAGAGGAAGAATTATTGCCTTATAAAGAGTTGTTGTACTTGAACAAGTTGTTGTAGCAGCTGCTACACCATGTTTTCGTGTTTTCTCCAGCTGCCATTCGTACTAGTAATAGCATGGGTAGCAGTGAAATTTGGGATAAATATCACGAGTGTTGTATTGGAAATGGGGATAAATTTCACGAGGCGAAGCCGAGTGAAATTTACCATTTCCAATACAACAAGAGTGGTATTTATCCCAAATTTCACTGCTACCCATGCTATTCCCAGTTAATACCATACTCGCTGCATATACGCATGCTGTGCATTAGCGTTGCCATGTACGCAATTTGTCACTATGTACTAAACACGTGTCAACACTAATTGTTAACATAAATTCTAGCCAATGAAATTGCAATTACAACTTTTTCACTGCTACCAGTGAAATACGGGATAAATTTCACTGCTACTATTGAGACTTTTGTATGGGCACTGAAACAGGTATGGTATTATTGGACAAATTTAACTGCAAAAGTGGACAAATTTAACTGCAAAAGCGGACGAATTTAACTGCAAAGGCGAAATCTGACGAATTCAATTGCAAACGGGACAAATTCAGTTGCAAAACCGAATAAATTCAATTGCAAACGGGACTAATTCAATTGCAAAAGCAACGAACTCAATTGCAAACGGGACGAATTCAATTGCAAAGTCGCCAAATTCAATTTAATTGCAAAAATCTGTAAAATGCATATCACATGTACAACATTTAGACATAGAATGGTTTTTACATAGTAGGACATGAACAAATGAAATGCACCACTAATTTGTTTAAAAGCAACGCTGCACACATCCAGAACTTACTGTACCTTAGGCTGCTTATCATCAGTAACTCGGTTAGAAGAAGGCTTGGGAGGTTTAGGGAGAACCGGTTTGGGATGAGCAGGTTTAGCTGGCTTGGGAGGTGGCTTAGGTAGAGATGGTTTTGGTGGAGGCTTATGCTCTGCAGAAGTTTGCTACAAGAAAATAATATACATATCCATAGACTTTACAGTGTTCCCACTGTTCACATTCTTAATCTGAAAAATGAGCATTTATGTAACACACTGCTGTACATTAGCTAGAAGGTTAGTTCACATTAGAATCATATCGTTAGCATTGTTTTAAGGGGTATTACTGGTAGACAGTTGGTAGACGCTGTACCTGCATGATCAGACCTTTTTTGAATTTGAGCTGGACCAATACCAATCAAGCGACATGCCTCTTTATGATCTAGCTGGACCAATGACAATTAAGGGACATACCCCTTAATGATCTAGCTGTACTCAGAGACCGGTTATAAAATATGCGCCTCTTATGGGTAGCACGGTGAAAAATAAGACTTGAAAAGACTACACATCACGTATATTGGCTGAAGCCCACTTTGAATCTTTGTGACACAGAAACAGTTTGAGACTACGGATTTCTAGTGTGTAGATAAATGCAAGGGAAGACTGAACAATAATATTTATTACCAACTTTTGTGAAGGCACCCTGGTAGGACGACAGGCTTCAATGGTGAAATCTGTGAAGCAGTAACAATTATTCAATCAAGACTTACCTACCACATATAATGAGTTACTGATGGTAGTGCCATACCTTCCTTTGAAAAAATTGTTGCTTGGTCAAAATAATTGGTCAATAGGTCAAGACATAAGGAGACTCTGCTTGTTTCATTGGGTTTCACTGCTAAAACACAAATGGAAGATTACAAGGACACAGATTGGCTGAAAATGAGTTGATTTGAACAATATTTCAATTACAGAAGATACTGTAAGATGACAGTGAACACTGAGGATACCAAGAATCCATTAAAAACACCTTCACACCTACTTTTTGGTAGGGAGGTACTCAAGTCTGTCAGATTTAACCCCTGCATCATGCAGTAGATAAAGTTGCAGAATTTACCTCAGGGGTGCTACACAGACAACGGATCATCTGGACAGACTTCAAAAGATGGTGGCATTAGCTTAAACTCATCACAGAGCCAAAAAAGTGGATTTGAGATACATATAGTTGTTTGTAGCTCTGTGGCACAGCAACTATGTCACGTTGATTTGTTGGAAAAGACAATTTTTAGTCATTACTGGCATTTTTATTTGCCACATCCTTCTTAGCTGTATCTACAACCTTGGATTCTCTCCTGATTATCTAAGGGTATATAAACACTATAAAAGATATTTCAACCAGGTGTCTTGCCTTCCTAACCCTTGACTGGCACTCTTTTTTGTTCCCATGCACACATGGTATAACCAACCATGTTGTATAACCGTCCATGTTGTGTGGTGTTAGTACTGTAAATAGTCAGCTTGCTAGACAGAAATTCTTACATGTACAAACCTTCAGTGTATGTAGGTACTTGATACAATTTATAACTATTTCCTCAAAACCACAGTACATCTATGTACATACTTTCTCTACTGTATGTTGATTCAGAGGAAAGAATTTGTGAGCTTTAGCTTTGCATCTTTTAAGAGATTTGCTCCTCCATTAAACTTCAAAGTGTGACAAGAACTCCCTCAGGCTTTTGTAGCACACAAGTACTTTTGATTGGATCTTGTATAGCTTCTAGCAGTAATACTGTACGGTTACAGTACTGTATGTACATACGTACGTATGTACGTGATACGCAGAATATGGACATGCATCATTGCTGAGTTTCAAGGAACAAGCTACTGTATGCATGTGTACTATACAATATTGGACTTACTGAAACATGCTCTTTCTCCTCTGGCTTTACATCAGGTGTTTTATCTGTGACAGTGTCTTCACTTGTGCTTTGTGGTGCTTCAGAGGGTGATGATTCTTGTGACTACATGTAGATGCAGAGTAGAATGTAGAGCACATAAAGATATGTACAGTATATCAGTATGGATTGCATACAAATTGTGATTCACAAACAGTGAGCACTGATAGTAACACTATATGGCATAATAATCCTTTGAAGTGAGCGAATATGTGTGAAAGTGGTACAGTTTCCATTTAGTTCACACTTTTATTATATGCTGGGTACATGCATACCTGTATAATGTACTGTGCATAGGGGAATACGTATGATACAGTATATATCGATTCCTAGAAAGGTTACTGAAAGCCTATGTAGCAGAAAATTAACATTAAAATTCTGTCAAATGCAGCAAAAAAATTAGAGGCCAGGTGGTAACTTGATCCCCAATCACTTTATAGTCTAAGCAAGCGATTAAGGGATTGAGCTTGGAATCTTGAACTACCCCTGCATGCAACAATTTCAACTTAAACAACACAATGTCAAGTACAGCTTTTGACAAATCAATAAACATACATTCGCTGGTTCGTCTTCTTGTTTGTCAGTTCTTGGTTTACGGGTCTTAGGAGGAGCAGGTCTACTGGTTGGTAGCTTTGGCTTTGGTGGAGGCTTTGTACCAGAATGTACTCTCTAGAATAAAAAAATACATTGTGTATACAGGTGGCAGGATTCTCACATGAAATAATTCATATAGGTAGTATTAGATACATCCCTGGATTTCTAAATGTTTATGTTCATTAGATCTGTACCTGAGTAAACTGTCTGTTGGAGACATATGCTTTGTGCATCACCTCTAAACTCTCAGCAACCAATGTGCATGATTCAATTGTAATGACATGGCACCTGCAATGCCCCCTAGTTGTATTATTACGTGAAATTTGATAACAGGTTAATTGCCAAACACTTAAACAGAACAGACATTTTTTTTTTGTCAATGAGGTTAAAGAAACTTCAAGTCTTTGAACATGTACCATCATGCAGTACTAGACTTACTGAAACATGCTCTTTATCCTCTGGCTTTATATCAGATGTTTCATCTTTGTCAGTGTCTTCACTCTGTTGCTTTGTGCTTTGTGGTGCTTTGGGGGGTGATGATTCTTGTGACTGGAGGTAAAAGGAACATGATTTATACAGATAATCAACATGGATGATGTACAGTTTGCAATCCCCAGTTCTGCCACAAATCTTTACAGATTTACCATTGTGTACATAACACATGTATGCCACACAGCCAGCTGTAGGCCAATTGTGGATGCGTGCCTGGTGCTATGGAAAAATCTGCATGTTTTTCTGCATGCATGACTATCCACATGCACTTATGGCTAGTACACTGTACATTAGATTGCAGTGCATAACAAATTATACCTCTCTAAAGCCATGGGCCTGAATATCAGGAAAAGTGTGAGTGCCCGTGGTATAAACATTCCACATGGGTGAATAACATGTGAGTAATGCTTCACAAGTAATTTATACTGGGCCATGTAAATTGTGATAGATCAAAGGTAACAAATCATTGCTCACCATACGTACACGTAAATTCACAATTGAAACTTTCTGTATGCATTTGTTTTTATGTACATTTGAATTCTCTTGTCATTATCTTTAGCACAGTACATTAAAAACAAGAATTTTGGGAAAAAAATTCTGGTGATCTAATCTTACAGTAAAGGGATTTTTCTCTATGAAATCACATGTACGTATGAAATTTCATCCAATAGTAAATTGATGAAAAATTCATACTGTACAGTTGTACCATCAATATATACGTACATGTAAATCTTTAATGGATCCATGCATACACTACTAGATTTGATCCATGAAAATAATACAAAATGTAAAAGTGCATCAAAATGGAAAACGTTATGAAATTATTGAAATTAACATGAAAATGGTTTACAGGTATGAATCCATTCATACATTGGTGGTATGAATTTCCATGAATATTTCCAAACTGATTCATGGAGAAACTTTTAGACAGTGTAGGCATAAAATCAACTTTTACACTTAAACAGCAAACATAATGCATACAGCTGTCAACAAATCAATAAACATACACTTGCTGGCTCATCTTCTTGTTTTTCAGTTGTTGATGCAATTGGTTTATGGGCCTTGGGAGGAGCGGGTCTACTGGCTGGTGGCTTTGGTTTTGGCGGAGGCTTTACTCCAGAATGTGCTCTCTGCAATAAGAAAATTTTTTTTGGTAAACATGTACATGTACCAATGAACATGAGTAATTGTACATTAGAATTACAGAGATGTACATATATTCGTAAAGGATTAAATTAAGATTGTTAGAAATCCATGGTGGGCTTATTACACAATTAATAAACTGTACTCCTACCTGTGGTGGCTTTATTATTGATCACACAAACATAGGCAAAACCAAATATGAAATAGAAATAGCATTACTTTTAAGCGGTGTACATTCTGGTACAAGATAAACGTTATTGGGAACAAGTGTAAGGAAAAATAAAAAGATTTACATTTGAGTAGGGATCAAATAAAAACCAATGAAACAAGTACAGGTCACCTAGCTCCTATATTAGTGCACATCCAGTCACAGCCTGTCAATAATGTAGCCATTTGTGAATTAGGGATTAAATGTCCACAAGTATACAGTAGCTGCTGGTGTAGATGATCTCTTTCATTACTTTTTATGCCTATGAAATGTAAAAGTTTTTATTATTCCTTACACTGTTTTTTGTAACGTGATTTGTGACTGGTGAAAAAATGGCACCAGACAAATTACAAGAGCTAATTGAGTGACTAAACGCATGTCCTGCTATTCTTTGTTTGTAATGCTGTATGTACTACAAGTGGAACATAGCCGAAAACAAAGTGGAATGGCCATGTCTGTTTTTGGTAATTGATAGTCACAAGAAGCACCTCTGCAATCAATCTACTGACTACGGAAATTACAGACGGTTCTCGTGATAGCCAGCACTGAAGCCATAACATATTACCACAAATCAACACCTATGTGATACTGGAGAAAAAATAACTGCTGCAGTTGGAAAAAGGCCAAGCAACGTCCAACAGTGAGGAAATCAAGCCTGTAGTCAAGTTATGTTTGGCTAAGGGCATCAGGCAGTCAATCAGTTAGTAGAAACTCAAGCTATATTTTAAAATTTTGATGAAATGATTTGGTGTCACTCTGATGGCATTTTTGGGCTTGATTGTACAGTATGCCTAACCAATATTGCCAATCTGGAGTGAAGGTTGTAGCAAGAAAGCACAACTTTTATGATCCCTACTACACAGTACTGCTGTATCATACTGCATAATGCTAACACTAAACTGATGTGGATAAACTTGACATTAGTGGCTATACAGTTTCAGCTTTGTTCATCCTGCTGGCTCATGAACCAGTCTTGTTCAAGAATGAACCCTTCTTAATAATTGGTTGATAGAATATTCTGCAGGATAGAATATTGGTGTGAGCAACTGTATATTGCATAAATATCTAGAGCCAACAAGAGGACAATGGCACAGTTCGGATGCAGTAACAAGGTTTGCAACCTTGGTAATTGATTTGTGGGAAACTGTCAGAGTGCAGGTTGTTGGCATGTTCTATCTTTTTTAAGGAAATTTCCAAATTTTGTACACTGTAGCTAAAGCAAAAGCTGGTTCATTACATTTGCAATGCTTTGGGCATCACCTCTATGTACATTTCAGTGTGACAGAACAGCTGGGCATATTGTAACCAATATGCACTTTTCATGGAACCCTTAGTAAAGTCTTGATACATGTACTGTACATACACTGTAGCAGATTGCCATATTGCAGTATGGTTATGTGTTGTTGCCAATAGTACCTAATGTGTGTCGGTGTGTTACTAAGCACATTTTTGTATGGACAACTTGTAACTAGTACATACTGTATAGTCATTTGACTGTATGTTCACAGTATCAGACTTACTGAAACATGTTCTTTATTCTCTGTCTTTACACTAGAAGTTTCATCTTTGACAGTGGACATGTCTTCACTGTGTTGTTTTGTGCTTTGGGGTGCTTCTTGTGTCTGTAGAGTGAAGAGCAAGTAAAATAAACTGTACTTCTCTGGTGTAGTTAATCCCTAACCTTCACCAGTGATGCATATACACAGTGTTGGGAGTAACGCGTTACTTATGTAACGCGTTAGGTAATATTATTACATTTGTGGTAACTAAGTAATATAATGAAATTCGCTATAAAAACAGGTAATATAACTCACTTAAGTTACTTTACTTGCAAATGTAACGCGTAACCTACCTGTAAGTAATGAAGTTACTGTAACGAGTCTAATATTACATCATATTGTTATTACTTTAAGTAACGAAGTTACTAATCTCATTAGTAATCCACTGAGTAATGCCTAGCCACTACAAAGTAACAAAGCCTACTGAATGAAGCTTATTCACCAGCTTCTTACTTACAACCAAGATTTGCACATTGTCCAACAACGCAATCATGTCATGTGATTCACACGTGACAGCTTAAGGCTGTGGACACAAAGTAATATAATATGTAATATTATTATTATTATAGTTACTTTATTTTATGGGTAATATGTAACTGTAGTTCAGTTGCAAGTAATATGTAATATGTAACTAATTTCTTTTAAAAAGTAACCGTCCCAACACTGCATATACATATGTACCACATGTACCATATGTACACCCTGTATATATGTGAACTGATTTGGATAACAACCTATGTCCAATATTACGCATGAAATCAACAATTTACTGTATGTGCTACTGTTAAAGCAGTTGTGCACCTGTGTTGGAATATTTTGCACAATTTGTTGTAGTTCAATGTACAGCAAGTTAACAGAATTGACATGTATATAATGACTTTAATAACTGTAAATCTGATTGGCATCTATTTGAGTTGTCAAATGTAACAATATGGTTGATTTCCAAATCCGATCACAAATATAGAGACCAAGAGTTCACTCTTGGTGTCAATTGCTATTGCACACAGAACACATTAATATACGGCACATGTATGTATACCGCATTATCCTCTTGTTCATCAGTTGTTGACGCAACAGGCTTATGGGTCTTAGGAGGAGCAGGTCTACTGGATGGTAGCTTTGGCTTTGGTGGAGGCTTTGTACCAGAATGTGTTCTCTACAGTAAGGAATACATCGTATATACAGGTATGCATGTACAGTAAAAATTAGAATCACAGGGGTGTATTATATAGGCACTTGTACTTCGCTTATATACATACTCACCATCAGTCACAGTTATGTACCACTCACCTAATAGGTGGAGAAGATCTTACATCTGTTGCAAAGGCAATGTTTGATTGCGGGTAGCTGAGTGAAATGTTAAGCCCAAGTTAAATCGTAGTCTATCTTCAACACTGAGTCATTGACTACAGTTTACTCTAAAGTTTCTTCACCAACATGTTCTAGTTGGGTTTTATTTATTGGCAGCTAGATTTTGCGCTTGAGAGAATCATGGAGGATATATTGAGAGATATAGTACTGTATGCAGGGCAAACAAGGAATGCAGGTTAGTGCTATAGCCCATATAAAACCCTGCATTTCAAATGTAATATTTCAGGTCACTCTGCGGAACTGTAGTGGGAACATTATTGCAGATGGAACCAGACTAGTAAGCTACGTCGAGTATATTACACATGTAGACTGTAGTTGTGGCCACCATGTTCGCTTTTGTCACCACTGGCTGCTTTGAAATTGCAAGATAAATACATTGGCCCACAATTGACTTCTGCATATTAGCTAGGTTCTATAAAAGAGTTGGAGTGAACTATGAAGTGTCTTCCACCTATTGGGTGAGGTGCCTAGCAGTCTAGATCTCAGCTGCCAGTACTTGTGCAATGTCCACAAAACCGTAGTCACTGTACATGTACAGTATATTACCATATAGCCAGTGCAATATAATGTATAATGTCAATGCATCATAACTTAAAGTACACTCATTGTGGTCTGCAAAATCACGACAAGTGCATTATTGCACTCACTGTGGTCTGTGGCAGTGCCATATTAAAATTATGACATTGGTAGTACCTATGAACTGCCCATGCAAAGTGGTACATAACATATTAAAGACTAACTGGTCTTCTTGTTGGCTTTAAATGTTCCTTGTCTTCTACATCAGAGGTTTTATCTTCAGTAGCATCAACAACAGGAACCTTCTCAACTGACACTGGGGCTCTTTGAAGTGACTACAGTATAAAAGCATAAGCTTGTACGTATGTACAGTACATGTACATGTTGTATAAACACATGTCTCATACAAAATATGACACTTCTACAAAATCCACAAAAAAATTGGAAATTTTGAAAGGGAAATAGGAATTGCTGAAAAAGCCTCAAAACAAGAAGGGATGGCTGGGGTAGCAATGTAAACCACAAATCCCTATTTTGACTCTCTGTCTTAACCCTTCCTGATATAATCCATTTGTCATTTTGAGTAGCTTTCTTGCTTCAAGGCTTTTTTCCCTTTTATTTTTGTTCATCTAGTTTGCGTAATTTTTATTAATCCATTAATGGATTTTACCTTGGAGAGAGCAATGGCATTCTACAAGCAGTCAATGTTTTAGTATATACATGAAATTGCAATGTGCATACAGAGTCTCGACATGAGCTACCCTGTAGAATTTACATTACTAGATTTAGAGTAATTTTAATATCTGTCAAATTCAGTCCATGCTTTGTTGTCATACACCAGTACTATACACTTGACTGCATTATTAAAGGATTTATCTGACTGCTTTATCAGAGTACTTTAACTCGCCCACATACCAAAATCACAATGCAAAAAAAGCCACCTGTCAACAAACTCTTCAACTTAGATTAAGCTTCCTGGCCTATACTGAGTTTAATAGAACAAATATCATTAACTACAAGAAGTGTACACCACCAAAACCCAACTGTGAGCATGATCCTTTATGGCTTAGCAAGCATAATGGAATTTTGACAAGAAAATGTTAATATGAAATCAAAAATAAGTCATGAACATGCATAATGATCTATTCAGCAGGCCTTGCTACTTTTTATCCCAGAATTCTCTTGTAAAACTTCGCTATGCTTGTGAAACAAAATATTATGAAAATTATGAAGAATAGTGTATGAACATAATGGCGAAGTTCAGGTTCACAAGTCTGAAATACACTTACTGTTTTCCCTTTTCACCTGATATGTACTTACTATTAGACCTATACTCCTTGCAAAGAACCACCATAGGGTTGTTTCGAGTTGAAGGATGCTTTTCAAGGTGGTTTTAGGTGTGCGTTATATTAGGTATTTTGTAAAAAAACATGGGCAATCCCTAATATGAACCCACTATCGTGGTTCATGACAAAGCTTTCTGTTGTAGAAGGTCTGTAATTAATACACAGCTACATACGTACTATGTATATGTACTTGTACCAATTACAAGTGTAAGGAAATACTTACAATTAAAATTGCTTAAATAAGGGGGATTGTCACCTGTAGCCAAAGTGCAAATTTACCTACTAAATAATTATTAATAAACCAGCATCAGGGTATGTATTATGTAAGACCAGAAGCGCATCAAATCCTATGGACAAGGGAGTGTGTAACTCTATACATCATTCTTACGCGCAACAGGGATACACTGAACGGGCTGCAACTCCATCATCTTGTGTGAAGGTAGCAAAGCTGCTTCGATAGGAAGATCGTTGAGTCAAAGGTAAAGCTTGGAATAATCGAGCAGAGTATAATTTTGCGTAATTATCTGTGCTACTATCCTCTGTCATGCCATTGAACTTTGTTTCCATAGCTTTGCTTCATCGCAGCGGAAATGTGACGTACTCAAGCATGCGCCTCCACATAATATCTAATTAGGAAATTTTTAAAAGTTACTTATTATATATAGTACATGGTCATGTTTGAATTTTGTTGTTTACGGAGTTACATACTCCAGATTCGATGTACTCCTGGTAGGACATGATGCCATAATGTACACGATTTTGCATATTCCAATGATAAAGCTGTAACCAGTTACGTATATCAAGCAAAACTAATGGAGTGCCAAGTAGACTTTACAAATCACCAGAACTACAGTATAACCCTATAAATGTACAAAACATACGTACATGTTCCACAATTATTGTGATGTCATGTCCTATGCACTACTCCTCCCCCCCTCCAGCATGATACTAAAATTGCACTTCATGTGATGGTCCCCCTTGTTTAGGTACGTACTTCAATTGTACTAGCTTATAAAATCGCAACATCTGGCACCATTTTAATTTTATTTTCTCTGATCCAGTACGCGTTATGGAAGTTCATGAATAATTAATATTATAGTTAATGAGTAGGTATAAGTAGAAAAATTTGTACTGTATGAGGCCATAATTGTTACAGTAATTAGTATGACAAAACGTGCATCCATACGTATGCTAATTTAGCAATGTAGCTGTTTAGCATCATTTAGTTAGATAGTTAGGAGAAAATTCCACTAAACAATTTTCTTTTAAATTTCGTGGCAACTTGTTGGAGGCATTTTGGGTCACGCTGAAGGCAAATTTGAGCTTGACTATACCTATCCACTGTCAAGATGTGGTAAGATATTATTAGATTGGTTTCTGGTCATTACATTAAGAGAAAGTGCAGATCTCTACAATACATCACTACTGTATGATAAAAAGTATGTCATTACGCACACTGTAGCTAATTATAAACGTACAGATCTTTTAGCAACCTCTGGTGGTTTTCGTGATTGCTGATCATCACTCCCTTTGTCTTCTGGGTGTCCTTGCGATGATGGTTCTTCTGATGAACGTTTCTATTGATATAAAAGTTTTATTTAAATATTTGTTAACATTATGCAAATTTTTGAGGACTTCTAATAGAACACACATAAATTTTGGGCAGGTAATAAATTTAATATACTCCGCCTACTCCATGCCTTCAGGCATATTATAGCATATGCTCTAAATATATCTATAGGTTTATCCGATGAGTACGCATTCCTACTGCAATATGCAGTGATGTAATGGGGCACTAATTGTGTCACGTGAGGATGCATGGTTGCCATCATGTTAGTATTATCAGGAAAGATCCAGCCACTTTTACCCAGCCATGGAAGTGGTAACTAATTTGAATGTAATGTAAAATAGAGTCTAAAGCAGTTATACAGGAATAATGTGGAATTTATAAGTACAGGAATAATGTGGAACTTATAAGTACACAGGCCCTTAGTAGTGCCCTCGCTTCGCTCGTGTGCTATAGCCTTCGAGTTAAGCATTTGTACCTCTCACCCAGTATACGCTATCCCTTAAATTAATCATCTCCTTATAAATTAGCACACAGCATGCTAAGCTTTGTTTTCTCGTCTTGAGCAGCAAATTTGTTTTTTATAATTCACCAATCATTTTATAATTCATCAATTACATTGCTAAGGAAGCATACCTCACAAATTATGTATGTTCTCAACTTATCAGCTGTTTTATACATGTAGTTTGTCTATATATCTATTGTTCAAACCAGGGACTTCTACATCGCTGTTCACCTCACTTAATTTCTACTTTATATATACTTTAAAAAAATTCTAGTTCAAATAATAATTATATGGGAACAACAATACATGGAGTATATAGAATTTATATCAACTTGCATTTGGGTCATTCCATGTCAAATCAACAAGGAATTTAGGGTCACCTCTCGGATTTTGACGAAACTTGGTGTGTTTGTAGTACCTGTGGTGCTTATCACTCATGCAAATTTTTAGCTCCATACATTCCATAGCTTCTGATTTATGACCACAAATATTTTGAATATTTCATGAAAATTTGGTCTACAGCTGTATCTCTGGTTACAAAATCAACTGCAACTTTGTACTGTGTAAATATTTTAAACACAGTTTTCACTGATGGAGGACTGTTAATTGACCTTTCCAGTGATCCCTAAATTATGGGATATCTACTTAATTATGGTTCAAAAGTACTTCATTGAAAACTTTAATTCTTTATATTTTGAAAAATGCTGCTTGGAATTTTTCACATTCTTTTGTGAATAATGACTGGGTCATAGTCTATGTTAGATAAAATTTTTGTGGTGGGACCACAATGGGCTCAAGAGATATAATGAATTATGTTGTGGTATGTGGAGGAATTTGCAGGCTATTATTGCTGTATTGGAGTGTACACCTCCAATAACCACTCACAACAAGGCCATGCCAAGTTTGTCTTACAGAGTGAAGGTGTCTAGGTACATTGAAACCTGTATTAAAGACCACCTGTATTGAAAGACCACCTGTATTGAAAGACCACCTGTATTGAAAGACCATCTATAAGCTGCAGCTAATTTATACTTTAATTTGATCTTAATGTATAGCACCAAAGCATCAGTCTTTTCTAGCAAATCCTAAAATGGTCCTTATTAGACAGGTTGACTATAAATGAGATCATCATGCGTCCATAAACACATTAATGTTGTACCATCTCCTCAGTTATACCTTATTTATTAAGTAAAATCTCGCCATAGTGCACTTACATACATATCCCCACTCTACACTATTCAAGTTACATACATGGCTGCATAGGTACAACAGACCTCCTCAAAAAGGATATCTGGGTACCTTGATAGCCTCATGATCTCACTTTATAATTGTACGTACATTTTGGACCCAAGACAAGTCTGTGGTTTCTCAAAAATGAACACTTTATCAATGGTCCAGGGAATAGAATAGTTACACTGTACATAGTAGATGCATTACATGTACCAAGAGTTTTTATATTATTAACACTTATTTGCACCTCAATGCGTGATTTATAGTACTGTAATTACTAAAATTAATGGTTTTTCAAAGTATTTCGTGTTCACGTTACTGAAGATCAGTACAGGTAAATGTTAAATATGTGGTCAACATGTTTACTTCCTACATGAGTATGTGTATGAATTTATGACTTGATCTTCAAAGTGGTCGTGAATGTAAAGTAATGTAGTACTTAATTTCACACATTGAGGTACAATTAATGCATGTACGTATATGGCAAAATCCCTCCATTGTTAGGAACATAATAAAGTGCTCATATTACAGAAGCTACAGAAGTGTCTTGGTCCAAATGTATGTGCACCGCTATAGAGTGGGAATACAGTGTATAAACAGGTGTCCTGGTTATCAAGGTATCCCTTCTGAGGAGTTCTGTTGTATCACTTGTATGTATCTATGCAGCCACATATGCAACTTACATATGGCTAAATCCACTACAGTGGGATTCAACTTAATAAAGAAGATACTTGTAAAGAGATGGTACAACATTTACATGATGTTTAGGGACACGTGGTGGTCAGATCTATAATTTATAGTCAACCTGTCTAATAAGGACCATTTTTGGATTTGCTAGAAAGGGTTGATGCTTTTGTGCTATACATTAAAGAAGTATAATTTAACTGCAGCATATTGGTGGCCTTTCAATACAGGTGGTCACTAATACAGGTTGCAATGTACCTAGACACCTTCACTCTGTAAGACAAACTTGGCATGGCCTTGTTGTGAGTGGTTATTGGAGGTGTACACTCCAATACAGTAATAATAGCCTGCAAATTCCACCGCATACCACATCATAATTCATTATATCTCTTGAGCCCATTGTGGTCCCACCACAAAAATTTTAACAAACATAGACTATGACCCAATCATTATTCACAAAAGAATGTGAAAAATTTCAAGCAGCATTTTTCAAAATATAAAGGATTAAAATTTTCAATAAAGTATTTTTGAACCATAATTAAGTAGATATCCCATAATTTAGGGATCACTGGAAAGGTCAATCAACAGTCTTCCATCAGAGAAAATTGTGTTTAAAAATATTTACACAGAACAAAGTTGCAGTCAATTTTATAACTAGAGATGGACCAAATTTTCATGAAATATTCAAAATATTTGTGGTCATAAATCAGAAACTATGGAATGTATGGAGCTAAAAATTTGTATGAGTGATAAGCACCACAGGTACTACAAACACACCAAGTTTCGTCAAAATCCGAGAGGTGACCCTAAATTCCTTGTTGATTTGACATGGAATGACCCATTTGCTGAACTTTTTGGTGCCACTTTTTATACACTATAAGCTCTTGAACATAATCACTTTAAAACCATAATTTTTAACATATAATATAGGCTTGAAGTTTGAGCATTGCATAATAACTAACAGAGAGATAGTAAGTTAGGCATAAAACTTGAGGTGGTAAAAAAAGAGGGAGTACTAAGTGAGATTATGATTATACCTTGCGGGAGGTGCTGGCATCAAGGTTTTCTATCCCAGAACAGCCATTATTCTAATGGCTTTCACTGTAGCTAGGTCAAGTCACTATTCCAAAGTTGTCTATAATTAAAATGGTGGCATGAAAAGTGTAAAAAAATTGTCACTACTAGATGCCATCACACCTTGGGAAGTCGGTTTAATCCCAATTGCCCCCAACTACACACGGACTTGATTATAGATACAGAGGAGCACCAAATGGACTTGGTTGTAGGCTTTGCTAGTGACTTGGCCTAGCTACCAGCCAGAAGAAAGCTGTTAGGATAAGGGAGGAACTCGCTGCTCATAATCCAGGGATAGAGCTTCTGATGCCAGCACTAGCTATCCATATGGTTTTCCAAGTGGTTTCCTTCAGCCACTCTGGTCCATTAACCAGACACGAATGGGACTGTATTTTTAGCACTGTTTAAATATATTAGCAAAAAAAGTGAAAAGAAATAATGTCCAGATGTAATTCCCTGGCCTCAGATCCCTGAGTTAACAGACCAATTAATGCTCTATTGACAGGTCAATTAGGTCTACACTGTACAATACAGGTTGAGCAGAAATGTTATATTTCTATCACAGAATAGTGCACTGGAATGGTGGCATGGTGGAATGGAAGAGTGCATTGGTATAATCCCACTTAGACTCCCACATTATAAAAGCCATCTTTCTACATGTATGAATAAAGACTACATCAAGATTTATACAGTACTTACACCACTATCTCACTGTCTACAGTAGGTGTCAATATCGACTCTCAGCTGACTTGGAATGACCATAAAAATACAATTACAAAGAAGGCTAAAACTGTTAAGGGCTATTTGCATCGAAACCTGTTCTCTTATCCGACTGAGGTCAAATTCAAACTGTTATAAGAGCCTAGTAAAACCAATATTAGAATATACATCGGTAGTCTGGGAACCACATACTGTAAGTTGTATAACATCTGTTTAAAAAAAACACAAAGGTATGTGGCATGATTTATTTGTGGTGACTATTCTAGGTATTCCAGCATATCTGACATGTTAGAATCCTTGCTGTTACCCACACTGTACCAACATAGAGATACAGTACACAATACTATTGTACACCAGCTTGTTGATGAATCAGTACCAGAATTAGGCTTGTGGGAATTATGCTCAAAATTTTCATCAGTATTCTATTCCGAATTTCTTCAAGAAAGTTAACATTATGCTTTTATTATTCCCAAAATGCACTCGTCATTCTCAAAATTATTCACTTTACTTTTGTAATTAAATTGTACAGCAAGACTTTGAAACAGTGAAAACTGCTAAATCTAACTGCATCAATTTGTCAGAAAATCTCTCTTTGCTAGCAAGATGTTTAGTGACTAGTATGAGGAGTAATGAACTGTTCTGTGCTGATTGCTCTATTAGAGTAAGTGACTGCTCTATTAGAGTATCTCGATCTTGATATATTTCTATGCCAATTATACTCTAAAACCACATCAAAATGCTGGAATAATGCTCAATTTTTATCCATCATTATTCCCAACTTATTATTCAGGCATAATTCCCGCATCCCAAACCAGAATGCTATTTAACCTCAATTTTGTGGAATACCCATGGTGAGTTATTCAGTGACAGAATATTGACGTTTATAAATAATTCCTTCTTTCCGTCATCAACAATACTCTGGAATGCCCTCCCAACACATGTCACTGAAGCTAAATGTATAAATGTATAGCAAAGTTAAACTAAATTGTTTCAATTTAAAATCTGTTGAGCACTTACACTCTGTACAGAGGTATGCACAATAATAAAATATTTGAAAAATGTCGCTGTACACAAAGAGAAAGGACAGGACGGTGGATAGTGGAACTACATACACTGTACAAGGTGCTAAAAGTAAGAAATAAGATGACCAGTTTGTATGATATATTGCACATTCACAAGGGCATCACAAAATTCACAAATGCTCTCGTCAACGAATGCTAACAACATGATCTTACGAACACTGTCAAAACACAATATGTACTGTACATACCAATTTAGAAGGATCAACTGAGTAAGCTGGCCGCAGTGGAGGCTTTTTCTTGTCTTGTGGCAGTGCAGGTTTTGCAGGAGCCAATTTTGCATTTGATTTCTATATAAAGTTGCAACAGGCTGTATAACCATATGTCACTACAACACTAATATTAACTATACTGGAGAAATTCATTACGAATTTCAATTCAGCAGATTTGTATGCAACTCTTGTATCAAACAGTACTGTTTAGTAAATACAATAGTGCTGTTTAGTAGGGTTCCCCCTAAAGTGATATACACCACTAAAAATGCTGTGTATAAAAACCATCATAAATATATATATGGGACAAAAATCACCTTTACAGAATAGCCTTACTATGTTTAACATCAAATATAGCAGAAAACACTTACACTTGCATGCAGCCAGATATAGAATTGTCAAAACCTGTATTTTTGTCTGCTACTGTACCTGTCTGCCTCCACAGTCGCAAGGCTAGAGGCCAAATGAAGCAGTGTATTGCTACCATTTTACGCCACAACAGACTCACTGGTGGGACAATGTGCCTTTTGTGGTTCCCGAATATCTGCCTTCTGCACTTTGCCATTCCTTTTATCTTCAATTAAATGGTCGTCTTCTAGATCTTCTTCATGCCAGGAAACCATACCAAGGTTTAATTTTTTGTATCAACATAAAGGAGTGTATTCAGATGCTACATAACTAAATGAGGTGACTATAGTATTCTTGGTAGTATCGAGTAGCAGCTACAGTGTAGGCTGGGCTTATAAATGATCGCACTGGGCCACCCCCCTCCCACAAAATAATCAAAACACGCTACCTAACCTCCAATGATCATTGCTGAGGCCACACCCTGCTCCATAGAAGATAAGGTATTGTACCACGTCCCCTAGCTTTATCTACTACGTAGTACTGTAGCAAGATCGAGATACTTTAACACAGCAGTCAAAAAGTAGGGTTCCAGCAATAAAAAGTAGGCTATGAGGTGGAAAATCCCTGCTTGGCATTGTAGCAATGTGGGAACCTACTTAATAGATGGTGAAAACATGCCAATTCAGGGATTTTCCTACTTTGCTACAATGCCAAGTAGGGGTTTCCCTCATAGCTACCATCATATCTTGTTTCATTACTTTTCATTGCTGGAACCCTACTTCATTTTTACATTAATAACTTCTTATTACACTTATTACACTATGTACACTGTATATGAATTGTGTGTGCAACAAGTACAATATGCATACCGTTCTCTTCCTGGGAACAGGTTCAGAATCCTGCTCCTCGTGTGAATGTTGTAAATCATCCTACATATACAAACACAGATAAAATGGTTATTAAACATTTGTATTTAACGTCCTATAAGTTCCTGGTAGATATACGTTAGGGTTCTATCTATTCTTGATACAGTACATACAATAGTATCGGTAACTAGTTTAATTTTTCTTTGATACATGACAACCCTATGTGCACAACAAATGGTAGCCATTTACCAGATTAACCAAAAAACCAAAGGGTATATTTTTCTAGGTACAGTATAGGTGCAATGGGGAATTGCTCCATCTAAAATGCCTTTGCTCCCTATAAGTCTCAGTTAAGAAGCACTAGCCTTTAGTAGTGTTAAAATTGGTAGTTAAAAGTCACTGGATTCAATTTCATGAAGGCCATGTTGCTGGAAAGGGGCATTGCCTAGGCTCCACAGTCTACCATAAAAGTCAATAGTATATTTTCCAAGCAAACATCCCCTCTTGACAACCTTATTTTGCCCGCACTGAATTAACATTCTAGAAAAACAGTTCAGTCGATTACATTCAATGCACTTAACAATATTTCTCAGAAAATCAGTTTTCCCATATCTATATAGCTAGTACCACAAACAAGGAAAATTTTGCTGGGTGAAAGTTTTGTGGTTAAAGCTTACTGAGACTATTTGCGGTGAAAGTTTCGCAGCAATCATAGCATGTAGTACACATAAAACTAATAATTTAGCAGGGAATGTGGTTTGCTTCGAAACCACGAAATTTCACCAAGCGAAAGATTCCCCGTTTACGGTAAATAGTATAATGTGATAACCCTTTCTGCTAGTCCAATTTTAAAATCTACCTGTAGGGCTTTGCTGCAGACTTTAATTTTCTCCTGTAATGGTATGACAGTAATGCAAAAAGTTGCTAATACAAAATTAAACCGACAATTGACTCATCAACCTAGTGGAAATATGTTCTACTGACCTAAATCTTTCATTGAGGTCATGAATGTAATGCAACTGCTAGCCTACACATGTACTGTACATACCTCTTCATGTTGTTCACTCTTAGACCTAGATTTTATTGCAGGACGACCCTTAATAGATGGCGGTCTAACAGGCTTGTCACTAGGTCCAGTTTGATCCTGCACAACAATACACACTGATATGAACTTGTCTACTTTTAATATGTGACAAGTAATACTGTAGGGATTTTAAGTTCGATTATAGAAAAGAAAGTAGGAAAACGAGGGAGGTCGTGCAGATATACTAGACCTTCCTTGTTTCCCTACTTTTTTCTATGATCCCTAATCAAACTTAAAATTCCTACTACTTGTTTGTTACTTTTTTTTGTAACACTATAATGACTTGTACATGCACCCATGCATACCGCATCAAAAGAAAGGATGGCATCATAGTTAATGCTTCATCTGCATGTGTGCCCTAGCTATCAATTACTGACTCGAAGGTGAAGTAGCCATTGCATTTCGCTTTCAGCCCGTTAGTCATCACAAAATACGGATGATTCACGTGCCCCAATTATCAATTACTGACTCTAAAGTAAAGTGACCATTATATATATATATATATGCTTCACTTTCACCTATTTTCAGCCTGTTACACAGTGATACAAAAGAGGAACAGTATTAGAAGTACCTATACAATCACCATAGAAAATACGAATGATTCCCAACTACGAATGTAGGGAAGCTATGCACCGCACTACTGAAAATCAACACCTTGGGCTGTCAGCGAAAAGATTGAAATGGGACACAAAGCAGTTAAGTCCATAATGCGTGCATTGTACGTACTGTGGTATGCCAAAAGACATGTCTCAGGACAAAGCGAAGTTGAACAGTGAAAAAAAAATCAAGCCTGTAGCCTTAGCCATTATCAAGTTACACTCGCCTGAAGGTGATCATCAGGCAGGTAGGCAGGTGGGCAGGCAGGCAGGTAGGCAGTTAGTAGAAGATTCCATTGAATAATTTTGTAACAATCTATTGGAAGCACTTTTGGGCTAACCAATACTGTCAAGGTGCCAGGATGGCATTGTGAAGCTGGTTTGGGGTGATATTTTTGGCCAGAAAACCGAACTTTCATAATCCCTAATACACAGTACCGTACTGTATGATTTAATCACAGACATACTTGTACAGTTGAACGGATACAAATAAATATTTACTTACAGGAATTGCATCGTGACTAGTTCTCTTCTTTGCCACAGGTCTTTCCAATGAAGAGGATTTTGTCAATTCAGCATCTAATACACAGTGTAAAGGTATTATAAATATTAACACAAAATAATGTGAATCAATAACAGTTGAATGGGGTTGAAAATATCATGGTATGATATATCTAATCAAAAACAGCCAAGTTGTAAAAAAAGGTGCGGCCCCCAAAAAGGCCATGGTGAAAAAAGATGTGAAATCCAAGGTGGCAGCCAAGAAATGGCTGTGATGGTAGGTTAATGGTAAAAATTTTAATAACGACAATTCAGGTGAATTTGGTGCCAAGACCAAGCGGCACCAAATTCACCTGAATTGTCGTTATTAAAATTTTTACCATTAACCTACCATCACTGCCATTTCTTGGCTGCCACCTTGGATTTCACATCTTTTTTCACCATGGCCTTTTTGGGGGCCGCACCTTTTTTTACAGCTTGGCTGTTCTTGATTAGATATCACTTCTTTTTGTATTTGTATACTGCAAAGCCGGCCTATGGCTGGCTTTGGGGCTTTTTTAACCCATGTGTTTTTTTATTTACCACATGAAGAAGAAAAAACTTACAGAAGATTTTTAATACTTCAATTATTTTTGATTTTATTAGTAATTATACAAATTATATACATATATTTATTACATGCCCATTATTCCCCACAGGATATTTTTTAGCAGCTAATCTCTCTACTGGGTGACTTAAAATATAGCTGAACTATATACAGGATGGTTTTTTTGTAGCTGAACTCTCTACAAGGTGACCTCTTCTAGCTGATTTTTCTACAGGGTGATTTGTTTCTAGCTGAAATCTCTACAGGTTATTTGTTTGCAGCTAAACTCTCTACATCCATGGTGGTTTCTTTGTAGCTGAACTCTCTACAAGGTGATTTCTTCTAGCTGAACTCTCTACAGGGTGATTTCTTTGTAGCTGAACTCTCTACATGATGGTTTCTTTGTAGCTGAACTCTATACAAAGTGACTTCTTTTAGCTGATCCCTCTACAGGGTGATTTGTTTGCAGCTGAACTCTTTAGGTGGTGATTTCTTTGTAGCTGAACTCTCTCCAAGGTGACCTCTTCTAGCTGATCTCTCTACAGGGTGATTTGTTTCTAGCTGAACTCTCTACAGGTGATTTGTTTGCAGCTAAACTCTATCTAATCCAAAACAGCCAAGCTGTAAAAAAAGTGTGTGGCCCTCAAAAAGGCTATGGTGAAAAAAGATGTGAAATCCAAGGTGGCGGCCAAGAAATGGCTGTGATGGTAGGCTAATGGTAAAAATTTTAATAACGACAATTCAGGTGAATTTTTGTGCCGCTTGGTCTTGGCAAAAAATTCACCTAAATTGCCGTTATTAAAATTTTTTACCATTAACCTACCATCACAGCCATTTCTTGGCTGCCACCTTGGATTTCACATCTTTTTTCACCATAGCCTTTTTGAGGGGCGCACACTTTTTTTACAGCTTGGCTGTTTTGGATTAGATTTCACTTCTTTTTGTATTTGTATACCCCAAAGCAGATGTACTTTAAATATTTCTGATTTTATCAGTAAATGTACAAATTATATATATAATACATATATTTATTACAGAACTCTCCATGGTGGTTTCTTTGTAACTGAACACTCTACAAAGTGACTTCTTCTTGCTGATCTCTCTACAGGGTGAATTGTTTGTAGCTGAACAATCTACAAGGTAACTTCTTCTAGCTGATCTCTCTACAGGGTGGTTTGTTTGTAGCTGAATCCTGTGCAGGTGATTTGTTTGCAGCTGAACTCTTTACACAATGGTTTCTTTGTAGCTGAACTCTCTACAAGGTAACTTCTTCTAACTGATCTTTCTACAGGGCAATTTGTTTGTGGCTGAATTTTCTACAGGGTGATTTCTTTGCAGCTGAACTCTCTACATGGTGGTTTCTTTGTAACTGAACTCTCTACAAGGTAATTTCTTCTAGCTGATCTCTCTACAGGGAGATTTGCTTGTAGCTGAACTCTCTACAGGTGATTTGTTTGCAGCTGAACTCTCTACATGATGGTTTCTTTGTAGCTGAACTCTCCACTAGGTAACTTCTTCTAGCTGATCTTTCTACAGGGTGATTTGTTTGTAGCTGAACTCTCTACAAGGTAACTTCTTCTAGCTGATCTCTCTACAGAGAGATTTGTTTGTAGCTGAACGCTCTACAGCTGATTTGTTTGCAGCTGAACTCTCTACATGATGGTTTCTTTGTAGCTGAACTCTCCACAAGGCAACTTCTTCTAGCTGATCTCTCTACAGAGAGATTTGTTTGTAGCTGAACTCTCTACAGGTGATTTGTTTGCAGCTGAACTCTCTACATGATGGTTTCTTTGTAGCTGAACTCTCTACAAGGTAACTTCTTCTAGCTGACCTTTCTACAGAGAGATTTGTTTGTAGCTGAACTCTCTACAGGTGATTTGTTTGCAGCTGAACTCTCTACAGGTGATTTGTTTGCAGCTGAACTCTCTACATGATGGTTTGTTTGCAGCTGAACTCTCTACATGATGGTTTCTTTGTAGCTGAACTCTCCTCAAGGTAACTTCTTCTAGCTGATCTCTCTACAGGGAGATTTGTTTGTAGCTGAACTCTCTACAGGTGATTTGTTTGCAGCTGAACTCTCTACATGATGGTTCTTTGAAGCTGAACTCTCTACAAGGTGACTTCTTCTAGGTAACCTTTCTACAGGGAGATTTGTTTGTAGCTGAACTCTCCACAGGTGATTTGTTTGCAGCTGAACTCTCTACATGATGGTTTCTTTGTAGCTGAACTCTCTACAAGGTAATTTCTTCTAGCTGATCTCTCTACAGAGAGATTTGTTTGTAGCTGAACTCTCTACAGGTGATTTGTTTGCAGCTGAACTCTCTACATGATGGTTTCTTTGTAGCTGAACTCTCTACAAGGTAACTTCTTCTAGTTGATCTCTCTACAGGATGACTTGTTTCTAGCTGAACTCTCGACAGGATGATCAGTTCATAGCTGAATTCTCTACATGGTAGTTTCTTTGTAGCTAAACTCTTTACAAGGTGACTTCTTCTAGCTGATCTCTCTATAGGGTGATTTGTTTGTAGCTAAACTATCTGCAGGGTGATTTGAACTCTCTACAAGGTGATGTTTTCTAGTTGATCTCTCTACTCAGTCTGGATGGCTTGTTTCTAGCTGAACTCTCTACAGTGTGATCTGTTAAGTTTCTACCTAATCTCTCTATAGAGTTACATCTTGTTTGTATAGCTGAACTCTTTTACATGGTGGTTTTTTGATTGGTTGCTGAACTCTCTCTCTACGGTGACTTGTTTGTACTACAGAGTGACTTGTTTGTAGCTGAACTCTCTACAGAGTGACTTACTTGTAGCTGAACATTGCATAAAGTAACTTGTTTGTAGCTGATCTAGATGAACTCTCTACTAGGTAGCTTTTTTGTAGCTGAACCCTTTACACAGTGACTTGTTTGTAGCTGAATTCTCTACAGAGTGACTTGTTTGTAGCTGAACTCTCTACAGAGTGACTTACTTGTAGCTGAACATTGCATAAAGTAACTTGTTTGTAGCTGATCTAGATGAACTCTCTACTAGGTAGCTTTTTTGTAGCTGAACCCTTTACGCAGTGACTTGTTTGTAGCTGAATTCTCTACAGAGTGACTTGTTGTAGCTGAACTCTCTACAAGGTGACTTGTTTATAGTTGAATTCTCTTCAGTGTGACTTATAATGTTCTGAATCTCTACAGCAACATATTTGTAGCTGAACTCTCTACAGGATGACTTGCTTGTAGCTGAATTGTCTATAAGATTAACTGTTTGTAGCTGAACTCCTACAGAATAACTTGCAATGCCATATAATTCTATAATGGAGTAAGTTATAAACGTAGCTGAATACTTTATTAAGGTGACTGTTCTATTAGAGTATCTCAATCTCGCATATGCTACACGTAGTTGGCTTTGGAATCATAACTCAGTGGTTTGTAATCCGATTATTCTGTACTACTGCAAGGACTTTCTATGATAATTATTCCAGCTACACACCAATTTTCAGCTCACTGTTCTAAGTGGTTTGCCTGGTAGGCGTGAAAACTAATAGTTTTTTATTCATAAAAGTCGATCGCGTAATTGTGACATAGGTTGAGTTTTGTGTCATATCTCGATGGCCTTTAACTGGATTCCTTTCAAACCACAAAAAGGCACTCCTACGATAGTTATTACTCCATCTACATAGCAATTTTCAGCTCATTCCTTCAAGCGGTTTACCCTGTGGGCGTGACAGACCTTCGACCTTATTTTACGCAAATAATCGGTCATAACTCCGTGAATGTTCATCGGATTCCTACCAAACTTGGTACTGAGATTCGCCTTAATGAGTCCTTTAAGTGTGCCAAATTTCAAGCATGCATTCGTGTTTTATTGCGGATTTTGCAAAGTGTGCGAAAAGAAGTAGAAGAAAAAAACGAAGAAAAAAAACCCAAACTTTGGCAGCTCGTATCTCGGAAATGGCTGGAGCGATTTTCTTCAAATTTGGTATGTGGACTCCCCTACCTAGCCGGCATTTCTGTAGTAACTTTGGTTTCAATAGGATAAGGAATCACGGAGCTACAAAGGTGTGAAAATCGCGATTACTTTCTTCCTGTAAATATACTCACGGTGTGGCGCGCCGGCTTCTTGGGCCGCATGACACACTACCGTGTGTCTTGATACATGGTGCTTTCTTTGTAGCTGAACTCTCTACATGATGGTTTCTTTGTAGCTGAACTCTCTACAAGGTAACTTCTTCTAGCTGATCCCTCTACAGGACGATTTATTTGTTGTTGAATTCTCTACACGGTAATTTGTTTGAGGCTGAACTCTCTACATGGCGGTTTCTTTGTAGCTGAACTCTCTACAAGAAGACTTTTTCTAGCTGAACTATATACAGAGTGATTTGTTTGCAGCTGAACTCTCTACATGATGGTTTCTTTGTAGTTGAACTCTCTATAAGGTGATCTATTCTAGCTGAACACTTTACATTGTGACTAGTTTCTAGCTGATCTCTCTACAGGGTGATTTGTTTGCAGCTGAAATCTCTACATGGTGATTTGCTTGTAGCTGAACTGCTTACATTGTGTCTAGTTTCTAGCTGATCTCCACAGGGTGATTTGTTTGTAGCTGATCTCTCTACAAGTTGATTTGTGTGAAGCTGATCTCTCTGCAGGTTGATTTGTTTGTAACTGATCTCTCTACAGGGCAATTTGTTTGTAGCTGAACTCTCTATAAGGTGATTTGATCTCTCTGCAGGTTGATTTGTTTGTAGCCGAACTCTCTAAAGGGTGATTTGCTTGTAGCTGATCTCCTTACATTGTGTCTAGTTTCTAGCTGATCTCCCTACAGGGTAATTTGTTTGTAGCTGATCTCTCTGCAGGTTGATTTGTTTGTAGCTGAAGTCTCTACAGGGTAATTTGTTTCTAGCTGATCTCTCTACAGGGTGATTTTTTGTAGCTGATCTCTCTGCAAGTTGATTTGTTTGTAGTCGATCTCTCTACAGGGTAATCTGTTTGTAGCTGAACTGTCTATAAGGTGATTTGTTTGTAGCTGATCTCTCTGCAGGTTGATTTGTTTTAGCTGAACTCTCTACAGGGTGATTTGTTTGTAGCTGATCTCTCTGCAGGTTGATTTGTTTGTAGCTGAAGTCTCTACAGGGTGATTTATTGTAGCTGACCTCTCTTCAGGGTGATTTTTTTCTAGCTGATCGCTCTACAGGTTGATTTGTTTGTAGCTGAAATCTCAACAGGGTGTATTGCTTGTAGCTGAACTCCTTACATTGTTTCTAGTTTCTAGATGATCTCTCTACAAGGTGATTTGTTTGTAATTGATCTCTCTGCATGTTGATTTGTTGTAGCTGAACTCTCTACAGGGTGATTTGTTTCTAGCTGATCTCTCTACAAGTTGATTTGTGTGTAGCTGATCTCTCTGCAAGTTGATTTGTTTGTAGTCGATCTCTCTACAGGGTAATTTGTTTGTAGCTGAACTGTCTATAAGGTGATTTGTTTGTAGCTGATCTCTCTGCAGGTTGATTTGTTTTAGCTGAACTCTCTACAAGTTGATTTGTGTGTAGCTGATCTCTCTGCAAGTTGATTTGTTTCTAGTCGATCTCTCTACAGGGTAATTTGTTTGTAGCTGAACTGTCTATAAGGTGATTTGTTTGTAGCTGATCTCTCTGCAGGTTGATTTGTTTTAGCTGAACTCTCTACAAGTTGATTTGTGTGTAGCTGATCTCTCTGCAAGTTGATTTGTTTGTAGTCGATCTCTCTACAGGGTAATTTGTTTGTAGCTGAACTGTCTATAAGGTGATATGTTTGTAGCTGATCTCTCTGCAGGTTGATTTGTTTTAGCTGAACTCTCTACAGGGTGATTTGTTTCGAGCTTATCTCTCTACAGGTTGATTTGTGTGTAACTGATCTCTCTACAAGCTGATTTGTTTGTAACTGATCTCTCTGCAGGTTGATTTGTTTCTAGCTGATCTCTGTACAAGTTGATTTGTTTGTTTCTGATCACTCTAAAGGTTGATTTGTTTGTAGCTGAACTCTCTGCAAAGTGTTTTGTTTGTAGCTGATCTCTCTACAGGGTAATTTGTTTGTAGCTGAACTCTCTGCACATTGACTTGTGTGTAGCTGAATCCTCTAGAGAGTGATTTAATTGTAGGTGAACTCTCTACAGGGTGCATGACTTGTTTATAACTGAACTCTCTTCAGTGTGACTTTTAATGTTCTGAATCTCTACAGTGATATAATTGTAGCTTAACTCTCCACAGGGTGACTTGCTTCTTGCTGAACTGTCTATAAGATTAACTGTTTGCAGCTGAAGTCCCTACAGAATAACTTGTAATGTAATAGAATTCTATAATGGAGTAAATAAATTAGCTGAATGCTCTATTAGGGTGACTGTTCTATTAGAGTATCTCGATCTTGCATTTGCTACACCGAGTTGGCTTTCGAATCATAACTCAGTGGTTTGTAATCCAATTCTTCTATACTACTGCAAGGACTTTCTATGAAGATTATTCCAGCTATACACCGATTTTCAGCTCATTGCTCTTAGCGGTTTGCCTAGTATGCGTAAAAACTAATACTTTTTTATTACTAAAAATCGATCGCGTAATTGTGACACAGGTTGGGTTTTGTGTCATATCTCCGTGGTCTTAATCTCGATTCCTTTCAAACCACCAAAAGGCACTCCTACGATGGTTACACCATCTACATAGCAATTTTCAATTCATTCCATGAAGCGGTGTACCCTGTAGGTGTGACATCAAATCGATCTTGTTTTACGCGAATAATCGGTCATAACTCCTGAACCATTCATCGGATTTGCACCAAATTTGATGCTAGGATTTTCCTTTGGACTCTCTTTCTGTGTGCC
Organism: Dysidea avara; assembly: GCF_963678975.1. Taxonomy (NCBI): domain Eukaryota; kingdom Metazoa; phylum Porifera; class Demospongiae; order Dictyoceratida; family Dysideidae; genus Dysidea; species Dysidea avara. The sequence goes on along the minus strand of NC_089282.1, from coordinate 9,800,174 downwards.
AAATTTCAAGGCGATCGGAGCACGCGTTTGCGTTTTATAGCAATTTTTGCAAGTGTGCAAAAAGACGAAGAAGAAAAAAAAACGAAGAAAAAAAAACGAAACTTTGGCCGCTCATATCTCGGAAATGGCTTGAGTAATTTCCTTCAAATTTGGAATGTAGACTCCCCTAGCTGGCGGGCAACTCTGCAACAAATTTGGTTTCAATTGGATAAGGTATCACCAAGATACAAAAGTGTGAAAATGACGTTTTCTTTCTTCTTGTCAATATACTCACGGTGTGGCGCGCCGGCTTCTTAGGCCGCACGACACACTATCGTGTGTCTTGATCTAATCCAAAACAGCCAAGCTGTAAAAAAAGAGTGCGGCCCTCAAAAAGGCTATGGTGAAAAAAGATGTGAAATCCAAGGTTGCGGCCAAGAAAAGGCTATGATGGTAGGTTAATGGTAAAAATTTTAATAACGACAATTCAGATGAAATTGGTGCCACTTGGTCTTGGCACAAAATTCACCTGAATTGTCGTTATTAAAATTTTTACCATTAACCTACCATCACAGCCATTTCTTGGCCGCCACCTTGGATTTCACATCTTTTTTCACCATAGCCTTTTTGAGGGCCGTACACTTTTTTTACAGCTTGGCTATTTTGGATTAGATTTCACTTCTTTTTATATTTGTATATCCCAAAGCTGTCCTATGGCCAGCTTTGGGACTTTTTAAACATATCTTTTTTTCTTTACCACAGGAAGAAGAAAAGATGAAGCAGAAAAGATGAAGCAGATTTTGAATAGTTTAAATATTTCTGATTTTATCAGTAAATGTACAAATTATAATATAATACATTTATTTATTACAGAACTATCCATGGTGGTTTCTTTGTAACTGAACACTCTACAAGGTGACTTCTTCTAACTGCTCTTTCTACAGGGTGAATTGTTTGTAGCTGAACGATCTACAAGGTAATTTCTTCTAGCTGATCTCTCTACATAGCTGAATTCTGTACAGGTGATTTGTTTGCAGCTGAACTCTCTACATGGTGGCTTCTTTGTAGCTGAACTCTCTACAAGGTGACTTCTTCTAGCTGATCTTTCTACAGAGTGATTTGCTTGTAGCTGAACCCTCTACAAGGAAACTTCTTCTAACTGAGCTCTGTACAGGGTGAATTGTTTGTAGCTGAACTATCTACAAGGTAATTTCTTCTAGCTGATCTCTCTACAGGGTGATTTGTTTGTAGCTGAATTCTGTACAGGTGATTTGTTTGCAGCTGAGCTCTTTACAGAATGGTTTCTTTGTAGCTGAACTCTCTACAAGGTGACTTCTTCCACCTGATCTTTCTACAGGGTGATTAGTTTGTAGCTGAATTCTGTATAGGTGATTTGCTTGCAGCTGAGCTCTTTACAGAATGGTTTCTTTGTAGCTGAATTTTCTGCAAGGTAACTTCTTCTAGCTGATGTCTCTACAGGGTCATTAGTTTGGAGCTGAATTCTCTACATGGTGGTTTCTTTGTAACTGAACACTCTACAAGGTGACTTCTTCTAACTGCTCTTTCTACAGGGTGAATTGTTTGTAGCTGAACGATCTACAAGGTAATTTCTTCTAGCTGATCTCTCTACATAGCTGAATTCTGTACAGGTGATTTGTTTGCAGCTGAACTCTCTACATGGTGGCTTCTTTGTAGCTGAACTCTCTACAAGGTAACTTCTTCTAGCTGATCTTTCTACAGGGTGATTTGTTTGTAGCTGAACTCTCTACAAGAAAACTTCTTCTAACTGATCTCTGAACAGGGTGAATTGTTTGTAGCCGAACTCTCTATAACATAACTTCTACTAGCTGATGTCTCTACAAGGTCACTAGTTTGTAGCTGAACTCTCTACATGGTGGTTTCTTTGTAGCTGAACTCTCTACAAAGTGACTTCTTCTAGCTGATCTTTCTACAGGGTGATTAGTTTGTAGCTGAATTTTTTACAGGGTGATTTGTTTGCAGCTGAACTCTCTACATGGTGGTTTCTTTGTAGCTGAACTCTCTACAAGGTGACTTCTTCTAGCTGATCTTTCTACAGGGTGATTTGTTTGTAGCTGAACTCTCTACAAGGTGACTTCTTCTAGCTGATCTCTCTAGAGGGTGATTTGTTTGTAGCTGAATTCTGTATAGGTGATTTGTTTGCAGCTGAGCTCTTTACAGAATGGTTTCTTTGTAGCTGAATTTCCTACAAGGTAACTTCTTCTAGCTGATCTTTCTACAGGGTGGATTGTTTGTAGCTGATCTCTCTACAGGGTGACTTGTTTGTAGCTGATCTCTATACAGGTTTCTTGTTTCTAGCTGATCTCTTGAATTCTCTTCAGGGTGACTGCTCTATTAGGGTGAATGCTCTATTAGAGTATCTCGATCTTGCACTTACTACACTAAATTGGATTTCGTGTTATAATTCCGTGGCTTTAAGTCTGATTCTTCTACACCATTGAAGAGCCTTTCTAAGATGATTACTCCATCTGTACAGTGATTTTCAAAGCATTACCCCAAGCGGTTTTTCTGGTAGGCATGGCAAGTAGTCGTTTTTTTTTATTAGCTAATCTCGATTGCATTATTGTTACACACTGTTGGTTTTTTCGTTGTATCTTCCTGGTTTTTAGCTAGATTTCTTTCAAACCACAAAACGTTTGAGGTTCAATAGTTAACCTATTCACCCACCGATTTTCACCCATACGTGGTTCACCCTGTAGGCGTGACAACATATTGATGTTATTTTTCGTGAATAATTGCTCATAACTCTTTGCCTGTTTATCGTATTCCAGCCAAAGTTGGTACCGAGATGCGCCTTTATACACCCCTTCTGTGTGCCAAATTTCAAGGAAATCGGATATGGCGTTCGCGTTTTATAGCAGTTTTTGTAAGTGTGCGACAAGAGGAAGAAAAATAAGAAGAAAAAAAAACTAAGAAGCTAAGCCAATTTTTGAAGTCGCATATCTCGGGAACACTTGAAGCGATTTTGCTCAAATTTGGAATGTGGAGTGCTGAAGTTGGAGGGCATGCCCACAGAAAAAATCATCTTGTTTCATCAAGGCAGCACAGAGCTACGGAGGTGCAAAAATTGCATTTTCTTTCTTCCTGTCAATATACTTACGGGTGTTGCGCGCCGGCTTCTTGGGCCGCACGACACACTACCGTGTGTCTTGATTGTGGAAAAAAATATCATGATATTGCTAAACATCACAGTATTTTCATATAGTTGATAATTCAACTTCAGTGAGAATGTTAAAGAAAGGGCTGTTAAGAGTGTTTGACTGTTCTTTTAGAGTCACAATTTCGACAACCTGATCTGCAACCCACTGATCAATGGCATCACATGATGTAATCCATCTAGCCTAGAATAATACACAGGAATTGAGCGCAAAGCTATCAAAATCTGTTATAACAAAATTTTTGTTCAAAACAAACTCCATGGCCAAATTATCAATTCATCCTTTGTACCTGTTCAACTCAGGTCCACTGATACAGCGGCGGATTCCTCTAATAACATTGATAAGAAATCATTATTGCTCTCTCCAATTCGGATCCAGGCTGCTTGCACCAATCGATTCTAGCAAATAACACTGTTGACATTAGGGCTGGGACAAAGCTTCGAATGCTTCATGAGTTCGAAGGTTAAGTAAACTTCAAATTATAAAAGTATCCTTCGAAGCTTTGTAATACACTCATACTCTACTAAAGAATTACAAATAAACATCATAATTTTTATTGCAGGTGCTTATTCCTCTTGCGTGATCAATGTTTGTCTCTTCGCGATCGATTTTCGTGTGCCACACGCACTTTTAAACCATCGAAGTTCAGCTTACTACCATAGTTGCAACCTTAAAACACCTTATAAAATGATAGATGATGCATGGAAAGCGTACTTTTAGCGATTACTTGGTGTTTACCTGCGCATGATTGCAGTATAGCGGACATACCCATTTGCAATCGATTGATCGCATCATTCAGTACTGCTGCTATGCACTTTCCAAATTCTTACAAACTTATTAAAAAGATAAAACATAAGAAGGATGTGCATAAATACAAGATAACCTGTAACTTGAAAGATAAATCAGCTTTGCTGTCTGCCCTTTTCCCCCCAAAATAATAATAATAACACCGAATCTTCGAATGTTCGAACATTTTATTAGCGAATATTCGAAGGTAAATTTCAATATTCGTCCCAGCCCTAGTTGACATCCTACTGTATGTATTATGATTGTATTGTTTTGGGATAGTCCCCTAGACATATCAGACCCTGTCTGTCTGGCAGTTAAAATAAATAAGATAAAATACCACTAATACTCAATAGCAACTAGTGCTAAGTACAGCAAATACTGTTGTCATATCAAAATCATGATAATACTATTCCACCAAAATTTAGATGATAAATTTATCGCTTCATTACTACTATACACACCATACCATGGTTGCATGATAATACCAAATGGACGTCAAAAAGAAACATAATATCAACAGATCAATTTACATATAGACTCAAACAAACTTTTAAGCCATCATATCACCTTAGATAAACAGTGGCATATACAGCAACTGTTTAAATGCTTCATCTGACCTTAATCTTAATACTGTTAGTTGTTCTTGTCACAGATGTCAGGGATTGCAGTTCTAAGAGTAATAGCTAAGTGGCACTGAGAGAAGATGCCACTGAGTAACCTGTCAGAGCACGTTGCTTCAAACAGGCTGTTGTAATTTTAATGTGTAAAATACAGCAACACTATACACAAAAACATTGTTACTGCATATATGCAGTCACATGTTCACGATATCTGTATAAGGAGCGAGTGTCTATATATAGCTGATCATACAGATTGTTCCACAGTTTACAGTCTACTTAATTTTATATCTCTACAAGTACAGCACTATCTAATACATAATTCTACACTAACCTTTTTCTGTATGTACTTTATCATTATCATGCTTAATTAGTGGTGGCCTAGATGGCTTCGTAGGCTAGTAATGAACACGGGTACAGAAAGTAAACAATGTTATTAGCGTATATGCATACACAGTATAGTGACCTACAAATAACTACTACGGCTGGCTGAATATGTATGTATATGCCACAATTGAGCAACTATGTACTTAAATACAAAAATTGTACTGCTACAGGCCTTAAATTTGTGTGTACACTTTACAGGCCTGTGAATGTGTGTGTATACACTACATGTCTGAAATAGTAGCAAAAAAACAGTCCACAAGTTTGTACAGTCACAGGCCTGTAACATATGCATTACCATGCACACTGTACATAGTGTGTGCATGCTTTTAGGTTTCTATCAGTATGCAACACTGCTTTGCAGAGTCACCTGCTATACAGTATGTATTGTAGGCAGATCAGTAATGACATTGTACTGTGCGGTATAAAGTGTACGCCTACCATAGCAATAATCGCCACATACATATATGTACTCCCCAAATATATTATACTACCAATATTTAACCTTGGGTTTCTCATCAGCCTTCATATCACTGATATCTGGTAAAGGTATAGAGCCTGACGAATCCATTGGCTTAGCAGATATCACTGTAATCACAGGTCTACAGCAATAAACACAATACCTGATATCAATTAATCCATGCATTTAGTTGTCTAACTATATTCAATATATTCCCAGGTGCCTATGTGACCAGCAATGTAGTTTTTCTGCCAGATCACAAAATCCAGAAACTCACTCATCTTCCTTTAAACTGACATAAACCACGATCCATGTCATGTGGAAATACCATTGCACATGCATTTCTCTCACATTAAGATAAAATACTTTGCTGATGCTTTTGCAAACAGATACATAGGTATGGAAGGATGTACAGTATAGACATACAATAAATAGAGTGATGAGTGGTTATGTAGGCATAGAACACACACAAAACTATGGGTGCGGATACTCAGCTGGCTCCAGAATACATGGATATGCAAATTCAATTCAAAACTTTAAATACTGACCTGCTAGGTGTCTGCTCACTAACTGGTGGTTTACTATGTGCTTTAGCCACTGGAGGTTTCATTGTAGCAGGTTTCACTGTAGGTGGTCTTGTTGGACGTGGAGGAGCAGCTACATGTATGATGTACAGTCACATATGTATTTCAAAATTGTACCTAAATATCTACAGACATAATCAAGACACACGATAGTGTGTCGTGCGGCCCAAGAAGCCAATGCGCCACGCCGTGGGTATATTGACAGGAAGAAAGAAAATGTCATTTTCACACCTTTGTATGTCGGTGATGCCTTATCCGATTGGAACCAAATGTGCCGCAGAGTTGCACGCCAGCTAGGGGAGTCCACATTCCAAATTTGAAGGAAATCGCTCAAGCCATTTCCGAGTTACGAGCAGCCAAAGTTTTGGGGGTTTTTTTTCTTCGTTTTTTTCTTATTATTCTTCGTATTTTCGCACACTTGCAAAAATTGCTATAAAATGCAAACTTGTATTCCGATCGCCTTGAAAATTGGCACACAGAAAGGGAGTCCAATGGCAAATCATAGTATCAAATTTGGTGCAAATCCGATGAACAGTTAAGGATTTATGACCAATTATTCGCGTTAAACAAGATTGATTTGTTGTCACGCCTACAGGGTAAACCACTTCATGGAATGACTTGAAAATCATTTTGTGGATAGATCAATCATTGTAGGAGTGCCTTTTGGTGGTTTGAAAGCAATCGAAATAAAGATCATGGAGATATGACACGAAACCGAAGGTGTGTAACAATTGCGCGATCGAGATTCATGAATAAAAATACCAATAATTTTCACACCTACCAGGCAAACCGCTTAGATCAGTGAGCTGAAAATGGGTATGTAGCTGGAATACTCATCGTAGAAAGTCCTTGTAGTAGTACAGAAGAATCAGATTACAAACCATTGAGTTATGATTCCAAAGCCAACTCAGTGTAGCAAATGCAAGATCGAGATACTCAAATAGAACAGTCACCCTAATAGAGCATTCAGCTAGTTCATGACTTACTCCATTATAGATTTCTATTACATTGCAAGTTATGCTGTAGGGAGTTCAGCAGCAACCAGTTAATATTGTAGACAGTTCAGCTACAAGCAAGTCACCCTGTAGAGAGTTCAGCTACAAATATATCGCTGTATAATTATTACAAGTCACACTGAAGAGAGTTCAGCTATCAACAAGTCATACACCCTGTAGAGAGTTCAGCTAGAAACAAGTCCATGTAATAAATATATGTATTATATAATTTGTACATTTACTGATAAAATCAAAATTAGTTACAATCTTCTTTTTCTTCTTCCGGTGGTAAAGAAAAAAAAGATAGATTAAAAAAGCCCCAAAGCCAGCCATAGGCCGGCTTTGGGGTATACAAATACAAAAAGAAGTGAAATCTAATCTAAAACAGCCAAGCTGTAAAAAAAGAGTGCAGCCCTCAAAAAGGGTATGGTGAAAAAAGATGTGAAATCCAAGGTGGCGGGCAAGAAATGGCTATGATGGTAGGTTAATGGTAAAATTTTTAATAACAACAATTCAGGTGAATTTGGTACCGCTTGGTCTTGGCACAAAATTCACCTGAATTGTTGTTATTAAAATTTTACCATTAACCTACCATCACACCTGTAGTTTATTTGCCGTATTCTCACTGTACAAATCAATTTTTCTGCTGATACCACTTTGTAGGGCTGCAACTAGGTACTTCGGCTTCTAGGGCTGATCATTGCTTTGGCTGTCTAGATAAAGAAAATGGAATAAAATGGAATCCAAAAATGTGCTAACATGTGGGGTTCTTGCAGATCCAGTCACATATACTAGTGGACATAGTCTGAATAAGGGATGAAATGTCTACTATACATCTTCAGGTCTTCAGGTGCAGACAACCTTCCTTGTACACTGTACTTTTTTTGTAACAATATTATGAGTGGTGACCCTATGCATACCGCATTAGAAGAAAGATTGATGCCAGGTTTATTGTTTTTCATCTGAATGCATGCCCCAACTATCAATTACTGAAATAGCAAAGTGGCCATTATACTGTACTCCATTTTCAGCTATGTTCAGCCCATTACACAGCATTACAAACAGAGAACACTCTGAGAAGGGCCTCTGCAATCAATCTAGTCACAATGGAAAAAAACTTGTTCCTGTTACAAATGTAGGGAAGCCATCACGCAGCACTACTATGAATCGACACGTTGTACTGTCAGCAAAGGTAAATGGGACACAAAGGAGGTAAGTCCATGTAGCATGTATTGGACATACTGCGAAAAGACATCTGTTGGGCTGAAGCGACATAGAACAGTGAAAAAATCAAGCCCGTAGTTATCGAGTTACTCTAGTCGGAAGCCATCAGCCAGTCAGACAATCAGCAGAAAATTCCACTGAATAATTTTTTGTAGCAACCAATTGGAACTATTTATCAGGGCTTGTAATGGATACTGCCAAGGTGCCATGAAGGTATTGTGAGGCTGGCTATTTTTAGCAAAAGCCCAAAACCTTATATCTTACTGTATGATAAACTAAGGCACATGAAACAAAGTGTGTTCTCTCCCTATAAATATGTCATACATATATACTCCCTGTAGACACAGCTCAGAGGACTCAGTATACTCATAAGCTAAAAGGAGTAACAGTGTATCACATCCTGGATACATTGTATCAACGAATACAAATTCTGAATAGCTATAGTATGGTGAAACTATTTCATGACTCCCAACAAGACGACCTATAAAATTCTGCTAGATGCCGTATAGCCTAAATATTTTGAGGGGTAAATTTTCAAGGTTGAGCAATTTATCTAATTTAATTTTTTTGTGGATTTGCAAACACTCTCCAAAATGTATTAGACTACATGGAGTTTTCAAGGATAACTTTTTGCTGGTAACCCTCAAAATAGCGAAATCAGCAAAAATTTTCCCCCTCAAAATATTTAGGCTATATGGTGTTTGCAAGCTTTTCGCAGGAAAGGTAAAGGTTCTTGCAGTGCCATAGCCTTCTTGTAAGATTGTACTTACAGTAACCGAAAAGATAACATCGATATATGTTTATTACAGAGTACCTGTAGGTAGCCATGCACATACTGCAAAAGTTAAAACATTTCCATTGTACAGCTGACACAGTAATGCACACATACATGCATACAGATAACAGTATGCACATGCGGTAACAAAAGATGCTATATTTTTCTCATACACTGTTTGTATGTATGTGTATGTATAATCAGGACACATGATAGTGTGTCATGCGGCCAAGGAAAGCCAATGTGTCTGGGCACACGACAGAAAAGTGCGTATTTTACAGGAACAAATTTAAAAGTGATTTTCACACATTCATACCTCAGTAACGGTTGAACATACGTAATGGCCGTTTTTTTTTCTGTGGAACATCCCTTCAGGTGGGACATTTTCCATACAAATTTTTTAGCTTAATGGAGCTAAAGTCTTATATCTTATTTTCCTACAGGTAACTAGAGAGATTTGTAATATTTACAAACTAATTTTACTGTACTTCACATTAGATGCTGAACGTCGCACACAGATAAAAGCCAACATACAGTACAAATACAAAAAGAAATGATATCTAATCCAAAACAGCCAAGCTGTAAAAAAGGGTGTGCGGCCTCACATCTTTTTCATACTAGCCTATTTTGTAAGGCCTCGCTCTTTTTCACAGCTTGGCTCTTTTGGATTAGATTTGTATAATGCATGATTATGATGGCTCATATGATTATACATACATCTATCTGGTTCATGAGTTGAACGAGGTCTTGGAGGTTTGACAGGAACACTAACTGATTGCTGGGTAGAAGCTGATTGTTGGGATTGTGCTTTCCTTAGTGGCTTTGGTGGTGCAGAATCCTTAGCTGGCAAAGTTGGCTCACTGGCTGGCGGAGGTTTCTCAGGCCTAAAATAAGTTGAAATTGTTTGATAGCCAAGTCTTCACAATTATACTACAACCAATTAAGGCTTCAGCATAACAATTAATACTATGTACAGTAACTCAGTCTTCAATGTCTTATTTCTAGTCCACTAAAACACATTATAAGTAAGCATGGCAGGTAGCAAAACAGCAGTGATGTAGGACATGTGTACATGTAGAAAATAATCCACTAGCTAACAAATGCTTTGCATGAGTCTAATACAGTAACAATAATTGCACACACGCACATGCACACGCACACACACACACACACACATATGCACACCCCTAGCAAAATCCCTTAAACCAATTCCCTACTTCCCAGCTGACATACTTCAATTACAAGAAAACTGTATGTACGTATACTACCTTGTAAGTACATTTACTCAATACAGACAGCTATGAATTCCACATTTTCAAATGAAACTTGGTGCACCCAGCTGTGAGCTAATAAAAAGCTATCTAGTACATTTCCAATGTTCAAGCACACAAATCATTAAACGAGACTTTATTTGTGGCACATGATATGTTCTGAAATTACAACATATAGTAAATTCATTAGAATGTAAGTGGGCAGGCATGCACCTTAGATGCTGTGACTACAATGTTACTGCATGATGAGGAAGTACATAGATAAATTAACACTACCACTTGACCACTCTTACATCAATTAATAACAGAGGATATGCATACCGAAAACATTCTAATAAGCATGTGATATTTTGAGGGTGAATGAAGTGCGAATTGATTTATAGCGTGACAGTATCAGCGATTCTTACAGAGCGGTGATTTCTTCTACCCAGGAGATAGTATAACTGGCAAGCGAAAGGCTTCCCGTAGCGTCAGTGGTGAGTTATAGTCCTAGTGAAGTTGTCAGTGTTTCTTACGGAGAGGTGATTTCTTCTACCTAGGAGATAGTACACCTGACAAGAGAAAGCCTGCCCATAAGCATTAGTGGTGAGTTATAGTCTGAGCCGCATTAGCTACCCATACTTTTGTATGGGATTTTTACAAAATTTCGATAGTCGTTCAACGTTATCTTTTTTTGGAAAGCGCCGCCGCGCTACTGTAATTGATCATAATAAATACAGTGCGCATATCCTCTATTAGCATAGCTAAATTAGTTCAAACCTTTGAACCTCACTGTCATTGGTAGCGGCCATCTCGTTAATATCTGGAAAAAAACAGAATAGTAACAATCAAGACAATTCAGTCTGCACTACCATTATCCTTTTCCATCGTATCAGTAGAACTGACATATGACACAGGGCGTGGTGGGATCCGAGGAGTAGCCATTCACTAGATACCATGAAATGTTTTTTTTTCTTGCGAATACAAAATAAACTTACGTGTAAAACGAATTCGCTGTATCAACCTGCGTGACTAGAAATGATCGAGAAAATGACAATATTTGTTAATGCGCGATAAATAGAAAGAGTAATCGATACCGACTGGATACCGCGCTGGGTTATCCAAGTAAGCGCCGGCGCGGAAATAAGGTCACCAGGAAGCAAGAACAAAATGGCCGTGGTGTGTTACTTTGTAATTGTGGGACACAACGATCATCCAGTGTTTGAAATTGACTTGAGCAAAAGTAGCGAGAGTCAAGCAGCTAAGGTAATTTTACAGTTTGTGACTCAAAAATGTCACAAATTTCTGTATTCTATATTTTTATATTCATGTTCTGCTGTATAAATTTTGTGAGAGTACCTGTAACAGGGGATCCACTCATGAGACACTGATTTTCAGTGAAGCTGTGTATACACACAATATGCATGTCAAGTTTGACCACGGGCATTTATAGTGAAGACAGTAATCGAAAGTCTTTCTGGCATCACCTTTATAATTACTTATGTGTCAAGTAACTTCTTAATCACTGTTTTGTGTTTTGTTGTGTACTGTTTAGTTTGTAGTGTACTGTAGGTATATGTATGTTTGTTTTTTTGTAGGCGGACACCTTGTACAGGCTTTGCCTTTTGTGTATGCCTTCCTTTTTGGTAAATTGATAATAATAATAATAGTGCATGTTGACATGTAGAGTTCACAACGTAACATGAAAAAGGGAGTAGTGTTATGAATTGATGATATCAAGAGTTCATAATATATATATACTCGGTATATATCTTGATGATATGGATCATCAGTGGGTTGCAACATACAGCATGTATGTAGACAAGTCATCACCTAGTGTTTTTGCATTCAGTAGTTTTGATGGTAATGTCTGATTTCCTGGATTTACACCCTTCTTGTGGTATGATGTTCTTTTCACACTTGTATGTGTATAGTGTGAAGTGCAGCAATATAGTTGCTCATTCTGACAAATTTATATATGGCTGCTCTATTAGAGTAATTTTAAAAAGAATTGAAGATGGCTAATTTAATTTTAATATGATATGGAATGTCTCACTTCAAGGTGCGTCTCTGCTTCATTTCCACTTGAGCTGCATGGAAATAGCATATTTTCCAATATATAAATACACAGATATAGTTAATGTGTTAGTATGGTGTATTTTAGCTGGGCCCTTGGAAATAGCCTAGTGGGTGTTGGAAGGTTTAAATTATGTTCAACTTAAATGGCTTGACCAACTTGGCTTAACTAGCAGTGTTCCCAATTCCCATACTGTATGACTACTGCTCTGCAGTTGTTTCATCAGGGTGGCATGTTTTGTTACTGCCTTAGCTGTCACTATTCTGCTTGCATAGTTGTGTGTTCCTACGTCGTTGGTCTGTATCATTCATGTAGCCTAGCTTCTGGGCTGATATATACCTAACTGCATTAAGTACAGATTGTTTTCATTAATCATACAGTAAACATAATTGTTGTTTCATATCATCTAATTGTAAAATATAGCAAGAAGACAAACGCCATCTAAATCAATTCATTGTACATGCTGCATTGGATTTGGTTGATGAGATGAAGTGGCAATCTTCAAACTTGTAAGCTTTTAATGTTGTTTATTATGTGTAATGCTGGAGAAACCAGGATTGAAACCGGGTCAGGTCACATTTTGTCTGGGTCGACCAGGTCTGACTCGCTTTATAGGATACTGTATCTGGGTATGGCCCAGATTGTGAAATGGCTTGACAGTGTGGAATTTTAAGTTTATGTTTGCATCTCAGTCTAATTCTGCAACAGCCTGGCATCATTCATGTGCACTCCCACTCATCTGGATTGTGTGTTACTGTCTATAGATATATAGCCATGCCCATTTATCAGTAAGATGTGATGGAAATCTGTAGTACTGTATGCGCCCTCCTATAGGAAATGTGCTTTGCTATTCTTTAGTCTTGCATGGCCTGACCGCTTTTTCATATACTTTTTTGAGTGATGGTCTTCTGCTGACCTGGCCATACAAGACTAAGTTACTGTACATGGGACCATTCCCATTAATTGATAATTAATGATTGTAAAACTTAGAAGGGTATAGGAACCAATTTCTAACCTATAGTATGTTCACGTTGAGCTGAATCCTGAAAAACAGCTAAAAATTTGAAGTGGATTTTTTCTCAGCAGAGTTAACATTTCAGCCTACCAGATGATTATTGGTAACAGCAAAGGTGTCAACAACAGACATGTACAGTTTAGCTCCATTACAAGTTCAGGAAAAGACTGTAACGGACGGTGTACTTATATGGCTTCCCTGTAGGAAATGTATTGTGAAAATTTTGATTGGCCGTAAATATTATGTCAAACATTTGAACAAAAAGATTTTGTAATATTTTTAGCGGATCAAGCAGTACTACCAAGAGTACATAATAAAAATAGGGAGCCCTTCCTATTTTTATTATGTACTCTTGGTACTACAAATGAGCCAAATTTCAAGATTGTGTGTAATTGCATCGATGAGTTATTAAATGTTTTCCAGGATTCAGCTCAACGTGAACATACTATAGTCCAGTTCTGATTGTGGTGGAGATCAAGAATGGGACACTCTGATATTAGGCACTGCACACTCTCTGTGAAGCGTGAATACATTATAGTGTGACTTTAATTCATTCAATAAGTTACAGTAAGTATTCTTAACATTGTACCTCTCACTCGTGCCGAACATATGTTTATACGTAGCTATGGGTGCATTCACTACAGTAATCTAGTTTAATAGATATTTTTGGCTGAACCTTTTATGGCCGCACAACACACTATCGTGTGTGTCTTTATAACCAATGGCATAGGATAAGATCCAGCTAAAACTTATGGTGTAACGTATTTTGCAAACTGAGTTTGGTATAGGCTGTAAAATAATCCAGGTACTACCTCTTGTAAAGCTGGAGACACCATTAAACACATGCTGATATTGCTCTACCTAGTAAGTCACAAAAGGTATGCACATGCAATTTAAGCAAAACTGTATGCTTGTGGTTAAGCTATAGTGTTACATGGCTATTTCCAACAAGTATAGCCATAATTAGTTTTGCCTTACTCCCCTTTTGCTAGCTAACTCCATACATACAGTACTACAAAGACTAGTTGAATTAATGGTTATTGTGCAGTAAATTTGATGTACTGTATGCATTTTAATGCTAGACAATGCTGATGATGAATCCATTGTGAGGAAGGCAATTGCATAAATTAAAATATAAGGTGTAAAGACAGTTTGAGTAGTGCTAAGGGCCAAAACCAATAGTATGGTAGCGTAGCTATCACACTGGTGGTGTTAGTCTGATATGTAATTTGGATCGGTTTTGTAAAATCTGGTCACAAATGGTCCAATTTTGGATGCCAATAATGGTCTGTTCAGACCAAAATTGATCTGGGTACTTTTAGTGTTACACTGACTGTAAATTGCACTCCCATTTTGAAACTTCATGTGCTTTTCATCTCCTAGCTACACTTGTAGCTACAGTGTATAATTATGCATAAATACACACTACTGGACAATTTTTTCAAAGAAATTTCAATGAATTTACTGTAACAAGCATGGAACTTTGAAACTAGCTTCATGGTGTTTTGATAGCAATTTACAATTTCATGTGCTGAATCCTAGAAAATTTGGGTCAAGAATACTTTAAAAATTGAAATTGTATTGAAATCACTATTAAATTTCAGAGTAAATCCATAACCTAATTAATTGAAATTTCAACGAAATGAAAAAAAACCTTAGCACAGTGTATATTGCAAAATATAATCTTTATGAGTTATGACTGTGGAACATACGTGCATATATGTAAGTACATACATGCATAGCTATATACAACTGAATGCATGTGCACTGCCACTGGGTAGCGTATACACATACTGTACTGTATGCACAGTCACCCAATGTAATAATGTATTAATTTACTGTACAAACAGTCCAACAACACACTGCTTAGACACCCAAAGGCATTTTCAGTGTAAATTCACTTGAATTCTTAATGAATTTTATTGTATAATTTAGCATTCTTTACCCAAAGGTTGTAGACTTTCTTGAGTTCATGAATACCATGATGATAACTTTCATGTAAAACAGAAAACTACAGAAACCCTATGGTAAAAATCTTCATTAGAATGTCATGAAAAACTGAAGCTTTTCTGTGGACTTTATGTAATTCAGTAGTAAATTAAATGAATAAATTGTCCAGTAGTGACAAGGTTTCATTACCTTTACAGACTAAAAGTAACCATTCATAATGGAGACTTGCAACTAATATCCATTGTCATCAACTTTCATAAAGCAGTATGCAGCACGCTAGTTTTACACAGGAGTACAGTTTGCAGTAACAATTCGCCTGAACGGTAATGTACAGTTTTACGCTAATTAGAGTGCTATTCTTATATATATATAGGAGTAATTTTGTGTAACCCTGTCCACCAGTATATTTACGTGATGATCCGTTCACTTCATTGCATACAAGTATACTGCATTTTTGTAGCTGTGTAGCCTTTTTATTGTAGCTGTGTGAATTCACTGTATATAGCTAGTTGCCTAGTCGTAAATAATAAATTGATTATATAAGGGGGTCATGCTGCATGGGTTCCCAGGGTTGCACCTCTAGACCCCCTTGAACTTCTAATTGCTATAACTAACTGTACACTGAGCCATATAGCAACTTTCATGCTGTGTCCCCTGTATGTCAGGTCTACAATTACCTACCTATTATACATAGTATAAATAGTCTGAGGAGCAACAGATAGGCTTGAGCATATTTAGCTACCTAGCAGTGAAATATCACTAAAGTTGCATATCTGAGTGTCTAATTTTTCAAAAATTTACTGTGGGGGCATGCCCCCAGACTCCCTAGAATGCTTGTGCTTCACACTTTGCTGTGTGCTTCACCCACTGTGCAGCAACTCCTCTTTCATTGGCAGCACCATGTATATAGTAGCAATTTCAACATATACGATGGCCTGACCAACTCTCATCTGGCCCTGCTAGAAACATCTTATGCTATGAAAATCACCTTTACGGAATATATTACAGTAGTTTATCTAACGTCAAATATAGCAGTATAAACAAGGCTGGAGGCCAAATAAAGCAGCTCTTCAAATGACCTACTTTCATCTTATTTAAAGCTCACCAAACTCCTTTGTGTGTAAATCCTTACCCCCACGCAATATTTCTCCCATATATATAGAAACAATTTTGCGTACCTCCACATAAAATTTCTCCCATATATATAGGAACAATTTAGCATACCCCCACACAGAATTTCTCCTATATATTTATAGGACTAGCATTGTACATAGGGGTACGCTATTTTACAGTGCTTCTGCCTATATACTGTATATAGGAGTAGAAGTCTAATTAGCGTAATTCTATCCTTGCTACACAGTGAGCTAGCTATCAATTGGTACGGTAGTACCATTGTAAGTAGGGGTCGCCCCAAAAATTTCGCGTGCTGCCTATGTAAAATTCCGCCCCTTAAAACTAGAGACATCTTACATGACGAAAATCACGTTTACAGAATAGTACTATTCCATACAATATCATACAGTACGGTAGTACTGTATATTAGGGATCATGCAGTTTTGGCTTTCTTGCCCAAAAATATCACCCTAAAACCAGCCTCAAATTTCCTTCATAACAGCTTGGCAGTATTGGTTAGGCATAGTCAAGCCCAAAAATGCCTTCAGAGTGACCCCCAAACCCTTCCAACAAGTTTCTAAAGAATTTTAATTTTTTTCTATTTAACATAACTAACTAACTGATGCCTTCAGCCAAGCATAACTCGACAATGGGTAAGGCTACAGGCTTGATTTTTTCACTGTTCAACGTTACTTCGTCCTGAGACTTGCCTTTTTGCCAACCGCAGAACGTACAATGCGTGTATCATGGACTTACCTTTGTCCTCCTTTGTGTTCCAGTTCATTTCACTAACAACGCAAGGTGTCGATTTGTGATAGCATGATATGGCTTCCCTCTGGCTGTGTCATGCTTTTCACCCGCATTTTCTGTAGCGACTGGATTCATTGCAAAGAAGTTTCTTGTGCTGTTCTTCGTTTGTAACACTGTGTAACGAGCGGAGCATAGCTACAAACGAAGCATAATGGCCACCTCACTTTTCAGTGCGTAATTGATTACTGGTGCGTGCGTTTAGATGCAAAATTATTTATGGAATGTCTGGCACTGTTCTTTCTTTTAATGTGGTACACATGGATTCAGTAGCCATAATCGTGTTATTACAAAAGTAAACAAACAAGTAGAAGGAAAAACTAGGAATTTTAAGCTGGATCAAAGAATAAAAACAAGGGAACAGCTGAAAGTTGTGAAACAAGGGAGGTTGCCTATACCTGCAGATATACTACTGGAAATGTAATCCCTAATTCAGTCATGGTTATAGACTGAAGAGTAGGGATTAGATGTCCACTAGTATATCTGCAGGTATAGGCAACCTCCCTTGTTTCACAACTTTCAGCTGTTCCCTAGTTTCCCTGCTTTTTTGTTCTTTGATCCCTAATCCAGCTTAAAATTCCTAATTTTCTCTTCTACTTGTATATATTATAACAAAACACCAACAGCCAGATATAGAATTTATTTTAATCGTTACAACTCAAATTTTAATCCACTGTCTGACTGACCACAGAAGCAGTGCACGGCCACCACTTTACGCCACTATACAAACTCACCAGTGGGATGTCTTTTGGGGTTCCGACGAGTGTAGGCCCTCTACGCCTTGTCTTTTCTTTCATCTTCAATCAGGCTGCTTGTCTTCTTCATCCAATGAGCCATATTGAGGGTGCTACTATAAGAGGTATACTAGTTAGATATCTGTAAATTCACAATTGGGATTCTGTTTGTGATAGGTTCGCAACCACACCCATCAAATAAAGATATAGGTGGTCAGGACTAATAGTGATAGAGTATGGAGACCATACCTCTTGACAATCTGACTATTTACTTAACAGTAAACAGGATGATCTCACCCCTTATTCTAGCAAGCTGTACATCCCTTGGATGATTTGAGATACTTTAATACAACAGTCACTCTAATACAACAGTCATGTGATATGTTCTAATAGAACAGTCACACGTTACACTTTAGCTAGCTGTGCTACAACAAAAAACTACACAAACTAGTATTTTTTTAAAAAATTGTTATGAAGTAGGGATCTATGCAATAAAAAGTAGTGAAACAAGGGATGAATGATGGTATTACAGCATAGCTCGGTGGGAAGTCCCTATTTTGGTTCAATGCTTCATTTTTTAATTAACATTTTAAAAAAATACTAGTTGGGTTGCTCTTGACGTTCATAGTTCTCTTGCATGGTGACACCAAAGTGTTAGCTAGAGGACTATGCATGCAATGTCCCACTAGTTCTACCATAGATCTTAGAGCAACAGTCCACTGATAAGATCATCATCATCATCCAACCCATAGAATAGTGATTCACTGACTGTTCAATAAAACGACATGTGTTTTTGTGCATATACGGGTAGCTATACAATGAAATGAATGAATCAACTCTTTCTCTAACTACAGTGTATAGCTAGTTAGCTAGCTATAGTAGTAGCTAGCTATAGTAGTTAGTCGCTTCTGAGTTAGTGATGACCTGTTTTGAATAGCTATTTACTGTGATTGATCTGATGTGATTGATCTGATGTGATTGATCTGATGTGAAAAAGAAGCTAGCTGTAGGTACTGGTGATAATCAGTTATAAATTACGATTTCTTTTTCACACTATATGTTTACTGGAGTAAGCAGAAAGAAATGTAGGCAACGCATTAAGTGCAAGAATACGTAACTATAAAATCCCCAATGTGACTGCTTTATTAGGGAATCCTCAATCTCATACAATATATACTCAGATATAGACGTGTTTAACAAAGAAGCATAGTCATAAAAATGCTCTGTGTGCACAAATTGCCAGCCATTTTTTGTAGGGCAAGAGAAATGCGATGTCAACTGCAACTAACCTATCGAACAACAATAGAAGTGGGTAGTTTGAGGACTAAAACCATTGGGTATGAAAGTATCAGTTACTTTTCAGACACTAAAAGTAAGTTGCATGATTCATTTGGTAAAACCAAGAGTATATAATAGAAACCACGACTATCAAACGGGTGTATTACCCTTGATTAATGATTGCGTAAAGTAACACGGATATTTCAGTAATCGTACGTTTTCGTTGCCATTAAGGGTTGCTGTGTTTAGCCCAAATCGGCGACTAAACCAAGTGAAAACATGATAGCGTTAAGGAGAATTGGCTACTGTTAAAGTTCTGGCACTGCCAAGCGGATCCCTGAAGGCGTGACAACACGCTCATTTGTGCAACTGTTGTTTTAGTAAGCTGGAGTTATCTTGGGTCCTTAGTCCTTACTACACTTTCTTTATACAATAATTATTGAATACTTGGTTGAATAACACGGAAAACTGGCAAAAAAAGACCTGTTGCCATGTATGCATTTCAAATTACCATTTCGCATAAACAAATAATTACTGAAATATCTGTGTTACTTTGTGCAATCATTAATCACGGGCTAATACACCATTCGACACTCTTGGCTTCTATTATATACTCTTGGTAAAACATATAGACAGGTTTAATGAGAAGGCTTGGAATTATATTACATAACGCAATCTGGATTTGTGTAGGGAAAAAAGATTGGTGAAATCAATGCAAGCAAACATTTTTTGAAGTATTTCTGCATGCTGTATTGCTGCATCAATAATTTACTACTTGAAAGTGAAACCTTGTAGTTCTACTTTATCAATACCTGAAAAAAGAGTAACAGGGTGACTTTTCTGTACAGGTTGTTTATGAACGCGAAATTTAAATCACCTCCCAAAATTGGTTGCCTGGACAGTTGCCTAGACTCACTGCAAGACCTACTGTTACAGTAGGTGATGAAACAGTGGTGGAGAGTGGAAGAAGCTTGAGCTGTACCCTGTTATGAGCATGTGAACCTAACCAATCAATTATATACATAACTGCCGTACTATATGTATGGGATACTTTTAAAGCCTCGTAACTCACTTGTTCTTGTTCGTATCAAAGTGCTTTTTTGAAAATGCGTATGCAAACATATGAAAACATACTTAGTCCAATACAAAAGGGAGTGAACATGTGTTCACCTCTTTGATATTACTGTTAGGTGGGCGCTCAGGTGGGACACGAACCTACTATAGTTCTGAATTCATGACAATGACCCTTTTGTACTATTGTTTATCTTGCAGGTATCTGAAAACGGTGGATCGTTTTAATGAACTTACAATTAATGCTTTTGTCACAGCAAGCCGTATCTTTTTATCAAGAGTACGTATATATATTTACTGTATAACTTATGTACATCACAAAGTTTAAGAGGGATATTTTTACACATCAAAACTACTGTACTATACATAGGAAGTTTCAGGGGTTTTGTGTAACCAGTACATATCATGGCAACTAAACATCAAAAATAATAAAATAGTGAAACTATTCATAATCCTTTTTATGATGCGATAATTTTGCAAGTGTTAGTTAAAATTCATAAGGGTGTACACTGTAACTTGTACATACTTTGATTATCATTCTCTTTATCGTGATGATTGTGTTGTGAAGGATTACGTGTGCACAAAAAGTGGCAGATTATAAATCTGGTGCTAGTACATTGACTAAATTCCTTAATGGACACAGAAATGAGGTTTATGCTGCTACACGATAATCTTAGAGCAACTGATGATGCAATTAAGTTATTTTTTATGGAAGTATATGAGCTGTTCATTAAGGTACAATGTATATATGTGTATGCCTAACCTCCTGTAAATTCAGATTGTATTGAAACCTACAAGGATGCCTTGTCTATTTATAGTAACTGGGTTATTTGGAATGTTTTCTGCCCAATTGGTTAATTTAATTATGCACAATTAGCATTAGCCACTAATGGCTACTTGCTTAAATCCCCAAGGAATAGTGTATACTACATTTCATTCAATCTGCTACAGTACATTGAATTATACTGTAATAGTATGTCACTTACCATAGTAGGGTTGGTTGTTAAGTGCAATGTGTCTATTAAGCGGATATTATTAGCTGATAAGCGCACATGGCCCAATGCGAGGCTCAACACATGACAAAGTTACACATGGAAGGAAAAGCTGGAAGTACTGGAAAATTAATGTCTCGTCAAGCACTTATGTCTACCTTGAGGTCTCCCTTCACTGTGCATACAGTAAGTCAGCCTTCTGGATTGTGATATTCACCACGAAGACTTCACCCAGATATGGGGTAAAATATTCTTATACACTGTCATGGTGGCCACGAACTACTCTTACAACGTAGTAAACACACCATAATTCTTAATTAGGCTTATGCAGGTAGTATTATTTTTACAAGTTTTCTCTGAAAATTATAAGCACATGCGCTTAACAACCCGACTCTATGGTACATGTAGTTGTGCAATTGTAATTAAGTGTCTTATACAGAGATTATCAGGTTGGTTTTAAAAGATTGTTTGCACATGCTAAATCAAGATCATTTGGTTAGTGCATATGAATATTCAAAATAGTGCTACACATATACAGTATACATTTTATCTGAGTCACAAAACTATCCTTTGAATTGCAGAGAATATCCCAATAGCTTTTCAGATGAACTGGTAGTATATAAGAATGATAAAACTGTAATAAAAGACCTTACAATATCATGCACTTCAAAGTTTGTATATGCAAGCATGGGCAATCAACCTGAAGCCTCTGTATTAGTAGTTATAAGTTCCCATGCATATGTGTATGCATTTAATTGTTTGTTTTTTTTTTGTTTACAGGCTGAATTAAACCCTTTTTATGTTCCTAACACTACCATTAAATCACAAAATTTCCGATATCGAGCAACTGCTGTAGCAAAAAAGCATTTGTTATAATGTACGTATGTATTATACTTCAAACAAATATTGAAGCCAAATGTGTATACAAATTATAAAATATACATATGCAAGTGTTTCATAATACACAAGATACATACAAACTATCTAAGTGTGTGAATATACAGCACATACTACAGTATGGGCATGTAGTTATGCACCATCTATTTCAAAATATGGATGCATGAACTCTGTAACAGTACAATAAAAATTCACGTATATTCAGTGCTCAAGTCTTTGTCAGTGGTTTCCACTGCGACAGCAGTAGCTTTAGTTTTACCTGTGACAATATGCAAGTACACATTGAAACATAATAATAGTTGACTCACTTTTGTCTGTTCTTGACTATCAGCAGTTAGTGTCCCCACTCCATCCTCACGAACGTGCAATTCTAGAAACAACTTCTCAATTGGGTTAGCCTGGATTCCCATTGAGCAAATAGGCATGTAATAGTACTTGAGTCCAAGTGTGAGTTGATCCATTGTAATGCTAACATCAGGATTGCTGTATCCAATAGCTGACACCACAGATATTGCTGCAGTGATGAACAAGTTTCTTTCAGCCAAGTGTGAACGGTCATAAGCAAGTTGAAAGCAAGAGACTGAATAGAGTAATGCACAAAAGATACCGTCATATAGGGACTCCGGCATGGGTGTTATTGAAAATAATGCTTTTAGTGATTCCTGGACAGATGCAGACCTGAGCCACTGAATGGCTGTTGAATGCAAAGATGGCTTAGGTGATTTCTGGTCATACAATCTGAATAATGTGTTAAGATTGTGGTTATCACTATCAACATCATCACTGCTGCTGCTGCTGGAATGTACCTCTGGCTGTATTAATTTTGGCTTGAGGACTCCATCTTGTGTGTAGTGCATCAGAAGTGAAGAAAATGACTGACATAATGTTCCGATCTCTTCCATCATTGTTTCCAGTGCAAATTGACCCTTTGGCTGGTATTTCTTGATGACATGCAACAAAAAATAGCTAAAAATTGAGCTACCCAAGGCAGTCATTGGTAGTGATGCTTCGAATGCAGCACAAGCACATATTACATGCACTGTTGGCTTCAGGTGCTCACTGGATGCTATTTTCTCCCCAATTCCTCCAGCATAGCAGCAGTCTAGGATGATCAATACATTACGAGCTTTACATTTTGCTGTCTCCAGCCATTCTATGAAATTCTCTGCTGTGATGCTTGTCTTGATGTCTCCCTTGAAGTCTGCTGGAGCTAGAACCCACTCATCTTTACCATCTAAACCTTTTAAAGTAACTGCATGTCCAGAAAAGTGAAAAATGAAGATACCGCCTTCTTCCACTTCACTGGCATAGTCCACAAACAAGGTGCCAAGCGCATCTTTTGTGCACAATTGCGACTTACTAGTAGGTGTGTAAATGCGCACTCGATCTTTTTGCAATCCAGCATCAGCTACAAGCGACTCAGCAATAGAAACAGCCTCCTTTGCCGCAATCTCCCCCAAGTTGTGACTACAAAAGTCAGCGGTTGACTGTTTATCAATACCCACACACATCGCGTAACTCTTCGAAGGATCAAATTCAAGAACTGTGTTTTTGCTCAAACCGGTAGTGGAAATATCGACCACACACCAATCGTCACTTATTGCTCCATCTTTACATTTCAGTTTGGGCCTACTTACTATTTTCCCCATTGTATTGCAACAAAACGTAGCCAATCAAGTGAAGTATCAAGTGCAGGACCAACAAACTACGAAACTGCTGAACCACTGTCTAGACTAGACGGCACCATAGTATGGCGGTACTCTCCCCGATCGCTACAACTAACTTGTGACCTCATGACTGTATTGTTATTGCGGGTAAATATTACGTAACTGAGTGCCAGAATCTTAATTGTGCTGAGATGGGAGGGTGCTTACCCGTGATAGCGAAGGACGTGATCGGTAATTAGATCAGGGGGTTTAGTTCAGAAAGCATAAAGCGTCGCATGCATGGCTTCTTTAATTGACCAAAGAATGTTAAGTTGTTCTATAGTTCATACTAGGAAAGGAAATAGCTAAATGCATGGGAGTGAATGTGGCTATATATAAGAAGCCATACTATGCCCTACGCATCACTCTTCGATGCTGCAAAAAACAGGCTCATGCAGTGTGGTCACACATCTCATATGCACAGCATTTTACTTCATTCACTAGCAAGCTAGTCCATTGCATACTGGTTGCATGGGCTCTGTTGTCAGTTCAGTTTGACACAGTAAGAATTACATAATATTCCTTTGGCAACTACTATACAGAATCAGTAATTAAGATAGCAGTAGCGAATATAGCATGCAGCAAATGCATGCAAGCTGCCATGCAGCAGCAGCAATTACAGCAGAAAGCAGCAGCTTGTAGCAAATATATAGCAGTGTATATGAAGCACGCATGCAGTAATCATGCATGCATGTCAATTCAGTGTGCAAGAAATTTAAACTGTTATTCTTGAGAAGATACCTCGATCAATGCATACTAAGCCAAAGGCTGAAGCCTATATCGCAGATATTATTAAGAGTTCATAATAATATATGAACTCTTGTGAATCTTAGTTATCTTGTTGTTGCCTGAGCCCCTCACCCATGTATTGCTAATAAGTTGGAAGCTGTTCAGAAACTTGCTGCAAGATTTGTGACTGCACTTTTGCTCCACTATAGTATAGTGGAGCTGAAATGGTACAGTTTAAGGAATATGTTGTAATATTTAATTCAAATGATTTACAAATTTATCAAAATGCATAAAATAAAGGCCATTCATGATACAGCAGGGACGATGAGTACAAACTTACCATTGCATACACCCATGAGAGTTTACTCATATAGGTTCAGTTATTTTCCTTTTACTTAATTTGCATGGAACAACCTACAATTGGTGTTTGTAAGTGTCGGTACTTTTATCACAGTGTTCGGTAACTTACTTATAATGATATCTAGTATTTGTCATTTATGTTTATGTATTATGATTTATAAATGCATTCTTTCTGTGAAAGGATTGTCAATAATAATAATAATAACAAGTGTAGCAGCAAATATCCACTGCAGCAGCAGCGGCAGTCATCAACAAGAATCATCACGAATAGATACAGGGACAGCTAAAGGTTTTCAAGTTGTCAATATTAGATCTCAGATAAAGATGAGGAGGCAGGGCGGATCAATGCATGCAAGGGTGTGCACATGCAGGAAGTGAGTGCACTGCCTCTTTCTTAACTTAACCTTATAATACACATTATAGAGCCATTATATACTAATTGTTTACTGTTGTTCAACCAAAGCAATCCAGTGGCAAAGGGAGCTGGAAGGGGCCAGGACATCTTCCCCCTTTCTAATACCAAAGTAAAGACTGGGGCACTGTAATAGAACAATCAAATACTATAATAGAACACATGCAATACAGATGAACCTCTAAGTGTATATACGTGACTCAGTCTGGGAAAACCGGGCTTATCGCCTATTTAAAAGTATTGAGAAACGCTGGTTTTAAGTATTTAGTGTGTTGTAGCTCGCCAATGGTTGAAGCTATGTGTACCAAATTTTCACACGTTTTTACACCAATTCCTTACCTTCCACAGCATCCACTGTGCAAGTAGCCAACAACTAAGTTTCCCGCCATTTTAGATAGTTTTTAAACCGAGGTTGACTGTATCAGACAAGCTGCAAAATGGGTGGGAGGCGGGAGGGCCTGGAAGGCAGGCAAGATGGTGTTCAAAAATTGAAAAGGAAGGCATAGGGATGAACTAGGCCAAGTTTTGGGCCATTGAGGTCTTAAAATAGGCTAAAATGAAAGGAACTTCACAGCAGAGGTACTTATTCAATACCACAGAGCTGTACAGCCGCATACAGTCATCCCCAGGCTGACCAGAGCTCCATTAAGACTCCACACCGCACATACGGATTGCCACTGGGCTTAGGAAAAGCAGCCAGCAAAACCAGACCACTCAAGTCTAGCTGATTTTGATTGTGGAATTAGATAGTTTATTCGTGTAGCTTTGTGTCCTGGGTGAAAAATTGAATCTGGTGACATGGGCGATAAGACCGGTTTTCTCAGACTGCGTCACATATAGGAGTCTTAAGTGTATTATGGCATGGCATTAGGCAAGGAATCAGGGGCAGATCCACAGTTTGGCAAAAGGGGGGAGGGGGTACACCAGAGTAGTAGGTATATGGAGCTGGGGGGCTGTAAAGGTATTTTATATATGAATTTTTGAATTAAATAACTAAATCATAATTGCTTGCTATTAAGTGGTCTGCACTGACCAATAGTTGTACAGTAGTTCAACAAGAATGGCATACAAAGGATCACGTAGTTTTTTTGAAGGGGGGAAGGGCACAAGTTTGTTTTTATTTTGAAGGGGGAAGGAGCACGTCCCTCCTTGGACCCACCACTGGGCATAGTGCTAATTTTTACATGTATACTGGTTGTAAAATACTTTTAGAAACCCCAGTGCAACTGATCTGCCTACAATTAATCCACTCAGAAACATATATTTTAATATTTGCAAATTTTTCAGTATTAAATCTAACCCCATACACTCATGTCAAATCTGCACAGTGCACCCTTTCTTTTTAAAGCCTGGATCCACCCCTACTGAGCTGGATTGTATATATGGGCTGCATCCCTCAGACAATAAGAACATTACTAAGACATGCCACTTGAGTTTTCAAACTGAGGTGAAATGCAATGCAATTATGGTGAAGCGCATTCAGTGCATGGTCACTCTGTTTAGTGGTATATAAGCACAGCCATCAGTTGGGATATCAAGCATTCCAGTGGGCTATCAGGCTATCAAGTTGGGCTATCAGGCTATCACGGCCATCAGTTGAGCCCACAAGTGCCACAAGGATGCCAAGCACATCACACTACTGGACAATAATCCATGCTATTACCATGAAATTCCCATGACCCTATGAAATACCCATGAAAGTTGCAGTTGTATGGTTTTTTTTCATGGGTAATGAAAATATACCCCTGAAATGCTGGAGTAAAATAATGTACTGTACCCATGAACGAGTGGGTTTTCATGGGTTTGTATACCATGAAAATCTGTGAAATCACAGCCATGAAAAACCTGTTGAAAACCTATATGAATAGTATTCATTGGCTTTCCTCAGGTTTTTCATAGGTTTGATTTCACAGGCTTTTCGTGGGTTGTGCATACATACAAACCCATGAAAACTCACTCATTCATGGGTTGTTCATGGGTACATTAATTTGCTCCGTGCATTTCATGGATATTTCATTAACCATGAAAAATACCAAGTGCAACTTCATGGGTATTTCATGAGGATCATGGGAATTCCATGGTAACAGCATGGATTTATTGTCCAGTAGTGTCATTGCACGCTCTTTGTGGCACTTGTATACATATACAATACATGCATGCTTGTATTTCTGTTCATAATCACAAGATGAAGTTGAGCTCACTATTATGTTAAATAGTACACATGGCAATACATATAAAAGTTGTGATAGTACCTGTATGCATTAATCCGTACAGTATCTGTATTTGTATTAATATGATGCAGTGCTCATATTTATGTCAATGGTTTCCACTGTGATAGTAGTAACTGGAATAGCACATGAAGATGTCAATATTAATTTTATAAAGTTGACTCACTTTTGACTGATCTTGAGTATCACTAGCTACAGTCCCCTTTCCATTTGCATGAATGTGCAATTCTAGAAACAACTTTTCAAGTGGGTTAGCTTGAATTCCTAATGAGCAAATAGGCATGTAGTAATATTTGAGCCCCATTGTGATTTGATCCATTGTAATGCTAGCTTCTTGACCACTTTGTTGATTTATTACTGATAGTACAGAAGTTGTCGCTGCAATGAAGAGATTTCTTTCAGCTGAATGTGAACGATCATAAGCAAGTTGAAGGCAAGAAACTGAATAAAGTAATGCACAATAGATACCATTATTTAAAGATTCAGGTATGGGTGTTATTGAAAATAGCACTTTTAGTGATTTTGTGACTGCTGTAGACTTGAGCCAACGAACAGCTGCTTGATGCAAAGATGGCTTAGGTGATTTCTGGTCATACAAACTAAGTAATATATTTAGGTTGTGGTTATCATTATTACAGTAATCAATGTCATCCATGCTGCTGGAATGTACCTCTGGCTGTATTAATGCTGGCTTAAGGACTCCATCTTGTGTGTAGTGCATCAAAAGTGAAGAGAATGACTGGCATAATGTTTTAATCTCTTCCATCATGGTTTCCAATGCAAATTGACCCTTTGGCTGATATTTCATGACGTGCAACAAAAAATAGCTAAAAATTGAGCTACCCAAGGCAGTCATTGGTAGCGATGCTTCAAATGCAGCACAAGCACATAATACGTGCACTGTTGGCTTCAGGTGCTCACTAGATGCTATTTTCTCCCCAATTCCTCCAGCATAGCAGCAGTCTAGGATGATCAACACATTACGAGCTTTACACTTTGCTGCGCTTAGCCATTGTATGAAATTTTGTGCTGTAATACTTGTTTTGATGTCTCCCTGGAAGTCTGCTGGAGCTAGAACCCATGGCCACTCATCTCTACCATCTGGACCCTGTATAATAACTGCGTGTCCAGAAAAGTGAAAAATGAAGATACCACTTTCTTCCACTTCACTGGCATAGTTAATAAACAGGGTACCAAGTGCATCTTTTGTACACAAGTGCGGCTTGTTAGTTGTGTAAACGCGCACTCGATCTTTTTGCAATCCAGCATCGACTGTGAGTGACTCAGCAATAGTAGCAGCGTCCCTAGCGGCAATTTCACCCAAGCTGTGGCTAGAAAAGTCTTTAGTCAACTGTTTATCTATACCCACACACATCGCATAACTCTTCGAGGGATCGAAGTCAAGAATAGTCTTTTTGCTCACATCAGTAGTGGCAATATCGATCACACACCATTCATCGTATGCAGTGCTTGTTGCGCGGTTAGGCCTACTTAAGACTTTCCCCATTAAATCAGTAGGCTATTTAGCTCATAGTACCAACGAACCACCCACTAAAAAAATAACTGAGTGTCTGACAAAAGGTTGGTTTGCGAGGTAACTACTTCCGGCCTCCCCTAATCGGCGAAGTACCGGTTTTGTTGCAACTCTCTGTTGTTGTTTTTTCGCGTGCTCAAACCACTTTTTCCCTTATTTGGTGAAAACCGAGACTGCGTGTAGCTTCATGCTCTGTCTTGCCCAAAGGGTGGGTTTCCTTCTCTGAGACATAATGAAGTGCGTGATCTAACTGCCAATTTACTTTCCGAGGTCTGTAACAATGTTGTCACTGAACCCCACCTTCAGCCTCTTTCTGCTGAGACCCTTCAATACAAAACAGCTAATCGTGATGATAACGCAAGGCTTGACATTGCAGCTAATGGTTTTTGGGGAGGACGATTTGAGAGGTCATACTTTGATGTCAGAATTTTTAACCCTAGTGCACCCTCAAATCAACCCCTACACTCTGCATACCGACGTCATGACAAGGAAAAGAGACGTGGATACCAACAACAGGTTCATGAAGTAGAGAATGCCTCATTTACTCCCTTAATTTTTACTACTACTGGTGGAATGGGTGATGCTGCTACTCAGTTTTATAAGAGATTGGCCAACCTTTTGAGTGCAAAGCACAGTCTTTCCTATGGAATAGTGATGGGATGGCTGAGATGTAAATTGAGCTTCTCTTTGTTGAGGTCTGCAATTATGTGCATTCGCGGTGCCAGGTCCAGTTTGCGCTGTCCCATTGCTGAGGCACCGATTGCTGTGCAGGTCGCTGAGGCCCATATGTAAGATAATTTGTTTTTGTTTATTATGTACTGTTTTATCTTATGTCATTAATTTGTAAAAAAAAAAAAAAGCTTTAGCCTGGCCAACTCTTAAAATTAGAAGATCGGTAAACTTATTAAGAATCTGATTTGTATACCCCCGAACACGCAGTGGGTTACTGTGGGTAGCTACCACCTGCAACACTTACGTACTATACAGTGATTCATATATGCATACGGACATTCATTTGTGAAACTAGTCTCGCGGCGCCCGACCCTAAAAAGAGGGTCTGGTGAAACTCTGTACAAAAAGTTTGAGCTCTGGAATGTTTATTGGATGACGTTTTACGTGCTACGAAAGTGCACTGTTTACGTCACAACATCCATCATCACCAAACTGTAATAGCGCTACTTTAAGCGGCAGAGTCACCGGATGTAATTAACAGTAAGCCGCGAATCTTTTGAAATGTACGCATTACATAATCAATTTGAAATGGAGCGATCTGATTGGAGCTTCCAACATTCCGGCAGCGCCAAACTTTTTGTAGTTTCACCAGACCCTCTTTTTAGGATCGGGCGCCGCGAGACTATAGAGAGTTTGCAAGGGGTGTGTCGACCTTACGCAATTATCACGTGAATATTGACGAAGCCATGTTTGAGTGGATAAGTGGTCTAGAATCCAGACCACTCAGGCTTTTTGTGTCTTGCTTTTCGTGTCCCGTTTATTGTGTACAGTGATGGTGAAGAACTGTTGTGTAGTTGGCTGCCACAACGTATTCATAAAGGGGAAAATTTCATTCTATCGATTTCCTTCAGCCATCAATATAAAGTATCCTGTAAAGCGAAGTAAATGGATAGCGGCTGTAAAACGTGAAAACTGGGTTCCCGATCGTAATACTTGGATCTGCAGTGAGCACTTTGTGACAGGCCAGAAAAGCAATGATGCTTTGGCACCCAACTATATCCCTACAATATTTCCACAGGTTAAATCACCTGCAAAGCGAAAACTGGAGAATAGTGCTGCTGTATTTGAACGAAGACAGGCGACCAAACGCAAACGGCTCTATGTTGTGCAGCAACAAGCGTTGTCCAGTAGGGAAGAGAATGAAGGAGAAGCTGAAGATGGTAATGATGATGATGATGAAAGTAACACTGACCCTGATAATGCCTCAGACATTGCTGATGACCAAGTAGTTGCTGATGAAATAGTAGATGACACTTCTGATGACCTTGAGGAGGAGGAAGATGACGAAGCAATCATGATGCCTTTTTCTGAAGATGCTACAGATCATGAACCAGTTTTCAGATGTGATTTTTGTAAAGACCTGGAAGATGAGCTTTCATCAGCCAAGAAACATTGTAAACATCTTGAATTGGTCAATGCCGGGAAAAGCTAACAGCAAAGGTGGTCAGCAGAGAAAGCTTGCGTAATGATGATATAAAAGTTCAATATTATACAGGTTTGCCATCATACGAGATACTGGAAATTGTATTTGAGTTTGTAACTGTTGGATTGCCTGATTCTTTTGCAACAAGCTCTTGTAGTGTTTTTGACCAATTTCTTATGGTTCTAATGCGTCTTCGACTAAATGCAGGAATACAAGACTTGGGATATCGATTTGATGCTCACCCCTCAACAATGTGCCGATACTAGCAAGTGGCTTGATGTGCTGTACACAAAGTTGCATGTTTTTATAAATTGGCCAGACAGAGACAACTTGCTGAAAACTATGCCCATGGTGTTACGAAAAGCTTTTCGAAGTTGTGCTGTCATCATAGATTGTTTTGAGGTTTTCATTGAAAGGCCAACCTCACTAAAGGCACGAGCCCAGACATGGTCAAACTACAAAAAACACAACACCGCTAAGTTCTTGATTGGCATCACTCCACAAGGTTCTGTTTCCTTTATTTCGAAGGGTTGGGGTGGGAGAGTGTCTGATGTACATCTGACAGAAAATAGTGGCCTTCTACGCCACCTTTTGCCAGGTAATATTGTACTTGCAGACAGAGGGTTTACCATTGAGGAAAGTGTAGGTTTGCTGTGTGCAGAAGTTAAGCATCCTCCTTTCACACGAGGAAAGCCTCAGCTTAGTAAATTGGAAGTTGATACCTCAAGACAGCTCTCCCAAGTAAGAATACATGTGGAGAGAGTTATCGGTGCTGTTAGGCAGAAGTACATGATTTTACAGTCGACACTTCCCATTAGTATGATTACATGTACTGGAGATGACAATTTGTCACCAATTGATAAAGCAGTTACAATATGTTGCGCTTTATATAACCACTGTAGTTCTGTAGTACCATTTAATTGAAATTAATTGTCAAAATTATTGCTGTAAATAGTGACAACAATTCATAGTAACACTGTAAATGACACTAGTAATTACCAAAGCCTATTATACAATTTACTGTAATGTATGTAAATTATGTAATTAATTAACAAAATGACACTTAACTCATTGATTAGCACAGTCAGGACAATACCATTCACCAGTGGGAACAGTTTCTTCTGTTAAGTGCACACAGCCCCAATGAAACCATTCAATGGCACAGTCCTTACCATCACATGCTATCATTTGATCATAATCCTCATTTTGTCGGCAATAGCACCACAGTCTGTCATCTTCGTCCTCTTCAACATCAGCAGTACTATTACTTGTACTACTGGTAGATTGATTTGCAGTATCATCATCCAGTGGTGGTAACTGGTCATCTTCACTCTCTTCATCTTGTTCTTCATTGGATTCAACTACAGGAGGATCAGGTGTTATCATTCCACTGGTGAAACAGCGACTTAGTAGTTCTGGCAGTAGACACATTTTCACAAAGTTTTTCACTTGTTTCAATGCATCATTGATGCATTCTGCATTATAATCAACTCG
Source organism: Dysidea avara (assembly GCF_963678975.1). Classification (NCBI taxonomy): domain Eukaryota; kingdom Metazoa; phylum Porifera; class Demospongiae; order Dictyoceratida; family Dysideidae; genus Dysidea; species Dysidea avara. The sequence goes on along the minus strand of NC_089282.1, from coordinate 9,767,368 downwards.
CTGCTTCAAAGCACCATCTTTTCCCCACACCACAAAGTCACAAAACTTTGCCTGACACAGCTTCATTTGTAGCGGCACTTGAAAATAGTATGGATGATCTTGTTTAAGCAAGAAAGTATCTTCTTCCAAACAAAACTCCCTGTGTTTGACAGCTTCATCAAAAGACTTATCCCTGCATGAGAATGGGCACTTCACCTCTACAACCCCTTTGCCACAGCATGAACAGGAAATAATCCCATCTGGTGAAGCTCCAATAAAAGGATTCTCACTGTCAACAACTAGCCCACACTTTTTAAGCTCAAAAAACGCATGTGTAGCTTGCATGCTATCTTTGTATATACGCAATGCATCAGCTTCATGGGTAAGTCCATAGTCACAAGCCTTGCTATAAAACTTTGTAGACTCGGGATAGCAAATGGTCTTTACCAATGACACTGAAGGTTTTGAAAAATCTGTATGAAGGACTCTACATAAATTTGATGCAGTAACACGGCCAGCTCGTTGTTCATACATACCACAGCTTACATTTGGATTGCTCCCTGGTTTTCAGTTCTACCATGTGGGCCTGCTCTGGAGTTATAGATACCATGTCATAAAAAGCATCACATGCCTTTACCAAATCTTGAAATGGTACTTCTTGATTATCTTTATGAAATAATGATGTCAGTGGTTCAGGAAGCAATCCCCTCACATACAATGGCACAAAATCATCATTAAAACCACTCACCAAGGATAACAAAAGTGGCTTGTGCTTAGCTTTAGAAAGCTTTGAATAGTGTTCTTCCAACATTGCCTGTGTAGGCTTTTGAATTGTCATACTTTTCTTTGGATCAGGTGCAGCAGGCTCTAGAAAGCTTTTTCTCTTTTGTCTTGGTGTTCTGAAGTCAATTTCTGCTAATGGCAAGAATGGCGCAGTTCTAAATGCTGGTGGAAGCCATGTACAAGGCAGGGATGTGCAAGAGAACTGTTGCTTTACTAGGGTATTGGCTTCAGCAGCAAACAGGATGGCAGCAATGTGCGAGCAAGCTTCTCCACACCCTGCCATGCAGGTACAGTGTGCTGCCATCACTTTTCCGTCTGATTTACAACACATCCATACCTTTAAAGGTGGAGCTGACAGCGTCTGTGAATGTTTCACTGTAGCAGTGTAGATGTATCTGTTGCTACCATCTATCGCAGTTACAAGAATGTTGTTGATCCAACCATTCATGAAGAAATTATAGCCATCCATGCTCTTGTAAGCCTTTAGCATTTCATGGGTATATTCGCTAGGCGTACTGATCAAATAATTGTAAACGTCGCCATAACAAACACTCGGCCAATCTACCCACTCTACGCTTCGAGTGCAGCCGCCTTTTCGTTCCATTCGACAGTAAGGATCTTCCTGACAACCCAGTAGCGATACTTTTTCTTGGTATCGTCTTTTATCATCGTCATTCTTTAGATCGGCGAAGTACTTCGAAAACGTCAGACCACTCATTTCACTACAATCCACTCAAAAATGGCTTCACTGTATTCACGTGATATTTGCGTAAGGCTGAGAGACGGTCCGATTGGTCAGGCCTGAGTCGGACCAATAATCTGGAGTTGAACCAACTAGCTGACCAGTTCGAACTGAATTACTCGCATGCAATCTTTGGACGATCACATCTACATGTAGCTACGTACATTTTACAGATGTTATTGAAAATGCATGGCACTAGTTACCTAGTTTCTCAGCCTAACTAAAGCACAGAATTACACGTATAATACCTCCAATTACCTTACAGTACCAGGGGCGGATCCAGGAGCTGGCTAGGGGAGGGGCACAAACAGGGTAAGTTGTAGGTGGTTGCATGCATGGGGAGAACCATATTCTCTAGTTCAGTGCTGCTTTTTTAAAGCAGCAAATAATCACCTCTTAGTGGTGTCTCACTGTTGATATTTGCCATTTTGGCCTTTTCAGATGGTTGTGAAGTCTTAAAACTGTTTAAAAGGCTCTGAATGTCTTAAATAACAGCAACACGATAATTATTTTTAGAGGCGCTTAGTACGCACGAAGGTGCTGAGTGACTATTTTACAGTTAGTTTGACTTCGGTTTGCTTTGGTCTCAGGTAAATTTGTAATAAATGCTAGTAAAATGTGCATATTTTCATAAGTTTTAAACTGATCTCGGTTGGCCTGACATAAAATTTACTAGCTGTTTTAATCAGAAGCATGGCTGGCTCCTCCACAAGGTGGAGAGGGGGGGGGGGGGGCATTTGCCCCAAATGCCCCATCCTGGATCCGCCATTGAGTACTAGTCTCGCGAGGCCAGACCCTTATCATAGATTATATATACTACGTAGTATATATAATCTCTGATATAATCTATGCCCTTATCGATTGGAAATTATAAGCGCCGCGCTACAAGGGTCTGGAATAGTTCATGAATGTGAAATTTTTCGACACGTTATTGGTGACAATTGATTGATTGGGTAACACCTAAGATACAAAATGCAACGTGTGTTCCCTTGAATCTTTAGTCTGTTTTGATCAACAAATCCGCTTAAAACCTTCCGACTACTTTCCTTGTAACTCGAGATGAACTGAGCTTGTTTGTCTTTATTCAGCCGTACTTGTTGAAGATTCAGTAGTAGGTAGAAGGAAAAACCTACACGGGTCGATACTCGTTATCCCCAGAGGTCTTCTTCAGCAATCAGAACACTTTGGCGAGTAAGGGATCGCGTGAGCCAATCTACACTCCCCAACCACTGGGGGATTGTAGATTTTTTTAAGTCCGTGAACTATTCCAGACCCTTGTAGCGCGGCGCTTATAATTTCCAATCGATAAGCGGCTGCGCGGAAAGGGTCTGGCCACGCGAGACTATTACAGTACAGCATGGCATTCTTATCGTTTTGTACAGAAATGATTGTGGGTTCTACGTACAGTATCACGTGTGCTGACGGTTGGCATTTATCACGTGTAAGGCAGGTGCCATCTTTGATTCTAAACCAGCATACTTATATCACAATTCAATCTTCATAAAATAATCATTAGCATTCCTTGGCTTGTCTCTCTTGGCTTCTTTTACTGGGCGAAGGGCTGGCAGTGACAAACCAGATGACTCATTCCGCGGCAAGAAGCTGTACACCCATACATTACATGGTGGCCGTCTGGATGAGATGTTGAGTAGAAATCACTCCTCTTCAACTACCCACTCGTCCTGTCGAGATACTGAACAAACTCTCAGTCTCACCCACATCGCGCCATTTTCGAATACTGATTGGTCTCGTGACGGTCCACCAGTATATTTACGTGATGATCCGTTCACTTCATACAAACCAGTATAGTAGTATACTGTATTTTTGTAGCTGTGTAGCTTTTTATCGTAGCTGTGTGAATTCACTGTATAGTAATTATATCCTAGCTAAAGGGGGCCATGCTGCTGTGAAATTTGGGGGGACAGTTGCAAGTTGCTAGCTAGTTTTACTTTAAAATTTAGCATCAATTTTAAGACATTTTCAAGCCTTTAAATTGCAAAAATTCTGCAGCTCCTGGGGGTTGCACCCCCAGACCCCCCTTGAACTTCTAATTGCTAGCTATAACTAAATGAACCATACAGCAAGTTTCATGCTGTTTCCCCTGTATGTCAGGTCTACAATTATACATAGTATAGAAAGTCTGAAGAACAACAGATAGGCTTGAGCATATTTATATAGCTAGCTAGCAGTGAAATATCACTAAAATTGCATATATCTGAGTGTCTGATTTTCAAAAATTTCCTGTGGAGGCATGCCCCCAGACCCCCTTAGGATGCTCGTGCTTCGCACTTCGCACACTGCGTAACAGCTCCTCTCTCATTGGCATGTATATAGTAGCAATTTCAACATTGTAGTCAATTGCCTGACCAACTCAATTTTCCCTCCTCCGGCCCTGACTTACCTTCAGATAGCTATCTGCAGAATTGTAATTGAATTCTTATAATCTGTGCATTATACACAGATTTGCATATAATGATACATATACTAGTAAAAACACAAAAACATTTTGAAGAATTTGAATCCTGGGGTCGCCTTACTTTTGCCCATTTTTGTTTCACATGTTAAGGTAATATCAAAGTTGTCAAGTCCTGTTTAGGTTAGATTAGGTAACTCAGAGGCTGCAGCACAACTGGCAAGTTGCTGCCAGAACCTTCAGTACTGGTTACTGTAAAGCAGTAATAATAATATTGCTGGAGCAGATCCTTCCTGAACAAACTAGGTACGAGATTACTTGAAGCATGCATGCATCGCATAGCTAATTATGGCAGCCACTCAAACTCCGGTATACTTTACTAAGTAACAGCCGTTACAGCTATAACATTGAGAAATCAGCACCTGAGTGCATGGACATGGCAAGGGAGTGTTGCTGAGTAACCACAAAAATATATTTATTTATTTATTGTCAAGCTGCAAATACTACACAAAGGGAGGAGGAGAATCAATACAATTATGCCATTTCTATACAATTACAATTCATTGATTGTAGATGAATTGGTTCTTAAATTGGTTGTTGGAAGTTGATCAATCATGTTGGATATGCTGCTGGTACATATGTGACTGGATTTGACAAAACCAGGCTTCCACACACATCCAATTCTTCGACTTTAATTGCTAGTAACTTGACAACGCAGTAAGCTATTGCCCTACAATTTTCACACAATGCTTTCATTGCTTTATGTAATAACAAGTCCAAATTTGAAACTGATAGCTCACTTTCATACTGACGTATGGTCCTTGAAAGTCGTAAATTTGGATGTGTGTGGAAGCCTGGTTTTGTCAAATCCGGTCACATATGATATTGGTGACAAACCTTGCAGCTCTGTGATTGATCTCTTCTTTGCCATATGGTGACCAAATTACACATGCGTACTCTAGTTGTGGTTGCACAGTGTACCAGTGAAAAACAAGTTGAGGTACTGGTTTGAGATTTCTTTGAAGAAAGGACAGTGTGCAGCTAGTTTTAACTGTGATGCTGTGGATGTGTTTAGACAAGATTGTATGGGTTACATTACAGTTCTCAACTATTTCGAATGGGGTGTTGTGCAGATAATAGCTAGTCAAATGTGATCTTATGTTTGGTGGCTTTTTAAAACTGCAAGACATGACATTTAGGTATACTGAATTTAAGTAGCCATGTACTTTCGCATAGTTGTAGTGATAATTTATCATGTAATGTCTTCTTGGAGTTGTTAAGCATCACTCACTGTTTTGTACAATACAGGGGACATATTTAAGGGGGTTCCTAGGGTTTCGGAAATCCTCTCTGAAATTTTAACTAGTATATAGGATTACAGCAGGAACTGAGACACCAGACTATCTTAGATTAACGGTACAACTGAATTATACGCAATCAATGAGAACAGCACAATGCTACAGTGTAATAGGAACCTTATACACCAATTCCTTACAGAGAGAACAATTGTATGTATTGAAAATTGAGATACTCTAACAGAGCAGCTATAATACAGCAGTCAAACTACTCTAATAGAACATTCATAACTAAATACAATTTTTGAATGTAAGACCAACCTGAAGTTTAAAGAAATTGATGATTTATAGCTATGTAAAAGAGTTTTAATTGGAGATATAAATATGTAGCCATTTGTATTATTATTACATTACTTGACCAGTACATATAGTTGGTTAACATTTAGGACTTAAAATAGAACCAAACATTATATTGAAAACAGTTTATCACCCATGAAACCATGAATCTAATAAAGTTTGAAGCATTCCATGTAATGTACATAATCTTTCAGCAATGGAGACCCCCAACTTTATAATTCAATACTAATTAATCTGGAAAAATCCTGAATACACCCCTGCAATACAATGTCATCTGCAAGAGGCAGATTTTACTGTGCTTTATGTCATCAGCTACATACATCATTCATATATATTAATAGTACTAAATAGTTCCTGAGCAGGGGCGGGTCCAGGTGCCAGCAAGGGGAGGGGCACAAACAGGCTAAGTTGTAGGTGGTTGGGGAGATCCAGATTCTCTTGCTAGTTGTTGCATTTTTGAAGCAGCAAATAATCACCTCTTAGTAGTGTCTCACTGATGATTGTTGCCATTTTGGCCCTTGAAGATGGTTGTGAAGTCTTAAAAGCTGTTAAAATGCTCCAAACATCTTAAACAGCAGCAACACGATCAGTAATTAATTTTAGAGGAGCTTAGTACGCACGAAGGTGCTGGGCAGAGTGCTAGGTAGCAATTTAACAGCTAGTTTGACATTGGTTTGCTTCAGTTTCAGGTGAAATTGTAGTAAAATGTACATATTTTCACGAGTTGTATAGCTAAATTGATCTTGGCCTGACATAAAGTTTAGTATTTTAATCACAAGTATGGCTGGCTCTTCCGAGAGGGGTAGGGGGGGGCATTTGCCCCAAATGCCCCATTCTGGATCCGCCATTGCTGAGGGATTACTGAACAGTTCCCAAGGGAAGCCAGATGCTACTGCTAGATAAAACACTTACTCTTTGGTGATGATCACTTAAAAAGGATGAGATCCATTGGTAGGTATTAGACAATACCATATCATTGACTTATGTCTTAGCTTGTTGTGTGGCATGGTGTCAAAAGCTTTAGCAATATCCATAAATATAACTCATTCTGTTTTCCATTGTCATAACTTTTTTATGCATACACATGACCATGCATGCATAGTTTGCATACATGCTGATTTTATGTTTCAGATCCCCCGCCCGCATTGCTCTGTCTCATCACCTAAATTTGTGACATAATTCAAGTTATCACCATTATTTTATTATAATAAATTAACTTGCTTACATTGCTAGGCACAGGCTAGATGGGCTGAAGACACACTTCAATGTCAGGAGAGGGGGCTTTAGTCCTTTCACTTCTTCAGAAAGTGGGATAGTGATTAATAAAACATGCAGGGAAATTTTTCATTTAAAGTCAATATAAGTATTGATTCAAATACCGATAATTGAGTTTTGCTCAGCAATACCAATATTTACATCAGGAATTTAAATTCAATAATGGCCAGTATTGGTACAAGGTGTATTGTTTGAATCCCTGATATAAACATTGGTATTGCTGAACAAAACCCATTATCGGTATTTTAAAATTTCCCTGTGTAACAGATCAAAATACTCTAAAGCATTAATTCAGCTCTAAAAAATAGTTGGCTAGCTGCATGTAAGATTAAAAACAAGCTTCTCATGCACTTGCAACATCCTGAACCATAGCTACAGTGTAAATATTACTTGGGAAGCTGTAATAACTGTCATGACATCTAATCCTACTCTTCATTTGTTGCATTGTTGCCTGGTGGATAAGGTTGCATACATTCTTTACAGTATAGTGGCTCAATACACTAACTTCCAAGAATTTCATAAAATTAAAAATCTTATAGAAATCAGAATCCAAGCAATTCACTTTGGCTAACAATTAATGGTATGGACTTTGTTTTGTTTCATGGCCTAAATAGCCAACTGAAGAAGGTCTAATGGACAATTCAAGCAAAGCAATCAAGGAAGTGACACGCGGTATTATAAATAGCAAGAACTAAGTCACTATCATGGCTAATGAAATTGTGGCTGGAGGTGACTCACTGGCTAGTAAGTTTTGCAGCTAGGCCAGGGTGAATGACTAAATACAGTAAAACCTGTGTACTAAGGACACCTTACATGGGACCAACCAAAAGTGTCCTGATTATCAAGGTGTCCTGATTTTCTAGGTCAGTTTACATGCTAAGGGATAATTTGGGACCATCCACTACCAAGTGTCCAGATTATGCAGGTGTCCTCATTTTCAAGTGTCCTGACTTATTAACAGGTTCCACTGTAGATGATAAATCTGAATGAGAAATGCCGTAGCTATAACACCAAATTATGCCAGTAAGTGGGTTTATTACAGGGCAAAGCCATTGGCCAGCCATGCACCTGAAACATGGGCACAAGTGGTGGGGTGTGCATTGGAAATCACATAAAACACATATTGCACCACACTTAAATGGCAGTCCCTTAAAAGAAAGGACTGGATAGAATCTTACCTCCAAGTTCTGCAAGTAGCCTCCAAATAAGCTGAATCTTCAATTTTTACACTGAACTGACTCAAGTGTTTGGAGGTGGTCCTTATTGTGAAATTACCTGAACAACTGCATGACTTTTAGTCACGAGTTTTCAAATATAGTAGCACCTTGGCAGCCTGCTGAAAGTTATGCCAAACCGTAGATGTACTCCCAACTCATAATGTACAAGTCTTGCATACCCAAATCTCTATTTTCAGTGCATGCATAGGCTTGTTGATAGGGTATTGTAAGCACATGCACTGAGTAATGCACCCTAGGCCTGTAACGCTTGAGTCACTTCAAAGGATTAGTTGCAGTTGGTTAGCTTCACATCACAACATTACTGGTTAAACTTGAAGGGCTTCATAAATAATAATTGTAATTGAAAGGCTTCTTATGTCTATCATTTTGAATGTATAGCTAATAAATACTTGCATGATTTCTGCTAGTCAATTTATTTTCTGCTTCACAGTGTAATCACAAACAGAAAAGTTGACCACAATTTTTTTTCAATTATAAGAGTACTTCTGGACTCAGTGGAATATAATAGTAGATTGGAACTGAGCAATATGGTGCCATAGAAAAGTGCATTGGTATAATCTCACTTAGACTCTCTGGTTATAACACCAAATTCTTATTGACAAGGGTTGTGTCTATGTCCGCTATCTGATTGTTTTGCTCCTGCAGTAAACATTAAACAAATTCATGTGAGATTGTCCAACAATACTTGTGACTGCATAGAGTAAAAACAGCACACTTTAGATTAGTAATTCTGTAAACTATTTGCAAGTTTCACAGCAAAAATAGTGTTCCAATACTAACCCCGTCTTTATTCAGTATTGGAACAACCATTTTTAAAAACTCCCTATAACGAGACAAAACGAACCTCAAATCTATAAATGATTCTAATGTTATCCACTACTTGGGACTGTGGTCTATTTTTGTTTGAGCCTAGGTAGAATTTTTGGACTATTAGTTCCGACACCATAACATAGACGGAATAAATACAGTCAGTATTTGTGTATGAATTATGCTGTGTTTAGAGAGCTATTCAAAAAAAAATTAGGTTAATTTTCAATCCTCTATCATGCGATTTCTGTCAATTGTCTATTATTTCAAACGACCAAAATAATTTTTTCTAAAACAATTTTGTGTGCACAATATTATTACAAAGTTGTGCTTGCTATTTAGTGTCAGTTATTTAGTGTCGAGATTTTTTGCTTCTTTCCCTTGAATCATCTTCTGCTTGTCTCTTTCCTTCTTTACTTCAGCTAAAAAGTTGTTCAGACCAAATGGATCCTCTTCAATGTTCTTCTGAAACTGTACTGGTCCATCTCTATGGTGGTGGGTACCCTCAAATCCTTTCTGTGGTTGAAATCTGCTAGTCTTTATTAACTTATCAACATCATCATCATAAATGTGTTTGTCAGCATTTCTGCTGGGTCGGTAGATAACCTGTACAGCACCTCCTCCATCCCTCCAGGGCTTATCATACACGTTGTATATGTCATCTTCCATATGAAGGCCTGAGTCCAATCCCTTAGTTTGGTAGAAGAGCCTTTGGTCAAACAATGCCTCCTGAGATGGTGGACCAGCTGGTTTACCAACAGCTATTTGCTCAGTGACATCACGACCCTTGGCCCTGTCTCGTTTGGCTCTATGTTCAGGTGCTCCTCCTTTCTCGTTCTCTCACCTTATTTCTCTCATAACGAAGATCATCTCTCTCCTTCACCTCATTAATCTCCTCCTCTGATATTTGCACATTTTTTATTCCACTTCTTTGCCAACTGAGTAACTTGTCTCAATGCTCTTCTTTCTGTTCCTTCATCCTCCTCACAATCTCCTCCTCAACTAGAGAATGAGCCATCAGTGGCTCATGGACCTCTTTATCAGCAATGTCCAGAGCTTGTGATAGTGTAGCCAATCTACCATCGATGGTGTTAACCTGTAGTCCTCTTGCATCAGCAGCCAGCCTTTTATCCAATGGTATAATGTAGCCTTTGTGGTTCTTCCAACTAGAAACACAGGGTGGGATTTTCCAGTCTTGCTGCTCCTTGACAGTGACCTTTCTAGTAGGAGGAGTTAATACCGAAGCAGGTGGGGAAGGAGGTCCCCTTGGTATCTTTTTGTTTGTCTTGAAGCGTGGAAGTTCCATAGGATTTCTCTGTACCTCCACCATACTGATGACCCTTTGCTTTGCTCCAGAATAATGCATAACTCCTTGGTCACTGGGAATGTACCTAACACATAGTGCTGTTTCTGCCTTCTCAGCCCTTCTCGCCGGCTGTGCTGCAGAAATCTTCTTATTCACAAGTTTCTCCAATGCCAATCTTGTTTCTTCGGGTGTCTTCACTGTCTTGGCAATCTCCTCATCATCTGGAGGGATCAAATCTAAATCACCAGCCTTGAAGTGTGTTAGTAATATGTCTTGGAGGGTAAAATGTACAACTTTCTCCTTTCCTTTTCTTGCTAATGCATCATACTTCACTTCCCCCATAGCATCAACCTCATTCAGTGACAATCCTTTATCAGCTCTAAATCTCCCCATGTTCTGTAGTATAGGTACTTCAGGAAATGCACTGCCATCACCAAAATCTAAGGATCGTGGTACCCATCCATGTCGTTGACCATACGGCGGTGCTCTGTTTCCTTGTACTGAAGTTTTCATAATTCCGGAGCTTGGTAGAATAGCTAGCTAGCTATATAGTTGGTAAAGAAATTTTTTTCTTATCCACTAGATATACTCTCCGATAGTCTAAATATATTTGCACCACTGTGCCTCATACTGTACGTTCACTACAGCATTATCTACCCGATTGTACCGTACGTACAATAACATGCGCATTACGTACACCAATGTTTCCATTACGTATGTTCACGTGCGACCATGCATCCGCTTATATATCATACAGGACACGAGATATAAGCGCATGACCGAGGAATTCATCGGTCGCCAATCAGATTGAACTCAATCAGATTCGAGAACACCTTAGTTATTCCTATACTTTCGCATGGCCAGAGCCTCCAGGAGGTCGGCATCGATTAAGCGCCTTTAAAAACGTCATCTGATTATGTAAAAGTTGATATTCTGGAATGAAATAAAATGTGTGGAATATGTTTATAACGCACAGGTGTTAGTTAATAACAGATGAAGGTAAAATCTGTCACGTTTTTGCTCAGTGTGAAATGATCTTTGCTTTGGAACTAAATGACTGGCTGGCATGGGATCATTAATTACGTACATCATAAAACATTTACAGTGTACTTCACTTTCTCCTCTGCTGTAGGGTGGGTGATTAAACCGAGAGCCAGTTCAACATTATTCTAGGACTGCATGGAAAGCTTAAAATAATTATTGTTGCAGCAGTTCTTTGGATAGCTACATTCTATTATCTAAGTCAATATTTTAAGTAAGTGCGAGGGTCTCAGATGATAGAACCATATTCAAGTATTGGAGTCACCAGGATCTTATTGTATTGTATTGTATTGTATTGTATTAATGCTTTACAGTGACCAGCACTGAAGGTCTGCAGCAACATGTGCTGCAGCCTTAGGATTACCTAACCTAATTTCAAGGACTTAGACTTAGTGACTTATAACTGAAAAGGTGTAACAGAAAAGGGACCAAAGTAAGGAAAAAAATCCCTCCAACCCCAGGAATCGAACTGCAGGTCACCCAATGTCTAGTCGGGGCCACACTTATATAGATGTTCTGTGAATGCTAGGGACCTGTAAGAGTGCGTAAAGCCGGCTGGCCTATGAGTCAGAAACGTGTAACTAAAACATGAAGAATGAAAAAAAAATCCCAGACCTGGCCCAGTGATGTTACACTTAGTATGCATGGTACACTACTGGTCATAGTCTATCAATGATTCTTTACTGTAGCATCGTAGATCCTAAACAATGCTCTATCATCAATGAAGATCAAGGTCATGCTACACAATTAGCTTCACATAGGCAGCATCCCGACCCAATACAAAAAGTGGTCTGGCTATGTCTGTCGCACAACTAGCTACATTGTAAATTCATATAGATTTTGTGTAGGTTTTGCTTTTACTTTTTGCTCAGTATAAAAATATTGATATGATCTCTTGGTAATAGCAAGAGTTAATCCATATTATTAACTCTTAGGATTAGCAGTGCCATTGCATGTCACCAGGTCTGATGGCAAGACTAAGCACCCCGTGTCTTATCCATGTGCACAAGCAATTCTTCCATTGAGATACTCTAATAGAACAGTCATCCAGACACACGATAGTGTGTCGTGCGGCCCAAGAAGCCGGCGCGCCACACCGTTAGTATATTAACAGGAAGAAAACGCAATTTTCACACCTATGTAGCTCTGTGATTCCTTATCCGATTGGAACCATATTTGCTAGAGACGTGCCGCCCAGTTAGGGGAGTCTACATACCAAATTTGAAGAAAATCGCTCCAGCCATTTCCGAGATACGAGCGAACAACATTTCGTTTTAATTTCTTCGTTTTTTTCTTCTTCATTTCGCACATTTCGCAAAATTCGCCATAAAACACGAATTCGTGCTTGGATCGGGCTGAAATTTGGCACACTTAAAGGGCTCATTAGGGGGGATCTCCGTACCAACTTTGGTAGGAATCCGATGAACATTCACGGAGTTATGACCGATTATTTGCGTAAAATAAGGTCGAAGGTCTGTCACGCCTACAGGGTAAACCCCTTGGAGGAATCAGTTGAAAATTGATATGTAGATGGAGCAACCATCGTAGGAGTACCTTTGTGTGGTTTGAAAGGAATCGGGATAAAGACCATGGAGATATGACACAAAACCCAACCTGTGTCAAAATTACGCGATTGATTTTTATGAATAAAAAAACTATTAGTTTTCGTGTCTACCAGGCAAACCGCTTAGAGCAACGAGCTGAAAATCAGTATGTAGCTGGAATAATCATCATAGAAAGTTCTTGCAGTGGTACAGAAGAATCGGATTACAAATCACTGAGTTATGATTCGAAAGGCAACTACGTGCAGCAAATGCGAGATCGAGATTCTCTAATAGAACAGTCACCCTAATAAAGCATTCAGCTGCATGTATAATTTACTCAGTTATATTACATTGCAAGTTATTCTGTAGGGAATTCAGCTACAAACAAGTCACCCTGTAGTCAGATCAGCTAGAAGAAGGTACCTAATAGAGAGTTCAGCTACAAAGAAGCCATCATGTAGAGAGTTCAGCTCAAATAAATCACCCTATAGAGAATTCAGCTACAAACAAATTGCCCTGTAGAGAGATCAGCTAGAAGAAGTTACCTTGTAGAGAGTTCAGTTACAAAGAAACAATCATGCAAAGAGTTTAGCTGCAAACAAATCACCCAGTAGAAAGTTCCGCTATGAACAGATCACACTGTAGAGAGTTCAGTTAGAAACAAGTCATCCTGTAGATAGATCAGCTAGAAGAAGTCACCTTGTAGAGAGTTCAGCTACAAAGAAACCACCATGTAAGAGAGTTCAGCTGCAAACAAATCACCTGTAGAGAGTTCAGCTAGGAACAAGTCACCCTGTACAGAGATCAGCTAGAAACAAGTCATCCTGTAGAGAGTTCAGCTAGAAGAAGTTACATTGTAGAGAGTTCAGTTACAAAGAAACTACCATGTAGAGAGTTCAGCTGCAAACAAATCGCCCTGTAGAGAATTCAGCTACAAACAAATCACCCTGTAGAAAGATCAGCTAGAAGAAGTTACCTTGTAGAGAGTTCAGCTACAAACAAATCACCCTGTAGAGAGTTCAGCTAGGAACAAGTCATCCTGTACAGAGATCAGCTAGAAACAAGTCATCCTGTAGAGAGTTCAGCTAGAAGAAGTTACATTGTAGAGAGTTCAGCTACAAAGAAACTACCATGTAGAGAGTTCAGCAGCAAACAAATTGCCCTGTAGAGAATTCAGCTACAGACAAATCACCTTGTAGAAAGATCAGCTAGAAGAAGTTACCTTGTAGAGTGTTCAGCTACAAACAAATCACCCTGTAGAGGGTTCAGCTACAAACAAGTCACCCTGTAGAGAGTTCAGCTAGAAGAAGTTACATTGTAGAGAGATCAGCTAGAAACAAGTCACCCTGTAGAGAGTTCAGCTAGAAGAAGTTACATTGTAGAGAATTCAGCTACAAAGAAACTACCATGTAGAGAGTTCAACTGCAAACAAATTGCCCTGTAGAGAATTCAGCTACAAACAAATCACCCTGTAGAAAGTTCAGCTAGAAGAAGTTACATTGTAGAGAGATCAGCTAGAAACAAGTCACCCTGTAGAGAGTTCAGCTAGAAGAAGTTACATTGTAGAGAATTCAGCTACAAAGAAACTACCATGTAGAGAGTTCAACTGCAAACAAATTGCCCTGTAGAGAATTCAGCTACAAACAAATCACCCTGTAGAAAGTTCAGCTAGAAGAAGTTACATTGTAGAGAGATCAGCTAGAAACAAGTCACCCTGTAGAGAGTTCAGCTAGAAGAAGTTACATTGTAGAGAGTTCAGCTACAAAGAAACTACCATGTAGAGAGTTCAGCTGCAAACAAATTGCCCTGTAGAGACAAACAAATCACCCTGTAGAAAGATCAGCTAGAAGAAGTTACCTTGTAGAGAGTTCAGCTACAAACAAATCACCCTGTAGAGAGTTCAGCTAGAAACAAGTCACCCTGTAGAGAGATCAGCTAGAAACATATCACCCTGTAAAGAGTTCAGCTAGAAGAAGTCACATTGTAGAGAGTTCAGCTACAAAGAAACTACCATGTAGAGAGTTCAGCTGCAAACAAATTTCCCTGTAGAGAATTCAGCTACAAACAAATCACCCTGTAGAAAGATCAGCTAGAAGAAGTTACCTTGTAGAGAGTTCAGCTACAAACAAATCACCCTGTAGAGAGTTCAGCTAGAAACAAGTCACCCTGTAGAGAGATCAGCTAGAAACAAGCCACCCGTAGAGAGTTCAGCTAGAAGAAGTTACATTGTAGCAGTTTAGCTGCAAACAAATCGCCCTGTAGAGAATTCAGCTACAAACAAATCACCCTGTAGAAAGATCAGCTAGAAGAAGTCACCTTGTAGAGAGTTCAGCTACAAACAAATCACCCTGTAGAGAGTTCAGCTACAAACAAGTCATCTGGTAGAGAGATCAGCTAGAAGGATCACCTTGCAAAGAGGTTAGCTACAAGAAATCACCCTGCTTCATCTTTTCTTCTTCCTGTAGTAAAGAAAACATGACAGGTTAAAAAGCCCTAAAGCCAGCCATAGGCCAGCTTTATGGCCGGCTTTGGGGTATACAAATAGTGAAATCTAATCCAAAACAGCCAAGCTGTGAAAAAAGAGTGCGGCCCTGAGAAAGGCTATGGTGAAAAAAGATGTGAAATCCAAGGTGGCGGCCAAGAAATGGCTGTGATGGTAGGTTAATGGTAAAAATTTTAATAACAACAATTCAGGTGAATTTGGTGCCGCTTGGTCTTGGCACAAAATTCACCTGAATTGTCTTTATTAAAATTTTTACCATTAACCTGCCATCACAGCTATTTCTTGGCCGCCACCTTGGATTTCACATCTTTTTTCACCATAGCCTTTCTCAGGGCCGCACTCTTTTTTCACAGCTTGGCTGTTTTGGATTAACAATAACAATTAGACAGAATCTCAGAATAGCTATTTCTTTGCTTTATGCTTTCTGATACATTGCTTTATGCTTGACGGTACCTTGACGCTTAATGCACTGCCTATTGGAGTATTTCAATTGTGAGTTCAGTCAGTGGAAGGGTCTAGCAAAATGTTGCTAAAAGTTTGTGAACTCCAGCAAAGTAATTGACATGACAATCTTCCATTATTATATATAGTCTATTAGCCTTATATACTTATCCTTGCCATTACTAATAAACAATATCAATACATGTATATGTATATGTTATACTATGGCACCCTTTCCTAAATATGTATATCTTTTGGTATATATTTCGAATACCATGATATCTGTAGTATAATATGTTAATACAACATCTCGTCTCCCACTTGGAAGCAGTAACAGCAATTTCTAACGTTTTTACACCATTATTAGTACTGGTAAGTAATTTCTTGTGATTAGCATGCTCAAGGAGTATGCACATTATGTTACATACAGCCTGCAATCTTCTTGAAAATCAGTCCAACAATCCATAGTAACTGTTGCTAGGCAACAAAATGTAAACCTGACCTAGTTACATGCTTTTTGGTGGTTGCTTAGCAACCGTTGCTATGGTGTTAAATCATTTCTAAAATCAGTTGTGGCCACGTAGCAACAGTTGCTAGGCAACAATGTTGTTGCTAGGTAACATGTATTGATTATCATGGTAACAGTAGTTGTCAAGTCGGACATGCCTAACTGGTAAAACAACTAAACACCATCAAAAAATTTTAGCCAATCAGATGCGTATATCAAATGTACAAGTGATATACTAATGTAGTATATCAAAAATATACCACAAGCTGCTATTGGAGCTTTTGTACAGGACACGATATTGATGTTGTATTAATGTCCAAACTTTTATCACTTCCTTCCTCGTCAAATGCAACCTGTACAATCTATGGTCCTCCCTGTTATTGAATTTGCATCATGTGTTTGCAACCCTCACACCATCATATCATGTAAATAGACTAGAGTCAAAATATTCAGAGATCTACAGTAAGATTTTGTTTCAATATAACAAGCAGCACTACTACTATGTTGAACAAACTGATTTAGTTGCACTTAAGATTTTGCAGTAATTATAAGAGCATTGAGTATGATGTAAAATAACCCTATCAACATAACCACCTGCTATATATACTTTGTACCCAGTTACCATTCATCAAGAAGAGGACTGGAAAGCTACAAGAATTGATTTTTAAGTTTTCATCTCTATAATCAGAATTTGGAACTTTTTACCATTCTCTGTGACTAACTCCCCATCCATTGATCACTTTTGTAATATTTTAGATAGCTAGTACATACAATTTAACACATCTGTGCATTAATCTGCATTGATTGCAGCACAGTAATTAATATAATAATAATAACTTTCTCTCTGGATCCTACTTAGCTACCCCTGCATGCTAAGAGTAAATCAAACCCCAAGTGATCTCTTTTTCCCCATGCTGATTCTACCCATGTACCCCTATCTCCCATTTCCACTCCCACTCCTGGATTAAATTTCAGCCTGTGCTGAAAATTCTGGCCACCATGCATTTACTGTGTACTAAAAGTAATGTAGAAAACTGTCATGTACCATATATAGCTGTAACATTAGCATTAGATAGCACATGGTTAACATTGCCAGCTACATGGAATGAATGCAGGCTATTATGCAGCACAAGGAAATGCAGCACAATGCTGATTGGATATTAATCGGGGAGGGGAAATTTTATTAATTTTAAAAAGTGCAGTACGTGGCATATTTTACAATGTTTTCATCACAGGAGATGGAGATAGTTCATTCCATTCTTTAACATTGAGTTCTTTAGAAAAAGCTCTTCATTAATAGGTCCATGGTATTAGCTGCTACAGAGTAGAGATTGATGTTTGGCTAAAGCTTGGTATTTGCATAAATAGCTATAGGTGTGTGCAAAAGTGATTATCTATACTTTGGTTTCTCTATGCAGCATCCAGCTTAAGACCGTTGCGACACTACTTTGAAAGTTAGCTAAAGAACCTTCTATCTTGCTGTTCACCTCTGAATCCTTCGATTTATTGACTACATCTATAGTTCATATGGATCCCAAAGCATACTCAAGGATTGATTGCAAGTGTGACCTTTCCGTTGCATTTCCCAAATTCTTTTTTACATCAGATTTACACTCACTAGGCCATTTTTTGTGCACTGAACTGAAATGCACTAGTGATGCTAGCGCTGTCTCATTCATGTGCCATGTTGATGTGCAAGAAAAGTCAATAGGAAATTAGTCAATGAGGATATGCACAGCAATGAAAGATTGAAAATAGCCCAGAGTTCTCAGTTCTGTTATTACACATTATATTTTTTACTGGGTAAATGAATCTATATATTGCTTGCACCCAAATGAAAATAATTATGCTTCCTACTTGATGAAATCCTTTGCTCTAGTACAATGTAAAATCCAACATAGCTATAATACTGAAGTGTTGCTCATACTCTAATCAACTCTCCCTTAAGCACAAAAGAAAATATTTTAAGCAGTAAGCTAGATTTTGACTCAGCCGATACAATAATTCCTTCCATCAGAGGTAGCTACAAGAGGAAGTTTAAAAATGACTCCCCATCATAACGGGTCACTGACAATCACTTTTATCCCAACGTGCAATGATTGAAGGTCTGCACCCAACCAACATTTGATACAATGTCAGAATTGGACATCGAGACTTCAAGAGACATAACCATACTGAATTACGTAACTTAAAATTAGCATGCACATACATACTTATGCATATAGTACTGAAAAACATGCTAAAACATAATTTAATAATAATGATTGAGCTAGAAAGACAAAAACAATGATGGTTCCTGCAATGATTGGAGCTTTTGGCTCCACTGTTAACTATAAGGAGCTTTTGAACATCAACTCACTTGTTACTGCTAGCTATTAGGAACAGAAACTATCTTAAGGGAAGTTCTTCAACTCTGAGGGTGTGAGTTACACTCCAAGTTGGAACATTTCCACCAGTTCATATAAATACATGTTTCATTTAGTTCCCATACACCATAATGATTAGCATGGCTGTTTGAAGTACATACAGAATATAATTGCAGTATTTCAACAGTAAATAGTACGCTATCTAATCTGTGCATGTAATTACAAGCAGAATAGCCAGCATGTGTTTGCTATAAGCATCACAATAAATGTGATGCACAGCAAGAATCATAATAAAAATGTTAATGCAATACACAAAAATCAATTTATTATAAATAATATATAACTGCTTCTGTATACATGTATGTATGCACTATATGCAATCATATAACATGAGTATATTCTATAACACTAAAATATGACTTGTAATTCTGAGATTAGCTCCTGAATGGAGCCAACTGGTACACCATGTAGGTATATTGGCATGTAATAATACCTGAGAGCCAACTTTATCTGGTCTCTGGTTATGCTGATATTAGGATAAGCATACGTTATTGTTGAAACGACATTAATAATTGCAGTGACAAACAAGTTTCTTTCTCCCAGATGTGTACGATCATATTTAAGATGTATGCATGAAAGAGAGTATAGCAATGCACATAAGATTCCATCAAGTAAAGGTGCAGGCAGTGATGTCCTTTGCAACAATACTCTCAGACCTTCTTGAACTGAGTAAGTGTTTAACCACCAAATGGCTTCTTGGTGCAAGGGTGGTATATCAGATTTACAATCATACATATCTATTAAAAACCTTACAGAAGCATCTGTTTCATCATAAACTTTATTGTCAATAGTAGAGTGCATCTCTGGTTTTGCATTTGCTAATGTAAGGCCATCTTTTTCTGTATAACTCAACACAAGTGAAGAAAATGAATGCGTTAGAGATGCAGTCTCATCCATGCTATTCTTAATTGCAAGCAGTCCCCTAATTGCAGGTTCATGTGTCATGCTATATGACAGAAAATAGCTGAAGAGAGAGGTTCCCAGTATCTTTATTGGTGGTAAGTCTTCTGTTGCTGTACATGAGCACAATACATGTATATCCTGCTTCATCTTCCCTGCTTTCAATGTTGCTAGTGAGGCTATTTTCTCACCTATCTTCCCTGCACAGCAACAATCAAGTATGATTAAAACATGACAAGCTTTACAACTTCCATCGAATATCCATTTCAGTAAATCATCTGCCGTAATACCTGATTTGATATCCCCAACTGTGAAATCAACTGGGACTAATGCCAATTCATCATTGTCATAAGCCACTTGCCCTGAGTACTGAAATATGAATATACCAGTTTGCTGCACTTTCTTAGCATTGTTTTTGGTAAGGACACTCAAAGCCTGTTTTGTACACATATCTTCAGATGTATACAAATCCACCCGATCACAGTTCACAATGTTACCGCTTATTGCTTCCTTCAATATTTTGGCACTTTTAGTAGCTGTATCTTCTAAGATTTTACTATGAATGCTGAGAATATTTGCATTAAATCCCACACACATAGCATAGCTTTTGTCAGGATCAAATTTAAGCAGCCAGTCTTCAGCACTAGGAATGATAACAAATTCCTCTGCCTTAAAGTAATGTTGCTCTTGGGCTCTATTAAGATACGACCACAGCAAACCCATCAATGTGACCAATACTAGACATTTATAAAAAGTAGCACATGTGTGCATGAGCTCGTATTTAAACAAATGGCTTATGACTAACTCATGACATCTTTACCACAAACCAGTATTCAACCACATCAGAGTATTCAGTATATGTTACATAATAAACTGTTCATGAATAGCAAAGTGAAAAAATTCCCATCCATACCACAAGCTGACTGGTTACTCAGCCACATCAGCACATTTTCAATGCATGGTGGTTTAGTATGCATCTATGCATATGAAATGTGAAGTACATAGCCCATGAATAACCCAGAAAAGAAATTCCCATCTATACCACAAACCCACCAAATAAACCACGTCAACTTAACATGCTATGCATGTATGATAAACATGCTTGTATCCAAAATGTGTATTGTATTGTATTGTATTGTATTAGTGCTTTACAGTGACCAGCACTGAAGGTCTGACAGCAACATGTATATAAATGAACTCGTATTTAAATGAGCTCATGAAATGCACATGCATAAATGAACCACAGAAGGAATCCCCATCTGTGCTGCAATCAAAACCATCATTTTTCAACCACATCAGCACATTCAATATATAATATTACGGTTCCATAAAATGGATGTGTACAAAAACGCATACAAAATATGAAAAAATGCATATAGCTAAGACTTGCTACGTACAATATCTGATTCCATCAATCACTTGCAGTGCTTCTGCAATCAAACAGAAAAATACATATTTAAATATATATTTATTGTATGCAAGCAATTATTTGTACAGGCAATTTAGCAATTCAGGTTTAGGTAAACATGATCTAAAAAGCTATAATTATTTTGTGCCAACCAAATAATTATTTCAGTAGGTAGTATCTACTGATCATACTTTGCCATACAAAATAAGTAGCTATATAAAACTTATAATTAATACAGTTGAGGTGTAAAGAAATTGACTAACTCTTTAAGAAACTTACACTGGGTTCCAGTATTATGTTGGGGTCACCCAGCTGTACTGGGGAATGTCTACAATAAACTGCTCACACATTATAGAATCTGTACTTCTTAACCCAGCTTTTACAAAACAAAATTAATGCTGTGCACTACATGGAGGCTGGAACCCCAGTGATAACTTGCACCTGGACTATAGTGCTGTTCAACAAGTAGGTGTACAACTCCTGTAACCGGTGTGTGCATGTGCATGTGTGTGACCAGATTTTCAAAACTAATCCAATTTGCAAATCCACACCACCAGTGAGTATCTACACTACTTTTAAGAGCAAGCTTTTCTGGGTGGTGTCACAAAATTGAATGATGATTTCTGGCCTTGGTAAGGACCTAGTTTAATGAGAGAATCAGTAGCGCACTGGTGAATGGCTTTTAACTGTTGACCACTTATGTTTTGCATTGATTTGTATCCTCTAACTACAAACAAATGGATATATGTTGATAATACAGGCTTTATACAGCAATTCAGATTTAGTAAAATAATGATACGTTTTTATCTTATTTGACACTTAAGAAATTCTACAAAATACCTATAGGTACTGTGAAAGGTAATAAATTAATTCCACGCATCTCAGATCACTACACTACCTGGCTTATATCTCAAAAACAACTGAAGTGCAATTTGGATCTGTTTATCAAAATCCAGGCACATAATTGTTGGCACATTGTAGAGTCTGGCACAGCAAAAATAGTGTTCCAATACTACATATTCTAACCCCGTCTTTGTTCAGTATTGGAACAACTATTTTTAAAAACTCCCTATAACGAGACAAAACGAACCTCAAATCTATAAATGACTCTAATGTTATTCACTATTTGGGGCTGTGGTCTATTTTTGTTTGAGCCTAGGTAGAATTTTTGGACTATTAGTTCCAACAACATAACATAGACGGAATAAATACAGTCAGTATTTGTGTATGAATTATGCTGTGTGGGCTCTCACACTTGATTATCCATATAATTATCAATGCTATATACATAATGTATACCCTTTTGATTTCATCAGCCAACACTGCAAATCCAATTGTCTTCAAAGCTGCTATTAATGTCTTCCAACTCGCATCTGTCTTGTTTTTAGTCCAATGTCTAAACATTTCTGTACAACATGTCTCAACATCCTTAGGATTATTATCCTTGATCGCATCTAACTTATCTGGGCCATCTTTGTCAAGTAGCTGCACTCCCAAATCATACCACTTCTTACCGATCTTTAGAACATATATGTTTAAGTCTTTTAAATCAGGTGGATCTGTTGAACCTTTAATAAAGATACAGCATTAATGATGCATGTATAAAATAGCACAACACATCATTCAGGGGTTTTGTGGTCAATCATATCTGTTCCAAGGGACATTTTTGAGAAACGACTGTCTCTGATCTGGGCATGCATGACTATTTAATGCTAGGGCATACAGGCCTGGGGCATGCATGAATCAATTCAGTTGAATACATAGAGTATAATGCCTCAATACAGCTATATGTATAATTAATCTGTACGATTTTTCACTATTAAGTATCCAAATTTATACAGACTCACATTATGTATATACTTAAAATTATAATTTACATTATCATGCTGTAGCTATATCATATCTGCCTTGTCACACATTCATGCTGTTAATGGAAGCGACATCTTGATAAACGGAATGGTGGACCGGAATGAAACAGTGTATTACATGAAACTTAATTGGGTCACCTCTTAATTATAAAGTTATGTTTAGTTCCTATCTTGCTTATGAAGATGTGGTTGCATGGCCCCATACTTGGGCTTGTCGATGTTGAGATATAAGCTGTTTAGTTACATTGCATCAACACAACTACATCAGTGTGCATCACTGTGTGCTCGTTGGTGTAACAAAATTATTTGCTGCATGCAAGTGGTCTATAATGTCTTTTGCATAAATAGCTGGAGTAACCGTGACAACAAAAATGGTCCAGTATATTATTATATTTGTTACTGTGCAGAAATCAAAAAGATTGTTGTGCACAGGTGTAATCATAATGAATGTTCAGGTTAGTACAAAACTCATCTAAGGTAGGGGAGTGAATTACAAAGGGGAGGAGTGTGTTCCAGAGTCTGATTGTAGAAGGGAAAAAGGAAAATTTATAAGAATCAATCTTAGTGTCAAGCTGTTTATAATATCCTTCCCTTGATGGATGATGATTAGGTATAAAATCATATGTGGGTATACTTAGATTGCCATTAATTATCTTATACATTGTAGTTATCTTAGACTTGTTTCTTCTTTCTTCAAGGGTAGGTAAATTTAATGATGACATCATTCTTGTTACACTACTAAATCTAGAAAAATTATTGTAGCAAAATCTGGCTGCTCTCCTTTGGATGGACTCAAGTTGGTTTATGTTGGTGTGGGTGTGGGTGTGGGTGTGGGGGGCCCAGACAGAGGATGCATATTCCACAATGGGGCAGACCATCATCTTATAACAATTGTTCTTAAATCAGAAACAGGGTATTAAGGTTACGACCTTCAATTGGTTCACTCAATAACACACTACTGAAGTCACACTATAATGCTGTGAATTGGAATTCTCATCATTGTACTCTCAGTGAGTTGCTCTACATGTATCACATCTGGAAAACTACGTAACAGATACAAGGTAGGCAGTACACAATGAATAATAATAATTATTATGTCATATTTTACTGAATAGCAAATGTATTTGGACATGCTGGTCTGAACCCGCAGTGGCAGTGTTTTCATAAGGCTGAAAGTCGAAGTGGGCCAATCAAGTTAATGCACTGCATGGAAGCACTAATATATATAGTCCACATAAAATTCTACCCAGACCATTTATTGGGACCTAGATGGCTAGCCACCCACTTTTGTGTGTGGGCGGGAAAAGTATTTCCCCGCCCACATACAATACAAAAGCCTGAAAGACTAGGCTATTCGTACGACGCAACGTAGTACTAAACTTATCTTGGGTGGGCAATTCCAAGTTATCTTTCAGTTTGTTTCTGTCTCTATATCCAATCTACCGGCATGCCAGCACTGAATCATACCAAAAGTCTGACCTTCGTGCACAACCGCATGCATGATCGTGAGGCATAAACGAGGGCACAAGGTACATTTGCATTAATGTGGCAATAAATACAATACTGACCTGCAGATGCTGATGACATGTCTTGATCGTGAAGGAGGGGCGTGGTCTAGTAGCGGCGGAAATAAAAAAAATTATGCTGACATACGCATTTTAACATCACCCATTAGTTTATATGTAACTTATACCCCGAACTTATATTATATAATTAGTGGTGAATCTATAAGTGTTGTGCCGGTGTGTGTGTGTGTGTGTGTGTGTGTGTGTGTGTGTGTGTGCATAGATAATATATACCTATATATATATTATCTATGGTGTGTGTGTGTGTGTGTGTGTGTGTGTGTGTGTGTGTGTGTGTGTGTGTGTGTGTGTGTGTCTGTGTGTGTGTCTGTGTCTGTGTGTGTGTCTGTGTCTGTGTCTGTGTGTGTGTGTGTGTGTGTGTGTGTGCGTGTGTGTGTGTGTGCATGGGTGTGTGCGTGTGTGTGTGTGGTTCCACCCTCCTCCAAAAAGCAACAATGGAATGACTAATCTGGTCATGAAGAAGTAGCAGTTGTGGCAAAAGCATCCGATTCCATCATTCAAGCATTCATAGTTAAATCAACACTGGAGGGAAACTGGATATGGAAACGCCTTTGGCCTATTAGTAATGTAACACAGTAACTTTAGTTAGATTATTATGCAATAGCATATAGTAACTATAGACTTTAGTGTGTGCATCAGTAAGAAACATGATACCAATATTGATGTCACTGTTGTGGACCCTGCTGGGTGCAGCAGGGGCAGATGTAGGATTTCAGAAGGAGGGGTGCTAACATGGACATTTATATATGTGCCAAGAAAGTTGATACAACTAGTGTGAGAAGCACACTCAGCATGTGGAGCATGCTCTATCTAGGGGAGTCTGGGGGCATGCCCCCACAGGAAATTTTTGCAAATTTGGCCTATTGAGATTGAATTTGGTAGTACTTTTGAGTGAAAAATGATGTCACTTTGTTTATGTGATACCATTATTCCCCATACAACTTGTCAATATAACTAAAGGGCATGCACAACCAGTAGCTAAAATTCAACCTTAGACTAACATCTTAAAGAACTAGTATTGGAAACATATGGGTATCAGCTGCACAAGATCAAATTTATTGTTTTGAAGTATAGCATAATTTACAGTCTCATGGCTCAAACTACATGCCGTCCAAACAGTGGAGAGGGTAAGTGTGAGTGGAGAGGGCGACTCACCAGTGAGTGGAGTGCATGGCACTCAGCTGTATATAATTCTCTAGCTAGGGGAGCTCTAAATCTGGTGGCATATAATATTATACTCCCGGACCCCCCGGAAATTTTTGGAAAATGGCTATCACAAGATTGAATCTAGAAGCTATTTTTAACCAAATCTGGGTACAAGATAAATGAGTTCAGTTGCAAGTAATTTTAATTTAAAAACAGAACTATATATATACACTGTTTCTTGTTATTGGATTTTAAGAAAATGTATAATAGTGGCTTGTCAAAGAGAATAAAGAGTGTATAGTTAATTGAATGTAAGGTCAAGGAGAATATTTAAAACACAGGATTGGATCTACCTTCATATGTAGCCACTGCTCTGAAGTGCAGGTTGCTATTTCAATCTAACTTTTAAATGATGGATCCATCCATCATTATAATTGTTTTACAACTAGTCTACAAAATATACAAATACAACTAGTTTTTGGCCACAACTAACCCCTTTTTAGCACACAATGATCATGACAACATAAATGCTGCAGTATCATTTAAGCTTAAGTTGAGCTTCAAGGGATTTGATAGTGCAAACTCCAAATTAAAGCTACTATAGATTTATACAAATGTAGCATGGGATTTGATCAAGTATTCCACTAAGGGAAACAAAAACAAATAGCTCTCAGATGTTGCAGCCTTGTGAACTTTATAAAAGCTAAGAAATTCACTATTATATAAGAGTACTGTTTCACTTGCAAGAGAAGCATTTCAACCCAAGAATCAAGTTTGTAGCAGAGCCTAAAAAACTTAAACTATTTGACAGAAAGGGTTATTTTTTAGAATAGATTTTCAATTAATGCATGATGTTTTATACAATTTAGTACATTAAAGGTATAATTCTTTTACCTGAAGTGATTGGTATATGGCAGGATGTTTGGTACAATGGTGAGAGTATAGCAGTGCACAGGTCTAGAAGAATAGGTTTAATTTCAGCTTACACTCTGGTAACTTCTTGAAAATTATAGTTTTAATGATGGATGTTCTATTAGAGTAGTTGACTGTTCTATTAGAGTATTTCAAATTTAGCAACTTCTAAGGTAAGACTTACTCCAAAAGTATAATTTTGAACCCCTCATAGTAATTCTTGGATAAGGTTAGCTATTCCCCTTGCTCCTTCCATCTTTTCATTGCCCATACATGTGTATAAAATGCAACTGCACCTGTACTATACAGCTTCTAGAAGCTTCCTAGCTTGCTCATTGTAAAATTTTGGAGTGGGGGGGGGGGGGGGAGGGGGGGTGCTTCAGCGCCCCAAGCACCCCCCCAAATCCGCCCCTGTGTAGTTACAGTAATTAATAGTTTTATTTAATTTTGTATTTTAATTGTCCACGCGTGCAGTCTAGCTATAGCAAGTGGTCAATGGTCAGTTTTCAGAGTGGCTCCCTGTGGCGTCCGGAGTTCCTCAGGGCTCCATTTTGGGTCCTCTGTTCTTCATCTTATATATTGATGATATTAGACACGTTGTCAAGCATTCGTCAATTAGATCTTTTGCTGATGATATTTCACTCTATTCTCGGGTGTCGTGTTATGATGATTGTTTAAAGTTACAGGAGGATTTGTCAAGTGTCTATAATTGGTCTTTGAAGTGGTATCCTAAATTAAATCCAAAGAAGTGTGAAGCAGTTAACATCACTAATAAACGCCATCCAATCAACTTTGAGTACTTTATTGGATCTCATCCAATTCCATGGTCACAGAAAGTGAAATATCTTGGCATTGTAATCAGCTCAAAACTTAGGTGGAATGATCATTGTCGATATGTAGTCAGTAAAGCTACTAAGTGCCTGAACCGTATACGCCGTGCTATGTTTGGTTGTACCCAAGCAGCTAAAGTTAGTGCTTACAAAGCACTGGTTAGACCCTACCTTGAATATGCTTGTGTAGTGTGGGCGCCGTACACAGCACAGGATATTAGTTTGCTGGAATCAGTGCAGAATAGAGCTGCACGCTGGATTAAAAGTTTTTGGGATGCAGCTGCTCAAAAATGGTCTAAGTCGTCGTCGGTTTGCATCAGTGAACTGGGATGGCCTTCACTTAAAACACGTCGAAGCTATATATCTATTTGGACCCTCTACTCCATTTATCATAAAAGAACTGCCATCAATTTCTCAAGGTATTTTCATTTTAACACATTGGCTACGAGGTCACATACTTTGACATTAAATCTTGCATCGTCAACTATCAACGCATTTCGGCACTCATTTTTTGTGACCACACCTTTTCTTTGGAACTCAATTCCTTTTGAAATTTTATCTCAAAGGACTGCTGGCAGTTTTAAGACTAGGTTAAAACATTATCTTTTTTTGTAATTAGGTTTATTGATTTTGTAATTAGGCCCCTATTTGGTGATTATTAGTTTCTCATCCACCGCCCGCATCCTTCTTAGGCTACCGCATGGTAAGCCATTATTTACTCTGCGCATGCTCAGAAGAACACGTGATACCAAACTGTTTTAATTTTTGTTGATGAACGCTACAATGCGCTATATATCACCAGGAGAACTGTTGTTTTCCTTAGCAAATTGCTGCAGTGCCAGTTGCAATCGTGCTCTATCGACTTCATCAAAGCAGGCTTTCAGTTAACTGTCGAAAAGCAGTTGGCGATCACGAAAAGTAGAATCAGCTGGTGAAGGAAATATTTGTAGTATAAGAAAGAAAGACAATTTGGACAAGGTCTGTACATCAGTGTATTAATATTATAAAATAATGCCATAATGGTAATACCCTCCCGCCCGCATCATAATAATTAGAAAGGCTGGATGAGAAACTAATAATCACCGAATAGGGGCCTTATTAAGTAGTTCATGTTCCTTTTGTATTTGTTTGTGTGTAATTGTACATGTGAATGTATGTTCTGTGTTGGGGATCACCTTGTACAGGCAGTATTGCCTTTTGTGTTACCCATCTTTGGAAAAATTGATAATAATTATATAACCAAGTACTAAGAATAATACGAAACGCGGTTAAAATTACGTCATAAATAAATAAATAAATAATTAAATAAATAAATAATTAAATAATTAATAATTAATGTTTGAGAAAACTACGAGGCCTAGAGACATGAACTAACCGGGGATAGATTCGCCTGTGAATGAAGGCACAAACGTATAATCGTCGCTCCTGTTTGTGCTGATGACTTGACCATACGTGTAATTCTATATAACGCCCAGTACCACACCCTTGCTTAATTACTTACATATTGCGCGAAGAAGATTAGTGATGCCCGTGCAGGAGAGCCAGAAGCCACTTGTGTAAACAAGAAGATTACAGAAGCCACTTGTGTAAACAAGAAGATTACAAGTAAGTTTTTATGTTTGTAACATCTCAAGTCTCCATGCCAGCTGCCAGTGGATTCACTGATTCATGTAAATAAACAATACAAGAAAACATTAAACTGACATATGCCACGCTCTTTACGATAAGCTTACAGTTACATATAAAATACAAGTAAACAATTTTGTCTTGTGCAGCTGGCATGGCGAACTTTCTTTGTGTTGGTGTCAGGCAATTCAATACGTGCTTAATCTTTTTTGCCTTCACCTGGCGTAGCTACTAGGCTCTAGTGGCTTGGCTGTCTTCCTTTATCTGGTTCATCTGGCTTGCATACGCCTACAGCATTGTGTAGCTATCTCCTGAAAGTTGTGTATGCATAACTATGGTGTGTCACCCATCACTGTGCCATTGCTACATCACTGATGAACCTTACTTAGCTCTAGTTGATGTTGATATGGATTGCTGTATATTGGCTAATAATTTTTATCTGCATGGTGATGTTGCCTATAATGTATTGCTGCATACAATACTGCAATAATGTATAGTTCTCTCCTGTATGTTTTGTATACATATACTTTGTACACATCACTGTGCCATTTATACCACACCAATGATGTACTGGCACTTAGCTACTGGTGGCCTTTAGTTACGATGCCACTATAGTGTTATATCTGTCACTACTGTGACATATTGAGTTGATTTGGGGATAATGCATTCACCACCTAATAGCCTCACCGGGGGGCTGTCACGTTGGTGTATGTACTTGGTTATATGTGACGCGGTCCTAGATAATAATAATAATAATAATAATAAATAATAAAAAGTGGTCTTTACTTATTACGGCAGTGAGCCATTGTTCTGAACTGAAGAAAATTCAGCTGGCAGACACAGCTGGTTCTGCATTGTTTCACAATTCCGAATCTTACTACTTATAATTATGTTGCTGATAATGATAACACTATAACACTATATCGTACTACTCTGTAATGAAAAAGTATAGCCTCTGATCCATGTACATGCATTCTGTGTTCCAATAATTTTATTAAATATATAGCTATACCTCAGCTGCACTGATACATAAGTGCGCTGTGATGCACTCATTCTCAATAAATACAGTGGAACTGGACTGACACTTTAAGAATGACAAAATTTTACTGCCATAAGGAACCTCGAGATTGTCCATTTTCAGAGGTTGTAGTGGTACAGGTCTACAGGGATCCATACAGAGGTTAAATATACAGTGCCCTATAGCTACATGGAGCTGAGTAGTTGTATAAGAGAGGTTCCATTGTATAACACCATAATTGTCTTCCACAATGTCAACACTTTGTCAAGACTAGATGTATTAATTCAATGTCTGTTAATAAAAATAGTAGTTAGCTAATATTGTAATTATCATTGTAATTGTATGTATATAATTGTGTTTTTTTTTTCTCTTTTTGTACCTTGCCATGCCCACAGTAGTGCTCTAGGCAGCCTACTCTGTGGTCGCATGCAGTCCGAGGTTACACATGCTTTTCTTTTTCATTCCTGTACATATTTTCTCATGTAATGATGGCTCTCTCTCTCACAAAAAGCACAAAGCGGTACTATCAGAATTAGCTATACTTCATCATTCCGCCATGGGCTAGCTACTCTCAAGAATATAAGTATCATTTTAGAGGTATTTGCATCGAACAGTTGAAGGTATTGGCCTATTGGGAAAGAGGGAGATGTAATGAATACTTCACTTCACTAAATTTAATTCACATAGTGGGTGGTAACCCCTCTAAAATTTCCACCATAATATAGCACAATAGTATCTCATGCAGAATCTGCAGGAGTATGCATTGTGCTACAGAGTAAAATACCATAATCATTCATTGCTGATAGCTATAAAATAGCTGCATTGTTATGGGAGTGAACCTTTAGTTATCCACAGACCTGATACTTAAAACTAGTATTGACATTTTATGGAATTGCCATGGTGCAATTTAGAAGTACATTAGTTAAGAAAATAATGTGTTTTTGTTCTTTATGTGTATGATGGGGTCGCATGTAAATTTGTGCCACACTTATACATGATTTCCTGCAGTGATGTGCAATTTCTACAATTTCAAAATCTCAATTTCGCATTTCCACTTGCTAAGATTGGCTATTATTTATTTACAGATGTGTATAGACAGCACCAAGACATTTTATTTTCTATTGCTATAGTACATGTACATGATAAATCAGTTATGGTTAATAGTGCTATGTATATTGTATTAGTGTACAATATATAATAATGGCAATTTCAGAAGTCATTACAGTAGCATCCTCTGCTGTCGTGCTATGAAAAATATAAACACATCTCACAACATACATCAACTAATATAAGTGTATGTATGCTGATATTATGACAATGCATTTCATTGTCATTTCAAGGCTCTGGACAACTATTGTACTAGCGTAAAGGACTGTAAGTCGTGCACCACAACAAGTCACACAGTTCCTACTTCTATATGATACGTGTCATCAAAGTATGTAAATTTACTGAAGCTGATTACTGTCTTCTGACCCTATTTGATGGGTGGTAAGTTGCACGACACATGCGATCTCGTGATGAAAACTGGCACAGTAAAATATAGGACTTGTATAGGCCACGCGACTTGTTATGTCACAATGGAAGCAACATTATCAGCACTACAAAGTATGGATTATCATTATAAACAGTGTCTGCCATGGCCAAGCCAGCTATTGAATAATGTATTCCAATAAATGAATTTTCAAAAAAAAAGTTCAGTCACAAATGCTACCAATTTAATTTTATAAGCTGATTCACAAAACTTTACTGTGGGGGCAAGCCCCCCAAAACCTTCCTTTGTCATGCTTTGTACATTGTTTGCATATTTAATTGTATCAACTAGTTACTACCTTCTTGGTACTTAAAATTTTATTGCTACACAGTCTGTACATCTCTTACACTTCTGAGATTTGATTTCCTTGGTTAAATGCCACACCTTCAATAGTAGCCACACTTGAGTAGTGCCACAACTGATTTCAAAAGGCTTAAACATCCTTTTCATTGAGTGGTGGCTAATTTAGAATAGTTGCCAGCATTGGTTAATTGAGAGGTAGTAAACACCGCGGTGTTTAACCAAGTAAATACGGTATTGTGCTATAATGTTGACAATTATAGCAGCCAATTAACCTAAACTTTCAGTCAACTAGAAGAGCTATAGTGTATTAAGTTTTAACTGAACACTCAATTGAAGATTTTATATAGTAAGTAAGTGAAGTAGTCTTACACTGCAACTATGTAAAACTCACTCACCTACGTCAGTATTTCTCATTATGTATTTGTCAATTTGAATTCTTGGTCCAGGTGTTGTAAATGAGTATCCAAACTTAAGCAGACTAGTATTACTTGAAATCATTTTTGCCATCGTCATTTCTATTCCTGCTCCAGCAGAATGTTTCTATATGGAACAAACATCAACAATCAAGAGTTGATTTACTGTACATATATGCACACCTGATTTGATAACTTCAATTCTTTCAAAGTGTTATTTTCCTTCAATGCCTGCAGAATTACCTAAACAACAGCACATTTTTTAAATTGTTATAAAGAACAACATACAATCAGTAGTTTTGTGAACACCATGAATATAAAAGTCTATATACATACAAGAGCAACATGTGTGTACATGTGCAGTACCTTAATCCCGGCACCTGTCAAATAATTGGTGTCCAAGTTAAGACTTTGAAGAGTTGAATTGTTCTTTAACACAGAGACTAACATCTGTAAAGTTGAATGACTCATGTTGTTGCACACAAGTTACATACCCACAAACAGTAATAATTATGGAAATGGACCCAGAGCTAAACCTTTTAATGGCAAAATGTTTGTACCATAGAGTCTGGTTGTTAGGCGCATACACCTAATAAAAGTTCACGAAAAATATTGTGATCAACATAATTATAGTTGTTAAGCGCATGTGCCTAATAAATAAACCTTGTTGTAATTATTATGGATTCACTCTCTCGGGGTAGTGTGAATTGCAGTCAATACATGTACCAATAGTTTGAGTCCAGTTTTTGTGCACTGAATCCTTTGTGTGGAGCATACTACAGAAGACCGCTTTGCTTGGTAAGCAAAGGTACGTATTTTGGCTTTGTACTTCGTGAAATTTTGTATTATACACTATTAGCAAACCCCTAGCACTTCTTCTCTTGTATAGCTTCGTCTCATGTTGGAGCTTCGTGTTCATCCACATATGCTTATCAACCATGATTAAGTACGAGAAATGGGTATGCGCTTAACAGGTAATATGTGCTTAATATACACGTGTGCTTAACAACCAGTCTCTACAGTATACAAACAAATTACATAAACCCAATCCTGGTAAGCATTATTGTATCTATGGTACACTGTACCAATATATACTTTCAGATCACAAGTTGTATTTGGTTTACCAAAAAGAAAAAGGGCTATTCCATAATGAGTGAATGCGGAGCTTGCATGCAATTATACAGTACATATGTAGGCTAACCTTGGCATGATTATCACCTAATTTAGTCCCAGCCAGCTCTAATGTAGTTAAATAAGTGTTAGCTACCAAGGCATCACATAATTGTTGAAATAAGTCCTCCTCCAATCGAGGATGATTATTGAGGTTCAAAGTGGTTAAGGTTGGGTCAAGCTCTTGGAGACGAACAATAGTTTCCTCAATGTCTGTGTTCTGTTCTAGTAGTTGAGGAAAAATGATCGGAGGTTTAGCTACAATAGACAAAATACATGTGATGACATTGCACATGGCATTAATGAAAAGACTCGTCATGTTAGTCTATTGAATATTCACTGAAAGTTAATGTACAAAAAAACATGCCACACATTCTTGGGTACACATTATATTCACGGTTAGAGAAACATTCTCCATGTGTAGTGTTAAAGTACAGAATTTAATTATAATGCTATAGTTTTAAAAGATATCAAGCAGTGCAACACAAAAAATCAAGTACAACTAGCCATGCACACTCCTGTATATAATATTCTTTTTTTAATAATTACCATTGTGCCTGTAGTGAACACACTCTGTGCTCTATTATCTACAGGGTATGAGCATCCTAACTTGCTATGTATGAAATTTACTCACACAAAAACTTTACATTATTGTACAGACCTTATGATATTTAAAATCGTATAGCAATGCACACTTTACTATCTACCTGCTGGTGATTTATATGAGTACACATTAGCTTTAAGACCAGTTGCAGGGCTTGCTTTGCTTGATGTACTCCGCAACTGATTTGATGCCTCTTCTAACCCAAGTTCACCTATACTCGCAATGTAAAACATATCTACTGTATACGATAATGTTTACTACTTACTGACTAAATCCGCAAGGTCATCTTGTTCAACTAAAGACAACATTTGATCTAGCTCATCAGCAAACTTTGATCTCTTAATTTCCTTTTTAGTAGAGTCTATAGGCTCTTTTTCCTTGTACACTTTACCTCGTATATCTTTCTTATAAGGAATGTAACCTTCACCGATCTACATACAATATAGTAGGACTTACCTAACCACAGGGCATATATATATATACTAAAGCATTGAACACATCACATGTGCAATTAAGAACATACTTAGGTATAATAGACATCATGGAAAAAAGTGATCTATACAAAAGCTACCTCTTTTGGAACACAAATGTACATATATGAAATGTTTCAATATATCACCATCATGATATTGAAACTGATATTAACATGCAGTATATCTGTAGGATAACCCAGCTGTTATGTGATAGAAACAGTATCATGTTCATAGAAGGTATAAATCAACTAGTGATTGCTATCCATTTCACCTCTACCACATAGCATGTATAGCTACATAGTGCATGCGTACTTTAGAGTTTTCAGCTTCTTGCTTAAGGTGTGTCATTAGATGGTCTCTGTCAAATGGACCAGTCGGTTCCTTTGTAGTTTGTGGTGGCATTCTTTCTGAAGGATGAAGGCATGTGTTCTACAATGAAAACAAAATAATAAAAATATACATACAAACTATGTACCATTATATCTATGTTACAGCTATGACCATATAACCTTGTAATAGATTCTACGGAGGTCAAGCATAAAGACACAGTATATGTCTATAATCTAGCCATAATACCTACATACTATAATACATACTTGGCCACAGACTCATCATCATCTTATAATTATATTTATGAATCAACACATGCATGTAATTTGCTGATATAATAACTATATGGTCAATTAACCAACCATACCAACGTCACAACAATAACTCTAAAGTATGCAGTGGATTTCTATGTACTGTACTAGTAGTTCTACATGCCTATTACATTACTTATTGTTATAAATTTCATCTGCCACCAACTTATATTGATCCTTAGTACTATACTAGTAAGAATCCTTTGTACAATATAAAAATTCAACTCGCAGCTACAGTAGTTTATACCATCCAAATGTATAGTAACCTGTTTAAGATTATGAAAACCGTCACAATGTCTCAACAACAGAAATGTGATAAAATTATCATCATCACTTATCCCTAGCACAATAAACACTGACAGACTAACTACCTACAAGTTTATAAATAACATCACCATCTGTATGATGAATAGTCTAAAACATGTAAAATGCTTATTATTTCACACTTCCACACGACTATATATGATATATAATACGCAAGAGTATCGTGAACATTAATGAATAGCTATATACTGTAACACACTCACTCCACAAAAATAAATACCCTGTACATCCATAAGTGTTAATTATCTGAGATAATTTACTGTACTTAGGTGCATATCTACATAGCTACAGTATGTCAATGTACATGTACATGTCATTACCCTAGTCTTCAGACTGGTGTTCAAACCTAGCACCGAGTTTGATAACCAGTGGTACAATGCATACTGTTAGCCTGAACTTTTAATATCCCACTGCAAAGGGTACGTATTGTTAGGTAGAGACACTCCTATATATCAACATTGCACAAAATATAGTATTTTACCAACAGCTATCACTTGTAATCCCTCTGTACCCTGTATTATTGACAAGACAGTAACATCTGCTACACACCTTATCCTACTCATCAACCACAAGGCATCAAGAAAAGCTCACCCATTCTCCTATTCATGGCAAACACGATGGTGCAACGACTCTCAATGCTGTACATTGCTGTGTTCCTAAGTATTAACTATTTTAGTAAGCGCCTGTAATTTATTTTCCCTATCAATATAGTTATTTCTCAAGAACGATGAATATGTGACCGAATTTGAAAAAACCAGGCTTCCACACACATCCAGTTTTATGAATTTAAAGGACCATAACTCCAACATGCATAGGAGTATGCCATACGTTTCAATCTTTGATCTGGCACTTAATAATACTGCATGTGCAAATCGTAGGTCAATAGCTTCCTGAGAGGTCAAGTTATAGTGAGTGAATTGGAAGCCTGGTTTTGTCCACTCTAGCGATTGAAACATGGCAGGATAGACATCACTGAAGCTGTGGATACACCCAACATTTTTAGAACTGGACTAAAATCATTGTACATGTACATGATTGGGTAAAACCTGAGCACACGTACCAGCTAGCAGGGGCTAATCCAATTAAGTTATATCATACTATCTATAATTCATTCATTTTCTTGCTAGTACAGTATCTCTGTTCAGCACAAATCATGACTTACATCAGGATCGATGAAATCTACTAGATCTCCTATCTCCTCTTTGGAAAGAGCAGCCAATATCGCATCACTGTCAAGTTCATCTTTGGCCATTGTCACTCAGACCGCTACAACACCGACTGTCCTTGGCGTACAGCACTTATATATTTTTTTTCTCGGTTGGTCTGTTTTGCTCAATGTCCACGAAATATATACTTTCAAGAAACTGTGAAATCGACACCAACCAATTGTGTTAAATTATTAGAATACAAAGCAAACGTTTATGTTCTGATGTGTGATCACAAGCGATGGGGGTGAAAACGCTGTCTGTTTATGTTGTAACATGGCTTCTCTCACTCTGCTTTATCATTCATGGTAATATAACATGTGTTTACACTTGTAATGTGTGGGTAGGGTATTGATCGCTATACGTATTAATACATGTTGTGAAAAGATATGAAGTTATATGAATACAAAGAAACAAAACAAAAAAAAATTGTGATGTATTTCTTGTAGATTTGCTTGGGAGGTGTGTTAATTTTTCACCCTAGTTACTAAGGTAATGTTCACGAAAAATAGTCCAGCATGACAAAACTATGGATGCATAAAAATTCCTGTATGTTATGTACTTGCCATCACCTTCCCTTGGCTACATGATACATCACCTTGCATCTTGATTAGCTCATATTCGATAAAACAGCATGTTTTGCATATTGAAATGAGCAAATTTCCCTAATTTTGTAAACACACATAATGCACTGTATGTTTGCATGGCGTTTATGTGCTGTGTAATAGATTTCATTAATCACAGTGTTTGGTCAGCGATCAGGAGATCTACGCATAGTTGGACATACTGAAAGTGTGACTGGTAGACTTGAGATATATTATCGTAGTCAGTGGGGCACTATCTGCATTGAAGGGTTCACGATAAAAAGTGCAGATACTGCTTGCAGACAACTGGGTAGAGCTAGAGCATTATCATTCAACAAAGTTGTTACTGTTGGGTATGGACACTGTATATGCATACAGATGTAACTGTTCTTTGCCATACTTATCTACAATAATGCATGTACTACTGGAACACTTTGCTTTGAAAATGTAGTGAACAGGGTACTAAAATTTTTAGAAGGAAAAAGTAAAGAAAATCATTGTCATTGCAAGCAGTTTATTGAAAATTACTAATTACGTTTTAGTGCTGGTGAATTAACCATTGAAAATGTCATCCATTTTTCTGAAAAACCAATGAAAAATAATTTTGCAGGATTTTAATGTTTTCAGCAACTCTAAAATGTTATTTTTTACAATGAGTCCATACTACTTTAATGACATCTAATGTTTTCATTACAATTTCTAATTCCTTTTGCAAGTAATTGGAAATTTTGTGCCCTGTTCATTACATTTTTAAAGCCATGCGCTATGTGTTCCAGTAGTGATAGTTTTATGCAAACAATTGTTTTATTTCTTGTTGTGCATATAGGATTGTTGAAGGTACTGGCCCAATATATTTCTATAATGTGAGGTGTCGTGACAATGACGTTCTACTAGTGCAGTGTCCCTATCTTGAGAATGACAATGATTGTTCTCATCAACAAGATGTAGCAGTGATCTGTTGTAAGTGTTTCAACATGATTCACAATTACAGTAGAAATCCCTATATGTACACTACCTGTACCTATAAAGTGAGAAGGAACATTGTTACAATTGATATGTAATTTTTTCTATACTAGTGAATTGCTAGTCAGCTAGCTATTTGTATATGTAATAGGATGGATGGCTGTGGTATTCGGGATTAATAGTGCGAGCATTGTAAACAGGAAGGAGTAAAATAGTGCGAGACGAAGCCGAGCACTATTTCTTTCCTGTTTACAATGCGAGAACTATTAATCCCGAATACCACAGCCATCCGTCCTATTGCAAATTAATCCGACAACCATAGCAACTGTTACTAGGCAACATAAATTCAAAAAATAACCACTACAAAAGACCAATCACACATAGCAACCGTTGCTATGATCTCAAAGTGACATTTACCTTAGCAACAGTTACTTAGCAACTGTTGCTAAGCAACCACATTGTTGCTATGCCATGGGACATCTATCACTATGGTAACACTAGTTGTCAAGTCAGACATTTACTTCTAATAGAAACACACCACACTATTTTAGCCAATCAAATTAGTATTACAGGTTTTTGTTAAGGGACCTTGACAAACAAGTGATACTAATTCTATTGGCTAATCGCTTGACGTATTTCAATATAATACATTAAGCTGCTATTGAGAGTATTATACAGTAACACATTCAGTTGTTGGATTAATTCAGTAAACACTATATAGGTTGTTTGCTAGGTACTAGTGAGTCATCCTCAAGTTTTAGTAAGGTCATTCAGTCATTTAAAAAAACTGATTTACCCCTCAACAACAACCTGCTCCCTGGTAGGTACTTAGCTGCCACTTGTAAATTAGCGATTCCAAATATTTAAGTGTTGTTCTTTACTTTGTTTTGTACTTATATATACGCAAATGTATATACATTGGAACTTCTCTTAAAAGACCCTCTGTGTAAACAACACTATGCATTTAACCTCCATATAAAGGACAATTAAAACCTTTAATTCAAGTTTACCTCTGATAAGTGACAAGCTCTAATTAAAATCATTCGGTCCCAAACTGTCTGTTATATAGAGGTTCCACTGTAGTACAAGTAGTTAGTGTGTTGCTGTCACCAAGAGTTCATAATATCCACTCCCTTAAATATTATGAACTCATGGTGTCACCAAGAGTTCATAATATATATATATATATATATATTATATACTGAGGAGAGTATCCTACTCTCATATACCCCTGTAGAAGGGCATATTGTGAAGTTATGACGTAGCACTTTTGAGTTTGCCCATTTTTCCTTGTATAATTAATGATGTCATTAGTTGAACATGGTATCGATTGAACGCATGCCTAACAACATTGCTAGCAACCAAATTAACTCCAGCTCTAAGCATTTCTCACCGAACTACAATCATTCCTTCATGGGTTTTGTAGCCATTTCTTGCTAGGCTATTCGCGAATACGGCTACTCTGAGTGTCGCATGTGGGAAATGGTGCTAACGATTCTTGCACTTTTATGGTTGCTCGTACATCACAAACCACAACATCTTGTTGTTACATCATAACTTCATGTTACGCCCTTCTACAGGGATATATGAGAGTAGGATACTCTCCTCAGTATATATAATAATATTATTATGAACTCTTGGTGTCACTTATATATGTACTCGCTCCAACCACTTTTTTTTATATGCAGCACATGAGTCCTTTCAGTATGAAGGAGCTGTAAGACTTGTAAATGGCTTATCTACATCAGAAGGAATACTGGAATTTTCTTTAAATGGTGCATGGGGCACTGTGTGCAGCACCTTTGCATTTCCAAGTACTGCTGCTAATATTGTTTGCTCTCAACTTGGATATGATGAAAGTATTAGCAGCAGACGTGTAAGGTACAAATAATCTGTACTATGTACTTATATGTTTACATTGATGACAAATTCCCACACAAAAAAACTATTTGCAAGTAAGTTGATTCATAAGAAAACATTTGTGAGTATAGCTACCTACATGTCTGAAAAAAGAACTATTGACTCTATTAATTTTGATTGTCGATCTATATAACTCACCTTTACCAAGAAAGGTTTTGTTGTGCACTTTTACATTGCTTGCAATCATGCACAAAATTAATGTCTTGGAAAGATTTGGTTATCCCATAAATGGCACTTCCTGTCATCTATGGTCAGATGGATATAAAGAAAATACCAGCAAAATAAATTTCAAACTTACTTCTTTTTTCATGAACGCTTTCTTACTAATACAAGTACTTTAGCATGCATAAATTTAAAGTAACACTAAAAATTAAGTATATGGGAAGAAATGAGTATGTATATATGTTAACTGTTATGTATAAGATGCTTGATGATTATTTTATGTAGTAACAGAGGATCAAATAGTCCAGTCTGGTTAACCTTAGTCAATAATTGTCAGACTAGAAGCTCCTGTTTTTCTGGTTGCTATTCAGTAGAATCACCGGTGGATTTATCATCACGTTGTAATCATACTTCTGATATTTACATCACATGTGGCATAGTTGGTTCGTACATTGCTTAACAAAGAAGATGTGTCATGAATAGTGAATTATTTATTTGCAGTATTGTCTTCACGACAAACTGGTGGAACTACTGCTCCCCAATGCATGCCAAGAAATTCTAACAGTAAGTGATTTCTGTACTTACATATCTCATATGAAACACTTACCAAACCATGGAATAGCCTGTATTGGTACTGGATTTCACATACAAATAATAATTATGTTTGTGTGTGTGCGTGCGTGCGTGCGTGCGTGCGTGTGTGTGTGTGGTATGTATGGATGTGTGCATATACAGTAGAGAGTTGATTATCCTACCTGTTATAGGGGAAGGGTGTTTATAAAGAAAAGTAAAAAACCGTTATTCGTTTATATAAAGCATTGTTCAAGTACTGTAATAGAGCATACATCTATTGACAAAATGCTCTAATTAAGATTCATGGTAGTGAATCGCACTGCCAAGAAAGTGAAAACTGCATGCATAAGGTGATGAGTAATGGCTTACCATTAATTTTAGACACCTCAACTCAAAGATGTATAATAAGCTTTCAACTTTATATCAGACACCAACAATACTTGTGTCTATACTAAGTCACCGACTGAATATGAAGTAAATCGGTGCTGAGGAAGTAGCACAATTGTTTTCTGTCGTGTATGCCCAGCTGGTTTGCCGTTCTTTTTTTTCTTCCCTGAATTTGTATTATGAAGCCAGGGGATTACATACCTACCTGGACTCAATAATTGGAATCGTCATCATGAATGCACTCTAAAAGTCTCAAGAAAATATGATAATTGAAAAGATGATAATTCTTTTTTATGTGTGCATAAATCTGTTAGGGTACTGGACATTGTGTCATGCTAGAGGCTTGTAAAAGGTGTGGAAGAGGTGGTTGACATGTGTACCAGGTTGGTTAGTACTGTCAATTCAGAGCAGAGGTGGTGGAAACTCTGGAAAGAGGTCATGCTAGATATTGATATACTCTGATAGAGCAGTCAATTACTGTAAAAAATTTCACATTAATTGCTAGTGTTAGGGATAACGAGTAATGTAATATTATATTTTTGTGGTACTAAGGAATATAATATAACGAAATACACTATAAAAACTAGTAATATAACACACAAGTTACTTTACTTACGAATGTAATGGGTACCTAAGTAATTAAGGAATCTAATATAAGTAATTTTATTACTACAAGTAACTAAATTACTAATCTCCTTACTAATCCACTGAGTAACGCCTAGCCACAACGAAGTAACGAAGCCCACCTCGAATTAATGAATGAAGCTTATTGATCAGTTTCTTTCTCTTGAATACAAATGTAACCAAGATCCCAACAACTAGTGGCGGAGGAAGTGGTTGATATGAGGGGGGCCTGACCGGAGTATAGAGTCTCTAGCTGTAGCAATTATAGCTTTCACAATGTCTCAAAGTTCACCAAAATTATTTTATAGCAATTTTATAGGTACAATTTAAAGCATTTTAATTTAAACACCAACTTTTAGTCAAAACTATTTAAAACAGGCTATTTGCCAGTTAAAAACTTTAAGCTTTTTGCTGTTGACTACATGGCTAATGAACATGTAGCATTTATAAGCAGTACAAAAAAGCCTATAGCCACCTGGAAACATTTGATACGTATACAGTGGTAGCGTGATATCATTCTGAGGGGGGGCTGGGTCTCCTGTAGGGGGATTCAGTCCCCCCCCCCCCCCCCCCCTTTCCGCCACCTATGCCAACAACGCAATCATGTAACATGATAAGGTGCTAGCTGCACATGGTACAGCTTAAGGCTCTGGACACAAATAATATTATGTAATATTATTTATTTTATGGATAATATGTAACTGTAACTAAATAGCTTTAGTTGCAAGTAATAGTACAGTAATATATAACAAGTTACTTTTAAAAAGTAATCACCCCAACACTGTGAATTACTACTTAATTTCTGCAAAAAATACCCTATAACAGTTCTCTAGATACTCATATTGCAAAGAAGTAGCATAAGTAGTAGTTATCATAAAAAAGCCAATTGGAACTTTTTCCACAAATAGTTATTTTGAAAGACATTGCCTTGGTACAACTACCATCATCAGAATACACCTGTGAGACTATGATTTTTGTGAAATGAGATATGTTTCTAATTGCACGATCAAGGGCTTTGAGCCTCTATGGTGTGTTCAATAAAGTCAATGATTCTACTTACAACAACTAACACAAGTAACAAAAGATCATTTTGTCCTCAAGGTACAGTGTGTAGACTAGTGGTTGAGAGTTCCAGCTTTATATTTCCATGATTTAGCTGACAAACTGTGGAATAAGTTTTTGAGCACCTGCCTCGTGTAGAAGTATCCACTGTCCAAACAATTATATCTCCTGCCAGTGCATGAAGTAGTGTATGCTCTAATTGAATTATTTAAACATCCCAATGAGCTTCATTTATGACTACACCAACTGGTAATCATACAGTATTTCTTGCTTGATGAAATTCAGTTTTAGATACAGGTGGGATGGATTCAGCAACAATGACCTGAATAAAGTGAGTGCTCAGTTAGAGTATTTTATGGTATTCTGACTGTTCTAATAGAGTATATCAATTCCATACTATGTACCGCACCAATATTCTGCAGATTTTTGCTAGAAAAAGCTAATTGCAAGTACTGAAAAATTAAATAACATATTTACTCTCAATTTGTATTTCTAAAATTTGGCAGCCAATGCAGGCATTTTTGATTCACAAATTCTCATTCTCAGAAAAGATGCAGGCAGTGGACCAGAACCATAATCACCAATAGGGTGGCCTATATATCCATTGTATTACATAATTGATTAATCTATCGTCACACAAGAAATGAAATTGTTCACAAAATTATACTTGTAAATGTAAGCTTTTTAATTAGTTATCTTATCTCTTCTGATACTCACAAAAATTAATGAAATGAAATCCCTACAGGGTATGTGAAAACAGCTTAGCTATACAAAAAGGGCAACCCACAAAGGTAAAAGTAACTGGTAACTAAAAAGGAGCTGATATCTGGTACAGCCAAGAATGAATGTAACACAACTATTTTATATATAAATCATTCACTTTTGTAGCCTTGCTGCAGTCCTAACTAACTCCTTTTAACTCTCTAATTGGCAGGTAATTGGTCGCCATTTTTCTCTACACTAGCCATTGAAAAGGGTGGCCTAATTGCTTGCCAATAGAAATTAATTATAAATGCAGCAAGATTGCACAAGTCAGTGATAAAGGACCAATGTTAGACTTTTAAAATGTGTTATTTGTATTAACATTTATTCTTGGTCTTAGTTACCAGTTACTTTTATTTTGTGGACACGCCTACTTTTGTATACAGTCAAGCTGATTTTGTATGGGCTTAATAGGTGTTTTGGTTAATTGACGGTACATTTGGATAATCAACAACTCTCTACTGTATTATGTCCTCTTGGTTGTATGTAGCTGGTGATGATAATGATGATGAAAGTAATTCTTCTACTGGTACAATAATTGGGTTATCTCTTGGTCTTGGACTTCCTGCCTTGATATTCATACTTTTTTTCTTATTTAAAACGGGAAAATTAAAGGAATGGAAGGAATCTTGTTGTGAATGTACCAGCAGTACAAGAAACAGAATAACTTCACTCCAAATAAGATCAACTCCCCGGTAAGTGTGCTTGTACAAAAGTGTGATGCATTGTATTGACTGAACTACATACTGTATACAAATTATGCTTACAGTATATGGATGCAATACATGTACAGTGTAAGTAATTTATCCTGGATTTATGTAGAGATGTACCAATAATAAAGTTATATAATCTCATAGTGGAAATTCTAGATACATTCTATGTGCGTTGTATTAGAAGAGCTCAGAAAAAATGTGGGCCTAGTAGTCCAATAGCCTCCCAAGTAGGATGGTTATCAATTAAAATTACTTTATTAAAACAATCAATTTAAATGAAATGATTTAGCAATGTTTGTTTTAAACAAGCATTTTGGTGTAAAATTCAACCTTCATATTGACCTCTATCAGGAATTTTCCATTGGTTTTTCCATTCCTACCCCACATTATTGGCCTATTCAGCTTGAGTACTGCTGGAGGGCCGGTTTCAAAGGCTATGCATGTGGTATGTAATTAGGTATATAATTTTGATGGTTCATGGTAACTACATACAAGTGATAAACTGTGATTG
The DNA here is from genome assembly GCF_963678975.1 of Dysidea avara. Classification (NCBI taxonomy): domain Eukaryota; kingdom Metazoa; phylum Porifera; class Demospongiae; order Dictyoceratida; family Dysideidae; genus Dysidea; species Dysidea avara. Next base: position 9,722,491 of record NC_089282.1, on the reverse strand, counting down.
TTGAAACCTGTCTTGAACAGCAAAAGGTATTATTAGCAGCTTTAACTTCATATCCATTGCATTTTAGAAATAATCATTTATACATAGAAGTTTAAAATAATCAGTATAAGGGCCTATCGGTTAACTATTGGTAAAATAGGATTTGGTATTGTAAAAGTGAGAAATCAGTACAATCACGATAGACGAAAGCACAATGATAGTGAAACTTCACCTATGTTCTACTTATTACCTTCAAAGAGATATGCAAGTATGATGTTACTTATGGATATGTTTTCACTAAGAGTTAGACTAAACAGTCTTTTTAGGCTAATTTTTGCTCCCAAATATTATTTTTAAAAGCATTTTACAGTAGTATCTGCATATTTTTACATACATGTTAATTACTGTCCGATAGTAATTTTTCAAATGATAGGCAATACCAATAGCGATACTATCCCGATACTCCAATATGTTCATACTATCCCCCAGCCCTAATTTTAGGATCAAATTACATGCATGGCCAGTCCAGTCATAATTTTATTACTTGACTACAGTATGTATTTGGCTTTCTGTAGTGTTGAATTACAGTCTGAAGATACTACGACAAATGACCATTCATCTGATACTGAACTAGTTGCTACTAGTGAATATGACAGTAGCAAACCACCAGCTTATGATGATGCTTTGACATATTGTAAAACTGTATCACCAGATAATGATGTTGAGGGTTACCCTGAGCCATCTCTAGTAGATGTACCACCACCACCTAGTTATGATTCTGTAAACTAAAGATATCATTTTTGTATATTTTAAATATTTCTATATAAATGCAAGACAATTTTGAACGCTTGTCAAAAGTATGGTCATCAAGCTTTATACAGATTCCATTGTTGCACTCTAATGTATTTACTCTTTCAAATCTTATGAACATATTTATGAACAGAAAATATGGTTGCTAGCTGCTATATACACATAGCTTGAAATGTAAGAGATCATGAACATAATTTTAGCCTCTACCATTAGTTCTCTTAATAATGTTTGGAAATGGGCCAGTGTTCCCTTCAGCTACTATGCATGGATTTGTTACAGCAGTAGTATTTTTTTTGTAAATGAACACAAGATGTTACATGATTGCACACACTTTAGAGCGTTGTTCTTCAAGAGCTAACCGTCCCTGTAGCTCAGTAACTTGTTCATGTAGCCTCCTCCTCATATCTTCACTTTGTTGTAACTGTTCATTCACAGACAGCAGCTGATCTTCCTAAGAAGATAATACATACAATATAATAAATTAAAGACAACCAATCGTGAGGCAGCTGTCTATGTATAGGTGTGCTATAATTTATATAGATACTCCAATAGAGTTGTCAAAATTTTAAACAGAGCAACCCTTGGTTCTAATAGAATAGTAGTGTGTACCTCGTGCATCAGTTACTGCTTCAGTATGTGTAATAATAATAATTTGTAAGCCACATGTACACGTTCAGACAAATTATTTGACAAAAATCCTTCATCACTTATTAGGATGAAAATTAATGCAAATTTTAATGTTGTACAAATTGGTTCTGAATATGAATGTACTATATACACTTGATGCTAGAAAATGATTTGCAGTCCTTATTTTCAAAATCTATCATTGCACCACTCGAGTGCGGCTACTATTGAAGGTGCGGTGTTTAACCAAGTAAATACGATAGATACAGAATCGCTATAATATAATATCAGTATAGAATGTAGTAATACATCACGTACCAGCTCTTGTTTTCTTGAATCTGACTGCTGATATGCCATAGTGTATTGTCGTAATTGCATCTGTAAATGTTGCAACTAAAAGAGAAATGGTAATAAGAACAAACAATTATACATATGAGATATTTGTACAGTCATACGTAGGATATAACATACTGAAATCAACTGTTACATGGTTTGTGCATGACTTTTGTAGTACTTTTAAATACCAATATTTTGGCAAACTCTATTATTTGAAGCAACTGAGATACACTGTAAGCCTTGACTAAATACTGTAGCTGCAGTTGCCAATCAAATTAAAAGACATAACATTATAACATTTTGTTAATAAAGTTCTTTCTATCTTTATACAACAAGAAATATATTCCTTTTTGCATGGCATTTGGTCTCCATCTCATTCACATACATAATACACGTCATAGCTACCTGCTGGCTTTGATCCTCTACAACCTTTTGACTATCTCCCTGAAATACAGACAATAATTTATATACTATTTTAAATGGTACCTACTAATTGTGACTCAAGTTCTTGTTTCTTTTGCTGTGTTTTATAGTTAATTTCAGCTTCTTTATTATACTTGGTTGTCAAGTCTTGTATTGTTTCGTCTCGTTTGACAAGTTCTACTTTTGATATGTTGTCTGCATTGCATGGCATTATGACAGGACAACTTTGTTTGCATTTTTGTCTTACCATTTTCCTTCTTCTTTTCGTACAATTCTTTCAGCTGTTCTTCCCACACTTCTAAATTGCTTTGCATCCTGCGAATTGTCACTGATTTGGCTTCTAAAGTATGTAAACAATTCTAAACAAATTGTGTGAGGTTAATGTTTTTATAAACTGTATATTGTTAGTGTATGGTGAGCTATGCATGCATGGCATATGTATGTGAAGTAACACACAATAATAACAATAATAGCTACACACACATACACACTCACATGCACGTGCACACACGCACACGCACGCACACACACACACACACACACACAAGCAAAGCCTTTGGCTACTGTGCTAGCACAGTCAAGCCTATTCAGTAAACCAACACTGGGATACCTGCGCATTACTAAGGTGCTGTTGGTAAGTACAAGCAAATCCTCCTGAGGCAATCAATCCACAGGAAGCTGTTCCATGTCTCACACACTATGTGAGACAGCTGGAATTGCTATCCCAGTTAATACCAAGTACCCAATAATGTTACAGCTGGGTGGGCTGCTTCCCCCAGTTGACACCAGACCACTAGGTCTCCATTTAACAGCTGAGTAAACTTTAGCTTCTTGCTCAAGGAAACAATAACAACAGCAATTGGGCAAAGCCATATACATCATATCTGGAACCTTTTGATTACCAGACCCATCACTTTTTAGTTGGTAACTGCTTTCTTTAGATTTTGCTGTAAATTATCAAAGCTCTGAGTGCCTATGCTTTAGTGCATGAGCTTGGGAAAGAATACAAAAGTGGCACCTTGCACGTATGGACGTAGGACTTCTCAATAGGGTGGCCATTTTCCATCTCTAGTATTACTATATCACATACCTAAGAATGCCTGATATTTCCAACCTATATACATAAATTGGCTGTTGGACCAATCTCTTGTGGAAAATTTCAATGGCATGGATTGCATTATGTGTGCAAATTAATAATGCACATGACAATATATGTGACCTAGTCTGAGAAAATTGGTCTTATTGCCCATGTCAGCAGATTCGATTTTTCACCCAGGACGCAAAGCTACATGAATAAACTATCTAATTCCACAATCAAAATCAGCTAGACTTGAGTGGTCTAGTTTTGCTGGCTACTTTTCCCAAGCCCAGTGGTGATCCGTACGTGCAGTGTGGAGCTCTGGTCAGTCTGGGAATGACTGTATGTGGCTGTATAGCTCTGTTGTGTTGAATAAGTACCTCTACTGTGAATTTCCTTTCATTTTAGCCAATTTTGAGACCTCAATGGCCCAAAACTTGGCCTAATCCATCCCTACGCCTTCCTTTTCAATTTTTGAAAACCATTTTGCCCGCCTTCCAGACCCCCCCCCCCCCCCACCTCCCACCCCTTTTGCAGCTCGCCTGATACAGTCAACCTCAGTTTAAAAACTATCTAAAATGGCAGGAAACATAGTTGTTGGTTACTTTCACAGCGGATGCTCTGGAAGGTAAGGAATTGGTGTAAAACATGTAAAAGTTTGGTACACATAGCTTCAACCATAGGCGAGCTACAACACCCTAAATACTTAAAACCGGCATTTCTCGATACTTTTAAATAGGCAATAAGACCAGTTTTCTCAGACTGGTTCACATATGTATACATCCAGTGGCATTTCATAAAGTTTAAGACACTATTACAGTATACCAGTACTCTGTAAATCTTATTCACATGTTTTTAAAATGCAGCAACTACTATCTACTTCACTGCTGCATGCATGCAATGTATATAAGCCAACAAGAAACCTACGTAGCTGTCAATATTGTTTACTTCCTACACATAGAAATGCATAATAACTGGTACACATACATGCTAACAGCTGTACCAATAAACTAATATATGGCTATGGGCATTATTGCACATAAAACATTCTTGTGTACTGTACCTGAGTTTGGATCAGGTGGCTCAGGTGGTGGGGGTTCAAACCTCTGTGATCCTTTCTTCATCAATACTGGTCTTCTCTTATTGTCAGTTTCAATTGTGCCTTGAGCAATACTACTCTTTGAAGTGTTGCGGCTCAGCTGCTTTTTACCATCTGCATAATGAACAGCAAAATTAACATGTGGCAAATGACAGTGTAAAGTTACCATATAGCCAATATTGAACAACATACGACAATAACCAATAAAGTTTGGTGAATGTACATGCAGATGTGTGCTGTATGTGCCAAACCTTTTTGTTTCTGCCAAGCTTTGCCTATGGGATACTTTTATTGTATGTGGCTCAAGTTGCCTTACAGCATGGCAAAAACTCATCATGCAGCTTACAGTTTGTGGGGTTTGCAAGTTTCCCTTGCTACACTCAAACATGTGTATGTCCAGTAAATAAATAGCAACTTATTATTAGCCTAATTACATACCAGCTGGAGGTATATCAGTAAACTCCTTTAGTGACACCCGTTTTTTAAGCTTTGGATGGGATTCACTTTCAGGAATTTCTTTTGCTACTACAACATTTTCTTTTGTTGAGTCCCCCACATGATCCAGACTCAAATGGTGCCTTAAAACTGAATCTAAAGCTGCACTCTGATCACTGACAACTGCCATGATTAGCCTGTAATATTACAATCAACAATATATTATTGTTCACACATATGTTAGCCAAATAGTGATGCTGAGTATTAGTAACCACAGAGAGTTCTAATAGCACGATGGAATCTGTGGAAACTATCATGAGATCAGGTCTGGAGTATAGATGTGATATTAGGTGGTATAGTACATGGGCCAGACTAACACTCACCTGGAGATCAACATATAGCTTATATCAAGGTGGTTAAAGTTCTGAACAAACACCTGAAAAATGGAGTGGTGATGTCATGTGCATCTTCCTTGATTAAGTGCAATGGAACAACCAGTTAAAACAAGGAGGATTAGAGTGACAAAGGGTATGGTAGTACATATGTACTGCACTAACAATTATATTACGATTTAATGGTGTTGGTAAGGTGGCTTGCAAAGAAAGTTTCTTTTCAGGTAAACGGTACATAGTTTTTTCCACAGGGGACATTTTTGCTCTAGAATAACTATATCCAGAAATTTATTATGCAATGTCAATGATTTGAGAGTAGAATTCCAATAATCAACATGACAGGAACGTAAACTGCAATGAACCTCACCCTTAAAAGTATAGACGTTAGAAACTGATGATGCCTTAGCAGCAGAAAGTGCATCATAAACAACACCTGGTACATCAGTAGATTGATTGATTGAATGATTGATTGATTGATTGTAACTTTACAGTACTGCATACAAGTATAGAATAACGGATGTACAATTAATAATAAAATCTTTAGGGTACAGTACTGATGGTCTGCTAGCTCAAGGCTACCGGCCATTAAAAATCTACAATTTACTTACCATATTACATTACTTATAAAAGTTACATTACTTATACTTAAAGAGTTACATTAAAGAGGGGCGGGGTGTGTTGGAACATCTACTACATAGGCTTAAAAAATGAAACTGAGGTATGTACACTTAAGGGTTGTCATGTCTAAAGTTTGATAAAAAATGTGACCATAGAAACGTATATATCCTTGTCTTGTTCGTTTTAATAGATAAAGATAAGTCAATAGGGGTAGGGCATTCCACAGTTGAGGGATTCTATTGAAGAAAAAGTGTCTACCTACATTATTAGTGTCTCTAACATGAATCAGTAGATATTAAAAGAGACTGGCGCAATTTAATAATCATTGGGTCAACAGAGTGTTTAATAGCCATGATATAAGACAGGTTCAGTGCAGCTACGAGGCAAATTTAACCACTGTTTTACAAACTTCAGTACAGAGTCAGTGATTCGGGTGGATTGATTGGATGTCACCGTGAGTGGCCTCTACATGTACAGCAATATGAAATGAAAGTGAAGTATACAGATGTCACAAAATTTTTAAGGATCCACACTTTGCATTTCCCTCTAGCTAATAGAACAGCTAGTTGTCAATACGTTGGAGTTGTTACAACCGAGGTTACAACTAACAGCTTAGCATTAGTTTTATATCATCAGCAGAATTGATAATAGCGACACCCCGAGTAAATATCATTTGCAAGTCGGCTGGCTAGCAAAATTCAGTCCAAATTGTCTCAGCTTTACCATGGGAGCCAAGGTAGCTGGCTTAGTAACTTATACACAACAGAGTGAAAATGTGTTTCCCGTATTAAAATACCCAGTAGACCTACTAGCGATAGAAGCCGATGGCTTTGTTGGCTACAACATGTAGGTTAATATGTATAATAGTTGCAGACGAAAGGAGATGCTAAACTGAGATGCAATCTTTTGCACAGCGTAGATTATGATAACACGACCGTTGTACCTTAAATGAATGTACAATACCATACCTTTGCTATCATACACCGAGGTTGCGATCCGTTCTTCCTCTAATCGTAGATACACTGTGTATTAATACTGTATCCAAGGTCCTGCCACGCCCCTCACATTAAGCGCATAAGTAAAATAACGCGTAGAAAAATAATTTATTGAAGAGGCGTTTACATTTAGCCTCCATTGACAGACAAGTCATTGTACAACTGTCAAGTACTTTCTACCTGTCTGTAGTAATAGTTTCATGTCACCACTTTAATCTTAACAATAACTCTACACGATCTCATCCACTGACTTTGCAGACTCGATCTTCTTCCATCAATGCATTTAGATATTCCTTCTATGTGAACACACCATTTGTTTGGAACTCAATCCCATATGACATTTTGTCCTTACCATCACGCTTATTTAGATCACAGCTCCAATGTTACTTGTTTAACTGATGTCTCTCACTTAGTATTACTTTTTGTATAGTTGTTTTTGTTTGCTTGTAGATAGTCAATTGTTTAAGTCAATGTTTCTGTATTGCTTTTTGTACTGTGTATGTGTTTTGGGGACCACCTTGTACAGGCTATAAGCCTTTTGTATACCCTTTCTTTAGATAAAATTGATAATAATAATAATAATGTATAGCCTAAATCAGTTACAACTGCATGCTTGTCAAGTCAGCATGACAACTGGTCATTGCACCGCCACACCAAATTTCTTAACAGAGTGAAATGCCAAATGAATAAGTATGGTGAAATACCCTATGCTGCACATGAATCAGGCTGACTTGGCTACTACTAGCTGCCATGGTACTGAAGACCGATAAATTTCTGGTTCCCTGCCTGTTCCCCTATAGCTAATTATCATGCAATGAGCCAATATATTGCATACCTTTTATACTGTATACTGTGGGTAAAACATGACATAATTGTATAAGGTGTAGTATAAAGATGTATGCTAGCTAACAATATGAGAATTTACAAATGTTATCTTGTGTGAACAAGCTCTTATTTCTTAAAAATACCTTATACATAAAAGTGATGATGATTTATTGACACATATACATATGAACGAGAAATCAGATGAACATGATGGAAAGTTATCTCAAGATCATAGTATTTCCAAGTCAACATGCTGCACCTCAGGAGCTTGCTTCTACATAACAAAAAGAATTATATTCTAGCTAATACGAGCATACTCAGGCATCCAGAAATCACAGATATAGCATATACACTGCACCACACAATTTCTATAAAACAATTGTGGATATGAGTATGAAAAAGTATAATGGTATACTGTATAGTAGTACTTGGACCAGATAGGGACATCTTTCAAGTACATACATACACTGTAGAAAAGAGATGATTGGCCTCCCTTGTTACTAGTCTCATATGTGAGCTATAGTTTACTACCTGATGTCTACTTCCTTTGGTTAAATAACGCAAGCTATAAAATACAGAACAATGAATTACTGTATCATACTAAAAGTTATTAGATGGCTATCAGAAATGCCTAAAAACGTACAGCAATAAAAGGGATACAGCTGTACATTGCAATTGGCTTATCCTAGTAAATTTCAATGATCATGCAATTGTTTGATTAGCCAACTGATCAAGCATGCAAACTTCAATTAGCCAGCTAATATTTTGGTAGTGCAGGTCCAAAGTACTATACTTGAGCATTGCAACCAGATAGTGTTAGTGAAGAAAAGAGGCTATAGCCACACACCTCTTGCACACAATTATTAAACCCCATTATCCTAGACATGGTATGGTGGACATGAGTACATTCATATACACATGTGTGACACCAAATATGGGATGAATGACAAAATAAATCAGATATTCCAAATAGTAAAGGCTGATTTCCATATACAGTGTAACTGCAAACCACCTGTGCTGTTGCCTCGGTAATAATTGCAGGCGGCATGCAGTTACATATATGGAAATCAGCCTTTAGTTGGGATTCCATCATTTGTTGAGGGTGGCTATGCTAAATGTTAGACTTGGCTGCATAATCACCTTGTTGTGATCTTATTACTATTATCATGCAAACACAAACAACATAGTTAGCTCCTTAGTTAATAGCAAATACTACCCTGACTGAAGTGTACCAATTGTTTATTGTAATGACCCTACAAAGGCAAACTAAAAAGCACAATGATGAAGGGCCTGTGTCTTCTTCTTTAGCTACTTAAGATATGTGTATAGTTGTTCAGTAGCTCTGTGTATTTATTGTATACGGTTAGATGATGTTATTCCGCAATTACGCATGCTTCACTCAATCCAAACTAATAAACTGTTTTGTGAAAACCTTTCATACCTTAATCAAGTTCTCTATTCGATCAACTTCACTGCCTAAAAGATCAATTATCTGTTCACCATGTTCTATTAAAAGTCCTTCCACTTCCTCCACTGTAGTACATTGTTGAAATTTCTACAGAAAATACATGTACATAACACTTACCTTGATGACAAAAAGAGTGTACATAATATTTACACAGAGCACTGAAGTTCCTTGTTGTGTGAGTTTTACAATTTACAAAGAAAAACATGCATATTAAATGTCAAGTCCGAATTATAAATAGTGGAGCTAAAATACAGAACACACATAAAAATAGTTGTAAAAGTCGATTTGTATTTATGTAATTTGTAGGTACAGGTAGCTGTACTGCTCAGGCATTATGCTACAAGCCGTATGCAAACAGTGTAGACTGCAAGTCCAAATGTGCGACCTACAGTGTATATCTTATTTTCAGTATTTAAATTAGCAAATTGCACAATATTGCATGCACAATGTACTAAATTGCAACTAACCTCTAATGTTTTATGAAGATCCATAGTTTTCATATTTAGTTTTGCTATTTCCATGCCATCAAAATGGACTTCTGCTTTAAATCTAACTAAATCTGCTCCTATAGAAATGTGATTGCATAAACTATTCTGTAAATTTAATAACCACAAGCATAAGTAAAAATAGGGCTTATACGGGATTAAAAGTGCAGTTCCAGTAATTATAGTACTGTATGTACGCACCACATACAGAGAACAGTACTTGGAAGTGCATCTGCAATCAATCTGTTTACTTTGACTGCTGGAGGCATAGTGTAAAAAAGCTATGTATAATAATTCATGATAGAAAACATACAAGCCATTGCATGCTATATCTGTAAATTAACCGTTTGTGCTACAGTACTACTGTAGCAAAAATAAATAGGGTACAAAAGAGAAGGTAAACTCTTGGATGCATGCATGCGTGCACAGCATACACCTCCAAAAGGTATACAAGTTGGATCAAGCAATGTCTAAGTCAGTATAACAGCCAAAAAATTAGGCATGTAGTGACATCAAGTTATAGGTATCAGTTATTAAATTAGTATGTTAGTCAGTAAAAATTCCATTACATTAATAAAAAAATTGAAACAGGATTGTCTTGAAGGTATGTTTGGGTTTGATTGTACTCAATATTGCCAAAGCACTATGAAGACATCGTCAGGCTAATTTCTGGTTAATATTGACTAATGCAAACCTTTGTGACACGACACAGAAATCATATATAACACCACTGTAGCGATTTTGATGTTAACACAAGCCAGTTTTGAATGCCACACCTATGGCTGAGATGCATTATTCAGAGAAATTAAATATGTTTTTCTGCTGAATCTTTTATCACAAAAGAATCACTTTAATTCTGGAAGAGTATATTACAGTGTTTGTGTACTACTCTTTTTACATATATTTCAGTGGTGCATGAGCTACAAAATGTTTCTGGTAAAACAGGCATGACTTATTACCATACTGGCAAACTGAAAGTCAGCTAAACTTCCTGCACACCCATGCTAACCTATCAAAATGCTAACTTCTGTAACTAGTTGGTAATAATAAATACACATACAGGCACGGTACTAAGGCGGTTTCCGGAAACTAGTTAGCTCTTTTAAATCAAAAAAATAATTAAAACAGTAAGCAAATTTAAGTCTGAAACGAGGTGTATTACTAAAAGATAGTAACTTATATAGTGATCAAGCTATGCAAACTGCTTCTCTCCAGCACACAAATTGCTTCTCCCAAGCCTTGAATGTGTTAAGCACCTATAAAAATAATTATCAATTTACAAGTAGCTGATAATGCATCATATCTTTCTGTATAGACTCAGCATGGTAAGATTTAACAGTTAAACGATTTATTAGGGTGATTTTATCCTGAAAAATATCTCTGATGGGCTTTCCTGCCTTTGAGTTGGAAACCAGTCAACAAATTTCTAGAACCGCCCCTGTGCATATACAGTATCTCAGAGGTGGCTACAGTCTGATATACAGTTCAAATGTGGTAAGTGGTAAGGAAGGTGGCCAACCCAAGTTAAAAAATAGTCTCATATGTGAGCTATAGTTTTCTACCTGATGTCTACTTCCTTTGGTTAAATAATATCTAATCCAAAACAGCCAAGCTGTGTAGGTCTTGGCACAAAAATTCACCTGAATTGTCGTTATTAAAATTTTTACCATTAACCTACCATCACAGCCATTTCTTGGCCGCCACCTTGGATTTCATAACTTTTTTCACCATAGCCTTTTTGAGGGCCGCACTGTTTTTTTTATAGCTTGGCTGTTTTGGATTAGATTTCATTTCTTTATGTATTCGTATATATAGGCCGGCTTTGGGACTTTTTTAACCTGTCTTTTTTTCTTTACTACAGGAAGAAGAAAAGATGAAGCAAACGTACTTTCTGATTTTATCAGTAAATGTACAAATTATATTTAAATAATACATTTATTTAATACAGAACTCTCCATGGTGGTTACTTTGTAACTGAATACTCTACAAGGTGACTTCTTCTAGCTGCTCTCTCTACAGGGTGAATTGTTTGTAGCTGAACGATCTACAAGGTAACTTCTTCTAGCTGATCTCTCTACAGGGTGATTTGTTTGTAGCTGAACTATCTACGAGGTAACTTCTTCTAGCTGATCTCTATACAGGGTGATTTGTTTGTAGCTGAATTCTGTGCAGGTGATTTGTTTGCAGCTGAGCTCTTTACAGAATGGTTTCTTTGTAGCTGAACTCTCTACAAGGTAACTTCTTCTAACTGATCTTTCTACAGAGCAATTTGTTTGTGGCTGAATTTTCTACAGGGGGATTTCATTGCAGCTGAACTCTCTACATGGTGGTTTCATTGTAGCTGAACTCTCTACAAGGTAATTTCTTCTAGCTGATCTCTCTACAGGGTGATTTGTTTGTAGCTGAACTCTCTACAGGTGATTTGTTTGCAGCTGAACTCTCTACATGATGGTTTCTTTGTAGCTGAACTCTCCATAAGGTAACTTCTTCTAGCTGATCTCTCTACAGGGAGATTTCTTTGTAGCTGAACTCTCTACAGGTGATTTGTTTGCAGCTGAACTCTCTACATGATGGTTCTTTGTAGTTGAACTCTCTATAAGGTGACTTCTTCTAGCTGATCTTTCTACAGGGTGATTTGTTTGTAGCTGAACTGTCTACAAGGAAACTTCTTCTAGCTGATCTCTCTACAGGGAGATTTGTTTGTAGCTGAACTCTCTACAGGTGATTTGTTTGCAGCTGAACTCTCTACATGATGGTTCTTTGTAGCTGAACTCTCTATAGGTGACTTCTTCTAGCTGATCTTTCTACAGGGTGATTTGTTTGTAGCTGAACTGTCTACAAGGAAACTTCTTCTAGCTGATCTCTCTACAGGGAGATTTGTTTGTAGCTGAACTCTCTACAAGGTGGGTTCTTCTAGCTGATCTTTCTACAGGGAGATTTGTTTGTAGCTGAACTCTCTACAAGTGATTTGTTTGCAGCTTAACTCTCTACATGATGGTTTCTTTGTAGCTGAACTCTCCACAAGGTAACTTCTTCTAGCTGATCTTTCTACAGGGTGATTTGTTTGTAGCTGAACTCTTTACAAGTTAGCTGATCTCTCCACAGGGAGATTTGTTTGTAGCTGAACTCTCTACAGGTGATTTGTTTGCAGCTGAACTCTACATGATGGTTTCTTTATAGCTGAACTCTCTACAAGGTAACTTCTTCTAGCTGATCTTTCTACAGGGTGATTTGTTTGTGGCTGAACTGTCTACAAGGAAACTTCTTCTAGCTGATCTCTCTACAGGGAGATTTGTTTGTAGCTGAACTCTCTACAGGTGATTTGTTTGCAGCTGAACTCTCTACATGATGGTTTCTTTGTAGCTGAACTCTCTACAAGGTGACTTCTTCTAGCTGATCTTTCTACAGGGAGATTTGTTTGTAGCTGAACTCTCTACAAGTGATTTGTTTGCAGCTGAACTCTCTACATGATGGTTTCTTTGTAGCTGAACTCTCCACAAGGTAACTTCTTCTAGCTGATCTTTCTACAGGGTGATTTGTTTGTAGCTGAACTCTCTATAAGGAAACTTCTTCTAGCTGATCTCTCTACAGGGAGATTTGTTTGTAGCTGAACTCTCTACAGGTGATTTGTTTGCAGCTGAACTCTCTACATGATGGTTTCTTTGTAGCTGAACTCTCTACAAGGAAACTTCTTCTAGCTGATCTCTCTACAGGGAGATTTGTTTGTAGCTGAACTCTCTACAGGTGATTTGTTTGCAGCTGAACTCTCTACATGATGGTTTCTTTGTAGCTGAACTCTCTACAAGGAAACTTCTTCTAGCTGATCTCTCTACAGGGAGATTTGTTTGTAGCTGAACTCTCTACAGGTGATTTGTTTGCAGCTGAACTCTCTACATGATGGTTTCTTTGTAGCTGAACTCTCTACAAGGTAATTTCTTCTATTGATCTCTCTACAGGGCGATTTGTTTGTAGCTGAACTCTCTACATGGTAGTTTCTTTGTAGCTGAACTCTACAAGGTGATTTCTTCTAGCTGAACTATCTCTTTCCATAGTTGCATGAACTCCCTACGAGGTAACTTCTTCTAGCTGATCTCTCTACAGGGTGAATTGTTTGTAGCTGATCTCTCTACAGGGTAACTTATTTGTAGCTGATCTTTATACAGGTTACTTGTTTGTAGCTGATCTCTTGAATTCTCTTCAGGGTGACTGCTCTATTAGGATGACTGCTCTATTAGAGTATCTCGATCTCGCACCTGCTGCACCAAGTTGGATTTCGTGTTATAACCCCATGGCTTTAAGTCTGATTCTTCTACACCATTGATGAGCCTTTCTAAGATGATTCCTCCATCTATACAGCGATTTTCAAAGCATTACCCCAAGCGGTTTATCTGGTAGGCGTGGCAAGTAGTAGGCTTTTATTAGCTAATCTCGATTGCGTAATTGTTACACACTGTTGGTTTTTTCGTTGTATCTTCCTGGTTTTTAGCTCGATTTCTTTCAAACCACAAAAGGTTTGAGGTTCAATAGTTAACCTATTCACCCACCAATTTTCAGCTTCTTCCCATACGCGGTTTACCCTGTAGGCGTGACAACATATTGGTGTTATTTTTCTTGCATAATCGCTCATAACTCTTTTCATGTTTATCGTATTCTAGCCAAAGTTGGTACAGAGATGCGCCTTTATACCCCCCTTCAGTGTGCCAAATTTCAAGGCAATCGGATATGGCGTTCGTGTTTTATAGCAGTTTTTGTAAGTGTGCGAAAAGAGGAAGAAAAATAAGAAGAAAAAAAACGAAGAAACTAAGCCAATTTTTGAAGTCGCATATCTCGGGAACGCTTGAAGCGATTTAGCTCAAATTTGGAAAGTGGAGTGCTGAAGGTGGAGGGAGTGTCCACAGCAAAAATCGTCTTGTTTCATCAAGGCAGCACAGAGCTACGGAGGTGCGAAAATTGCGTTTTCTTTCTTCCTGTCAATATACTCACGGGTGTTACGCGCCGGCTTCTTGGGCCGCATAACACACTACCGTGTGTCTTGATACTATTACAGGTTTATTGGCATTGATTAACCACAAAAACTACTATACTTTACTGAAAATTTGTACATATACAATGGTATAATAAAATATACAAAGTGCATACATTCTGTAACTACATTACCTAGATCAATAGCTTTAACATCGTGAAGTGACCTGTAATAAACAAAAATACCATTCCCATTCACATAATTCAACAAGTATTTGATGTTTTGTTGCTTCATTTCTAGATAAATAAAATGACCATGGCTCTATACAGTATATCATACAGTACAATAGTTACTGTATAGTAGAGACCACAAAGGAGTAGGCATGGCCCACGAAATAATACCACCCAAAAAACAGCCTTAATTTCCCCCTGACAACGATGAAGCAGTATTGGTTAGGTAAAACTAAGCCCAAAAAAGCTTTCAGATCGACCCGAAACGCTTTCAACAAGTTGCTAAGGAATTTTTTTTTAATTATTTAACGGAATTTTCTAGTGACTGACTGACTGACTGATGCCTTCAGACAAGCGTAACTTGATAACGGCTAAGGCTACAGGTTTGATTTTTTCACTTTTCGACATCACTTCGGCCCAACAGGTGCCTTTTGGCATACCGCAGTATGTACAATGCATTCTCATGGACTTACCAGTGTCCTCCTTTGTGTCCCATTCATCTTTGCTGACAGCAAAAAGTATTGATTTGGCGATAGCATGTGATGGTTTCCCTCTGTAATGGAAATCGTCCGTATTTGTCATAGTGGCTATTGTGATAGCAGAGGTGCTTTTCAAACAGTTCTTGATTCGTACTGCTGTGTAACGGGTTGAACATAGCTGACAACAAAGCATAATGGATACTTCACTTTTCAGACGATAATTGATATATGGGGCATGCGGCACCATTTCTTTCTTTCGGTATGCGTGGATTGCAGACGTGCTTTTCGAACAGTTCTTGATTCGAAATGCTGCGTAACGGGTTGAACATAGCTGAAAACGAAACGTAATGGATATTTCACTTTCAGACGATAATTGGGGCACGCGGCACCATTTCAGATGTGGTATGCATGGGTTCACCAGTCATAATAATTATTTACAAAAAAAAAGTTAACAAACAAGTACACAGAAAAAGTTGGAATTTTCAACTAGAGTAGGGACCATAATATAGCACATCGATAAAAAGTACTGAAACAAGCTGGAGTAGTGTACAATATTAAATCACAGTAAACAATAAGAAGTGTTATATCCCTACTGTGCATTTCCATTATGGTATCTTGAGCACAGTAGGGATATAACACTTCTTATTGTTTTACTGTGATTTAATATTGTACACTACTCCAGCTTGTTTCAGTACTTTTTATTGATGCACTATGATCCCTACTCTAGTTGAACATTCCAAAATTTTCTGTGTACTTGTATTGATTTTCCTTTAGGCCTATTCATGTGGGAATTCTAAGGGAAATACATGGTATTACATGCAATATAGCTGTGCTATATAGATACTATTTACATACAGAAATAGCTGTCTCGTTAAATTTACAATTTACCAACCCTCACGAAAAGTATGGAAAGTCATCTATGCATATGCTTGCAAATATTACAGGTTTATAGTCTAAATGTAGTACCATCCTGTATAATACCCTACAAAGTTCTTTACTTTAACTGATGTCAGCAACACTAGAGGTCATCACATGAAGCTTTTTAAATCTCACACCAGACTGAATGCTCGATCTAACTTTTTTACCCAACGTATCATTAACAGCTGGAATAGTTTGCCTCAGGAAGTAGTCTCAGCTCATACTATCGCTTCCTTCAAGTCGGAGTTAGACGACTATTGGTCTAGTTCAGGGTATGGATATGAACAAAGGCTAACAGCCTAACTCTACATAATTGTTTGTATTGTGTGTATATCTATACAATTAATTATATAACCAAGTACTAAGAATAATACGAAACGCGGTTAAAATTACGTCATAAATAAATAAATAAATAAATAATTAATAATTAATGTTTGAGAAAACTACGAGGCCTAGAGACATGAACTAACCGGGGATAGATTCGCCTGTGAATGAAGGCACAAACGTATAATCGTCGCTCCTGTTTGTGCTGATGACTTGACCATACGTGTAATTCTATATAACGCCCAGTACCACACCCTTGCTTAATTACTTACATATTGCGCGAAGAAGATTAGTGATGCCCGTGCAGGAGAGCCAGAAGCCACTTGTGTAAACAAGAAGATTACAGAAGCCACTTGTGTAAACAAGAAGATTACAAGTAAGTTTTTATGTTTGTAACATCTCAAGTCTCCATGCCAGCTGCCAGTGGATTCACTGATTCATGTAAATAAACAATACAAGAAAACATTAAACTGACATATGCCACGCTCTTTACGATAAGCTTACAGTTACATATAAAATACAAGTAAACAATTTTGTCTTGTGCAGCTGGCATGGCGAACTTTCTTTGTGTTGGTGTCAGGCAATTCAATACGTGCTTAATCTTTTTTGCCTTCACCTGGCGTAGCTACTAGGCTCTAGTGGCTTGGCTGTCTTCCTTTATCTGGTTCATCTGGCTTGCATACGCCTACAGCATTGTGTAGCTATCTCCTGAAAGTTGTGTATGCATAACTATGGTGTGTCACCCATCACTGTGCCATTGCTACATCACTGATGAACCTTACTTAGCTCTAGTTGATGTTGATATGGATTGCTGTATATTGGCTAATAATTTTTATCTGCATGGTGATGTTGCCTATAATGTATTGCTGCATACAATACTGCAATAATGTATAGTTCTCTCCTGTATGTTTTGTATACATATACTTTGTACACATCACTGTGCCATTTATACCACACCAATGATGTACTGGCACTTAGCTACTGGTGGCCTTTAGTTACGATGCCACTATAGTGTTATATCTGTCACTACTGTGACATATTGAGTTGATTTGGGGATAATGCATTCACCACCTAATAGCCTCACCGGGGGGCTGTCACGTTGGTGTATGTACTTGGTTATATGTGACGCGGTCCTAGTAATAATAATAATAATAATACAAACACAACCAACAGTTAGACTCTATTTAGGTTATTGATGGTAATTTATTTATGTATATCTCAGTGAAGTTATACATACTTCAAAAAGTTTACTGGAATAGTGAGGTGTTTTTTACCTTTGACAAAAAGAAGAGTTTTTTACAAACAGTTAATGCAACTTTCAGTTCATGTGATTCAGCAATGTGTTCAATATGTCACTGTTGAAGTACTTCAATTGTGTGAAGACTAAGGACAGTTTGCCCAAACTTACTGGTCCCTTAAGTGAAGCAGTCTGTTCTAGCATGACGTTTCTTCCAATTATTATCGACTGTGGCTAACCGAGCACTTACTTCCTGTTCACCTCTTCAATTGAAGAAGAAGGTACAAAGGCTATGCTAGAACAGAAAGCCAAAGTTGGAAAGTATGCTGCCAAGTCCCAGTTCAAAATTAAATCCTGTGTTTTCCTCCATTTCGACAAGACCCTGGATATCTCACTAAAACTCCCCCTTCAGTAAAGCTAGATTTTCAATGGTGACACTAACCTTGGTGGTGCATGGCCTTTCTCTTTACAAATCCCATTCTTTCCATTAAGTATTGGCCCAGTGCTTTGTCAATACAATGTGTCCACAGTCCACCATTCACCACCAGTAAATCATTGCTGTGCCTCCTTACAATTCCATTAGCTGCTGCTATGGCAATGGACGTATTAACAACACCTCCAACATTACTGTGGATTGTCCTGCTGATTGGGATGTAACAATTTCCCCTGGTGCAATGAAATAACAATGCATTACTTTGTTATTGTTCTGGATGTGCAAGACACAAGGAAAAAGGACATCTTGATGCCAATCACAGGGCACTGTGCATTTTCGACCATTTTGAAGCATAATCAATGCACGGATAGAATTTTGCAATTGTTAGAGAACAACAACATAGACTGTGTTTGTGCCAGTGAACTGTACAGGGGAGCTCCAACCAATGGATCCGAGTATGAACAAATCAGTCAAAGATTTTCTGAGAGTT
Source organism: Dysidea avara (assembly GCF_963678975.1). Lineage (NCBI taxonomy): Eukaryota > Metazoa > Porifera > Demospongiae > Dictyoceratida > Dysideidae > Dysidea > Dysidea avara. The sequence continues at coordinate 9,703,850 of NC_089282.1, read as the reverse complement.
CAGTTTCAAGATTGGTATGCAGCAGTTTTGAAAGCTTATGATCTTTCTGGCACAGATACAGGTCCTGTAAAGTACCCCATGAGCCAGATGAAGCCTTTAGGTGCTCAGTGACCCGAGAATGATCACCTTGCTCACCCTGATATCACACGAAACGGCTTTAAAGCAGTGGGTATTGTGGACTGCTTTAGTAAATGATTAACTTGTATTATATGTATGTACTAGAATTCAATTGCAACATGTTCAATTAACATTAAATTTTAATTAACCATTTGAATGAATTTACATGATTGAATTAAATTTGAATGCTAGCTAACATCACCAGAGGCATAAGGAACTTGCTGGAGAAGCAGTCCACTATATACTTGCAGTGTGCAAAATAACTTTTCAGACATGTCCTGTCGTATTGTCAGGGTACTGTAAAATTTGAGTGGACATCAAGTAATTTGACTGGACATTTTAACTTCTCCTTTCCTGTGTTTCCACCACTTGCATGTTTGTTTCAAACATTGGGGCCACCAATGCACTGTAGAGCCGATTACTTATCAAACACTCACTGATACTGATAGTACAGCATTTTATAGAGAAGCTACTGGTCATATGAAAGGGCTTCTATGGAATCAATTGGGCCTTTATAGGAAAGGAAGTCATAAGGTCTTCAGTCAAGACCTTCTACTTGCCTTGGAATGATATAGCTATATGGTCAAACTTTGCTTATGCTGTTATGGCTTAGAAAATGGTATGCATAAAACCCTTGATCTTTGGGAGATAATGAGATGCACTGATGCCTTGTTCATTCTAGCTTAAAAACTGGTTGTGCAGGTGATCATGAATACCACAAGTAAAAGTACTAATGGCAATCAGGTTATAAAACTGCAGTACAGGTGACTGATACAAGTAGGCTAGCACAACATAGTAAACTGTTAACCTCAGAGGTTAACTCGGGCATACCGTTGTGGTAATTACAAGCCAAAAACACATAACTTAATTACATGTCAATACCATCATGTCTGGCCTTCCTCCTAGCTCAATCCTAACTTAGAAAGGACAGTATTTCCGAACAAATTCAATTATGGGCTGACACCTGGTGTAATTGACATTTCGTACACTGTACTTGGGGATCTTCTTTATGAGCCAAAGAAGTCATCACAGCAATAGCTAACAGACCACAGTCTATTGATCCCTTTTGTTTCGTTCCTTCATTACAACTGTAGCATGCTGAATCTGTAAAACCAGGTCGTAACTCTTTTGGTCTACTCAGCAAACAAGGAATCACAGACATTTATAGTCTTGTGATCACTAGTTTGCATGGCATTTGAAACCACAAGGGCTTTGGTCTATCCTAATACAGAAAAGATGTGTTTTCCATCACAAAGCATTCAGCCAATATTTTGTAAAGAATGAGAGCATTGGATTGCTCCAATTTGAGGAAACTGGTGTGAAATCGGTGAGTTAGTAAAACTGATATGCTTATCTGTTAATCTGGAACTATTATCTAATTTACTTTTACCCTCCAAAGGAAACAGCTTTGTCAAAATCGTACCCACACTTCTGTCAAGTTTACTGTAGACTTGACTGTAACTCTGCTTTCAGAGTCACTTATAGTGATGCACTTCACATGCAACACCACCTTCAGAAAGGTTTTCTGCTGGTGGTGAAGGCTCGGTAGAAGCAGTACAGGAACTTGCAACAGTTCAGTTTGATACAGAAGGTGTACTTTAAAGCAACAATTGAGCATTCACTGTTCATAGCATCCAGAGTGTGTTTCTCTGATGAGGTTGAGTCTGAGACAGTGGTGGTGAGCTCAAACTACATATCATTGATTATAGACAATAACCTCAACCTTGAATGTACTTAGAAAGAACTTTTAGTTTCTCCCATTACAAGACCTACACGTCTTGCTACACATGAAATTCATGAACACAGTTTTCCACGCTAGCCTCGCCTGATGGCACCATTTCTCAAATCTTGGTGTTGTCATTGATAATCATTAAAAATTTCAACAGAAACACTAAATCCTCTAGCACTTTCTTGTGAATGCTGCGACAATTGACATATCGCAAAAGTTTTCTACTGTGAACAATTCCTGATATTAAGTAGGTAATGCAAACAATTACAAACTTCATATTTATCAATATACTGTATTACCAGCCTGAGATGATACCCATTGTCAGAATTATATGCTACTTGATAAATTGTCTATTTGGATAGGAAAAAAGATTCTGGCCATCTATTCGTATGTGAAACCTCATGTAATTGCTCAGCTGAAAAAGGGTGTAGAAAGGTACCTGCGACTAAGGAATAAAATACAACGCACCACCAGATTACAGTATTATAGAGATGATGATGTTACGGAGATCAATAGCCTTAACGATCAAGTCGATTTTATTGAATCAAGTAACAAAAGCACACACCAACCAGAATGTTTATTGAGTAGCAATGACTCTGTAGAGGAAGACCACCTACATACTCATGAACAAGGTTACCATCAACCTGACAAACTAGTTCAAGTAGAGGAAGACAAACAGCATCAATAGGTTGCAGATTTGATAGAAGGAGATGTAGCACCACCACAAGAGGCTGATGACATGCCACTGGAAGTTAATGACAGTATGGATATAGAATTAATGAGTGCAGAAGTGTTACAAGCAAATCAAGAAAATGGAAGTTGGTATGCAAATGTTGCATGAAAGTGGGTGTCAACTACAGGTCAATACAGAGTTGATGGAGGTAGGTGTAGGAATGTCACCAGAAGTTAAAGATGATTGCTGCCAGGTAAAAGCAAAATTGATGGACGTAGATATACAGGTATCACATCAGTACAAAACCATGGTTGCCAAGAGATGTGGAACTATTGGAGGCAGGTTAGCAAGTGTGCATAGCAGTGGAAGACAAATTAGAGTGCAAGTTAAGTTATTTTTGACTGCAGAAAGTTTAGAGCATAATGACAGGAAAGTATAGTATTATACTGGTCTACCTAATTTACTACCTTTTGAAGTTGGTTTTTACATCTGGGTTGAAAATAAACAGAGGTGTGCTGACCACATTTCAAGACATATTCGTGAAGTTGAGATTTGACTTGGAAGAAGTAGACCTTGCATACAGATTTGGCATATCACAACCTGCTGTATCTCGGATATTTCGTAAGTGGATAGGCATTATGGCAAAAAGATTGTGTCCACTCATTCAATGGCCAGAAGAGTTGAACTAAGAGAGACAATTTCCAATGGTATTTTAAAGATTTCAAGATAGGCCCAGCAATATGAAGGCATGAGCACAAACTTAGAGTAATTACAAACAACACAACACTGCAAAGGTTGTTGCTTGGTCCAAACTTTCAGCTTGCTCTACAGACACAAGAGAACAAATCACATTCATTAAATAGAAAATCGTATGACATGTGGAGATACTTAGGATCATACACAGTGTGGTGAAGTTTACTGGGAATTTTTTTCTGTACAAGGCTGCATTTTTTCAAAACCCTGGCAACAATGACAAAGACACTGCTTTTGGATTTGCTTCTTTCAACCTCAAGTAAGCAGATTCCATAGTAATCAGTGGCTCTGGTAATATTCTCAGTTTCTTTGATGCTGAAATTGGTGGTTTATCATTGGTTTTACAAACTAGTGCTCTTGGTTTTGTGAAACTGATGTCGAAACTGCAATAGTTTAATGAAATTCCTGACATAAATTTGCAGATAAATGTGTGTATGGTAGTCACTGGCAGAATTCAAAAGTGCAGGAGGGTTTATCTCGTAGTCTCAACCCAGCCATTATTTCATATAGTGTAGCAGCTACATGAGAGCATGCTTCACCTGCATCAGCTATGCAGTTGCAGTGAGCACAAATGATTGTTCCATTTGTAATGTCAAGCCATGGTGTCAGTGGTGGACTGTTCATACACTGGCTTTGTTTAACCTTTAAATATAAAGAGTACAGCTATAGTTAGCTGTATATACATAGATAGCTATTCTTTATATACACACGCACATGTAACACTGGAGACGCAGATCTAGGGGCTGTGTTATTTTCTCAAGTTTCCAGAAATAGGGCAATGTCATCTTCTAATCAGTTCATCAGTGCACCATACATGTACTCACAGCTGTATATCATACACGTAGTCACCACTTCTACCAACTAACATAGCTGGGTGATGAGCGGGCAGACTGGTTTATCTGAGCTATTTGTTGCATGTAACTTGTTACAATATTTGTACAGCCAAGCTGCAGCTCAGAGTTTGCAAAATAAAACCCTAGGTTATAAATCTATGCTACACTCACAAATTTTATATAGCTGTGGATGTTAGTATGTGCATTGAGGGTTCACTCAGTATCATTTTGTGTTTGTCTGTTTTTTTTTGTGTGCTTTTGTACAGTTAGCTATGTATTTTTGTATTGTTTTTGCTGTTGTAAATAGGTGTGCTCCAGTAGCTTGGGAAGAAACAGTTCTGCTGACTACTGTGAGGATAAATAAAAAATCAAATCAAAGACAGAGTGCAAACTCTAGTACTTTATTATAGAACACCTTTGCTGGCATAAGGAGCGAATCCTCATTAACTTCCAGCATATCCTAGACAAATCCAGCCAGGAAGCTCTGAACTTTCAACTCTTCCATTGTGTGTTGGCTATAAGGTACACACAAATATCTGGTGATCCTACTTTGGGCCAATAAGCCTACAAAGGTCTCGTGGCAGAAGATATGGATCTTCTTTTAATCCAATCAATCAAAGCTTCTCTTGGTATTGCCTTTTCCCTGCCTCATCAAGTTGGTGATAAAAGTCATGCTGTACAGTAATCATGTTCATTGTTCAATGGTGGTCATTTTTGCGTAGACAAAGTTGTTAAAGTACTTTGTCAAGTGATTTGTTCGATAGCCTTACCTGGTAAACAAAAGCCACCACCTGGCAATGCACCTCGGCACTCAAAATGGCTTTTGCTAAGAAGCGTGGATTCATGTGACTATCACCATGGAAATGTTGCAAGGCTTACGGACATTTATTGAATAAAATATATAGATACTACAACAGGAATTAGGATTTATCAACAATTTTGCTCTATCAACACAGTCTGCCAATACGCAGCCCATTTCTTCCAAACTGATATACACCACCGAGTCTACTTTTGTGTTGTTTTCGGAATTCCATCTAGTCGTACACTGAACATCTGACACTGGCTTATCCCAACTAAATGACAGTCCTCACACATCTGGTTTTTTGGTCATTCTGTGGTTCGCTTATTGGTTCATCAAATAAATATCCATGAAGTTTCATTCTTCAATTTCTTGAGATACTCAAACAAACAACTTGTCTTCTTCTGTAGTTGAATATTCCCTCCCTGGGCCTAACAGACACTGCTTGGGTAAAACCCATCCTGGAAGTATTTTAGAATTGTTTGCTATAACATCCTCCTGGTACAAAAATAGTGCAAATCCTTGTATCCAAATAATAACCTACAATAATTGTGCCAAGCACAACACACACTATATACCAGTCTTTTCTGCACTGCTGGCAACCAAATATACAGCAAGCAATATAAGAAGCCATACACATCAAAATACCCACAAGTCTTTAATGGATAGTTATATCACAGCAACTTGTCCTTACATGTTGTACTTCACCTTGGTATTTTGTACTTCACGCCTCTAGGCAAAATATAACAATGCACAAATTCCAAGTGAGTACGCATTCCAAGCATGCAGTAATGTAATGAGAGTACTTAATTGTGTGTCATGTAAGCATACATGGCTGCCATGGCGCTAGTACTATTGTGAGAGATTCAGCCACCTACAGAAGACAGCAGAGGTAACTAATTTGATTGTTGTATAACAATAGAGTCTAAAGCAGTTTTATGTACAGTGTGGAGTCTATGGAATTTATAACCCTCGGACCTTTGCTGTGCTTGTTATAGCCTCAGGCCCTTGGCTAATACATTTCATAGTCTCCACATTGTTCCTGTATAACTGCTGTGCATAGTCTGCATACCTTACTACTGCATCATTCTCTAATATGTTAGTTATTTCTTTTAGTTCCGAGGGAGGAATACTCCTATAAAACAAAAAATACAATAATTACAGTATGTAGATGTGTGGAAAAAATTAACCCAACTATAAATCATAAACTTTGTTACTCACCTCCCAACTAAAGCACTACTGTTTCTTTGTATTAAAAATAATGCTACAGTACCTAATAGACCTAAAGAGAGTTATATATAAAGTATTTCTGTCACATTATTATTAGCACTATTTTACACATTTATATTAGTCATGTAGCTAGCATTAGTTAAAGGCATAACCACTGTCAGAACATGGCCATAGAATGTTCTATTACGGTGTTTCATGAACACATCTACTAGTATTATGAATATACAGTACTACAAACACATGGCATATTATTATTGTAGTAGTAATTACAAGTAATGTAGTTTGCAGGACGTCAAAATTTTGTTAGTGTAATTTAAATAAATTTCGCGAACCATATTGTACATCACTGTAGTTTACACTATAAAGTTTTATAAATATACAAATAACATTTGTAATCAATACAGTAATGCAACATTTACCTCCAATAGCTATGGATCCACATGCATCATAAATGGAGCTGCCAGTAATATGAGATAACCAGAGAGCAGTTCCAGCCATTAAGATGCCAGTAACTGCTGCACTATCTTCCAATAACACAGCAACAGCACTTGGATCTCTACCTCTTAACACTGTTAAATAAACACAGTTTTGTGATAATGAAGCAGTATTATGATATATATATATATATATACAGACTTAATTAAGCACAGCTGCTGCCGTTGCTGTATTTACAATCTTATAATACACTGCATATACTAGTACTACTGTTTATACAACACGACACACTACCATACTCAATACATACATGCAGTGATATATATATGAACTACACCTACTGTATAAGTAAGCTTACCATACTCTTTAAACGATACACCACTTTCTTGTGCACTAGAGCTGACTTGTCTGATAGCAGTCATGAGGGTGGCTATATATAGACATGTCATGTAGAGAGCACTTACTGTAAGCAATGACAGAATGAACTACAATAATACCATTACCCTAATGTAGTCATTATCCCCCTACTATAAACACTCTACTTAACTCACCTCCTTCAACCATTAATGACCCTGCTAGCACTGCAAAAGCCTATGTAGATACACGTATACACATAAAAATATTAATGTGTGTACAGTGTATGTAATAGTTGTAACATGGGCATGAGGGCTTTGCCTGATATGTGACATTTATCAGGCTGATATCCTGTACAGGGCGATCAATCACCTAAGCCAATATGAGTGCAACCACTGGATGTATTATATATAAATTATATATGCATACCTAAAATTTTGGATTATGGGTCAGCAGTTAGTACGTTCTGGTTACGTTCGGTTATGATGAACGGACATATCCTAGAGATATCATGGAGAATTTTGGTATGTACATGTAAGTTTAGTGTTTTAATCAGTGCTATTGAATCGTTTATGGAAAAATTACGGAGTTCACTAAAGGCCTAGATAGGTAAGCTTGCTTGTAGAGTGGTTACTCCCTATAGGGTGGTAGCTTTGTGATGGGGCGTGTCCATATTCGAAAATGTGCGGAAACAATCGGTGAATAAGCTATAGCACTAGTTTTCACCTTAGACCAATGTTTTTCAACTCGTAAGATGGCGAGGATAACAAAATGCTCTCCATCTGAGTGGTTTTCATGGCAAAATCCAAGTCGTACATCCTAATCACTCGATCCCCACAATTGATTTCCACTTCAACGTCTACATAATCACTGCCCAGTTGTAGCCCAGGCTACATTTCGTATGTAGCTCAGCTAGCTTGGCTATATACAAAATGTAGCCCGGGCGGCTCCTTTGATCTGAGGTGTGAAAATGTTACATATCCATATACACGTTGTTGTTTTTTTTTAAGCAATTCCAGGTAACCAGGAGCCAGCCACTCTGTGTGTTGGTTTAACAAAACCAGTCTACTACTATATTCACTATATAGTATGTACATCTTTTAATACAAGAAGGCTGAAACAAGTGTGCAAAACACTCTAACACTTAAGTACATGAGTACATATGTTTGCCTATACAGTACAAAGATCACAAAGGAATTTGACGCACATACATTCTTTATCTACAATACCAAAGGCCTTGATTAGGATGTTATTTATTTTATTGGAATAAAGTGTGTACAAATTGCTAAACATTAACTGTTGATACAGTACAGCTCCGTATATCTGTAAAGCATATAGAGTTCATGTATTATAGGCTAGAATTTGTGAGTGCTTGATTGTTGACATTAGAGACTCACTGTTATCCTATAACATCAATATATTGAGGATTCAACACATTTACATTGTACTATGTAGCTAGTCAGCTAATAGCTTATGCAGCTATGCACAGTGGATGCCCCCTAGGTATTTGGATACCTGGGCAGACAAGCAATAGGTTAAAGCACAAATAGGGCTGGGATTAACAATGGTTTAGTCTACTTGTACTAACAATAACTCTAAGGAAACAGGAATGACAAAAATGACCATGTACAAGGGGTGATAATCAAGGTGAAAAATAAAATGCTTCTTTGCAGAATTAATTTATTGATCATTCCACTAAAACTATCAAAATACTCTAATAGAGCAGTCACACTGAAATGCCACTCTATTTTTCTTGAAACCATGAATGGACTCAATGAAAGTATACTGAACTGACAGTGCCTGCAGCATACATGTAGGTTTGGGAAGCAGCTTACATGTAAGTCATGAGAGAGGTTACACAGCAGTATTCATCTCAAAAAGTAAACTAATTTTACAAACTGTAATTACAGTTTTTAAACAACAGAGGGGATTTGATAACAAAATTCAATAATCAACAAAGGAGATCTCATTCCTGTACTTTGTGATACTTCTATACATCAACATCTCTATAGTTTAGCAATATTAATACAGTAGTTTAGCAGCTATATGTAAAATTACTACAATAACTCTGTGATAAAACTGGAATTTTGCAAGAAATGTTCCAAACTAATGAATTTTGTCATGGAAATTCTTACACTTGGCAAAATGTACCTTTAGGAATCATCCTACACAGTACAAGAATGTCCAACACTTTGTAGGAATCTTTCATACAAAAATACATTAGTGTACGGAAGTATTTCCAACAAAATTTCTCAGTGTATATACACTGTAGCTCTACACGTGTAGGAACTGTGTTTACTACACAAGTGACTATTCAGTTCAATTAGAGTATAGTGCAAGTGTACATATAGCTTTCTGTATCAATGTAATATCATACATGATGAAAATCATCTTATTTACTGAGGTACATAACATCAAATCCAGCATTAAAAAAAACAAAAAAAAAAAAAAACACTTAAAGACAGCTGTATATTGAATTTAAAAAGAATTGTCAAACCTGATTTTTGGTCTGCCTGCCTGCCAGCATGCCTGCCTGACCACAGTTGCAAGGCTAGAGGCCAACTGAAGCAACAAACGGCCACCATTTCACTCCACAATAATAAATTCATATGAGTGGCATGTATCTTTTCTGGTTCCAACAAGTGTCTGCCTTAGCCTTACACACTTTGCATTTGCTTTTATCTTCATTTACATGGTTGTCTTTTTCATGCAAGGAAACCATACTGAGGCATTTCTGAAGGCTGCCTAAAATGCCGCCTTCAAAAATCATCCTAGAGACATCTTACGCCACAAAAATAACCTTTATGGGGTCCATCTAACATGAAATACGGCATTAAAAACAAGAAAACACTTACCAGTGACCAGATATAGAATTTTGCCAAACCTTGAAATTTCGTCTGCCTCACTCACTCAATCACTCACTCACTGACCACAGTCGCAAGCCTAGATGCCAAACGAAGCAGCGAACGGCCACCATTTTATGCCACAATAATAAACTCACCAGTAGGATGTGCCTTTTGGGGTTCCGACGAGTGTAGGCCCTCTGCACCTTGTCATTTCTTTTATCTTCAATCAGGCTGCTTGTCTTCTTCTTCATCCAACGAAACCATATCGAGGCATTAATTTTCCATATCAACACTTCTTTCAGCAGCATATTTAGCTAGACGCCACAGAATTATTTCAGAGCTGGATTTCAGAAGCGCTTCAGTCCCAGCACTACTATAAGAGGTATATATACATGTACTAGCTAGATATCTGCAACTTCGCGATTGGGATCCTGTTCACGATACAGTAGGTTTGCGACCACACCCATCAAATAAAGATCTAGCTGGACTAGAGTGCGGAGACCACACCTCTTAACAATTTAGCTATTTACTTAACGGTAAACAAGATGACCTAGCTGCACACCCCTTTGTTGACTCGAGATACTCTAGTCACTCTACTACAACAGTCATGTATGATACACACTGTATTCTAATAGAACAGTCACAAGTTACACTGTACCTGTACCTAGCACAAAAACTAAACAAACTAGTATTTTAAAAATTGGTAATTTAAAAATGGAGTAAGGATCTATGCAATAAAAAGTAGTAAAACAAGAGATGAATGATGGTATTACAGCATAGCTTGGTGGGAAAGTCCCTACTTTGGCACACTAAGTATAATTTTGTTCAATGCCAAAGTAGAGACTTTCCCAAGCTATACTGTAATACCATCATTCATCTCTTGTTATACTTTTTATTGCATAGATCCCTACTTCATTTTTAAATCAATAATTTTTATAATACTAGTTGTAAGAGGGAGTAGATGCAATTATTATTGCATGGGACCATGCTCTTAAATGATCAAAACACACCACCATGCCCGTAATGATTAGAGCTGGGTGAATGTGCCCTTTAATAATTGGAATTACTGTAGGTGAACACACACCTTATGCAGTTGTGCTGTAGAAAACAAGACATGGCATTTACTGTAACCATGCCTCTCAATCTACTGCATAGAGATCAAGATACTCTAATAAAGCAGTCACAGCTACATGTATATATCATAGCTATGCTATATATAACAAAAAAAGTTAATACTGTAAACCAGTGCAATTAAAAATTAATTTAAAAATGAATTAGGGTTCCAATAGTGAAACAAGAGATGTGAATAATGATACTCCAGCTACGTGGGAAAATGAATTGAACAGATGGTGGTGATAACATGCCAAAGTATTTCTCACAGCTACTGTACCATCATTCATATATATTTTTCATTGCTTTTTATCGCTGGGACGTACCTACTTCATTTTTAAATTAATAAATTTTGCATTACACATACAGTGGGACCTTAAATTTCTGAGTCCAGGACCTGGTGTTCAGATATTCAACAATACATCATACATCCATGCAAGCGAACACACACACACACACACACACACACACACACACACACACACACACACACACACACACACACACACACATACACACACACACATACAGCTGGAAGGAAATGAAGTACAGGTGGATGAATCAGCCCAGTTACACCATGATAAACAGTCACACCAGCTCCAAGAAAAAATATGCCAACTCCGCTTATCAAAGAGTAAACATATCTTGCTCTTGAAAACCCATACCTATAGATGGGTACATGTAAATTCATAAAATGGGTCAATTCTGCAGAATACATACGGATGATCTGGAGATGGTTTTCTAATCGACTGTGAAATTCCCAAAGCCAACAAACACTAGAAGAGTACAAAAATGGTGTAATATATTCATCTGCTTATCACACATAAAAAAGAACTCAATAACATTCATTGATTAACAAGTAAAGTACAGCACTTAATATAACAACAAGTGGGGATGCGCTGCATAATGGACTCTTTTCATTACCAATTTTAACGAGAAAGTGGATGACAAAAATGCAGTCACAAAAAATACTGTATCTTGCAGCGCAATTGATGAAACAAGATATATATGCATGTTCACATATAAATTACATATGTACCTGATTAAGAACATCAGCCAGTGAATGAACAGCTTCTGACAACATGGCAGCTGATCCGGTATAGAAGTAGGCACACAATTTGAAACTAAACACCAAGCTGTTGCTAAAAGGGTATCAGAGATTGGTAACTACATTACAGTTTAGACGACACACATATACTATAACAAATACTCTAATTGAACAGTCAGTAATACATTTGTATTATAAAAGCTATAGAGTTCATTAACACACCTCACAATGGCAAAAGTAACTACTCTGGCTGATCCCCTCAAAAAGGAAACTCTTTGCTCTCTGTTACCAAATGCCTTCATTTCAGCTTCAATTCGTGATTGTACCTTATTGACCCACTTTAGGTGGAGACCAAGATCTAGCACACACACACACATATAATATTAATACATCAGTCATATCCTAACCAGCAAGCAACAATATTAATATTAGCTGACTCACGTACCAAGACGAGATTTCTTCGCCTCTTCAGCTAACAACTTTCTTTCTTCCTGCTTTTCAACCAATGCCTCTTTACTGCCCCAGATGTCCAATGCACTGTATCAATTGGTACATTACAATATTTTCAAAGTCACATTACATCTAACATTCTCTCAACATCTGATTTCAAATAACACACAGTTTCTGATACAGGGTTGTCTTCTATTCCATCCAAAATGGTCTTCTTAGGCAAGCCCTGAAGATCTCTGGTGTATCACACACTGTAACAACCTGGTGACCATACCAAAGGTGGCTTACTCTAATTGAAGAAAGTACTCGTGCATGGCCCTTGCAGCAGTGATGAATGTATCATTGTGATCTGTTGTGATTGGTGGTTTTCCTTTTGTAAATGTATAAATGTAGCAGTGATAAAGTTCACAAAAATTGCTAGCAATAGAAACAAAGTTGCACTTAAAAGAGGGATCAATTTCAAGGCTCGCATATCCACAAGTTTACACTACCCTGCATTAATTTTATGATGTCATATGGCAAGATAAAAGTCTGGTACATACATGTATACTGAGCTTTGTCCATGGGAAAATGTGTGACAATAGCATAAAGATTGTTAGAAGTCGTTGAGGTAAGGTCAATATATATACACACCGCAGCCAAAGAAATAAAATCCACCGAATTTTGGTCATCTTGGCCCACCAGTCTACGCATTTTGTGCTAACCAATGCAGTCACAAAGAAATCGAGTAGGCAAGAAAGTACTCCAAGGCTCAACACCAACCAAAAATGTTGTGCTAAATACCACAATTATTTTCAGTTTTGTAACCAAGAATCCAGTGTTTCAAGTACCACATGTACATACTTTGACAGTTCATGACTATTAAATATTGTATCTTCCTCTCTTGCCACGGAAGCTCACACTATGTAGCACACTAGAATATGCACTGGACCTGAATTGCTGTACATTGCTAAAGCGCTGAAATGCACAGACGCTTCCATTTGCCTATGACCTAGGATTCAGGTTTCTAGCATGACAAAATTTCAGTTAGGATAGAATCACTTTACAGTATTGTGTGATCTGAGCACGTACATTTACAATGGAAGAATTCTAAGAGTTGGAGTGTATCAGTATTCTGCACTGAAAGCCAAGGATGGGTGCACATGTTGACAGCTTCAAGCAGAATTTCCAAGTCTGTATGAGGTAATAAATACATTTGGATGCATCCCTATATAGAGAGGGTTATAACTACAGTGTTGCAGCAGTGCCCTAGGGTAGTGATTCTGGAATTCCGTAAATTTTGCATAAAATTTTCTTCGTGAATTTTCCATTGGAGAGTTGGCACAATCAACTCGCTGCCATACAAGTGATTGATCAAATGATTGAATTGTTTCTAGAGTTTCTGGGGGCAAGGAATACAATGGTGCAGTTAGTTTTCTGCTACAAATACGTTTGTGCAGAGTTTATGCCAATTATAAGATTATTTTGCAATATAGCCACCACAATGTTATGTTCTCTTTGCAAGAAACGACCCAGCACATGTTATTTACACCAAGGTGAGCATTTTTGTCCATGCAGTTTTCAATGTTACTATGCTAAAAGTCAGCAAATTTGCACCACAAATAGCTCATCTCTTTGATGCACCATTTTGGTAGCTGTCAAGGAGTTATACATTAAGAGAAAAAATAATCATATAAGCAGCTATAAATCAACTGTACACCTCCTTGCTTTGCATGCACATTGTGTTTTTGAGTGGAGGTGACAGGTACAGAGTGGTTGCACTTCACCATGTGTATGCTGTCTTGCCATCTGCAAGGTACTAAATGCACGCAACTATTTAATGGCTTTCTATTGAGGTGACCTTTATTCAGAGAGTATTATAAGTAAGGTTACACTGTGGTCCATGTATTAAGGTATTTGCAGAACAGAAAACAGAAGTTCAAAATGTTATTGCAAAGCTCAGTTTTAAGCATTTGTTCAATTGTGCCATTTTGGGGACTTTTTTCAATGGAAAGATATGGAGAAAATGTTGCCTAATTTAAAGGACAAAATTGCTTATACAGACCTCTCAACTCTCACGATTTGGTCGTGAGACACACAATTTCAGCCTTCATATCACGACCGCTTGCTGATCTCACGATTTCTCACGATTTTCAATAAAATTTCCTAAGGCATGCTAAATCTCCCTGATTTAAGCCCCAAAACGTCTTTGTAGCAGGTATCACGTGATCAGTTAATTAGAAAAGTGGGGTGCCTCTTATTTTGAACTGGAAATTTGGCGGTTTCCAGTATTTTTGACTGTCACGAGTCACTATGCTGTCAAACTCAATGAACTGAGCATTATTTGAAGGTGAGAAAAGATTCAGCACACAAGGAAGGTGAACAATAAGGTGATATCCTACCAGTTGTGGTATTAGTACAAATGTTTATTGCTTAATTTCGGTTGTTGTGAAGTGTATTTGTGCAAAAAATCTGACTAAATCCACTGCTGGATACTGATTACTCAAGAAATGAGAAGTGATTTCAACGATGAATCACTGGTGAACCAGTACTACATCAACTGAGTTGAAAGACTGATATCACATGATTCAATGATGGAGCAAAGATAGTAGGTTCTTGTCATATAGCTAGTAGGCTAGACTGTAGCATAGAGATATTACAAGCTGCGGTAAACAGCAGTATTGCACTCACATAGCTAGCTAGTTGTGCTTTTAAAACATTTTTTTGTTAAAACAAATGTATGTGCATGAGCCCCATCATAAAGATGGTAGGCTTCACAGCTGCATGGGGTATGGGTAGCTGGCTTTCTCACGACCAGGTCTGCTTCCAGGTTGAGAGGTCTGGCTTATAACTCCACCATCCTATGACGGATTTTTAAAAACTAAGTGTTTATGAGATCCTCAAAGAGTACTACACAAGGCTATGTTAAATAAAAATTTCCATTAATTTTAAAATTCTCCCAGAATCGCTACCTAGGGCGGGAAAAGAAGACAATGTAAGGTAAATGCGGGTATTTCCGGACAGCGCACAATTCCGGACACTTTGGCACCTTTACCAAGCTAGCCCAGGAACGAAACAACGGATTGCCTTGAAATTTCTGGTGTGAATAGCTATTCTTATAGGGATTATAAAAATCGAAAAGTGTGTTCTAGTTGATTCATTCTTGGGTGCTATACATAAAGTGTCCGGAATTGTGCGCTGTCCGGAAATACCCGCATTTACCTTACTAATACAAATATTCAACACATAATTAAGGGGAATTTAAGCTTTACGTACCAGATGTAAATCAGCAAACATTGAACCATTCTTGCACTTATAATAGTTGTATAAACCTCGACAACAAATGCGCGCACAAATGCAACATGACTGAGTCTCTTACGAGGTCTCTTACCACATCGTATGAGACGTCCACCTGAACAAGTGTGAATTGGCAGCTTTAAACCTGTTGTAGTCCAAAACAAGCATCTCTTTGATGAGAAATTTCTTAAACACATAAACATTACACCATTGACTGGCTGGCCACCTCGCACTGGAAATAAGCGCCTTATAAAATGATTGATTTTTCTATATAAGCGCCGCAAGTTCATCAACGCACAAAATCGCGCACGCCGCTAGCTAAATTTCTACCGGCTGCGTTTGCTATGTCACAAAACAGTAAGAATACTGTGACTTTTGGCCGTCACACAGCCCAAACCTCAGTTTTATTGAGGTTTTGGACGGCACAACAAGAAAATGGAGGTTTTAAACACTGCAGGCTGACCGTTGTTTCAACTTCTGAGGCCTGTGGTCTGGATTTTTAAGCACTATTGAAGGATCATAGTAACAAACGTTATTCCACGTTGTTGCTTGTTACTGAAATGGACAAAGCGAAGGCTAGATCTCAGCCCACCATCCGGTTCAGCCTCGACTTGACGCAGCAGACCGATGACCAGTACAATGAGTTTTCGTACGCTAAATTGGTCAATGATGTTTTAAAGAAGGTAAAGGCTGTTTAATATAAGAGTGTTGTTGTAGTAGGTTATTTTTTGTGATAGAGGTTGGTTTTTTGGGGGACGGATTTCTACGCATACACGCATTATAAGACATCTTTTCTTGTAGAAAGAAGACCGCCTTTTGAATGACGAAGCGTCCAGCGACCAGAAGTTGGTTACTTTGGCGAAAAAGTTCGAAGAGAAATACGTGAGCGAGTAACCATTTTGTTATAAATTGCGCATGCGTGCTCACGTGCTCTGTTAATTTATTACTGTTATTTAATTCTTAAACTATTACTGCTACACCTTGTAACTGCACTTCATCCCAATTGTGCAACACCCATAGCCACATTTTTGGCAAACTTTGTCAGGTCAAAATGCAAAACCCTCAAAATCATAGGAGATAACTGTAGATCATTCCTATTAATAAACACTCCTTGTCACAAATACTTTTATGGGTGGTTGTTTGCTTGTGTTTGTTACTAGTATAAGTTACTGATAATAGTAAAAAAGTTGTATGTGTGTAATGAGTCTCATTGCTTTCTTTGATTATGTACTGTATTAGGGTCCCAAGAGTAAGCGGATAATCCATGATAAGGTTTGTTAGTACTGTATTATTTCCAGTATACTACATGTACTATGTTGTTTATGTGCTCATAGGACTATATGGACATAGGATATGGATATGATTCTGAAGACTCTTTTGTGGATGATTCAGAAGCAGTATGTAACCAAGAGTTCATAATATTATTTAATGTTATGAACTGTTGATGATATAACAGTGTACATGTCATGCACATCTCTTGTACATAAATCCATTAGTACTTGTGACCATTATGCTTTGTATTTTGATTTTCTTGTACATGCAAAACCTGGTCACTTATCCACCATTAATTGATAAGATGTACTTTATGTATTATTAGTTAAAGCATTGCTGTGAGTGCTATACGAAAAATATAGTACAAAAGAGTGGGCAAGAGACAAATATAGCACGAGGCAAAACCGAGGGCTATATTTCTTACACTCTGAGTGCTATATTTTTTGTATAGCACGAGCAAGGCAGTGCTTTAACTGATTTAAAGAACTTCCTAGTTGGAGCTGGAGTGCATGAGCGAAACCATTCAAACTCACCAAGGAGCCTTCAGACAATCGACTTCGCTCTGGATAACGATCAGATGTACATTGAATACCCTCTGTAGTGCTGTTTCCTATGGTTCTGGGGTGCTTCTTCTCCATTTAATCATCCTTGTCACCTCAATTTTTGGATCGGGACATAAGTACATACACTGTACAGTATGTTGTGCATGGATAGTACACTATTATTACAAAGTATGTAGATAAGGATCTACTGTTCATGTTATGTTCCATTGTAGTATGATGAGTTTGTGCCTCACAGTCTGGATACTAAGCATGGAGGCTTCTATATAAACAGTGGAGACCTTGAGTTTAAGGACAGTGAAGTAGCTGACCCTGAGTGAGTTTGCATGTATGTTATCCTCTCATGCTTGTTGTGACAATTCATTATTCTGTAGAGTAGAACATTTTCAGCGTAGTATACATGTATGTGCAACTACAGTATGCGTGCATACTGTAGTTTACAATACTTTACAGTAGATCGTTCAATCATGCTTTTTTTGTACATGTATATATTGCCCAGCTTGAAATATTGGGAGTGTTACATACATGTTTACTGTGTGTCACATGTATGTGAGGTGCATGTATCATGTTAACGTGCTTGTTACGGTGAGGGAGGCATGCATGTACCTTGTCTGAAGTGACCATGTTACAGTGCCATGCATGTACCATGCGTATGTTGGCATGGCACTGGTAGAATCTTACAATGAAAACTGACACATTTGGTCATTAGTTTATACAATGGTGATAAACAGTTGGTAAGTCAAAGCTGTATGACTTCTGTACTGTAGGTATTCCCAAGTAGTCAATAATGCTTCCACATACAATGTAGCAGAGTACCATTAGATACAGTTGCAACCATAGTAACAATAAACAACTTGCATGTTACATGCATGCCAATTTTTGGTATCAGTACATGTTACAACAGACATGTTGACACAAACATGCATGTTAGTATTCATGCATACACCATGTAGGAAAGTGTCCAAAATTCATGCATGTTACATGAAACATGTTTGTATGTTAGTAATGATAACAGGGATGTTTAGGAGATCCTGTAGGTTGCATGTAACATACATTTCCTCCTCTGTCTCTATGTGCTGTATGCTTGTTTCTTCTTTGTTTAGTGAATATGATTTCAAGCCAAAGAAGGTCAGTGTCATGTGTTCATCATTGAACACACTTGTGCAATGTACTGTGTGTGTGTGTGTGTAGTGTTTATGTGTTTTAGTATTTGCATGTTGATTTCTGTATGACTATACGTTCCTGCAATTAAAAAGATGCATTGACAATGACGAAAGTATCACAGTGCTAGCTGCATGTGAATCAACTTTTGGCTGGCAAAGAAACTTAACAAATAATGTGGTAATGTATGTAAATTATGTAATGCAGTACTTCATGAATTATGAAATAATTTATGTAGAATTACAATTTAATTAAACATTACAAATTGCTGTATGCATTGTTACAAAACAAAATCAAATTAACCTAATTGCGCTATTGGTAAATGAATGCGTATCAAGGCATATTATTTGCTTATAGTGCTGGATTTTAGAGGTATAACAACATCAATTTTCTTTCTTTGCAGGTACCACTTAAAAAGCAATTGAGTGGAACTCCACAGACTATAATAGCCAGGTAACTTACTGTATTCTGCTGTAAAATTTTTAATCATTACTTTACATGCATCGTGTATTGCTACTATTTGTTTTACAGTTTTGTTATTTTTATTATTTTGCAGCAAAAAGATAAAATTAGCCAAACAACGGAAGGCATTGCAGAGTACACAAAAGCCTGGTCTAAAGACTAAACTTGTTAAATCATTTCAGTCGGATAAGTCTAAGCTAGTCACTTCTAAAGGAGTGGATGAAGTTGCACCAGTAAATACAATTGGGAATAATCTTAGCAATAGTTCTCAGATGTTGTCAAATCTCCTACAAAGTGGTGGATTGTCTTCAACTCAGCACACATCAGCAACCTCTTCCCTAATTAACATGCAGAGCTCAGCACTTAATAGTGCATCAAATTCATCCATGTCTCATTCTAATCTGGCTGGTGCTGTCACTCCATCAGATAATTTGTTGAAGCATATTCTCACTGGCAGTCTTTCTGCAAAAACAGAGAAAATGGACACAAAGCCAGATGGTCCTGTCAAGGTGGCTGAACCCGTTGCGATACCTAAAGTGAAACCAGTTTTACCAGACGGGCTGCCTGAGGCATTAGTTTCTAAAATCACCATGCTAGAACTGGTATGTATGTACATGTGTGTGATGATTTTGAATTCTGTGTGTTAATTGTACACTCAATCCTTCATGTTTTCCAGCCTAATGTATTTGTGGACTGGGCAGTAATCCATTATCTAGTAGCTTTTATAATGCTGGAGACGAGCTATAACAGTAATTGCTGATATTGTGTTCTTCCTTATAGAGTGTATACCGATTTACTTACTAAAACATATGGAAATAGCTACTGTATAGTTTTATAGGGTAGTACATGACTATTCCTACTCCATCTATAATTAAATGTACAGTACATGTAATAGTGAATTAATGCACATCTGTCAAAAGGTATGTACACTTACTGTTCAATGTTGAATGGGTGGCGCGAGACTACATCGCTATGTAACTAAGAATACTTTATGGTATGGTTCATCACTAAAGTCTAAGCTCTAGTGCAAGTGTTTAATAATAATTCTTTTACTGCTATAACAGATTTTTTCGGTACGCCACTATAAAAGATGCACCAAGTACAATTCTAATATGCTACCACTTTTGTCACACTTTTAATAGTGTGGTGCACTTACAGTATAGGGCTGCACAGATACCCACTCCACATCTCTTACTTAACTTCCATAGCCACAAATAATCCCCAGATCATTCTCTGTGGATATACAGTACTATGAAGGAATGCACTAAAATCAGTCTTAGCACAAAAACAGAGGTATAGAAACTCTGGCTATGGATATGCTCGATATTTAAATGTAGAGGTGTACCGATATACCAATACATATCGTATTGGTGGCCGATATAGAAATTTCTTCTATATCGGTAGGAACCGATATTGCTGCTAAAAACCAATACAATACACCGATATACAACTGAACTACACCCTGTATCTTGAGGACACTGTCCAATGATCAAGCCGCATTATAAATCGTATTATTTAGCTAACAAGGGTGGGAAACAGTAGTTATCTTTATTGTGTAAAAAAAAACAAAAAACAGTACACTACATGAAACCATCTAAGTGCATGCATAATTACTGTTTTGTTGTCACAAAGCTTACCAATCATACAACAAACACTCATAGTGGTGAGCATGGGGAAACAGCAATAAGATGAACCAAGAGCACAGCATAAAACAACCAGCCATCTCTACAAGCCATTAAAATGCAGAGTAATCTGGACTAATGTTGGCAGGGCATGTATTAAAATATTTGTGGTGCCTTATAGTCTGAGCTGTGAATAGAGGCCACACCACCATGGGTAACCAAGCATAGCCAATAATCTTAACTACACTTACTTATATGGTATATTGGATCGGTTTAGTTTAGTTTAGTTTTCTTATATCGGTACACCTCTTTACATGTAAATGTACTCCAAACTGAATCCTGTAAATTACAGGGTGTATAGTACCAGGAGCTCATCGAATCCTGTGGACAAGGGAGCGTGTAACTCCGTACACTACCAATACTGCGGGCAAAATTCAAACATGGCATCCAGTGTTACTATGTATATAATTGGTTACATCATTCTTACGCTCAACAGGGATGCACTAAATGGGCTGCTTCTCCATCGTCTTATGTAAAGCTGCTTCGATAGGAAGATCGAGTCGAAAGTAGAGCTTGGAATAGTCAAGTGGAGTAGTTTAGCGTGATTTCACGTGATTAGTGACTGTAGAAAGACTGTCTTGCTAAGCCTGTGCTACTATTCCTCCGTCATGCCATTGGACTTCGTTTCCATAGCTTCGCTTCATCTAAGCGGAAACGTGACGTATTCGAGCATGCGCCTCTGCATAATATCCTAATTAGGAAATTTTAAAAGCTGTTTGTTATAGTACATGGCAGCCATGTTTGAATTTCGCTCTTTACGAAGTTACATACTCCCTTGTCCATAGGATTCAATGCGCTCCTGATAGTACGAATCTCTCCAATTGTTCGTATATGCATTTACGCATTTTACACCAGAATTTGGTCTTGTACACATGCAACTCTAATCATTACTTTTTGTGATGTTATCAACTCCATACTGTACTAGCTATAGGCTGCATGTGATTGACTCACATCTGTGAATCCCACTACAATTTATTCATGGCCAGATCTACAGTAGATAAGTACTTACTATGTGCAATGTACATGTGTGTACCCTGTAGTGTATTGCTAAAAACAATGAGGAATCCAAGCTATCTATTAAGGCTCGAGCACCTTTGTATGATGGTCAACTGATAGAGTAAGTGATGGAATACTAAACTGATTATTATTATACCCTGTACTGCATTTATTTGATGTCTGTAGAATTGATCAGCTTGCCAAACAACTCAGTATAAAAATTAGAGCAACAGTTTTTGAGTATGTTGCATACCTTCTTAATATATCCAAACAAACTCTCTCGGGTAAAATAAAGAAAGCGATTCGCAAAAAAGAAGTAAGCGTCTCATGTTAGTATAGTGTGTGTATGTTATTGTTGTAATGACTTTGCTTAAGTATAACGTTACAATTCTGAATACCATATTTTAGGATGTTAAGATCAAAGTCGCTATTGATGCACTAAAAAAAGGTAGATGTACTTACATTACTGTTGTATGGTTGTGAGATGTTTTGCATGTGTTGTTTTTCTTTAGCAATTGATGCCAGAATGCCTGCACTACTCAGCAAGTACGAAGAAAACATCAGGGCTTTAGGGTAAGTTTATCTGACAGACTGGAAATAAACTTTGAAACCACAAAGTTTTAGATACATTTCTTGCAACCATATGCTACTGTACTGTACATGCATATATGTGACCGTCTCAGTGAAAACCTGTCTAGTTCGCACAACTTCCGAATTTCTTTTTATTTTCTCAGCATTATCTGCATAGTCCAAGGAATGGTTCACCAAAATTTCAGTCGATTATGGTTAGTAGTTTTGGAATTACAGCGCTAGAAAGAAGGAATTAAATTTGTGACTATTCTAAAAATTTTCTACCAGCGCTAACATTAGCAGCCATAACTTCTGTTTGGATTAGTATACAAAGTTGGGATTTGGCTTACAACGTTCACCATGAATTGGCAGATCAGCCAAGGTATAGTTTTAGCTCTGCAATCACTCGTACATAGGCATATGAAAGCGGTTTCATTGAAGAAATGGTGACGATTTTGTTTACGTCTACCACATCGTAAACAAACGCACGTGACACGCAAACCATTAGTGCTACAGAAATGAAACAAAAGATTTTCGAACTCCCAATGAGTAGGTGAATAAGATGGTATATACAGTAGGTTTAATCGATTTAACACTTCTTTTCCTGAGTAATGGCTTGATTAAAACTTGCGTAAAATTTTCTTTGTAACGTGTAATTTCACCAGTTTTTATGTGTTTTGTTTTTCTCAATATGCATGCTTGTGCGAACTAGACTGGTTTTTGCCGAGACGGTCACATATATTAACAGTACAAACTACATGTAATGCACCCATATAGCTCCTGTGTCCGAGCCTATGCGCACGTACAGTAACTGTTACGTTTCAAAATTGGCTTGAATTTTCCTATACAATCTGTGCAGTTATTTGTATTACTATATGTACATCTGTAGATTATCTGCAAGTACTTCACAAGATTCTTCACTCAAGGTGTGTGTACATGTGTACTGTACAGTATGTAGTCAGTGTTCAATTTATAATATCTTTGTACTGCTGTAATTACTAGCCAATAATTTTGTTGCTATCATATATCCTTATACATATGTCATTCATTCAGATTGCTGAAGATGATTCTACAGTCGACTCCTTTGCAGATTTAGCTCAGGTAACATTTTTTCTCCAAGTACATGTATAGCAAATATAAACATCAGAAAGGGGTTGTTTACAGTATGCATACAATCTAGAGTTTATACTGCATTTCCAATATTGTTTGGTGTCCCTATTGGCACACACCTATTCCTTAGTAACATCATGCTAATTCTATTAAGGGACTTGAATATTTTTAATAACTACACACATTGTGTTTATAGGAGACTACCCCTACATCAGAAACACAGGATAGTAAGCCAAGGAGAATCCGTAAGACATTCCACTGGGATGAGGAAATGAGGTACATACAGTACATGCACTGAATTCTGCTTGTACTGTGTATTCTTGTTAGTGAAACCAAGATCTGTATTATTATACACTACATCAATCTCTGCTATAATCACCTTTCATTCTTACCAATATATTTTTTACAGTAGTTTGAGAAGTACAGTATTACATATTACTTACATCAGATGATAAATGTCACAGTGTACTTTATTTTCTATATACTGTACTGCAGTGTGTGTATATGGAAAATGCTGTAAAGTGCAGTTCCATGTGTGAGGAAAGTACAGACATAAAAAGCATGTTACAGAAAAAGCAGAATTATTTTGCAGTTGTCACATGGGTACAAGTGGTCTGCCTTGATACCCAAATTAAGCCTAATCGCCACGAGTCTGCTGTTGACTTTGAACCTGTACCAAGTTGGACATATGCTGCCACTTCGATTTTAAGGAACACACATTTGTGGTAGCTGACAAGACCCGTGCTGTCATTTTTCAATCATAACACCCAGACAGTACAACCCCAAGCAATACTACAGTACGTATACTTTGCTATATACAAAAGACCTCTGACAAAGTGGTCTGTGAGTTAGCCATAACAGTGAGTGATGGTTTAATGGTCTTCTAAATATAAGCCTATAACTTGGCCCACAGCCATTCCATAGCTGCCTCCAATTCTAATTAAAACTCACTATATGATTTATAGTAGAGGTGTACCGATATACCAATACATATCGTATCGGTGGCCGATATAGACATTTCTACTATATCGGTGGGAGCCGATATTGCTGCTAAAAACCGATACGATACACCGATATACAACTGAACTATCTTGAGGACACTGTCCAATGATCAAGCCATATTATAAACCCTACTATTTAGCTAACAAGGGCGGGAAACAGTAGTTATCTTCCTTGTCTAAAAGCAGTACGTTACGCGAAGCCATCTAAGTGCGTGGATAATTACTGTTTTGTTGCCACAGAGCTTACCAATCATACAACAAACACTCATAGTGGTGAGCCTGGGGAAACAGCAAAAAGATGAACCAAGAGCACAGCATGAAACAACCAGCCATCTCTACAAGCCATTAAAATGCGGAGTAATCCGGACTAATCTTGGCAGGGGCATGTATTAAAATATTTGTGGGTGCCTTATAGTCTGAGCTGTCAATAGAGGCCACACCACCATGGGTAACCAAGCATAGCCAATAATCTTAAGACTAGCTGTCTTCAGTAGTTTCTACAGTAGCCTTAATAAAGTTGAACATGGCATATGTGGTTCTTCAAACATAAATAGCTACACTTAGTTATATCGGTATATCGTATCGGTATCGTATCGGTTTGAAAATGATTAATCCATATCGTATCGGTATCGGATCGGTTTAGTTTTCTTATATCGGTACACCTCTAATTTATAGACAAACTGCTGATTCTCAATTGTGTGGAAGACAAAAGGGAGTACACTGTATGCAGTGTATAAACTACGGCTTTTACTTCACAGGATTTGTAGCTATAGTATATACATAGCCACCCTAATCATCTTGTAATGTTGTCTCGTCCACACTGAAGTGTAGTTACATGTATATAGGTGCATGGTATACATGTAAGTCTCTGTCTTGTAAAAAAAGATAAACCTTGGGTTGTGGTCTATCATGACTGCTTTATGGAGTACATGTATGCAGCCACCTCAGCTCCTATAAGGGTCAAATATTCCAGGTCCAAAGGTGACCACTTCAGGGGCGGATCTAGGGGGTGGGCTTTGGGGGCTGAAGCCCCTCCTTCACTTTTAGGCTTTACTTAATATGTTGAGGATTATATTGAAATTTTGTCTTAGCATTATTATATGATCACTAATAATACAATACTCGTAAACCCACCTTATAAACATCTTTCCAAGGCATTATTGGTGGATTTATGCTAAAGGTTATGCAACAAGGACCCGGATCAGCATTGAAGGTGTACAAGATCGAGATACTCTAATAGAACAGTCACCTAACTATTCTAATAGAGCAGTCACTTAACTACTCTAATAGAACATTCAATGTAAGTATAAAAGTTGGCTCTGTTATGGAATTTTTCCAAATCTGCCTGCGCCTATAGTGCATTGGTCTGTTTAAAAGGCTTGTTCATCTACTTGTGTAGTTATTACTGGTACTGGTATACTTAATTCAGGTACACAATTCCATTGAAAATGCTCTCAGATTCAATCTCGTGTCATTCAAATTTCAAAATTTTCTTGTTTCAACATTATTATTCTATCATGCATGCAATTGTTAGAGGGTGCATCATGTGCTTGGTTGTCTGAACCTATCCAAACCTTTCCATTAGCAAATGCTGCAGAGAGCCATGTATATCTAAAGGCAGTATATAAAATATCTACAGGCAGAAATATGCATTTTATGTGGAAATGTCTCCAAATTGCAGTATTTAGCATCTATTTTTCAAAAATTTCCTGGGGGGCATGCCCCCAGACCCCCTAGTTCCAGCATGCTGGGAGGTATGCTTCACACACCTCCACCCAAGAGATTAGTACCTTGAGCTAGCCCCCCCTTTTATAAATCCTAGATCTGCCCCTGCACTTAAGACAGGTTCCACTGTAACTACAGGGCACATGTACTGGACTTACATGTTTCATTTTCTTGTGATTTTACAGAACATTATTGCATGATGTTGTGCAAAAGAAGATAAATGCTGAGTTACTGGTTCAGAAAAAAGTGACAAACTGGGAAGAAATTATTACGGTTGGTTTTTTGTTTGTGCTGTATCATACATGTACATTGCAGTATCCGTACAAATGGCTTATGTACAAAATTATGGTAGATTTACCAGTGTATTGTATGTTAGATTTAATCATTGTTAGTTGTTAGGCTGATGTACAGTACAGTAATGTTGCTGTAGACTAGTGTATAAGTAATTACACGCACATACGTTCATACTGTATACTCACTGCCACTGGCTCCATTTAAATGGGATCTGGCATACCCCATGTACAGAATAATAAGCCCTGGACGACTAAATGCTCTTTTACAGTAGAATAATAAAACACTGTGTTTTAAAATGTTCAAAATTTACGTAACTGCAGATTGATACATGCACCTTCTAAATACTCGTTAATTTTCATTAATAACCATGCAACCCAAGCAGCCACTGTACCATATATAGCCAGGGATTGTGTAAATGTGCAAAAAAAAAAGAAGCAAGTTTTGCATTTTTAAACCCCTGAAATTATTTTTTTGTGATAGCTGGTATGTACTGTATGTAGAATTAGGCCATGCAAAGTTAATTTTATGTTTGTAGTCCTGCCAATTCCCCAAAATTAACCAGGTTTTTTTTTTATTTGCAACTTTTGGTACACTACATATGTCTGCCTATATGCACCGACATGGGCAAAACCATTACATTATAAAGCAGCCTACACTAAAAGCTAAATGAAGTCTGTAGTGAACTTCTGCACAGGTGAACTTTGGTGGTTTCTCTTTGGCGGTCTGAAATACGAGTATGGTGAGTCTGCTCAGACTTTGTGAACTGTCCCCTGTACCTTCATGTTTTACGCACGCAGCTACAGTAAGAACAACGATGCAGGCCTTATAGACTACCAGTAATAGTCTATCCCTTTGCTATCCCTTCGAGTTGAAAAGGGACATGTCCCGTACTTACGCAAATGAAAAAAATGGCAGCCTTAAGTTGCTTTGTCAAGGGCACAATAAATGAATAAAAACAGTTTAGAAGATACTTCTGTGTATTAGCAGTGCATAGCAATGCAATTGGAGAATTACAAATAATTGACTAATTACAAAATATTATATGAAAATACAATTTGATAATTCTGTTTGCATTATTACAAAACAATAACCTATAAATAATAGCATGTAACATTACATTAAATTATACATTGTTGAGGCTATAGCTAGCTGCATGGCGCCTGGTTTTTTAGAAGTAGCACAACATCAACTTGTTTATTATAAATGTACTATGCCGGTCTGCACATATATACAGTACACTTCTAAGCAAATTCCTGTAGAAAAGGAAAAAGCAGGTAAAAGTACTGTAAGTGCCAAAGCTGGCTTGTTGCAAATACAGTACACATACTGTGCAAAAGTGATACATGTATCTGTACAAAATAGGTGCAGCATTCAAAAAACAAATGGTGAAATAATCGTGAAATAACACCTTTGATTTCACTCTTTTCACCCTGGCCTTTTAACCCTTTATTATCGAATGGCTAATATATTGCCATAACGAGTGCCCTTTATAAACAGAGCCATAACTCCTTTTTCCTGGGGGCTACGAAGCTGAAATTGCTACCAAACTGCTCAGAAGGACCGGGCGTTTTTAATGAAGTTTACCGTTCGGCGATAGGAAGAAGCATGGGCAAGTTATGGCACTTGGCAATATAAAATAGCGTATACAAAACAATAATACCTGTTTAAAACTCCATGTTCGCCTTCTCCCTGCTACTAGGAGGCTTTAGTTGGAATTACTCCATTCCCCACGTGATAAGGATTCTAAAAATAAATAGTGTGATGTCATCGCGTTGATTAGTAAGATGGCGGCGCCCATCTTTCAATGCCATGGCGATACGGAGAAGATACGCTTTCTTCGCTTCATAGCGCGTGAGTTGTGTGTGTGATCTGTAAGTATTCTAGCTGTGTTGGTAGAAGAGAGAGATGGCTATCAAACGGTATATGTGACCGGATTTGCAAAAAGGTACCTTTTCCACACATTTTACAGGCAAGCAAACAAAATGATGTAACTTTTGATTCCGTATACTGATCAACTTGCTGTTAGTTTCAAAATGTAGCCAGATACTTTAGCTGCACTCATGGAAAATTTCAGGCAATTTTATGCAATGATCAAAAAGTTATGAATCATCAAAGATCAAAAAATGGGTCAAATTTTGTGTGTGAAAAAGGTACCTTTTCGCAAATCCGGTCACATATAGCTTGATGGGCTAATTAATGCGTGGGGTCCACTCGTATCGCCCACAGTTCACACAAGCCATAAAATTTTTCACACTTGCGGTTTTGTAAAAAAAAACTTCGGTAATAAAGGGTTAATAGGGTTGAGACAAATAGTTTGAAGCTTTGAAACTTCATTCGGTTTCATAACATTTGGATGCTGCTTTACCCCACCATAGCTTTGTTACCATAGATACTAGCAATTAAGCCAGTTGCTCAAGTATTGTCACTCCTTGTGGAAGCTGCCATTCATTTTCTGGTACGGTATAGTCTAAACAATGGTTATACTGGAGTTACAGTGTATAACAAAGTGTAGGAGTTTGTACTACAGTGTACACCCTAATAGCCATCAGTTGTGTTCATTACAGTAATTGTTGACATGGCAATTGTAACAAAGCTTTGAAACTTTGGTAACATTTTCGAAAGCTTCGGAGGCTGTATTTGTACAGTTGTTCCAACTCTACTTTTTAAGGCAACACTTTTCTGCTGTTTGTAGATTTTTGCTATGGAAATGTGTTCTGTGGAGGTGCATTTATGTTAATTTGTAACTTAATTTATTTTCTTGTAGGAGTTTATTAATGATGATATAAGACCATTGTGGCCTAAAGGATGGATGCCAAAAAGGTATGCGGTGGTTGCATTCATGAGTGATACAGCTGTATGATTCCAAATGCACTACTTGGTAATTTCATAAGTTGAAACCTTTAACGTACTGTAATACACACATACTTCTGTGGTAGAAAAGTTTTGCAGTTTTTACGCTTTCCATGGGTATCAAGATTTATAAATGCTGTAATAGCAATACATACTGTACATGTAAATACAGGGGTGTGTGTGTGTATTAATTATCAACAATCGTGAAAGTTTTCCTATTGTATCAAACACAAACTTTTATATTATTTGCATTGTTTTATGCTCAGTGTTTTCTTTCTCTCTTTTCAGTGTTCTGTTGAAAGTGTCTGAGCCAGTATACAAATCATTTGTATCACAGCAGCAGTAAGTGTCATTTTTTCACAGACTCATTTTATAATCATAGCTCATCGAATCCTACATGTATGGACAAGGGATCGTGTAACTCCGTACACTACCAATACTATGGGAAAAATTCAAACATGGTGCCCAGTGTTACTATAGTTGGTTACATTATTCTTACGCACAACAGGGATACACTGAATGGGCTACTACTCCATCAGAAGGTACAGGGGTGTAGTAAAGCTGCTTTGATAGGAAGAATTTTGTTGAAGGTAAAGCTTGGAATAGTCAAGCAGAGTAATTTTGCGTGATAATCGACTGTACAGTAGAAAGACTGTCCTGCTAAGCCTGTGCTACTATTCTTCCATCGTGCCATTGAACTTTGTTTCCATAGCTTCACTTCATCGCAGCAGAAACATGACTTACTCGAGCATGCACCTCTGCATAATATTCTAATTAGGAAATTTTAAAAGTAGTAAATGGCAGCCATGTTTGAATTTCTCTGTATATAGAGTTGTACATGCTCCCTTGTCCATAGGATTCGATGTGTTCCTGGTATAATGGATCCTGGTATAATGGATCATTGTACAAGTGAAAAACCAAGCATTGATCATAAGGAGCATTAGAATTACTGAATAGTCACAATTGAACTTTTCAAAGTAATTTATAGCAATTGCAATGTACATAGAGTGTACTACTTCTAAGGCCATTATTATTAAATTTATTGTTTTTTGTCACTGCCTGCATCCAGTTTATAGATCAGCGAATGTACTATTTCATGATAGAAGGAGACACAAGTTGTAAATGTGCATATAAACATAGCAGAAGGGTAGAAGTCCCTCCACTCTTCTTCAACAGGGTGCATGGGTGTAGCCTTCAGGATCAAGATACTCTAATAGAGCAGTCAGACACTGAAATACACTGTAACAACAGTCAAGTGTATAATCTATAATCACCTCCCAACCACATCAGTTTTTTTTTTTTCCATTGGGTGACGAGAAACAAGCAATATAATAATGATGACCTTATGAGTACTGGGGTGTAGCTGCATCAAATAACTGACCTGATTGATGCCAAGTATCCAAACATTTGTGTACCAGTTCAATCACAAAAAAATAAGCATCCAGATATACTGTATACTTGACAATGGGCCTTATCCAAAACTACGCATAACCTTACAAGTGCCGTATACTATCCGTTTTTTGAATGCTATACTTTCGCTACATTTCTGCGTCGCATCAGTGATATTTTAACTGGGGGTGTAGTTTATATAGGAGCCCATGGGAGAATGGTGAGTTAAGCATATAAGAGTAACTCTAGCTTTATCAGACACAAGTATGTTGTTTTGTCATTAAAAAGAAGGCGTTTTAAGATAGCAAAATATTTAGAAGTAGGCTTTTTGATAATATGCGCTAATTAGAGTCGGAACAAAGAAGATGTTATCGCGTTAATCTAGCATTCAATTATCCTTGTACATGCTTTTTACATTGCTAGTTACATGCAAACATAGTGCAGTTACAGTTCATTAAACAAATCTATAGAAGTTTCTAATTAGCACACACAGTGAAATAAACCTGCTTTGAGGCATCTTTCCTGGGTTTCACCATCTTAGAGCACCGTATTTATAAACCACAAAACAACATACTTGTGTCTGATAAAGCTGGAGCTACTCTTCTACGCTTAACTCACCATTCTCCTGTACAAACTACACCCCCAGTTAAAATATCACGGACGCGATGCGGAAATGTAGTGGATGGTATATGACACTTGTAAGATTTCACATGGTTTTGGATAAGGCCCATTATAAAAAATACTCTAATTGAGCAGTCACCATAATTTTATCTTATTGTATTGATGAACACTTAATATAACAAGTACAGTGTATATACACATAATTTAGCCATGTACACCTGTACATATGTGTTTACCTTATTGGCGTATCTTTTCCACAGAGACGGTAAATCAGCTGGAGCTGCAGGTGAGTCTTTTGTATGTCATAGTGTACGTGTGTGTGTGTGTGTGTGTGTGTGTGTGCGTGCGTGTATGTGTGTGTGTGCAATTCAACCTTTTTTTAACACCATTAAATGTTAATTATTTAAACAGTTAATATTTATTGTCACAAACTGAAACACTTTAATTTACAAGAACCAATCTAGTGGCTAATGTAGGGAGCAAGCATGAATACCTTATAATATTGCTTTGCCCATTATTTACATTCTGTTTGCTTGCTATCACACTAGCCACAACTGCTCCTAAGAAGGTGGTCAAACTTCAGAAAGACAACACATCCACTACAAAGAAAGAAACAGCTGCACCAAAGCTACCAAAACCAGTTCCTGCCATTACCAACAACACCAGTACACCTGTTTCTTTTATCAACACTACTCGAGGAACTATGCAACTTGTAAAGCCTGTACCACCAGTGTCTACTAAGTCACCATCAGTTAAAGCTTCAACAGTTTCTCCACAGCAAATTAAACCAATGCCTTCACTGACAACTTTACCAGAAGGCGCTAACAAAGTATTGACTCATCCTGCAGTTTTATTAAATATTTCCCAACTTGGGAAATCTTCAGTACTTGCAGTACAGCCAAACCCAATGATTCACTTAACTAGTGGTGAAGGACCTAAAATACACTCAAATGCTGTTACAATGTCACTATCACCACAGTCAATTCAAAGTGTAGTGCTGCCAACATCTGTGGTTCATCAAAAACAACACAATGTTACTCCTTTACAATGGTCACAAATACTCAGTGCAAGTAAACAGTTATTGGTTAACGCGAATTCAGCTGCAGCCACTAGCCTTACTTCATCATCAGGTATCCAAAAACCACCATTGTCACTTGTGCCTAACATAGCTAACTTGAGTGGACCGAGCTCAAACAGTCAAGTTTTACAAGAACATTCATACCAGAAGGCTGAAATGTCAACAGCTTTAGCAGCCAGCAACCATTCAGCTACACAAAGTAGCTCCACAATGTTTCCGAAAGTAGTTGTAAATCCTCTGAACTTACAATACAAATGATATTTTTTTAACACAATAAACTGAAACAAATACTGTATTTAGTGACCTGTATAAATGTATATTCATCTTCCTTATGAACTGGTACCTCTGAGAATTTTATTGTATGTATAGTGTATATATGTTAATTTTATAATGTGGCTGAGCCAAGTGTTAATATTTAATTTAAAAACAATGTACATGTAATCACTTCAAGTTCAACAATATAGTGAAATACAACTTTCAGGGAATAGACAAATAATTTTTTGTGGTTGTTTAAAACAACATGTTTTCATCGTAGTTTTCCAATTTCTGATTGCCCTCTTTCAAAACCTCCCAAAGAATAATCTTAATAGCTTGCCTGATTTGGTTGGCAGTGTTCATCACAAATGGACCTACAGTACACAAATAAATGTGCAAAATTGACAATTAATTCATGACAGCCAGTAAGTAATAGACAGTTTATATGGGGTGGGAACAATTAGCATCATGGAGTTTAACATATTATTGTCCCTGACAATGAGAACGTGATGGGGAGGGGATGAATGTAGTAGAGATGTTTCACAGATGTAAATAGTACATCAGTTGAGTTGGCACCATACAATTATAGGCTACTTCATTTGAAAAGCTTTTTAAATGGCTTCACTGTAGAAACACAACATAACTTACTGTGTTGAACAACTGGTTCATTTATTGGTTCTCCTGCAATCAAGACAAAGTGCAGTTGATCAGATCATTGTTCTTCACTTCCACCATATTACCAGTGTCAAGTACTAATGTGTGATGGGCATCACTTTCAGTCCATTCTTCAGGACCTACAGCAAGTAATTATATTATACCGTAAAATCTGATGGTGATACACACTGTACTACCAGTTACATTACTAATCTATCCCCTTGCAGATTCTAAACATGTATTAACTTTTAAAGTAATGTTGTATTAGCATTTTACCCCTTCAAGGACTTGCTAATCAATAAAAATAAAACAATCGAGTTCATAATAGAATTAAGTACAAGGAAGTTTTTTTTATACTTTTTCTGTAATGACTGTAAACCAGTGCTACCACACCAAAGAGATAATGGTGCCAGCCATATCAGAATTTTATGCCTGAACATGCACCCTAACTATTGTATTATTAATTGAAAAGTGAAGTGGCCATTATGCTTTGTCTTCAGCTATGTTCAGCACCAAACAAAATACAGTGTTACAACTACAACAGTTGAAAATTCAGCTATAAAATCATAAACTTGTTGGAAGGGTTTGGGATTGGTCTGAAGACATTTTTAATTAAGGCTAGGTTACCGTACATGTAGAAAACGTTGTGGCATAAACCTGATCCACGAAAATTAGTTTACATGAAACTCCCACAACACCTCTAACCTGAGAGAGCAGTAGTCATCACTGCACCTTACACATGTTTGACATGACAATGTTGCCAGCTTGTCTACTATGTTGTACCAGAAGGTTCACATCTTGCCTAGTCAAACAATAACAGCACTGATGTTGAGGTGAGGTAAGCTACGTATGCATAACTCAGAACTGCTAAGGGGAAGACACGAAAATTTTAGTCGTGAAATTTAATACACTGACAAATGTTTTTCACAAACCACAAAAATTTTACCCACGAAATTAAATACGTGCTTATGGTATTCCCAAGCCATAATGAAGGAGATTTTGGGTGATATTTTACGGCAAGAAAGCTCAAACCTTTACGATCCCTACTATACAGTATCACTACTGTATGATACATACACAGCACATCTAGCAGAGTATTATTAAGAACAGGAGCTTATGAGCCGGTGAAGGAGCATGAAACTGAGTTCCATGACAATCCAAATTATGTCACTGTGTTTGCTTTATGTCATGGACAAATGGTGCTCCAGCCGCACAAAGTAGAGATGAGTTCACTACCATTGAAGAAGAGGAAGACTCAGCCAACTTTACCATTGCCATGTGTCACTGCAGGGCTGGTCACGCGCAATTTCTTATACGGCTTCAAATAACAATATTTTACTTTCCTTATATGGAAACTAATTGGTTGGATTGTGATGGCACCTGGCAGTCAGTGTAAGTTTCATGCTCCTTTGGCGGCTCATAAGCTCCTGTTAAGAACTAGCAGGTAATTATGTGTGAAAATTTCATTTTAAAATCCAAGTACATCATAGCAGTCCTTGTTCTGACGGGTGACTACAAAGAATATTAATTCAAAATGTATGCTCCAGTACCTAGCAGAATAGTAGAAGCTATAATATATAGTACTAACATCAATAAGAGAACCAGGTTGTTATTGTTCTGTGTCTTTCCAACAGATGAAATTTATTTGATGAAATTTTTTTTAAAATATATCCCATTGTGGCTACTTAACAGAAAGTCACTCATGGGAGACACATACATACAAAACATATAATTATTTTCACATACAGTATATTACTCACCCAGTGATAGTTAAAGTCACTTCTGACTTTGGTCAAGTGGTCTCCCACCTTGAGTCTATAATGGTTGAATGTGTAGGGCAGGGACAGATCTGATGGTATCACCACAGCTTGAAGTAGTACTAGATGGACAAAAAACATTACTAAATGTAGCACATAATCTTTAAGCTTTCATTCAGTGTCACAATTAGGCTTCAGTATTTAAAATCACCAAAAAATATACATACTGTTAATTTATAAAAGATGGAAGGGATCGGAAGGCAGGATAGAATGATAGAGCAAATTTTGATGTACAAGACAATTATGCAATATAAAGGTTCATTACAGCACTGTACTACTGACTTCTACATGACTACTACTGACTGACTTGTAACTCTTGCCTCTGTATAATGTGTGCATGCTATCAGAGATCATACATGTACATACAAACAAGTACAGTACAAGGAAAAGAAATTTAAGTAGGTACAGTATCAAAGACAAAAATGAGAGTCAAGAGATCACCTATACCAAGAGAATATAATAGAAACCATTATATTATTCTCTTGCCTATACTTATACTAGTGCACATTTTGTTTTAATCCCTACTGTACTTGAGTCATATACATGTAGCTTGTCACACAATCTGTGTATACAGTGAAATCTCTCATAGTGAAAACCTCTTTAAAAGGACTACCTCATTATTGAGACCATATCTTTTGGTCCCAATACAGTAGGTGGGTTTAATAATGAGGTCTCACTGTAGACATATGGACAACAATACAACAGAGCAGTACACATACATGATGGGTTGCAATTGGTCTGGTCAGTGTACGTCACCAAGTCTTACAGTGTGGGGGGAAACAGAAGTTGTAGCAGTCTATGCAGACTCTCTGAGGTCAATAATAACCATCGATTGTCATCTGTTTAGATGAGCAGTTACTACACACAATACAACCGCATCTTCAACAATGATGGCATCTGTTGAACTGTAAAATAAAATTATATACATGAATAGCGTACATACATGTGCAGTGTGCGCATTTAAAATGTGTTTGCCTTTGCATTTGAGTGTATGTCATCAAATGTGGACTTATATTAAACGTCCCACAAATAAATGTACGACTAAATACTTACCAATCCAAATATCCCTTTACAAACATGACACTTAGTTACTCGACTGTCTTGTTCCCACTTGTGTGAAGGAGGTAGGACTGGAGGAGGTTGAAATGTCTCCTGATTTTCAGCTAGACTATATACAACCCCAACATTCAATTATCACACTAGCCTGTATACTGTAGTAAGTAATTGGCTTACATTGAATCTCCCTTTTGTTTGACAATGCTGTTGCCTGTGATCTGAGATGATGTAGTGGTGATGGAATTCTTGACTGGCTGAGGGTCATTTGATGTGATACCATCATACTTTGTTCCGCTGTGACTACAAATAAGCACACATTGAGTGAATGCTCACACTATTAACAACTTATAAGGTTGTCCAGATCATTTATTCACTAATCTTGTATATTTTAATATACAATACTCTGTTTATAGTTGCTCTTGTACATCCACTGATCAAAGATGACAAAATACTCTAACTGAACACTCATTCAAGTCACAATAATGGTAACTGCTTTATACAATGTACAATACAACTTGCAAACATATTGCAAAATAAAAGTAAAAGGTATGCATTAGAACTTGTATAATTCACTATGAAAAATACGGACAATTTCCGTTACGAAGGGAAGCCATCATGTGCTACCGCCAAATCATTTTGCTGTCAGCAAAGATGAATGGGACACAAAGGAGGACTCTGGTAAGTCCATGAAGAAAACATTGTACATATTGCGGTATACCAAAAGGCACCTCTCAGGCCAAAGCGATGTCGAACAGTGAAAACATCAAGCCCGTAGCCTTAGCCATTATTGAGTTATGCTTGTGTGAAGGAATCAGTCAGTCAGTTACATGTACTCAGTCAGTCAATTACTCAGTCAGTAGAAAATTCCACTAAACAAAACTTTTTAAAAATTCCGTAGCAACTTGTTGAAAGCATTTCAGGTCGATCTGAAGGCTTGTTTGGGCTTAGTTGTACCTAACCAATACTGCCTCATCATTGTCAGGGAAAATTGAGGCTGGGTTATGGGTGGTTTTATTTCGTGGGCCACGCCTAGTTCTTTGTGGTCCCTACTATACAGTACAATCATACTGTATGATATCGTGCACTACTCCCAGTACTTTTTATCAATATGCTATGTAGTTGAAAATTCCTAATTTTTCTGTGTACTTGTTAGTTAACTTGTTTGTAAATAATTATTTTGACTGGTGAACTGCATCTGAAATGGCACCCCGCGTGTTGTCTGAAAAGTGAAGTATCCATTATGCTTTGTTGTTGGCTATGTTCAACCCGTTACACAGCAGTACGAATCCAGAACTGTTTGAAAAGTATCTCTGCAATCAAAATAGCCACTATGACAAATACAGATGATTTCCGTTATGAAGGGAAGCCATTATGTGCTATCGCCAAATTGACACTTTTCGCTGTCAGCTAAGATGAATGGGACACAAAGGAGGACACTGGTAAGTCTATGAAGAATGTATTGTATGTACTGCGGTATGCCAAAAGGCACCTGTTGAGCCAAAGCAACGTTGAACAGTAAAAAAAATCAAGCCCGTAGCCTTAGCTGTTATCGAGTTACGCTTGTC
The DNA here is from genome assembly GCF_963678975.1 of Dysidea avara. NCBI lineage: Eukaryota > Metazoa > Porifera > Demospongiae > Dictyoceratida > Dysideidae > Dysidea > Dysidea avara. Next base: position 9,666,079 of record NC_089282.1, on the reverse strand, counting down.
TGAAGGCATCAGTTAGTCACTCAGTCAGTCACTAGAAAATTCTGTTAAACAATTTTTTTTTAAATTCCATAGCAACTTGTTGAAAATGTTTCAGGTCGATCTGAAAGCTTGTTTAGGCTTAGTTTTATGTAACCAATACTGCATCATCATCGTCAGGGATAATTGAAGCTATTTTTTTGGGTGATATTATTTCGTAGACCACGCCTACTCCTTTGTGGTCCCTACTATACAGTACTATATGATACATGTACACATACACACATACATATGTACGTACATACAATGTAAACTGCACTAGCTAACTTACGTGCTGGGCTCTAGCTTTGCTTCAGTTACGTATACCACATTCTTACTTACAATTTCTTTTTAAAAAATGGTAGTTAAACAAAAGGTGCTACCAAAAAGTCCAGAAAATGTAAAAAAAGGAGTAATTAAACAAAAAGGTCCACAAAATGTGAAATAAAAGTAATTAAACAAAAAGGCGCTACCAAAAAGGTCCAGAAAATGTAAAAAAAAGAGTAATTAAACAAAAAGTCCAGAAAATCTAAAAACAGAGTAATGAAACAAAAACATCCACAAAATGTGAAATAAAAGTAATTAAACAAAAAGGTGCTACCAAAAAGGTCCAAAAAATGTAAAAAAAGGAGTAATTAAACAAAAACATCCACAAAATGTGAAATAAAAGTAATTAAACAAAAAGGTCCACAAAATGTAAAAAAAAAAAGGAGTAATTAAACAAAAAGGTCCACAAAATGTAAAAAAAAAAGGAGTAATTAAACAAAAAGGTCCACAAAACGTGAAATAAAAGTAATTAAACAAAAAGGTGTTACCAAAAAGGTATAGAAAATGTAAAAAAAAGGAGTAATTAAACAAAAAGGTCCACAAAATGTAAAATAAAAGTAATTAAACAAAAAGGTGCTACCAAAAAGGTCCAGAAAATGTAAAAAAAAGAGTAATTAAACAAAAACGTCCAGAAAATGTGAAATAAAAGTAATTAAACAAAAAGGTGCTACCAAAAAGGTCCAGAAATTTTTTTTAAAAAAAGGAGTAATTAAACAAACAGTCCAGAAAATGTGAAATAAAAGTAATTAAACAAAAAGGTGCTACCAAAAAGGTCCAGAAAATGTAAAAAAAAGAGTAATTAAACAAAAACGTCCACAAAATGTGAAATAAAAGTAATTAAACAAAAGGTCCACAAAATGTAAAAAAAAAGGAGTAATTAAACAAAAAGGTCTACAAAATGTGAAATAAAGTAATTAAACAAAAAGGTGCTACCAAAAAGGTCCAGAAAATGTTTTTAAAAAAGAGTAATTAAACAAAAACGTCCACAAAATGTGAAATAAAAGTAATTAAACAAAAAGGTCCTGAAAATGTAAAAAAAAGGAGTAATTAAACAAACAGTCCATAAAATGTGAAATAAAAGAGTAATTAAACAAAAAGGTGCTACCAAAAAGGTCCAGAAAATGTAAAAAAAAGAGTAATTAAACAAAAAAGTGCTACCAAAAAGGTCCAGAAAATGTAAAAAAAAAGAGTAATTAAACAAAAACATCCACAAAATGTGAAATAAAAGTAATTAAACAAAAAGGTGCTACCAAAAAGTCCAGAATATGCAAACAAAAAATGTCACTAGTGGGTGCCATTTCACCTTGGGAGGTTGGCCCAATCCCGATTGCCCCCCAGCTGCACACGGGCTTGGTCATAGATGCAGGGGACGGCCGGTGGTGCACCACATGGCCCACACGTAGACTTGGTCATCGGCTTTGCTGGTGACTTGGCCAAGCTGACCTACCAGAAGAAAGCTGTTAGGATAAGGGAGGAGGCTGGCTGCTCCTGGTCCGGGGATCGAGCCCCTGATGCCAGCACCACCCGCAGGGTTTCCCAGGCGGTCTCCTTCAACCACTCTGGTCCATCAGCTAGGCACTGATGGAGTAGTATTTTATGTGCTATTTAAATACATCACAATTGAAATTAAAAAAAAAATTTTTTTTTAATGTTCCCCACTGAGGATCTGTACCCTGGAGCTCCAGGTGAGCAGCCCAATGCAGCAACCATTGAACAATCTGACCTACAATTATAATGCACAACAATTAGTATATTTCTATCCTACGTGCTCTGTACATGTGTGTTATATTAAAGACTGAGACATTACTTTTGCATCGCACAAAGCGATAAACAAATTACGTTTTTAATGCTAAACAATTATAATTATTAGTGTAAACTATCAACAAGTTAAGAAGAGTTATTAATGGAAGAATCACACTTATATACCCTTGGGGATTTAGTGTATTTATTGCAGGGTAATGCTTGTGCTATTACAGTATACTCTGCATGGTACTACTGTAAGTGTAGATAATTTATTTTGAATACTCCTTGGTGCTGAACAAATGATAACTATTTGTGTGGACTATTAACATTTCAAGGATGCCGAGGAACGACTAATCTAGAGGATTGGAAATGAGCAATGGCACCATTGAACAGCACAACTCTAGCTTGCTGTATAATTCTTTGATTATATATACCACATTCTTACTTACAATCTCTTTTTAAAAAATGGTAGTTAAACAAAAGGTGCTACCAAAAAGTCCAGAAAATGTAAAAAAAAGTAGTAATTAAACAAAAAGGTCCACAAAATGTGAAATAAAAGTAATTAAACAAAAAGGTGCTACCAAAAAGGTCCAGATAATGTGAAAAAAAGAGTAATTAAACAAAAACGTCCACAAAATGTGAAATAAAAGTAATTAAACAAAAGGTGCTACCAAAAAGGTCCAGAAAATGTAAAAAAAAGAGTAATTAAACAAAAACGTCCAGAAAATGTGAAATAAAAGTAATTAAACAAAAAGGTGCTACCAAAAAGGAGGACACACACCCACTAGAAAAGTGTGCAACCAAGTCATTTAACATAATCCTATCCATTTTCAGTACATTTTACACAATGAAGTTATAGTGAAATAGAACACACAAAATACTCTGGCATAGTTATTGATTCCAAACTATCATGGTCACAACATATTTGAAAAGTTACCAATAAAGCTAACAAAGTTTTCTACAATGCAACTCTAGAATTGTCCAGTATCTGTCAAGGCCAACTGTTACCAATTTTGGAGTACACTTGGGCACCACACACACAAAGGATATATCTAGCACTTAGTCAGTATACAGAGACGTGCTGTAAGGTTTCATTATTCCTACCACTCAAGTGTTACAGAAATGCTAAACTGGCCAACTCTACTATGCTGCTAAAACTATTACTATGTTAATTATTCAGAATCGTATTGACATACCTGATACCTACCTTACCCAGTTACATCTACTTACCACCTGCAGGGTCACTCATTTAAGTTTCAGCAGCCAACCACTCTTCCAATGCGGTTTGGTGTATTCACATCACTTAAGTGAATAGTGTGAGCATTTTTAAATTCAGACAACTATGTAGCTATAGGTAATGAATTATTGTTATAATTAAGGTAGTAAAAACAAAAGTGAAAAGTAATAATATCAGCTGTCAACCTAGAGGATATGTATCAGCTGTTAACTGAATTTTCAAATGATTTAACACCTTAAGATGTGAGGTGAGAATTTCATGAGATGGGAAATTCAAACACAACAACATAACATACTTGGTCAGTTGCTATCAGACAAGGTGGGAGCCATATTCCTTTCTACTTCTGGTATTTTATGCAGGATTATGTGGGAACAAGACAGTAATTTTGAAGTAATTTTGAAATTAAAGTACGTTAACTGAATTTTCAAATGATTTAACGCCTCAAGATTTGAGGTGAGAATTTCATGAGGTGGAAAATTCAATCAAACATAACATAATAAAATACTTGGTCAGTGGCTATCAAACAAGGTGGGAGCCACATTTGTATTGGGAAAACTTTAAAGGGCCTAAACGCAATTCTATTTAAGAGCAATTTTCCAAAACAAAATAAAATACTTGCTGTCAGTGGTTATCAAACAAGGTGGGAGCCATATATGTATTGTAAAAATGTAAAGAGCCTAAACGCAACACAATTTTAGAGTAATTTTTTCAATTCTATAGAATTCAATAGTGAGGTGGCTATAAATCATTCATCTCCTTCTGGTAAAACAAATAGTTGATGGCTGCTAAACAACAGGTGAAGTCAAGCCTGCAGCTATGTATTATTCATAAACACAAACTAAACTGGATCAATAGATTAGCTATTTGGTGGCTAAACTGGTGGTGACAAGCAAAACTAAACAGATTAGCTATTTAGTGGCTAAACTGGTGGTGACAAGCAAAACTAAATAGATTAGCTATTTGGTGGCTAAACTGGTGGTGACAAGCAAAACTAAACAGATTAGTTATTTGGTGGCTACACTGGTGGTGACAAGCAAAACTTAACAGAATTATGGATTAATTTAGACACTGATTCAAATGCTATCAAAATTGTGTTAACCATAGTTTGGTGGCTTTAAAACAGGAATTAGTCTTTCAAACAGAAGAATTACAATATTTAACTAGTGGCTAAATTTTTTTTTATAGTTGTGGCGATCTCTTCCAAACTGGTCGTACAAGTATCAAATTGATGGCTATTATACATAAGCGGTAGCAGCTAGCTATTATTCAACAGGTGGTGGCAAGCAAAAACTTTTGGTGGCACAAGCAAGAGCTACCGGTATTAGCAATCCTTACAAGCAGGTGGCTATTTTTCAGTTGTGGCATAAACTAAGAATTGGCTACAGCTTATAATTTATGCAAATTTATATGTATGTGGTGGCAAGCAAAAACGTTAAAAAACCATTATACAGTTAATAATTGTGGTGGCACAAGCAAGAGCTACCGGTATTAGCAATCCTTACAAGCAGGTGGCTATTTTTCAGTTGTGGCATAAACTAAGAATTGGCTACAGCTTATATTTTACGCAAATTTATATGTATGTGGTGGCAAGGCTGAACCTAACAATTAACTAACAGTTTATTAGAGGTGGAATATTGGCTATTTGCAGCTAATAATTGTGGTGGCACAAGCAGAGCTATGGATTCATTCCAATTTTAATGGTAGTGGAAATCCTAGTTCCTAACAAGCAGGTGGCTATGCAATTTTAATAGTGGTGGCACAAGCAGAGCTATGGGTTCATTCCAATTTTAATGGTAGTGGCAATCCTAATTCCTAACAAGCAGATGGCTGTAAAATTTTATAAAGGCTTACAATTTTAACAGTGGTGGCACAAGCAACAGCTACCGATTCATTCCAATGTTAACGATAGTGGCAATCCTGGTTCCTAACAAGCAGGCGGCTATACAATTTTTAACTGTTTTATAAAGGCTTACAATTTTAACAGTGGTGGCACAAGCAAGAGCTGCCGATTCATTCCAATGTTAATGGTAGTGGCAATCCTAATTCCTAACAAGCAGGTGGCTATGCAATTTTAACAGTGGTGGCACAAGCAGAGCTATGGATTCATTCCAATTTTAATGGTAGTGGCAATCCTAATTCCTAACAAGCAGGTGGCTGTAAAATTTTATAAAGGCTTATAATTTTAGCAGTGGTGGCACAAGCAACAGCTACCGATTCATTCCAATGTTAATGGTAGTGACAATCCTAATTCGTAACAAGCAGGTGGCTGTACAATGTCGAACTATTTTATAAAGGCTTGCAATTTTAACAGTGGTGACACAAGCAAGAGTTGCCGATTCATTCCAATGTTAATGGTAGTGGCAATCCTAATTCCTAACAAGCAGGTGGCTATGCAATTTTAACAGTTGTGGCACAAGCAGAGCTATGTATTCATTCCAATTTTAATGGTAGTGGCAATCCTAATTCCTAACAAGCAGGTGGCTGTACAATTGCAAACTATTTTATATAGGCTGACAATTTTAACAGTGGTGGACAAGCAAGAGCTACCGATTCATTCCAATGTTATTGGTAGTGACAATCCTAATTCCTAACAAGCAATGTTAATGGTAGTGGCAATCCTAATTCCTAACAAGCAGGTGGCTATACAATTTCAAACTATTTTATAAAGGCTTGCAATTTTAACAGTGGTGGCATAAGCAAGAGCTACCGATTCATTCCAATGTTAATGGTAGTGGCAATCCTAATTCCTAACAGGTAGGCGGCTATACAACTTCAAAATATTTTATCAAGGCTTGCAATTTTAACAGTGGTGGCACAAGCAAGAGCTACCAATTCATGCCAATGTTAATGGTAGTGGCAATCCTAATTCACAGTGGTGGCACAAACAAGAGATACCGATTCATTCCAATGTTATTGGTAGTGGCAATCCTAATTCCTAACAAGCAGGTGGCTATACAATTTCAAACTATTCTATAAAGGCTTACAATTTTAACAGTGGTGGCACAAACAAGGCTCCTCAGAATTGTTATTTTTCCGTGTGATTGCAGGGACTAGTTCTAGAGAGGTGGACTTTAGGGTGTCCTATCGTATGAGCTTGCACCGGTTCCAACTGCTTTATTTGATGACTCAGGTAATATTATTATTGTTATGCATAATTTCATATAAATGTATGTACGTATGTACAAACTAACTTGTTGCATGTAGTACGTACAGTTTACTTGTGTTTGTTTGTGTGTGTGTGTGCGTGCGTGCGTGCGTGCGTGCGTGCGTGCGTGCGTGCGTGTGTGTGTACTTGTTGCATGTAGTACGTACAGTGTGTGTGTGTGTGTGTGTGTGTGTGTGTGTGTGTGTGTGTGTGTGTGTGTGTGTGTGTGTGTGTGTGGGTGGGTGGGTGTGCGTGCGTGCGTGCGTGCGTGCGTGCGTGCGTGCGTGCGTGCGTGCGTGCGTGCGTGCGTGCGTGCGTGCGTGCGTGCGTGCGTGCGTGCGTGCGTGCGTGCGTGCGTGCGTGTGTGTGTGTAGAAAGCATAAAGAGAAGCTAAGCTGATTCTTTCACTTTGTTTTAGGTGAAATGAGAATCTGCAAATCTAAAGCTGATTTGAAGAAAATCACAAGGGTTGTGAGGAACACAGATATGATAAACTGTGGATGGTGAGCTATCCATATAATGTGTTCCGTGTGACATGCATGCAATTCATCAGTTGTCATAATACTCTAATTGAGCATCTTACTGTATTGGTGAACACATACACTGTTTATATACAGCCATGTACAACGTATGTGTTTATCTTATTGGAGTATATTTTCCACAGAGATGGTAAATCAGCTGGATCTGCAGGTGAGTCTATTGTATGTGTATCATGACCTCTTCAGTTAAACAACTGTGTATGCTTGTGTGTGCTTTTTAAACACCATTAAGTGCTGTTTAAATAGATTAGGTAGCATCAATACCCTAATAAAATTGCTTTGCCATTCTGTTTGTTTGCTATCACACTAGCCACAGCTGCTCCTAAGAAGGTGATCAAGCTGCAGAAAGACAACGCATCCACTACAAAGAAAGAAACAGCTGATATAAGCTACTAGTTCCTGCCATCACCAGCAACACCAGTACATCTGTTTGATTTGTCAACACTGCTCAAGGAGTCATCATCAGTTAAAGCACTTTGACAACTTTACCACAAGGTGACTCATCCTGCAATTTTATACTTCCCAACTTGGGAAATCTTCAGTGCTTGCAGTTCAGCCAAACCCAATTATTCACTTAACTGGCTAAAGTACACTAAAATGCTGTTACAATGTCACTATCACCACAATCAATACAGAATGTAGTACTGCCAACATCTGTGGTTCATCAAAAACAACATGTTACACCTTCACAGTGGTCACAAATACTCAATGCAAGTAAACAGTTATTGGTTCATGCTAATTCAGCTGTAGCCACTAGCCTTACTTCAATCATCATCAGGTATCCAAAAACCATCACTGTCACTTGTATCTAATACTACTAACTTGACCGGACCAACAGACCAAGTTCAAACAGTCAAGGGTTACACAAGATGGTAATTCAGCTGTAACCACTAGCCTTACTTCAATCATCAGTCAAGTGTTACAAGGACATTCGTACCAGAAGGACAGAGATCTCATGTTACAAGAACATTCGTACCAGAAGGACAGAGATCTCTATTTTTACTGGACTAAGTTCAAAGCCTTACTTCAATCGTCATCAGGTATCCAAAGACCATCGCTGTCACTTGTGCCTAACATTACTAACTTGACCGGACTAAGTTCCAGAGATCTCGATAAGTACTGATAATGACCACATATGTGACCGGATTTGCGAAAAGGTACCTTTTTCACACACAAAATTTGACCCATTTTTTGAGCTTTAAAGCTTCATAACTTTTTGATCATGGCATATAATTGCTTGAACTTTTCAATGAATGTAGCTACAGCATCTGGCTACATTTTGATACTAAGAGCAAGTTAATCAGTATAAGGAGTCAAGTGTTACATCATTTTGTTTGCTGGTATGTCAAATGTGTGGAAAGGGTACCTTTTCGCAAATCCGGTCACATATATAGCAGCATGCTGGAACCACACATATAGCATGCTGGAAGGAAAGTTATAAGATGAATAAAATGGCAGATTTTAGTTCTTTGCTAGTTATCGCAATCAATAGAATTCAGTTCAGTTATTTTACCAGCATTAAAATTTCTAGTACACAAAAAAATTAGAAATTTTAACTAGAGTAGGGACCATAGCACATCTACTGCAACTTGTTTCAGTACCTTTTTTTTTTGTAAATGATTATTATGACTGGTGAACCCATGCATACCTCATCTGAAATGGTGCTGCATGCCACAGCTACTGTATATGTGTGAAAAGTGAAGTACTTCGTTGTCAGCTATGTCCAACCCATTACACAGCATTATGAATATTAAGAGCTGTTTGAAAAGCACCTACCAAATTTTACCAGCATTAATATTACAAGTACGCAAAAAAAATTGAATTTTCAACTAGAGTAGGGACCATAGCACATCTACTCCAACTTATTTCAGTACCTTTTTTGTAAATAATTATTATGACTGGTGAACCCACGCTTACCACATCTGAAATGGTGCCACGCACCCCAGCTATATCAATTGTTGTCTGGAAAGTCAGCTATGTTCAACCCGTTACACAGCATTACAAATATTAAGAGCTGTTCGAAAAGCACCTCTGCAATCCACCAAAAGAATGGTTTTACTGTGATTAAATATCATGGACAGTTTCAGTACATTTTATTGATGTGCTATGGTCCTTACTCTAGTTGAAAATCCCAATTTTTTGTGTACTTGTCTTCCTTAACTGAGAATTTTATTGTATGTACAGTTTATGATAATTTTATAATGTACGTGGCTGAGCCATTAATAAAATATTTAATATAAAAATAATGTATTTCATGAATTAGCAAGTTCAACCAAAATACTAAGGGAATAGACAGATATTGGTTACATACAATGCACAATACATGAACATGGAACATGTTTTCATCTTCGTTTTCCAATTTCTGATTGCCATCCAGGGGCTCTCTCAAAACCATTTTTTCCCAAAGAATAATCTTCAATAGCTTGCCTGATTTGGTCAGCAGTGTTCATCACAAACGGACCTATGCAATCAAATAAATGTGCAACCAGTAACAACTGACAATGTATATGGGGTGGGTCAATTAGCACCATGGATTTTAATAATGCAGTACATCAATTGAGGTAGTTGGGACTGTGCTGTTATTAAATCTATTGGCTGTAAGTCTTCTAAATGGATTCATCCTATGAGCACATGAGTTATGATGAATATTGTACAAATGACCGTATAGAAAAAAACTTTGGTGGTAAAAAAGTGTGATGAAACCCCTCTGTTGAAAAAGTTGGTGGAAAAAAACTTTATAACATTTGCCAAAGTTTTTACTGTATGGTACGTAAGGATAAAATGACAAAGTGTCAACTCAACCGTATTTGCTTTTTCAGTGAACTCCAGTAGCTGAGTTTATCACGTATATCAAAGTATTTGGCCAAATCCATTACGAGACAATGAACTAGCTGATGTACAAACGGGAAGCCGGTTAGAAATGCTATCCCAAGGAGTGCTTACAACTGTGGGACACCTTCCTAGGAAGATCAAGATCTCCAAAGTCAACTTGATCTTTATTGCGTGGTGGCACAAGCTGACCTTCATCTCAAGTTCTAGTTACTCAATGTGCTCGTGTGATCATCTAAAATAATTGGCAAAAAAAACTTTGGCAAATTGAACGCTATTCACCAAAGTTTTTTACCGCCAAAGTTTTTTTTACTATACGGTACAATACAGTAGACCCTTGTCCAAACTCCAGTGTGTCTCAGGCAATGATAAAAGTATTCAGGTTTGGACAACTGAAGCCCATACATTTATATGCAGAGCTCTATTGAAATGCTTTAATAGAACAAACATGTGTGCTCAAAATACTCTAATAGAACAGTCATATCCAATTACAGAAAAACGAGGGTCTACTGTATCACTTTTACTCACCGTGTTGAACAACTGGTTCATTTATTGGTTCTCCTGCAATCAAGACAAAGTGCAGTTGGTCAGATCCATTGTTCTTCACTTCCACCATATTACCAGTGTCAAGTACTAAGGTGTGATGGGCATCACTTTCAGTCCTTGATTCTTCAGGACCTACAGCAAGTATTATACTGTAAAATCAGGTAGCGTACTAAAAGTGACTTACTAATTAATAAAAATGAACAATTTGCTGTCAATATATAACAGTTAGACACCAACACCAAGGGAACTAAGCGATTTAGTAACCAGGATGGCCCGAGGTTGTAGCATCCCAAGTACAGCAAGGGCACTACTAAAGGCCTGAGGGGTTACTAAATCGCTTAGTTCCCATTGGCCGTGGTGTCTAAGCTATTTTGACTATGGTTTAAAGTACGTACCTTTATAGCCAGGGTATGAGTGTGGGGTGAAAGAGCAACGCAGAACAGTGGAACGGTTTCTTCCTGACAGCGCCCACAAAAATAATTATTCGACTGGTAACCAAAGTAATGGCTAGAGCTACAGTAGATACGCCACTAAGTCTACTATTTGTCCAGAATTATTTGCAGAACACAGAGAAGAAGAGTATTACAGTATTATCAAGTACTGCAGTGTGCCTTTTGTGCTATAATTATTATTTGTTTCAGATTTGATGCAGCTATGGGAAGTCAATTTCATTTTTTGTTGCTAAAAAGGAGTTCTTATCCACCAGTCATCTGGAATAGTCAGTTGAACTCAAACACACGATAAACAATTAACAGTGTTCATATAATGAATACCGTAGCACAACTTACACTCTTATGAAGCATCCATTACGCTTCATTGTTGGCTATGTTCAACCCGTTACACAGCAGTACGAATCAAGAACCAAATCAACACTTTTCACTGTCAGCAAAGATGAATGGGACACAAAGGAGGACATTGGTACAAGTAGATGTAAGTCCATGAAGAATGCATTGTATGTACTTCGATATGCCAAAAGGCACCTGTCAGGCTGAAGCAACATCAAACAGTGAAAAAATCTAGCCTGTACCTTAGCCGTTATCGAGTTACGCTTGTCTAAAGGCATCAGTCAGTCAGTTACTTAGTCAGTCAGTAGAAAATTCCTTAAATATTAAAAAAAAAAAAATTCAGTAGCAACTTGTTGAAAGCGTTTTGGGTCAATCTGAAAGCTTGTTTGGACTTAGTTTTACGTAATCAATACTGCCTCATAGTGATTTTGTGGGCCACACCTACTCCTTTGTGGTCCCTACTATACAGTTACTACCGTACTGTATGATTATCACTATACTGTATGAGTACATCTAGCAGAGTATTAATATTAAGAACAGCAGGTAATTATAATGTATGAAAATTTCATTTTAAAAATTATGTGCTTTTGCAAATTTGACGGGAAAATAAAGCACATTCCCCTCAAAGTTTTGTTGCCAAAAGTTCAACAATATAGTGACATCCAATAGATACATACAGTATAGCCTCTTACCAAATAACCCTTTTCCTTTCAAAGTGTATATAAACCCATTCCATCCTTCAGGAATAGCCTGGGTCAATGTGGCACCTGGTTCCATTTTAAAATCCAAGTACATCGTAGGAGTCCTTGTTCTGACAGGTGACTACAAAGAAGATATATGCACCATAATACAAAATGTATCCTACAGTACTTTGACTTACACTGATCCCCATTGATTCACCAGCAATCACTGCAACATGGACACCATCTTTCTCAACATGTGGGATATCTTTTGAGAGCAGTTCCTGGTATTGTGGTTCAATCATTTTTTCTTTAGCCTTCAAGTTGATCCAGAGCTGGAGACCAACATTTTCATCATCACCATGTGGCATCTCTGAGTGTACAATACCCTTTCCAGCAGTCATCCACTGCATTTAAAAAAAAGCTACAGTACAGTATTTCTACTCCCTTGCTACACATAGAACTTCCATCTGGAAGTACGTATTCAACAAATTTATGATCACTTGGGGAATATGTAGTCTTCAGGATATTAAACTCATGTATTGGTTCCATGTTATAATACATAAGTTGACAGACTAGATAAGTACCTGCATGCATGGGTGACTATGTTAATTAAAAAAAAAAATCACTACAGTACCTTGGCGTGCTTATTTCTGATAATTGGTTTTATAATAATTTTAGCAATCCTGTGGTCTAAATATGTGTGGACCCATTTTGCAAGCACACATAGATATTGTGTTCTATATTCACCTGCAGATCTCCAGGATATATTGTCCCTTTGTGTCCACAGAAATCTTCATGTTGAAATGAGCCAGTAATCATGTACGTAACTGTTTCAAATCCTCTGTGAGGATGATCAGGAAAACCAGCTGGTTTCTTAACTTTGAACTCGTCCAACATCAAAAAAGGATCGAATTGACGAAGCTATAAATCATTAGTCACTAATGAAAAATAACAAATATGCTCACATACTTCAGGTCTTCCAACACTCCTTCGTACTCTAGCTCCAACACCTTCACCCTGTTCAACCGAAAGTACCTTCTTTACAACTTTCCTGGACTTACTCATCTTGGCAACGCTGCACAGCAACCGATTAAAACTACGACAGTACCTCACAATTTATTAGATCTATATATGCAAAGTAGTCACCGTTTTTATAGCTGAGAGAAGTGCTGTAGCTACGTACCTCGAAGTGCCTTCATACGACTCACGGCATTCGTGACGTCTGACGTCAGTAGTCACGTTCCAGATCGTGTACGGTGGTGTTCGATTGTGGGTCTTAGTCACGGCTGCAGGCATGAGTGACGGGTCTGAAAGCTTACTAGATGTTGATAAGATTAAAGAATTGTCTTTATTGGTAGCCAGATGTGGCGTCAACGAGTCACGTGGATTAGTTGATCCACTTTTTGAACTGGTGGGTGTAACCATAGGTATTCGGGTATTACACGTGCACATGTAAAACTATATCGACACTTGCTAATCTTCACTTTTCTATGCACAATATTCTATGTTAGTTGTATGTTTTTAACTAATTTTGGACAATGTATTGTGTGATCATGGAACACTGTCTCAGCTGTTTGCCAATTGTGTATATAAAATTCTTCTTGGGATATGACTTTTTATTGCTCAGCGTTATCAAATACTGAAAACAAACTACAGCTTAAAACGTTTGCCATGAATTGACAAATCAACAGATATAGTTTTAGCCCTGTATTCACTTTCACATAGAAGTATGAAGAAGAAATGATGATAATGTTGTTTCATTTTACATAAACACACATGACTTTGGGCTACAGGTACAAGGAAAAAAGATTTGAACTCTCCATAAGCAGGTGAATTAAGTTGTATATAGCTTTAATGGATTTGATCGAAACTAGCTTTCCTTCTTGATTAAAACTTGTGATTTTTGCATGCATAATTTTACCTATTTATTACATTGAAAAGGCTACGCTTTTGTGAACTAGACAGTTTTTTTTTCTGCCGAGACATGTCACTCAGCAAGCTTGCTTTTAAATGTCATATTCTAGACTCTATTTCTCTTTGAAAATATTTTGGAGAAAGGCGCAGGATTCGTCCGGTTCTGTATGTATATTTATATTAATTAGACAAAAAGGTTTAAAAAGCAAAAATTCCGGGACTCAATCCTGGACTACTGATGTGTAAGGCCAGTGCGGTATGTTGCTAGCTACCCATTTCCCTTACTTTTCTATGGGATCAAATAACCTGTATGTAGTAAGAAGAATCCATACACTTGGACAAAGAAGAAACCAAAGCTGAACCTGACCCTAACGCTAACCTTAGGTTTGCCTGTTAAGCATAATGATGTCCTTCACTATTGTATGAAGGTAAGTTTTTGGTGAGTTCTGGGGTTAGCCCGGCATTGCCGAGATGCTTGCTCTAACCCTAGCTCACATGCTTTATATTTGAGTTATGGTAGATGGGTGCTGTATGAAAACCTTGATAAAGTCAACATTGAATAGCCACTACGTATTTTGTATGCACACTATACACATATGTTTTCTTGTTGTATATAGTTACTGGGTAGAAAGCTGAATTTAAAGGAAGACTTGTTCATACAAGATCCGAATGTAATTTTACTACTGTTTGAACTGCTACCACAACTCTCAGAAACTGTTCAGGTAAGATTATTTACTATAGCATATTGTCATTATATCAGTTGTGTGTGGTTTTCATTGTGTTTTTTGTGTAGTTTGAGATACTAAGTACACTCAATGGAGTTATACGTAGTTGTCATCAAAATCTTCAAATTTGTCTTGAACTATCAATTATCAAGTCTTTGCTATTATTGTTGAAGTCATCAGTGTCAGTGAAAATTGCTGGTATGAATGTGTTGAATGCATTGCTAATGCTATGACAATTAAGTATCCTTCAATGTGTTGTAGTTTAGTGCATGTTGGCAAATTGCATGGTTTCAATAAATGTTTGCCAAAACATATAACATGGCATATATAATTAAGTGTACTTTTTAAAATATATGTAATAGTTGTAACACAGGCAGGAGGACTTTGCCTGATATGTATGCCCGACTGCCCAAGGGCAGAGGGCATATACATATCAGGCAAAGCCCGAATGTCCTGTGTTACAGCTAATATGTAACACTTATCAGGCTGATAGTCTGTACAGGGCGATCAATCACCCAAGCCAATACAAGTGCAGCCACTGGATGTATTATATATGCTTACCTAAAATTTTCGATTATGGGTCAACAGCTAGTACATTCTGGTTATGTTCGGTTACGATGAACAGACATATCCTAGACATATCACAGAGAATTTCGGTAACATTTTAATCTGTGCTATTGAATCATTTATGGAAAAATTACAAAGTTCACTAAAGGCCTAAATAGTAAGCTTGCTTGTAGAGTGGTTACTCCATGCAGAGTGGTAGCTTCGTGATGGGGCGTGTCCATATTCGAAAACATGCGGAAACAATTGGTGAATAAGCTATATAGCACTAGTTTTAACCTTAGCCCAATGTTTTTCAACTCGTAGGATGTAGGGATGCCACAATATCCATGACATACGACAAGTTGTGACATAAAGCTCCATGATATGATATGACATAGGCTTCTTTATGTCATGACATAAGTATCTCCAACTAATGCACACTTTTCCATTTATTTTGATCAAATTTGATGTAATAAATATGAGAAAAGTTGACAAATAAGCATGAACAATTGTTGGTTGTTGATAGTTCCTGATGTTTAAGTTGATACTTTTGCACGTTTAAATCAAAATATGTGACCGGATTTGCGAAAAGGTACCTTTTTCACACATTTGACATACCAGCAAACAAAATGTCATAACTGTTGACTCCTTGCACTGATTGACTTTCTTTTTGTATCACAATGTAGCCACATAATGTAGGCATACTCATGGAAAATTACAGACACGTGCTTGCAATGATACAAAAGTTACAAAGTTTGAAATTTGAAAAAATGGGTCAAATTTTATGTGTGAAAAAGGTACCTTTTCGCAAATCCGGTCACATATAGCTATACAGTTTCATAAATAACAGCTTCAGTTGTAAAACTTTAAGAATTGCTTATGTCATGACACACGACATGCAAAAGAGTAGGCGAGAGACAAATATAGCACAAGGCGAAGCCAAGTGCTATATTTCGTCTTGAGACCACTATATTTCCCGTACAGCACAAGCGAAGGCAGTGCTTTATCTGGTATAGAGAACTATCAACGTGTTTCGCCTGTGTTGCACTGTGCTGCGCCTTCATTAGTCGTTTTGTGAGTCTAGTCCGTCTTCTCAATAACTAAAAGTTTTCAATTGTGGTTCTTTAATAAGCATATTTCCGTGATACTCCTAGGAGTCATCTGTTTATTTGAACAAAATGTAGTAAGAATATGTTCACTGCTGCTGACCACAAGCGACTATCATCGCAATCTTCAAGTGTGTCTATAAATTAAATCCAGTGGTTTTGCTCTTACTGGTTGGGTTGACTGGTCAGCCAGCGCAGTCAGGCTATCAGCCTACATTGCACTGGCCAGAATGAGTGATTACTCACTCAAAGTAGGCTATCAGCCTGCAAAATAGACCTGGCAGTTCTATAACTACTAGTGTTGGGAGTAACGCGTTATGTAATATTATTACTTTTGTGGTAACTAAGTAATATAACGAAATACGCTAGAAAACGGGTAATATAACTCGATTTACTTTACTTACAAATGTAACGCGTTACCTAAGTAATATAGTTACTGTAATGAGTCTGATATTACGTAATATTATTACTACAAGTAACTTCAATCTCGTTAGTTAACTTCTGAGTAACGCCTAGCCAAAACGAAGTAACGAAGCCTACTGAATGAAGCTTATTCACCAGCTTCTTACTTATAACCAAGATTTGCACATTGTCCAACAACGCAATGATGTCATGTGATAAAGTAGTTTAAGGCTGTGGACACAAAGTAATATAATATGTAATATTATTATAGTTACTTTATTTTATGGGTAATATGTAACTGTAACTAAATAGTTCAGTTGCAAGTAATATGTAATATGTAACTAGTTACTTTTACAAAGTAACTTTCCCAACACTGATAACTACTTCATATAGAACTGGTCTATTAATAAAGTATTCTATAACTGCCCAATATACAGAACACTTGTGCTTGTATGGTGAATATAGAACACTTTTTTGCTTTGATCCTCCCACGCAAAGTTCTTGACTGAAGAAAAGTTTGACAAATTCACATTAAAAGTTACATTTAACACTCACTTTTAAAGGTACTTACGTATATTATATTAATGGCATTTTACAATATCAAAGTTAAATTCATTGGCATCAAAGTTACAGTAACTTTATTTTCTGTCAGAATTCCTGTTATATAGTTTGTAATATAGAGGTGTATGGGTCATCACGATACTTAATTGTTTGCCTATTTTTCAGCTCAAATTGGATCACTGATTGAGGCAGTAGCTAGCTACAGTATTTCAAGTAATGATTTAAAGGCTATTTTGGTGTATCTCAATGTATCTAACAATACCTGGGTAAGTGGTAAAAGTCTGCTATAGGCATACGTATCTATATGGGGTATAATAAGTTTTCATTGTACTGCAGTTACCTGTTGTGTGTGGTTTTCTAGACACCGCATAGCAAAGTTGCTCTTAAGGCTTTGAACAGTCTATCTACATTGGTTGTACCGACTGCATTTTTTAGCTTTTCTGGGCTACCCGGAGCAGTAAGTAATGTTTTAATGTTGGTGAATGTGCGTCATTTTTGACTGTTGAAATAGAGTATTATTTATGCATGTGCTGACATCTGAATGTATGTACTATTAGAGTGTTTGAGCAACCTTTCCTACAATTTTATAGCAGTGAGAAAAACTATTATGGGAAGGGGGGGGGAAAGTTATACCCACTATCTCCTGTCTGTACTATGTAGGTTGCTGTAATCTTATTAATTGTGCATATATGTATAACTAAGCCATGTTCACATGACTGTGTGTGTAGGTGATAACCTTACCTCCTCTATCAAAGTGGTCTTCTCAGTCAGGATTTACTTTTTATACTTGGATCTGCTTTGAAAAGCCTACGGACTCAAGAAGGGATTTACACAAGCCAATCATTTTATGGTAAGTATAAGCTCTGTATATGCACACTGCGCTAGTTGCAAATACATGATAATACTTTTACTATAATGGTATATGCAAATGTTGTGTATAGGTAGCTTTCTGTATCACTATTGGTGAAACCCTTTACACATTTTATGTTAGAGTTAAAGCACCGCTGTGTGTGTGTGTATGGAAAGTACAGCACGAGGTAAAGCCGAGTGATGTATTTGTCTCGAGACACCCCCTGAGTACTGTATTTTTCATACACACAACCATAAGAAGTATTAAGAACTTCTAAAATATATCAATTTATCAGCTGACTAATAATCTTAGAGTTACGCTTGTTGTATTGATTATTACCACTGTATGATGTTCTTTGCGGTGCTTTAACTGTTATATTGTACTTCCTGGTCATCTGGCCCAGAGCGATTTTCTCTAGTACTCAAACTGCTGCGACTTTCGGTCAGTAAGTGTTTAACTAATCTATTTCTAGTCGTAGAACAAACTAATAGGATTAGTTTGGCTAGTTTTAGCGATTTATAATGTGATCAATTGTGCTGTAATTAGTGGAGTTGTGTTTAAAAAGTTTCGTGATCAGACGATCAGTAAGTGTTTATACAATCTATTCCTAACCGTAAAACGAACTTGTAGGATTAGTTTGGCTGGTTTAGCGATTTACAGTGTGTTGTTTACGTACCATTCCTTAAATAAATTCATAGCTGTACCCAATGTGCTGTATCTACCCAATTAGCTGCATAGCTGTACTGTATGACTCATACAGTACAGTTATGCAGTTGATTAGTACTGTATGGACGATACAATATGCTACATCGCTTTGATCCTCCCACGCAAAGTACAATATAAGTATGTACATGCTGCCGTAGATAGTATCTTGATGTAGAGAAAATCTTCTTGGAAAATTCAGCTGCCTTCCTGTCATAGCCATTTGTGTGCTTGTAAGCAGGGTTAGTGAAACATTTACAGTTCCCGGTGGATGTAAGATGAAGCAATTACACACCCACTTATACTGCATGCATATCTGCAGCCTACTTATACATATAGCACTTAAGAGTTTGCCTGAGCATAAACAGAAAACAGTGGGGTGCACAAAAACATCAAGTGTATAAAAAGCTTGAGTGAAGAGAAGTTACTTACAACCCACAGCATGAATAACTTTTCACTCTATTTTTGAAGATGGCTACTTTTAAGAGTTTTCAACGTTGTATAGGAATTAACTTGTGCAATTTGAAGCTGAAAGTGCATATAGTACATGAATTAAGTCCTGTACTGTTGGGCAACTGGTACTGTAGCAGTGCTAGTATTTTATACTTAAAATGTGCTTAGGTTTCGAACCAGAAAAAAGCTGGGCTTTTCTCTACATTTGGATGGTAATCAACTGGTGATAGAAGTTCAGTCAAAGATTTCTAAGAAGTCACTAACATACCCTGTGAATTTCTTCCTGCAAACCAACCAGGTATGTACCATTTAGCATATAGGTTACTCTCTAGTGTGCTTATTTTATAGTGGTACATGATGGCATTGGTATATCAGCATCACTTGATCAGATCTAGTGAATTACAGTATTTTATTGATGGCAAGTTGGTCCTCCAAGCAGACTGTACTATGCCTCATACCAGTGATGTATGCTTGTTTTGTTGATTTAATACAAGGCTGTATGCATATATATGCATATGTATGTATGTATATGTATGTATGTATGTATGTATGTATGTATGTATGTATGTATGTATGTATGTATGTATGTATGTATGTATGTATGTATGTATGTATGTATGTATGTATGTATGTATGTATGTATGTATGTATGTATGTATGTATGTATGTATGTATGTATGTATGTATGTATGTATGTATGTATGTATGTATGTATGTCTGTATGTATGTATGTATGTATGTATGTATTATGTAACCATTTATGTGTGTACGTGTGTGTGTGTGTGTGTGTGAGGGGGAGGGGGGGGTTGGTGGATGTACATGTGGAAATTTTCACACTACATAAGTTTCATGGATTTTGCGGATTAACAGAGCAACTGTGAAAGTGAAATCTATAAAAGTTTCATAGTGTGTAACTATTTTTTGCTGTATGAGGCAATTTAGTGCAATGCAACATAGACGATGAATTCTTTCACCATCTTTAACTACTGCATTCATAGCTAACTACCACATCTATAGGGTTATGTGGAATCTCCCTGTTGGAGAAAAAATGAAGGCCATCATCTGTATATATATATATATATATATATATCAAGACACACGGTAGTGTGTCGTGCGGCCCAAGAAGCCGGCGTGCCACCCATGAGTATATTAACAGGAAGAAAGAAAACGCAATTTTCATACCTATGTAGCTCTGTGATCCCTTATCCAATTGGAACCAAATTTGCTAGAGAGGTGCCAGCCAGCAAGGGGAGTCTACACACCAAATATGAAGAAAATCGCTCCAGCCATTTCCGAGATACGAGTGAACAAAATTTCGTTTTAATTTCTTCGTTTTTTTCTTCTTATTCTTCTTCTTCATTTTGCACACTTCGCAAAATCCGCCATAAAACACGAATGCGTGCTCGGATCAGGCTGAAATTTGGCACACTTAAAGGGCTCATTAAGGCGGATCTCTGTACCAACTTTGGTAGGAATCTGATGAACATTCATGGAGTTATGACCGATTATTTGCGTAAAATAAGGTCGAAGGTCTGTCACGCCTACAGGGTAAACTCCTTTGAGGAATCAGTTGAAAATTGCTATGTAGATGGAGCAACCATCGTAGGAGTGCCTTTTTGTGTAGTTTGAAAGGAATCGGGATAAAGACCACGGAAATATGACACAAAACCCAACCTGTGTCAAAATTACGCAATCGATTTTTATGAATAAAAATACTATTAGTTTTCGTGTCTATCAGGCAAACTGCTTAGAGCAATGAGCTGAAAATCAGTATGTAGCTGGAATACTCATCATAGAAAGTCCTTGCAGTAGTACAGAAGAATCGGATTACAAACCACTGAGTTATGATTCGAAAGGCAACTACGTGTAGCAAATGCGAGATCGAGATACTCTAATAGAACAGTCACCCTAATAAAGCATTCAGCTGCATTTATAATTTACTCAATTATATTACATTGCAAGTTATTCTGTAGGGAATTCAGCTACAAACAAGTCACCCTGTAGTCAGATCAGCCAGAAGAAGGTACCTAATAGAGAGTTCAGCTACAAAGAAACCATCATGTAGAGAGTTCAGCTCAAACAAATTGCCCTGTAGAGAGATTAGCTAGAAGAAGTTACCTTGTAGAGAGTTCAGTTACAAAGAAACAATCATGCAAAGAGTTCAGCTGCAAACAAATCACCCAGTAGAAAGTTCCGCTATGAACAGATCACACTGTAGAGAGTTCAGTTAGAAACAAGTCATCTTGTAGAGAGATCAGCTAGAAGAAGTCACCTTGTAGAGAGTTCAGCTACAAAGAAACCACCATGTAAGAGAGTTCAGCTGCAAACAAATCACCTGTAGAGAGTTCAGCTAGGAACAAGTCACCCTGTACAGAGATCAGCTAGAAACAAGTCACCCTGTAGAGAATTCAGCTACAAACAAATCACCCTGTAGAAAGATCAGCTAGAAGAAGTTACCTTGTAGAGAGTTCAGCTAGAAACAAATCACCCTGAGAGAGTTCAGCTAGAAACAAGTCACCCTGTAGAGAGATCAGCTAGAAACAAGTCACCCTGTAGAGAGTTCAGCTAGAAGAAGTTACATTGTAGATAGTTCAGCTACAAAGAAACTACCATGTAGAGAGTTCAGCTGCAAACAAATCGCCCTATAGAAAATTCAGCTACAAACAAACCACCCTGTAGAGAGTTCAGCTACAAACAAGTCACCCTGTAGAGAGATCAGCTAGAAACAAGTCATCCGGTAGAGAGATCAGCTAGAAGGATAACCATGTAGAGAGGTCAGCTACAAAGAAATCACCCTGCTTCATCTTTTCTTCTTCCTGTGGTAAAGAAAAAGTGATAGGTTAAAAAAGCCCTAAGTACAAATACAAAAAGAAGTGAAATCTAATCCAAAACAGCCAAGCTGTAAAAAAAGTGTGGCCCTCAGACAGGCTATGGTGAAAAAAGATGTGAAATCCAAGGTGGCAACCAAGAAATGGCTGTGATATATGGTAGGTTAATGGTAAAAATTTTAATAATGACAATTCAGGTGAATTTTGTGCCAAGACCAAGTGGCACCAAATTCACCTGAATTGCCGTTATTAAAATATTTACATAAAACACGAATGCGCACTCGAATAGGGCTGAAATTTGGTACACTTGAAGGGCTCATTAAGGCGGATCTCAGTACCAACTTTGGTAGGAATCCGATGAACATACATGGAGTTATGACCGATTATGTGCGTAAAATAAGGTCGAAGGTCGGTCACGCCTACAGGGTAAACCCCTTGGAGGAATGAGTTGAACATTTATATGTAGATGGAGTAACCATCGTAGGAGTGCCTTTTTATGGTTTGAAAGGAGTTGAGATAAAGACCATGGAGATATGACACAAAACCCAACCTGTGTCAAAATTACGCGATCGATATTTATTAGTTTTCACATCTACCAGGCAAACCGCTTAGAGCAATGAGCTGAAAATCAGTGTGTAGCTGGAATAATCATCATAGAAAGTCCTTGCAGTAGTACAGCAGAATCGGATTACAAACCACTGAGTTATGATTCAAAAGGCAACTACGTGTAGCAAATGCGAGATCGAGACACTCTAATAGAGCAGTCACCCTAATAGAGCATTCAGCTACGTTTATAACTTACTCCATTACAGAATTATAGTGCATTGCAGGATATTCTGTACGGAATTCAGCTACAAACAGTTAATCTGATAGACAATTCAGCTACATGCAAGTCACCCTGTAGAGAGTTTATCTAGAAACAAGTCACCCTGTATCAGCTAGAAGAAGTCACCTTGTAGAGAGTTCAGCTACAAAGAAACCATCATGTAGAGAGTTTAGCTGCAAAATCACCCTTTAGAGAACTAAGCTACAAACAAACATGCCCTGTAAAAAGATCAGCTAGAAGAAGTTACCTTGTAGAGAGTTCAGCTACAACGAAACCACCGTGTAGAGAGTTCAGCTACAAACAAATCACCTGTAGAGAGTTCAGCTAGAAACAAGTCACCCTGTAGAGAGTTCAGCTACAAAGAAACTAACATGTAGAGAGTTCAGCTGCAAACAAATCACCCTGTAGAAAGTTCAGCTATGAACAGATCACCCTGTAGAGAGATCAGCTAGAAACAAGTCACCCTGTAGAGAGTTCAGCTAGAAGAAATTACCTTGTAGAGAGTTCAGCTACAACGAAACCACCATGTAGAGAGTTCAGCTACAAACAAATCACCTGTAGAGAGTTCAGCTAGAAACAAGTCACCCTGTAGAGAGATCAGCTAGAAACAAGTCACCTTGTAGAGAGTTCAGCTAGAAGAAGTCACATTGTAGAGAGTTCAGCTACAAAGAAACCACCATTTAGAGAGTTCAGCTGCAAACAAATCACCCAGTAGAAAGTTCAGCTATGAACAGATCACCCTGTTGAGAGTTCAGTTAGAAACAAGGAATCCTGTAGAGAGATCACCTAGAAGTATCGCCTTGTAGAGAGTTCAGCTACAAACAAATCACCTGTAGAGAGTTCAGTTACAAACAAATCACCCTGTAGAGAGATCAGCTAGAAGAAGTCACCTTGTAGAGAGTTCAGCTATAAAGAAACCACCATGTAGAGAATTCAGCTGCAAACAAACACCCTGTAGAGAACTCAGCTACAAACAAATCGCCCTGTAGAAAGATCAGCTAGAAGAAGTTACCTTGTAGGGATTTCAGCTACAAACAAATCACCCTGTAGAGAGTTCAGCTACAAAGAAACCATTCTGTAAAGAGCTCAGCTGCAAACAAATCACTTGTACAGAATTCAGCTACAAACAAATCACCCTGTAGAGAGATCAGCTAGAAGAAATTACCTTGTAGATAGTTCAGCTACAAACAAATCACCCTGTAGAAAGATCAGTTAGAAGAAGTTACCTTGGAGAAAGTTCAGCTACAAAGAAACCATTTTGTAAAGAGCTCAGCTGCAAACAAATCACCTGTACAGAATTCAACTACGAACAAATCACCTTGTAGAGAGATCAGCTATAAGAAGTTACCTTGTAGATAGTTCAGCTACAAACAAATCTCCCTGTAGAGAGATCAGCTAGAAGAAATTACCTTGTGGAGAGTTCAGCTACAAAGAAACCACCATGTAGAGAGTTCAGCTGCAAAGAAATCACCCTGTAGAAAATTCTGCCAGAAACAAATTGCCCTGTAGAAAGATCAGTTAAAAGAAGTTACCTTTTAGAGAGTTCAGCTACAAAGAAACCATTCTGTAAAGAGCTCAGCTGCAAACAAATCACCTATACAGAATTCAGCTACAAACACATCAACCTGTAGAGAGATCAGCTAGAAGAAGTTACCTTGTAGATCGTTCAGCTACAAACAATTCACCCTGTAGAGAGAGCAATTAGAAGAAGTCACCTTGTAGAGTGTTCAGTTACAAAGAAACCACCATGGAGATTTCTGTAATCAATATAATATTATGTGACCGGATTTGCGAAAAGGGGTCTTCCACACACATCCAATTCCGTAACCGTTGGAGACCATAACTCAGTGTTCAAGTAACATATTAACCTGACAATTTCACCACGTATTCAGCTATATTGGTGCTCACCACTGTCCAAAATTCAAGGCAATAGCTCTTTCCAATCTGAAGTTATCAATTGTCAAAGTTGGCAAATTGGATGTGTGTGGAAGACCCCTTTTCGCAAATCCGGTCACATATGTATTATACAGTATATATAATTTGTACATTTACTGATAAAATATTTAAAGTACATCTACTTCATCTTTTCTTCTTCCTGTAGTAAAGAAAAAAACATAGGTTAAAAAAGTCCCAAAGCTGGCCATAGGCCGGCTTTGGGGTATACAAATACAAAAAGAAATGAAATCTAATCCAAAACAGCCAAGCTGTAAAAAAAGTGTGCGGCCCTCAGAAAGGCTATGGTGAAAAAAGATGTGAAATCCAAGGTGGCGGCCAAGAAATGGCTGTGATGGTAGGTTAATGGTAAAAATTTTAATAACAACAATTCAGGTGAATTTTGGTGTCGCTTGGTCAATTGGCACAAAAATTCACCTGAATTGTCGTTATTAAAATTTTTACCATTAACCTACCATCACAGCCATTTCTTGGCCGCCACCTTGGATTTCACATCTTTTTTCACCATAGCCTTTCTGAGGGCCGCACACTTTTTTTACAGCTTGGCTGTTTTGGATTAGATTATATATATAATGCATATATCTAGAGTTCATAATATAAAAAGAGAGCATATATTTATTACATGTCAATTAATCCCCACAGGATAATTTGCAGCTGATCTCTCTACTGGGTGACTTGAAATGTAGCTGAACTCTCTACAGGGTGATCTGCTTGTACGTAGATGAACTCTTTACAAGATTCTCTCTACAGGGTGACTTGACTCTAGCTGAACTCTCTGCAGAGTTATCTGTTTGTAGTTGAATTCTCTACAGGGTGATTTGTTTGCAGCTGAACTCTCTACAGGGTAACTTCTTCTAGCTGATCTGTCTACAGGGTGACTTGTTTCTAGCTGGTCTCTCTACAGGGTGATTTGTTTGTAGCTGAACTCTCTACAGGTGATTTGTTTGTAGCTGAACTCTCTACAAGGTGATACTTCTAGTTAATCTCTCTACAGGATGACTTGTTTCTAACTGAACTCTCAACAGGGTGATCTGTTCATAGCTGAATTTTCTACTGGGTGATTTGTTTGCAGCTGAACTCTCTACATAGTGGTTTCTTTGTAGCTGAACTCTCTACAAGGTAATTTCTTCTAGCTATACTCTCTACAGGGTGACTTGTTTCTAGCTGATCTCTCTACAGGGTGATCTGTTCATAGTTGAACTTTCTACAGGGTGATTTGTTTGCAGCTGAACTCTTTACATGGTAGTTTCTTTGTAGCTGAACTCTCTACAATGTGACTTCTTCTAGCTAAACTCTCTACAAGGTGACTTGTTTCTAGCTGATCTCTCTACAGGGTGACTTGTTTCTAGCTGAACTCTCTACAGGTGATTTGTTTGTAGCTGAACTCTCTACATGGTGGTTTCGGTGTAGCTGAACTCTCTACAAGGTAACTTCTTCTAGCTGATCTTTTTACAGGGCATATTTGTTTGTAGCTGTCTAGCTGAGTTCTCTACAGGGTGATTTTTTTGCAGCTGAACTCTCAACATGGGAATTTCATTGTAGCTGAACTCTCTACATGCAATGTGACTTCTTCTAGCTGAACTCTCTACAGGGTGACTTGTTTCTAGCTGATCTCTCTACAGGGTGACTTGTTTCTAGCTGAACTCTCTACAGGTGATTTGTTTGCAGCTGAACTCTACATGGTGGTTTCTTAGTAGCTGAACTCTCTACAAGGTAACTTCTTCTAGCTGATCTTTCTACAGGGTGATTTGTTTGTAGCTGAATTCTCTACAGGGTATTTTATTTGCAGCTGAACTCTCTACAAGGTGACTTCTTCTAGTTGAACTCTCTACAGAGTGATTGATTTTTTTGCAGCTGAACTCTCTACATGGTGGTTTCTTTGTAACTGAACTCTCTACAGGGTGATTTGTTTGTAGCTGAACTCTCTACAGGGTGATCTGTTCGTAGCTGAACTCCCTACAAGATAACTTCTTCTAGCTGATCTTTCTACAGGGCGATTTGTTTGTAGCTGAGTTCTCTACAGGGTATTTTATTTGCAGCTGAACTCTCTACAAGGTGACTTCTTCTAGTTGAACTCTCTACAGAGTGATTGATTTGTTTGCAGCTGAACTCTCTACATGGTAGTTTCTTTGTAGCTGAACTCTCTACAATGTGACTTCTTCTAGCTGAACTCTCTACAGGGTGACTTGTTTCTAGCTGATCTCTCTACAGGGTGACTTGTTTCTAGCTGAACTCTCTACAGGGGATTTGTTTGCAGCTGAACTCTCTACAAGGTGACTTCTTCTAGCTGATCTACAGGGTGATTTGTTTGTAGCTGAACTCTCTACAGGTGATTTGTTTGTAGCTGAACTTTCTACAAGGTGATACTTCTAGCTGATCTCTCTACAGGATGACTTGTTTCTATCTGAACTCTCAACAGGGTGATCTGTTCATAGCTGAACTTTCTACTGGATGATTTGTTTGCAGCTTAACTCTCTACATGGTGGTTTCTTTGTAGCTGAACTCTCTACAAGGTAACTTCTTCTAGCTAACCTTTCTACAGGGAGATTTGTTTGTAGCTGAACTCTCCACAGGTGATTTGTTTGCAGCTGAACTCTCTACATGATGGTTTCTTTGTAGCTGAACTCTCTACAAGGTGACTTCTTCTAGCTGATACAGGGTGACTTGTTTCTAGATGAACTCTC
This sequence comes from Dysidea avara, assembly GCF_963678975.1. Taxonomy (NCBI): domain Eukaryota; kingdom Metazoa; phylum Porifera; class Demospongiae; order Dictyoceratida; family Dysideidae; genus Dysidea; species Dysidea avara. Next base: position 9,638,680 of record NC_089282.1, on the reverse strand, counting down.
TACAGGGTGACTTGCATGTAGCTGAATTGTCTATCAGATTAACTGTTTGTAGCTCAATTCCGTACAGAATATCCTGCAATGTAATATAATTCTGTAATGGAGTAAGTTATAAATGTAGCTGACTGCTCTATTAGGGTGACTGTTCTATTAGAGTATCTCGATCTCGCATTTGCTACACGTAGTTGCCTTTCGAATCGTAACTCAGTGGTTTATAATCCGATTCTTCTGTACTACTGCAAGGATGTTCTATGATGATTATTCCAGCTACACACTGATTTTCAGCTCATTGCTCTAAGCGGTTTGCCTGGTAGATGTGAAAACTAATAATTTTTTTATTCATAAATATCGATCGCGTAATTTTGACACAGGTTGGGTTTTGTGTCATATCTCCATGGTCTTTATCTCAATTCCTTTCAAACCACAAAAAGGCACTCCTACGATGGTTACTCCATCTACATATAAATGTTCAACTCATTCCTCCAAGGGGTTTACCCTGTAGGCGTGACCAACCTTCGACCTTATTTTACGCACATAATCGGTCATAACTCCGTGTATGTTCATCGGATTCCTACCAAAGTTGGCACTGCGATCCGCCTTAATGAGCCCTTCAAGTGTGCCAAATTTCAGCCCTATCCGAGTACGCATTCGTGTTTTATGTAAATATTTTAATAACGACAATTCAGGTGAATTTGGTGCCGCTTGGTCTTGGCACAGAATTCACCTGAATTGTCAGTATTAAAATTTTTACCATTAACCTACCATCACAGCCATTTCTTGGCCGCCACCTTGGATTTTACATCTTTTTTCACCATAGCCTTTTTGAGGGCCGCACTTTTTTTACAGCTTGGCTGTTTTGGATTAGATTTCACTTCTTTTTGTATTTGTATACTCTAAAGCCGGCCTATGGCCGGCTTTAGGGCTTCTTCTTACCTATCATTTTTTCTTTACCACAGGAAGAAGAAAAGATGAAGCAGGGTGATTTCTTTGTAGCTGACCTCTCTACAAGGTTATCCTTCTAGCTGATCTCTCTACCGGATGACTTGTTTGTAGCTGAACTCTTTACAGGGCGGTTTGTTTGTAGCTGAATTTTCTACAGGGCGATTTGTTTGCAGCTGAACTCTCTACGTGGTAGTTTCTTTGTAGCTGAACTATCTACAATGTAACTTCTTCTAACTGAACTCTCTACAGGGTGACTTGTTCCTAGCTTAACTCTCTACAGGTTATTTGTTTGCAGCTGAACTCTCTTACATGGTGGTTTCTTTGTAGCTGAACTCTCTACAAGGTGACTTCTTCTAGCTGATCTCTCTACAAGATGACTTGTTTCTAACTGAACTCTCTACAGTGTGATCTGTTCATAGCGGAACTTTCTACTGGGTGATTTGTTTGCAGCTGAACACTTTGCATGATTGTTTCTTTGTAACTGAACTCTCTACAAGGTAACTTCTTCTAGCTAATCTCTCTACAGGGCAATTTGTTTGAGCTGAACTCTCTACATGATGGTTTCTTTGTAGCTGAACTCTCTATTAGGTACCTTCTTCTGGCTGATCTGACTACAGGGTGACTTGTTTGTAGCTGAATTCCCTACAGAATAACTTGCAATGTAATATAATTGAGTAAATTATAAATGCAGCTGAATGCTTTATTAGGGTGACTGTTCTATTAGAGTATCTCGATCTCGCATTTGCTACACGTAGTTGCCTTTCAAATCATAACTCAGTGGTTTGTAATCCGATTCTTCTGTACTACTGCAAGGACTTTCTATGATGAGTATTCCAGCTACATACTGATTTTCAGCTCATTGCTCTAAGTGGTTTTCCTGATAGACATGAAAACTAATAGTTTATTAATTCATAAAAATCGATTGCGTAATTTTGACACAGGTCGGGTTTTGTGTCATGTCTCCGTGGTCTTTATCCCGATTCCTTTCAAACCACAAAAAGGCACTCCTACGATGGTTGCTCCATCTACATAGCAATTTTCAACTGATTCCTCAAAGGAGTTTACCCTGTAGGCGTGACAGACCTTCGACCTTATTTTACGCAAATAATCGGTCATAACCCCGTGAATGTTCATCGGATTCCTACCAATGTTGGTACAGAGATCCGCCTTAATGAGCCCTTTAAGTGTGCCAAATTTCAGCCCGATCCGAGCACACATTTGTGTTTTATGGCGGATTTTGCGAAGTGTGCGAAATGAAGTAGAAGAAAAAAAAACGAAGAAATTAAAACGAAATTTTGTTCACTCGTATCTCGGAAATGGCTGGAGCGATTTTCTTCAAATTTGGTGTGTAGACTCCCCTTGCTGGCCGGCACCTCTCTAGCAAATTTGGTTCCAATCGAATAAGGGATCACAGAGCTACATAGGTGTGAAATTTGCGTTTTCTTTCTTCCTGTTAATATACTCATGGTTGGCACGCCGGTTTCTTGGGCCGCACGACACACTACCGTGTGTCTTGATCAGTAAATGTTCGTATAATCTATTTCTAGTTGTAGAACGAACTAATAGGATTAGTTTAGCTAGTTTTACCGATTTACAATGTCACGCACGTGATCAATTGTGCTGTCTTAGTGGAGTCATGTTTAAAAAGCTTTGTGATCAGACGATCAGTAAGTGTTTATACAATTTATTCCTAGCCGTAGAACGAACTCATAGGGTTAGTTTGGCTGGTTTTAGCGATTTACAGTGTGTTGTTTACGTACCATTCCTTAAACAAATTCTCCACATATCTGTACTGTATTTTCCCAAGTGTACTGTATTTGCCCAATTAGCTGCATAACTGTACTGTGTGACTCATACAGTACAGTTATGCAGTTGATTAGTACTGTATGGAGAATACGATATGCGGCATCGCTTTGATCCTCCCACACAAAGTACAATATGATAACATTCATTTGCTTATGTACAGTACTGTTTCGGTCTGTTTGTTAGTGAATTAGTATGTATATATATTTTACATGTAATAAAGTGCATTATATACCTGCATGTATTGTGGTTATTGTTAGGTGTTCGATAAGTGTTTTCTGGGCTCTTCTCCGAGTGGCACTGCTGACTCTGTGTTCCGAGGCAAAATGACAGCAGTGTATTTTTTCAAAGAACCTCAGTCATCTAATGTGATATCCTGTCTGTATAAGTTGGGACCAGGCTACTGTGTAAGTTTGTACACATGATATGAAAGAAAATTGTTTAACACATATTTATCGAAACGGCTAGCACTGAGTAACACTGCATGTTAAGTTTCTGTTACATTTATTCTTATCTGTAAAGGTGTTACTACTGTTAGATTTAATTTGTTTAGCATTAGGTGACTATACTAGGAGTGGTTGTCTAGTCTGGCACCGCCGGCCCTATTTAGACACTTACAAGCGCCCCGAAAACAGGGTCTGGTCTGTCCAGAATCAAGGACTTGTGCCACCATTACCAAAAATTGGTGCGTCCAATCAAATCGCAGTATTGCCAATTAAATGCATTTTGACCGCACAGCGTGAGTAAATACTGAGGCGAAAGTCACGAAATGAAAGTTGCGTGAGTTCTTTTTGTGTCAGTGTGAATAAACCACGGACGATTTTCCATTTACTATTTGTGTGTAATAGACGCCTCCCCTCGGAAAGTAGAAATATCATCTCCACAGCCTAAACATCAACCGCCCATAGAAATTAACCGATTGAAACCCTTAAAGCATGACTGTTGTGATTGAATTCTTCGCTGTTCGATATGTTTGTTAATGCGAGCCACAGTGTAATTACACATTCCTAAACACAAGTCCTGAATGCTAGACAGACCAGACCCTATTTTCGGGGTGGTTGTAAGCACCTAAATAAGGTCGGCGTTGTCAGACTAGTGGTTGTCATGGCCAAATGGCAGTATGACGAACATAATAAAAAAAATTGTAAATGTGTAATCAGCTGGCAGCCCATTGATGGTTCCTTAATCGTGTAGTTTCTCTTCATCATGAGCTAGGAAGGTTACTACTGTGTACTAGTAGCTAGGGATTATCTCTTTTATTGCAAACAGATTTTATGCTGGTTGTTTCAGTTATAGCAGATATCTAATATTTTGTAGGGACAATTCAAATTTGCATCTGAAAGTGATGTACTTCTCGCAGACCATGAAAAGAAGGTACGTACAGGCAGCACCTTGCAGTATAATTGAAGGGGTCAGTGGAAAAGGGGACATGTGCCATTTTGGATTTTTCATTTTCTAAAAATTAGAATGGCTTGTTTTAGCCACATGAATCATGTTGTCACTAAGGAAACAACACAATTTAAAAGTTTGTGGCAGTCTCAAATTAATTTTTAGCAAATATCACAATAATTCAATTATGTCCCAAAATTCTGTTTAATGCCACTATGTGGTCACCTGAATTTTCAAATGGTACTTGTCCCCTTTTGCTGTTGGCCACTTCATTATTGTAGTATGCATTAGTTTCTATGAAGCTGTGAACTTGTTACTAGATCGGTTTGTGAACTTGGACCCCTACAGTGTATATAGTATATTCTACTCTAGTAATTTGGTGTAATATTTGTTAAGAGAACTACGTTTATACCTGCATGGCATATACAGTACTTTAATATTCTTTAATTAGTGTCTTCAGAATGCACTTAATTTACCACACCCACTTTTAAAACTGGATTAAAAGGATTGCCCCTTACTGTAACAAATCTTACCAGCTACTGTAGTTCAGTGAGTTCACATGCGGACATCCAATATAGCTATTGTTTGTAAACAGCTTTATATTCGCAAGGATGGCCTGATTATAAATTATCCATATGCAGACATATTCATGACATATATTGAGTACATACAGGTAGTATATAACTTATCACAGTTCTACAATAATACTGAGTTATTGTCAATTCCTAATTCATTATTCCCATTTGCTGTAGCTGCTGTTTGGTGGTCATTTGTCTGAGTCGATTCTGTTTGCGTATAATCCCAGAGAAACTAATGGACAGTTGTGTTTGCAAGCTTCACCTAATGACACCTCTCCTTATTTTGAGTTAGCAGCTCATGCCAGCATGGTAGAGGTATGTGTGTGCAATACTATAGACTATACTATAGAGCGTTTTCAGCATGTGAGCGGACTTTCGTAATTTCTTAAATCCACCGTTTTGGTGCACATGTTACCGAATGCTTACCAAGCATGGTGATTTGTATGGTACAAGATTGTGGAAAGCATTCAGACCGCGACTCGGATGAAGATGTTTCTTTTCACCGCCTTCCAGTTGTGTCAGACCATCGAGGAGAGAAGGATTATGAACTGCGAAAATGTCAGAGGGATGGTTATCTAGCAGTAGTTTCTAGAAAAGATTTGGACTACAAAGCACTAGATAAATCCACGGTATTTTAAGTCCTCCAGGAGAGCCAGCTTTGCTGTAAGGTACTACCCATCCTGGATGGCTACCAACATTGCACATGGGTCACAACAATGTAAAACCTGCTGATATGGAGAGGTATGAGAGACTTCAAAAAAGGCTTGCCATGTGGGATCAAATACCAGCTGTTTTAGATACTGAAATCAAAGCATTTGAAGTGGAGGCAAGGCAATCGTGATGAAGCAGATTAATAAAGCAAAACAATATTTTAAACATTCTCAGAACTAGAGACAATGTGTAAGGAGTTAGCTACAGCCCAGCAGACTTAAAAGGTTTACCTCCATTTTCTGACCAGGATTTTATGTTGGATGAGTTTGCAGTTTTATACAGGCCTGCCCAACATTGGCATGGTAAAAGCTACATTTGAACATGTTCACCAAACCTTGCCTACACAAAGTTGACACCGTTTCAAGAGTTTGTGTGCATGTTAGTAAAATTGAGCATTAACCCACCAATTCAAGACTTGGGTTACTGATATGGTGTATCAGCATCTACAGTTTCTAGAATTCTTTTAAAGTGGCTGTGGCAGATGGATATCCGAATGAGAGATTTGATTCATTGGCCAGACCGTGAAGCACTTCAAAAAACTAGGCCTGTTTGCTTCCAGGAATCATTTGATAAGAAAGTTGCAATAATAATTGACTGTTTATCAAAAGACCCTTGAATTTGGAATCACGGGCCACAACATGGTCCAACTACAAGCTTAAAAATACTACTAAAAGTGCTTTTGGGGATCACACCACAAAGTGATTTCATTTGTATAAAATTCAGGGGAGGAAGAGTAAGTGATATGTTTAACTGAGAATTGTGGGATTTTGAAGAAATTTCTACCGGGTGATGTAATCTTGGTTGACAGAGGTTTCAATATAAGTGAGTCAATTGGCATGATACAAGCATCGCTGCAAATTACCAGCCATCACAAAAGGGAAATCATAACTATCAGCTTGTCAGAAATAGTTATCTCCTCAAGTGTATAGAATTGTTCGGGTTTGCTGCGCCTATGTGACCCAGTTGTCCCATTTAAACATTGACACTTTTTAAATTGTGTAGTCATATTCAAATGTCATTTCATTGTAATTTACTTATCAGTAAGAATTAATATTAATGAATTATACTAAATAGATGGTCTATTGCTGCTTCAAATTCTTTGCCTTGCCCTTTCCTTTACCATTTCTAGAATATTTCTCATTTTTTCCTACATCCGCTTGCCCTTTGGAATCACAGTCTCATCCATCCGGAGACACTCAAGATGAAACCATTCAATTCGACACTCTTCATCGTCACAAGCTAGCATGCTGCCAGATTCTGGACCATGACAGTTGCAATAAGTTGACTGTGTTGACTGAGAATCGAGCTGGCTATTACTTGCTTCAGAATTGGACTGAGTGACAACAGTTTGTGTGCTCTCATCAGTTTGATCTTTATTGGGAAGAGGCCAAGTAAACCAGCTTCCCATAAGCTCGGGAAGAATACACATCCTTAAAAAGGCACTAGATTATTTCACACATTGACTCCACAATGTTGAGGAGTTCTTGTAAATTCGCTTAACATGCAAAGCTGACCTATTACCAGCAAATGTTACTACACAAAAGTCACAATAGTTCACATCACAAATAAACAACTGTGTTTGGATTTGATAGTAATAGGCATGGTCAGGATCCAGGTGTAAAGCTCCATCAGTGTCTGTTTTCAAGCAAAAGTTCTTGTCATTTGATGCTGCATTAACCATGTCTTCACCTCGACAGTACAGACATTGAATTTCAAGGGTACTTCTTCCATGGCATAGACATTCAATAATACCATCAGGAGAAGCCCCAATGAAAGTCCACTCAGGGTTAATATAAACAAACCAATTTCAATTACCTTGAAAATCTGATTTTCAGCTTGTTGGTTTTTACATAAAGTTCTCGTGCTTGGTGTTCATGACTACAGTCCCACTCTGTGGCATTAGTAGTGAAGCGAAACTCATCTGGGTTACAAACAGACTTCACTAAACTTGGTGATGGATTAGCTAGGCTTGTGTCGCATGCAGCTCTCATACGTGAAGCAGTTACTCTTCCAGCATGGTATTTATACCAGAACTTTGATTTGCTCTGTGTTCTTGTCTCTGTTTCAACATTGTTGCACATTTCTTGTGTGATAGAGATGGATAGTTTGAAACCATGTTTATTGGTGTAAAACAATGCCTCAGGGAGATTCATTTTTAATGATGAATTTTCAATGTAAGAATGGCCATAAACACTTTCACAAACTTGCAGTAGTTCATGTTAATTTAATTTGATATATTCTGTTTCATGTAGAGTTGACAAAGGCTGAGGAAACTCTGGCCAGTGGATCTTAGGCACATAATTGTCAGAGTGTTCAGGGATCAATGATAAAACAGATGGCTTTTTACCTTGTTGACTTATATTGCTGTAGTACAGCTTAAAACCATCATCACTTGGCCTAGATCCCTATTTAACTGTACCAACAATTCCTTCCAATTCTTGATCCAGCTTCCGCCCCTTTGCTGAGGCATAGTCAATGTCTTTAATTGGCAAATATGTAATTTTCTTACGTGTTGGAACATTCCAAGTGCACAGTCCCTGTGTGCATGCCTTGGCTTTCTCATATCTGTTTGCTGCCTCCAAGTAAAACAACACTGCAGCAATATGTGTGCATGCCTCCCCAAGTCCTGCCAATTGCAATGCACACGGCAAACTACTCCATTAGCCTCCATAAAGCCTTATACCACAGTACTATAAACAGTTAGTCCATTTACTTGACCAACAGTAAGGTACTTATCCACAATATTCCAGGGTTTAATTTCCTTAGCCAAACTGATTGTAGTCATCCAGTCCCTTGTGGGCTCCAAATTGATCCAGTGTCAGAAAGTTTGTTTTCAATACCAAGTATGAAACCAGGTCACAAGAGTCGACAGAAGGACAGCTCTCACTCTCTGAAATGCCACTGCTGTAGGGACTCAGAAAAGGATCAAATCCGTACAAGACGATATTTTCTGCTTATATCAAGCCTCTGCTTATATCAAGCCTCTGCTTCTTCAGGTAGTCCTTCAAGGTAATCAGAAAGTAGATTCAGCATTGTTAAACTAGCACATTTTTCTACACACATGAACCTGTGCATCAAAATGGCATCTGACGGTTGTGGATCACATGCTGAAAACGCTATTGTACTTGCAGTTAACTCATTTCAGTACATCCATACATTTATGTGTTTTATTGTAGGGGGTGTCTCCTGTCATTGTTAACTCTTTTCATGCTGCTCTGCACCCTTTGGGTGGTATTAAGGTATATTGTAGTTGGTCTGGTGTTTAGTATTGTTATATTATTGTGTTGTTGTTAGTTAATGTACAAAATCAATCAATGAGCATAATTATATTAATTAGTTTTTTAAATTTGCAATTAGCTACAAATAAAAATGACCATTATTACACATGGTATATTATCCATCACCAGGCATTGTGTCCAATGCTATCACAGTTAGACTATGGACGAGATAAAGATGCCATTGTAGACAAAACTTTAAGGTAAGTGTGTTCTTAAATAATAAAATATTTACTTATACATATTCCTTATGTGTTTGCTATAGCTCAAAGCTAGTATCACTGATTTTGAATATGACTAAGAATAGTGCGAGTTATCTCACCCAGCTAGTCCAGATCAAAGCATTTCAGTTGATTGGTCACTTACTAGAAAAGGTATGGAAATTAGATGCGCATGTATACAGTTGGAGTTAGTAGTGCTCCATGTACATGAATCACTCACCCCTTTAAAGCATTAAATTTCCTGCAAGTAGGGATCAGGTACGTATATATTACTCAATAGCTTCTTGTTCTTAATACAAGGAAAGCATACTGATGCAGTGATGAAGTAGTAATTTTGTACAATGCTTCTCACTTTAAAGTAGATAGATTGATTGCAGAGATACTTCTCATGCTGTTCTTAGTACATGACGCACTGTGTAACAAGTAAAACATATGCTGAAAATGGAGTGAAATATTAATGGTCATGCCAGTAACTGATGGTCAGGCTGGGTGCACATTTGTGGTCACAACTAATTTTGATGTTTCCGATGCCATTATTTCCCTTGAAGCAATATGCATAGGCATAAGTACTCACCCTCTCAACTCTATAATTTGTGTAATCTTCCACTAGAACAAGCTACTTCACAGTATGATCTGTTTAGCTCATTACTTGCAGGATTTTGTCAGCTCAATTAATTGGTGTATTGTGAAAATATGTTCATGTCACATTTAGTATCATTCTATAGGCATCACCAATTCATCTCACTGAGGAACTGTGCTCAAATTTTCTTGACTTTGTCAGGTACACATTGTACTTATATTTTGTAGTGAAACTAATTTGCTATGATGAAGTTATCCATTTTTTCAATTACTTTCTGTGGCAGTTAACAGAATTTTGGTCCAGGGTAAATAGATCAATTTTAATTGACCAAAAATTGGTTCACTTTTTTGAACCAAATTGAGGTGACCAAATTTGGTCCAGTTAACTGATGGTAAAATTGGTCTGGGTCAGTATACACTGTACCCTATAGTTTTGCATATTGAAGAATTGCGTGCACATCTAGTTCACGTGCTGTGCTTAACACCCACTGTGGCATTGCCTTTTGTCTCCTTTATTTATAACTTGTCTATGCCTGGATTGCGTTGAAATTATGATGTGTACTTTATAGCTAGGGCCAACCCTAATTAACTAATGTCTCTAACATTGTGGCATGCAGGTGAAGCTACTCTACTATAGCTCTCTTGCTCATGAGAAACTACCAAAATTTGATGTCCATGTACGGAGACTGGTTTGCCACATTTTAGACACTCATGCACCCATTTTGGTCTGGACAGACTGTTTATGAGACATCCAAAAATGGCTTACCCAGGACCAGTTTTGGAAGACTGAGTGTAGTCTGGGTGGACTGTTATGGTTGCCAGTTGACCATTTTCCCCAGACTATTTTTTTCCTGTGACAGTACTCTACATATAGTAAAATTTGTTATGATTACAATTAAACGTATAGTGCATAACGCTTGCATATGTACTGATAGTTTATCATACAGTACAGTATGGAGATTTGGGTTTTTCTGACCAAAAATATCACCCAAAATTGGCCAAAAACCAGCTTCACAACTCCATCCTGGTGACTTTGCAGTATTGGTTAGGCATAACCAAGCCCTAAAGTGCCTTCAATACAGTCCCAAACGCTTCCATTAGATCGTTATGAAATTTAAAAATATATATATTAAGTAGTGTAGTTAAAGTCTAAGTAGCTAAAGTCTTTGAGCAGGCTGTAGGACCAGGTGTCCTACAGACCTTCAGCACTTGTGCTGTAAAGCATTAATAAAAAAAAAAATATATATATATATATATATAGACTGGAATTTTCTACTACCGCCTGCCTGCCTGCCTGCCTGCCTGCCTGCCTGCCTGCCTGCCTGCCTGCCTGCCTGCCTGCCTGCCTGCCTGCCTGCCTGCCTGCCTGCCTGCCTGCCTGCCTGCCTGCCTGCCTGCCTGCCTGCCTGCCTGCCTGCCTGCCTGCCTGCCTGCCTGCCTGCCTGCCTGCCTGCCTGCCTGCCTGCCTGCCTGCCTGCCTGCATGCCTGCCTGATTCCTTCAGGCAAAAGTAACTCAATAACGGTTAAGGCTACGGGCTTTATTTTTCACTGTTCGACGTCACTTCATCTGGAGACGTGCCTTTTGGCATGCTGCAGTACATACATGCAATGTACGTATTGTGGACTTACCTTTGTCCTCCTTTGTGTCCCATTTCTTTTTGCTGTCATCCCAAGGTGTTGATTCATGGTAGCACGATGCATGGTTTCTCTGAGAATGTTTGTAAACGGGAATCATCCGTAACTTCCATGATGACTGGATTGATTACAGAGGTGCTTCACCTACTGTTCTTCATTTGTAGTGCTGTATAACGTGCTGAAAGCGAAACGTAATGGACACTCCACTTTTGAGTTGGTAGTTCATAATCAGGGCGCCTGTTCAGACAAAAAGTAATCCCTGGTGTGGTATGCGTGGGTTCACCAGTCATAATAATGTTACTAAAAAGGTAAATTATAAGGAAAATTAGGAATTTTAAATTCAATTAGGGATCATAGAAAAAAAAGTTTGGAACCAAGGGAGGTCGCCTACACCTGCAGATATACTAGTAATCCCTAATTCAGTCATGGGTAGTTATAGACTGAATTAGGGATTAAATGTTCACTAGTATATCTGTAGGTGTAGGCGACCTCCCTTGTCTCCAAACTTTTTTCTATGATCCTTAATCAAATTTAAAATTCCTAATTTTTTCCTTATACTTGTATGCATAGGTACTAGTTTACATACAGTACAGTAAAGATATATTTTGGCATTGTAGGTACCTATTTAGTATACCAAATGGGAAGGAGCCTCTGAAGCAACTTCTATTACATGTCATATTCAATGCTGCACTATGGATTAAAGCTGAGAAGAATGTAAGCAATATAAGTGTTTGCAGTAGTTATACACATGTATTTGTACAGGTTCAGCTACTGCTATATACACACATTGCTTTGAACTATGGCATGGAACCACACAGTGACAGTGGATGGGATCTTAGGGAGCTGATAACAGTCCAACATATTGTGTACATTATCAGAAAATACTATAGCTACTTGGAAGAAGCTGATACAGATGGAAACCATGTGGAACTGTGCACTGAAATCAGACCATACCTTATTTTAACTATTAAACAATTTGTTACTAGGGTGAGTACATATTATGTTTTTATGTAATGTATTTTATTGTTCATATTAATAGAAAAAAGGAATAACTGGTGATGAGCTGGTTAGCATACTGGATTATATAGCCACTGCCAAAGGAATGAACAATCTAAAAGATATTTTAGAATTACTAATTGCACTGATGTTTGAAGGAAAATCTATAACTCACCTGCTAATTGATAATGACGGAATCACGTAAGTTTATCCTTGCATGCATATACATGTAATGCTATAGTCATGTTCAAAACATTGCACATGTCACATGCAACTTACATGATCTCCTAAACATGCTTTTTATTGTTAGTGTCATTATGTTATCATACAGCATTTGCATTGATTTGGGACAGTAACATGCACTCAAAAACACACACTTACTGCTGCAGCACAGTACATGTGATCTAATCTGCCCTTATGTTAGCACAGTTTTTGAATTCCATTTTATTACATTTTCTTTATCTACAGTACATATCCAAAGGAATGGTCAACCGAAGTTTCAGCTTTAGAAGCCATGAACTTTTGATGATACAGTGCTACAAAGTGGCAACAGTAGAAAAATCAATTTGTACAGTGATGATATGGAAAATAAACTACAGGCACTTGATTAAATGGTCATAACTTACGAACGCACTCCCCTACCAAGATTCAACTTACACCATCGGATTCTCCATGAACAGGCAAATCCATTGCTGTCTTCCAGGCCCTTCCTACGACCAGGGTGAAGGCAAAAACGTGAGAAAAAAACAATAGTGAACTACTCGTCCAACACAGGGCAGACTAATGCTTATATCTTCCAAGTACTGACACGAAACAAAGATTTTCAAACTCCTGTTACTTTTGGGGATCATGATGCTACCAAGGGTTTTGCTGCTATCACGGTCGTGACACAAGCGCTCAAAAAATTTACAGATAATTTTGTAATATATTACCCATTGCATTTATTGCATTCCACTGTAAATATAGGCTTGCGCTAACAGGATTCTTGCTAATCTGGTCACATATCCACTGCATTACTGATTACTTGAGAATGTGTACAGCATGAAGAACAGTCATATGTACACAGCAGCTTTTACTTACCAAGCCTTTTCTTTCTGTTACTGTTTCATTTTGTATTGACCAAGCATTTGTTTTCATTGTGGAATTCTAGTTGCAACATGCACGTACCCATGTATCTCTTACTGTAACATGTTGCATCTTACCTAATACATATATGTTACACTGCATACATGGGAGGTACATGTGCTATTAATATATTGAGCAGGGGACGTGCTGTTTCTTTTGTTAACTGATGTACTTTTTATCTCTGCTTGTGTATGCTTGCATTCATCTAAAAGTTGTTACTTAATTGTACTGTATGTACTTTGATTATTTTTCTTCAGGAATTGTTTGCATGTTTTGTGTGCTAAAGAGAAACTGATCCAATGTTATGGACTGAAACTCATTTGTAAAATTATTCATGACACCCAACAAAGGTATCTCTACATTTGACAACACTTTTATATTATTGTGTATGTGCTCTTATAGTAAATATACTACATTGCATCAGCAAATATTGTTTAAAGTTAATCAGAAGTTTCATGAAATGCCAGACCCAATGTCAATAGGGGTGTTCAACTGTTTTTATGAGGTATGTGTGTGTATGTGTAGATACTGTTGTATTGTAATATTTCATCGTTTATCAGCTGATGATTTGTGCTCCAACAAGATATGTGATAGATGGTCATTTTGTTCCTTTAGAAGATTCACATACAATAGTAAATTCTTGTAAGTGTATATAGTGACATGGAATGGTGCTTTTCTGTTAAAGTGAATTATTATACATGGTATTGATCTACTCAAGCTAAATACATGTATGTGTACTTATTGGTACATAGTTGAAGAGTTTAACAAATGATATACGGTACATGTACGTGTATGAAATAAATATTTTGGGAACATTATTATGTTAGCTGTATTTATAGATGTCTTGAGCATATTAGCCGAGTTGTTATCCATTCCACACACTGATGACACTGCCAGCTCTGAAATCTTCAAGTCAATTAAATTACAAGTTCTTTCGAGCTTGTATGCATTGTGCTACAAAAACAAAGACAATTGCAAGTAAGTTTGTAGCATACATATGTGCATTCATACAAATTATATTAAACTGATACTTGCACATATACTTGTGATGAATTTGTATATATTGTGTTTGTAGAGCTTTGCTAAAGGATCCTGGATGGTTGAAATCTTTGATATTACTAAGTGACTTAGAATCAAGTGGTACGTGCATACGTATGTATGTATGCACACGTGTGTATGCATATAGCCATACATTCATAGTGTATTTTATAAATATACAGTAGGGATCCAAGCAGTAAAAAGCAGTGAACACAAGATTACAAACATAGTGCTCTTCTGGCTCGTGATTAGAGTAGAGGTGTACCGATAATCGGATCGGCTAAAATATTGGCCACTGATATGGTAATATTTACCAATTCGGTACAGCAGGTGTTATTGCTACCAATGTTTATACAGTAATAGTTTGTACATAAATGGATTATGCATTGGTTTTCTACGTTATTCATGTGGCTCTTTAGTGCCAGTGGCTTATTGTTCACTCTGAAACAAACGCTACTCTATGAGAAGCCATATAAATACACATGGTTCTAGTGTTTGTTGTTGAAAAGCTTATAACAGTCTTTACAAATGAAGCAGTTATAGAGTAAGAAGGGTCCAAGGGAACTTGCTGTACCAGCTTTCTCACAAGCCATTAGAATGCGGAGTAATGCAGAAATATTTAAGGCTTCATGGGAGTACACATAAAAATGTTTGTGGGTGCCTAATTGTCTGGATTGCACAATAGAAACCCACCACCACAGGCAGAATATAGCAATGAATACATGCACATGTTGTTTTAAGGTAGGTAAATGTACACTTTTAACTAAAATGCAAATATCGGATCGACTATTAGTTATCAGCTTCTTTTGGGGGCATCAATATCAGATATCGGTACATGTCAAAAACCCATAAGTGGTACAACTCTAGATTAGAGTAGTAGCAAAACGTGTGTTTAAGCCCCTATATTAAATTTTGCATTAGAGAATGTATGGAACATGAGATTTTCGTTTGCCACATAGAACAGTGTTCGTACGTTTATATAAAAGCAAACATGGCAATCCTATATATCAAAGGACATTTTCAAGCTTTAAGTATGGTTAAATTGTGTATTTACAAAGTGCTTTTGATTGTCCACCTGTACGTAGACTACCGTGTGTTAGTCCCACATTACCAGACAGTTATCTCATCTTGTTTTATTTGTGATGACATTGGTCGGCAATATAAGATCTGGTGAAGTTTTGTTGAAAAAGTTGTGTTCATGGTTAAACAGTTGTCATAGTTTCTTGCTGTTCTTACCATGAAAAGCACCTTTACAGAAGAGTCATAGGGTAGCACTGAACCAATTAAGGTAAGCTGCACAAAACAAATTTGTTACAACCACATGCCTAATGGGCTATTTAGTGTGACCCAAAACACAATGTAATCTACAATACACTTAAAAGCTGTTGTGATAGCCTGCAATGCTGTTGTTTAGCATGCTGAATTTAACCACCCAAACCTCTTCCTGCCTTCCAGCTTGTCTGACTGCAGTTGCAAGGCTAGGGGCTAAATGATGTATCATATGACCACCATATTATGATATTATGCCACAATAGCAAACTCACCAATGGCACATGTCTTCTAGGGTTCCGACAAGTGTCTGCACCTTGCCCATCCTTTTATCTTCAACCATGGTTGTCATCTTCTTTATGCAATGGGACCATACTGAGATGCATCGACACTTTCTGTATTTAGACGCCACATGTTTAAAGCACTCACATTACTGTAAGAGGTATTACCAAGAGTAAATAATGGAAGAGACACCATACTCATAACTGCATGCTAGAATTGACCGTGCCCTTTTACAATCTAGCAGCATCAATAAAGATCGAGCACCATGGCACATCCCTTAATGATCTAGCTGTACTTATTGTGACCATTTATATCGACCACGCCTCTTAATATTACTGGTAGCATGGTGAGAATAAGGGAGATACTCTGCTAAAGTAGTCACTAGCATCTAATAGAACAGTTACACATGTATATCATACAGTAGCTACAAAAATGTTTTTACAAAAGAATTCCCTGGTACATTATAGACCCTCAGAATTTGTATTACATACATAACTTATATTTGCCAAATGGTGTCTATGTTATATCCATGTTTATGTTGTATGCACAGATGATTTGACTGAATTGAAGTACAAAGTTATAAATGTTCTGCTCCAATATTGTATGGAAAATATGCAAGATGGATGGAAAGCTTGGGTGAAAGTGGCCTCCTGGCTTCATACTCATGTACGTATGTGTACATACAAGTGTGTTTGACCTACATGTAGCATTTGAATTGTTTTTTTAAACCAGGCACGCGCCCACATCCGGCCAAAGGCCGGCTGTGGGCACACGCCTGGTTTACTGAAATTGTTTTCATAAAAGTGCGTGTGTGCGTGCGTGCGTGCGTGCGTGCGTGCGTGCGTGCGTGCGTGCGTGCGTGCGTGCGTGCGTGCGTGCGTGCGTGCGTGTGTGTGTGAGAAGTAAAAGCAAAATGAAGTCTGTATTAAACTTCCGCACAGGTAAACTTTGCTCTGAGGTGGTTTCTTTTCGGCGGTATGAAATACGGCTGTGGCAACTCTCCTCAGACTTTATGAATTACCCTCCCTTTGGGTTTTACAGGCATTTAACACCTGAAAAACAATGGTGCAACCCTCGTAGACTACCAGGAATAACCTATCCCTTTGAATTTGAAAGGGAGAGTATCCACTAAGTACACAAACGAAAATGAAGAGCAGCTTTGAGGCTTTGTCAAGAGAATTTGTGGTAAAAAATACGATAGTCAAACTATAAAACAGTTTAGAAGATATTTCTGTGCATAATATGTTGTTAAAAGTGGTTTGTTTCACAAGCGCTTCCTTGGTACATAGCAACATAATTGAAAAATTACGAAAATTCTGTGAATTATGAAATCCAAGAATTACAATAAATTAAGTATTATTGCACAACCAAAACCTATTGGTTAAAATAATAAAATAGTACTACATATAGTTGATTAATTCCAGATGAGTTAGCTAGATGCATGGCACCTGGTTTTTAGAAGTAGCACAACATCAGTTTGTTTTATCATTTATTTGTTTGTCATGTGATTACATTTAGCAATATGCCTTTTCTTTAAAGCTGCAGCGTTACTGTTTATCTACACTCCTTATAGTCCAGCTTGAGAATTCATGTTGGTTTTACTGTATACCTACATGTGCATGTAGTCTATACACTCTTATGTTTGGAGTTGATCTATTACTTGAACATTTCTTTTACATTTTATTTTAAGACCCAGGCACATGATTCTGGTGATCAACAATCTGAATATTTGAAGATGTTCCAATCATTTGACAGTTTATCTTTAAGTGATTTACAAGTGATTACAGATCAACCAATAGGCAAGCCTTCACCTAGTATCACAGACGATTCAGATTCGGCACCACCACAACATGCTGAGGAAACTTCAGAAGATGATAACAATGTGGAGTCTGTCTCACAGCTTGATGAGTCCCCAGAAGAGTCTATCCCAGAGAGTTATGAAGCATTACCATCACCAGTGTCTGTGAAGACATCTGTGTCATTTTCTGGGAAGAAAGTTGGGAAGTTTATGTGGACTGGTGGTCATTTCCGAATTTTAGCTGATATTTTAGAGTTTATCTGGAAAATTATTAAAAAATGGAAAAGGTTGGCATAGTAGAATTAACATACACTGAACACAGTTGCAAGCAGTATGTAAAATATTTGAATGCTTATATTTTCAAAACATTTGATGCTGGGTAAACAGTAATAGTTAAATGTGGAGAAAACTCAAAAAACTTATTAATTTGGATAATATTATATTACATATATGAATGTATATTTTGTTTAGTCTTTCAGAAAAGCAATATGAAGAACTTTATAAAGGCAATGCCAACATGGTGTTCTTGTCAAACACTGCACATCTGTTAGCTTTAAGTGTTGACGGTGTTATCATCCAAACTGGAGGTCTCAAGTCTCTACTATCTTTGTCTACAAAGAAATCATCAAAAGTAATACACTAGTACTAACATATGTACACACTTTTTCAGTATGCTTCTTCCTTGAAGAGGTTTTCATATATGTGGTATATGTGTCGTTTTTTACTATTCTGTTATTTGTTCACTGCAGAAGGCCATGGAATTTGACACTATGATTCCAAGGATTCTTAGGTTATGTGTTGATATTTCCAAAGTTATTGTTCTGGAAGGAAGACTAAAGTTCTCTGTTGTTGAAGGACGATTGAGAATGCCTCCAGCTGGGATGCAAAGACAATGTTTGAGATTAGGTAAATGGTTTTAATGCTTGTCTGTTGCTCTAGGTTCATCCTTTAACAGCAACTCATACTTTTTATCATTTATAACTATATTAAAAATTATTAATTTAAAAGTGAAGTAGGGATCCAAGCAATAAAAAGTAGTGAAACAAGAGATGAATGATGATATTACAGCATAGTTTGGTGGAAAATCCTTACCTACATATAACAATCATCTTGTACAATGCCAAGGTAGGGATTTTCCCACTGAGCGCTATGTTGTAATACCATCATTCATCTCTTGTACGTATAGGCGTGGTTGAGTGGGTGTGGTATTGAACCTATCATGAAGTTACTGGTATCTACCAAGCGTAAGCGCTTAAATAAGTTTGCAACATCTAATATTCTGCTCAAGGAAAATGTTGATAGGGAAAATTAACATCTCAAAATGGTTTCATTGCATGAAGAAGGATGAAGACAGCCTGAATAAAGATAAAAGAAAGGACAAGACGCAGAGAGCACACACTCATCAGAACCCCAAAGACACATTCCACTGGTGAGTTTGTTATTGTGGCGTAAAATGGTGGCTGTGCACTGCTTTGTTTGGCCTCCAGCCTTGCAACTGTGGTCAGGCAGGCAGGCAGTCAGTTAGATGAAAATTCGAGTTTCGGCAATTTTTAAAATTATAACTGGCCACTTGTAAGTGTTTTCTTGTTTATCATGTTGTATTTGTTGTTAGATAGGCTAATATTGTTCCATAAAGGTGATTTTCATCACGTAAGATGTTTTTTTAAAGGTGGAATTTTAGGCGGTGCATGTCATTTTTGGGGGATCCCTACTTAAACAGTACAATGGTTTTCTATGCATGGCTGTGCATTTATATATATTGTGTAGAATCTAATACTTTTCTTTTTTCCAAGTGTTGTGCTTGGCATCACTGGATGTAATTGATAATAATGCAAAATTCGAGGTAATTCCATTTGTATGTACATAAATATACTAATTGCAATAGGTGTTAATTATAAGCATTATCACATAATCTAATTTTCTAAATCTAGGAGCAGCGTATTAACTATTATTGTCTAAAAGCTGATTATCAACAATTACATCATGAAGCAGATGAGCTATTGGGTTATTTAGGTTACCAAGACCTTAATATTTCTAAGGTACGTATGTAAACATGTGCTCATTTCCAGTACATAATTTTGTATATACACCTGTATTCTACAGTTTTTACATTCTAAAATAGTTGAACAAGGGACGGAATTAACTAACTGCCAATGTTGTCTTAATCAAGGTGTGATTTCAACATTGCAGTTGATCTTAACTGCGTCACATGTGGTAAGCATTGTAAGTATTGTTTAATATATTTGATTCGATTTTTTATCCATAGGACACTAAAGCTACTGATGCAATGGTTTTTTGCATTGTGTATTACTTATCAGTAATGTCTGCAACATGCTATAAGGCTATATTAGAATCAACCGACGTTCATCCTGTTGAACCAGTAAAACAGGTGTATGCTACTTTTAGCAGAGAATCTCTTTCAGGAGTTGGTATAGATGACGAAAGTGTAACCAATGATGACAGCATGAGAAGTCACTCTGATAGCAAAGAAAGCTCACCATCAAGGCTTTATTCTGATAATATTAAAGTAGTCACGTCGCCCTCATCCTCTTTACGGTATCAAGTCAGCTCCTCTTCTGTGTCTAGTACAACAGTGGATCTGTCTGAACAACTTGATGCTACTTTAGCTGTTATTGCTCCTTACCTGTGTCAGCTATTTAAAAAGTTTAAGACACTCTTGTCCAAAACATTTGTTGGAACGAGTGGAAAGCCAGTACTTGTAGATGGTAATTCAGTGTGTATTTTGTAGTGATCACAATCTTTAACTGTATTATGTGATAAAAATGACTACAATATATCTAACAAGGTCCTATTGTGTAGAGCTTTTTTTGTGTAACCCTCCAGTATCAAGTAAAAAAACCATATTTTGAAACAGTTGTTATTAATTAACTAAATGTCTTTGTAGATTTCGTTTTACATGGAATTGGCTGTTTTACCTTTAGCTCTACCTGTATTTCAAGAATCATGTACGGCTGCAGAATTAGCTATGTCACTATGTTCTCAGGTATGTACTTATGTCGCATGGACATAATCACACTGTATATATTCATCACACTGCATATATTCATCACACTGCATATATTCATCACCCTGCATATATAATTGTTATGTATTTAGGAATTACATTTGGCCATAAAGAGTGCTGCTGCAAAAATATTTCAAGAACTCATTGATGAAGGAAAGTAAGTGAAATTGTATATGTGTGTTTAGTGTTCCTTTCCATACTATACTGTACTATAGGCAACTAGTTACCTTTTGTGATTCGTACATGAGAAGCATAGCAGATAGTGAACTGGACATTGTAAAAGAAAGTTTTAAACAATATTTCCAGATTATTTCACAAGGAAATGTACGTACAGTATACAGCTAACAATACTATTGTTTGTTTATGGTACTTACTTAGCAAACTATGGCAGACTATCTTACAAAGTCTTCAGAACGAACTAGTGAAAATGATCATATAAATGTAACTGCTCTAGCAAGACACAATGTTGCTTCAGTAAATGAATGGAAAATGGTAACCAAGAAGGTTAATAAATAAAGTATTACTTGAATCATGTCTGGTACAGTTAATGCAATCTGTGAATGAGGAGGGTATTCTTGAAACTTTGTCGACAA
Source organism: Dysidea avara (assembly GCF_963678975.1). Lineage (NCBI taxonomy): Eukaryota > Metazoa > Porifera > Demospongiae > Dictyoceratida > Dysideidae > Dysidea > Dysidea avara. The sequence goes on along the minus strand of NC_089282.1, from coordinate 9,617,423 downwards.
GGTATTTAGATATTACAGACGTAGTTACTTTACACATTTGTATACTTGTAGTACAAGTGATGCCTCATCAGGATTTTGGAAATTATGTTTAACTGAAGATAGCAGCAGACGAAGACTTAAATTAGTTGAAAACTCTCGTGGTACCGCCCATTTGCAAGCCTCTAGAAATAAAGGTATTAACACCACTGTGCTTGGTTATTTCTTTAGCATATGGGGTGCTAAGTTGGTTGGTTAAATGTGAAATCAGCATACACTATTAGGAATGTAGCTGCTGGGCTCATCTATATTTAAAATATGTGCTGATAGCAGTGCAGCAATGTTGGCTGAAATGTTGTGCGTATTTTGTAGCTGTTGCTGACACTTCAGATTCAGGCACAGTTCAAGTACAGCCAACCAACTATCAGTGGAACACAGAGAATGAAGATATACTAGAAGTGTTAATAGATGACGAGGATACCAGTGAAAGCATTGGTACGCAATTTGTGTATCACATTGTACTACATGTATGTGTTACTTTACATTTATATTAACCGTATAGGTAGTTCATTTTTAACTATGAGCTGCTCCATACTTCTAATGGCAGATGCTATTCCCGGTACACTGACATTTGGCAAATCATCTTTTAGTTTCAACCCTAAAGACACAACTGAAGTTTCTAATTATGTAAGATGTGCAATAGAATATGTATAACTCAAATATAATGTTATAGGCACTTTTGTTTAATAATTATATATAGAGGACTTGCACGTGTGACGACACAGGCTAGCAATGGTTGTCAGGCGGCCATGTTTTGGGACAACTATCTATGGCGCACATTGGGTCAGAGCGAAGGTAATAACATTTATTCACTAAGGGCTAGATATAGTGACACTGGGAAGAAGGGCTAGGTTCGAAATAGAATTCCTCAACATTGGCTTTGTGAAACAGGTGGCTAATTAGTTTTTGATGAATTACTCACCAATTTTAGCTTCTTCATTGTTTCTAACGAGCTGGATGTAAGGTATTCAACAGCATTATATATACGAATTTGCTTCACTATAGACAATTACAAATGGTGAGAAGGCGGTTTTCAGTCATCACGTTGTCCCAAAACATGGCCAACATCTGTTGTTGCTTAGCAATTACGATGAATTACATCACCCTGCAAGTCCTCTATTGATTCCTACCTAACTATGTAGTGTTCACATAATTTATAATTACTTGTCTCCATTAGCTGGATACATCATGTGTTGAGAAGTGGTGGTATGCTGATGTGACTGCAGTGTTTTCACGGTTGTATCTTCACCAAAGAAGAGCTGCTGAAGTGTTCTTCTGCAATCAAAGTACAAGAAGATATTTGTTGTAGTTTAATGCCTGTTATTGTCCATATATTTAGTACACTGTATGCTGTGAATTAAACTTAGAAATTTTAATGGACAGATATCTGATCGACGGATGCATGTGGCTGTACACATACATAATTCCTTCTCGGAAAGTACCTCCACATTCCATTATGTGATCTCCATTCCCATCGCCTCCAAATATAACTCCATGCTAATTTGAACTGGTTGTGCCTTCATACGTGTACAGGGTGGGATGTGTATCAGGTTGGTTGGCCGCCATGATACAAGAACTTAACCTATAGTTAGCTTTACAGGGCTATCTACAGGTTCTTACCATTCTTTATAAGTTGAATCAAACTGTTAGCTTTGCACTATTTAACTAGCTTTATTCAGTGACTAATGGCAGTGGTTGTTGCATTGTCCATAGTGTCTTTGGAACTGGCCAGTTGGTCACATATGTTATACAGTATGGGGATCATGGAGGTTTGGACTGTCTTGCCCAAAATATCACTCAAAAACCAGCCTCATTTTTCCTTCATAACAGTGTGGCAGAATCGGCAATGTCTTTAGAACAGCCTCAAACCCTCCAACAAGTTTCTATAATTTTTTTAAGTTATCTAATTATTTTTCTCCTTAGCTTAACTTTGTCTTTTCTTTGTAATTTCTTTTGGTGATTTTTACATCTGTGTGTTATTATATAGTGGCCACTTTCTTTGTTTTTGACAACTTCCAAGCCCTGAAACAGTTTGTAAAGCGTTTACCCAAGGTTGGAGTTGGAAAGTTGTATGGACTACCTATTACAAGGTATAAAATAATGAATTTGTGAATATAATCCAGCAATGCTGTAGTGTGTTTACATTTGCTTATGTGTTTCCCTAACAATTATAGTAATTTTGCGGTGGTATATATAGTGCGTGTGTTGTTTTATTCATCTTTTTTTCATGTCATTTTTCATTGCCATAGGTCAATTTCCTTAGCTTCTTCATTGCAGCTATTTAAGAAATCTAATATGTCATCAAGATGGCAAAAGAGAGAAATAACGAATTTTGATTATTTGATGTTTTTAAATACTATATCAGGTATTTTTTAGCTTGTGTGTACATGCAATTATATACAGTTTGAGCAAATTGTACATGTCTCATAAATCTAATCAAGTGCTGTACGTACAGTTTGTATTGAATTGTGTTATATTTTTACTGGAATCCGTAGTTGAAAGTTTCGGTTGAATTTACATAACTGTATACATTAAATATTGCCAGTTTGTGTATCATACAGTACGATAGTACTGTATAGTAGGGACCACAAAGAAGTAGGCGTGGCCCACACAATAACATCACTCAAAAACTAGCCTCAATTTTCCAGACGACGATGAGGCAGTTAAACTAAGCCCAAACAAGCTTTCAGATCGACCCGAAATGCTTTCAACAAGTTGCTACGGAATTTTAAAAAAAATTATGTAATGGAATTTTGTACTGACTGACTGAGTAACTGACTGACTGATGCCTTCAGACAAGCGTAACTTGATAACGTCTAAGGATACTGGCTAGAATTTTTCACTGTTCAACGTCGCTTCAGCCCGAGAGGTGCCTTTTGGCATACCGCAGTACATACAATGTGGCCATCACGTGCTACCGCCAAATTGACACTTTTTGCTGTCAGCAAAAATGAATGGGACACAAAGGAGGATACTGGTAAGTTCATGAAGAATGCTTCCCTTCGAAATGGAAATCGTCTGTATTTTTTCATAGTGGCTACTTTGATGTTCTTGATTTGTACTGCTATGTAACGGATTGAACATAGCTGACAATGAAGTGTAATGGATACTTCACTTTTCAGACAATAATTAATATAAGTGGGTGCGCAGCACCATTTATTTCTTTCAGTATGCGTGGATTGCAGAGGTGCTTTTCAAACAGTTCTTGATTCGTACTGCTGTGTAACGGGTTGAACATAGCCCATAACCAAGCGTAATGGATGCTTCACTTTTCAGACAATATTTGATATAACTTAGGCTCGCGGCACCATTTCAGATGCAGTATGTGTGGGTTCACCAGTTATAATAATTATTTACAAAAAAAGTTAACAAACAAGTACACAAAAAAATTTAGAATTGTCAACTAGAGTAGGGACCATAGCACATCAATAAAAAGTACTGAAACAAACTGAAGTAGTGCACGATATTAAATCACAGTAAAACAATAACACTTCTTATTGTTTTACTGTGATTTAATATCGTGCACTACTTCAGTTTGTTTCAGTACTTTTTATTGATGTGCTATGGTCCCTACTCTAGTTGAAAATTCCAAATTTTTGTGTACTTGTTTCTATTTTCTATCACTGATTTTCTGTTGTTTTAGGACGATCGTATAATGACCTTGGCCAGTACCCAGTGTTTCCATGGATATTGAACGATTACTGCTCTCAAGAATTAGATCTTAACAACCCAAAAGTCTATAGAGATTTGTCTAAGGTATGAATGGAATTTGTATCTTATATAGCTAGATATTGTATAATCATTTAAATTTAACTTGCATTACAGTATCTAGTCATCTTTAAAATGTAACCGAATGCAGTATGTACTGCATATCTTGTTTCACAGCCTATTGGCTTGTTGAATCCAGACCGACTAGAACAGTTCAAAACACGCTATGATTTTATGGATGATGACATGCCAAAATTTCTGTTTGGAACTCATTACTCAACAATGGCATATACCCTACACTGGTTAATCAGAGTGGTACGTTTGTACTATATTTAATTCATTGTTACTGATTTTAATATTGTACATAGGAACCTTATTCATCCCTCCACATTGAGTTCAATGGAGGCTATTTTGATGATCCTAACAGAGTATTCTCTTCTATGGAAGAAACTTGGAAGAATTGTTTAGAAAGTACATCTGATGTTAGAGTAAGTGTCCATTGTTATATCAACTCTGTATATTACTAGGGTCAAAATTAAATAGCAATAATCAATAGATTTACTCTTGCTAGTTGAAAATACTAATGTCTATTTTGTAGGAGCTGATACCAGAGTTGTTTTTCTTACCACAGATGTTTGTAAATGATAACAAGGTGAATGTTGTATACAACATGGGTATGAGGGCTTTGTCTGAAATGTATGCCCGACTGCCTGAGGGCCGCACGCTTCAGGGCGAAGGGCATATATTTCAAACAAAATCCGAATGCCCCATCCTAATATGTAATACTTCCCATCCATATCAGGCTAACAGCCTGTACAGGGCGGTCAATCACCCAAGCCAATATGAGTGCAACCACTGGATATATTATATATGCATGCCTAAAAATTTCGATTATGGGTCAGCAGCTAGTACGTTCTGGTTACATTCGGTATGATGATTGCACAGATCCAAGAGGTATCACAGAGAATTTCAGTTATGTGAGTTTAGTGTTTTAATCAGTGCTGTTGAATCATTTATGGAATAATTATGGGGTTTAACGTAAGGAGTGGTTACTTCATGCAGAGTGGTAACTTTGTGATGGGGGTGTGTTCTGTATTCAGAAACATGTGGAAATGATTGGTGCATAAGCTATAGCACTAGTTCTCACCTTAGCCCAACGTTAAGGATAGTGAGGATAACAAAACGCTCTCCGTCTGAGTGGTATTTCATGGCGAAATCCAAGTCATGCATGCTTATGACGTGAGTATTAATCGATCCCCACAATCAATTTCGGCCTTATCTCACTGCCCAGATGTAGTCCGTCCAGGTGGCTCCTTTGATCTGAGATGTGAAAGTGTTACATGTGTATTTATCCGTATTTACATGTAAACTTTCTAGTAGTCTATATGTACATTTCCCCTCCGTAATCTTCATAATATTTGAATTGCTGCTCACTGAACATTACCAGCTGTAAATGTGTTTGTGTATTTTTAGTTTGAATTAGGTGTCAATCATTTTGGAGAAGCAATTGGAAATGTTAAGCTTCCTCCTTGGGCAAATTCACCAGAAGAATTCATTAGAATACACAAGGAGGTGTGTGTGCTTGGAAATCTATTTGCTATTTTTGTGATTTATTTTCAGGCATTAGAGTCGGATTATGTTTCAGATAACTTGCATCACTGGATTGATCTTGTGTTTGGCTATAAACAGAATGGTATGTGATATACTGTATGTACATGTTATGTTTAGTTCAGTGCCAAAGTAAGGATTTTCCCACTTAACTAATAATTGTGACCCGCTGAGCTAAAATTTACCGGCCGTTTTCGCACATTCCTCGAATTCCATTTTATTGCATCTCTGTAATCTATAGTAACAAAAGAGTGGACAGCCAAAGTTTCAGCCTTTTATTATGAATGGTCTTAGAGTTATAGCGCTTGACAGTTGGAACAGTGATAAACTCAATTTGTACAGCAACAATATGGGAAATAAATTACAACACTTAGATAATTGATCATAGCTCACGATTAAAACAAGCTACAAAGGTGGGACTTGGCTCAATCTGTGCACCATGAATAGCAAGGCATAGAGCTTTCCCTATACTCCTCCGTGTTGACAAAGAAGAAGGCCATTCCAACTACGAAATGACGACGGTGAATGTCATTTTTACCGCATCGTGCTCATAACTCACGTATCCTTTGCTTTGCGAAAAGATTTCTTACTCTCCATAAACAGGTGAATCCAGTGATTTATAGGTTTTGTTAATTTGAGCCTATAATTTAAGTGCGTACGAACACGATTAAAGCGTGCGTAAATTTTTCATGTAGCATGTGTTTTTTACCCAGTGTGTTTCAATAGAGTTTTATGGCAAACTATAATTTTACGAAAATGGCCAGTTTGCTCGGCGGGACACAATTGTTATGCATGTCTAATGTTCTATTAGAATATTTTATATGGCCGTAGTTATTGTATTAGGGTGACTGCTTTATTAGAGTATCTAAATCTCACTGCTAATCTCACCTCTGGTGGAGGTATCTCACATGATAGATCATTGGAGCATAGTCAATGTGTTCTGTATTGTTATAACTGGAAGTAGCATAAGCATTTAAATTAAATTTTGAGTGTAAGAAAACTGTAATATTAAAGATTAACGGTTTCCTCATATGATAAAGACAAGCACAAGAAGAAAGTAGTGCTAGGAGCAAATTTTGTCGAAACTCCAAAAGGCACATGCCATGGCTGATCATGACTTTGTTGCTGTGGCATAAACTGGTAGTTGTATGGTTGTGCGATACATCATTTAGCCTGTAGCCATTTGACTATGATCTTAACAATGATTCATGTGTCTGTTGTAGGAAGAGCTGCTGTGGAAGCACAGAATCTGTTTTATTATTTAACTTACCCTGGATGTATTAACTTGGAAACTCTTGATGATGCAAGTTTAAAGAAAGTATGTTATGATAAAAGTATTGGTACCTGACTGATACAAGGGAAATAAAGACTATATTGAAAAGAGTGTGGTATTCGCTTTTTTTGAAAAACAGGTTTTGCAGTAGTCCTTACCTACACCATGAGTAGTATTTGGTTTCGTTGATTGTACTGTATTTACATAGATTTGAGCTAAAGGGGTCATTTTTATACATATAAAAATGGTATTATTATTCCAATAACTCACCATGAGTTCTAGCTATGTAATCACAACACATGCGTTTTCAAGCTACATATCTGTACAAGCGATGTAGCCAGTTTATTCAAGATATTTTGGGTATGGGAGAGAGACTAATTAATATAGCTTGAGGTAAAAAGTATATCTTGTACTTACGTTGGGATAGACTAGTGACTACAAATCATATGGCCCAAAAATGGATTGCTTATAGAGTTTCAATGCTGCCTGAACAGACAGAAAAGTGTATGTGTGAGTTAGTTGAAAGCCTGTGTCCCCCTCCCCCATGGCACCAAACTGTTTGTTGTACTGTGACAATGTTACTATAGCAGCACCTAACTAAAACATGTTTTAGCATCGGACATATCACAACCCATGAATCAATGTATTTACTAGTGAAAGAGCAAGTATACAGTAGTAATTTTTGTGTATGAAAGACTCTATACATGTCAGACCCTATACATGTCACACCTATTAGCCCAACTCTATGCGGGTAACACAAGTGTGTTGTAGACCATCAACTAAACTGTGGTCACCAAAATAGTTACGTATTTATGTACAGATGAAAAAATTTAAAGACCCTAACAGCATTTTTCAAGCCTAATTTTAGAAAAAGCTTTAAATAACTGTGTATTTTAAATATTGTTGTAATTGTAAACATGTACAGTGTATATATAAAAAACAAATAATGTGCACTTCTGTGCATAACAACATATATAAATTTTACAATGCGATAGGGTAGTTAAAATTGTAAAGTTTAATACATAAAATAATTATTCTGCAAGTTTTTTTAGCATCCACACTTTAGCTTCAGTGTTAGGAATGTTGAACTTCCACTGCACATAGGCCCATTGTTTGCTGTTCTTTTTCCATTTAGTGTGTCCTGTTCTAGTCAGCATTTCATTAAACCAGCGAAGGATATCTGTTGAATCAGCCACTCCTTTGTTGCTATCAAAGCACCAATGATCATGGAAGCTTGAAGCTAGTAGCTTTTCTGTCTTGTTCAGTGGTCCTTGCAGTCCTTCACTATGCTTTCTACCTGTCACATTTATATCCATTTGTGAGCAAAATTGACGATCGATATATGGAGAATCGTAAAACTTCACAGAAACAGTGTCACTAAAAGTAACATGTTTAAGAACCTGTAGAGAAGCTTTAGTTCCACAATGATCGTCACTTCTCAAGATGCCACATTGGCTATGTTCTTTGCAAGCCATCTGCAACTTTTAACCAACTGATGCCTTCCCAGTTTGAATTAGATATATTACTGAGAGGATTGAAGCTTATATAGAAAATTCTTTTCTCTCAAAAATCTCTCAGGGCCATATTAGACCTGTTGCATGTAGCGTTTACTCACTGAACGTAACTCTGAGAGATTTTATTGTGAGAGATTTTAAAATCTTGTGCTATAGGTGATAAAATATCTCACAAAAAAATCTCTCAGCTATGCACACAGGTGTGAAACTTTCACAGAAATCTCTCTCAGGGCCAAATTATACCCATAGTGTTTATTCAATAAGCACAATTCTGAGAGATTTTTTGTGAGATTTTATGGTGCAAAATTGTGAAAATCTCTCATAGCTAATAGCCGTTTAAACAACATGATCATTGTGTTTTTGATAATGGCAGTTATCCACAAAAATTTTCCCCCTCGAAATTTGCAGCTTGATCAAAATGGCATTGTTTGAGTATTATAAATGCTCTAAAGAAGCATTGTATACAATCACTGGACCGGACTGGTGGATTAGACTAGGTTTTTTTCCCCTTTTTTAAGCAGGGCAACTGGTTGTATCTTATGGCACATTGAATGTAAAATATGCAGGTGAACTTGGTACTGCCTGTTCATCTTAGGGTTGTGTGCAATTTGCATAAAAACTCTCTTGCTCCATCTCCATTGTATGACTACCATTCGTCTTTGATGGAAGTACAAACCATACAGTACATGTGTATGTAGTGTTGCCCCTTATAAAATTATTTACAAATAAACTAGTGTCCATTTGGTTCTACTTCGAGTACTTAGAGATAATGAGTTACTCTCTAGAATTCCTATGGATATAATTACATGAAAATAACAAGGAGAAAACATCCTGACCACCTGGTAGACTCCTGTAAGCGTTCGAGCGTAAATTGGATGGCTGCAGGTTCGAGGCTACCTAGGTCCAGTCATGGATTTTTTTCTCCTTTCTCCAACTTTTCAAACACACCTTAAGTAGTTAAAGTCTAAGTAGCTAAAATCTTTGAGCAGGCTGTAGGACCAGGTGTCCTACAGGCCTTCAGCACTTGTGCTGTAAAGCATTAATAAATAAATAAATAATAAATTGTCTGTTATCAGCCTTCTGCAAGCCTGTCAATGTTATAATGTCACTATCCTTTCACAGTACTGTATTCTAGGTTACACTGTTGTACCATTCCTGGGGCAGGCCTGTCTGGCTGGATTGCTGCAGGATGGCAATGGCATTGTGGCGGGTATGTAATTTCAATTTACAGGCCTGTCATGGTCAAGGACCAGGGTATCCTGAAAAAAATTGTATAACAGGCCTGGAACATACATGTAATTTGTTGCTATGGTGACCACTGTTGCTACTGGTTACTGTATTGCTTAGCTCACTTAGTAGATTTCCAAGTTCCCTGCAGTATAAAGAGCAGTTATACATCATACCATACTGCTGGGGCCACTGTTGCATTGTATTTAGAAGATAAGTGGCCTACTTATTGTTCAGGGAAAAAACTTCTTTGGCCTCAAAAGAGGAAAAACCCAAATTATAAAAGCTCAAAATCTTCCATTGCGCAGCATTGGTGTACCTGCAAGTGAGCCAAACAACTTGTATTTTACTTCACATTTACCACGCAGCTGCCATCTTCCTATTATATTAAAGGTTTCATTTTGTATTTATAATCTTGCTAACAAGTAAACTTTTCATTGTGGGATTCGAAAAGCAGCAGCGTTTACAGGTCTGGTACAGGACTTTACATCCACACCTCAAAATGAATGAATCTTTACAGGCCTGCCACAGATTTTGACTATTTCACAGGCTTGTTACCAGTTTATAATAGCCTGTATAAAACACAACACAGGCCTGTTGTACACAATAGAGCAGGTTACAGTCCTGCTAACATACAAAAACGACTAATTCCATGCCTGTACCAGGACTAAATTTGTGTAAGGGGCATGCATCCTAAATAATCGTCAAGAAGTTGTGACAGGTAACTGCCTTGCTATTCCATAGGCCCATACGTAGCTGATACATAGTAGCTGCAGCTGGGCATTGTTGTCAAGTCTAACATGATCACACCTTTCTTTTGTGTGTATGTGTTTCTTTATGTGTGGGGAGTGGTCACACTTACAACCAGTTGCCCAAATATTTGGTTAAATACCTGAATCCAGTAGTCTAGTCCAGTGATTGTATATAATTCTAAAGATGCGAAAGTTTTCCACCTCAAAGTTTTGGATGGTGGTAATCCGCAAAAAAAAATCATTGAAAATCCTGCTATACAGTACTTAAGAATGGTCCAGTTTCCATTCCTATAAAATAAACTTTTAGTACACTTATTTTATCAAGACATGGACTACATGTTAGCTGTGTAATATGTGACTTTGTATGTGCTTTTTAGTCACTTGAGGAACAGATAAAGAGTTTTGGTCAAATGCCAAATCAACTGCTGAAAGATTCACACCCACTTAGAAATCAACCAGTAAAGGTACACCAGTGTTACCATGTTCTATATGCAACTGAAAATACGTCACGTAGCTGTAACAAATGTATAATTGTGTTTCCATTCAGTAGATGCTTGTCAAGAATGATGCATTCAACTTTGTGTTGTTGTTTTTCTAAATTCCAACAACATTTAATATTATGATTATTTCTTTTCCAGATTATTTCACAGTGTCTTCCAGCTACTAGTTCAGGTATGATTTTGACATGTAACTTCTCTACATACATATGTGTGGTGATTCTATAAATTTTCTTTTATTGATTAAACAGAAGTTTTGAGCAAGCTTGAAGTCAGTCCTGATGTAGCCATTATTATGTTACATCCTGAGGAGACGTATTCATATCCAAGAACTATATTGTCTCTGTCAGCAAGTTACGTATACTGTGCAGCTAACTGGAATGTTACTGAAGGTACAATAATTGCTTAACCATTTCTTTGTGTTGTGTTTATTACTAATTTACAGTGAAGCGGCAGCCAACATGTTTGCTTGAAGTGAATGTCATAAACAGTAAGTACTAGTGATGTTTTCTGTATGTTAATGTTATCTGTAGTTCACCATTTTAGTTGCTGAGTTTGTGTTTACTTTTCTGTTTTAGGCTTGAAGCAACGGGGAATTTTGTTTACTGAAGCTAGTGATACAAAGTTGTTTTGCACTGCTACACTAGACAACCAATTTTTGTTCACATGTGGTGTGTCTAACAACAGCTTTCAGATTTATAACACCGAAACAGGTACTGTGATATTTGTACTGAGAAGGTTTTGTATTTATTTTTGTGTATTTCAGAATACCTCTTTAATGTGATTCACTATGTACCTGTAATGTATGCAATACCTTGATAACCTGATAGAGATTTTGGTGTAGTACATGAATTTTTTTCCAATTCCTTCCTTTGTATAAAGTTGTCCCACTTAAAAAGTGTCCCACATACAAGCTGTAAGGAATATGACGTGCTTTATTCTTCACTTAGGTTTGTGTGTATTATGTTTTTATGTATGAAGAAACTTTTGGACATAGGCCTGAGCCATTTATGCTCTGTGAGGAATGCTCCAATATTTTGTCCCTTGTTCTTAAGATAGTTGGTTGATTGCTCTGTTTACAATGTGTTCACATTTAAAAAATGACTGTTTTATTAGGATAGATCAGCTTGACTGTTGTATTAGTTGCTCTATTATTAATGTATGCTCTAAAGCAAACTGAGGTTTCAAAATCATACACTGTGTAAAATTTCTCTTTCCATGGATACTGTCTGTTATGCTCTTACACCCCTGTACACCTTATTGTACCCCTCGTATTGATGACTGCTCTATTAGAGTAATCTTGTGTATATCTTTGGGGTATCAGTGAGTTAATTGATTACCATAATTAATGTGACAAAAATTTTGAAAATCAATCTTTGTACACAACATTGAAGTTGACTTTCACCATCAATGGATAGTCACACCAATACCATAGCCATGCTGCTGATTTGCTCAGACTGTTTTTCACAACTGGATTTCTGGAGACATGTGCCAGCCACTGGGGATGCTCTTGCACCTTAGAATGCCACTGGCCAGATGGAACATGAGGCTAGAGTAATTGGCACCTTTGGACAGTTGTCCAGATGTTTATTACATTCATTTCTTTCACTTTGAGTGGCACTGCATGGTGGTATTAAGGCTGGAGACTCCAAATGACCTGCTCAGCCATTTTCTGTTGATATACCAGTTGCCTGCCTACCACCCCTACCACCACCCATGGTTGTGTGCTTGTATTATAGATACTGCCATGAAAATAGTTGCTCAAAATTATGGTTATATTAGTAGCTAGCTTGCTATGGTCTAAAGTCTTATACACTATGGGTACAGCTGCATTCATGGTGAAATTTTTACTTGTAGCTTTTGGCCTTTCCAAGCTGTACTGTATTGACATGTTCAAAATTGCTCTCTCACAATGTGTATATTGACAGTTTTCCACATTAGATTATATATTTTTGCAAACAGGTCAACTAATTCAGAGTGTATTTGGACATCACAGTACAGTGTTATGTTTGGATTATAATCAAGACAGAGGGTTATGTTCCAATAATGAAGATGGTCTGGTTGCAAGTGGATCATGTGACTGCACTGTAATGTTGTGGAAATGGAGTGGACAAAAGTGCCGAATTATTAGCTCAACGTCAGAGTCTATGAAAAGTAAATTATTCTGTGATAATTTGTGCATTGTCTGTTTATCTGTTTCTATTTAGTAAATTCATGCAGATATTGACTATTGGTTTTGTACTGTTAGGAAGGTCTATAGTTTGGCAGTCCTCTTTAGTCCCTATGGTGTTCACACCTCTCTGCAGGGGTAACCAGGTTATGACATACAACGATTCTTAGCCTAGTGCTGCATAACAAATGGATTTTTAATGACAGTAATGTACAGGCATGGTATCATGATACTTAATAACAAAATATCGCGATGTAGATACTTTCAAAATATCGCTAAAACAATAATATCGCTCAGCCCTACTAGCATGTTAACTCTACCTGTTTTGTAAAACTTTTTCTCCACTTATAAACACATTTCAATATTCATCGTTCACCTGTCCAATGCTATGTACAGCAAGATGAAATCTTGTGGCAATCCTCAACACTGCATTTACACAGTGTGCTCCTCAAAAAGTATTAAGATGTAGCCTGTTGTGTGTATGTACATGAATTACATGCTTTCCATTATATTAGGTACTACTGAGCCAATAGCAGTACTAACTGGTCATCATACTCCAGTTGTATCTGTTGCACTGAACTGCAGTTTGGGAATAGTTGCAAGTGGAGCTCTGTGTAAGTCATAAAACTCTGAACTGTTAAAATAATTCTGGTAGACTAGAGTTGGTGTATGTTGTAATACAGTGTTTGGTGGTTGTACAGTCATTAGCAGAAATACCGTATTTATCCGCTGAGCTCAATAAACACCAGTTCCTAAATGAAGGCCAGAGGGGCACTACCTTAATGCAAGATTTTGTCTTAGAGTACAATAGGTTAATTTGTAGAACAAGGCTTACTACAACTGATGAAACTTGTGACTTGTCAAAGGGATGTCAACAAGTAGATATATACTAAAGCTCATAAGGCTAAACATACTGTATCTCTTGATTGTCTTTGCATAAGCTACAGGTGTATAGCTATATATGGATATGCATTGTGAAATGTGTATAGACAGTGGAATGCAACACCATACACATAAACTGTATGATTTTTTGACCTCCAGAGAATTTCTATTGACATTAATGGTGTGGATTGAGTCAGCAGCACTGTTTGTTCGTTATTATGCTGCTAGAGTATATGGCTGCTCTATTAGAGTATCTCGATCTCTAAAATGTGACCGGATCTGTGATAACCGGGCATAATGGTGCATTTTTATTTTTGAATATTTATAATCTACTTAACCAAGTGTATGCTCTGGCCAAGTTTCAGCCTCATATGCCAACAAATTTGGAGCTAGGTTACAGTCCTACAAAGTAGCAATGATATCCAGATTTTATCATTAGACCCTTTCTTCACAAAGAACAAAGCATTTATAAGTTTTATGGATTTTTTTTAATTACACAAATATTTTACCCATTGCAATCAACGGCTTATATTGAAAATTTAGGCTTGTGCCATTATGCCAGTTTTTTGCAGATCCAGTCACAAATGTAGAGTTCTCATAGTTTTCCATGCCATATGCCTATATGGGTATCAAGAAAAGCTTTTAGTATATCATACACAGACATAATCTTCACTAAGATTATTTGAAATATGTTTCAAGTGCCTCACAATAATCAAGACTGTGTAACTGGCCAACCTGCTGGAAATACAATTGACCATATTATAGCATAACAAATGCAGGCTTTGTTTGTTAAGTAGCAACACTGAAACTTTGCATGAAAAAGATAAACATACTCTAATAGAACATTCACCACATTAAAATATAACATTAGCTAGTGTATCATGTGAACCTACTCAGGACATAATATTGTAGACGAACATCTTATAAGCACATAAGCAAGTTTAATACATCATACCTAGAAGTGGTAAAGAATTGATATGAGTAATTGTATAGTACCAAATAGTGCAATATAGTAATATAGCAGAATTATTCTGTAACTGTGTTTGTGACTCAATTGATCAGTCAGTATACTAAATCTTTACCTAGCTGCTTTTGCCTTACTACACAACACTAAAGGAGACCTATTATGCAAGCTTTCAACTACAAGTAATGATGTTTACAATGTTCTTCCCAAATCCACTATAATCACTAATGATGGAAATGTGATAGTTCAGTATGTCGGTGGAGATGGTGGATTAATAATCAGATATTCTTGCAATGGGCAAAAATTATCAACATGGACTCTAAAAGAAAATATTTTGGTATGTAAAGCAAAATAATTATTTTGTGATGCATTGGAATTTTCAACTAGAGTAGGGACCATAGCACATCGATAAAAAGTACTGAAACAAGTTGGAGTATTGCACTATATTAAATCACACTAAAACAATAAGAAGTGTTGTATCCCTACTGTGCTCAAGATACCATAAGAAGAGCACAGTGGGGATTAATATCATGTAATATTCCAGCTTCTTTCAGTACTTTTTATCGATGTGAATTAAGCTATGGTCCCTACTGTAATTGAAAATTCCAATTTTTTGTGTACTTGTTAATGTGCTGCGCAATAACCTTCCCAGGTCATGCCACAAGCACCACTGAACATTTCTACAAAACAATACTACACAATATGGCATGCTTACCTACACATACCATCCTTCCACCACACCTGGCTCTATAACATTACAACACTGAGAACAGACCTTAAATTGACCACAGACATATACAAGACATAATGAACAGACAGGTAACACATAATTTGGGGGGAATTGGAGGCTGAATGAGGCAATGTCAGAGCATGTTATCACCTTAGACATTTCTAGCACTTGTCACACAATACACATCACGTCGTGACATCTATCACGTTGCGTCATGACAATGCCTTATACACATTGCATTGTAACAGCACATCACACCAGTCATGTCATAACACACATCGCGTCGTGACATCATACTACACAACACATTACATACATTGAGTTGTAACAGCACATCACACCAGTCAAGTCGTAACACACATCGCGTCTATACATATCACGTCGTGACATTATACTACACAACACATTACGCACATTGTGTTGTAACAACACATCACATCAGTCCTGTCCTAACACACATCGCGTCTACACATCACGTCGTGACATCATACTACACAACACATTATGCACATTACATTGTAACAGCACATTACACCAGTCCTAACACACATCGCGTAGTGACAACACATTACACAGGTATTATATTACTTTGGTGATAACACACGCTTTGCCTCTCAGTACATAATTGCCTTCTTTCATTTTTTTATTCTAGCAGCTAACTGCACCCAATTTCCCCCAAACTTTTTTGGTAAGTATGTACGTGAGACATGAAATAGTATAGTACTTACGTCAATGATCTTACTCATATGTATAAATTCTGGAACATAAGAGAATGTTGAAGTACGCATACATACTATGTCTAAGCACATACATACTATGTCTAAGCACATACAATACTGGGTCAGTACAAGAATATTGAGTTGTAAGTATAATGGTGTGATGTACAGTGATTAATGTTCTTGTAGGTGGAATCGGAATCTAATGGCGTAGGTGTTCATATGTAATATACTGGAGATCTGTCGGTGTTCATACATAACTAATGTTCATCTGGAACCCATGGTTGCTGATGAGTGACATTGGCTCTTGCCAAAATAGATGGGTATTGTTCGACTACCTCTTGTGGACAGCGAACATAAGTCAAGTGTACCTCGCTACTCCACCTACCCAGGGACTTGATCAGCCAACCCTCCGCCGCTGCTGTAGTGGCTGCCCGCATACAATTTATCACCTGTCGGCCCCTTCAGGTAGTAGTGTTAATGACTTTATAGATCCCAGTACATACACACTTTCATACTGCTCCATAGATGAAGCATACTCGATGGTCAATAGTTTGGGTACAGGAACCTTGTTAAGTAAAATTTACTTAAAGAATGCATTCCGCCTTATCCCAGTTCGACAACAGGATTGGAATCTCCTTGGCATCTGCTGGCGAGGAAAGTATTACATTGACACTTGCTTGCCTTTTGGCTTAAGATCAGCCCCGTGTATTTTTAACCGTCTTGCCTCAGCTATTCGTTGGATCCTACATAACAATCACAAAGTTGAATACCTGCTCCACTATCTCGATGATTTCTTGACAGCGGGGCCCCCCAATACCCCAGGAACCTTGAAGCAATGCTATCTCTCTGCCATCAAATTAATGCACCCATCAAAACAGAGAAGCTTATTCTTCCCACCACAAGAATTACATTTCTGGGCATTGTTATTGATACAATGGCCATGACAGCCAGTATATCAGAAGATCGTAAGTCAGCACTATCCCAGGAAATAATAACAACCATGCAACTGGACCAATGCACCAAACGCCAGTTGCTCTCCCTCATTGGGAAATTGTCATTTGCATGTAAAGTTGTCCCAGAAGGTCGCATATTTTTGCAAAGATTGATAGACCTTAGCACAACGGTCACACACCTCCACACTTCATTGCCATCACTTGGGAAGCCAAACTTGACCTTATATAGTGGCTAGATTTTTTGCCAGGTTGGTCTGGCACATCATTAATCCTTGACATACAGTGGACTAATAACCCTAACATGAATCTTTACACAGATGCCTCAGGCTCAGAAGGATGGGGTGCCTTCTGGAATGGCAGATGGCTTCAAGCCCACTGGATACCAGCACAACTAAACCTACCCATAGTGTGGAAAGAACTCTTTGCCATTGTCAACGCCGTCAATTCCTGGGGCCACTTGTGGACTAAAAGAAAGATATTGTTCCACTGTGACAACCGTTCAGTTGTGGACAACTGGAAAAAGGGTTCCACTCGCGACGTGGCAACCATGTCATTGGTCCATTTATTGTATTTCTGTGCAGCCCGTTACCACATTAATGTAGTTATCACACATATTCCAGGCACTCTTAATTGTATTGCTGACTCTTTATCCCGTTTTCAGAATCAACGATTCCACACCCTGGCACCAGAAGCTCTACCAACAGCAGTCATCATCCGTGCATGGCCAACTATGTCCTTTCTACATCCTTGCAGCAATTTATTCAACTCAGTGTAGCTCCATCTACCCGGCGAACCTATGACACTGGAGTCAACCGCTTCCTGCAGTTTTGTGGCCAGTACCACATTTCCCCTTACCCTGCTTCTAGCCTCACACTCCAGTACTTCTGTGCCCACCTTGTCACCTACAAAACAATAAACATCTATCTAGCAGAGATCCGCCTGGCCCACTTAGAGCAAGGTCACCCCGACCCTACATCTGTTGAACCACTCCATCTTGTTATAAGAGGCATACGCTGTTCCCAAGGTGATTCAACACTCCAGAGACTTCCAATTACCATAAACTTGCTGCGGACTTTAAAAAGACAACTTCGTAGCTCATCTCTTACACTCCTTGAACAACGTCTCATGTGGGCCGCTTTCACGGTTGCCTTCTATGGTTTCCTCAGAGTTAGTGAATTTACTAATTCAGTGACCGATTCCACAACACTACGATGGTCAGAAATCCACAATAACCTATCTATCCAAATACGGCAGTCTAAAACAGATCCATTTCGCAAAGGTCATACTCTCCATATTGCAGTAACTGGTACATCAACTTGCCCCGTCAAGGCCATGCTCCAGTATTCCAGCATGATCCCTAACCAGGACCGTTCAGGGTCTGTTTTTTCAGCAGGCCAGTTTTTACCTCTGACATGCACACACGTGACTGATACCATTCGCCACCTATATACTACAGCAAGTTGGCTTCCATTCACAATCATACTCAAACCATAGCTTTCCGTCATGCTTGGGTACGATGTCCAAGCCAGAGCATCTAAAATTAGGTAAAGGGGGATAATCAAAGGGACCTAAAATGCGACCATGTAAGCACTCTTTACTAAGTGCCTCATCTAGAATTGTTGGGTCGGTGAAGGTTGATTGCAATTTTTTTTGCAGTGTGCGTTTTGGGGACCTAAATAGCCAATGGAGCACCCCTGTCTAATATCTTGTAGAAGCTGATTAACAAAAGCTTTGTCCGGATGCTTACTTAGTTCACACTCAAGAGCAAGTGGTCGTATTGGGGTGCAGGGATCCCGCTCAGTTAAAGGTGGAGGGTTGCCCCAACAAGTTGGGGCAGAAACGGAATGAGTAAGGGCCATAACATTGCTCGCAGATGTGACAAAATCGGCAAGAGGTGGATCGTGGGCACGATTCGAAGTTGTTGAAGTCTCTGCAGATTGGTGCATTGGTTGGGTTGGGTAAGGATGGCTGGCAGACAGTGGGCTGGGGGTGGTTGAGGGCTGGGGTGGTGGTAGGGGGGATGGGAGTTTCTGTGTGGTCCGTTGGGTTGAGGTCCACTATGCTGAGCTGGAAGAGCGCTTGCACGAAAAGGACAACGATCTGGGAAATGATTAGTGCTATTGCAGTGTGGGCACAGCCAGCGATCCTGGCTTGGCCTAGGCATAGTAACGCATTCCATCCATAGGTCTGAAATGCGGGAGTCCCAGCGCAATGTGGGGAAGCTAGCAGCTAGAGTTCGGAACTTAATGTTGTACGTCATCCATGATGTTATTGGCAGCTGCAAATTAAGTGAAGTGATTATTCTTTAGTAGCCAAAAAGTTCTAGTGCGCGCTGAGGCTTGTCAGATAACAAGGTGTTAGTGTAAATATTCCATGCCTCCATCCATAAAGAAAAGGAGTTGATTTTACGAGTGGACGCCGGGATTGGTGCAAGGTGCAGTTCGCCACCATCTGTGGACATCTGAAAGGTAAGGGTTGTGTTTGTGCAGAATGAAAAGGTTGCACGTCACGACCTGGAAACGTGGCAGCAAAGGTAATCAGATTATTAAAATCAATATACTCACCTGTGATAATGTGAGCACGCAGGCGTGCTGGAACTGGTGGAAGAAGAGATGGATCTGGTGGTAATGGTGCTGGGTCAACAGGTGATCCCGGAACTTGGAGGTGTGCAGTAGTGGTAGGGTCTGAGCAAGATGTCAACGCAAGTCCCCGAGGCGGTAAAGTGCGAGGTCTGGCAGGAGAAGAAGCGTCGGAGAGGTGGTCTTCGTGGTTAGTGTTTGGAAGTTGTGACATCCTGGGTGCGGTCAGAAAACTTGAAGGCGGAATGGGCAAACCTGGCGTTGGGGTTGGGCCATCTTGAGTGCTCTGGTTGTTTATCTTGAGTGCTCTGGTTGTTTCTAGATAGCTGCGTTGCTGCCTGGAGAAGTAAAGTAGCGAGCTGTAGATTAGCTCCTGTTGTTGTCGGGGAGGAGGCCGAGGTTACGGTAGTTGAGGTCGATGAGGTTGACGCTCCAGAACCGCTGGATGCGTTAGGAGTGGGGAGCTGTTCAGATTCTTGGTTGCGAATGTTCGCCTGGTAGAAGTCGTACAGTCGTTGAGCCACAATAGCCTTGTTGCCTGTAGTGACTAGATTCTTAGCACTAAATTGCAATCGTAACAGTTCAGCAGGCAGTGAATGCAGTTGTGACACAGTTGCGGTTGGCCACGAAGATCGATCAGAGCAGTTGAAGGCTGCTTGCACAGCTGCAGATCCCTGAACAGTTCTTTGTTTCTTAGCAGTATGAGGCATTAGTTGGATAGTATGAGGTTATTCAGTAGCTAAGTATTAGTGGCTGCTGTATAATATTATTTAAAAGTCAGCAAAGATTAATTATTAACAGTATGATCAAAATAAAAGAACGGTAACTTAGCTGTACTGATGCCTTGACCAGCTATACAATTCCTGTTCTTCTGTTCTACTTGCAGTCCTCTACACTGAATGATTCTCCTGCTGAGTCTCCTTCTTGTAATTCCTGTACAGTGAAATCTCACCTTCTGTGGACACTGAATGGTAGACTAGCAATACTGACTGACCACTAAGTGAGACAATGTGTAATACAGACAATGGGTAATAAAGCCCCCCAGGTGGTTACAAACCAAAACAGCAAAGAAGAACAATGAGTGCCAAAACCTGATTGACCATAGTGACCACCAGAAGCCCTATCAGGTACCCAGCTAGTGCCGCATGCCCCAGCTACCAATTATCGTCTGAAAAGCCATTACCCTTCATTGTAAGCTATGTTGAACCCGTTACACAGCATTACGAATCAAGAACTGTTCAAAAAGCACCTCTTCAATCAAAGTAGCCGCTATGAAAAATACGGACGATTTCCATTACGAAGGGAAGCCATCACGTGCTACCACCAAATCAACACCTTTTGCTGTCAGCCAAGATAAATGGGACACAAAGGAGGACACTGGTAAGTCCATGAAGTATGTACTGCGGTATGCCAAAAGGCACCTCTCAGGCCAAAACGACATTGAACAGTGAAAAAATCAAGCCCGTAGCCTTAGCCGTTATCGAGTTATGCTTGTCTGAAGAAATCAGGCAGTCAGTCAGTCAGTCAGTCAGAAAATTTTGTTTATTAATTTAAAAAAAAAAATCTGTAGCAACTTGTTGAAAGCATTTCGGGTCAATTGAAATGCTTGCTTGTTAGTTTTATCTAACCAATCCTGCCTCATCGTTGTCAGGTAAAATTGATGCTGGTTTTTGGATGATTTTTTGTCGGCCACGCCTACTCCTTTGTGGTCCCTACTATACAGTACGATAGTACTGTATGATAAGTATAACAGGAAAGTTTAGCAGGAGGTGGCTTTGCTACCACAGTAGATATATATAGTCTTCGTTGATCTGACATTATGTCGGATCAAAGTCTAAGTTGATTTGACATTGTATGACAATGAATGTGCAAAGCCGCAGCATGCATAAGCATGCCAAGTTAGGGGGATTTGTGGTATTCCCCCTCAGACAATTTTGGAGTTTCAATGCTTGGAGATTGCAAATGATGAGTATTTTGACACCCAAAACTCCTTCAGCAGCCATGCACTGCATCATTGTTAAGCCACATACATATAACAAATCTATAATGAGTTGATATATTATCCAATGCAATGTTTTCTGACATGTATATATTTGGTTCACAATATAACAATTGTGATCATATACTACAGAACATTTTAAAACCCTTTAGAAGCTACTAAAATAGTGTGTGAACATTTGGTAGAATGGTGCAGATGGTAGAATGGTGCAGATTACACTTCACTGAAAGGTGCAGGTTTGATTCAGACAGTTCATTTTTAGGTACACCTTTTTTAGCCCTTAGACTGCTCTATTATAATAGCTGACCCTTCTATTAGAGTATATTGATCTTTTTTAGCAGGAAGTGGTTGGCCATCCTTGACTGGTTCAGTAAGTAATTGGGCGGTCTTGAGCTAATTGATCAGTAAATGTCCAATGGCCGACCTTTATAATCTGTTCTGTTTGCTACTAAAGGATTGTGAGAAAGAACTTTAAATTTGCTACTCACTTAAACAGGTGAAATTGTTTGGGGAAATTTAGTTTGATGAAATACTAACGTATGAATTTATTATCTGAATATGTATCAATCCATTACCTTTCAAAGCATTTCTTAATAGTAGTGTAGTGTCATGAGTGCTCATATAGGGGTGGTGGGGCAGGCACCAGCTAGATTTTATAATGGACGGGACAATAGTTGAAGGCTAGTGGTGAAATTACAGAGCTGGCCATATCACAGTAAAACCAACACAGAAAGCATTTGGTCAATAGATAGAATGATGGTTATGGAAGACAGATGTTATAATTGTATTGTATTGCATATTGTATTGGATAAGTAGAAGTCAAGGAAAACAGGACGGGAACAGAAAGCGGAAATGGAAACACCCACAGAAAATGCCTGATAAAGGTCATCATGCAATATACAACGGGACGGAAACGGAAAGCAGAAATGACCCATGGAAAATGCCTGATAAAGGTCATCATGCAATATACAAGTTGGACAGGTTTGATTTTGCAGCACAATGTTTCTTTGCAGCGTTGTTTGGATCCTTTCAATAAAACGATTGAAACACTTTAATAGAGCAGTCACCTGCATTAAAAGTACTCTAATAGAGCAGTCAAGAATTGATAAGCATACCAGTGCTGCATGTATACCAAGGGCGGAGAAATGGGGGGTGGGGGAAACTGCCCCCTCACTTTTTCCAATGCCCAGTTGCTAAAGTAAAACAACTGTTGTAGTGATTAGCCAACTTACTTTGCTTTGATTTACTAGAATTTGTGCTAAAAGTTATGCAAGAATTTTTATTTATTTATTCCAATTATGCAAAAATGAAATACTGCCCCCTTTCCCCACTTTTGAGTACTGTTCTCCGCCACTGATGTATATTCCCATCATATGACTTCCAATAATAATGTTTAATCTTATGGTTTCAAAGAAGTACAGAACTTTCAATATTGATGACTCAGCTACAGGTGCGGATCCAGACTTACAGAAAGGGGGGGTCAAAATAAACTGAAACACTACATTGTCTGGTTTGGTAAGGTGAGACCAAAAAATAAAAGTAAAGGTCACAGCCAACTGACAATAGCTGCCCACCTCACCAACTACACATTTATAGCTGAAAATAAAGTACATAAAAATCCTTACTTAGCTCACTACACACTGCTCTAATACTGTGACTGCTTTATTAGAGTGACTGCTCTATTAGAGTATCTCAATCTTGGTATACAAAAAAAATTTTTGGAGGGGGGTCAGAAGCCACCCTATGGCTCCCCCCTGTATCCACCCCTGCTTAGCTAGTCTATAATACCTATGACAGCTATAGTCCATTAATTCACAAGCCATCAATGTGGGTCCCTGGTGAAATAGTCAAGTCCCTGGTGGGATAGGTAACAATACATTCTTGACTGCTCTATTAGAGTGTTCGATCGTTTTAGCAAAAGGGTCCCTGGTGAGATAGTCAAGTCGTGGGATAGGTAACAATACATTCTTGACTGCACTATTAGAGTATTTCGATCATTTTAGTGAAAGGATCCAAACAATGACATTGTGCTGCAAAAATCAAACCTGTCCAACCTATATCATTGCATGATGACCTTTATTAGGCATTTTCCATGGGTTGTTTCCGCTTTCTGTTCCCGTCCCGTTCCCGTTTTCCTCGAATTTTACTTACCCTATTATATATATATGTGCCATTGTCTGGACAGCCCAAATTGGTCATGTGGCTTGTAATGAAGTTTGGTTTAGCGGGGAGCCTAAAGGTTGCTGTTTACCTGTTTGATGGTTTGTTTATTCTACTATAATAATAACTATCACTAGGTTGCTAGGTGATAATGGTTTTTTACAGCCCAGGGAGTGACCGTGAATGCTCTGTAGTGACTTCCCCCTCTGCCCACTAAACTGCATACCACTAACTGATAGCAATAATAACATTAGGTGTGGTCCACAATTTTCAGCCGTTTCGCGAGCGTACAAACCGTACGCTGGGGTAAAATCGCATGTACACACTTTTTAAAAATGCCGATCATGTGAGTTGGCAAGAAATCCGAATACATTGATAAGGCTCCTACTGCTACTTAATGCAATTCAGTGTCCAATTAAATGGTGGACTAAGCGAGCTCATGCTGTTAATGCATGGGCCCAAGCCAACACGTGTGCTTTGGCGAATTCTGGAAAACAGCGTAGGGATGGCTACCAATGAAATGAGGCTTTATAAGCTGAAGAAAAGACAAAGATAAAGCTCATGTTTCAATACAGGTAAGCCAGTTATCAGTGTGATAACATGTACTAGCTACAGGCTTAATATACTTTTACAACAGCATTTACTTTCATTCTCTTTAGTCTTAGTCTAGAATTAACACTGATAAACGATTACGATTAAATAGCATCTAGCTACACTGCCTTGTTGCTTTTGTTTTGTACCTGCAGAAGGTGTTATTGTGGGTTTAGGAATACTGTTGGGTATGGGAGGCTAGATTATGTGGGTACTAATTTGTTTACACTACATAGTTGTGGTAGTTGTGGGTTGCCCATAGAGGAAACCTGTCTCTGCAGAGTGTACCCACATCTCCTGACTCCAGTCCACCTCAGGCTATGGTGAATACCCTACAAACTAGTATATACTGCTGTTGCTACTGCCAGTGGTGGGATGGTTTTGTATGAAGACATCGAAGATATATAGCCATGATGTGTACGTGCATTTGCAAATGTGCATCAGGTTACTACTACTAATGCCCACTGTGTGTAGGAATTTACATTTCCTTCAGGGTATCAGCTTCAAAAGCATCAAAACGATAAGTTGCCTAAAAGACAAAACAAACACCATACATGAATTTTGCAATATTAAAGTATCCGTGTGTTCGTCCTGCTATATAATACATCTATGTCAACATTTATGCAGTACGCTATCCGTGTGTTTGTCCTGCTATATAATACATCTATGTCAACATTTATGCAGTACGTTTTGGGGGTCAGAAAAAAGAGTACTCTTTGTACGCTTACAAAAAGGCTGAAAATTGTGGACCACCCCTTACTTGAATTTAAGTTAGTCATTTTAGCAAAATAGCATGTTATTCTTAGTTATGGACATTTCTGAGATATGTACCAGACCGCCCAGATATGAGAGGTTCCACGTGCACTATACCAGGTTAAGTTTCTTCTTACAACTTGGTAGCTGTCACGTCAAACTACTAAAGTTTGGTAATGTTTAACATGTATACTGACAAGTTTTCAAATTTTTACCTGTTTCCCTGTAGGCGTGACAAAGGTCTCTTTGTACGCAAATAATCATCCGTCCCTCTGTAGATTTGTCTTCTTATGCACTTAAGACAATAGGGAGACACGTTTGTGTTTTGTAATGGTTCTTGTGAAGTGTAAAAAGATAAGGTAGAAGGTAAACCCAATGAATAAAGGGGAAAAAAAGAAATTGAGTTGAAATTTTGAGGACTAATACATATGGTGATTTTGCTCAAATTTAGTATGTGCAATTCAGAAGGTAGAGGGTATTTGCAGTGTAAAACTATTCCATTTGTGGAAGGAAACATGGAGTACTACGTAAAATTTGCATATTCTTTGTTCCTGTCAATATTCTTCCCACAGTGTGGTGCACCGGCTTTCATGGTACGGTCACACAACACAATACCATAACTTACTGAGGATATATAGACTAAGGAGAATAACTAATAAAAAATAAGCTAAACTTCTAGCTATGGACAAAATCAACAAAAAATAAATTAAAATAGCTCATGTGTATACATGGATGACTTTTGGCTGACTTTTGGCTGACTTTTGGCTGAGAAGGTCAAAGGAACTATATTGACTGTCAGTAATATCACCCAAGAATCAGCTTCATAATTCTTTCCTGGAACCCTGGCAGTACGATATTGGTTAGGTATAACCAAGCCCAAAAGTGCCTTAGTGCAACCCAAAATGCTTTCAATAAGTTGCTACAAAATTTTAAGCTTTATTATTTAGTGGAACTTTCTACTGACTGACTGACTTACTTACTAATGCCTTCAGACAGGCGTAAGGCTACAGGCTTGATTTTTTCACTGTTTGACATCGCTTCAGCCTGACAGGTGCCTTTTGGCATACCACAGTATGTACAATGCATGTATCATGGACTTACCTTTGTGTCCTATTTCTTTTTGCTGACAGTCCAAGGTGTTGATTCATGGTGGTGCAAGATGGCTTCCCTACGTTTGTAGGAATTGTCCATATTTTCTGTGGTGACTGGATTGATTGCAGAGGCACTTCTTCTACTGTTCTCCATTACAACGCTGTGTAATGGTCTGAACAAATCTGAAAGTAAAGTGTTATGGCCACTTCACGTTGAGGCAGTAATTGATAGCTGGGGCACACATTCAGATGAAAAGATTAACTCTGGCACTATTCTTTCTTTCATACGGAATGAGCAGGTTCATTGGTCATTACAAGTTGATGTTGTGCTACTTCTAAAAACCAGGCTCCATGCAGCTAGCTAACTCATCTGGAATTAACCATAGATAGTATATGCTACTATGAATTAACCAACTATGTATTATAACATAGTTGGTTAATTCATAGTAGCATATACTATCTATGGTTAATTCCAGATGAGTTAGCTAGCTGCATGGAGCCTGGTTTTTAGAAGTAGCACAACATCAACTTGTAATGACCAATGAACAGGGTTGTGCAATAATATTATTAGCTAATTCTCGTATTTCATAATTCATGAATTTTTTTGGAATTCATTCAATTACATTGCTATGCACTGCTAAGGAAGCACTCGTTAAACAAACCGCTTTTACCAATATATTACGCACAGAAGTATCTTCTAAACTGTTTTATAGTGTGACTATCATGTTTTTTCCCACAAATTCTCTCAACAAAGCCTCAAAGCTGCTCTTCATTTCCGTTCACGTACGTAAGGGATATGCCCCCTTTCAACTCAAAGCGATAGGCTATTCCTGGTAGTGTACGGGGCCTGCACCATTGTTTTTCAGTTGTTAAATGCCTGAAAACCTCAAAGGGAAGGTAGTTTACAAAGTCTGAGGAAAGTCGCCATACCCGTATTTCAGTCTGCCAAAAAGAAACCACCTCAGAGCAAGGTTTACCTGTGCAGAAGTTTAATACAGACTTCATTTCGCTTTTACTTCTTACATAAAAGCTGCTTTTACCATTATTTAACGATTTTGCTCACGTGGGTGCATACAGACAAACATAGGTAGATAGGTACACACACACACTTTTACGAAAACAATTTCAGTAAACCAGGCGTGTACCCACAGCCGGCTGGCTGTGGGTGCGCATCTGGTTTAAAAAGTAAACAAATGGAATTTTAAGTTTGATTACAGATCTTAGAAAAAAAAAGTAGAGAAACAAGGGAGGTGCACCTGCAGATATGTTATTGGACATTTAATTTAATCCCTAATTCAGTCATGGGTATAGACTGAAGTAGGGATATTTGCAGATGTAGGCGACCTCCCTTGCTTCTCTACTTTTTTCTATGAACCTTAATCAAACTTAAAATTCCTTACACTTGTCTACCTTAGTGATAAGAAATGTTAATGGTACTAATATATGACTTGCTTGTTTACCATGCATTTCAGGCTTGTTCTCGACTAGAGGACCATCTGCCTTTCTGTAGCTGCAGTCAGCCCATATCTAACAAATTTCTCCATCATAGGACCTGTTTGTTCTCTTTAGGCTGATGAATAACTTATTTGCAGCCTAAGGATCATTGCCTACTGCTTGCTGCATGGCTGCTTGTTTGTACTAATAGCTCTTAAATTACAATGTCCTGCAATAAACTTCATAGCTGTTGCTTGATCAGCTAGTGTGCCTTGTGGTGCACTGAGACTGCAAACTCAGATTTTTATACCAACACGTTGTCTAGTGTACCAAGTCACTGAATCATATGGAATTCTCTTTAGTGGATAAGTGTATGGCAGGTGAAGCTACAGTCTCTCACAACACAGTGATCAGACCCTACATTTGACAAACTAATGACGTCTTTGAATCCATGTTGATTACTTTGATTTGCCAGTTCAGACAGTGGCTTTCTTTTCTTGTAGGCTTAAACATTTACTGTTCTGTGTTTCATTGTCCATAGTTACACCTTTTTCCTGCTTTTTCACGTGTATTACTTTGTGCTGTACACGTCATCAAACAGTCAAACACCAACATACATGTATCAATAAAGTCTGCTTCAAACCCGAGGAATAGCTAGACATATTGGTACCTTTGTCAATACCTGAGCCTGTACCCATCCATTCTCCAATTGAACTTTAGATAGTATTTATACTCTTGGATGAATCAAGTTAGAAGAAATCACTGTATCGCTTTCTCATTTCTAATCCTGCTTTAATGAAAAAGACTCATGCCACATGTGAAATATACATGTAGCAATCAGCTTTGCCTTGTGCTACTGCTATAGTGGTCTCAACCCCTCATGCTATATTTCACTCCCTACAGTACTAATACATAGAAAATGTGCATGTCCTCAAAACATGACTGCTAATAGTGATTGGTGATAACTAATTAAGGGAAATGGTTCACCGAAGTTGACAAATTGATGCAATTGACAATTTTATATCTCAGTAATAATTATTTATATCTGTTCTGACCATATGCTAGTAATGTACATGGAAATCTCCAAACATTAGTATCGCCCTGCCCACCCCTAAAAGTAAGAATCTGGTAAAATAGTGTATGTATGTCAGATGATTGCCCTGCAAGGCATTGTGTTGCCAAGGCGACTTGTGTTTGACATATGGCTGAACTTCATTGGCACACATTAATTGGCTAGTGTGGAATTTCTGTGCTAGAACTGATATGGGATCTGTACTTTACCATTACTTTTAGCAAAGAGGCGGGCGGTGCTAAACAAATTTTTTGCCTCATTTATTGTTAAACTGTTGATGTGTGTACTTAGTATGTTTTAACTTGATACATTAAAAACAAAATGGTGAGCTATAGGTGTTAAAATGTAAACTATACAATAATATGTGCACCACCACAATTACTAATCCATAAAGTATTACTTTGATGTACCCATTGACATAAAGTATATAATTGTATGCAATAAATCTACAAGAGATGCTAGTATATATGTGCAATACGTTTTGGCTCCTTATATTGTTCTGTGCTTGACTGGCTATATCTCTATTGTGTCAACTTATTAGGAACCAGCAATGTGGAACCAATGTTTGTACTCTTGGCAAAATATATTTCATGCATGGCTGCTGAATGTAGCTATACACTTTTTTTCAGTATGAGATAACATGTAATATTTTTATTATACAGCACTCTACACTAGAATACATTTAGTTGGAATTTGTTCATGATATAAGCATGCAATTTGTATATATGTGTATAGCAGAATGAAGGTTGCCTATGTAATCATTTCCATTCTTTTTAATACTTTTAGACACTAACTTTAACTACGGATGGCAAGTATGTGGCTGTTGGTTGTGTTGGAAACACCATAGCAATTATTAAATTGTCTAATTTCAAAATAATTTATAATTACAAATCACTTTCAGCTAATGCAACTGTCTTGAGATTTTCTGAAAACAATCAGTAAGCTATTAAACTGCAAAAACTTGTATACTACTTTTCATGTAGGGTTCTTTTTGCTGGAACATCACTTGGATCTATTGTTGCTCTGAGCACACACATGTGGATTAATTGATTGATTGAATAATATTATATAGCTTGAAGCAAATTTTTGTTTATGTTTTTATTTTTGGTGTGTATATCTCAATATGCAGTGCATGTTGTATACTGTACAAACAGAACTTTTAACTTTTTTTTGAAATTAAACCTAGCTATATATAATTTTGAATCATGTGTTAATTTTTCCTAACTATGTTGTGTACCTTAAACTGTAGTTAGCTACATTGTTACCAGTTTTTTTGCACTGGATAAATACGGCTAAGCAGAGTGCATAAGGTGATACCACTTGACACCTTATTACGTGGTGATTGCATGTATGCATACTGATATACACCCTTTATGCTGTGTTGCATGTGCTATTTATAATTGCTCACCTTTGGACCAAACTTTTCTTGACCTTAGCTTATGTAAGCAGGTGGCTGCATTACCTAGTAATACCTACCCCCCCTACAAAATAATGTCATACAGTACGGTCATGACACAGTTGTAGAAGCATTATATGAATTTCCTGGGCTAGATGAATTGTTGCCTTTAATTTGACACTGGTGGATAAGGTCCCACAACAAAGAAACAGTGATATAATGGTCCACCCACTGCTACTTTGGAAGTTTCATAAAATTAATGATATTCAATAATCTAGTTCAGTTGACAATAATCTACAATTCCACCATACTGTTAATCCATTCCAATGGCATAATGGTGTCCATGGAATTGTTAGTACAGATGAGCTGCATATCCAAAGATAAAATTAAATTTAAATCCAGTGGGCATTGTGCCTCCATCCAGCTTAATTTAAAGGTAATGCATGTGCATAGTGATGCAGTAGTCATCATCATGCGCACTCGCAAAGCTACATTACACAATAGTTTAAAGTATCCGAGAATTTACTACTCATTATTTTTTACCGCAATTCTAATGTGAACGTTGTATTTTGCAAGTGGTCGCGAGTTAGGATGGAGGCGAAATTGAGGCAAGAAATTGTCAAGACGATTAATAATGATTTACTTGAGATGGGAAGTACTGGTAAAGCGGATGAACTGATTCAGTTAACGACTAAAGTTGTAACTAACGCCAAGCGATTGTTAATCGAAGGAATACCAGAGCCAACTGTGGCAAAAATAACAGCTTCTCTTACCAAACTAGTTCTGGCAGCAAAAAGTATTGCCCAAAATCCCACGGCACCAAACTTTGCCGAGAAGATCAAACATCTGTCCGAAGTTCGACGGCTGGTCGATAATTCCGTCAAGGAGCTCGATGAATTCATTTCCACATTGACTCCAATTGCCAGAATAGCCCCAACAGTTGTGGTAGAGGCTCCTAGCGTTACAGCAGCGGTGCAGACAAGTGACAAAGAGAAAAGGCTATTGAACGAGCTCATGTCACAGTACAGAACCTTTTCAGCTAAAAAAGAAGTTCAAAAGAATCTACCTGATACGAGAGAGAAGCCTGAAGATGCAATGAAAATAATTGTTGCTGGTATTGGCAGATCTGTCAGTGAAATAGAGAAATTACTGGAATCACCAGTAAAGGAATCGCTGTTAGATCCAATATGTTTGTTGTGTAAGATGATCAACAAGTTGTTAGACATTGAAGATAGCTTGTTTATCAACAAGTTCCCCATGAGAACTCAAGTAAGAATTATCCGTAATTGTATCATAATGTCAGCTGTGAACCTAATCAAAACCTAACCTAATACTGCCACAGAATGTGAGGGAGTATAAAGTGCATAAAGATAACACATGTGTGTGATTTTGTAACCTGTGTTTACATTTTAGCGTTTATTGAATGCTTCAGGGAGCATAGTTATTATTTTACACTATTGTTGAAATGGTTGCACCATGTAACAGTATACAATGTTGTCATGTAAAGATACCATTATTCCGAAGTGATAGAGTGTCTATACAGTGCTAAAGGATTACCTACACGAAACTGTTGAATTTTGTGTGTTTGTGTGTGTGTGGGTGTGGGTGTGTGGGTATGTGTATAATGTAATGTGCACATACGACATGTACGAATGTACACATGCTTGCATGCACTCAAGTATATGTACTCCCAGTCAGCCTCTCTGTGGCTTGAATTACAGTATGTGTATTTTATATAGTGCATTCATGCTTATATTAAATGCTTTGTAGACACCTGTGGTATTTAAATAATGTATTGTCCTACCACACTGTACTGTGGGGAGTGTAACTATGTTTCTGATTTAACCCTTAGCAAAGTATGTCGTAAATGTGTGTAACTGTTTCTATGGAATGTGGGTGTGAGAATGACAGATTTACCTGACAGAAATGTTTTCATTTACTGCAATAATATGTATGTGGATGTCAGCTGTCTGTAGACATGTGTGTGGGGTAATGTCACAGAGTCTGACTACATACCAAGATGTCTGGATGTAAAGTGATACCAGTCACATTTCTAAATTAATGCCTGTATGTAGGATGGTGGTTTGTATGGCCACTGACATAAAGTAATTTGTTACTTTTTAGGACTTAATAATCATGTCTCCCATTATATTAGACACACTGTTGAATTGTTGTTCCCAAGCTCTACAATTCTGATTTTCTTTTGTGTACCCAATCTTAAGAGCTTATTGGCACAATAATGTCCGACATAGCCTAATTCATGTGCCTCATATATAATAATGTGTTATGTGTGAACTTAAAAATGTACTGTATGCTCAATAATTGTTGATCATGTGATTGTTCTGTAAGTTGCCAATATACATGTACCACCATTCTGATGATAATTTCTGTACTTCAACCTTATGTAGCACTCAGTTGTCCCTAGTTGAACTTATAATTACTGAGGCTTTGACAAGTTTATATCATAAGTGGAGTATTCATGAAATTCAAACTGTTGAATAGGTGGGGCATGTGACTTTAGGCATTCCTCAAGGTCAATGAATGAACAGTTTATGGTGTAACATTTTAATAGTCCCTAGTATCTGCTTACAGAATTGTTAAGATATGTTACATCATCCCCATTTGAATATGAGACTAGTGTTTGTAAGCCCAGAGTGTATATTGGGCACCAGACTATGTTTGATGACATATGGTAGAGTGCTGGCTGAAATACAGTGTACCTTACATCACAAAGGTTGTTTATTAACTAGGGTGGGTAAATGGGCTGTGATTTCACCAGTGTTAATATTGATGTCAAACCTTATGAATACTTCCTGAGGGGAGTGCAACCAAATGTACAGTGGTGGATGTACAGTAACCTTGGTGTTAATTTGTTACTTGTAATATTACTGGGTGTATTCCCTCCACATGGATTCAGATGTACCATAGAATGCATAGCAACAATGTGCTGTTTTGTGTATACACCTGATTGATTAATGTTTTATGATAGGGTAGTTAGTGTGTACTCACTATTGCATATTCCAAAGTGCAACATGATTCCAGATATATCAAAGAAACTGAAGGAACTCCATTCTATAGTTTCAGGAAAGGTTCATTTGAGATCAAAGTTCCTTAAAGGATGAGTGAAATCTTACATGGTAGCACACTTATAGAGTAGACTCAACTAAGGCTTGATTAAAACAGTATAGCCGTCTAGTTAGTCTATAGGCTCTAAAATAGTTACACTTTAAGTGTATGCAAACTCTATTAATGTACAGTTTTTAAGTTTACACCATTGATACTAGAATAGGATTGGAAATGCAATAATACAGGAGCTTGACATAGTCAATGTGATTTGGTGAAGCTTAATATAGTTTTGTAAACATAGTGGTTTTTAAAATATATCTCATTCACATAAATGAGAGTATATAGCTGGCTGAGAATAAATTGCAGTGTGAACCAATTGTGTCAAGCGTATGACAGGGGGCTAGCACTGGCTGACCTATTCTTGGACACAATTAATGTGAATGCATTAAGGACTGTCATAATGTGTTCTTGTTGTGGGTATGGAGCAAGTATTCCCAGTTGCTACGATATTACAGTGCTTTGGTTGGCCCAAACTCTTTCTCTGTCAATGCGTCACCAATTTGTGGTCAAGAGAATGGGGTTGGGCATCCAGTGAGTCAAGTCAAAGATGAGGACTGTGACATCAGCTAGTTGTTGCTTTTCAAATCAGTTCTATTCGATTTAAGTGCCAAATAGACAAATGCTTATTATACAGTACAATACATGTTGTTCTTGTATATCACATATGATGTCATTCTTTTCTTGGCTGATTTCTTCATGACTTGTCTCATTCTCAGTGTTGTGTATAATGTATAATCTGACTGTCTCAGCAAAAGCCCGACTTGTTTGCACAACTACCAATTCTTTTTCTCAGCATTATCTGCAGTATTCAAGGAATGTATCACCAAAGTTTTGGCTTTCTGTGGTGAGTAGTTTTGGAATTATAGTACTAGACAGTAGTAAGAGTAAGACAACTGATTTGTACAGTGACTAGACTGAAAATAAACTACAGGTGCTAACATTCACAGCCATAACTTCTGTTTGCATTATTCTACAATGTCGCAATTTGGCTTAAAATTTTCACCATGGATTAGCAAATCAACCAAGGTATAGTGATAGCCCTTTAGTCATTTACACATAAGGGTATGAAGGAGGTTTACAGTAGTTGGAGAAATGACGACGATCTTGGTTACGTTTACTGCATTGTAAACAAGCGCACATGTACTGTTGAGGCTGCAGAAAATGAAACAAAGATTTTCGAGCTCTCCATGAGCAGGCAAATAAGATCATGTATAGTTTTAATCAGTTTGAGTCTGAGTAATGGCCCGCTAAAACTTGCGTACATCTTTTCTTTGTAGTATGCATAATTTATTTATTTTGTTTTTCTCAATGCGTATGCTTATTCGAACAAGTCGGGTTTTTGCTGAGATGGTCAATGTAAAATAAACACCATGCCATCTTCAAAATAAAAGTTATTTATATAAAAGTTATTTATAACTACCTCCACCTAATAAACTCTTGATTGTCACAAGGTTGCTTAAACAATGTTTAAATTGCCTATTCCACTGAGAAAAGTATTGCACAATCATGTAGTAAATGCACACTTAGTATTTCAGAAACAGGTTCCCCTAACTGCAGCACAAAACAGTTTTGTAGCATAGTACTGTGTGTGCTATGTAGGTGGCTACAGCTGTTAGTGGGACAAGTGACAATAATGTTTGTGATATGGTTTAGTTTAATCCATCCTACACCCCCACCCTGTATATTCTGTGGTCAATGAATTAATAAAGAGTATCCTACTCCCATATACTCCTCTAGAATTACATACTGCTATATATAGCATGAAGCTATGATATGACAATAGGGAATTGTGATTTGAGAAACACCAAATTGTAAAAATCATTTCTACTGTGCTATGGGAAGTGTTGCATAACTGTGCTATATGTACAGGGTGTACCTTATTGTGTATGATTCTCTACTAGGGTATATGGGAGTATTTATATATACAAAATGAAGTGGAAAATGAGGAATTTTGCAAATTATTAAGGACCAAGTGATGAAACGAGAGATCATTCACCTGTAACCAGCACAAAATGTGCATGTCTCCATTGTTTCGTCACTTGTAATTGTAATGGTCCCTACCAGATGAGGGTGACATGTTAACATGACCCATAAGTTTGTACAGAGAACCTATTTTGGAAGGTATCACTAAAACGTACATACCAATCGAGATTTTCTTACACTACATCCAGTGGTATAATAAAACCCTATTTAACCCTGATGATTTAATTTCAATGTACACGGTCCATTGGAGACTTATTCATGTGATTAAGAGCTCACTGTATGAGTTGGAGGACAAGCATTCACAAAACAGGATCCAGGAGCCTTACGTTTCTACAACAGCATTATTTTTAGCAGTTAAATGAATTTAAGTTATGCAATTAACATTAAATCATTTTGATAGTGCTTACTTTGTGTCAGCCCTACTCTAGGTACCTACTAGGTTCCTCCCGTTTGTCTACTCTTTATGAGTAATCATTAAAAAGAGTGTAGGCTCTAATAATGAACTATTGTGTACGAGTTAGTGCCCCCTGAAATTAATTAATTGGTCGATCATGCATAATTCAACCTACATGTAGCTTCAGTGTACAACTTGATTCAATGTATTCTTTATACATTATTAGTGAAATACTGTAGGCCATGATGCTCCATCCTGATGTGTGTGAAACTTAATTGTGAAAGAGGGTGTTACCCAATGTTATGGAACTGTGGATGGTAAGGCCCAGAATGAAGCCATGTGAGTGTAAAATCAACACATCGCCACTAGAAGGAAAACTTACTGAGGTACAAAAGTAAATACCATACTGCTCCTTCAGCCTACCTAAACGCACTTCTCAAATGCAAGCAACGATTCTCTGTAAAAGAATTGGCTACATAGCTCCAATCGTTTATAGAGCAGTCTTAACAAAACAATGAGTCAGTTAGTCAATCAGTAATTTGTACTTTATGGATTTAAAATTCTGTTGTAACTCACTGGTGCTGTTTCATTTTGTGAACCAATACTTCCCATATAAGTAGAGTTGGTTTTTTGGTAAAGCTCTTGATGAGAAATTTCAAACCTTTTTTGTTCCTACTATATATACAGTACTATATGATAGCTGTCCTGTCTATTTATACTCATGTTATGAAAATGTGCACTTTCCCAAATAATTTTCACACTGTATGTACCATCACAAAATTTTGAATTTACTGTTTCTTGTTGTGGCTTGCCAAGTAGCCACCTAGTTCGTGTGAATGTTTTAATGTATGAATGTAGTGTCTGTGTAATACCACTTCATTAACTGTGCAAGTTGTTCCCTATGTTTATGTACAGTATGTGTGTAAGTGTGTAGAGTATACACTTTTGAAACAGGTACATTTGTACACACCTGGCTGTGAATATTTTTTTCTGCACACATTTTCTTAAATAAATATTCCTGATGGTCATAGTCGTAATAATGGTATATTTTAATGGAATTTTCTAATTACATTGTTGAGAACAACACCAATAGCTTGTATAGATATGTGACATCAGTGCTAATTTTTAATCCATTATGAACATGCATTCATAGAAAATTACTGCATGAATGGAATTCACCAGCTGGCAAAGGCTGGCCGCTACAATAGAATTTTTACAGGATGTTTTTACCTTGTTTACAGCACTAATAGCGCAAGTTGGTGTGTGAAGTTGGTAGCTTGATCATGCTTCATAAATCATGTTCAAGGGTTTCTACTGTAGAAGATGTTTGCCATGTTTAATCATTTTCATGGGTATAAAATCTTTTAGTAGATGGAGGTTTCCACATTGTGTAGTTCATAGAGTCAAATGGTTTACATTAAATTATTCCATAAGGTAAAATATTGCTTCAGTAGTTAATCCTACTGTAAATTACATTTAAAACTAACTTGATGATTGTGGACAAATAAATAGGTGCTGTAGGTACATTTGTTCTGTCTAGTAGCCTTATAGACTTATTGTTGTGTTTATGGCAATGTGGGTAATCATTTTAGTGACCACTCATTTTGTGACCATACATCAGTTTGATTTTATTCACCCGGTGTTTGCAAAATCTTGAAGTGGTAGTAGAACAAACAAATAGAAAATGTTATGGCTAGTTTTAGTACTTGAAATCACACAATAAACACATGCATACAGCACACACACATACAACATATACAGTACACATTCACATATCACACAGACTATACATGTACATGCCTCACACACACACAACACACACACACACACACTCTTTGCTCTGGTAAGGAAGAACGGCTTATGCCGATTACCTAGACGATAAATAATAAATCTAATCAATCACACACACACACACACACACACACACACACACACACACACACACACACACACACACACACACACACACACACACACACACACACACACACACACACACACACACACACACACACACACACACACACACACACAATTTATGCTATAGAGGTGTACTTGGTCTATGTACTTGATCTAGTCACATCTACACTGTAGAAGTAGTTAATTTCTTCAAAGAAAGTTATACCATATAGTGGGGTTATATATGAGGGGGGAAAGTTTCATGATGGACATTCCATGAGGGAAATTTTTACTTGTGAATTGCTAGCTGATCATGACTAAATATTATTGTTATTCAGTACAATCTGTTGTACCATTGATTTGTGAATTTTTTTTACCTGCAAATTTTTGTGAGATCAGTCATTGACTAAAATTTGTCCCTCAACAATAACCCAATATATACAGCATAAACTGTTGATAACAACATACTCACTATTGTAGATGTTTAGTGCATAGTGATCAGTTCCATACAGTGTACTAATGTTTGTTATTCATATGTACACAAAAGAAATGTCTGAAAAGTGTTTGTTTATTTCAATTGTTCAAGTACTGTACACATCCGTTTTTTGTAGTATTACTGTAAATAGTGCCGTATTAATGACATATTGTTGTTGCTAGGTATTTGAATTTACTGATGTGATTGTTTCTACAACTATCAAAAGTAAAAAGGATTCCAGAAATTGGATTGACCAGACTAGTGTTAAGACACTGAAGACACAGATTCGTGCCCTGCTCCAAGCTGTAGAGGTGGTGATTGAGCAGTGTTACAAACGTGTGCAAACCTTGGAACAGTCTTGGCATCAGTCAATAAAACGGAAGAAAGAACTGGACGAGCTCCATCCTTCAAAGTCACCATCAAAGTCTCCATCACCAGAACCAAAGGTACATTATTATGCTGACATAAGCAGCTGTATGCAAAAGTCACTACTGCTACAGTAACTATTTGTGCCAGAACCATCATATTTTGGCTCAGCAGTTAACATTGCCATTTGTCATACTTTTTGTGAATTCTCAACAATGTCTGGGAGACTTTATAATATATACCTAAAGATGTACGTCTCTAACAAATACACATACTCCTTGAGTTTAAAAACCAGACGGCTACTAAAAGTGTTAACATATGTAAACAAACACTATATTCTTTTAAGGTAGTTCCCCCAATGCTGCATGCAATTATTGCAAAGTGTTCTTCAAACATGCCATAGAAAGAATAATTGTACAAGAACATGCACATTTGTAGCTCCTGCATACATTACTCCATTATTTATCTGCTCTAGTTCTGCAAATTTTATTTTGGAAAGTAGTCCTATTTTGCAATGTTAAGTATATAGTATTAAATTTTTGTATACTTTTGTGTAGAGCTCAGAGCAACCAGAAAAGCCTACCTCAACTGCAACCTTCATATTCAGTTGTGTGATATGCACTAATACTGCATTTGATGCCGACTCTGACAGCTTGGTGAGTATTTTGTAGCGCAGTCAGGCATGCCTGGTATATTAGAATAGTTGATTTTTTTTTTTACACCTGATGTTTTAATGTGCTTGCTACATGCTCATACTGTATGTGTACCCACATTACAGATACCTCGTGGCAAAGACTTGACTTTCAGAGTACCCCTTGACATTACAGTGAAGAAATTAAAACACAAAATTTCTCTTCGGACAAGTATTCCAGTCAGTGAATTACAGTTATGCCAGGGGCAAGACCCTCTCTCTGACTCACACATGATCCCATTAGCATCAACCATTCCTTATTTTTTGTTTAATATTAATGAGCCGAGTGAAGAGGAATCAAAGGAAATGCAGAGGCAACAGAGAAAGCAAAAGAATGTTAGAATTGAAGATATTAACTGGTCCCTATATGCATAGTAAGTTATTCCTGTATTATATGTAGTGTATATGAACTATTACGCTGTGATGACCATTAAAAACTGCCTTGAATTATTTTGCAGTGTACAGTAGCATTATTAATCCTCTTTGTTATACAGAGGTATTATGTTAACCATGAAAGCAACTGAACTGACATTTGTAATATTTTGAAGTGTATTTGCACTGATATTTCTACTAGACTTGAGTATGTTGTGAATAGTTGTAACAGTGTTTTCTTATGAGTTGTGCCAGAAGTGTTTCATAACTATTGAAAGCTTTTACTCAGCACTGCCAATGCATGTGTTCATGAAAGTTTGTGCTGTATTTGTGTACCAGTGACAATAATATTTTTCTTGCCACCATTTGGAATACATATTTTTAATCCATCCTACAGTCCCATTGCTGTTGCTCTTTATGATTATGATACTGAAGACAGGCTTGGAGAAGATGGAAACTTGTCTTTTTATGAAGGAGAAATTATTGAAGTAAGTTTGTGATGTATGAATAATCTTCAGTGTATATACCCATACTTGAACAGATAACAGAAAAGAGTCACGATGGCTGGTGGGAAGGCAGAATTCATGGCCAAAGCGGAGTCTTTCCAGCTAGTTTTGTGCTAGTAAGTATTTTTTTGCGTCATGTTGTGATTTACATGTGTCATAAACATACATGTAAAACTTCTACTGTATACGTACTTAGGAATTACAAAAACCAGGAGAGGAGAAGCCTTCTCATGCAGCCCTAGCTCATAGAGGCAGTGTTCAAGTTGAAGCAAAACCCTTGATAGATCTTACTGAGAACACTGTTGAAAACCATGAAAGTCATGAAGGTATATAATATTGTGTGCATGTTTAGACATAGGTATACGAGTACATGCACTTTGTAGAAGTGCATCCTGAACCTGACGCAACAGGAAGGTCTCGTGTTTCCAGTTTTACTGCTGGTTTCAAAAGGCCTTTTCGAAAGAAGAATAAAGACTCACCTAAGACTTCTCCAAAGACATCACCTAAAAATTCTCCAGTTACTGGTCACCGCCCTGTAGAGGGGACTGTCAGTAGTCCACTGATGAAGAGCACCTCAGACAAACCTCCAGAAACTAAACAACCCACTACTGCTCCTAAACCAAGGAGGCCACCTCCACCTGTGCCACCAGCTCCTTACAGGAAGAAGACAGCTCATTATGTGAAATTGGAAGAGCCATCATCACCAGAGTCAGAAACAGTCACCAAAGATGAAGGGCAGAATGAAACACAGACAATGGATGATAGTGAACAGATGCCATCACTATATGAGGTCCCCATATCTCAACACTCTACATTACAAACTATTTCAGAAGTGGATAATTTACCACCAAAGCGTCCTGTTGCTCCACCACGACGGCGTAAAAGAGAGGGTCTATCACCCAAATTGCCAGCAGCTAAGCCACACCTTGGCAGGATACCAAAGGTCCCATCAGCACCTGTTCTTCATATTCTTCAGAGCAATGGGGACAGTCCTATTGCAAAACGCAAGACTTCTGATGTGGTAGTGTCCGTGCACACTCCGAGCTACACAGAGGCTGAATTGGCCAAGTGTACAGTAAGTATTGTTTCAGTGTATTTACTGTAATTGGTGGTGTCTGTATGTATAGTAGTTAATCATAGTGGCATGGTATATGGCAAGGAATTTTACTGCCATACAAATATTGTTTTGTAGGGAGTGGGAAAGAGTGGCAACCTCTTCATAGATGAGTCTGGAAGATGGTATGAGCGAATATTCAAATTGGAAAGAGATCGTTTAGTATATCAAGATCGTGGAGGGGTATGTATGTACTGAATATCTGTAGTGCTGTTAACTTCCCATCAGTTTTCATATTTTATTTTATTGCCTATTTGTAGTTGGTTATTATTGGAGAGGTCCTCCTGTCTGCCATGGAATGTGTAACAGAGATGAATGAGAAACAAGGTGGTTATCATTGTATTGCCATTCATCTGAAGGAAGAGTCCAGTATTGTGCTAGGTGCAACCAACTTAGAGGTACAGTACAGAATGTATGACATACTGTTTGTCTGCAGTTGTATATATATAGTTATGTGCTAGATGCTAATATATACCATAACATACATGTATTTTCAGGACAAGCATGACTGGGCTGTGAGCATAAACAAAGCAGTGGACAAAAGAACTGCTGTTATCAGTAAGTAATGTTCACTAATTAAGAAGCCTAGTTGTTTATTAAGTGTTATTGTAAAATGATCAGACAACAAAGAAATTTGCTATTAACTTCAGAATGTAAAACAAAAGCTAATAAGGATTCTAAACATGAGAACCTATATGACTTTGTATGGCTTTGCTATCCTTTACAATGAAACCTACACTGGATGCTTTTGGAGAACAATACTTTTTTATAATAAAGAACCAGACCTGTTGGAGCCTAAATTTTGCCATATTTTATAGAGATATACCTATTGGGTCAAAATTCAAATACAGTAGTTCACTATTTGCTTCATTAATATTTGATGATTTTTTTCTGTAG
Organism: Dysidea avara; assembly: GCF_963678975.1. Classification (NCBI taxonomy): domain Eukaryota; kingdom Metazoa; phylum Porifera; class Demospongiae; order Dictyoceratida; family Dysideidae; genus Dysidea; species Dysidea avara. The sequence continues at coordinate 9,575,492 of NC_089282.1, read as the reverse complement.
CTGAGATTAATGATCATCTGTCAACCTCTCCTGCATATTTGGTGGCAATGGAGTGTATCTCTTTCTTGATGAAAGATGGGCACAGTGAAACTGACAAGATATTCCGTATTCCTGGAAATGTTGGAAAGCTCAAGAAATACTTGGATGTGATAGATTCTTACAAGGTTAGCATCCAATGCTATATAACATATGTTCATAAAATGTAATAAAACAAGGGAAGTCACCTTAAATCTGCAACTGCTATATACTAATACACATTTGTGACCGGATTTCACATAACAAGGCTTCCACACACACAAAATCAAACTTACGATTTTACCAGAAATGGATTGCTGGTCTAATACACTATCATATTTCACACTGTACTTCCTTCAGCACTGACAAGTCTGGTTTCTGTAGCAGCTTTCTTCCGACCCTGTCAAAGCCACGAGTGTGAGATTGGCACCATTAAATGGCCATGGCTTTGTGATAATGGTGTGTAGTGAGCTGGGACTTCACAGAGAGCTCGCCAATAGTGTTCTCAGTCAATTTGGAGTAATTTGAGGGCCATGGAGGGCCATGGAGAGCCCAAACTTGGCCTCTGGATTCCAATCGTCTTCTTACTTCATTTTATACCCGTATATTAAGACCACCGTCCACCCCCACCCTCCCACCCTATTACTACCGCCTGTGACATTATTACCCGCTCGAAAAAAGCTGCTCAAAACAGGGCAAATTTTGGGTATCAGAAATGTATACACCCACTCAGTGGTAGCTAGTGAATAGATGAACAATTGGTGCAAATTTTGTTTGCACAGCTGTAGGCACTGGGAAGTTATTACACAATGATGCCTTAAAATCGCCATATCTCCTAACAAAGCTTTGTGCGTCGAAGCCTTGTTTTGTCAAATTCAGTCACATTTAATTTCAACAATAGCTTTACTGCTATGATCCCTGCTTAATTTTATCAGTCTTAATGTCACATGTGAAATAAATTGTAATGCAGGGTACTGACTATAATGATCTAAAGCTGAGTAGAAGTTTATAATGCCTTACAGTGTACTTTTAAACATAAATATTCCAGTTGTAAAATGTGACGTAAGGCTGATTTTCCAAAATCCGGTCACATATACAGTAAACATGATAACCAACCATATTTTTTTACACGATACCCACAAATCAATACCTTTGCACTATACAGTAGAGGAAGAAATAGGACTAGAATATATCATTGTTAACGCAATAAAAGCATGAGGCAATAACTGTATCGAGGCTATTTTTACACATAGTGATATATTGAGGTCATGATATTATTGCTTACAAAATAATATACCAGTAATGTGACTACCTTACAAATGCACATTTAATATGATCATGGGATGGATATAACAATACAAGCCATAGCAAAACTTGTTCACATGGTTATTCTAATTAGCATATAATATTGTGATAATATCGATTATCGTGATACTGTAAATGCTTCCATGATATATCATGGTGCACTTTTTCAGTATCACCCAACCCTAAATGGGACACAAACACAACATAACTATGATGTAGTTGCTAAGGTAGGTGAAAAGGCATGTCTCATTACCTCGTCTCAGGTCTAAGCAATATCACACAATACAGAAGTCAAACCCGTGATTTTACTACGGTATTATCCATGTTATTTTTAGCTGAAGACATTAGTTACTGTAATATGATAAAGCATTTCATGTCTCTCTTGACTACAGGGTATATACAGCTATACCTAACCAATACCGCCAAGTCATTGTGAAAACTGTTTTTTAGTCAATATTTTTTTGGCAGGCCCTACTCTACTATACAGTACAGTAATAATGTGAGCTGTCATAGTTGACTACTGTTTGTGTACTTCATGAAATGATGTGTATTGTGTTGTGTAGAAACCAAGTCTAGATGATATGCCGAATCCTAATACTGCAGCAAGTTTGCTGAAGTCGATGTTTAAAAATGAACGTATAGATGTCTTAGTACCAAGTGATATTGTCACAGTAAGTGAAATTATGTTCTATAAACATGTGTATTAGTGCTTATGTTGTTGTTTTTATGTTTTTTTGTGTGTAGATTGTGGTATAGCCACAATGAGATAGTGTATTTGTACCACATTAAATTTAAAATGTGGCATTTTTGAGAAATATTGCTTGTGTTAGGAGCCTTTGCCATTTTGGCTCCATATTCTAACCACAATGTAGTTTAAAATTGTGTAAAGTCTTTGATGTGTCCACATGTTGTAGAACAGTGTACATTCCAGTATACCATATTTTTATCTCTTAGTTACTTTTGCCTTAGCAAATTATCAGCTAGTCATCAATTGCTATATGTGACCAGCTGAGCAAAATCTGCCGTTTTATTTTGCCATAGAAATTTTTTTTGAATGTGTGCTACATTTTAAAACATTACAAATGCTTCAGTATGCAGAAAAGAAAGCTCAATTCAATAAAGCCTGTATGTCATTGGATTCACCGAGTAAGTGAACACACTGAACACAAGTCCTGTCTTGTGCCCTGTTTCAGTTGTTTAGTTATAATTGATTGATTTTTAATTAAGCATTTGTTGCCAAAGCTCGAAATTTTCTGCGAACATTTGCTAATAAAACATTTGAAGCTTTGGTGTTAGCTGTCTGAGTTACAGGTTTTCTTGCATTCCTTCTTAAGTTTTGTCTTTCTAATCCTATTTGATAGGTTCGTAGTTTGTAAGTATTTGGAAAATGCTGAGCAGCAATTCTGAATGATGCGATTGATCAATCACAAATGGACATGTCCATTATACTGTAATTATGCATAGGCAAACACCAACTAATGGCTAAAAGGACATTGCCGTGCATTTTATAAGGTTACAACTATGGTAGCGAGCTAAATTGCGATGGATTAAAAGTGGGTATGGTACACAAAGATCGATCATGAAGAGACGAACATTGATTGCACAAGATGAATAAGCAACTGCAATATAGGGACAACATTTATTCATAATTCTTTCATAGGCTATGATAATGAGTGTATTATGAAGCTTCAAAGGATAGTTTTATAATTGAAGTTTACTTGACCTTCAAATCACGAAACATTCGAAGCTTTGTCCCAGCTGTAGTACAAATTGAACAATAAGTTTTTGCTGTTCAAATTGTCTAGTGCTAAAACTCTAACCAACATAATTAGCTCGGATTTTGGCAGTCCACTCCTCAGTTACTGTAAATGACCGCAATAAAAAGAAATCCGAGGAATATACAAACCGTTTGCTCAGCCAGTCACATATATCACTAGCAAAAAGTGTAACATTTTGACTGTATTAGTAATAGGAGAAATTTTATTTCCCAAAAGTATGCCTGTGTTCTTTCTTGTTTGTTAGAATATGTGTATACATGTTCAAAGAAATGGTCCAGTGTCAAGAATGAGAGATCTGTGCCTGTCAATTCCTGAAGATAAGCGTACGCTCTTAGCTGCTTTGATTCAACTGTTCTCTCAGGTTTGTAAATAGTATACTGTATTATACTGTATTATACTGTGTAAGTTTATATGATTTTTTTGTAGATTGTCAAACATTCAGATAAGAATCACACTGACATTTCAACACTAAACAAGATGTTTGGAGAATGTCTATTTGAACAGTGCCCATCAGGAAATGCAGAATCCCTGTTAACTTACATCGTCAAGACTAAAGATGCTGTGCTCTCATGATTTCAATTCAGCCATTTTTATCCCAGCTTTATTCAATTAAACTGTCTCCACTAACTCAAATGCTGTTATTGTCATCATCACAAGACCATTATGTTATTTATTACATTTTTAGTGCTTTGTTGTCATGTAACCTCAATGCATAGTTGATTAGTTGTTGTACCTATGTTGCTCAGTCAGTAACCAAGTTGATTATCATAATATGGTATAGTATTGGTATGGCTATTCGGTATCGTTGCTTAGTATGCTTATTATAGGGTTTATACTAAAACATATGTACAGTCCTGCACTCTACAAGGGGGGTTTGTGTAGTCCCCAGGATTTGGTGAGAGGGGTGAGCAGAGTAGTACATAATAAGCTGGGAGTCATAATCCCAGAAATTGCAGACTTCTTAATGTTAGGTATGCATATATATGTAGATTAGATTTACTGTTTTTTAGTTGAGTACTGAGGCCATTTTGGTGCAAATTTCCTTCATACGGTGACTGCTCTATTAGAGTATTTTGTATGTTTTATTTGAGGAATAAAGGGAAGGAGTAGACACTCCCTTTGCCTGTGAGTGTTATCCTCATAAAGCATACCCATGCAACTCATGGTAAAACAAAAAAATTGTATGTTTTGTGATGCTTGATGTGCAGCCTGGGCTAGCCCCACTGTTTGAAATTATGCAACAACTTTAATAGAACAATCACTGTAGATTCCCACTCTAACAAAACAGTTATTATGTGTATGAGCATACTTAAGTACCTCTCCATAACATTATGGGCTTACTAACTAAATGGTGAGAGGTGAAAGTCAACCTGATATCTGAGTCTGAAACAATATTATTTATTGTTGATATACATTATTGCATTTCATAATAAGCTGTATTCATGTAATTGTTTTTGCTTATGGTTCAACTAGCATGTTATACTGCATTAAGGCATAAAGCTACCCAAACCACAAAGCTTCATTAAGAGGGTAGCTAGTTAGGTTGTTTGGGAATTAGGAGGGGATTGAAAATAAGCTATTAAGGCCTTAAATGTTTTTCGTGATCCGTTAAATCCACAACTTCTTTGATCCTCTGGAAGGTCTCCGCAGCAGCAAAGATGTAGCAAGATGTTCTGACCACACAATAGTGCTGCTAATTTCTTTTACAATTATAGAGCATATCCCTTGATGTGATTCAAGATACTGTAGTTAACGCTACGGTAAGATTGCTACTGCAACATTGCAAGGAGAAATAACAGGTAATTAAGTAATCACTCCAATCCTCTCCTTCACTGCAGCTGATGCATTTCTCGCTGAGCACATCACCTTTCATGATCAAATGACTGTGCTTCTGTGAGTGTGTATATGTATGTACATAAGTATGCGTGTGTGTGTGTGTGTATGTACATATAGAAATATGTTTGATACATGAAATGTCTCACAAACAGCAGTCCACATAAAAATTTTCAGCAATTTAAACCTATAACTATGTAAATGAACTACAACTAGTGTCACAACTTGAATTCTCCAAATCCAAAATGTACACACGGTGATCAATTGATTTTGAATTGATGATCTCAGCTGATTTGACTATTTTTGGTGCTTGTCTAAAGTTCAATTTTTGTGCCAAACATTTGGCACGAGTGTTGTTTGTGGCTGTGTGTATCTCAAAAGTATTGATTCCAATACTTTTCCCATATTCAATTACTTTTTTACAGGCATTCAAAGCAACACCTTTTCCTTCAATATCAGAAGTCACCCAGAACCCCGGACACTGCACTTTGACTATTACGATTAATTTCCCATAAAGCGATAGCCGTGCCAAGCAATATTTGTTTAGGTGAATTATCAAATATTCCCAAATGAAGGGCAGTGGAATCTGAGTGCTGTTGTTCTACTTGCTTCAAAAAACATTAGTGAGTCTTCCTCTTTCTGGGTGTGCTCAACCCATGGTAACCAGGGTAGCAAATGTTCTCGATTGTCATTTAGCTACACTTTTGAACAACAATAATGCATCTCTTTCATTCAGTGGTCTTAGATACTTTGTTGTGTTGAATTTTATCAGAAATTGGTACTGTTTAATGCTCATCATTATCATCTGCAAAAGAACACAAATATAGAGTTAACTGTACACCATTGCAAGTACAAACCACATTAGAGAAAGTATTTATGCAAGTTTGATCAAAGAAATAAAAAAGTAGTGAAACAGGAGAGGTCTCCTACGGGTAGGTATAAACAGTGGACCCGGGGACCCAAGGACCCAGTGGCATTTTATATACTTCACAGTTTCATACATTCCATACCTGTACTAGATGCTAGGCGCAATCTGTGAATTTGCGCAGTTTATAAATTGCGCTGCGCATTTTGTGAATTCATAAAATGCGCAACAATTTATACAATTTATAAATTGTTGTGCAGTTTGTAAACTACCGTAAGAGCTGCGCATTTTATGAACATCAACTGAATTCTGGTCCATTCTGCATACCGCCGTTATGATATCATAGCTGCTTTCAGGGAGGAATAACACGCTTCTTTTACCCCCTTAATATATTTACTAGCTGAAGGGACATGGATAAAGATGCATTCTAGCTACATTGCAGACTATCTCTCCCTCCAAGGTTCCTTTGCGTGCTTGCAGGTGGCTTGGATAAGGTGCATACTGTCTTTCCCTCTGCGTACTGACAGCATTTGTGGTAGCTATATAATAGCGGGTCCATCTCGTTTCGATCAGCTGATATTGATGGCGAGATGGGTACATGTACACAGTCCAGCCTGCATTATGTTTTTCTAGCAGTTGTCCAGCACAAACAAACACTGCACATGCATGCTCCACCAGTAATGAAATGCATATCAGCACATAAGGTTTGGTGCATTGTAACTCGTGTCCCAACATCGTACATCGTATCTTTAAAGTCCAGTCCCAACATCGTACATCGTATCTTTAAAGTCCAGTCCCAACATCGTACATCGTATCTTTAAAGTCCAGTTTAAATGGTACACGTACTTAATACTTTCACTCTCACATTATCCCATGCATGCAGATGTAACACAACATGCAGTTACATAATGTCACTTCATACAACTATTAGTGCAAACATATAGTGTTTGGAATCAGTTATGCTGTGTTACACATGTAGCTAAGTATACTCCAATACATGAGTTACAAAGGCACAGCTCCATTTGATCAATTTTGATGAACAGCAAGACCTAGAAAAGTTATATCCACTTTCATCTTGCCTGGCTGTAACCACATGTCTTCCTACCCCCTGATGAGCAACTATTGCACCTGACCTATGGAATCCACACATGAATACAAAATTTGTTTGCACAACATAGACCTCACCATGTCAGTCATATCATCATCCAAACTAATCATTCCACAAGAATGACAATATAGTCATCAAGTGATTCTAAATAAACAAACATTATCTGTTAATAATGCATGTGACACATCATAACTCATCGGAATATACAACAGACTATGAAAAGAAATTCACTGATTCACCAAGAAATCCAATTATTCACCAAGAAGGTTAGAACAATATAGATACAAACGTGTACATGTTTACTTGATGGTACAAATGAGTACACTGATGTATATTGAACTGTTTGCTGAAGCAATTAATAGGTGCATAATTATAATAATTTTTGTGGCATAGTCTAACTTATTTCAATACATTTCAGGGGCGTCAGAGTAAAAGTGAAAGTGGTAAGGCTCATTCGAAAAAAATTAAACTACACACTTTGAGATATGCAGTTTTGGGCTGGCATACTGTGTGAATAGTACTAGCTAGCTACCTGGCAAGTGTTCAAAGATAAAACTGGTCAGTGATCAAAAAGTACCTGTTTAACACTTAAATCTGACCATTAAATAAACTGTAACAAATGTTTCCAAAGTTGACTCAAAGCCAAATTAAAACATAACAATAATATTATTTTAGAGGCGCTTAATATGGACGAAGTCGACATGAAACTGTTTTGAGTAAAAAACAGGTTAGACAAGTGCTGTTTCTGTCAATTGTTGCCATTACATGTAATATGCTAAGTATTGCATGTTCACTACTTTTAGTTTTAGCTTCATCAAATTTGCAAGTTTTTTTTATTCCAGCCAAAAAGTGGTGAGACGGTCGCACCTACTCTGACGCCCTCACCTACTCTGACGCCCTTGATACATTTCATTTTAAACAAAGGATATTGAGTTTCAATCAGTGGGTAGTCTGCATAAACAGAGTAAAGTCAAATAGTTACCTGAAAACAGGTGCCAGACTTCATGCATTCATCTGAGCATGCCCCCAACAATAATTAGGCCACTTGCATGGGAAGTCACTACAGTAACAGAAAATACAGATAACTTCTGTTACATGTGTAGGGAAGCCATTACGTGAAGCTAGCTACCACAAATCAACATCTTCCACTGTCAGCAAAGATACACAAAAGAAGACTCAAGTAGGTCCATGATGTTTGCATTATAAGTACTGCGGTATGCCAAATTAAGATACCAAGCGATGTTGAACAGTGAAGAAATCAGGGGTCTGTTCCAGGTAGTTGTAAAGCTAAGTATCGTGTGAAAATACCTAGGGGGTCAGGAGGCATGCCCCTACCGATGTCTTCTAAGATCACTTACTGACTGCTCTATTAGAACAAATTACTGTTCTATCAATCTTTTTCCAAACTAATATATCAGAAAATCAATAGGTGGGCTCCATAAATTGATAGCTAGTTGCTATGTCTATGGGGATCACAAAGGTTTGGTCTCTTGCAAAAAAAACCAGCTAAAATCCAGCCTGACCTGTCCTTCACAACAGCTTGGCATTATTACAAACTTGGGAACTGGACTACTTGTTCAGTATAATTAACCACCCATCTCCACAATGTCCAGGTCTTATGACTAGTGGCTATAAATTTTTGTGATGCTTGAGAATATGATAGCATACATAATTCACTATACTTCCACACCACTGCAAGTATTTTCTTGTAGTCTACATGTCCATGTTCAGTTGAATGCACACACTCTACTACGTCCTCAACTGTTACAACTAAACAATGGTAGCCTAAGATGGTTTTGTCACTCTCATTCTGTAATTACGGAATTCTGTGAAGGGCAGGCACAAAGCAGGTTTAGTTTTTTACCTTTTGCTTGGCAGGCAAATATAGAACACCTTCCTGAACTTCACTGCTGAGCTCTGGATAGTTTAACAAAACAAACTGGCTTCTTTGTTTCAGCAATGAATTAGAAATATCACTTCTTTGCATTCCATTCAAAACATCTGTTATCTTCTGTACCTTCTCCGTTAAGTTACTGTTTTGCTTTTGGAGGTGTGATTGGGATCGAGATATTTTCCTCTACAGAGGCTCTCTGTGCATGACCCTCTTTCTCATCCTCGTCTAAACTCATAGTGATTCAAAACTCACACCTCGCATACACTGCCACGAGGAAATCTCGTGATCCAACACTTGGAACGACAGTAGGTCGGCAACCGATACAACTGTAATGTGTCGCATCTCGCGTCACCCCTTGCACTGCCTTGCCATATGTCAGTACGACACCTGCGCAATTAATAAATTGTTGTGCATTTTATGAATTCACAAAATGCACGGCGCAATTTATAAACTGCGCAAATTCACAGATTGCGCCTAACACTAGATAGTTGAAGTGCATTGTGTTTCATAGCCAATCCACCCTTTCTCCGTCACTGTGTCTCACATGATGTTTATTATTATTAAATAGTGCCTCTGAAAACGGATCTGCGGCTAGCTGCACAATGAGTATACTAGTCTATTACAATGCATAGCTACTACAGTTCAGAAACAAATTGTGCAAACAAGTATTCCAGGTAAAATGAAGCAATCACTGCAAGTTACACCATCAGCTCAATAACCAAGACCTCGACCAAGACTTTACACTTAGTGCATCATGTGGTACACCATGGGTGCACGAAGGTGAAGGCTTGCTAAAACCTCGGTTAATACCAGTTGCTTTAGCTGAGGCCAATGCTAAGCCGTGCCACAGTCCAGACCCTTCAACTAGCCCCTCAGGGTAGCAGGCGCTTATAATTTCTAGGCATTGTAAGAGGCACTACGATCACTGTGACAGAGAAAGAGTGGTTTGGCTATGCAAGACTAGCCACTGTGACTCACAAACGTATCTAGTACAAATATAGACTGTATAAGGCCCCTATTTGGTGATTATTAGTTTCTCATCCAGTCTTTCTATTTATTATGATGCGGGCAGGAGGGCATTACCATTAGGCCATTATATCATTAATACACTGATGTACAAACCTTGTCCAAATTCTCCTTCTTTCCTCCCACAAATTAACATTGGTTTTCAGTTGCAATCGTGCTCTATTGAGCTAGCAGGATTTCAGATGACTTGAAAAACAGTTGAAAATAGAATCTACTGCAGTAATTTGCTAAGGAAACAACATAACAATACTCCTGGTGCACTGTAGCATTAATTAAAATACGTCATCGATGACGGTTTGGTATCACGTGTTCTTCTGAGGATGCACAGAGTAAATAATGGCTTACCATGCGGTAGCCTGAGAAGGATGCGGGCGGTGGATGAGAAACTAATAATCACCAAATAGGGGCCTAAATACTGTGAAGTATATAATTCCACAAAAAGTTGGATCCTCAGGTCCTTGTGTCCCAGGGTCCTTGGCCCCCAGGTCCACTGTTTATACTTACCAGTCTCCTACAGCTGAAGATATACTCATGGACAGCTCTACCCTTCCACTAGTATACCTTCAGGTGTAGGCAACCTTCCTTGTTTCACTACTTATATTATTTCTTTGAACTTGCACTAAGTGTACTGTTTTTGTCTGAACATGCACCCCAACTATCAATTACTGGAATATACATTACACTTTGTTTTTAGCTATGCTCAGCTAGTTACAGAGCATTACAAACGAAGAGCACTAGAAGAAGGAAATCTGCAATCAATCCAGTCACAACAGAAAACCATGTAGGGAAGCCATAGTGTGGTGCTGCCGTGAATAGACCCTTGTGCTTTCAGCAAAGATTAATGGGACACAAAGGAGTAAGTCCATGAAGCATGCATTTTATTTACTGTGGTATAATGCCAAAAGCCACTTGTCTGGCTGAAGCGACTTGAAAAGTGAGCCTGTAGCCTTATCCATTATCATGTTACACTTGTCTGAAGGCATCAGTCAGTCCGACAGTCAGTAGAAAATCCCACCGAATAATTTTTTGTAACAACCTATTGGAAGTATTTCAGATCATACTTAGGCACTTTTCAACTTGTACCCAATACTGCCACGGCATCATGTAGTATTGTGAGGCTGGTGTCTGGTCAATATTTTTTGGCGAGAAAGTGTAAACTTCCATCATCCCTAATACACAGTATCCCAAACCCTGCTATACAATACAGAAATCACCTCCAATCTTTTGAAATTATGATATGGAAGCAGCTCACAAAACCTGAACTTTTATCTTGAACCATGCCATAGCATGGCATTGGTTTTGGCTGTTCTCTTTGTTTCTCTCCAAGCATCGAGAAGAGCAGTCAATTACTCTAAATGGGCATGGCCCTCAGACCTTTTGATCGTACTAATTGTGTAATAGGTGACTGCTCTATTAGAGTGTTTCAATAATGTTAGAGAAGAAAACTGTTGACATTTTATCCCATTTCTGGATAGTGTATAGCCAGGCTGCTACTGTCAAGGACATTCTACTTGTTATTGTGGGTGTCCCATGCTTTCAGTGCTTATAAAAATAGTTTTGCTTTCGACATACCTAGGTGACTATTTGATGTGCATGGGCTTCACGTGTAGCTGAATTTAAGATTGGGATAACTTTAAGGAGCTTTGTAATTCACAGGCAATAAGCAAATATCTGTATATATTTGGCATTTCTCTTTCATATCTAGTCAAGCACAAAAAGACTTGATCAGATTCAAGCATTATGAGCAGTGCCAACTGATAATAAATATTTTGTCCTATAATTGAGAACATTTAGACAGATCACTTTCGCAGCTCCTGTAACCAGACGAATAAAGCTGCAGGTCTGAAATCTTGCATGCAAGAACTATGGCCTAGAGGCATAGCAAGCTTAAGTGTAGCAATTCTTTGTGTGTTTGAAGAAATAATATTATCTTGTTGACATTTAATAAATCAAGGATGGAATTATGATACAAATTCTTAAAGTTTGGCTCATTTGTAGTACCAAGAGTTCATAATATAACTCCCTTACTTGTATTATGAACTCTTGGTAGTACTAATTGACCCGCTAAAATCTTTTCATTCAAATGTCTGCATAATGCACTTATCAATTTCATGCCCCACCCCCCCACCCCCGAGCGTCCCCACACCCCAGGTGGGGATTTGACATTGCTTCTTGTCCCCACCCCTGGGGCAATTGACAGTTGTCCAATTCACTGACCAATTTTCGGTAGTTGCATTTCTAAACAATAAAATCGCACTTGCTATAATTTTACTAGCTACAGGGCAGGTTTATTACTAGTCGCATGCATGAAATATGCGCTTAGTCATCCTTGAGGTGTTGTCAAATCCCCTACTATGGGGGTGGGGACATAGAGGGGATTTGACAGCCGATTTTGCCCCACTAGTGGGGAATTTGACACCATGATTTGTCAAATCCCCTGTATTCCCCCACCCCCGGGGGGGCGGAGGATGCATGAAATTGACAAGTGCATAATGCCAATAAAAGAACAAATTTCCTGTGGGGAAGCCATAGAAGTACACAACCTGTATAAAAACTACCTACCTGGGCCCATTAACTACTAAACTTCAAAGCATACTATGCGTTTTACCGGCAACCATATAATTAAGTGTAGCTATGCTGGAAGTCGACACGATTTCACGACACACTTCTGATTCAGTGGAGTTAGCAATTTTTGTTTAAAAATGAGCAAAACCACGACGTGACACAAGTTCAAATCTTCGCCAGATGATTCATTGATTGATTGATTTTTATTTTAGCTCAAATATTCGGCATAGGCGCCGTTCTTCCATACAAGAGCGTAAAAAGAACAAACCTCGGAACAAACGCAAGGGGGTGTCACGTAGGTACGAGCTGTAGGTAGATCTGTGACCACGGTCAAAGTCTTGACCGGCCGAAATTTCACTTTGACCTGTGACTAAGAGCCTTTTCCGACCTTTGACCGGTGACTTAGCGATGATATTTCAGCACTTTTCAATTGTGGGTTGGAAGCTTTTACCCTTGACCATTGAATTGGCACGATTTTGGTGGCCTTGACCTTTGACATAGATTTTGACCGCGGTCGCAGATCTACCTACAGTGAGTGCCTGTGTGTCAACCCCTTGAAACGTGAATAAACACACAAGTACAGAAGCAATAAGTACAACACAAGCACATGATACAGGAACTAATAGCTCATCATAGCTTAATTACTCAGTACACGTACAATATCGACTCACTCCTTCCTGAATCGTCGGAATCGCAACAACTTCAGGACAGGGTCAGCTATAAATAACAGCGAAATCTGGGTCTACCGGAACAGCTACTAGACGAGCAGCCAACACAGATTCAAAATCCCAGCCGGTCATCAGCACATACATGGGCCCTAGTCTGGCAGCGCCCGCCCCTTCGCTTTTAGAGCTAAAAGCGGAGGGGCGGGCGCTGCCAGACTACATGGGCCCCACGTGGTCTACAGCACCACGTGAAAATAAACATGCCGGTACACACACGCACACACACAGAGCAAATACAAAGAATTAATATTTAATGCCAATAATTTTTTTTTGAACAACAAAAGAGTAGTAGCCTCTACAACAGTTGATTGTATATAGATTGCTCCACAGAACACACCCATGATAATAAAAAGACCTTTTCTGTAGATGTACGCAACACCCTGGGATGATTGGTATTGCGGCTAACACGATGACCAGTACAAGTAACGTATTTAGAGTATCGAAAAATAGCTATCTATGGAGTGTATGGACTTAAAAACTTAAATAGCAGTATGGCATTGTTGACACTCTGTTAATAATCTAAATGATGGAATTTTCTTAAGGAACTTGGAATGCACTCTTTCAATCATTACTGGTCAATTTGCAGCAGTAGACACCAAACATCACAATAATCAAGCAAAGGCAGTATAAAGTACACAGAGCCAGTACCGCTGATGGCAATGACCCATAGTGAAGAATGGAGGCAATTCAAGATCTTACTCTAGAGACCATAATATGTGTAAGGTCCTGAACAGTGTACGGTATAACTCCTAGGTATATCGAACAGAATCTACTTGAGCTAGTAAAGTACCTCTAACTGAAAATTTAAGTGATTTATTTGCAATTTTCTATCAACTTGACAACATTTAAACTCAATTGAGAACTGCACAGCCAACAAGCCACAGCATCCAAATCAGATCTCTACTATGCTCGAATCCAAATGGCTACAGTGCAATTCAGCATACAAATCCAAAAGTGAGTGTTTGATGACAATAGGCAGGTCATTAATATATGAAGTTAAGCAAGGGGCCTAAAATAGATCCTTGTAATTGGGACACACCAATTGACACCTGACTCCAGCCAGATAGTTCACCAATGAACAATGAAATATAGCTACCCACAAGTCATAAGAAGCTCCTTGAAACCGTAATAGCTTAACCTCACAGTTGCCATTGAGATGCTGGATCTTAGTCCGATGTTAGCACTTGGCTTCGCTTGTACTAGTCTGACACAAACCCTCATGCTGTATTTTCCCTATACATGCATGGCAATGCTTTGAGTAATAGCTACCAAGAGTAAATAATGGAGCAATACTTATACCATAAAAAAATATGTATTATCAATATAGTTAGCTATATTAATTGTGATACATTAATTTATTACTTTCTGTTAATGTGGAGTCAGTGGAGATGGTCTTGCATGTACAGTGTAGGGCAGGTACCAATGTACTGTATATTAATGTTGATTTTTGTATGAAAAAGTATTTGCACGAAAATAAAGCAAATAATGGTATGTATTCAGTCTGGTGTTACATCAGTATAAATAAATGATCTGAGACTTTAATTTTTCACTTCAACACTTTACATAATTCAACACTGAACAAAATTTATTACACAAAAACTCTATTAGAGTTAATTGAACTATTCTTAATTGTTTTCATATATATTTTTTAAAATTTAATTAAAAAAATTAGAGTATCTTGACATTTCGTAGCACAGGTAAAAAAATTTATTAGACATTTTTTTTATGCTTGATTTGTGTAGCTATACTAAGCTACATTATAGCTGTGTGGCTTATTGCGTTTATAGCTTTTCCCTTTTAACTAAAAGTAGAGTATATATAAAAGGGTAGTTATGGTATAAAATATTCCGGGTGAAGTTGTGTAATTTTTGCATACAAAAATTATTTACAAGCAATTTACAGTATTATGGCATATATATACAGCACATAAAAGTATCACATACATGTACATGATGCACTAATCAGCCAATAAAATTGTTTGCTATACATCTAGTGTAACATCTCAAAATGCGTTACTGTGCACGCCAGCATTTTATTCATACTATACGTATCTCTGGCAATACCCACTCACGCATCACTGAAAAGTATATAGTATCTTCATATAATTTGGTAGTTGCAATTACTATACAATTTACAAATAGCCAAACAAATACACAATAACAAAATTACAAATGAATTATAAACATATCTCTATAGCTAGCTATTTACATATTAGGAGGTCTTTCTTGTAATATCTTTTCAAAAATATGTTATAGTTCTGTAACAAGGTGCAAGGTTGTAAAGTATATCAGTCTACTTCAGGTTTTCTGCTAGCCATAATTGTCACAATCATGACTGCTATTAACACTCCAAATGGTATGATAGAGAAGAGAGATAATGCCTATAAATAGAAGAATCACATACAGTAAAATGTGACTGCATGGGCCTGCATTTTGTTGATATTTATCTTCACGTACATGGTGACCAGTCATCCATTGTCCCACCAAACAAGGTCACCCTAGGCCAGTTACAACAACTGTACTTGGCTCCTTCTCCTTCTCTACCTCCGCTTCCCCAATCTGCCCCCTCCACACACCACATCTGGTCCCCTCTTTGCTGTAAGTGGTCCCTACTACTCACAGCATGGCTGACCCTGTATGAAGTGAAAATCAAACCTAGCTGGCCAGTATAAGCTGGTCGTCACCTTCATGCACTTTTTGACCTACAGTAAATAAGCAGACAGCTACATTACAAAGGTAAACTTTCTCAATTGGGAAGTTAATTTTGGCCAATATAGAGTATAGAGAGTGACCAATACAGGCGGCTACTAAGACAGGTCCTACTATAATATTAATTGGGAGCTGGAGCTCGAGGGCGTTTCAGTCATATAGCATTAATGCTACCAACACACAAGGTGATGTTGTACTACTTCAGGCACCCCAGCAATTGATACTATCCCTTACCTATGATTTTACACCACACCTTAACAGACACTGTAGTGGAATTGCTGATGGCTATGTAGCAGTGAAAACATTTAAACATTGCATTGCATAATATGTGTGGTGACATTTCCATCTAATATTAGCACAACACTTACTGCAGAAATAGCTTCATAATTCCGAACTGTTTCAATATCATCACATGTGTAATCTTGTTCAGGATTATCATCACAAAATGATCTTCTTTCATCCAGGAAATTATCATTGTCATTGGCATATTTGGCATTAGCTACTCCTCCAGCAAACAGGCACAACATAAGTAGGACAGTGAGAACTATATCCTGTTATAAAATCACAACAACCATTAAAATACAATGGTGCTCACTCAGTGTAACAAACCTAAGTTACTTGTACTGTACTTGACTGCTTAGCTTCATCTAAGCAGCTTTGAATAAAACACTAGCTATTAGTGACAGAATATTGACTATAAAATGCAGGTTTGCTATAGAAATATGGACAGTCAGATTACACTACCATATAAACAACTCCAAACATTATTCACTTACTGTTATTCCAAAATATAGAAAGTAACGATGGTGCCATTTTGGGTTGAGTAGACGGATAATCATCATAGTTATTTCAAGAGTCATTCCCAGTGCACCCATAACCACCAATGCTATAGCACCAGAAGTGTACAATCCTGAGTCTTCATATTCACCACCAAAAGTGTCATAAAAACCTTCAACATCCAAGATGTCATGATATGCTACAAATGCACAAGCCACCAGTGCCATACACAGCATCTACAATAAAATATGAAATGTATGACTGTACCTGCTGTACGATCAACGATAGAGTAAAAAAAAGTTGGAACATGAGAACAAAATATGTGACCGGATTTCACATAACAAGGCTTCCACACACACAAAATCAAATTTACGTTTTACCAGAAATGGATTGCTGGCCTAATACACTATCATATTCCACACTGTACTTCCTTCAGGACTGGCAAGTCTGGTTTCTGTGGCAGCTTTCTTCCGACCCTGTCAAAGCCACGAGTGGGAGATTGGTGCCATTGAATGGCCATGGCTTTGTGATAATGGTGTGTAGTGAGCTGGGACTTCACAGAGAGCTCGCCAATAGTGTTAAAGCTGCCCAAAGCAGGGCTAATTTTGGGTGTCAGAAATGTATACACCCACTCAGTGATAGCTAGTAAATAGATGCATACTTGGTGCAAATTTTGTTTGCACAGCTGTAGGCACTGGGAAGTTATTACACAATGATTACTTAAAATCGCCATATCTCCTAATGAAGCTTTGTGCGTCGAAGCCAGGTTTTGTCAAATTCAGTCACATATTAACAACAAGGTCATTATATTGCTAACTCTGACCATTAACATGCCATTGACCGCAAAACGCTACTACTACATTTTGAGCTTCCTGATATTTGTATTTTGTTGATTAAAAAAAATTAATGGAGATGATTAGTAGCTGTGCCAGACCACAGCATATAGACAAGCATCAGAAGATTTATTCCAACGATTATCCAAAGGTCCAAAGGTGACCACAAGCCCACTGTGCAGCATGTCGTTAAACAAGATTTCAGTGTGGACTTGTCAGTAACAGTTTCAGAGTGCATGCACATTTCAGAGATGGTCATACCAGAGACTGAAAAGCCACTTCAGTTGTAGCACCCCATAAAGTGTGACGTACATAGGAAGACTGGCTGGCTTTGGCCAACACATACTGTACATACAGTGGTCAGACCATCAGAGCAGACCCTTAAATGACAGAAGATCTACAAGACACAGAGGAGAGTACGTGGTTTGTAAAATAGTCACAAGATATTGTCTTATGCTTATTTGAGATACAGTAAGAAAAGTGTCACATTCAGTCAAAGTTTGCCCAGTCTATTTAATTTCCCTGTACAAGGTGACATCACCTGAATATAGTTTCAATTTTGAGTGCTTGGCAACAACACTGTGTAAATCGTCAATATATGGAAAATAATTAAGGGTCTAACACAGATCCTTGAGGAACTTCCAAACCAATCTGAATAACCACCATTTACGACAACTTACTGCCAGATAGAATATTAAAATTTAGTAGTGCTTTTGTTGAGACCATACTTGTGATCTGTGACTTTGCACTACCAACCTATACTTTTCATGTTTTCCAACCTATACTTTTGATGTTTTGATGTTTTTTTGATGATTCTGTACTGGATATAGTTAGTCTACAACAGATGGGGAGATCTAGACATCAGAAAGAAGACTAACTCATGCACCATATAGCCACTAATTGGTTTTTCCTGTACCATTTTCACCACCTGTACAAGAGGGTGTCACCACAATAGCCACTGTACTATGATCTGTAACTGTGGTCAGTCAATGAACAAGGTATACTATTGGACAATGGTCAAGCTGTCACGAGTAAATAGTGCACCAAAATACAGCGAAAATAATTCAATGGGCAAGAAAAATGTGACCAGATCTGCAAAAACCTGACACAATTGGTGCATTTTTCAAATTACTGTTTATTAAATATTTATAATCCAAGTGTATGCTCTGGCAAAGTTTCAGCATCATATACCATAATAACTTTGTGAGTTACAGCCCTAAAGCAGAAACAATTGATATGTACAGCAAGTATAGGGAAAATAAATTACAGGCTCTCACTCACAGGTTATAACTTACATTATAAGCAGAATGACACAAGGAATTGAAATTTACACCATCATGTTCACCATGAGTAGGGGAATCAATTACTGGGTAAGATTGTCCTTGTATCACCTTTTGTCACTACATATGAAGGCGAAATGAGTATAGAAAAAATGATCATGTACTATCGTTTTGACATGACGTAAACAAACACCGGTATTCTTCTGTCTGCTACAACAAAACAAAAGATTTTCAAACTCCTCTTGAGAAGGCAAATAAGATAATATCCAGGTTTTTGTTGTGAGACAAAGTGTTATTTTGTTTAATAATATGTAAATATTTTCACCCATTGTATTTAATGCTTTATACTCTAAATTTAAGGTAGTGCAATTGTGTCGGGTTTCACAGATGCAGTCACAATTTTTTTGACAAAAAGAAGTCAATGGTCAAAATAGAAAATTGACCTTGACCACGGTCATAGGTGACTATAGAAATGATACCCTCTTGTATTTAAGTACCTCATTTATAACTTCATGACTCAACATATTGAAATATTTCAAGGGCAATATTTTCAAGGTTGAGCAATGTAATAGTTCTTTTTGCGGATCTGATCTTTTTTGCAGATCTGACCTGCAAACAATCTCTCATATGTAATATATATAGATATACACATATACGAATTGTCCACATCAAGGGTTCGTAATAAAACATATAGAGGTTTTCAGAAGAAACCAAAAACAAGCATATTTACAGAAAGCCATTACGTTTGAACTTAATAGCCATAATGTTTTATTGAACCAAGGTCACTATGGATGTATAAACATGAATGCTCTATTACCATCTAAAAAGCCACTAGTGCGAATTGGCTATGGACAAGTGTGTTGTTAATCACTATAGACATATTGTTTGTGGAGTATTGTGCTTAATTGTGGCTGGTGGGGCGATTTTGCATTTGGTCAAAAACTTCTTGGCTAGCTAAGCATATATACTTAGTCACTGACTTTTCTTGCAGTGGCGTAGCCAGACTTTTCGCCATGCCTGGGCAATGGGTGGGCAATGGGTGGGCAATGGGTGGGCAAGCCATTTCCCATGCAACACACGTACACATGCCCATCTTCATATGGACATCAATATAACATTTTTAAAATGCATTATGTATCATCCTACACTACTGCATGCAAGATGACTAATAGAAGCGAACGCCTAGCTAGCTATTGGCCTTCTAACATATTACATACATCTAGCTACATGTGTCTTAATACCAGACTACAAAGATTCTTGAATTAAAGCACGAGACACTCTATCACGTGATGACTATGCTCTGCCACTACAGTTGTTAGCCTAGAAAAGTGGAAACAAAAAGAAAAGAATTGCTGACTGAACAAATACTCCATACCGTTTGAACTGAGCAGTATCCACACGGATAGATGGGTGCTAATTTCACAAATACCTCTAGACTACTTTGCCTCCCGAGTTTTTACCACACCAATAGCTACCGTGATCACTTAATCCAAATGTAAACTGTCCAGCCCACTATAGTGAAGCCAATTCTTTGTCCTTCACTCCTTGCCACAATGCTGCGTGGTTTTTTTGTAATCACGTGATCTTGCTTCTATTTATTGCCTCCTCTATTTGTGCACAATCAAGTTACTCGTAGGGAAAATCCCTTGGATAACCCCATCTCTGTTTAGCCAAAAAAAAGGAAACCATCGGCGAAAATGGCACGGTGAGTGTTGTATAAGTTGTGCTATACTTATTCTTGTACAGTGACTAGTTAAGTAACTTTAGCAAAATCTCGAGCTATCCAGCCCACGTCTTTATAATTACTCTAGGAGCTGATGGTGGGGCAAAGAAGTCTGATGCCCGGGCAATGCCCTGGCTTGGCTACGCCACTGTTTTCTTGTGCTTCAATTACTGACATATATATGCATCCTCACTGTTTTCTCTAACAACTATTGCTGAAGTCAAGTTACAAAAATTCGTATGTCCAAAAGTCTGAAGCGCATCTTATTTTCACACGATTTCCGATATTTTTCATAGATTGTCGTGGCTATTACATGACGTAAGGTCAGACTTAATGGCATCTTGTAAATATACATGTTTTTGGATTCTTCTGATGACCTCTATACTAAGTGAATGCATAGCATTGAAGGGGCAAGCCTCTAGTAAAGTAGTATGGAAGTGATCTATCAGTGTGGCCCAAAGGGCAGTAGGATAACATAAAATTAAAGAGTACAGACATATGTTCTGAGCACATCAAGTTTATGACATACAAATTAATACTGTATAACTCCAGGTATAACTGTTACATACCCGTCAGTATCAGAAAATAAAGGTTGACAGGCATGTATCGTTTGTAGGCCCGGTATTTATCGCACCGCTAAGCAATACTGGTACAGTAGTGCGCCTTTATCCCTTATAAGGAAGATGAACTTTACGGTACACTGATTCAACCAAGCTATAATATTCAACTGTTCAAGCAATTAACATGAATCCATCACGGTTCTCAAAAGGTGGGCACGGCCCGCTACAATTATAAACTCTTGTTCACGTCATGCATTAATGGGCCTATTACTACGCCCTTTGCGGCACGCTATATTTAACAAACTTACCAGGCACAGTGCCCGCAGAATCATTTCCACGATTCCACGAATGGATTTTAGGACATGACCAGTATTCATCCCGGCTTTAGTTGCTAAAGACAGGAACGATCGGGAACGATTCCGTAACACGGAATTGATGCACAATAGTATACGGAGATTTCAGGAACTGTGATTACAGTGATTCTAGTGACTGAGTGGCCAGTGATTCTAGTGACTGAGTGGCCAGTGATTCTGGTGATGTATGATTTGAGTGATTCTTACCAGTGATTGGAGTGATTCCAGTGAATATAGTCTCCTTTTTCATATATTGGCCTGATCCTAGAAGTAAAATTGCACATATTGGTAGCTGTAGAGGTGACTATACATACTTCACAAACTGTCCTTTTTAGCTAGAGATGTTTGAGCTACATTCAGATAGATTACCTAGTATAGCTATGTAGCTATTGCTATTTGTCATCTTTATAGAACCTAAAACTATGTCAAATTCAAAATAATCCCACTGAGACATCCGGCTAGGTGTATTGCGACTTGCATGATCCAGACAGCTCTCACCACAAATATCAGCTTGTGATCATGTGCCTAAGAAGCCACACCTGAGCCCTCTTGTTAAAGACTCACAGTGGGCTATTTGATTCCCTCCCAATTAGAGTCACACTTCTGACTATCTACTTTTGTATGTATACTGATCCTCTCCCTTGAAAACCCCAAAATGCTGCTATTGAAGGTTAGCTAGCTAGCCAGTGGGTTAGTTAGCCCTGTTGAGTGCAAATCCATTAAAGGCTTAATTAATTGAGTACATACCCGGCAATCGTTATATTTTCATATTTAGATCACAACATAGCTACTATATAGCTAGCTAGTAGTTTTTATTCAGCTCAGTATTGAAATTGCTTGTTTTGGCCATTATCAGATCTTGAATGGCTTTTATCCATGTCAGTGGTCACCAAGAAGCAAAAATCTTTTATTATTATTATCATTATTAATGCTTTACAGTGACCAGCACTGAAGGTCTGACAGCAACATGTGCTGCAGCCTTAGGATGACATAACCTAACAACGATTACAAGGGCTGAAACTTAAATGACTGATAGCCAATAAGGTGAAACAGAAAAGGGGCCAAAGTAAGGAAAAATCTTAGTGATTTAGGCAGCTGTGGTGGGACTTTGCAATGAGTGTTTTGACTGGTCCTAATTTTGATGATTTGTTTAATTCAGCTAATGTAGCAACTATTATAGTTCTTGAGACTGTATAGGATAGACCTTTTCTGGTCACGATGCCATCATTCACCTAATTCAAAAGGTCTCCAAGGCAAAATATCTAGGAATAACATTTGATGAATATCTTACTTGGAAAAATCATATTCATAACATGTCATAAGGCCAATTCAGCCTTAGCTTTTCTGAGGAGGAACATCAATCATTGTCCAATTTCTGTAAGATCTCATTGCTACAAGTCCTTTGTCAGACCCATACTAGAATATGCTTCACCTATATGGGCTCCTCACCTTTAATCTGATATTTGTGCCATAGAAAAGATTCAATGTAGTGCTGCAAGGTATACAATGAACAATTACTCCTGGAGAAGTAGTGTTACTAACATGCTCACATCACTTAATTGGCCCTCTCTAGAATCACGACGTACATTTTGCAAACTAGTCATGTTTTATAAGATAATCAATTGTCAAATGGAAGTTCCATCTATCTCACTAACATCAATGTCATCAGTTACCAGAGGTCATTCACAACATTTCAGAATCCCTCAAGCAAGAACCAACTCGTACTTATTTTCCTTTTTACCATCCACTATTAAATTTGCCGGAAGATGTGGTCAATCAGCCATCTATAAACTGTTTTAAGGACGTTTTGTGCAATCATCTGAATTTACTTTGATTTTGTTTTGCATCTGTGTTATACTCCTTGATGGAGTCCTACACAGTAATAAATAAATTCAGATGGCACTGACTCACTGAGTGTATGCATGACTGTGTTACATATTATCTCTTTATATTATGGCCAATTAAGAGTGAGCATCTATCAATGTATTTGGATATCGTCTTGTTCTTATACATATAGCTATTTGCACATCCCCAAAAGTAAATTTGTACATGCTATGTGAATATAGAAATTAAATATTTTATTTGTGTAGACATTTAATTGTATGTACTGTCAATTGCATGTGTGCATATTTATATCATGTAGGCATATTGTGTAAATTACAATACAGTTAATAATTTACAGTACAGAGCTATACGTACAGGTATATCTCTAATTATTTCCATAATATAGTGAGAAAAACAATGCGGTAACGTCGTAGTTCATATATAGCAATTAAAGTTGGTTGCCATCCAATTACAGCTAGATTCTTTACATTGTTTGCAAGTTGAACTCGACTTTGGTCAAATATATATTTATATGATCCACTTCCATATCTCCTTGAGGAAAAAACTAAAATGAATTTTCCTCCTTTGGCATCAAATGATGACATGTAATAACCAGCATTCTCCATCTGAGAAACTTTGGCCTTAAAATCTTGTATTGAACTAGCTTCATACTTAATCCAGTTAACCCTAGGTGCCTTGATATAAAGTGATGTGTATGTCAAATCTCTGTCCCCTGGTTCATTGAGGAAGTACCTTAATTCATATTGCTGTCGTTTCATTGAAGCTAAACGTCCATTAGCTGCTTGCAAACTATCACCTAGAAATACCTTAGTAGCAATATTATTCTTGTGAAAAATAGCCATGTATTTAGTAGAATTCTTTGAATCCAAATATGGTGTAAGCATTTCTGCATGGTAGCCATCCAGTGCAAATCTCAGTATGTTAAATTCAAGCTGTTGTTTGTCCACTTGAAACAAGCATTCAGTAACTTCAGTAACTTCCTGTTTTTGATCATTGAGTACCATAGTGAATCTTTGCTCATGAATTACATCAAAGGAGCTCAACCATTTTAATGTGTAATTCAAACCAATTTGATAGAAATAGTATCCTTCTATGTCTGAAGTGAGCAACAAATCAAAAACCTTTGGACGATTATGAGTAGACAGACTGGTCGGTGGTAGTAATACTGGCTTAGGAATAGAAGTAGTAGGTTGTGTAGTTGGCAATGTTGTTGGTTGCTGAGTGGTTGTAATCTGGCCTACAAAAAGAGTCTATGTAACATCCTGCATATTTAAGTTTTACTATTCTGTAACTTACCATCAATATATAGCAATCTATTAGGAGTATTGTGATTGGATGGTAGTCCCGACATATCAATAGCATTTTTCGTTGAGCTAGCCAGTAACCGTGCTTTTAGTTGTGCAACTGTATAGTTTGGAAACTGTTGTTGAAGAAGTGATATTGCTCCACTTACCAATGGGGTACTCATAGATGTTCCACTCAAAAAAATCCAGCAAGTGGAACAACTATATGTAGCACTTCTAATATCTTGCCCCGGTGCCATTATAGAAACACAAGGACCATAGTTTGTAGCGAAATATACACCATCTTGGGATTGCTTAGTACCTCCTGCAGTTATTATGCCATAGGGTGAAGCAGATGATGGACTAAAACCACATGCATTCCTTTTATTATTACCAGCAGCAACAACAACAGGAATTCCGTACTGTACCACTTTACGGACTTGTGCATCAAGTGAGGGACTATGTGGACCTGCTAGGGACATTGACACAACTGCTTTTCTTCCCCTTTCTCTGATCTTTCTAACAGTATAATCTAAACCAGCTAATATTGCACTGTATGGTCCAAACAGATTGCAATTCAGTACTCTAATGCTATAGATTCTGGCTTTTTTAGCAACACCGTAATTTCTACCAGCGGCAAGTGCAGCCACATGTGTACCATGGCCATTACAATCATAACCCCTCCGATTGATACTGTCAAGAAAATCTATTGCATCATAACCACCATAGTAAGCTCTTCCTTCAAACTCACTGTGCTGATAATATACTCCAGTATCTAAAATGTAAATATCATTACCTTCTCCAGTGTATTTTGAATAATAATAATTATTTAAAGATGATGAACGCTGATCAATCCTATCCAAATGCCACACTGGATATCTCTGTTGTACTTGTTGACCCTGAGCAAACTGATCATTTTCTACAGTTGCAATTTGTTCAAGTTCTTTTATCTAAACAAAATTATTTACACATTAAGAAATTTCTTGTTCATGCATGCACAATATACAAAATACTTTAAATACATTTTATTATACTGTCTCAACAATACACAGACTCTGAAGTGTGTATCTTTTCTAAATTTTCTCTATTGCATGCATTCTTTAGGGAGTGGAATCAGTACCAAAAACAGATCAAAATGGCTGAAGCGACCAGATTGGAATGAACTATTCTGGGCAATTACTAAGTGTACATTAGTCTACTGAGTTGAGACCAGTTCACCACAAACTCTAGCAAATCCACTAAGGTATTATAATTTGGAGTGGGATGATATCTTCAAGTGAAGAAATTAATGACAACAGAAATTATCTATTAGTGCTGTGAACCTGCAGAGTTTACTAAAACCAGTTATTGGAAGGTGAATAATTGGATATTGACTGGTTATTGTCTGATTTGTAAATTAGCAGACATTTTGGCACTAAACATGCCTTTTGGAAGCCTTAGGGTGGTACCAAAGTGACCATCAACACCCTGCCTTACAATAACAGCCATTACAAGCACATATTTACACATGCTTTGAGGTTATGTTGTGATGTTAACACTTGTCAGCAGGGGTATTTTATGGTTTACCAAGTGGGTGGGCAAAACCAGTTAAAAGGCTTCTTAGCCAATACTTGGCTTGACCTAGACAATACCGGTTAATAACCGGTTTTTCCATACTGGTTCACAACACTATTATCTATGCATAACGGTTGCATATGTTCCTATGTTAAAACTCTTCATGTGAAGCAAGTATTAAAGTATATCTGGCTTTTAGTCCATCATTATCTCTTCTACTATCCTATACCACCTTAAAAGTAAATATCTCAGAGACAAATACGGTTTGTACAACTAGATTGGGTAATCTGGGTCATGTTATGTACTCATATACTGATACTAACTGATACTGACTGATACTAACTCCGTATTTTACTCAGTTTTGCTCTGTCTTGGAACAAATTTTTTCAAACCTGAGGAAAAGCTAGATTACTAGTCATAGCAGTAGTCCATTACTGTGCAAATATTCAAAGATTAGGGATCATGCAGTTTTGGACTTTCTTGCCCAAAAATATCACCTAAAACCAGCCTCAAATTTCCTTCACAACAGCTTGGTAGTATTGGTTAGGCATGGCTAGTATTGGTTAGGCATATCCAAGCCCAAAAATACCTTCAGAGTGACCCCAAACCTTTCCAACAAGTTTCTATGGAATTTTAAAATTTTCCTATTTAACAAACTAACTAACTGATGCCATCAACCAAGCATAAGTCGACAATGGATAAGGCTACAGGCTTGATTTTTTCACTGTTTGACGTCACTTCGTCCCAAGACGAGCCTTTTTGCCAACTGCAGTATGTACAATGCACGTATCATGGACTTACCTTTGTCCTCCTTTGGGTTCCAGTTCTTTTCGCTGACTACACAAGGTGTCGATTTGCAATAGCGCGATACGGCTTCGCTCTGGCTATGTCATGCTTTTCGCCCACATTTTCCGTAATGACTGGATTCATTGCAGAGAAGTTTCTTGTACTATTCTTCGTTTGTAATGCTGTGTAGCAAGCAGAGCATAGCTACAAAGGAAGTGTAATGGCCACCTCACTTTTCAGTGCGTATTTGATTATTGGGGTACACGTTCAGATGCAAAATTATTTTATGGAATGCCTGGTGCCATTCTTTCTTTTAATGTGGTACACCTGGAGGGTGTAACTAATCACTGGACTGGACTACTGGACTGGAACACTGGACTGGACTACTGGACTGACATACTTTTGGTTTTTACACATTCTGAGATTGGTTTTATTGAGTCTAGCTAGCCAAGGGTCTTCAAAAAACTTGCAGCCTGCTACAGGAGTAAGCAAAAACTGACTTCTCACTACTTGTTGTGTTCTACAGCATTTATACACTTCTTAGTATTGTGTTTTGGAGATTGTAATACCTAGCAGTAGCTAACCAAAAATCATTTTACTATATTTGTGCTCCCTATCTTACACTGTATCCTTGAACTAAATAGCTCAGACCCCTGGGACACAACCTATCCTTCCTAAGATAATCTATTGTAGCTAAATTTGTTCCTACATGTAATATACAAACTCATTACACAACTGTAGAGTTTTTTCTGCTATCATGATTAGTTCTTACATGTGCTGGTTGGCGTACTATAATATGTGACCAAATTTATTAGCATTGTACAAGCTTGCTACTATCTCCAATTGGTTAACTATAACTAGCATATTCCCTGTAGCATACTGATAAGTAGTATAGGTGTATGTACTGTAGAAGAACATAATAAATAGAAGTGAAATCACTAGAAGTCAGTTTTTGCTTACTCCCACTCCTCATACTCATCATTTTAGTAACAGACTGCAAGTTTTCTGAAGGCCCTTGGTTAGCAGGAATCAATAAAACCAACCTCAGAATGTGTAAAAACCCAAAATATGTCAGTCCAGTAGTCCAGTCCAATGTTCCAGTCCAGTAATCCAGTCCAGTGATTAGTTACACCCACACCTGGATTCAGTAGTCATAATTGTGTTATTTAAAAAGTTAACAAACAAGTAGAAGGAAAAATTAGGAATTTTAAGCAGAATTAGGGATCAAAGAACAAAAAAGCAGGAAAACAAGGGAACAGCTAAAAAGTTGTGAAACAAGGGAGGTTGTCTATACCTGCAGATACACTAGTAGACATGTAATCCCTAATTTAGTCATGGTTGCATGTCTACTAGTATATCTGCAGGTATAGGCAACCTTCCTTGTTTCACAACTTTTTAGCTGTTCCCTTGTTTCCCTGTTTTGTTCTTTGATACCTAATTCAGCTTAAAATTCCTAATTTTTCCTTCTACTTGTTTGAATAATGGTTCCATAAAGACAGAGCAATACGGAATAAAATATGGAATATAGTCTCGGTATATGGATTTTGTTGTGCTGGTCATGTGACTGCTCTATTAGAGTATATTATGATAGCACACACTTTGAGATAATAGAGCTGAAAATATCTATATGCAATCTTACTGCTTTTCATTGATCCCTTACTTCAAGTTGTCCAGTTGGAACCATGCTCAATTTTATGTAAACAGAGTACAGTACCTACAAATAAGCTTTTCTACATTACTGTTTGGCTAATATATAACCTGCATGTAAACATATACTTTTGATCTTGCAAAAAACAAAAAAAAACAAAAAACATAGATTTTAGCAATGCACACATCTCTACTAAATAATTACAACTTGCATGTGAGTAAGTGATACTTCAACCCTGACATGTATGTACGCTGTACACTTAATATTGTATTGTAATTGGACATATCAGCTGTGTTGCCTGCTCAGAAGGAAATTCAATGGAGTTACATAGTTTGTTATGGGATAGCATTTAAATATGCGCACTGCATAACACACACATAGATGTACCGAATATGGACACACAAACACACACATGCACATGCCAAATCTTCTTTTCTCAGTGAAGTAGTTGATGAGTGCAATAACCCAACAAAAAGAGTCTGATTAGCTCTGTACTGACTACCAGCAGCCAGTTGAGTTTGTTACTGGCCAGATCAAAGTGATTGGTGATATCACAGTGCACTTGCTTGTTTTCAGTTATTATACACACCACTCAGATTTGACCTTATATAGTAACTCAGTGATTACAATTTGTGCCTCAATGTCTCAAATTGATTACCATATAGCCAGAAGTATGCGAAACTGTGCACAATATGATTTTTAGTTGACAGGAACAGTAACAACTATATGTAGCCTTGGTTGATTGATTTTTTACCTCAAAGATGATATTTTCACGAAGCTATCGAAATTCGCTAAAGTGATTTCTGGCTTTACTAGCAATGTTAAATTTATTGAGTATGCATGTCATCTTCAAAAACCAACCCATCTTCTTTTTAAAAATTATTACTGACTATATACTTGGTAACACTATATAAAATTTCTGAGTATACAGTATGATCTCTGACTACCGTATAGAGGGAAACTTTGGTGGGGGTAAACTTTGGCAAATAGCAAGCTAAATCACATTTGGCAAAATAAACTTTGGCAAATTCAAGCTCAATCTGTAGCTATGAAGACACTAATCTCAGGCGCTACGAGTAATTGGCGGGTTAAACTTTGGCAAATTTGTAGCGAATCGCCAAAGTTTCCCCCCGCCAAAGTTTCCCTCTATACGGTATGTAGATTTTTGGAGATAATGGAAGCACAAATAAAACAAATCAGATCAGAGAAGGATATCAATTAGCGGGCTTCAAACAAAGGCAGTTATGACCAGATCTTTTTTCAAGCAGGCGCTTATAATTTCCAATCGATAAGTGCCGTGGGATGCTATGACATTGAGTGCTGGGAACAAAATATGTTATACATGTATGTATGTTTGTGTGTTAATATTGATGGTGACAATTTTATATACCAATACGAAACATATACTTACCTTTTCAGCTGCTGCCTTGTCTCCATCAAATATAATACCCATGATGCCAGCTGTGAGGTGAGCTAGGGTGGAAAAATTCTTTACAGGACCATTACCTGCCAATCCATTTCTTGCAGCTTGTCCCATTGCTGCTACCACATAATTGATATCTTCTTCAGTGCAATTTTCTTTGAAAACTGCTATGTATCTATTCTTGATCTGGGCACTTTTATTCAAAGACTCCTTTAGGTCTAGCTCGTCTTCAACGTTGCTGCTTTCTACTCCAAACCGACATAATATGACAGTAATAACGATAACAATCGTAATAGGAAGCAATCTCCTCATGCTTGCAAATATGGTACTGAACACTCAGTAGCACCTCAGTCAGACCGTACTAGGTCTAGTAGCCACCTGGAAACCTTGGACCCGCCGTTCTTAGACTCGAAAAGAACTGATAACGCACAGCAAGTGATGAGCCGTCAACCCACAAGTCTCCGCATATTTTTGTAAATATAGATATGACGATTTGATTGCGTGATGTGATTACTTGTGCTTTGCTCTCTGTAGCCTACAATTTCGTTTGACCGCAGTTATTTTGTAACGTTCTAGCAAGACAACCAGCAGCAACAGCAGCAACAGCAGCAACAGCAGCAACAGCAGCAGCAAGCCTGAATTTTACTAGTTGTCAGGACCAAATATTATACACATTAATTTAATGGTGGTACATCCCACTGGCTATATTATCATGTTTCCTTACAACAGTGTGATGTGGTGTGTGTGATTTGGCTCAAGTTAGGCAGTTAGTTATTGATCATGTGTAAATTCACATCAGTAAAGTGGTAATATCATAGCATAGATATTATATACGTACCAGTTTATAATATCGAGGCTGCCCAGGTCCAGTCACGGTTTTTTTTTTCAAACACACTTTCTGTAACAACTTTAGACAGGCTGTAGGACCAGGTGTCCTATAGACCTTCAGCACTTGTGCTGTAATGCCTTAATAAATACTGGTCTCTAGATATAGACCTAGTGCCTAAGATGGCAACTTGATGAACAATTGCATGGTCCAATGAAAACATGATGATGGCAATGATTGGTTATGATACAGAAATGTCTAGCAGTTTGACCTCATCATTTTTTCATTATTGGATGTGGGTGTAACTGGTAGCACTTGAAGGTCTGCTGTGATGTGCTTACAGGGTCATCGACTATTCATCCGATACCATCTATGGTCGATCTGGCCTATTCCGAGGGTCGCCTTGAGTCTGGCACCCTCAACTGATTTGTTTCAGTAGCTGGTACCCTCCAGCTGTCCAGCACTTGACAGCCAGTGCTGGGGGTGATAGGCAAGGGCAAAAAAAAAAAAAAGCACTTGAAGGGATACAAAATATTGTAGAGATGCCAATGCACCATGTTGTGCCAGTAAAGGTAGGTGGTGACCATGAATATAGTCTCTTCTCTGGCATAACAAAATCAGCACATCATTGTAGGGTTACATAATCTTGGTCTGGTATACTGTGCACAGCACTTGATCCTGTACAGCCAGGATAGTGCTTTCAGATACACTGCGGAGAGAATCCTCAACTAATGAAGGCTTCATGCAGCGTTAACACAAAGCCCAGGCCATGCCATAATCAAGTACCACTACATGTATATATTAGATGCATACAGTCTGTATTGTATTTGCATTGTATATTGTCTCTTTTGCCAGTCTGAGAGAAGTGGTTAGCATGATATACCCACATACATAGCTATCTAGTATCCAGCAGTTTTATAGTCTTACAGTAACTACAGTACATGACAATTACCACTTATTTATATTTCATTTACTGCAGAACCATAATAATACTACAAGGTACACACATATACTCTGATAGTTATCCAGTTTGTCCAAGCTGTGATGTGAACCATTCGTACTTTGCCAATTGATCTTTCGATACTGTCCTATGGTTCTGCTGAAAGGCTTGCATGAAATCTTGGATATTTACATCTCTGGGATGAACCTGTTTGCAAAGTAAATACAGCATATGCAAAAGACACTATAATGTGTTAAGCAATGCATGGTGACAGCAAAGTCACAACAATGTATAACACTGATCTTGATGACTTAGTGATCCAGTGACTCATAAACTCTTTGATTAATGTTCCATGGACTATACAGTTTCAGCACTGGATGTAATATACTGTACACTGTAAGTTAGCCCATTAGCTCAATCATTGTGCTGCAGGTGCCACATCTGTTCCATGGGACACAGATGGGGTTAAAAAAGATATACTCTAATAGAACATTCAAATACTCTAATAGAGCAGTCAAAGTGTTTCACGAAAGTTTGTTCCTAAAAGTCTAGAAATAAAAATAAAAATGACATCACTCTTTTCCAAGATTTGATCCCCTTGTCTCCTACCACTGTTTCATCAAGAGCTATTTTTTACAAACTCTATAATGTGACTGGATCTGGGAAAACTGGTCTTATCACCCATGTCAGCAGATCATTTTGATTTTTCACCATTAACACAAAGCTACATGAATAAAATTTCATTACCAAAATCAGCTAGGCTTGAGTGGTCTGCTTTTGCTAGCTGCTTTTCCCAAGCACAGTGGCGACCTGTACGAGTGATCTGGAGCCCTAGTGGAGCTCTGGCCAGCGTGGGGTTGGCTGTATGTGGCTGTATGTGGCTGTACAGCACCGTGGTATTGAATAAAGACCAGTGCTGTGAATGTGCTTTCATTTTAGCCAGTTTTGAGACCTGAATGGCCCATAACTTGGCCTAATTCATCCCTATGCCTTCCTTTTCAATTTTTAAACAGCCCCTTGTCCTCCTTCCAGGCCCCTGCCTCCCTCCCTTTTTGGAGCTCGCCTGATACAGTCAACCTCGGTTAAAACTGTCTAAAGTGGCGGGAAACTTAGCTGTTGGTTACTTGCGCAGTGGATGCTGTGAAAGGTAAGGAATTGGTGTAAAATGTGTGAGATTTGGTACACATAGCTTCAACCATTAGCAAGCTACATCACACTAAATACTTAAAACCGGCATTTCTCAATACCTTTCAGTGGGTGATAAGACCGGTTTTCCCAGACTGGGTCACATATAGTATACATACAGTGTAGTAAAACTGCCAAAATAGCTAATTGCATATACTAACAAGTCTAAATATACTTTAAATCACAATTAACTAACTCTGGCAAACTTTGAGATTCGCATAAAAAGCAAAGTGCATTAAAATACTACAAAATGTAACTCCACAGCTTCATGGTGTAATTTCTTGATGACAAACACATCATGTGAGCTGATAAATTATGGATCACATGATCTTATATACTAATCAAATACTAAAAACCTTTAACAAGTATCTGAGTATTTGCAGCATTTCAAAAAGTATCTAAAATTCTGTTGCAGCTTACATAACACAATAGACCAAGCACAAGCTGGGACAGTTGTATATGTACTGTGTTTGTAGGTAACCTGTATATAGCAGAGGTAGTAACCATAGTAGGCCCAGTAGAATCAGTTGCAACCATGATCAAGGTTATTGATTGACGAGAATTTGATCATTTGATTTTATCTGAAAGTTAACAACTTGACATAAACACCTAGCAAAATCTCATTTTATAGGTGCTTGATTGCCTTTTTTTTAGGACTTCTTGATCCCTTGATTGAATATTCAATAGAAATTAACTTCTTTAACAAGCTAGATTATTTTATTTTGATCTCGGACACAAATACATGTAAGTCATGTGGCATAGTGACTACTCCTCGACATACAGTACAAACACACAACTCACTTTATCACTTGGAAGATCTGTAAGTGATTTACAGACTGCATCAGGATGGTCCTTATCACATGGTATCCATTTTTGATTGCGTCTATCTATCATTATATACCATACATACAGTAAATAGAACATCAAAACTCCCATGTAAAACTAATGCACACCATGATACCGCTAAATAGCAAGACTCTTATAGACAAAGGGGCTGATTATTACCCAACCCACAAGAAGGCTATTATTTTATTACCATTTGTATGTTTCCAGTATTTACAGGTCTCTAACTCCCTCACTGGTTCCAACACAGCATCAGCTGTACAAGTTGCTATATCACTGCCAGAAAAACCCTCTGTATTCTCTACTAAAGTGCCCCAATCTTGCTCATTCAGTTCTGCATCTTGTGTTACATGTAACTTCAGTATTTCCAACCTTGCTTCTCTAAGGATGTATGTAAAAATGCTAATAGATAGTAATGTAAAAATATAACATGTAGTTCAAGTATTTGATCAAAGTAGTTGTGGTGCATGGTCAAGCCATACCATCAACAACCAACACTGTATGTGTGTATACAGCCTGTATGTCAACAAGATCAGCAACCAGGCTGATAAATAAACTTAATAGTGTGATACAAGCAAAAGTTATAACTAG
This sequence comes from Dysidea avara, assembly GCF_963678975.1. Taxonomy (NCBI): domain Eukaryota; kingdom Metazoa; phylum Porifera; class Demospongiae; order Dictyoceratida; family Dysideidae; genus Dysidea; species Dysidea avara. The sequence continues at coordinate 9,541,220 of NC_089282.1, read as the reverse complement.
TTAACCATGCAGAAGTATTTCTTTGATTTGATTTCAAGTACACATACACTTTAGCCAAATCTGGACACAACATGTACACTTGGAGGCATACCCAGGGAATTTCAGGAAACTTCTTTGGGATTTTACAAATTACTTGGAGCATTAAGAAATTGGTTTTAGGATTCCTAAATCCAGGATCCATGAGAAATTTTCAATAGACCATTTATCCAATGGTTTCTTACACAAAAACAATATCAGTTTAGTGATTTTTGAACAATAATTTGGGTGAAAAAGATCAAGATACTCTAATAAAGCAGTCAGGCAAATTTAACTACTCTAATAGGACAGTCACTTAGCAACGGTGGAAAGCTCTCAAACTTCCAGCATACACTCCATTATTCATACAACAATCAGTTCACCAAACCTGCAAGGAAGTGGAAGAAAAATTCTTTTCTGAAAGCGTCGTAGGAAGGCAGGGTCTAGTTCCCATGGACAGTTAGTGGTACAAACCAGAAATGTGTTGTCAGCAGCTCCTTCCATCTGTATGTAACAATACAATAGCACACAATACAAATTAACAATTAAAAATAAATACACCTTGCAAGGGTACATACTTGTTTAAGAAGTTCAGTTTTTATTCTCCTAGTATGCTCCTCTTCCTTAGCTGATCTACACCTGCAAACACTGTCTACTTCATCAATAAATATTACCTGCAAAAGTGCAACATAAGTTTGATAAATAGCTACAACAACAACAATAACAACAACAACAACAACAAATGCATATGTATGCATACAGTGCATGCACAAATCATTAGTTGTCTATATTTGGTGGTCTAATTTAGTCCAACAGTAACACATGGTGAAGATTCAGTTGATGATCATTTGGTTCCTCAGAGTCCATACTGATCTCTATGAAGAAATTGCATGTGTATGCTAGTCAGAATGGTAGAGCTCTACTATAAGCTGATTTTGTGAGGAGCAACTTTCATTGTGTAGTTTTAGGTACTACTTAACTTAATTTTATACAGCACTTACTGATGTTCCTTCCTGTTGCTTAGAATGAGCAAAAAGATCACGAATTATTCTGAAATATAAAACATGTGCGTCAACTATAAATTGAGATACATCCTGTACAAGCATGGCACACTAGCTATAGAAGCTAGATCATGTCAAATTATTTATACTCTTGATCATTATTCCTCATATACGGTAGATATACACAAATATCTTTTGTACTTACTTCTCAGTCTCCCCAACCCAACTGGACATGAGGTCAGAACTAGTAATGGAATAAAAGTGACACTTGATCTCACCAGCCACAGCTAAAACAAAATATGACACTGGAATGCGTATCGCAGTATGTTAACAGATACCTTGAGCAAGTCTTGTTTTGCCTGATAAGAAAATAACGTTTACATATATATACAACTGAAGATTCATAAACAATCTTACCAGTTCCTGGAGGCCCATAAAGTAGAATACGTTTCCATGGTTTTCTGGCTCCAGTAAACAAATGTGGATACATCACAGGTAGTATAATAGCTTCACGTAAGGCTTGTTTGGCATCCTTTAGCCCAGCTACTTCACTAAACTTAATACCACTGGGATTAATGAGTGTGTTTTCTATTGTTAGTAGTCGACTTTTAACAAGAAAATGTAATAACACTAACTACTGTATAGTATTATACCTTTGAGCAGACTGATCGTATGCATGCTTTTCATATCCTCGATCTGCACAGATAAAAAAATGAATTAACACTTTAAAGAGGTACATACTGTATATTAATACAAGCACAAGGAACAATTAGGACTTTTAAAATCATAAAAATAAAAAGTAGTGAAACAAGGGAAGTTGCCAACACCTGCGAATATACTAATGGACATTTAATCAGTCCCCTATTTCAGCCATGGGTCAAACTTAATTCCTAATTTTTCCTTCTACATTGGAACCTCTCTATTATGGACATTTTGAGATCCAGAACTTTTGGCCACTTTTTGCTGTAATATAGAGGTTTCCTCTTTCAGAGATAAAAAAATGCATTAATCAGACCTGTTGGGACCAATCCTTATTATGGAGGTTTATTTCATATTGTGTCCTTAATTCGAGGAGTTTGTTATAAGATAAGATCCACTGTACTTGTTTGTTTACCTTTTTTGTAATAACTAGTGAACTCGTGCATAGCTACCACATCAAAAGAAATAATTGTAATGGCTCCATAAAATTAATTTTTGCCTCAGAATGCATGCCCAAAATTACAAAACAGTACCAATTTCTGAAAATTTAGTGTCCATTAGCAGTAATTACGCTTCGTTTTCAGCTATGTTCAGCCTGTTATATACACAGCATCACAAATGAAGATCAGTGTGAGAAACGTCTCTGCAGTTGTTACAGAAAACACAGACTGTTATAAATGAAACTACACTACCACATTACCATAATTGACACCTTGGTGCTTTCAGCAAAGGAAAGAAATAGGACACAAGGGAGTAAAGGTACAGGAAGTCCATGACCATACAGTGTAGGCGGCGGAAAGGGGGGGCTACGGGGCTTAGTCCCCCCCCTCAGAATGATATCATGCAGAAATTATTATTCTTGGAGTGGGGCTGAAAACCATGATAAAGATCGAGATAATATAATAGAGCAGTCACAGTATTAGAGCAGTGTGTAGCAAGCTATGTAAAGATTTTATGTAGTTTTCAGCTATAAAGGTATATTTTCAGCTATAAAGGTATAGCTGGTGAGGTGGGCAGCTATTGTCAGCTGGTTGTGACCTTTTTTTTTTGTTTGGTCTCACCTCACCAAACCAGAGGCAATGTAGTGCCTGGTCAGCTCCCCCTCATATCAACTACTTCCTCTGTCAGTGCCACTGTCCATGACACATGCATTGTTTGTACTGTGGTATGTCAGAGGCACCTGTGGAGCAGAAGCAACATCTAACAGTGAAAAAGTCAAGTCCATAGCCTTAGCTATATTGAGTCATGCTTGTCTGAAGGCATCAGACAGTTAGTCAGTTAGTAGAAACTTCTGTTAATATTTTTTTATATAAATTTGTACTATATTTTGAGCAATAATGAAGCGTTTTTGGCCACTATGAAACACTTTTGGGCTTACCAAAATTGCCAAGGTGCCATGAAGTTGCAATTGGTTCCTGATAACTTTTTTGTGACTCTAGAAAGTCATGATCCCTAATATATGTATGGCCAACTGGATGAGCATTAACACTTACACACAGGTAGTTTATAAATTGTGTGTGGCTAGGCTAATGCCAAGTGCACAAGTACAGTATAATGATATCAAACCTTTACTCTCACAGTGACCTCCAAATGTCACACTATATTCAAGCTCAGCTTTCTTGGCAGACAACACTTTCTGTTGATGGTCTAAGGTTACCAAAAGCTGCTCTAATGCATCCTATGAACAATACACATACAAATAGAAGTAGAAGGAAAATTAGAAATTTTAAGTTGGATTAGGGATCAAAGAAAAAAAAGTAGTGAAACAGGGAATAGCTAAAGGGGGTGAAACAAGGAAGGTTGTCTATACCTGCAGATATACCGTATAATGGGAATAATTCGTGGAAGAAAACATTCGCGAATTTCGTGATTTTAGATGCATTCGCGAATGCTTCCTTGCAAATTTTTCCTAAACTTTTAAATGGATCAGTTGATGCAGCATTCATATAACGAGTGCATAAGCGGGTAGCTACTCGCCTTGCTAATCACTAAACTGCTATTACACGTATATGCGTGGCGGTATAGCCAGTGAGGCACAAGACCATTCGAACAGAGATGCAAATTTCAGTGACAGTGCTACTCATGCAAGAGAAATGGGGCAAATATAATTGAAGCCCAGCGATTCACTGTGCTAGAATGGCGTGTCTTAGCCTCGGTTTTAGTGCCGCCCCCAAGGTGTGCCTATCGTCCATGCTTATTATCATAAATGCCTACTCCTCCAGCGAAGCAGCAATCATGCATGGCTAGTACTAATATGCGTAGTATGCAACATGTCAGAGTCGAGCCATATAGTCAAGTGTTCCCTATCCATGATTAATCCGTTGGAGCGCGAGCCCAAATTTTAAATTACTTTATGCAATAAATCGCAAACGTTTTCTCGTGAATGAGGAAATAGTAGATCAATCGTGAATGTTTTCTTCTGCGAATCGTTCCCATTATACGGTACTAGTGGACATTTAATCCCTAATTTAGTCATGGTAGGGATTAAATGTCCACTACAGTCTACCATATCTGTAGGTATTGGCAACCTTCTTTGTTTCACCACTTTTTAGCTATTTCCTTGTTTCGCAACTTTATTTTACTTTGATCCCTAATCTAACTTAAAATGTCTAATTTTCCCTTCTACTTGTTTGTTTACTTTTTAATAACATAATTACAGTATGACAAACAAATCAGCCCATAACGCACTAAAAGAAAGAATACAGGAATGCCATAAAAGTAATTTAGCATCAGAATGTATGCCCAAACAATCAATTATGTAGTGGAAAGGTAGGTGGCCATTACACTTTATTTTCAGCTATGCTCCACCTGTTACGAAGAACAGTATGAGAAGTATCTCTGCAGTCAATTCAGTCGCTACGGAAAATACAGGCAACAAAGCCACAGGGAAGCCACATTGTGCTATTCAACACCTTGCAATATCAGCAAAAAGAACTGGAACACAAAGGAGGACAAAGGCAAGTCCATGATATGTGTATTGTACTTACTGTGGTTGGTGAAAAGACAAATCTCGGGAAAAAGCAATGCTGAACAGTGAAGAAATCAAGCCCATAGCCTTATCCATTGTTGAGTTAGATTATGCTTGGCTGGAGGCATCAGTCAGTCAGCAAAAATTTCTGTTAAATAGAAATTTTTTAAAAATTCCACAGAAACTTATTGGAAAGGGTTTGGGGTTAGTCTGAAGGGAAATTGAGGCTGGTGATATTTTTGGTTGGAAAAGCCCAGTTCTTTGATCATGATCCCTAATATACAGTACTACCGTACTGTATTATGGAGGTTAGTCACACATATACAAACACAAAACAAAGTAAGTTTCACTTCCTCCACAAAACAGAGAATGATCCAATAATGATAAGTGTAGGAATACTGAAAAGCAGATGTTGCCTACTCAACATGTACTCAGCACTATAATGAGGTTTAATGATAATTGCAGATATGGGCCAAGATAAACACAGAATTGAGTAAACACTATAAGCAAAAATTAAAACTATTGTTCCTTGTTACATGAATGTCAACATGCAGGTAAGCTTTGCTGTTGCCATCATGATATGCACAGATGTCCTGCTGCTGATATTACATAAATGATTAAATGATTCATCTACATTAATTTTGATCACTTATAGTATTACACAGGTCACACTAAATCCACTCACTTTGGTTGGACGTGTAGCAGGCATGGTGTGAAAGTTATGGGTGGATCTAGTTTCATTGTATGTGATATCATATTCACTGAAACCATTAACACAACACCCATGCATTGATACCTTTGTTCTAGATACAAATTGGGGACACAAAAAGGATGGAGATAAGTAGGGTATGGCATGCTTTGGTGTTTCGACAGGGATGTGTTGGGCCCAAGTAATACCTATCTCACAGCAAAAATTAAAATGTATCCACTTTTGAGTTATATTTGTGCATGTATGATGATAGCAGAGAAACCAGATATGCACATTCCCTGCAACATGACTGTACTCATACATGTTGAATAGATAACAATACATTAACACCAGGGATATTAAACTAGGGGGTGGGACAAAGTAAGTTGTTTTGGAATATAGGGAGGAGTGTTTCGTTTTAGTAGTGATAGAGAGGATTACTATAAGTGTGTGAAGCTCACTCTGAAATGTAAAGCATGAGGTTTCTAGGGGATAGTAGGGGCAGGTATGAAGGTACACGATTTTGGTGAAAATTTACTGTAACGTCACTGAATATTGACCGTTTGATTATATAGCTATTTGGGAAAGATTATCACTATTACCAAGGCTTTAAGTACAGTATAAACTTTGGGGTGGGGGGAATAGTTAACCCAGGGGGCCGGGGGAAGTGCCCCCTCCCCCCTGAACACTCACGTATCACTAAACGTAGGTGCATGGTTACATGTACAACATTCAAGTAGGGTAGTTTTAAGGTTACAAAATAGTTTTTAATGCGTGGGCGGAACAAATTACAAAACCTGCTTTAAACCAAGCAGGGATAAATAATTTCAACAACTGTGTTGTGTTAGCAATACAACTAATTGTGCTTGTTTGTTTTTATTACAGAACAACGACTGTTTTTGGGTGTGTGGTCTACAATAGAGCGATGTTTTATAAAAAAAAAAAAAAACCAGACTAACAGATTACTAAATCCTTATAATTTCAACACAAGTGACTAACCAACTAAAATATCTAGGCCCTGTGGAAGCGATTTTTAAAGTTACTGGTTGTATAGACGTTTTATTGAACTTTTAGTAGTTTTTTGAGTGAAAAAAGCTCTTTGAAGGCTTGTATCTGAGTCACTGGGAAGAAACACGCCAAAAACGCTTCCACAGGACCTAATAAATTTAATATACAGTATTACCAAGAGTTTATAATATAGAAAGAGGACCTATATTATGAACTCTTGGTATTACTATGCCCCAGAAATGCCAATAGAGCCTACAGCTTTTGATGTATTTGGCGGCGTAAAACATGGTAGTGACAACTGGAGCCATAGATACTAGAATGTATTCTAGTATGCTGGAGCTGAGTGATGTACGAGCTGGCTTACTTGTGTTACTACAACAAATTGTAGTGTTCCATCTGCCTCAAACTAGTAGCTACATAAAAACATTAAATATGAAGGACTTCACCTTCATTTAAAACTTTTCACGCTGCTAGACTGGTTTTATGGGCTTCTCAAAAAGAATTGATAGGCATTCAAAATTTTGAATGATTTCCCGTGACTATACCGTAACCTTAAGCCATGGTGTGGTTCATTGATCCACAATGCAAACTAGCTACAGTGCATCTTACAATGCCAAATCTGATAGAATATGCATAGAAAGGCAAATACTTTGTGGATCTGATGTATGTATGTGTCCAGACATGCTTTATGTACTTTTCTCCATAATAAACCTGTTCAATGGGCAGAACATGGCAGAGAACTACATATGGGTATTTTATTGCTTGTAATTAGTACATATAATTTTAGTATAGAAATTAAAGTAAACATGTTTGATGTGGTATATAATATTTTAAACTACTTTCATTTTTCATTTTCAGTAGTATACATGTAACCGTGTGTTTGATTGTGTACAGAAGACCTTTTTTGCAAATCAAGTCACATATATTATGAAAAGCTGTGACAGTAATATTTCCATTCCTACTTTGAACTTAGTAACTACAGTGTAGGCCATGATCAAGGTCAGTACATGTAATGCTATAATCAGTATGATGGGATGAAAGATACTTATATAACTCAAGATCCGACAAACACTGTTTCTGTACAGGCCAGTTAAATCCCAAAAATGTTCAGAGAAGCATACAAATTTTTGACGGGACATAATTGTTGTGGATTTCGTGATTGTAGTAGTCCACGAATTTTTCATCCTCAAAAATTAACAATTATCAAACTAGCCCCTATGCTAAACAGATAACAGATAGTCTGAATGAAAAATGAGGAATCCACAAAAACAAAACCATGAAAATCCTGAAATTTGCCAATCCGCAAAAATTACATACCTCGAAAAATTGTATGTATGCAATATCAACAGTTCTGTTCCACTTCAAAGCACACTTTCTCTAATAGAACAACACACCTTTAACACTTGTCTTGTCGCACCGGCTTTCTTGGCCACACAAATATACATAAATCATTGATAATTGAAGTTTCAGTTAATTGCAGGGGTGAATCCAAGGGGGTTTCTGAGGTTTCCAGGAATTGGTTAAGTATATCCAGCAAAGGTTCAGGTCAAAATACTCTAATAGAACAGTCAATATGCTAGGGTGCACAGTTTCATGTGTTGACATTGTGGTTATTGCAATTATACACACTGATAGCCAAGATTCACTGTATTCCCATCATATACAAGCATTTTAACTTACTAGTCTTATCTCATTAGTTTCCACATCAGCAAGTTCATTCAGACAGTGGATACAGTGGCTAATGTTAGTTAGCATGCCATCAATGTCAACATCTTCTGTCTTCTTACACTCTTGAGATACCATCTCCAAACAACAAGCTGCTTCTGAGAAACAAACACCACAAGAATGAATTTAGCATAGATTTGTTACATAATTGCTTGTTGCCATAGAAGCGAGCATAGATGTATACACTTGTACAGTAGAACTCACCCTGGTAGTGGCTTAGCATTAACTGACAATGTTTTTCAGAATCAATGGGGTCACATTGATATAACTCCATACTCTCGTCAAGCTCGTGGGCTCGCACCCACCAAAACATGCAAAACCACCTGGGGTTATCAATTGATAGGGCACGTGACTTGTAGCTGAGTCATAGTCAAGCGGGGGTGTTAACCGGTAGAAGAGGTGTCGCAACTTCAAAGACCTCGTTCAAGACAGATGATGCATATTGCTATTGTCTTCGTGTTAGGATTCATTCTTTCGTGTCATTTTCAGCATGGTATGTTGTTACTGTGGATTTTATCATGGCTAAGTAAACGATCGTTTGCGCGTACGTGTAGTTCAGTAGTTCTAGCGCTACACAACGCAAAATGTATCTTTCAATAGTCGTAAATGTATAGGCAGTGTTTCTGCATGTGTTACGAGTTATACAACAGAGTGCATTGTTTAAAATAGGCGGTATAGGTGTAAATTTGTGTCAGGAATGGTGACTAGTTAGTTTAAGCCACACCCTATAGTTATAGATGTGATGTTGCTTATCGGACACGTTCATGAGTGTAAGAGCCCATAGCTAGGATGTAACATTTTTGTAAGGTATTGGTAAAAGGAGTCCATATACTACAAGGTTTTGTAATGTATGAATACGATTACAATAGGATACTACATGATTATGTGAAAGCCCTGGTGTATGGAATGTATGAATGAAATTTCAAGCTTTGTTATCTGTTACCATACAAATCAAGAAGTGTTTGTTACAAAACAAGTGAAGTATATCACAATGACAACAGGAATTACTTGTTCAGTTCTGATCACTTAAATTGGCAATGATATGCAATAAACACAAAATGGCCTATATACTGAGAAAGTATGCTTGCTAACTGATGCACTAGTGTACAACCAGTACAGCAGCCCACAATACAGTATTTCAAGCACTGTTAGTGAGTCCATTCTTTGTTTTAGTCATATGTCTAGTGCTTTTTGATTACTGTGAATTATCACATTATATGCATCATACAGTTGTTAGTCAACAAGATGGAGATTTGCGATTAGTTGGTGGGTCATCATCAAACACAAGCTCTGGTAGACTGGAGGTGTATATTTCATCAACTGAAGAGTGGGGTACTATCTGCTTTGGTGGATTTGCTCTGGAGAGCGCAAATGCTTCTTGTCGACAATTGGGTTATGCCAAATCAGTAGACTATGGTCAAGCTATTACACTAGGGTAAGGCTAGATACCATTGCTACATTGCTTATTGTGCTCTGAAATATATTCATTAGTAAACTTGTTGTTTAGTTGCCATGTGCACTAACACATTACTTGGTTGCGTGAGTGCAAGCAGACAATGGTTTATCCAGGCACACACCCCAACAATCAATACATGGGCATGAACCTTTATGTTTTGTGTTTGTAGGTTTGGTAGCGGAAGTGGTCCTATCATTTTCTCTGAAGTAACTTGTGATGAGAGTGACAACCATATTCTTCGTTGTGTTGCAGTTGGGTTTAGCTCATTGGCCAGTTTGTGTACCCACAATGATGATGTCGCAGTGGTCTGCTGTAAGTCTTTCTCCCTAATAACATTATGTTTGTGTAATGAAAGTGACCATTTATCAACCAAGTTTCGTGCTGTAAATTCTAACTCGGTAAAGGAAGGTCCTATGAACTCCCAGTTTTCAACATTTGCTCAAGCTGTCTTTAAGCTATTAAGTAGTTGTGGTCCCATCTTTTGTAGACTGATTCATCAAGTACGAATGTATGAATTTAATTGTTACATTAACATCGATAATTGGTTGCTTACGCAGTGTGCATAATATTGAAATATTACATTCATGCATTTTACTTGCTAGCAGTGCCTGCAGTGGTTCTTTCCTACATGCAGGATTTGTCATTATATTTTAGTACCAGTGTGGTCAGCCATTACAAATACACATTTTCATGTACAAAGTTATTACTGTTTTTTTTTGTTTTTTTTTGTGGGAAATTGCAAACCTTCATTATTGCTACACCTTCTTAATGTATAGATCACAGTGCTTCCATAGATAATAGTGATCTACACATCCTGTAACCCACACTGTGTGTCTCCTTAGGTACTTACAAGTAGTCTAAGTATCAAATATTTCAAGTTACTATACCTAGTCTAAGATGTTTGTAGCAGACCTTAGTCTAAAGCTTTGCTTTGAGTGGTTCCTAGGAGATATAAACACATGGGAGAATCACACAGAAAATCAAACTCTAATTCATTTACCTACACAGCTTTTGTTTATACAATTTCTAACAGTCTCTTGATGTAAGGCAGTGCTGATAAGGGACTTGAAATTTTAAGAGGGGAAACTTTAGTGGGAAGAAAGTTAGTGAATCACTTAAGTTAGTGAATCACATACAAAATGGCCTTTGGAAGATTAACATTTGGCAAACTGATGTGAATGTGTCCTATATCAAGACACATGGTAGTTTGTCATGCAGCCAAGAAAGCTGGCGTACCACACTGAGTATATTTACAGAAAGAAACAAACTATGATTTTCATGGATATGTAGCTCTGTGTTCCCTTCTTGAATTGGAATCATTTTTGTACTGCAAATGCCTCCACCTTCAGCAACCCACATACCAAATTTGAGCAAGACTGCCTAACGCGGTCATGAAATACGAGCCTTCAAAATTCAGCTTAATTTCTTCATTCTTTTTTCTTCTTCTTTTAGAGTGCTTGGGGGCCTTTTCGCATATTTTACAAGAACCATTATAAAATACAAATTTGTTGCTGATCTTTGCTACACTTTAAGAACGTATTGTGGCACAATCATGTACCAAGTTTGGTGCAAATCTGATAAATAATCATAGAGCTATGGATGATTATTTGCATTAAATAGGCCAACTTGTTGTCACGCCTACAGGGTAAACCGCTTATGGAAATAACTTAAAAATTGGTATGCATATAGGTTAACCATCATAGTTCAAACCTTTTGTGATTTGTAAAAGAAAGTATATCGACAGCTATAGAGTTACAAGGCAAAAACCAAACAACTGTAAATCACAGGGTTGAAATACTCTAATAGAACAGTCACTGCGGGGTAAAAATGCATGAAAAATGTTGAAAAATCTTACCAGTATTCAAACCAGGGACCTCTGTATTGAACACTCAAATCCTTAACCACTGAGCCACTGCTATCATGGTTGTTCACCTGACTTAATTTCTACCAATGGAATATCTAGGATGTTCTAGAACATTCTTTGTGTGTTCTATTAGAATTCCTCAAAAAATGTGCATTCTATTACAAAAGTAATAAACTCTACCATTGTAGCTTTTGTAGTATTCCATCGAATCAAAGCCGATATTATAACCATGTTGGTACAGATCAGTGAGGTAATACACTACTACTGTTAAGACCTATTTGCGCCAATCGTCATCATAATCATCAAAATAAATGCTATATGCTAGTAAAACTTGTGACAGCAGGCTGGAAAATGTATTCTAGCAAAAAAGGTGCAGTATTTGCTTTGTTATCATGTTTTTCATGAAAAAAAAGAGATACTCTAATAGAACAGTCAATGCAAAATCCTATTAGACAAATAGTACTATCATATATACCTAACTTAGAAGGAATTTACTTTATTATTGCAAAATAATTCAGGCACTATAATATATCTTTATATCCATGAATTAACAAGCAAGCACAAAATTATAGAGCAATTATCAGTATTAACATTGATCCTTTGGTTTTGGTAGGTATTTTTCTGTATTGGTAGAGCACTAGTTTGTCTTATATCAATGTCATTGCATGTGTAGATAAGAAGAACAATAATTTGTGTAAAAACATACCTCAAAACTAGTTCATGGTTGGCTTTGGGGCATATATTATAAAAGAAGTGGAATCCAGTGGGTATTGCTACTGATGTTAGACTGTGTCTAACCATTTATTCTTCTCTATCTAATTGGAAGTTTTATATATATTTGGGTCATCACAGGCTGGTGATTATAGTCACTTAACTGAGTTAGTTACTCTAGTTGTACGCAAGGGGCCAAATGTGCAAGATAATTTTTGTTTGTTTATTAAACGTGCCCGCACCACTGTACAGCGCATTTTATTTTGTGTAGTAAGTTATTTTCTTGTTCATGTATTGTACACAGCGACTGAGCCAGCCTCTCAATATGAGGGAGGTGTGAGACTAGTGGGTGGTCAATACCCATCAGAGGGAATACTAGAAGTGTTTGTGTATGGCATGTGGTATACCCTGTGTACTTCATCAATTTCTTCTGCTGCTGCTAATGCAGTATGCCGTCAATTGGGGTATACTGAGAATATTGGAATCAGTAGCAAGTATGTGACAGCGTAATGGTTTATTTGAAAGTTATAATTAAATTTGAAGTATATAATAGAGGTGTGTGACTGTTCTATTAGAATATTGTACATGACAATTGTATTAGGGTGACTGCTTTATTAGAGTATAGTATTGTGATGTCACCGCTGGTCTCATGTGAACCTCTGGTGGAGGTATCCCATGTGATGGATCATTAGGGGAATAGTCAAGTGTTCTTTTTCTATACCAAAACCAATTGCTGTAATAGTAGTGCATGAGTGTTTCAAATAAGTTTAATGGAGTCCATTAATGTCTTTAAGTGCTATGTTGGTATAAAAATGTTAATCATTATGGTTTTCTCCACAATGAGTTGGAGTAAATGCATGGCACAGAGAACAGTTATTTAACAGAACAAAAGGCATATACCTTACTTGAGTTTGTTATGGTTGTGTGTTTGTCAGAACAACAAAAGGCACATACCTTATATGGTGATGAAAGTTGTGTGATGCATCATTTAGACCCCTTTCGACTGTGGTCAGGCTGGCAAGCAGGTAGGCAGGCCAAAAATTTGGGTTTACACTAAATTTGATATTGGTGATTCTACACTAAGGATTGATTTGACATTAATACTCTCCTGAAAAGGTAATTTTTGTCACCTAGAATATTTCTATGATCATTTTTGATGCCAGCATTTTGGCGGGCCATCAGTTAGCTGAATATTTTGCTATCTGAACAATAGAAATGACTGTTCTATTAGAGTATTTGTCTAAGGTTTGCATAGAGTAATAGGGATCTCTATAATGAATGAGTTATGTTTATCCAAACAGTTTGATTATCTGAATGCCCTCAAGGCCCAATGAGTTCAGAAAATAGAGGGACCACCGTATACAGTACTATTGTACTGTATGATATATTTGTGCATGCGATGTATGAGTACATATGTGGATGTGTATATAATTCAGCTAGCTTGTCCTTTATACAATGTGTGTATGTGTTACAGGTACTTTGATATTACTCTATTTAATAATTTATATTTACATTATATAGTTCAGTATCTTCTAACAATTCAATTTCATTACCTAATTCAAACTGTAATACTGGATCCTTTTGTTTTGGTTGGTGTTACTCTCGGCCTCAAACACTGGAGGACACAATGCTAAACTGCAATTTAAACCCTTTTAAAGTGCAATGTGGTATGTTCAGTTATTTAATAGTGTTGTCATAGTATGTTGGATAGATCAAAGACTACTCCCAGTGTTAAAATATATAATTTGTTGACTTGGCTCTGGTTACATATAGTACATATCTAAATTATACACATTGTCCAAGCTTGCAGCTCTAGAGGTAGAAAGTGTAACTAACAGAATTATTTTGGTGATGGTAATATCAACATACCAAAGTGTCACCCTTAAATTGAAATGACTGTTTAATTAGAGTATTTCAATTATTGGCTATTAGAGCATCTTGAACATAGCATAATTTTATCATTGCTTGAGACCACTTGGGTTTAGATAATATGTGGGAAAGGGGTACTTTGTAATAATAAATGACTTGTCTAATAAAGCAGTCACATAGTTATGTCAATGCACTTGTAAAAAAACTTACCATTGTAGATAGAGCTAAAGATCAATTGTTATATAGATATTGATGCATTAACACCAATGAGTAAGTTCCCTTACCCTTTAGCTTGTTCCACCGCCCCTGTCATTTATCACCGTAGTATACACTGTATTACAGTAACCACGTTCTGTAAAAAGGTGTATGTTTATCTCAACCAATGCAATGTATTGAGCACAGCAGTTGTATATGTATGGTCGGTGTTGCTGTACTAAAATAGTTGAACAATAGTAAATTGTTTCAGTATGTGCATGCATATACTCCTTCACACAGGTTTTAGACAATCAGCACTTGCTACTACACCTGCTGGGTCTACTGCATTTTGTAACTTGGGTCCTGTTCCTCCTAGAAGTATGTATGTTTTACAGTACATGTACAGTGATATGCTGTTCGCTTGCACAATATAGTATCATATGTATTGTATACTTCATGCTTTTCATCTACTTTTGTGAACACAGGAGTGTAAATGTACATATTCATTTCATAGCTAATGGACAACAACATGGAGATTTACGATTAATGGATGGATTAGTGCAAAGTCAGATTTATGGTAGACTAGAGATATTTGATGCTAATACTAACCAGTGGGGGACAATCTGTAATGATGGATTCGCACTGTTTAGTGCTAACACTGCTTGTAAACAACTAGGTCATGCAGGAGCTGAAAGATTTGGTACAGCAGTTGATTTAGGGTAAGTCATAGTACAGCAACTGGACAATAATCGAAAAATATCAATTATTGCTATAATTATTTGTTGTCAAATTGTAACGTGATAGTTAGCTTCTAACCTATCATGATGGAGTAGAACACTTCTACTCTTGTACTGTAAACTTGCAGAAAGAGTTGAAAACAATACACACTAAGCAATTCTGCTCACTTTATAATGTGGTATCATGCAATGACCTGTCATTTTAAGTGCTATATTGTTATCATGATATTTTCAAATTACTATTGATTGTCTTATGATAATTTTCACTATTTCCCAGCACTGCATTCACTATTAAGGTAAATCACAACATACCTAGTGGCAATTAAGCTTTGAGTATCAGTAGTTGTAAGGCACATGTGCTGTATAGCTGTACATGTGCTGTATTGTATTACTGGATACTCACAAGTTCAGATACTCATGTATACTATAACTCATTCATTGACTCATTCACTGACTCATTCATTGAATTGTCCTGTGTATACAGGTATGGTGCTGGTAGTGGAACAATTCTTTTAACTGAAGTAGATTGTGATGGTGATACTAGCCACTTACTGCGATGTGGAGTTCAGGGTATAAACCAATTATCCACCTCATGTGACCATCAACAAGATGTTGCAGTAGTCTGTTGTGAGTCATACATTTGTTTTATATATTTCTCTCTGAATACATTATAAATGCATAAGTACACTCCTGTATAGTATGAGCTTTATCCAAAATTATGCCACAGACATAAAAATGGCCGCTGTAGTGTGGGGACATTCGTAAAACTTGTGTGGGTGACTATGGGAAGAAAATTTTTGAACAGCAAGATCTCAGCCAAGATGGAAGATATCAAACTCTAACTAGTAGGTATGGCTATAAGACATTACAATAAGTGCGTAAAAGCGATTTTCGGCAGATTTTCAAAGCAATGCTAGATTCCTATTCTTTAAGCTAATTTATAACCATACCTGCTGGTTAGAGCTCGACATCTTCCGTCTTAGCTGAGATATTGTCATTCAAAATTTTTCTTCCAATAGTCGCCCATACAAATTTTATGAACGTCCCCACACTACAGCAGCCATTTTATGTTTGTGACATAATTTTGGATAAGGCTCATTAATGTGGAGTACATTTAAAGCTAGTGTGAGCATTAATTAATTGCAGTGCTGAGTTTGTAACTGCTTTGCAGCACGTGATGCAGCTTTTCAATATGAGGGAGGTGTGAGGCTAGTGGATGGACCATATCGATCAGAGGGGAGACTGGAAGTGTTTCTATTCAACCGATGGTATACACCTTGTGGTGTAACAATATCTACAAATGCTGCTACTGCTGTTTGTTATCAACTGGGGTATACTACCAATGGTGGACCTAGCATTATGTACGTGTATGTAGTAATCATATTGTACGTCATATTTTTTATAAGGAATTATCTTACATCCACATATTTGTGTATGCTATGTACCATCAGTAATTATTTCGATTGCTTTTTAGGCCATTTACTGATTCAGCAGGATTTACTTGGATGACAAATTTTTCTTGCCTGTCAGGAACTGCTTGTGTTGGTCATTGCTATGAGCGTCCAATTACTATAGGAAATATTACACAAACTTGCAACCCCCAAACATATATCTACATCAGATGTGGTATGTGGGTGCATATTTACTTTATTGATTTGTTAATCAGTTGTTATCTTGAAGTGTAAGATGCATGTCATGTTGTATGGCCAATGGACTTGTGACAAAGAATACATGTAGGCTGTACATTTTTGTAGTGAAGTTTCCTCAGGCATGATGGAACACGTTACATACCACTATCTACGTATCACTATAACCTTAAATCAGGCCGCCATAACCATGCATTATAACACACCTTTGATTTCACAACTTTTGAATTATAAAGTCATATCTTTTTCACAACTTGGCTGTTGAGTATGGATCATACAGTAATCCTTTACTAGATGGTTGATTGCCATAGTTTAGCATATTATGCAACTGGATATGGGCAGTTGGGCACCTGCTTTAGAAGTACCATAGCAGCTGTATGTTGCCTGATACCTGGTTGAATAACAGTACATTGTATTTACCAAAATATTATTTATAGTACATTTCTTGATCACACAGGATTTGATGTATCATTGTCACGAACTACAGGGGGTACACCTGTTGGAACTACCTTTTCGTGCATATATTTCCCTCCAGGTATGTGTGTGTAAGCATATGTACAGTCTCTGTGGACACTTTTACACTTGTATAATGGTGTTATAGTATGCATACTACTGTACATACACAAAGTGTGTATGTATGTATCATACAGTACAGTACTGCATATTAGGAGGTTTGCACTTTCTCACTAAAGAATATTGACCAATAACCAGCCTCCCAATACCTTCATGGTGCCTTGGCAGTATTGGTTAGATGAATCAAGCCCAAAAGTTCAGAGTGGCCAAAAATGCTTCTGATAAATTGCTAGGAATTTAATTTTTAATTTAACACTACCTGCCTAGCCTGCCTATGTGCATGATTTTTTCACTGTTAGATATTGCTTCAGCTCGATGGGTGTCTTTTGGCATACTGCAGTATGTACAATGCATTTATCATGATGGACTTACCTAATACCTTGTCCTTCTTTGTGTCCTATTTCTTCTTACTGACAGTACAAGGTATCGATATAAATGATGATTTCCCTATGTTTGTAACAGAAATTGTATTATTCTCTGTATTGACTGGATTGATTGCAGAGGTGGTTCTTGTAATGTTCTTCATTTGAAACATTGTGTAATGTGCTGAACATAGCTAAAAACATAGCATAATGGCCACTTCACTGTTTCAGTAATTGATACAGTTGGGGCATGCATTCAGACAAAGAGATTAAGTCTGGCACAATTCTTTCTTATGATACAGTATCCGCTAGCACACTAACATGAGATTTTCCCTCAGTAAACCTAATGTGTAGTTGGCTGTGGGCACACATAGCGTTATACAAGCCAGGTATACTTCCTAAAACTATAATTACACTATACTGTACTAATACATAGTTCATCAACTAAGGTTCAGTGAAACAATATAAAATATCAGGACACACAGTGGTGTGTTGTGCAGCCAAGTACAGCTAGTGCGGACGTGCAACAGACAAGTGTGTATTTTACAGGAACCAAGAAAACGCTGTTTTCATGCCTCAATAATGCCTGAACAGAAATTAACCAGTGTTGCTGTGGAAACTCCCTCGGCATAGGGCACCTCCTATTCCAAATCCGCCCAGCCATTATGAGATATGTGCCTTCAAAGTTTGTCATATTTTCTTCTTAATCTTCTTATGTAAATTTTCTTTTCGCACGTTTTAGAAAAATTGCAATAACTTGTGCATGCTTTAGTCGATTGACTTCAAATTTGGAAGGCCGTAAAAACATAATGCAGCACATTTACAGCCCAATTTTCATATAGATTGAATTAAGAACAATGGAATTATATGCGATTTTGAAAATTGCAAAAGCATTTTGCTTTCACGCCTACAGAGTATTACGCTTGACAGAATAACTTGAAAATCGGTCTGTACCTGAAGTTACTATCGTAGTGCAAACCTTTTGTAGTTTGAAAGTACTGAGAGTATTAACTAAGGAGATATAAAGCAAAACAACCATGTGAAAAAACACAATCGAGATACTTTAATAGAACAGTCACTAAGAAGTAAAAACCATGTGCAAAAAAAGTGTTGGAAAACATTCTCCACCAGGGACCTCTACCCGAGCCCTTTACCACTCTGCCACTGCTGTCATTTGCTCACCTCACATAATTTCTACCTTATAAATGAAAGTTCTGGTGCAGTACACTAGAATGATCTGTAATTGGAAATTCTAGAACATTCTGTATGCATTGTATTGAAGTGCTCAGAAAAATGTATGCTCTATTAGAGTGCTACAAAATTATGAAAATAACCTTATAAAGTGTGTCATGCAACCAGGTACAGCTGGTGCGGGTGGACGACATACTCATTTTACGGAACCAGGAAACACCATTTTTATGTATCCGTAGCTCTATAGTGCTCGAATGGTATGATTAACCATATCTGCTATGGAAGCTTCCTCAGGGTAGGGCAGTCGAATCTGCCCAGCTATAATTGGGATATACATGCCTTCAAAATTCATCTGATTAGTGCTTTGTAATGCAGTCTCTGAAGATTCCTGTAGTAAAAGGAAAACAAGGTTAAAAGGAAGTATCAAGGCCAACCATAGGCTGGCTTTGGAACTTGCAATTATGAAAAGATATCCAGGGCCGGAGCCCAGAGATTTTGAGTGGTCAGGCCATTCATGGACTACAATGGAGGTCATAGTCATGCACACTACATTTTATTGATTTGAAATTTAAATCACATTATCTACTGTAATGTATTTTGTGTGTGCTAGCTACAGCATGTATTAACATGCTAAGCTAAGGAAGTCTAGGGGCATGCTCCCTGGGAAAAATTTTGAAAATACATGTTCTGAAATGGCATCTGGAAGCTATTTTACATACACGGTCTCTTTCTGTTTTTTACACCAATAATATATCCAGGTAATTTTGTGCTACTGTATGCCAATTAATTCAATTTAATATATAGCTAGTAGCTAATTTTACTTTCATGATACAAAGTGAGTTTAGTTCTTTTGAGATACAGAAGCAATTTTGATTGTAATTGTTAATGCATGACATGCATTATCAATTAGCCTATTGTGCAATTCTATGCAGATGGTTCATTAGAAAGTAATTTGAAAACAATTAAAATGGATATAATGGCTTAGATCAACCAGTGTAATAAGAGTATTGATATTGTATACCGAATGCTCTAACTATCACCATGACTGTTCTATTAGAGTATAATGCGATGACTGCTCTATTAGAGTATCTCGATCTTTTTGCAAATTCAAGTGGCTGAAAAGTGGTCCGGCACTGCAACAGCCAAGCTGTGAAAAAGGTGCAGCCTTTAAGACCCTGGGTGAAAAAAGTTGTGAAATCAAAGAAGGCGGTCAACAAATGGCTGCAATGATGTCACTGCTAATAACATGAACCCATTTGTTGGTCACTACCTTTGATTTCACAACTTTTTAACCCAGGCTTTTTAAGGCCACATCTTTTTTCACAGCTTGGCTGTTTTTGTGTGGATTATGTTAACTCCAGTAATGTTCTCATGTAGTAACTACTGTTACAGTCCCAGAAGATTCGTTGTATTATTACATGTGGTACATACTACAAGACAACAAGCCTACAGATTATGCACTTACAAAATCAACAAGTTGATGTGCTACTTCTAATAACCAGCAGTTAATAATACTGGGATTTTCCACTTCTGTTACAATTACTTACAAACCAAGTGGCTGAAGGGTCATTATGGTTGATAACAGCATCACAACAATACAACAAATAATACTTTCAGCACATTTACAATTATCCATTGCAATAGGACACATAGTTACTTGAATCTTGGTTGAATCCACTTTTTTCTTGTAGTACCAAGCACATGTGTCAACATATATACGACAATGGACTGGTACTATCCATTTCTACCAATTAATCAACCACATATATAATGTAACGCTTTCACACCTCAGATCAAAAGGATACATTTGCCATGTATACCTCAACACAGGGAGACATCTAAATGTACACCGGTGTACATTGAAATGTATCCCGGGAAAGTGGTTGCGCTTCTTCTAAAAGAACAAGCCACTTTCATCAAAGCAAGTATGGCCTTGAGGTAGTGGTACCACCCTCCGTTTTATACAAGTTCAGACTGAAATTGATTGTGGGAATAAATCAATGCTCATGTGATGATTACCACAAATTGAAGTGTTGCCAGAAGCAGCAGTCAAATGAAGGAGTTTTGGTATCCTTGCCATTCTACAAGTTGGAAAATGTTACTTAAAGGTGAGAACTAGTCTTTCAGTGCATTCCCAAGTGTTTCGGCACATATTTGAATGCAGACACGCCCACATTATAGACACCACAAGTTAACCACTCCACAACAAAGCTTACCCCTTTAGGTCTTTAATATACATTGGGATTAGTCTTTAAATAATGCGAAAGCATTAAAACACTTGTAACTTCCCCGAAATTTGCCCTACTCAACTTTCCGTGATATCTGTAGAACTTGTCTGTTTATTATAACAATCATAGCTACAATCTTACTTGCTGCCTAACCCTAATTGAATCTTTCAGGTATGCATATATAACGAATCCAGTGATCCACTCGTATTGGCATTAAGACTATCAGCCTTAACGGACACTGCACAAAAAGATATGTTTCCATGATGTTTCTGTAATGAAACTTAAATGAAATTTTCAGGAAATATATAAGTTTATCACAAAATTGTCATAATTCATGCAAATTTCCTGAAAGGAATTAAGCACATTCGTGAATATAATTACCAAAAGATAAATTAATTGTGACAATTCCTTACACAATTCCATATACATTTCCTTTAATTCAGGAATTACGCACATTCGGGTATTTCTGACTCAAGGAATTGTAATAATTCATTATGCACGAAATGTCACAGTGGGAAGTGTTATATATTATCATGGGCACTCGTGATTTGCCAGAAATATATGCCCGCAGTCTTTGGGCTGCACCCTCGGATTTTGGGCATTCATTTCTGGCAAATCACTTGTGTCAATGTTGCAACTATAAATTAATGCCTAGCTGATTAGAATATGGTTTGCAAATATTGTGATTTAATGCATTTCATAATTCATCAATTAAAGTTTCAAAAAGAACTATGTGGTACAAAGGATCCAGTCCTTGCACTGTAATGGGGTGCCCCAGAACGTTACAAATTACTTTACAATTCATCAATTACACTGCTATGCAGGGATTCATTAGGCTACAAGAATAGATATGCCATTTTTGGTTGCTTTATGCCCAATAGCTCATTGCAAAAGGTATTTACAATGTCCTCAAGAACATGCTTCACCTGTATTTCAAGCTGGTACAAATGTTTACCTGCCTGGAAGGTTAATACTGGCCTCAAATACCATTTTGCTCACATGGGTGTGGAAAGGCAAACAAATATACTAACAAACACACAAATAAATATACACACATTTTTTTTTTTGGAAATCAATTTTAGAAAGCCAGACATGCGCCCACAGCTGGCCACATTTTAAAAGATACTAATTAAACATTTCATAAAGCATTCAGTTGTTCTAAAAATGCAGGTGCAATAAATTCAAACTACAGTAAGGAAAAGTAATTTAAAAAAAAAAGATATTTTACACTGCCTAGTTCGAAAGTGGAAGAAGTTTAAGACCTCAGCTATGTGTTACACCTGGTCACTTGTCTAGACTACTAAGAGGTCTGTAAATATTCCAACAGATATTTGATTAGTACTTATCCTAATGTTATACATACACAAGTATTAGAAAATGGTATGCATAACATCCATAAAATCCTTTGATCTTTGGCAGATAATGAGGTATTTAAAATCACTAAGAAACCTCTGGAGAGGTTCTCTAACATGGTCTATATAGTAGATATGTATCTGCATATCTTAATGTACTGAGTAGTATTGCAGATCAGTGAGCTTTCTTTATACATAACAGTGTGGAAAGTGATTGTGTGTTTACTTTTTGTGCATGACATGATGATGTTATACTCAACTCACAATCAATCTATCTATCTATTAGTATAAATAATCCCACGTCATTTTCTAAGTCAGTTAAAGACCACCCACTCAGATCTTAATGGTTTTAAAACCCTCAGCTTTGTCTTGGGTTTTTTAAATCACAAAGATCCTTGTGGTAGGTCTCTAACTACACATAACATTGGAAAATATGGGATCATACCCATGACTGATTAAAGTACAGGGCCTGAAATTATGTTTTGGAAATTATCTGACAAATCCTGCTATTTGGTCGGACATACTCAATAGTACTGTTCAAAAACATTCTAAAAGTGTTCAGACATTAGCGAAAAATGGTCGGAAAAATGGCATTTGTCTCAGTGACCATAATTTCAGGCTTTGAAAGTGTACAGTGTATCTTCAGGTGTAGGCAAACTCCCTTGTTTCACTATGTCTACGATCCCTAATTGAATTTAAAATTCCTGATTTTTCTAGTACTTGTTTATTTTTTTTGTAACATAATTATGAATATATACTTAACTACCAAAGTATATAACAGAAAAAAATTCATGTGAAAAATGAGGTTCATGATGCACTGCATTAACTACTTAGGAATATAAAGTTTCTTATATGAACTTATTTACCATACCTACTTTAAGGGTGTGTGGTGTGCCTCTGATAACATCGTTTATAGCCTTTTTAAACATGCTTTGCATACATTTTCCAAACAAAAACCCTTGTTATTAGTGTTGTGTGTAAACTGTGTATAGTATGTTAGCAGAAACAGGCAATTATAAATGTTCCATACTGAAGTATATCCATGAGCACTGGCTAAAGAAATTTGTATAAGTAAAGAATTGGGAAATATTACTCCATTTGTACAGTTGGACTAATATTACTCCATATTTAAAGAACATTACAGTATGTACTGTACATAGTGGCTGATTTATAAGCATAATTATTTATAATGTATAACCTATAATCTAATTACAAAACCTTTAGGTGAGGGTGGCAATGAAGAAATGGCTGAAGGAGGTCTTCCTGGTGGAGCTATTGCAGGCATTGTCATCGGATCACTTGTGGTAGTTGGTTTCATTATTTTTGTAGCTACACACAAAGATACTAAACTTAAATGGAACAGATTTAAGGAACGTACCAGAACAAGATTAAGAAATTTTAGGGATAGACTAACAAGAAACCGTGTACGTTCTAGATCAGCACCAGTTGCCAGATCAGCTTCAACTAGATCATCAACTAACAAGTAAGCAAAGCAATATGCAAATGTAATATTGATGTGCATAAAACTATTCATTCAAAGAACACCATCATGTTATATTGCTTTTCTGAACTGTTTATAGTGTAGTAGTAACATCAGGTAGTACTGTTTAAGTAGGGTTTTCCCCAATACTGAGCGGTGCCTGCCAAATGCTGCCTCTAAAAGCTGCCCTGGAAACATCGTAGGGGGCAAAAAGTACCTTTGTGGAAGAGTCTTAGTGTACGGTACTGCCCAAGCGCAACGTCGCACTCGCTCACACATGCAACTTTGCTTGAGATTTTAAAAATCGCTAATTAAGGGGCGTGACAAGTGTTTCATTTGTGATTTCATGAACGGAACAGCTGCCACGTTGTCTCGCGATTGAAACAGTTGCCACATGCTCCTTAATTAGCAATTTTTTATATATATATTGAGCAAAGTTGCGTGTGTGAGTGAGTGTGACGTTGCACTTGGGCAGTACCATATCTAAAGTCAAATATAATGTTAAACCTACTAAAAAACCATATATAAGCCTAGTCTCACGTGCCCGACCCATAAAGAGTCTGGTGTCACTCAATGCAATGCCGAGTCAAGTGGAAGCCATTTAAGATTAAGATTTCCAAAATCGTAAATCACCAATGTGATTCGAAATCTTCGATTGCGTCACAGACCTGGCTAAAGGTCATAGTGTATCGATAAGATCGTGTAGTTGACAAGCACAGGTTATGCCTACTCAGTAAATGAACAAAGGTCTCAATACTTCGTAAATTACTAGTGAATACAAAGCATGATGCTAAAAGTGAAGTGGAGGATGGATCATCGGTATTATCGAGAGATGTTTACTGTAGAAGGTGAACATTTTTGTGGCTTGTAATGATTTCATTACTTACGTAGCCACAAGTACAAACAATTTTAAAAGGTTTCCACTCGACTCAGCATTGTGTGGGTCGGGCATGCAAGATAAGCCCTAATATTGATTTTTTTTTAAATCGCCCAAACCCCAATTTTTGGTCTGCCTGCCTGACCACAGTCGCAAAGCTAGCGACTAAATGACACATTGTATGACCACCATTTTTTGCCAAAATAGCAAACTCACCAGTGGCATGTGCCTTTTGGGGTTCCGATGAGTGCTTGCCCTCTTGCATCTTCAATCTGCTTGTAGTTTTCTTCTTCATGCTAGGAAACCGTATTGAAGTGTTAATTTTCCATATCACCACTTGGATGCCAAAAATTCATTTAAAGTATATACTCACACTAGTAGACACTGTACCTGCATGATAGGACCTTTTATGAACTTGCTGGACATCGAGCAACATGCCCTTCTATGATCTATTACAGTTGGATCAATAACGATTGAGGGATGCGTCTCTTAATGATCTAGCTGTATTTATAGTGTTGACCATTAAATACACACTTTTTATTGGTAGCACCATGAAAAACAAGGCATGTCATGACTACGTCTCTTAAATATTGCATATAGTCCAGTTGGCTGAGGCCCACTCAAGATACTCTAATGAACCAGTCATCCTAATACAACTGCCATGTTCGATATTCTAATAGCTATATACGTAGCTATAACAAAAAACTAAACAAAATAGCACATTAAAAGATCATTAATGAAGTAGGGATCCAAGCAATAAAAAGTAATGAAACAAGAGATGAGTGATGTACAACATAGCTCTGTGGGCTACTTTGCCATTGAACAAAATAATTGTTATAACATAGGGATTTTCCCACAGAGCTATGTTGTAATACCATCATTCATCTCTTGTTTCACTACTTTTTATCACTTGGATCCCTGCTTCATTTAAAAAAATTGTAATGTACTAGTTGGTGATAAAAATATATCAGAAAGGCTAAGCAATAAATTTTGCAAGATTCATTCACTTTGTGATAAAAACACCAAATTTTCTATGGAAGTTGAGTAAGGTATGTTGAATGATTTGAGATATGGTGCCACATCAAAATCATTGCCTTAGGGCATTTTTGGAGACTTTAGAATCTATATAATATAAAGCTGAAATGCTGTCTGTCTGTCTGTCTGCATTGCTTCCTTGTAACATCACTAACTCAGCAACCCAAACATGTATCAACATGACACTTCCACAGAATTAAGCACACATCATCTAGCAACTCCAGGTTTGTTGTTACAAATCGCTATATGCTTTTGTTCGCTCTCTATAGCACCATGAAGACAGGAGTGTGGACCAAAGCTCAGTGAAATTCTTTCTATAAACCGCATGCATGATCACAAGTAAACACCTATGCCATTCAACCTGCCCATGGGTTTATAAACACTTTTTAGTTGACTATATGCCAGTATGTGCAGTTGGCTTAGTGGTCAAGTCACGCATTTCATAATCTCAGTGCTGTGTGCTGGTATAGGTTCATAGGTTCGGTTTCTTCTTTTTTCATTTAGTCAACCTTTTTTGTGCACCTTTTTTCACTGTACAGCTCTTTACTGTAAGTAGGTATTACTTAGTTTAGTAGGTTATAAACTCGCTTGAAATACATTAGCTACTTAAAGGAATGTCACTATCACTAGCTGTACCCATATTCCCAAAACCACTCTATGTACAGCTACCAAACACCTCAGCACATAGTTTCATGCTTAACTTTTGCCACTGAAGTTAAGTAGTTATCCTGATAGAGTGTATACAGGGCAATAAAGTTCTGTGCATATAGGGCAGGTATTGTATGATTTTTCCACTGTCTATGACTTTTCATGCCATGCACCATTGTGCACTTACTGTTTTTAAAAAAAATATTATTTTCTGCTGACTGACTTACTAATGCCTTCAGACAAGTGTAACTCAATAATGGTTTAGGTAGGACATTGTACTAGAGTACATACAATGGGTCGCATATCTTTGCCCTCCTTAGATTGTGTCCCATTTCTTTCACTGACAGCACAAGATTTCAATTCACGCTATTGTATTATGGCTTCCCTAACTAGTTGGCTATTATCATCCATATTTTCCGTAGTGACAGGATTGATTGCAGAGAAACTTCTCAGGTATTGGTTAAGAATCAAGTATTGGTTAACTTCTGTGCTGCTTCATTATTGTAACAAAATGTAATACAGTACGATAATACTGTATATTAGGGATCATGGAGGTTTGGGTTTTTGTGGCCAAAAACATCACCAAAAACCATACCTTGGTAGTATTGGTTAAGTATAACCAAGCCCAAAGTGCCTTCAGTATGGCCCTAAATCCAATAGGTTGCTACAAATTTAAAAAAAAAAAGTTTATTCAATAGAATTTTCTACTGACTGACTAACTGCCTGTCTGCCTGCCTGCCTGCCTGCCTGCCTGCCTGCCTGCCTGCCTGCCTGCCTGCCTGCCTGCCTGCCTGCCTGCCTGCCTGCCTGCCTGCCTGCCTGCCTGCCTGCCTGCCTGCCTGCCTGCCTGCCTGCCTGCCTGCCTGCCTGCCTGCCTGCCTGCCTGCCTGCCTGCCTGCCTGCCTGCCTGCCTGCCTGCCTGCCTGCCTGCCTGCCTGCCTGCCTGCCTGCCTGCCTGCCTGCCTGCCTGCCTGCCTGCCTGCCTGCCTGCCTGCCTGCCTGCCTGCCTGCCTGCCTGCCTGCCTGCCTGCCTGCCTGCCTGCCTGCCTGCCTGCCTGCCTGCCTGCCTGCCTGCCTGCCTGCCTGCCTGCCTGCCTGCCTGCCTGCCTGCCTGCCTGCCTGCCTGCCTGATACTGTGTAACTTGATAGCGGCTAAGACTACAGGCTTGATTTTTTCACTGTTTGATGTCGCTTCATCCCTAGATGTGCCTTTTGGCATACCGCAGTATGTAAAATGCACGCATCATGGACTTACCTTTTTCCTCCTTTGTGTCCCATTTCTTTTTGCTGACTGCCCAAGGTGTCGATTCACAGTAGCGTGATGCATGGCTTCCCATTTGTAAATGGGAATCGTCTGTATTTTCCGTGGTGACTGAATTAAATTAGGGATCATAGAAAAAAGTAGGGAAACAAGGGAGGTCGCCTACACCTGCAGATACACTAGTGGACATTTAATCCAATCATGGGTATAGACTGAAATGGGGATTAAAGTATATCTGCAGGTGTAGGTGATCTCTCTTGTTTCCCTACTTTTTTTCTGTGATCCAAAATTCCTAATACTTTTTGTATATCAGCTAGGCCTAAAATGTGGGAATCAGTACAACTCCTAAATCAAACATGCATGTTACAATGATCTATAGTCATTTTCCATAGTCAAAGGGATATGCTTGTCAATGTTCTGGCTTCATTTGTTAAGGGAATGGGGCAACTTCCTGTCCTGGGCAACTTCTTGTCCTAGACCACTGTGCCAATATTTAGATTTAATCACATGTTATTTCTATCACGTAATTACACATACTTTTTACCCATGTGGACTGCCATGTTTTTTGTTCAATGTAAGAAACACTGAATCAAAAGTAGTTCATCCAACATAGTCATGATGTACATGTGTGGTGGTGACTGCTTTATTAGAGTATCTTGATCTCCCTGCTTGTCTTGAGTGAACTACCCAATAAATTAAGGGACATGTTTGCCGTGTCTTATTTTCTACAGTAAAAATGCAGTTCATTGCAGCTAGATCATCAAGAGATGTGGTTACCACATGTTCTAATTGTTAAGGGCGTGGCAGCATGTTCCAATTGTTTAGGGGCATGGTTGGACCTTGCATTCATTTTATAAGTGCAACTACAGGTATTTATTCCCGTAGCCTAAACACTTCAAATAGTTTTGTGGCATTAATTATGAACTTCTAAGGGAAGTGTTGATATGAAAAATTAATGCTTCGGTATGGTTTCCTTGTATTGAAAATAGGCTGGTAGGAAGACCAAAAATCAAGTTTTGACATTTTTTATAAATTCAGTATTCAGCTGTAAGTCAGGAGCCCATAGGTGCCGCAAGGTGCAAAGGAGCATTTAAGTAGTAAAACACACCTTTGTTGATTTTTTGTAGCTACCAACCAATAATTGCAGGCTTCAGTGACCAAAGTATGTTATGGCTTCTTGATAAAATCGTGAGCCAATTTTCATGATTGAGCATGATTTTGTCCAAACAAATCCACTAGTGGATACAGTGATGAAGAATACTACATCTTGAAGTGCTCAGAGAAGTCACTATGGAGTTGCGCTTACAGATGATGCAAAGACACCAACTAAGTGTTATAGCCACTGAAACTGTGCTAATGCATTAATGCAATTCACAACCATCCTTATAAGACACTGTGGTGACAGTTGGAATTCACCAACTGTGTGCTCCTTTGCGACTTGCAGCGCTTATGGGCTCCTGGTAAGTGTTTTCTTGTTTTAATGCTGGATTTGACTTTAGATGCACTAAGATTATATGTGACTGGATTTTGGAAAAACGATCCAAATTGCACATTAGAAGTTTCGAGATAAACGGTTTCAAAGAATTCAAGTCAGCATAACTTGCCAAGGATAGCAAGCACGTGTATGAAATTTACACAGTACTTGTAGCTGCTTGTAGAGTTTCCTGCTAAATAAGATAGAAAATCTGAGCAGTTGGTTGAGCAAAGTGGTATCACGAGTGTTTACAAAGGGGTGGGGGGTAGCGGGGTGGGTAAGAGATAGACTTCAAAATGGAGGCAGACCACGATTGGAGTCCAGACATGAGATTACAGGACTGTGCTGGCTCCTTAGTGGCTGATATGTAACAAAATCAACAGAAAAAATGCCTGGCCAACACTATCAGGCTGTCCACCAGCAAACCACTGATTCTTGCCAAGCCAGGTCC
This sequence comes from Dysidea avara, assembly GCF_963678975.1. Taxonomy (NCBI): domain Eukaryota; kingdom Metazoa; phylum Porifera; class Demospongiae; order Dictyoceratida; family Dysideidae; genus Dysidea; species Dysidea avara. The sequence goes on along the minus strand of NC_089282.1, from coordinate 9,511,706 downwards.
CTCACAAGGCCAGAAACCGCCATTTGAGCTCTCCATACCACCCAGAAAAGATGTCTGTTAAAACCAGCCTCAAGTAGTTTGAGTAATATCGAGGATCAAAACTAGTAGTATGATAGTGTAGCTATCCACTGGTGGTGTTAGTTTGATTTTGCCTGATTTGGATTGGTTTTGTAAAATCTGGTCATATATATTATTCCCTAAAGGTGATTTTTGTTGCATTTTTGATGGTTTTTAATGGCAGCATATTGGCAGGCATCATTCATTTTAGTGGGAACAGTACTGAGTACTATCATACTGTTGATATCAACAATGACAAATGTCATAATTATTGAGAAAATGTGCTGAGATGGTGTGACTATGTACTTCTTTCTCGTAGTGAATATTATCCTTTGTAACACCCTTCAACAGTTTTGTGTCACCAGTAGAAATGACAATTTAATACATGTAGTGATTTGTACAGCCTGTACTGTCAGTTAGATGCATTCTCCATAATTATAAATACTGTGAAATAAACGTGATTATAGCTGAACATGGTATTTATATTGTAGTGACAATAGTGTTAATCAAAGTGAACAACCTCCAGCTACAGCTCCAACTCATGAAGATTCCACACCTTCTGCTGTTAACCCTGTTCCTGATACAGATGACAAACGGCCACCAGACTACAATGATGCCTTACAGTATCGTAGAACAGAGGAAGGATATCCAGAACCATCACTAGTGGATCAGCCACCTAGTTATGATGCTATTTACTGATATCTACCAAAGTCTAATAATATATTTATTGTTACTTTTTATAATATAAATAGGTGTCTTGAGATATTTACACATATTTTTTGTAATAGTTTGTCAACTGTGCAAATGTACATTTATTTGGTAAATATAAATGATTTTGTGTGTTTTTCTTGGAGTACGTGTTCATTCTCAACAGCCTATTTGCAGCAGTGTACATTCTATGTGATAGTGTACCAGAGTATGCATAAGTTCATATTAGGACAGGCAAACACTCAAGCACTGGCACCATGATGTAAAGTTATGGAAATGAAGTCAAATAGCAGAACAGTTGCATAATTAATTACACATATAACAAGGTGGTATTAATATTTTCCCTTAGACCTCAATTGAGTGTTTTGTGGTGTTTGCATTCTCTAATTAATTATTGCAATGCTAGAGACTGCACATCCTCAAATAGATGACTGCTAAACATGATGTTTCTTGCACTAAAAAAAGTAGGGGTAGTACACACAGTGGTGGCAGGTGCTGAACCGATTCCATGCATAGAGCTTTCTACACCCACAAATTCTAGGATTGCTTGCATGGTTTATACTTTTTGTGATCTCAAAGCTAACAATTAGTTACACCAGATTAGAAGGAACAGAATTCATGTGCTTGAGAAAATTCACATTACATAATGTAGCAATCACTGTTTCACACAGGATAATTATTTTCAAGGGTATCACTGGCTTTACCTTACAACAAAAGATCTTGCAGGAATATGTAGGTTTTGAGATCAAAAGTGCAGATATTAAGTTTTGTAATGGTGTCTAGAAAATTTCTTCTAAGTACACAATTTCATAGAACGGATGACTCTAAAGATGCCAGTCCACCTACCAGTAGTCCAGCAGACAGTAGGACACTAGAGGATAGTGCCTATTAACAGACCACCATCCAGCACCACCCAGTTACAACTCCATTACAAATTATATAACATGCATTTTACATCAAGAGTTTTTATGCAGATGGCCAGTGGCATGCAAATCCACCCATGGAAAGTAGACAAAGCAGCTAAGTGGTATGGCTGTGGTGATAATGTGTAGTATGGTGGTGTGGTTATACATTCTTGGTGATAAAATCTTCAATGGTATGTACATGCAGAATGGTTTTAACATTAAATTTATTTGCATATGTAGTAGTAGGTAGAACCTGTTTCACACAATAGCAAGTACAGTAGGCTGTAGTTCTGTACACATTAATATTACTAATCACACATAAATAAATAATAAAAGTTTAAATAAATGATCTATTCATGTTCTACAGTTTTCTCTTTTTATCCTGTAAATAAAGACCAACAACAACAAGTTATTACAAGGATGATGATCACAATTAAGAGACATATATATCCATTATTGCTCATTGTTGCATAATTATACCCAAAGTTACTGTGCCTATATAATACTTGAAATCAAATCTGTTGCAATTATGGATTTAATTAACACAACAATTTCAAAAAATTATCTAATGCCATTCGGCAGAAGTAGGTGTTATGTGCTATTTTGCACTAAGCTTATGTACCTATGGAAAACCATTGGATGTAAGCACATGAGTATATATACTGGGACAACCACAATTTAAAGATTTCAATCCAGTATAGCTCAGGAAGACCAAAGCATTATGAGTTGGAAATTTTCAAATACATTTAACTCACTACACTCCACAGTAAACTGGCTAGTGGTATACCATTAATTTAGAGCAAAATTTTATCTGAAACTTAGGCACTCGATCATGAGTGGTGGTAGGGGTGGAGGGTGGGCAATTGGTACAGTATATGAACAGGAAATGGCTGAACAGGTCATATGTAGTCTCCAGCCTTAATATAGGGCTAACCAGACCACCTGACCAAATCAAAATACACGTAGAACAAATCTGAGCAATTTTCAAAGAGTGTCCATGTTGTGTTCCAACTGACTAGTGACATTCTGAAGCACCATGGTGTTCTTAGTGGACCTGTCTCTAGAAATCTACTTGTGAAGAGTAGCTTGAGCAAACTAGTGCTATCACTGTGGTGTGAATGAGTAGTGTGTTGACCATTCACACACAGTGAAACGTCAACTTCAATGGTGTTTGTAAACATCAACAATTTGGTCACAAATATAGAACTGATCATGAGGTAAAATACAGCAGTGGGCTACTAACTTTTACAATTTTATAATGGGTAATAATGTATGTATAATTTTATCTTTAGTACTTCCATTTCATCATGTTGTTTGGCAGTTGTTGCATTAAGGGAACAACTATGATCCGACATTACACTGATCTGTGTCTCATAATTTTCCTTTGTAGTGACCAACTTGTCCTGCAATGTATAAAGAAGCCATACACATTTTGGAAGTTAAAGAATAGTTTAATGAGATGCATGGCATTGTAAACCATTGCCAAAACGTTTGAGGTATCGTTTTAAGATACTATTATTAAATTAAGCCTTTAGCCTTTAACTTCAAACATACCAAACTAAAATTAGGATTTAGTAATTACCCAATGGGTGCAATGGACTTTTAATAAATATTACGATTAGTTTGTAAAGTTTCACTAAAAGTATATTAGAAGCTAATGAATGATTCTTCATTCTCATATAGATCCTTCTAAACATCACATTGTACAAAGCATGATTACAGACGTTGCACCTGTAATTTGGTTTTTTTCTCAGTAGCAATTTTGAGTTCTTTTGACATCTTTTCATCACCAGAAGCACAATGTTGAACTTGCTTGTACAGCACACAGTACTATATCAAATGGTATCACAAAATCCATACAATGTAGTGTATAGTAAATATTACCACACACAACATAGTTTAAGAACACACAGACACTTGAAATTGTGATCATCATCACAATAATTATATTCAGCATATCCCTGGCATGGTAAAATTTGATTTTGTATCCTGGTGAAAACTATCGTGATAGCATAATTATACATGTACCTACGGGTTTCAGCATTGTACTACAGTACTAGTCTGCTGTACTAGATGTTAAGGGAGGTCATCTACACCTGCAGATATACTAGTGGACATTTAATCCCTATGGGTATAGTCTGAGGTAGGATTAAACGTCCACTAGTATATCTGCAGGTGTAGGCGAGCTCTCTTGTTTCATTACTTTTTATGGTTATGATCCCTAAAATTTTTCCTCCTACTTGTCATAAGTTGGTTCACTACTATGTATGGCTATGATCCCCAATTGAACTTTAAATTGCCAAATCGTTACTTGTACTTCTTTGTTTACTTTTTTGCAACATGTGAACCAGTACATACCATATCAAAAGGAAAAATGGCATTTTCATTTGAATGCATGCCCCATTATCAATTACCAAAAAACGAAGTAGCCATTACGCTTCATTTTCAGCTATGCGCAGCCCATTACACAGCATTACAAATGAAGAACATTACAAGAAGTGACTCTATAATCAATCCAGTCACTACGGTGAATACGGATAATTCTGTTACAAATGTAGGAAAGCCATAATGCACTAGCTACTGTGAATGCGCTGTCAGTAAGACGAAACAGAACACAAAGGTAAGTCCATAATGCATACATTGTACGTACTGCGGTATGCCAGAAGGCACCTGTCAGGCTGAAGCAATATCTAACAGTGAAAAAATCAAGCCTATAGTCTTAGCCTTTATTGGGAGTTACATAGTCAGCAGAAAACTCAGTTGAATGATTTTTAAAAGAATTCTGTAGCAACTTATCAGAAACATTATTTGCCGCTTTGAAGACACTTTTGAGCTAACCAGTACTTCCAAGATACCACGAATGTTTTGTGATGCTGATTTTTGGTTAATATATTTTTTGTGAGAAGGTGTAAACCTCCGCGATCCCTAAAGTACAGTTACTGCCATACTGTATGATTTTCACCACCACATAACACTGCTGGGTAATTCAAGTGCATAACAAATACTGTATACTTAATCTGAATATTGCCTGTTGGCAACACTTCACAAACAATTGTAATATTCTCATTCATCAAATTTATCATTGAAGTTAATGGTCCCAAAAAGGGTATGCAATAGATGGTACTTCTCTAAGAATGGGAGCATAAAACACAAATCCCTTTATTTTCAAGCCAACAAACTTGATATGGTAATCAAAGTTTTGAAAAGTTGAGGGTGAGGCTAGTTTAACCAGTGTACAAAGAGAATTACCTGCAGAATCTATACAAGCGACAAACTGTGACGCTTGGCCTGTTTCTCAATTTCTAACATCAATGCAAATATGTGACCACCAGTCACCCCTGTTTTGCTTGTGGGATACACCCTATAATTATGTCATCTAATGCCCCAGTTGTATCGCACAAGTTCAAACTATATGCTTCTGCTGCATACTGGTTTTTCTTTCTTACTGTTAAAATGTGGTTCTCCACTTGTTTGGGATCCTGCATAATGGGAAGCTGTGATTCTGCTGAACATTACTGAACATCTGCAGGAAATTCTTCACCAACTAAGTACTACAATTCTACTGTGCGTATTACACGGGTACTGTCCATGCTGTTTTGCAATGGTACCTTTCTTCTTTCTGAGGCTTTTTGTATAGTCCAACTGTTAATGCCAGGCTTGTAATGTTCTTCATTAGAACTCTTGCTTCTAATTTTCTGTGTTTGTCGAACGGAAGGCAATCCAAGCAGTGGTGTTAATTCTTTATTTTTTTGTTTTTTTTTGGCCGAGCTTGTTACTGTACAAAAGTTCTAATGAGCAAGCCAATCATCTTTTGTAATTCTACTAAGAAAGGATATGCTGATTGATTTTCATTCCATTTTGATTGCAACATTTTTTTCTACTGTTGCTTGTAGCATTGTTTTTCTCTTTATGCATTTTTGCTAGTTGAGTTTGATGGCTTAGGGCATTTTTCATATGGCATGGGGAGCAGAACAAAATTTGTGTACAACTCCTCTCTTGGTGGCATGGAGGTCATTGCACCTGGGATTCTTCAATTGTTTAGATATGTTAAACTTTCTTAACAAAGGTGAAGATTTGCTACATGTCAGTTCAAAGCAGTATGCACACATATATGGATGGTCCCCACTGGTACATGCAGTACCAGTGCATTTTGTCGAGTAAATGGTGCCCATGTGTACTACCTTTTCCCCTGCTCCATTACCTTCACCTGTTTGTCTGGGCATATTGCATAATGAAATGGTCTATTAGCATACTGCTGTAATTTCTTACACTCTTTAGGGTGGTTCTTTTTCCATGCCTTGTATTCTGTACAGCACGTGCAGTGTATAGAAATGCTGATTTCTCCATCATGTACATGTGTTAATTGATTGCTGGGTTTAGCATTGTCCCACAGTGTTTTAGCACTGGTGCATCCTCCGCTTCGGTCTCTGTAAACTTTCTGTCATAGACCCCACTATATGCAGACACTCACAATGATTGCACCCTTGCATACTGAAACTGCATACTTTCAATGGCATCACTCTCAAAATGTTCACTGCCAGCTGCTACTTCACCCATGTCAGCTGTTGTAGTATTGTTTTGAAAGTCTGTAAAAGCATATTTAGACTTGTAACTGCAAGTACACAAAAATTGTTTGGAGAGTAGCTGTAGTACCTGCTACAGTGGCATAGCCAGCCCAAAGTGATGGGGGCAGACATAGCTAACATGCATATACATTATGTACCTATCATTGTATTTCCCCACTACCCCCCTCGGGCATACATGGAACTATAGTCAACATTTGCCACAGCTGAATGTCAAATGCCCATAGTAGGGCAAACCTAGCATGTCAGATCCCCCACTATTGGCCCCAGTTGTGTTACGGGGATTCAACATAGCATTGAAAGTTACAGTAAAAAATGCTTGGGCGCTTAATGAATGATTGTCAAATTCCGCATCATGGGAAAACATTTGTGTCATTTCCCCTTGTAAAACCCCACCTATATCCAGGGGGTTGGTGGAGCAATATATTGATGGGTGCATTACACGTTAAAAAATGTGTAATAATAAGTTATCCAATATAATATTGTAAGTCATGATGTTGGAAGGTTTCTGATTAGGGGCACTTACTATAATATTATGTATGTTCATGTTACGCAAAATGATATGTACATAGAATATACTGTGAATGTAGTATATACACCTATAAATAACCATGTAATACTACATGTATAATGTCAAGTACGAAATTCCTAATGTCACGTTGTTTTGCACCTTTTCCAGTGATGTCCCTTCCCTTCTGACAGTGAAAAGCAGCTTTCTTGACATGTTGGTTGATGTGCTTCAACTGCACACTACCCTTAAACTCGTCCCCATACCACTGACACTTGACAACTTTATCCACTTCATCAATGTATAGTGGTTGCTCTGATACTCCTTCCTCTTTCATGGCTTTTTCTAGAATCTTTTCCAACTTCTCCATGTCCATTGGTGGCATCTGATTAAATTATTAGATGTAAAATACTGTTGTATGCAAGTAAAATCACAGTTTCTTTCCCAGAATTTAGTTTTTTGCTGGCTGGTGCAGAAGTAGTCTCCATCTTCTTTTTCCAGTGCTTTCTTCTTTGGCACTAGATAAGGAAGGCACTTCTTCCTCAATGTAAAAACATTTGTACAGTATGTCTGTTTCAATCATAATTGAAGATAGTGCTTCCTGTAAATGCAGAATAAACCAATCAGTACTGAATAGCTTGATATAACTAGCTAGCAATTTATGGCTATCTATGAGTATACTTCAAGCAGGGTCTGGTTGCCAACAGGGGAGAGGGCCGGGATGGAGCACTTTGCCTTTATCGTCCCCTGGCTGTGCAGGGGGCCCACCAAACTTGAAAGCTGGACACTTCTTATCAACTTCTCATATTGAGGTCTCACTTCCCACTTGTTCTTACTGCCCCTGATTTCTCTTGGCAGTCGTACATGCTGCAGTGAACTGGCTATAATAATGAAATGTAGTTTACTCTAGCTAGTAGCTATATACATAGGTATTACAAAGCACTAACTAGCTATGACATAATTTGTATATGACACTATACCTTCAAATTTTTATCAATATCAATGTTTATCAATCTCACAAATGAGTCACAGTACTTTAACTTCAGCATAAGGTGTCTTGCTGCAATATCTGGAAAAAATTCCAAAAGCTCTTCCTTAACTTGAGCTAAAGTGTAGGAGTCAAGTGACCGAGTATAAAACCTCCAGACCTTCACTACATGTTTTGTAATTTCATGTGCAAATACAGTGTCTGCATGAATTTATTACAAGTAAATAGTCATTGCTCAGTATTAATTGTGTGTAAGTTGACCAGAACAACTAGGATGACCACTGATAGCAAGGACAAACAATGTGATGTGTCCATTACAGATAAATGATTTCAGAGTCATCATGAGGATTCCGCTAAAAAAATAGAAAAGTCGATGTGCAATAGATGATAATTTTGTGTGGACTAACATAAGTACGAACTTTTCCAGACCCTGTGAAGCTTGTAGAAATTTTACATGCTAATAGATGTTATAATGATCAGGTGGCAGCTAAAGACAGTTATAAGAAACATTAGATCACTGAGCTGCAATATGTACAATAGTGGTAAATAGTTGTAGCTATACAAGCCAAGTTTTATAGAATAATCCATATAGTCATTGAATCTTATAGCTCTGCGTTGAATGTGCTCTAAAGTTTGATTAAATAACTGTGAGCATTATTACAGCAACTGAGATCTAACTAGGGAGATGTACAATTGCTTTTTCACCTTGACGTAAAAGTACAACAGAGAAGCCCCAGGGTTGGTGCTGCAATGATCTAATACTCTAACCACTGAAGCTTGTCATGCAGTAAACACTACTGGACATTTCATCCATAAAAATCCAATGGAAAAGAATGTTTAACCTGTGAAAAGTAAAGTTTTCATTGGGTGGCCCCAATGAAATTTTGTTTTCATAGGTTTTAATAGGGAAAAATCGATGGTAGCCGGCCCAAGCGTCTGGCAACTCTACTTCAAAAATGTGTATCACTTCTTCCTAGTCAAATGTGAAGTGATCACGCTCTTCTCTTGTAACACACAGTGCACTGCGTTCTTCTGTCAATCACATGAGTGGCCACATTTTTAATACACTTTATAACACCTTCATCGTTAACAAGGTACATTGCTCTATTTATCTCATCAGATAAAATTATCTGTATGTTTGACAGATCATATCCTAGTTCTGTTAGTTTTCCTTCAACCATCAGTCTCAGCTCTGAACTAGGGGTAGATGCAGATGATGGCACACCCAACGCCTCGCCTATCTGACGAAGCATTGGCATAGTTAAACACCTAGCATTCAATGGGATCATATTCCCCTCAGGCCAATCTCCACCATAAGTAGTGGCATCCTCCATTGTCGCATCCACTTCACTTGGCAAGGACTTAGTTGCCTCTGAGTTCTGTGAACTTGTCATGGCACCCGACTACACAGATCTCAGTAGGACCTCCACTGTAATCTACCGACTCATTACCCTAAAGATACTAACAACTTATTAGACTGCATGGTAGCCCTCTTAACACTACATAGCACGTGACTACATACATAGTTAACTACTCTAATATAACAGTCATATAACTACTTTAATATAATACCATACGCCACACAGCAAATTAGTTGCAACAGCCATTTGTGAGATATGGACATTCAAAGTTTCACTTTAATTTCTTTGTTTTTTACTTCTTATGCTGTATGGGGGCTACGGGGGCTTCGATTTCTTTTCACACGTTTTGCAAAAATTGCTATAAAATGCTTAAATGTGTATCTCGATTACCTCAATCTTTGGCACACATGAAGAGCATGTAACGGTGGATCCACGTACCTGGCCAAGTTTTCTATGAATCTGAGGAATATCCAAGGAGTTATGAGCATTTCTTCACGTAAAACAAGATCAAACTTCTGTCACGGCTACAGGGTAAACCGAGTAAAGCATTAACTTGAAAATTGGTGTGTAGATAGGCTGATCATCGTAGCAGTGCCTTTTGATAGTTTGAATAGCAATAGAGTTCCAGTAACAAAGTTATAAAGCAAAAACCAAACAAATGTAAAATCGAGGGATCGAGATACTCTAATAGAGCAGTCACCATGGGGTAAAAAAGGTGTACAAAAAATGTTGAAAACACCTTACCAGAGTTCGAACCAGGGGCTTCCATACCTAACACCTGCATCCTTAACCAATGAAACACTGCTATCTTGACTGATCACCTCACTTAATTTCTGCTTTATAAATGAGCTTTCTAGTTGAAATCTGCTTAGCTATAATCAAAATGTTTGTAATTTCATAGGTCTACCAATAAAAGTACTAGATTGTTCTAGAACATTCTATGTATGGAAGTCCTCAAAAAATGCGCACTCTATCAGAGTATTAAAATAATATTGAATTAAATCATGCAATGAAATCTATATATATATAAAGCTGAAAAGCCGTTTATCTGTCTGACCGTCTACAATTCCGATGGCGTCCAATGATTTTCTCGCCAGCTGATGCATGTATTGAAGCACTTTTTGTGCCAAACAAAGTGCTCATCATCTAAGAATTACCATGATTTTAAATGAAGCTTTTAACTGCCGTCATTCGTCATTTACAGCGTGATTTGTGCAAGGGTGTAGACAAAAATTCGCTTGAATTTTTTCTGTAAACCGCATGCAAACCGCAGTAAACATCTATTCCATTCAACTTAAGCATGCCTTTATAAACAACTTTTATAAATACTTCAACCACAAGTGACATTTAGTCCGTGTGGTACAGCATTAGGTTTGAAATTGGTAGGGCGGTGTGAGTTCAAATCTCACTTGTTTTTCTTTTTCCAAACCTTTTGGTTATAACTGTTCTTCAACAACCTTTTTAGCTACAACTTTTTTTTTCATTTTGGCAGCCTTTTTGGCAACAGGTTTTTCTGTTATGTGTTCTTTCATGCTATTTTCTCACTCTACAGTGAAAGCTGTGTATTAGGGACTGGTCAAAAGTGTCCTGATTATCAAGGTTTCCTGAATTTTCAGGTCAGTTACATGCTAAGGGATACTTTGGGAGCATTACCAACTGTCCAGATTATGCAGGTGTCCTCATTTTAAAGTGTCCTGATATAACAGGTTCCACTGTATTGGTTGATAATAGTTAGTAGTTACTATTTTACTATACAAAGGTGATGACAATAGGTGATAATTGTCAGTAGTATAGCTTACTCATACAGTACTGTAAATGTAGGAGTTAGAGGTGATGATAATAGGTTGTAGTATATATAGTAAAGGGAACAGGAGGGAGTGTTGTAGTATTGTTAACATACAAAGCTCAGCCTGCACCGTAGGCATGTCCTGCACCCTACATTATGTAGTTTCTTTTCGTTGTCAGTAAGTTAAATGTCATGTGTATGGCATACATGACAGGTACTATACTAATATCACATAATGTAGTTTGCACCTGTGTGGTATTGACATAATATTATAGGTATGCACAGTAGTGCAATATTACAGTTGTCTTTGCTTATGTAGCTACACACAGCTCTGCTGTTTAAAATTATCTGTATGCTCACATCATTCCAGTGTACTTGCAGGATGGCCAGATGGTCTTTAAAAGTGACATTCATTATAGTTACATGAATTTAGATGCATGCGGGTTTCCATTACATTATGTGCCCACAATAATAATACGCAATATGGCAGCTTCTGCATTGTAGGACAGGTACCAATAAATTAATGTCTTTTGTGGTCAGTCTTTTACCAAATGATGCTACATGTATAGCCTGCATATTAGGACAGGTACTACTAGAACCAACCACTTTGTTCACACCTGTGTGTTATAAGCATACACGTTACTACAGTAGTTCAGCTACTGCAGTTCTACAGGTTCTGGAGTACCTGCATGCTTCCCATGATTTTGGTATACTTTGCAAGATGTTAGTATTAAAAATGATATTACCATGCATGCTGCAGGGCATGAATGGCACTGATGTTTAGTGCTTGGTTGTTATTATAATATGGTCCTTGCACGTAGGGGAGGTACCAATGCTAGTACTGTCTTCAATGATCATCATTGTATCTGCATAGAAAAGAAGAAATGTGAGTAAAAACAAACCTCATAGGGTCATGGGGCCTTAATTATAAAGTACAAGAAGAAGTGAAATGCACACAAAAACAGCCAAGCTGTGAAAAAATGGTGTGGCCTTAAAAAGCCTGGGTAAAAAAAAGTTGTGAAATCAAAGGTGGTGGCCAAGAAATGGCTGCAATAATGTTAATGCTGAAAATTTTTAATAATTGCTGTGTGCATTTTTAAAATTTATTAGCATTAACATCATTGCAACCATTTCTTAGCCGCCACCTTTGATTTCACAACTTCTTTCACCTAGGCTTTTTAAGGCCGCACCATTTTTTCACAGGTTTATATAAATGAAAGTACACAAGATCCGACAAACACTGTTTCTGTACAGGCCAGTTAAATCACAAATATGTCCAGGGAAGCATACAAATATTTGAAGGACAGAATTTCACGGTTGCTCAGGGCCGCCCACAGGGGGGGGCAACTGGGGCATTTTGCCCCGGGCCCCAGCCTGAAAGGGGCCCCATGAAGGGCCCCCTGAATACCTGTTTAAAAGATCGATATACTCTAATAGAGCAGTCAGATCTAAATACTCTAATAGAGCAGTCACAGTATTCTTCAGAGGAGCAGTGTAGCAAGCTTATAGATAAGGAGATATAGTTGGTGATGGGTAGTTATTGTCATTGCCAGCAGGTTGTGACCTTTTTTTTTGGTCTTCACCTTACAACTTGGGTCAAGGGCCCCACTTTAACTCTTTGCCCTGGGCCCCTTAATTTCTCTGGGCGGCCCTGCGGTTGCTTAGTAGTCCGCAACTATTTCATCCTCAAAAATTAACAATTATCAAAACTAGCCCTTATGCCACGAAATATTCTGAATGAAAAACAAGTGATCCACAAAAATAAAACTGCAAAAATCCTGAAATTTGCCAATGCACAAAAATTACGTACCTCAAAATTTTGTTTGTATACAATATAATTATATCACTACTGGACAATATGGGTCTACTAAATGATATGGCCTATAATATTTCATTCTAAATTCTTCACAAAATATGATTTTAATACTGATTCCAAAATTAAATATAAATTTAATTTTGGATTCATAAATTGACACTTTGTATCAATTTATGAATCCCAAAAATGGATAGTTTTGGGATTCTGAATCAAAAATGGATGATCTTTGATTGTCCATTTTTGATTCAATGAATGGCAAAGGGATAATCGAAGATTATCCATTTGCCAATAATCTATGCTATTGTCCAGTAGTGTATGTAGTCCTATTCCATTTTCAAGTACTCTTTTCTCTAATAGAACAACACACCTTTAATCAAATCACTATACACTTGTCACACTGGCTTTCTTGGCCATACAAATATACATAAACCATTGATCATTGAAGTTTCAGTTAATTGCAGGGTGGATGCAAGGGAGTTTATGAGGTTCCTGGGAACTGGTCAAGTATATCCAGACAATTTAACATTAAAGGTATCACAGGCTCAGATCGAAATACTGTAATAGAACAGTCAATACGCTAGGTATCACAGTTTCATATGTTGACATTGTGGCTATCACAGCCAAGATTCACTGTATTCCCATCATATACAAACATTTTAACTTACTAGTCTTATCTCATTAGTTTCCACATCAGCTAGTTCATTCAGACAGTGGATACAGTGGTTAATGTTAGTTAGCATGCCATCAATGTCAACATTAATTTTTTCTGTCTTCTTACACTCCTGAGATACCATCTCCAAACAACAAGCTGCTTCTGAGAAACGAACACCACAAGAATGAATTTAGCATAGATTTGTTACATAATTGCTTGTTGCCATAGAAGAGAGCATAGAAGTATACACTTGTGCAGTAGAACTCACCCTGGTAGTGGCTTAGCATTAACTGACAATGTTTTCCAGAATCAGTGGGGTCACATTGATATAACTCCATACTCTCGTCAAGCTCGTGTTTACGCACCCACCCGGCTCGCTCCCACCAAAAAACCCCGGAGTTATCAATTGATACAATGATAGGGCACGTGACTTGTAGTTGAGTCATAGTCAAGCGGGGGTGTTAATCTGTAGAAGAGGTGTCGCAACTTCAAAGACCTGGTTCAAGACAGATGATGCTTATTGCTATTGTCTTCGTGTTGGGATTTATTCTTTCGTGTCATTTTCAGCATGGTATGTTGTTACTGTGGATCATCTAAGTAAACGTGCATTTGCGCGACTTCGCGTGTAGTGCTAGTCTGAGATCGCACTACACAACGCAAACTGTATCGTTAAATGTATAGGCAGTGTTTCTGCATGTGTTACGAGTTATACAACAGAGTGCATTGTTTAAAATAGGCGGTATGGGAGTAGATCTGTGTCAGAAATAATGACTAGTTTAAGCCACACCCTAGTTTTATGCTGTTTAATTTGTATAATATGTGATCAAAGATAGCTAGTTGCTTATTGGACATGGTAGAGCCCATTGCTAGGTTGTAACATTTTTGTAAGGTATTAGCCTACAAGGCTTTGTAATGTATGAATACAATTACAATAGGATACTGCATGATTATGTGAAAGTCTTGGTGTATGGAATGTATGAATAAAATTGCAGTCATACAAACCATAGATAAGGGTAAGGCTTATACTATCTATGATATCACACTGACAACACAATTACGGAATTACTTGTTTTCTGATACTCCAGCTAACACTAAATGACTTGCTAAAAGAGTCTACAATCGGCAGTATACCCATAATACAGTACTCAGTTCAGGCCATTCTGTGTTTTAGTTGTAGTATGTCATAGCATTTGTTTTGATTATGTGTGCTGTGAGCTGATCACATTACACATATACACATGTATCATACAGCTATTAGTCAACAAGATGGAGATTTGCGATTAGTCGGGTCATCATCAAACACATCTAGATCTAACTCTGGTAGACTGGAGGTGTATGTTTCGTCAACTGATGAGTGGGGTACTATCTGCTTCAGCGGATTTGCTCTGGAGAGTGCAAATGCTTCTTGTAGACAACTGGGTCATGCCAAGTCAATAAATTATAGTCGAGCTACTGAACTAGGGTAAGCTAGATACTAATACACTGTACTCTGTAATATGTTCAGTAGTGAACTTGTTGTTTAGTTGTCATGTGTACTGACACATCACTTGGTTGCATGATTACAAGCAGACAATGGTTTATTCAGGCACACACCAAACGTGGGCATGGAATAATAACCTTTATGTTTTGTGTTCTTAGATTTGGTAGCGGAAGTGGTCCTATCATTTTCTCTGAAGTAACTTGCGATGAAGGTGACAACCATATTCTCCGTTGTGATGCAGTTGGGTTTAGTTCACTGGCTAGTTTGTGTACCCATGATGACGATGTTGCAGTGGTCTGCTGTAAGTCTTTAAATCAATGTCTGTGTAATGAAAATGACCATTTATCAGTCTGTAAAAGATGAAGGAAGATCCCAGTTTTCACCATTTTCTCAGGGTAGTTGTGGTTCCATCTTCATCAAGTACAGATTTATGGAGCTAATTGTTATTAATTAATTGGGTCGATATCGATAATTGGTTGCTTACGCTATGTGCATAATACCGAAATATTACATTCATGCATTTGGGACATAGTACTTGCTAGTAGTGGTTCTTTCCCTACATGCAGAACTTGCCATTATCAGTTCCACTAACAGGATGCTTTTTGTCAGCATGCATGGCCAGCCATACATACAAATACACATTTTCATGTACAGTGTACAAAAGAATTGATATTTATGTGTGGAAAAGTGCTACCTTTATTATTCCTACACCCCCTTAATGTGTAGATCACAGTGCTTCCATATATAGCTAGATATATTAATAGTGATCTACTCTAGTGCAACATCCTGTAACCCGCACTGTGTGTCTCCCTAGACACTTACTTAGATTACAAGTTTTCTATAGGTATCCAGTGTTTCAAATTACTATACCTAGTCTAAGATGTTTCTAGCAACCTTAGTCAATATCTTTGCTTTGAATGGTTCCTAGGAGAAATAAACACATTGGAGAATCACACAAACAAACAATCAAATTCTAATTCATTTACCGACAGAGTTTTTGTGTTATAACAGTCCCTTGATGTAAGGTAGCCTATGCCAGTGTTGTTAAGGGACCTGAATTCTTAAGGGAGAAATATTAGTGGAGGGGAAAATTGGTGAATCACCTACAAAGTGGCGTTTGGAAAATTAACATTGATGTGAATGTATCCTATATGTTTGAGATTACTGGTATAACCACTTTCTTGTGATCGTTCAAAAGTACTTGTAGTGGTCAACATTCTTTCTGGGATACAAGCCAGCTGTGTTAGCGATGTTTTGCAATCATGTAGTGCTTTGCATACATGCATATGGGATTTTGCAATTTCATCCATTACAGCATGGCCTCTGCTTCTGACTTCTGTGGGTATTGCTACTGATGTTAGTCTAGTGTCAAACTATTTATTCTTTCTCTATCTAATCAGAAGTTATATATATATATATATATATATATATATATGTATATATTAGGGTCATTACAAGCTGGTGTACATAGTCACTTAGCTGAACACACACTTATAATTAGTTACTCTAGTTGTATGCAAGGTGCCTAATGTGGGAATTAGAGAATGTTCCCACACCACTGTACAGCACACTTCTACCAACATACATGTGTTAATCGCATTTACTGTACGTGGGAATTTAGTTACAGTAGGACTCACGTTATATTAAAAAAACAACGACACCTTATTGTAGTATGATTTGAAATAACTAGTGTATATATAATTTGTTGCTTGTTATTTTGTGTAGTAAATCAGCAGTTGTTTTCTTGTTTTATGTTATAATATACATGTATTGTACACAGCGACTGAGCCAGCCTCTCAATATGAGGGAGGTGTGAGACTAGTGGGTGGTCAATACCCATCAGAGGGAATACTGGAAGTGTTTGTATATGGCATGTGGTATACCCTGTGTACTTCATCACTTTCTTCTGCTGCTGCTAACGTAGTATGCTATCAATTGGGATATACTGAGAATATTGGAATCAGCAGCAGGTATATTATACAGTGTACTGGTGTATTTGAAAGTTGTAATTAAGGGGTACATCTGCTAAAAATTAGGGTGTGTAATTGTTCTATTAGAACATTATTGTATTCAGATGACTGTTTTATTAGATGTCAACTGCTGGTCTCATGTGAGCCTCTGGTGGAGGTATCCTACGTGGTGGATCAGTCAGTGTGTTCTGTTTTCTGCACCAAAACCAATTGCTATAATAGTAGTGCATGAGTGTTTCAAATAAATTTTGTTAGGAGCGGATCCAGGATTTTTCAAGAGGGGTGTCTCTGAGGTGGGTGGAGGATAGCTCACATATGTAACTCAATATATCACGGCCTACAGCTGTAGCATTCATACATAAAATATTCCCTTAGGCAAACTTATACAAGCATGATGCGTGTATCTAGCTAACTAGCTGGAAACCTACACTGCTGTTTATGCAGCTTATTGCCAGTTATACTATGCTAGTTATACTATGCTATTGTACAGTAGATCTAGCTTACTACATACACAACTTCCTGACATACAGTACCTATTACAAACAATGGAGCTCTTGTTCTAATTGAACTACTCAGAAGTAGCCAACTCCTGTGTCACTCCGTAATTCATACTGCCGAGTGCAGGGACTGGAGTTCATTTCATTCTGTGTCTCAAGTACAGCCGAGTGATGTCACATGCCCATATAGGCCAAATGTTGGGCGGAGTCAGGTACATTACCACAAAAGAAAAGTACCAGCAGTAAAACATTAGGATTATTGTAGCTATACAACAATATCAGTGACTACAAATGCCATTGCTTCCTTGCAGTTGCCAGCTCTAGCTCTTCCACTCACAATAAGCAAGTGTATTCTGCCATTTTGCTGAACTACATGCGCTATCATCATGTGATCTTTATTAGAATAGTTTGTGACTGCTCTATTACAGTATATTGATCTTTGCATTCTGTTGCTTTCCTGCTTGCGTTTTCTCTCTCAGATTTCCTGTTTGAGGGTTTGAGGTTCAACCTGAGGGGAGTTTTGAGACTCCAAAGGCCCCCATTTGGATCTGCCCTTGTTTGTGGAGTCCATAGAACTGTTGTGATGCTAATCATTATGGTTTACTCTCAAGCAGATCACAATGAATTGGAGATAAAAGGTAAATGCATGGCACAGAGAACGGCTATTTGGCAGAACACTAAAAGGCACATACCACATATGAGTTTGGTCATGTGTAATGCAGGGTGTGTGATGCATCATTTATGCCGCTTTCAAGACAGGCAAGCAGGTAGGCAGGTCAAAAGTTGGTTTGGGCAACACTTTACACTAGGTGATTCTATACAAAGAATTTATTTAACATAAAGACTTTCCTGTAAAAGTATTTTTTGTCCCCCAAAATAGTTCTATGATCATTTTTTATGGCAGAAGGTGCTGTTTTCTTTAGGGGTGTTCCCTACTACAGTGGTACCCTCACCATTGATTAACTGAACATTTTGTTATCTGAACAGTATAAATGACTGTTCTATTAGAGTATTTGTGATTTTTGTCTAAGTTGTGCACAGAACAATAGGATCTCTAATATTTATGAATTGGTTTCGTTTATCCAAACAGTTTGATTATCTGAATACACTCAGAGTTCAATGAGTATACTATTATACTGTATGATATTGTGCATGTGATGTATGTGGATGTGTGCATCTTAGTATGTGTGCAATGCCGGTGTTGGTGCTTGGCACTTGTGTGTGAGTTTGTGTATGTGTCCTGCATGCAGTCCTTTTTACAATGTGTGTGTATGTGTTGTAGATAATTTAATAATACCACTTACACTATGTCATAATTACATTATATAGTTCAGTATCTTCCAACAATTCAATTTCGTTACCAAATTCAAACTGTAATACTGGATCCTTTTGTTTTGGTTGGTGTTACACACGACCACAAACCCTGGAGAACACAATGCTAAACTGCAATTTTGACCATTTTAAAGTGCAATGTGGTATGTTCAATTATATAGTGTTGTTATAGAATGTTGGGTAGTCATTTATTTTACACATAGAACTTAATATACATATTGACCAGGCTTGTAACTCTAGAGGTAAAAGTATAACTAGTGGAATTTTTTGATGGCAATATCAACCTTGTTTATCCGAAATTGAAATGATTGAGTAATTCAATTATTGGTGTATGTTCTATTAAAGTATTTGAACGGTGCTCTGCACGGGCTTCAACTAACCAACAGTTTGCTATGCTAGGTTTGCTGTGCTATCATGTGAGAAGGGGGTTCTTTATAGTGATAGATGACTTATACAGTACTTTATTAAAGCAGTCAACTACTCTAATAGGACAGTCACATAGTTATATTGTAAAAAACTATCAATGCATTTGTAAAGAACCTTCTAAAGTACCATTGTAGAGCTTAAAAAATTACTTATGTATATGCATGTACTCCTTCACGCAGGTTTTACACAATCAGCACTTTCTACTACACCTGCTGGGTCTACTGCATTTTGTAACTTAGGTCCTGTTCCTCCTAGAGGTACGTACTGTATGTTATGCATTGATATGTTGTTTATTATTTGCACATGTATCAAGCACACACATCTATGTAGTTCATGTATTCTGTACTGTACGTATGTGACCAGATCTGCAAAAACCCGACATAACGGTGCATTTCAAATTCTTTATTACTGCATAATTTTAATCTACTTAGCCAAGCATATACTCTGGCCAAGTTTCAACCTTGTATGCCAACAACTTTTGGAGTTACAGTCCTACAAAGTAGCAACAACAGAAAGATCAATTTGTACAACAAGTAGTTGGAAAATAAATTACAGGTGCTTACAATAACAGCTGTAACTTATGAACACAATAAAGTACAGAGTTGTAACTTGCACCATCGTGTTCGCTATAAATAGAGGAGTCCATTATTACTGGGTAAACTTGCCCTTCTATCACCTTTCTTCACTACATACAGAGATGAAATCAGTGAAGAAAAATTGATCGTGTGCAATCGCTTCAACGTAATGTAGCAAATGTCCATAACTCATGTATCCTTTAATCTACTGCAACAAAACAAAAATATTTTCAAACTCTCCTTGAGTAGGCGATATCCAGGTTTTTATCATTAGATCCTTTCTTCACAAAGAACAAAGCATTTAAAATTTTACGTAATTTATTTTTAATTACGAAAATATTTTACCCATTGCAAACGATGGCTTATTCAGGAATTTTAGGCTTGCACCATTATGCCGGGTTTTTGCATATCCGATTACATATTGTATACTTCATAATACTTTACCTACTTTTGTGAACACATAAGTATTAATGTATTTCATAGCTAATGGACAACAACATGGAGATTTACGATTAATGGATGGATTAGTGCAAAGTCAGATTTATGGTAGACTAGAGATATTTGATGCTAATACTAACCAGTGGGGGACAATCTGTAATGATGGATTCACACGGTCTAGTGCTGACACTGCTTGTAAACAACTAGGTCATGCAGGAGCTGAAAGATTTGGTACAGCAGTTACTTTGGAGTGAGTCATGATACAATCACTTAGTGCTGGGAATACTATTGAAAAATATTGAGTATCACAATATAAATTTTATTGTCAACTTGTATCATGATAGTTGACAGTTAGCTTCTACCCTATTATGATGAATCTGATATCTGTGAATTACTACTGAACACTTTTGTTCTTGCACCATATATAAACTTGCTTCTTCAGAAGAAGAAAGGATTGAGCAATACAGGGTTGTAAACAATACACACCATTTATAAGCAATTATGCTCACTTTACAATGTGGTATCATGCAATGACCTGTCATTTAAGTACTATCATGATACATATTGTAAATACCATTGTTTGTCTTGTGATAATTTCGTTATTGTCTATTATAAAGTTAATCCTGTTTATGACATGCATTGTGGCAATTAGGCTTAATTGCGTTTTGAGTATCAGTAGTTACAAGGTACATGTGCTGTAATGCTGGATACTCACAAATTCAGATACCCCAATACATGTACTTCCTCATTCACTGACTCATTCATTGAACTAGTGCTTGTCCAGGTATGGTGCTGGTAGTGGAACAATTCTATTAACTGAAGTAGTTTGTGGTAATGATACTAGCCACTTACTGCGATGTGAAGTTCAGGGTATAAACCAATTATCCACCTCATGTAACCATCAACAAGATGTTGCAGTAGTCTGTTGTGAGTCATACATTTGTTTTTTGTTTTTGATCTGTATGAATGCATACATAAACCCCTGTACGGTATATTAGGGATCATGGAGTACAAAATTATCATCCTAAAAACCAGCTGCTTCACAATACCTACCTGGAACGGCAGTACTGGTTAGGTATAACCAAGCCCAAAAGTGCCTTTAGTACGATCCTAAATGCTTTCAATAGATTGTAATGGGCTGAACATAGCTGAAAGCAAACTACCTCAAAGCAAACTACCTCACTTTTGAGTCAGTAATTGGTAGTTGGACCATGAGAATCATCCATATTTTTTGTGGTGACTGGATTGATTGCAAAGATGCTTCTCCTGGTGTTCTTTGTTTGTAGCACTATGTAACTGGCTGAACATAGCTGAAAGCAAAGGACAAGGATGTGTGTTCAGAGGATTCAGACTAAAACATTAACTCTGGCGCTATTCTTTCTTTTGATATGGTATGCAAGGGTCCACCAGTCATGACAATATTACAAAAAAAAGTAAACATAAGTATAAGGAAACATTAGGAATTTTAAGTTTGATTAAGGATCATAGGAAAAAGTAGGAAAACAAGAGAGGTCACCTACTGCAGGTGTAGGCCATCTCCTATTGAACTTTAAAAAATCCTTATACTTGTAGTATTAATTGGAGTATACTTAAATCATAGTGTGAACATTAATTAATTGCAGTGCTGAATTGTATCTGCTTTGCAGCACGTGATGCAGCCTTTGAATATGAGGGAGGTGTGAGGCTAGTGGATGGACCATATCGATCAGAGGGAAGACTGGAAGTGTTTCTATTCAACCGATGGTATACACCTTGTGGTGTAACAGTATCTACAAATGCTGCTACTGCTGTTTGTTATCAACTGGGGTATACTACCAATGGTGGACCTAGCATTATGTACGTGTATGTCATATTGTATGCAATATTTTGTATATGCATATGTTTGTATTCATTGTACATGCTAGTATGTACCATCAGTATTTCACTTGTATTGTTTTTTAGGCCATTTACTGATTCAGCAAGATTTACTTGGATGACGAATTTTTCTTGCCTGTCAGGAACAGCTTGTGTTGGTCATTGCTATGAACGTCCAGCTACCATGGGAAATATTACACAGACTTGCAACCCCCAAACATATATCTACATCAGATGTGGTATGTGTGTACATATTTATTTTATTGATTTGTTAATCAATTGTTATCTTAGTGTATAGATGCATGTCATGTTGTATGGCCAATGGACTTGTGACAGAGAATAAGTTTTTATAGTGAAGCTTCCTCAGGCATGATGGAACACCTTCCATACCACATTCGGTAACTATCTATCAACCATAAATATACATAGTAGCCTTATATCAGGTCACCATAAACATTACAACATGGTCAACCCACCCTTGATTTTACAACTTTTGATTTTTAAAGTCACAACTTGGTTGTTCGGTGTAGATCATACAGTAATCCTTTACTAGATGATTGATTTCCATAATTTAGCATATTATGTAACTGGACATGGGCACCTGCTGTTAGAAGCAGTATTACAACCATCAACTTGTTATAATGAAGCACTATTTTGCAAAACCTTTGGGGAAATTGAATAAATAAAATTAATTATATAGGTGTACTATCTCCAGATCTGTAGTGCCAGGTAACAGCACTTTGCTGCTTTGTCCCCTAAAGCAGGGCCACCTTGATTAGCACACAAACTAGGTATAAAAATGCAATTTGTACCTAATGAACAACTTACAGTAGCTTTGGCTCCAATTGGCACAAAACACGCAGCAGTGTAACTTAGTCTTTGTGTGACAACAAGTGTATCTTAATCCTGTTAGGCACTAGTCTTTTTTATCATATAGGGTTACCATATATGGTTACCGACCACATGATTCATGAAGGCTCGTTAATTTAAAGAGCCAAGAATTAAGTTTCTAGTCTAAATCTGAGGGATCTGTAAGAAACCTGGTCTGAATGTTGTGGATAGTAGATTGCTGGGACAAGTTAAGGATATGATAATTAAAATCTTATGGAAATCTTAAAGATTTTGAAATCTTGTTCTGGTTTTGTCAAGTTGGTCGATCCCTTGTCTGAATCAGAGAAATATTACTAGATGTAATGCACTACTATGGTTGAAAAGAATTTATTGCTATCATTTTTGTATATCGAGACCTCGTCAAGAAGCAAGGAGGCCAAGATGAACAGCAAATGTCATATTAACTTTTGAACAAAGCGCTTGCGGAACAATCCTCACATTTCATTTGTTAAACTCATCAATACTTGTAACACTGCCCAGTGTGATCTATCAGGAATGAAAATTATTTGCAAATATCGCTCATAATCTTCCAAGTTCAATAATGTAACAAACTATAGTGAAGAGAAGCCTAATGACACCTTGTTTCTAATCCATGAATGAAGTATATATGCAATAGTTAAAGTGGTAACAAAAATTCACACAGAATCGTACAAGACAACTACAGTAAGTCTTGGTGCCCTGAGGGTTAACAACTGTGCGTTGACTCACATACGTATATTTCTTGATGTCCAGTTCAATTTTACAGTACATTGTATTTATCAAAATTAATATTATTTATAGTACATTTCTTGATCACACAGGATTTGATGTAGTGTTGTCACGAACTACGCCTGTTGGAACTGCCTCTTCATGCATATATATCCTTCCAGGTATGTGTGTAAGTACATAATATTATATATACACATGTGTGGAATCTGAGTGGACACTTTTACTTGTGTAATGATGTTGAATGTATGTGCAAAAGCTGTATTACACTTTCTCACAAAGAATGTTGACCAAAAACCAGCCTCCCAATACCTTCTTGGCAGGTAGAATCAAGAAGTGTCTTCAGAATAGCCAAAAATACTTCTACTAGGAATCCCTTTGAGTTGAAAGGAAACGTATTCCCTACGTATGCAAACGAAAATGAACAGCAGCTTTGAGGCTTTGTTGAGAGAATTTGTGGGAAAAAACATGATAGTTTAACTATAAAATGATGTACTTCTGTGCGTAACATGTTGTTAAAAGTGGTTTGTTTAACAAGTGCTTCCTTAGCAGTGCATAGCAACGTAATTGAAGAATTACAAAAATTTTCATGAATTACAAAATCCAATAATTACAATAAATTAATTATGTATCATTGCACAACCAAAAACCTATTGATTAAAGTAATAAAATAGTTGGTCAATTCCAGATGAGTTAGCTAGCTGCATGGTGCCTGGTTTTTAGAAGTAGCACAACATCAACTTATTCACACTATTTTCTACTGCCTGCCTGCCTGCCTGCCTGCCTGCCTGCCTGCCTGCCTGCCTGCCTGCCTGCCTGCCTGCCTGCCTGCCTGCCTGCCTGCCTGCCTGCCTGCCTGCCTGCCTGCCTGCCTGCCTGCCTGCCTGCCTGCCTGCCTGCCTGCCTGCCTGCCTGCCTGCCTGCCTGCCTGCCTGCCTGCCTGCCTGCCTGCCTGCCTGCCTGCCTGCCTGCCTGCCTGCCTGCCTGCCTGCCTGCCTGCCTGCCTGCCTGCCTGCCTGCCTGTCTGATGCCTTCAGGCAAGCGTAACTTGATAACAGCTAAGGCTACAAGCTTGATTTTTTCACTGTTTGATGTTACTTCATCTTAAGACGTGCTTTTTGTCATACCACAGTACTTACAATGGACCTACCTTTTCCTCCTTTACATCCCATTTTTCATTGTCAGCCAAAAGTGTCAATTCATGGTAGCATGATGGCTTCCCTACAAGAATCGTCTGTATTTTCCGTGGTGACTGGATTGATTGCAGAGGCACTTCTCCTACCTGTTCATCATTTGTAGTGCTGTGTAACGGGCTAAACATAGCTGAAAGCAAAGTGTAATGGGGACACTTCACTTTTGAGTCAGTAATTGATATTTGGGTTGCACATTCAGTCAAAAACATTACCTCTGGTTCCATCCTTTCTTTTGATACTGTATGCACGGGTTCACCAGTCATGATAATGTTACAAAAGAAGTTAACAAACAAAGTGTAAGGAAAATTAAGAAGTTTAAGGGATCATAGAAAAAAAAAGTAAGGAAACAAGGAAGGTTGCCTACACCTGCAGATATACTAGTAAACATTTAATCATTTAATCCCTATCAGTATATGCTGAATTAGGGATTAAATGTTCACTAGTATATGTGTAGGTGTAGGTGACCTCCCTTGTTTCCCTACTCTTTTTTTTTTTTTTGTCTATGATCGTTAATCGAAAGTGAAATTCCTAAGTAAATAAATATGCCATCACTACTGAAGGCATCAGACTAGGTAATAATACCAGCAAAATTAGTAATCATCATAAAGAGATACACAGGCAATGATTATGCAAAGACGTTTGCTATGATTATTAGGAAGTTTTGCAAGTCTTTACTCATGTCTGTCACTATACACCCAATGTTGGCAATGTTTGAATTAAAAAGAATGTATTAGTACAGTATAGTGTAATTATAGTTTCAGGAAACATATCTGGCTTGTTTAACTCCATGTGTGTCCACAGCTAACTACTCATTAATTTTGGTTTACCATGGCAAGTCTTGTGTATAGCGTGCATGTATATCCATACTAATAGTTAACTACAGTGGTCCCTCGACTATCCGGCCATTGATTAACCGAACTTTCGGTTATCCGAACTGTAGCGATGACTGCTCTATTAGAGTATTTTAGATAAGGTATGAATTCTATTAGAGTAATTGAACAAGGCTCTGTATATAAATGAATGGGCTTTGATTATCCAATTATCTGAACACACCCAGGGCCCAACGAGTTTGGATAATTGAAGGACCACTGTAATAGAAAAAAAATCATATTAAAAATAATGCAGTGTATTAGCTACCTATAATAAAGTTCTTATATGAACTTGTTTACCATTTCTACTTAAAGGGTGTGTGGTGTTCCTCTGATAATATTGTTTATAGCATTATTTTACATGCTTTGTGGAGCAAAAAGTCTTGTTATTGGTGTTGTATGTATAGTATGTTAGCAGAAACAGGCAATTATAAATGTTCCATACTGAAGTGTATCCATGAGCACCGGGTAAAGGAATTTATACAAGTAAAGAATTGGGAGATGTTACACTTGTATACTGTATGGTGGACTAATATTATTATATCATGCGAAATCTTTTAGATGAGGGTGGTGATGATGAAACAGGAGGAGGTCTTCCTGGTGGAGCTGTTGCAGGCATTATCATCGGATCACTTGTGGCAGTTGGAGTCATTATTTTTATAGCTACACACAAAGATAATAAAGCTAAATGGAACAGATTTAAGGAACGTACCAGAACAAGATTAAGAAATTTTAGGGATAGACTAACAGGAAATCGTGTACGTTCTAGATCAGCACCAGTTGCCAGACAAGCATCAACTAGTTCATTAACTAACAAGTAAGAAAAGCAATATGTATGTAATATTGATGTGGATTGTTAAAAATGTTTTTTTTGTGTGAACTATTTATAGTGTGGTAGTGATGTTGGTAATAGGAATATATTGGAGAGGCTAAGCAACAGATTTTGCAAAAATTGTTCACTTTGTGATAAAAGCAGGAAGTTGGGTAAGGTATGTTAATCAATTTGAGATGTGGTGCCACATCAAAATCATTACCTTAGAGCATTTTTGGAAACTGTTATAAAACAAATTCCAACTAGTCAAGAAGCCATGTATACACATGTTTTGGCTTGCGTGGCATAAATATATTTCAATATCACAGGTGATCAAGGGGTGTCCATTAAGGTCAGTAGGTTATAACCTTAAGAACAGAGACTAAGTTGTGCAAAGCCATAGTTGTGTAACATACGTATGTGACTGGATTTTACCAAACCGATCCGAATCGAACATCAGGCAAAATCAAGCTAACACCACCAGTGGATAGCTACACTATCGTACTACTGGTTTTGACCCTCAGTACTAGTCTACTCAAACTACTCGAGGCTGATTTTAACAGACATCTTTTCTGGGTGGTGTGGAGAGCTCAGATGACCCTCAGTGCTGGTCACTGTAAAGCATTAATACAATACAATACAATGACAGTTTCTGGCTTTCTGAAGGGCCTGGCTTGGCAAGAATCAGTGGTTTACTAGTGAATTGCCTGATAATGTTGGCCAGAAGTTTTTCGGTTGATTTTGGTATGTATAAGTGTCGTATCTGCCCAGTTATAGCACGCATTTATATGGATAATAATGCTCTTATCTCAAAACTACACAACAATGAAGTACATGTACTTCATTGTAGGTATAAAGAAGTACATGTACTTCTTTGTAGGTATAAATATAGTACATGTACAATGCACTATATAATATTTATACCTACAAAGAATCTCTAAACAGCATGTTTACAAAATACAAGCTGCAATAACAAGTCCATAAAAAGTGTGTTTACCTATTAACATATAATTTACAAGAAGATCTGCTAATATATGTGATAATTATTAGATTACTTAGCTAAGTACAATAACAAATTAAATTACAAAAACAACTTATCATATAATGGCTTCTGATTACTACAATCAGCCACTAAGGAGCCAGCATAGTGCTGTAATCTCATGTCTAGACTCCAATCGTGGTCTGACTCCATTTTGAAGTCTATCTTTTGCTCACCCTGCCACCACCACAAGTACTGTAAATGGTCTGAAAGGTCATAGATTGATGCATCTTTTGTGTAAATTTCATACAGTACGTGTACTTGCTATCCTTGGAAAGTTATGCTGACTTGAATTCCATTTATCTTGAAACACTTCTAATGTATGATTTGGATCATTTTTTCAAAATCCAGTTACATTTTTATTTTGTGCCTGTACATTTACACCAAAATGTTGGCACCTTCAGAATAGTTACTAAAATAGTTTATTGCATTATATTTTGAAAGATTTTGTCATTGCAGCTTTTGATTCTGACCATTGTTTATGAAGATCATACAAAATCTCAATATATTTAATCAACAAGAACTGTTGTGGCTTTCATGTGCAGGTTTCATTTTTGTACATGATTCGATTGATAATTTAATGGCACCATATCTAATATGAAATGTTGTACCAATTTAGTGCTTTATCAAAAAAAGAGTGAATGATTTTTGCACTTTAGCCGTGTTGGAATTCCTACCAGCTTGTGCACATTTTTTCTACCAAATTTTGTAATTGCTTCAAGATTATGAAACTTAATTTTTATTGTGGCAACTTTTGGTATGTCCAGTAGGTGTGGGTTACCACATAGAGGGAAACTTTGGCAAAGGTAAACTTTGTTGAATAGCCAGCTAAACGTTGGCAATATCAAGCTAAATCTTTGCTATAAAGATACTACGAGTAATTGACAGTTGCTCAGGCACTACGAGTAATTGACAGTTGATGGATTTTTAGCAAATCACCAAACACCAAATTTGCCAAAGCCCCCCCAACTTCTATACGGTAATTAAAAGTTATACTGCAGTGCTGCTCCAACTAAGTAACTGGATTAGAGTTGTACAGATAATTGTATTGGAAAATCAATAACTGTATAGCTAGCAGCTATGTTGCCTGTACGTACTTACATAATTTTTTGATGGCTTGTAGTGTCCACAAGACAAATCCAAAATTTAATGGTGATTGAAGTCACTAGTCTGAATAGTGCATACAACCTCATTCTGTTAGCTTTGCAAGCATTACATTTAGTGGAGTATGCACTAGCGTAACTTATAGAGTAATAAAATTAGTGATTGATTAATTGTAAAATTATTTAGTGGAATTTTCTGCTGACTGGCTTACTTACTAATGTCTTATACATGTGTAACTCGATAATGGCTAAGGCTACGGGCTTGACACTTGTTGGAACCAGAAAAGGCTGGTAGGCAGGCTAATAATCAGGTTTTGACATTTCTATAAATCAATGTTTGGTCTTCTGTAAGTGTTTTCTTGTTTATAATGGCTGGATTAGATGTTAGATGCACTATTACCTATAGGAGATTTTGTTGCATATGATATTCTGATGGTTTTTAGTGGCAGCATTTTGGCAGGCACCATTCATTTTAGGGGTAGCAGTACTATCGTACTGTTGATATCAGCAATGATGGGTTATTGAGAAAATTGCTGAGACAATTTTGCAATGTATTCCTATCTCATACTTCATAGTAGTGAATATTATCCTTTTTAACACCCTTCAACATCTTTCACCAACAACCAGCATAATTCATACACAAATACTGACTGTATTTATTCCGTCTATGTTTAGGTGTTGGAACTAATAGTCCAAAAATTCTACCTAGTCTCAAGCAAAAATAGACCACAGCCCCAAATAGTAAATAACATTAGAGTCATTTATAGATTTGAGGTTCGTTTTGTCTCGTTATAGGGAGTTTTTTAAATTAGTTGTTCCAATACTGAATAAATACGGGGTTAGAATACGTAGTATTGGAACACTATTTTTGCTGTGCAAACAATGTCGCTTTTATTTTAATCGTATATGCAGACTATGGAACTCTTTACCAATCATTAACATGAATTTATCAACTTTTACCATCAAAAATCAAATAAAATTGTTCTTTTGGAAACACTTCACTGCCAACTTCAATCCCACTGATTCCCACAAACTGCATTATCTATGCCCCTGTGGCTCCTGTATAAACAACTCCTTCATGAACTTTGCTGGAACCTTTCTAGTCCTGATCACCACAGTCAAGTAATTTTCAACATGTAAGGCTGTAACTGCAAATTATGTAATTTATAATTTATGTTAGGTGTAATTTGTAAGTTAAGTAATTATAATTTTACTTAAAGTGTAATTATAAGTATTGTAGTTTGGGTACTGGCACAGGATGCCAGTATTCCATCAGTGTAACAAACTCGTTATCTACGTCAACATGTCAAATTCCCCTGTATACCATTGTTGTTTACACTGTAAAGTTTTAAATAAATAAATGATAAATAAATAAACAGTTTTGTGTCACAAGTAGAAATAATAGTCATTTAGTACATCCTGTACTGTTAGTTAAATACATTCTCCATAATATGTAAGTATTGTGAAATAAAATGTGATTGTAGCTGAACATGGTATTTTAACAATAGCACTAATCAAAGTGAACCAACTCCAGCAACAGCTCCAACTCCTGAAAATTCCACACCTTCTGCTGTTAACCCTGTTCCTGATACAGATGTCAAACGGCCACCAGACTACAATGATGCCTTACAATATCGTAGAACAGAGGAAGAGGGATATCCGGAGCCATCACTAGTGGATCAGCCACCTAGTTATGATGCCATTTACTGATATCTACCAAAGTCTAATAATATATTTATTATTTGTATTTAGATAACCAGGTGTCTTACAATTTTTACATAGTATTTTTGTAATAGCTGATGATTTGTCAACTGTGCAAATATGTATTTATTTGGTAAATTTATAATTTATTTTGCTTTTCTTGGACTATATTGTATTCATCCTCAACAGCCTAATGGCAGCAGTGTACATTCTATGTGAATAGTGCACCCTATTTTCCCTTTGACTTCAATTGAGTGTTTCGTGATGTTTGCATTCTTTAATTAATTACTACATAACTAGAGACTGCACATTCTCAAATTTTCACATGAGGAAAGCCAGTTCTGTGAAATTGTTGTACTTAGAAAATTTCTATAGTCTCAAAAATTGTATTATTACAAATATGTGATTGGATTTTGGACAATCAGTCTTAATGTCACATTTTACAACTGGAATATTTATGCTTAAATAGCACATTGCAAACTTCTTCGCTTTGCAGCGATTTGGATGTTCCTGCAAGATCTTTTAAAAATATTTTATTGCACAATATTAAAGGTAAAACCAATGATATCCTTGAAATAATTACTCTGTGTGAAACAGTGATTGTTACATTAATTATGAGAGACCTACCACGAGGAACTTCATGATTTTAAAAAGCCAAGGGTTTTTAAAGCCATGAAGGTCTGAGTGGGCAGTCATGATAGATTGATTGTGAGTTCAGTATAACATGTCTTGCACAAATAATGTAAATCCACAATCATTTTCCGCATTGTAATTGTATATAAAAGAAAGCCCACTGACCTGCTTTGCCTCCTGAGCAGATCAGTGATCAATTGTGAGATTTGCAATGCTACTCCTCAAAATTATTGGAGATATACAGATACCTATATCTGCTACTATAGGTCTAATCATCTTCTCTTCAGAGGTCTCTTAATGATTTTAAAAACCTCATCTCCCAAAGATCTAAGGATTTTATGCATACCATATCATTTTCCAAGTAATGTGAATTTTCTCAAGTGCATGAATATCTGTTCCTTCTAGCTACAGTACATGTATGAGGGGTTCAGATAAAGTTCTGCCACCACTGTACGTACTCAGAGTAGGGGTAGTTACTTCAGAAAAGGTAACTAATTTAGATGCTAGTCACTTTCATAATATAAATTACGCTTGTTTGTAACATTATTTCATGACTATATTTTACTCAGATACGTGTCAGCAAGGGAAGAAGAGAACATGCAGTACATAATATTATACGTGCACTGAAAATGATTATTCTGTGGCCATTTCAGCTCAGTTTCAATTATTGTCACGTCTGTTACTCAAGCTGAATCATGAAGAACAGTACACAGAATGTGTCTACTAAATGTGGTTGTGGAGTATATGGCACAAAAATTGAAGTGTTCTCATTTTTAAAGCCTATACTGTAGTTACATTGCAACTGCTGTAATTAGTTGCTATTCAGACAGTTATTACTAGTTACAAAGCATGTAACTAGCTATACGTGCGAAAAGGGGTCTTACAGCCTTTCCAATTGCATATGCTTGCCAATCCATAACTTAAAGTATCTGGCAATCCATAACTTGAAACTTGTGCGTCTGGTACCAGCTTGAAATTTGGTCACCTTACACTCCTAATTTTTAAGACAATGAGTTAAACAAACACATGATGAGTTATGACTCATTAAACTTGGAAAGGCTATAAACCACTTTTTGCAGATCTGGTCACATATTACTAGTTACTTTACAAGTAACTTACATAACTAGTTACCCCAACTCTGTATGTACTAACCCTACTTTTTAGTACAAGAAATTTTATAATTAGGTTCATGTTAACTAGTCAACTATCTTAACAGTGAGGACACTAAGGATGCCAGTCCACCTACTGTATCAGTAGTCCAGCAGAAAGTGGGACCAGGGTGTAGAACACCAGAGGATTGTGCCAGTATTAATAGGCCACCAGATTATAATGATGCATTGACTTATAAGGTGTACACATGTAGAATGACAAATTTCAACATTGTAGTATCTAGAAACTGGCAACAATAGCAAGTACAGTAGGCTGTAGTTTTAATATACCTGTACAATATAGTTAAATATTACTAATCACACAAAAATAAATATTAAATGTTTAAATAAATGATCTATTTGTGTTCTACAGTCTTCTCTTTTTACCCTGTAAATAAGAACAATTACAACAAGATATTACAAGGATCACAATTAGTTAACTTTATATTTATCTGTAATTGTTGCAATAGTACTAGTAACCAAAAACATATACAGTTATATCCTAAAGCAATTGAGTTATACAATACGTACCTATATCACATGGAATCAAATTTGCTGTAATTATGGATTTAATTAATCATAACAACAATTACAAAAACAATTTAACGCCATTCAGCAGAAGATGTAGGTGTTATGTACTATTTTGCACTAAGTGAACTAATTTTGGAAAACCGTTGATTCATGTGCATGATGTGTGACATACGGTGGTGGATCCAAGGGGAGGTACGGGGGCATGTACCCCCCCCCCCCCCCCCAAAAAAAAAATACACACATAACACCATTGAGAATCCTCCATAGTTGCTGAGTGTGAAAAAACTACAGTGTAACATCTGCAGCACTATACCATGCATGGACACATTCAGCCAGCTAAGGATAGCCATTTTGCAAATGAAATGCACATGGTCTTGTGTATTCCATTCTTTAGGCCCATATTTATTATAGCTATAGCTAACTGAACAACTACTCATGATTGTCACTTATTCCTAAACAACTGTTGATCAATGTAGTTCACATAGAAAGCAGATATTTATGCATAAAACCACTCTGCATCAAGTTTTAGTCCTGAAACATATGAAATAGCTTTAGGCAGCCCCCCAGACCCCCTGCTCCAGACACCTACTACCCCCCTCCCCCTTGCCAAACCCTGGATCTTCCCCTGGACATATTCAATAAAGATTTTAAACCACTATAACTCAGGAAGGCCAAACACGCGGAGTTTGAAATTTCACATGCAGCCAACCACGGTATTTAATTAACTCATTGCACTCCATAGTACGTTAGCTACTGGTATATCCTTAATTTAGAGCAACTTTTTCATGGCAGTATTTCAACACACAATCATGTGTGGTGGCAGGGGTGGAGGGTGGGAAATCGGTATATGAACAGGAAATGGATGGGCAGGCCATATGTAGTCTCTAACCTTAATATAGATCACCTGACCTAATGGAAATACATGAACACATCTAGTCAATTGTCCAAGAATATATTCTGGCTAGGGCTGAGTGATATTATCGTTTTAACGATATATTGTGATATCGAGATATTTTGTTATTAATACCATGCCTGTATATTATTGTCATTAAAAATCCATTTGTTATGTACTAGGCTAAGAATCCTTGTAAGTCATAACCTGGTTACCCCTGCAGAGAGGTGTGAACACCATAACATAACCTCAAAGAATGTTTTACAATAACTGTTACTGTAAACAAGGATGATAGTGGCTAGTTTGATGCTACCTTTAAAGACTTCCTGCAGGAATGCTGAACAATACACTACTGTATGTAGCACCAGTTATGATTGACTTATTTGTAAGTATCGTGAACTATTCAGTATCATGAATAGTGGCTTTAGTATTGATTGTGATACTAAACTGGCAGTATCACTCAACCCTAATTCTACTTGTGAAGGCAAACTAGTGGCATGGCTATGATGTAAATGAGTAGTGTGTTGATCATTCACAGTGAAAAGTCAACTTCAATGGTGTGTGCAAACATCAACGATTTTCACAAATTTGGTCACAAAATAATATAGAATACAACAGTAGGCTACAATTTCTTAATGCATTGGGTAATTTATGTATAATTTTACCTTTGTTGACTTCAGTAATTCCATTTCATCACGTTGTTTGGTAATTGTTTCATTAAGGGAACAAATATGGTCCGACATTACACTGATCTGTGTCTCATAATTATCCTTTGTAGTGACCAGCTCATCCTGCAATGTACAAAGGTGCCATAGACATTTTGGGAGTTAAAGAATAGCTTAATGAGATACATGGCATTGTAAACCATTGCCAAGGTATCATTTTAATACACACTAGCACAATTAAGTTGGCAGCATAATGGTGACATGTGCATCCTGTTAACAACATATCGACACAACAAGTACATTGTACCGTATTATTAAACCTACAGTTTTTAATTTCGAACAAGGACAGACTACCAAACCAAAATGTACATTTAATAATTACTCTACAAGTGCAGTGGACTTTTACCATTAGTTTGTAAAGTTTCACTACAACCATATTAGAATGATCTTGTCTTATATCTCTTCATTTTCATAGATACATGTGTACTACACATCACATTGTACAATGCATGATTGTACTAACATTACAGATACTGTTATATACCTGTAATTTGGTTTGATTATAAGTAACAATTTTGAGTTCTTTTGACATCTTTTCATCACCAGAAGCATAATGTTGAACTTGCTTGTACAGCACACAGTACTATATAACAAAATTAAATTATTTTGATATAACATCAATTTCATATACATACAGTATACAGGTAGTACATAGTAAATATGACTACACACAAAGTTTAAGAATGCACAGACACTTAAAACTGTGATCATTTTTAACATACCTGTACAGTATATCTCTGGTATTGTAAAATTTTAATTTGTACTCTAGTGAAATTATTGTGGTACCTACAGGTTTCAGCATTGCACTACACTACTGGTCTACTACAGGGGCGGATCCGGGGGAGGGGTTCAAAGAATTCTATGGAACCCCCCTTTTTGGAAGAGCCTCAATAATTCGAGATACTATAATAGAGCAGTCAAGATCAAGATACTCTAATAGAGCAGTCATAGCATTTAGAGAAGCAGTGTAGCAAGTATAATTGGTGGAGGGTAGCTATTGTCAGCAGGTAGTTACCTTTTTTTTTTTTTTTTTGGTCTTCAGTTTACAGCTAGGACTGAAGTTGCAATACCCCCTTTTAAAAAGTCTGGATCCGCCCCTGTACTAATGTACAATATAGAAACGCTGTGTAAAAGGGTGAACATACAGTAGCTGAAAACAAAGCATAATAGCTACTTTACTCCTTTACTTTTTCAGTGATTGATAGTAGGGGCATACGTTCAAACAAAACGCCATTCTTTTTTTGATGTGGTACAGTATGCACTGCCATTATGCTTCGTTTTCAGCTATGTTCAGCCCGTTACACAGCATTACAAATAAAGAACATTACGAGTAAAATCCAGCCACTACAGAAAATACAGACAATTTCTGTTACAAATAGCTACCGCGAATCAACACCTTGCGCTGTCAGCAAGAAAAAATGGGACACAAAGAAAGACAAAGGTAAGTCCATGATGCATATATTGTATGTACTGTGGAATGTCAAAAGGCCCCTGTCAGGTTGAAGCTACTGTACATCTAACAGTCATGCCCGTAGCCTTAGCTATTATTGGAAGTTACACTTATCTGAAGGCATCAGTCAGTTAGTCAGTCAGCAGAAAATTCTGTTAAATAATTATTTTAAAATTCTGTAGCAACTTATCGGAAGCATTTTTTGCTGCTCTGAAGACACTTTTGGGTTAACCAATACTGCCAGAACACCATGAATGCTTTGTGATACTAGCTTTTGATTAATATTTTTTTTGTGAGAAAGTGAAACACTCCATGATCCCTAATATACAGTTACTAATGTACTGTATGATTTTCACCATATAATGCTGCTGGACAATTCAAGAGCACTGTATATATTATAATCCAGACACTATACTGTATATATAAATTACAAAAACAAAAATAGCAGAAAAAGATATCTGCAATTGATATTTTTCTAAATTTGAGAAAACCTTCAGACATTTATACTCTTGTATGTTGTTGTACATACAGTGGTATACATGAAACGCACAATTATAATGTATACCTCAGAATAGTATAAGCCGGCTTTGGCTTCAGCGTCTTGAAGCTATAAACATATACAACAAGACTGGTAAGTAATGGCAGGATGTGTATATATGTAAGTTGTGTTTAGCTGATGTATAGTTACTGTACAAACACATATATGTACATGAAATTGTAAAAATAGACTGGAAAAGGCCATATCTCATAAACAAACAGTCCTCTTGATACAATCTTAAAATTACTACATTGAACCACACTGAACTGTGGACTAACAAAACACAGTAAAAGTTGATGTTGTGCTATGTACTGCTAAAAACCCATCACTTTCTAGGCATTCAATCAACCACGTATATAACTTAGTACATATTAATGCTTTGCTATATTTAGCTAGCTAAATAGAGTTTGGTTTGTAATTATTGCAATTTAATGTGTATTTCAGGTTTGTAATTATTGCATGTATTTCATAACTCATTAACTTGTCATTTGCTAATTATGTTGCTACGCGCTGCTAAGGAAGCATAACTCAAACCATAGATATACGACTCCTAATAGGGATCAGAAATGGTGTCACACTCCAGAAATAGGCTTGTTTCGAATGTTACAGGTGGCTTCCGTAATTTGTATCGTGTACTAATTTAATTGGCCCGTAATGAAGTTTTAAAGGTTTTGCAAGAGTGATTTACATGTACTACCTAAGAGCTACGTGTGCTACCATCATACCAGCTTTGTTCCACAGCTTTAACATTAGATTAAAGCTTGAAAGACAAACAGTTACGCTAGACAGCAGCTGTGCTGAGTTAGGAGAACAGAAACTTGGCGGTACAATAACACCTAGCCAAGATGTAACCAAGGAAATATGCAGCGTTTAAACTAGAGGTGTGGCTTACAAACCATACTGTTCAATTCTAATGACCAAAGGGGTTCTAAAAAGCCATGTATCGTCGATACCAGAAGGTATACACAGCTGCCACAGGAACAGAAACGTACCTTGGTGTAGAAACGATACTGAAACGGCACGATATGATGAGCTTCTTCTGTGGGAAAGGCCAGTCAGCGACTTCCACCAAAGCAACTTGTATTGCTCAACCTTACAGAACTTTCATATTCTACTAAACCTATACTGATAGTCTACAGTAAAGAAAAATGTTATGCTCTTCAAAGCAGTAACAAGCGAAATGTGCCTCGTATCTAACCAGTGACGTTAATTGTACAGGTAGTATACTGGGCATGTGACGCCATTTCCAATCTCTATTAAGAGTCGTATATATATGCTCAAACCAGGAGCATATAAGTGCTAAAGGCACTTACAAACAAATGATTTAAACCACAAATTTCACAGAAATATTTTCTCAATTGTTTTATAGTGTACCTACGTAGCATGTTCTTTTTAAAGATAAAGACTCATGACTGTCCTTCATGATCAATCTCAATCACATAAGTATGGGATGCATCCCCTTTCACCTTGAAGGATTCGTTATTCCTGGTAGCCTACAAGGCTAGATACACATCCTATATAGCCCATTGTGAAAGGCTTTCACAATGCCTTCAGGAACTCACTTCACCCATACATATTTCAAGCTGGCATGAATAAACTAATATTTTAGGCTATTTCCATTATATGCTGTCTACTGTACACTGCACTGTAACATTGTGAATAGTTGCAGTTGCATAGTAGCAAAGCAAGAAACTTGACTGAAATGATACACACACTACCTGTACCACAATACAGACTACACGGGTGATAGTATCATACCACACTGTCATACAGTAAGAACAATATGGATCACAACAAACCTGTGATGTTAGTTCAGTTATTCTTGTAGCATAATGGTTCTTAATAAGTTCTGCATGGTCCCTTTCAGCCTTATATATAAAAGAAACAAAATAATAATACATTGAAAAATGTGACCAGTTGAGACCGACTTGTTTGCATAATTCTATTTTAGAGATAAATGCCACTTAAACACATTCGGTATAAAAATGTGCTACATAAATAATTTTATGCACATTTTAATCGCTTCAGTAAACAATGAAGGAAGACTCGAATTGAAATATCTAATACATCAATGGATTCACCTCTTCATGGATAGTAAGAATATGGTTTGTCTCGTTTCTGTACCATGAAGCAAACGTGAGTTATGTTTATGTTGCGATAAAATTTAACTTTATCATCACTGTTTTTAAGCTTGAACTGCCTTGTTGCTTGTTGGCATAGGTGTATTTAGGCCAAAAACTATACCTTGATGAATGTCCCAGTTCAACATGACTTTAAAAAGTTTACATTTGGTTTTGTAAAGACCATTGTAGTGTAATAGTTTTACGATGACCATTGTAATGGTAAAAACCAAACATATCGTAATTACTATCCTGTTTACAATATGTTTACATGTTTAAACAAAACAAGCCTAGTTGCCAGTTGCATGCACAACCACACACAGAGGGGCAAGAACAAACTAAATGTGTAACTACCAGCTGGCAACAAGCTTGATAACAGTAACTTTGCAGCTGTCATGTAGCAGTCAATTAACAAAACAATAGCTGTACAACATACAACACAGCACAAACAATCACTAAGGCAACTGTAAAAACTAACGGTAATTACTAATAGTATTACCAATAGTATTACAATAGTTCTCTTTGAACCATATGTAAACTTTTTATTAAAGTCCCCTACTTTAAGTCCCAACTCTGTAGCCCGTTGTACTTGAGACATAATTATGATCGATTAAATAAGCACCTGTAATTTTTTCTGTATAGGCTCTGTACAAATCAATTGTTTTGCTCTTCTTGTTGTCTATCACTACAACTCCAAAAGCACTTACGAGATAAGGCTGAAACTTTAACTGCCCATTGATTTTTCCTCTAGACAACAAAAAAGTGATAAAATAAAGTTTGAAGAAAGTGTAAACAAGTCGGGTTTTCATTCAGCGGGTCACAAATTCTAATGTATAACAATATAAATGTATAGTAGATACAGTAAAATAGTAATACACAGTACACTACTTTGACATACTGTAGATATAACATGTTTATGAGGAACATAGAAAAAAAATCCCATTTCTGTTTCATTTAACGGCATATATAGTACAAGCTATTCTGTTTGTGTTGGCGTTCCTCACAATAACCCCAGCATGTAATGAGTGAACTAATCATCATCCTCCATTTCATTAAAAATAGGCTATCGCCAATTGGAGGCAAGGTGTAGTACAACAGTTAGCTTTGTGACTTGCAAGAGCTAAAAGCTGTCACAATTAATAGGTTAGCAGTGATGTGATACAAGACAAGTTCTAAGCTGGTACAACAGATAGCTATAAGATACATGTACATTTACACTAAGAAATTCAGATGCCATACACCATGCAAACAAACTACAGATTAGAGATGCACAAACAAAACTCACAGTATCATCATCCACGTCACTGATTGGAGACTCAGATTTCTAATGAGCGTATACATGAAATTTTAAACACAAAATTTATACAATGCAACCAACAACAACAGTAATATGTACACATACACAACTGTACTGTATGAACGTAAATACACAACATACCTGTTGGATCATATCATTCTGTGTAGGTGGTGCTAGTTCTATAGCAGCAGAAGGATTAGCGTGCAGTTCGGATAGCTGCTTTTCTAATTTGACTATTTTCTACATGACAGCACAACATTTCATGTAATAAATGGTTAACACTATGTACAGTAAGTAACCTGGTGTTCTCTATCGTATTTAATCTTCATTAGCTGAGCTTCCAAAATCCATTTCTCTTTATCCTATAATTACACAGCACAGTACATGCTAACTTAATACAGCAATAAAAACAACCAAATTACCTGTTCTAGCCGTGTTGCTACATCCTTCAACTCTTTAACCTGTATAGTACATTTGCCATTAATATTGCAATGAAACATGCAAAATAATCAAACGTACTGTATAGCCCAGAACATATGTATTTGCACATTCTTACAGTACCTGTTGTGTTAAAGATTCAGTGTCATTTGAGGCAAAGTGTAATGACTTAGCCATATGTAAGGCCAACTGATAGGGTACTGTTCCAGTTGTTACCTACATATTGGATAACAATATCACTACACATACAGTGACAAACAAACATGCATACGCAATCAATGCTTTCAGACGCACTACGTGTATTTTTCATAAAACTTTTGTTGGGAGCAAGACACACAGTAGCATTGTGTGGCTCAGAAATTCTCCCAGCTTATATACTGAATTTGAGCAAATTCCCCTGAAAATATGACATGTTAAGCTTGCCTGATCAAATTCTCCATTCTTTTCATACACATATCAAACTGCCACATGTCCGCACAGGTGATACCTACAGTAGCTTCATTCAGGCCACTAGCACACCAGCAAGATACTCACGTAGAACAGTCACATTCCAATTGCATGTTCAACAAATCAGGTACATAAATATAGTTTAAAGCAAGTTGTAAGCTAGCTTTGGGGGGGGGGGGGGGGGGGAAGTAATATCTTTACATAATTAAGCTATGAAAACGAGTGTGGCCTTCATTGATAGCTTGGCTGCATATTAAGGTACACCTGCATAGGAGCATACTAGTACCGGGCCTTGAGGGGATTTGCTGCACTATCATGATGCACTGTTTAAACACGAAACAATATGACATTAGTAAAGTTCCTATGATGAACATATACATGAGGTACTGTATGAACAAACTGCCTTCTGCAATAATTCATGACCTAACCAAACTCATGCTTGTGCAGTAGGTACAGTATCAGTTCTAATAATTTGTCCTGTGGATTGCACTGCCAGTTGGCACTACACCATGGCCTTTAATGCTAAAATGACAGTCATTAAAAGCTTCATTATAAAACAATTATAGTAGATGATGAGCTCTTTGCTTGGCGTGAAAGCCACTTTGATACCTGCAGGCAGTGGTTGGCAAAAACTTATCAGGCATCAAAGGAACTAGATTATGTACGTATGTACAGCGTACAGTGTATATACACAATAAATCAATGATGAATTGCTTGGATTTGATTACTCTACAGTACATATTAGAGTATTTATATACATGGTTACTATATTATTAGAGGGAGTAGGAATCAACAAAATTACTTATTTTTGAAGTAAACTGTGCTGTATTTTCAAAGCAAAGACTAGTTACTGTAAGTACACAATCAGTACAGGAACTTACTGGAGTAAAACTCCTCATGTACTGACAAGCCCTTGCTCTCAATACATCAATCACATCAGAAGAAGCAGTCTGCAAATAAGAAATGAAACAATAACAATATGAGCTTACACACACGCCACTTATCAACCATTATACGCGTGCGCACGCAAGACGCATGCATGCGTGCACACAGAGTTTTAAGCAGGACGCACATGGATACCTAACCTCACTAGAAGACACCCTCATCATTACAACAGACACTATGGTATCACTGTTGTTCTTTAGGATTGAGGATACCTACAGTACATAATGTATATGCATAATAATAACACATCTTGCATGACAGCAATACACAAACAGTATTAGGGCACACCATTTAAATGTAAAGCCAGAGAACACTAGTGTGTTTTATCACATCCTGTACATGATGTCTAGTAATGTACAGGGTATGGTATAGTGTAAGATGTACAGTACAATATATGATACATATGTACCTTCTTGGAGGCAGCATTAAGTGCTGTCAGTGAAGACAGTACGCATTCACTTGTGGTTTGTAAGTTCTACAGTATATAAAACACAAACAGTACATGAAGGTCAAAACAATGCACTACACAGCAATAAGACCAGAAAGATTGATTTGTACAACTATGTACATAAGGAAAGAGATTATAAGCGCTTGTTAGCCTATGAATGCGAAGTTGAGACTCAACAGTCAAATCCATTGAAGGGTAAGTTTTCCATCCTTCAGTACAGACAAGTGAAGGAAGACCAATGGGCATTCCATCTTTCCAACGTGATGTAGTGTATGTAGTAAAACTGTACACAAGCACTTATATCTCATACTTTCTTGGTGCACTACATTGTAGCAAGAATTTTTAAACTAAGGTGAGCACAATGAGACACCCAGGTTTACGTCATCCTTTATTAAGATTCAAGCAATTAAAATACATACAGAATTTTATAACAATACACACATACATTTAGCACATATTGTTACTGTAACATTTTAGACATGTAATATTATGTCTGCATTTTTTTTGCAGATCTGGTCACAAATAGTAGTAGCAAGATATAGAACTCTTGTTGCAAGGACTACAACAAAAACCACCAAATAAGGAACCTGCACCACATCACATATTTTGTACAGGCCGGGGGCTATGCATGTACTGTACATGAATGTCTGCCTTATTTTCATGTAAAAAGTTTGATAACTTGCTTTTTTTACAAAATTAATTTTAATGACTGCTCTATCAAGACACACAGTAGTGTGTCGTGCGGCCCAAGAAGCTGGCGTGCCACACCGTGAGTATATTAACATGAAGAAAGAAAATGCGATTTTCACACCTTTGTAGCTCTGTGATCTCTTACCTGATTGAAACCAAATCTGCTACAGAATTGCCGGCTAGGTAGGGGAGTCTACATTCCAAATTTGAAGAAATTCACTCAAGCAATTTCCGAGATACGGGCAGCCAAAGTTAGGTTTTTTTTTCTTTGTTTTTTCTTCTACTTCTTTTCACACACTTTGCAAAATCCGCAATAAAACACGAATGCGTGCTCCAATCAGGCTGAAATTTGGCACACTTAAAGGGCTCATTAAGGCGAATCTCAGTACCAAGTTTGGTAGAAATCCGATGAACATTCACGGAGTTATGACTGATTATTTGCGTAAAATAAGGTTGAAGGTCTGTCACGCTCACAGGGTAAACCACTTGAAGGAATGAGCTGAAAATTGCTATGTAGATGGAGTAACTATCGTAGGAGTGCCTTTTTGTGGTTTGAAAAGAATCGAGCTAAAGGCCATCGAGATATGACAGAAAACCCAACCTATGTCACAATTACGCGATCAATTTTTATGAATAAAAAACTATTAGTTTTCACGCCTACCAGGCAAACTGCTTAGAGCAATGAACTATAAATCGGTGTGCAGCTGGAATAATTATCGCAGAAAGTCCTTGCAGTAGTACAGAAGAATCGGATTATAAACCACTGAGATATGATTCGAAAGCCAACTACGTGTAGCAAATGAGAGATCGAGATACTCTAATAGATCAGTCACCCTAATAGAGCATTCAGCTATACATTTCTAATTTACTCCATTGTAAAATTATATACACTGCAAGTTATTTTGTAGAGAGTTCAGCTACAACAGGCCACTCTGTAGAAAATTCAGCTACAAACAAGTCACTGAGTAGAGAGTTCAGCTACAAAGAAACTACCCAGTAGAGAGTTCATCTGTATACACAAGTTAGCTAACCTATTGAGATCAGCTACAAACAAGTTACTTTATACAATGTTCAGCTACAAGTAAGTCACTCTGTAGAGAGTTCAGCGACAAAAAAAAACCACCATGTAGAGAGTTCAGCTGCAAACAAAAATATCACCTGTAGAGAGTTGCTAGAAACAAGTCACCCTGTAGAGAGATCAGCTACAAAGAAACCATCCCGTAGAGAATTCAGCTGTAAACAAGTTACCCTATAGAGAGATCAGCTAGAGACAAATCATTTTGTAGAGAGTTCAGCTACAAACAAGATCACCCTGTAGAGAGTTCAGCTAAATACAAGTGATCAGTTTCACCCAGTATAAGTGCTGGAAACAAATCACCATGTAGAGAGATCAGTTAGGAGGAGTAAGTCACCCAGTAGAGAATTCAGCTAGAAAAAAGTCACTCTGTAGAGAGATCAGCTACAAACAAATCACCCTGTAGAAATATCAGCTGGAAACAAGTCACCCTGTAGAGATATCAGTTAGAATCAAGTTAGTAACCATATAGAGAATCAGCTACAAACAAATCACCCTGTAGAAGT
Source organism: Dysidea avara (assembly GCF_963678975.1). Taxonomy (NCBI): domain Eukaryota; kingdom Metazoa; phylum Porifera; class Demospongiae; order Dictyoceratida; family Dysideidae; genus Dysidea; species Dysidea avara. Next base: position 9,467,575 of record NC_089282.1, on the reverse strand, counting down.
ATGCTCTAGAAACAAATTACCATGTAGAGAATGCAGCTTGAAACAAGTCACCCTGAAAAGAGTTCAGCTACAAACAATGAGAATTTCAGCTACAGTTCAGTTATGTAAAAAATCACCTTATTCAGTGTTAAATATACAAATATTAAATCAGACAAAAGCTATACAAAGAATTACTTCTTTTGTTCCAAAATTCCTGCAGTAAAGAAAAAAGAACAAGTTAAAAGGAAGCACCAAAGCCAGTTTATGGCCTGGCTTTGTGGCTTGCAATACAAAAAGAAGTGATATCTAAACCAAAGCAGCCAAGCTGTAAAAAAGAGTGCGGCCCTCAAAAAGGCCAGAGTGAAAAAAGATGTGAAATCCAAGGTGGCGGCCAAGAAATGGCTGTGATGGTAGGTTAATGGCAAAAATTTTACTTACGACAATTCTGGTGAATTTGGTGCCGAATCCTAGTGGAGGAGGCAACGCAAATTCACCTGAACTGTCGTAATTAAAATTTTTGCCATTAACCTACCATCACAGCCATTTCTTGGCCGCCACCTTGGATTTCACATATTTTTTCACCCTGGCCTTTTCGGGGGCCGCACTCTTTTTTACAGCTTGGATGTTTTCGTTTAGATTAGAGAATCTTGACCTTAAACTCAAGTTATAAGTTAATAGCTATATCATACAGTACTGTACTGTTAATCCAACAAGTGAATGTGATACAATATAATACTGATACAATATAATACTCTCAATAGCACCTTGATGTATTATTTTGAAATACGTCAAGCGATTAGCCAATAGAATTAGTATTAGGGCTGAGCGATACTGCCATTTTAGTATCACGATCGATACTGAAGCCACTATTCACGATACTGAATAGTTCACAATACTTATGAATAAGCCAATCATAGCTGCTGCTACATACTGTATTGCTCAGCATTCCAGCAGGAAGTCCTTATAGGTGATAGTAAACTAGCCACTATCATTCTTGTTTACAGTAACAGTTATTGTAACACATGCTTTGAGGTTATGTTGTGGTGTTCACACCTCTCTGCAGGGGAAACCAGGTGGGTGGACTTTATCACTTACAAGGATTCTTAGCCTAGTACTGCATAACAAATGGATTTTTAATGACAGTAATGTACAGGCATGGTATCACGATAGTTAATAACAAAATATTGCGATATCGATACTTTCAAAATATCGTGATATATCGCTAAAACGGTAATATCGCTCAGCCCTAATTAGTATTACACTTGTTTGTCAAGGTTCCTTGACAAAAACCTGTAATACTAATTTGATTGGCTAAAATAGTGTGGTGTGTTTCTATTAGAAGTAAATGTCTGACTTGACTAGTGTTACCATAGATATAGATGCCCCATGGTATAGCAACAATATGGATGCATAGCAATGTTTGCTAATTAACCATTGCTAAGGTAAATGTCATTTTGAGACCATAGCAACAGTTGCTAAGTGTGATTGATCTTTTGCAGTGGTTATTTTTGAATTTTTGTTACCTAGCAAGCAACAGTTGCTATGGTTGTTGGATTTAAAATAGAACGGATGGCTGTGGTATTCAGGATTAATAGTTCTCGCATTGTAGACAGGATAGGGGTGCTTGACTTCGCCTCACACTATTTCACTCCTTCCTGTTTACAATGCTTGCACTATTAATCCCGAATACCACAGCCATCCATCCTATTACATATTCATATTAGGATCCTGGCCAAAATATCACCCAAAACAAGCTTCACAATACACCTTGGCAGTAATGGTTAGGTATAACCAAGCCCAAAAGTGCCTTCAGTACGACCATAAATGCTTGCTACAAATTTTTATTCAATAGAATTTTCTACTGCTTACTTGCCTGATGCCTTTAGACAAGTGTAACTCAATAACAGTTAAAGCTATAGGATTGATTTATTTCACTGCTCAACATTGCTTCAGCTGGATAGTACATACAATGCATGCATCATGGACTTACCTTTGTCCTCCTTTGTGTCCCATTCTCTTTGCTGACAGCCCAAGCTGTCGATTCACGGTGCACGATGGCTTCCCTACCATTGTAAACAGGAATTGTCCGTATTTTCTGTGGTAACTGGATTGATTGCAGAAGAGCTTCTCCTACTGTTCTTTGTTTTGTTATGCTGTGAAACAGGCTGAACATAGCAGAAAGTAAGGCGTAATGGCAACTTCACTTTTGAGTTAATTGATAGTTAAGGTGCATGTTCAGTCAAAAACAATACCTCTGGCACCATCCTTTCTTTTGATGCAGTATGTGTGTGTTCACCAATAATAATATTGTTACAAAAAGTAAACAAGGGATTAAATGTCCACTAGTACATCTGCACGTGTAGCTAGGTGACCTCCCTTGTTTCCCTACCTTTTTTCTATGAACCCCTTATTTTTCCTTATACTTGTAGTACTGCAGTACACAGTTGAAACTTTGGCTATAGATACAGTGTATCACGTTTAAAAGATATACAAGTTTTGCATACAAAATTAAAGCAAATTTTGTACAAACACTGTATTATTACCTTTGATACAGTTGGTAATGAATGTTCCTGGACAATCTTGGTTGAATAACAGGATAAAATTTCTATAAGTAAGATACAAAACTGTTATGGAGAACTACTTTTTGTTAAGTCACAAAAGCATACAATAAAAGCAAACAAAAAACAAAAAGACACATATACTACTCATAACTCACACAATAATGTTATACAGCACCAAATATACTGTAGTACATACAACTTACTGACCTTTGATTGATTCACATATTGCTGCAAAACACCCACTAAGCTTGTTATATATAGCCTCAACCGTAGGCAATGGGAATTTAAACTGAGAGCTTGCTATAAAAAATAAATTAAAAAAAATTCTTGCGTAATTGTACTGTACATATATACTGTATGTACGTACAAAGCACATGGTGTACAATGCATTGTAAATTGCAGAGAACTTACTCACCTATAAGAACTGATATATATGAATCAATTGATTTAAATTTATTTGGCAAGCTAGCAATAACTTTAGTTGTTTCAGAATTTTTCTTCTCCAATGATTCTCCACACACAGTCTGCCGAGATTCTTCTTGTAAACTATGTACATAAAATGACATTGGTATAAGAACAGCATACACAGTGCATATCTGACAAGTATCTACTTTTATATACATACTTACTGCATACATTTTAAATCAATATACGTACAGACGCCACATCAGAACAAAATACACATCTGCAGAAGTTTTTAATTCACTGGTATGTTTAGCTTTCATTTCTCACATATAATACATCAGACATTATAATCACATACTCTACATGTACATAGGTGCAGACGAACACAGATAGACAGGTACATCATACAGTACATTCACACATTTGTTAGGAAAGCAAATTCAGAAAACCAGATGTGATTCCACAACCAGCTTTAGACAAATACATACACTTCTATAAAAGCAAAAAGTTTGGATGGGCACAGTCAACATGCTGTTTTACATACAGTATCTAGTATGTGTACACACTAATACTAATGCATAATACATCGCATACAATACCTTAGCAGGTGATAAGGTACCACTCTGTCTATAAACATTGTCAGCTTGTGACAGCATTCTCCAAACTCTTGCAGAATATGATCTTTCTGTGTGACACATAATACAAGCACAGCATACAGTATGGTATACATACCACAACAACTTGTCCCTGTTTACAGACATCAATGATCTTATTAAATGCATTCTGCAGTGGATGAGAGCATTCTGCAGCAAACTCATGAAGGCGCTGAGTGAACTGCCCATAGAAAATGTACAGTGTAACAATACAGATGCTCACAAAGTATAGTACTTATTGTATACTTACCTTTTTGTTAACAGGAGATATTATTTGACCAGTTGTGCCATCAATTGGATAGTAATTTGAACGCTAAGTATAACAAAGTCAAAAATATCACCACAAGAGTGTATCAGGTATACCTGCTCCAAGTAGGAGAAGTAATTAGTAATGTGGGTCATAAAGGCAATGACATTCTCTTCAAGATCATTGATCACATCAGATAGAATGGACTATCAACAACAACAATAATAATAATAATAATGCACATATATCCCATATACAGGGTACTGTTTCATGAAGTCACATTTTATACATATATAACAGGACAACATCTGTATATACTGTAAGGAAAAAAAAACAGGGAGCCATTATTATACAGGTATATCATAAATAGTTCTGTGATTGTTATATTAATATCATGAACTACTACAACTACAGCGTGTTAAAACAAGTTGATGTTGTGCTACTTCTAAAAACCAGGCGCCATGCAGCTAGCTAACTCATCTGAAATGAAGTTATTAACCAACTATACTGTATGTATTGTATGTATTACATAGGCTTTTGGTTGTGCAATAATACATAATTAATTTATTGTAATTCTCGTAATTCACGAAATTTTTGTAATTCTTCAATTACATTGCTATGCGCTGCTAAGGAAGCACTTGTTAAACAAACCGCTTTTATCAACACATTACGCACAGAAGTATCTTCTAAACTTTGACTATCATGTTTTTCCACAAATTCTCTCAACAAAGCCTCAAAGTTGCTCTTCATTTACGTTCACGTACGTAGGGGATACACCCCCTTTCCAACTCGAAGGGATAGGCTATTCCTGGTAGTCTACGAGGCCTGCACAGTTGTTTTTCAGTTGTTAAACTCCTGTAAAACCCGAAGAGAAGGTAATTCACGAAGTCGGAGGAGAGTCGCCACACCCGTATTTCAGACTGCCGAAAGAAACCACCTCAGAGCAAAGTTTACCTGTGCGGAAGTTTAATACAGACTTCATTTAACTTTTACTTCTTACGTAAAAGCTGCTTTTCCGTTTAACGATTTTACTCACGTGGGTGCATATGGACAAACATAGGTAGATATGTAGATAGGTAGGTACACGCACACGCACACGCACACACACACACACACACACTTTTACGAAAACAATTTCAGTAAACCAGGTGCGTGCCCACAGCCGGCCTTCGGCCAGCTGTGGGCGTGCGCCTGGTTTAAAAAGTTGTCCACAAAAGTGCAAAATACAGTGTGTGTTGTAAACTGTCCAGTGCTACACCAAACACTGTGTTAAAAAAAGTGGCACCAAAAAGTCCAGCCAATATAAAAATGTCACTAATGGGTGCCATTTCACCTTGGGAAGATGGCCCATCCTGATTGCCCCCCAACTACACACGGACTTGGTCATAGATACAGAGGACAGCCAGTGGTGCACCACATGGCCTACATGCGGACTTGGTCACAAGCTTTGTTAGTGACTTGACCTAGCTAACCTACCAGAAGAAAGCTGTTAGGATAAGGAAGAAAAACCCTTGTTAGAGAAAAACCATTGGTATTATTTTAATCCTTGCTACACAGTACATCACAAGTAGAAAGACGTAAATTGCGTAGCCACAGGACAGATGCTTTGAAAGTTACAGTGCTTTGTGCAAGGCACGCACATTTATTAGGTTATCCAGCTTTCTGGACTATGTTCAAGGAACTAAACACACAAACCTATATAAAATGATCCATAATTTGATGGTAGCTGCTCGTATCATCTTGCAACAAGTTCCTACTAAACTTTCTGTCAGGCTATACATGATGCATATGAGTAAACCCACAATCAAAACTAAACAGGTTGCAAGAATTAAGCAACACGGAGATGTGACTTGCTGTTGTTCATTGCTTCATTTCAAGTAAGCCGCTGTAGTTACAGTGTTCATTCAAGTAGCCTAGTGAACACACTTTTGATCAATGTTTAGTTTTAGGCTAAGTTACCTCACCTAATGTTGCCATGTGTGCCCATATTGTGTAAACATGCATTTCCCAAAATTTCTTTGCAGGTTTTTTAAGGGTTAAGTATACTTTGGACAGGAAATATTTCAAAACTCTGTCATTCCCTAAGCCAACTCCAACAACCAAACAAGAACTTTCTCGCTACACCGGGACCTCTCTTAACAAGCATTCTAAATTAAGGACGTAGACTTTGGTCCCAACAGGTCAGACTTTATACAGTTTTACCCCTGAAAGAGAACACCTCTATATTCAGCAAAAGTTATAAATCCCAAAATTCTGGGCCTCAAAGTGTCCATTATAGAGAGGTCCCAATTTATATAGTAAAGTTTGAAGTTGTGATGGCTCTATGTACTTTACACCGCACATACAACTGTTAAGTTACAATGAAGGCACACTAACCTGTACTTGAGTGTCAAATTGAGGCACATCAAGGAATCCAAAAGCACCACTTTCACCTGTACCAAAAAAAAAAAAACATTCATAAACTCATTTCACTGTATGCATAAAGCAGGCAAGTATGAATAACATGCAGTAAAACAAACACTTGTTCAAATGCATGTTCAATAGAATGGAACCTGACTGTATAGGGCATTGCCAATACACAGATTTGGAGGTAACGAAATGTACACATTATGCACTGTAATAATATTCACTTTAGTAGTAAAGAGTAATAACACATTATATGTACATGGAAAATTAACAAGTTATACGGTATGTAAAATGTAAGTTAACCCTTAAACCTGCATAGTCCAGAAAACTGGCGTATGCCTTGCACAAAGCACTGTAGTTTCAAAGCATCCATCCTACGGCTATACAATTTAGATCATCCTACTTGTGATGTAACAAGGATTAAAAGGGATTTACCCTAACACTAAACAGTGAGGCCAAAACTAGCCATGTAAATGCAGCCTGTATCTTTTTGTTAAGTAAACATGCAAACCCTTTACATACCTTTATAAAACGATCCATAAACTTGATGGTGGTTGCCCTTATCACCTTGCAACAACTTCTGTTTGCTTTGCTATTACATTTTCTATCAGGCCATACACTGTATATGACTCATGTGAGTAAACCCACAGTCGAAATTAAATGCGTGGCAAGAGTTTTGAAACACAGAGATGCAACTCGCTGTTGTTCTTTGCTTCATAACAAGCAAGTCACTGTAGTTACAGCATTCATTTTAACCTTTTATAAGTAGCCCAGAGAACAGGCTCGACCAACGTGTAGTTTTAGGCTATGAGAATTAAATTATCCCACCTAATGCTAATGTTGCCTGTATGCCCATATTGTGTAAACATGCATTCCCCAAAAGTTCTTTGCAGGTTTAAGGGTTAATGAGTAATGCATAACAAGTCACATTTTTAAAAGTAATGACCCCAACTTTTCCTATACATGTTAGTGCATAACAGTCACTTACCTGACACAGCAGACTGAACAACTAATGCCCTAGCCCTTTCACCTAAAAGTAAAACAAATCATTGTATCCATGCATGTACAGGACATATGTACCATATACAGTAGGTGATTAACTGTATAGTAGCATTATTACTTTATCTATAAGCCAAGCTATGAAAAAGATGCAGTGCTCCAAAAAAAAAAAAAAAAAAAAAAAACCATGGTGAAAATAAATTGTAAAATCAAAGGTGGCGGCCATGAAACCATTGGATTGCAGCATTTCTTGGCCGCCACCTTCAAATTAATTTCACTTTTTTTTTCAAACTGGATTTTTTTTTCATGGCTTGGCTGTGTGGTATAGAGACCACTTCTTTTTATACCAGTTTTAAGGCTTGCTTTACCCACCTTATTTTACTTTCTACAGCAATAGCATAGTGGTGGTAATCAAGAAAGTAAACAAATTGTTATGCATAGTGATTACATCTAATGTACACGTATTTGTGTGTTTTGGTGATTCTTTATGATCACTATATTAGGATGACTGCTCAATTAGGGTGTCTTAATCGTGATGTTTGGCTTGTACATTATAACTTGTAACTGTTACTCTGATTCACATATAAGCACAAAAGTTTTAAGCTGTGATGGGTAGATGCATGATCTACAAACTTAGTTTCAACTCATTTCTTTGTCCTGAAGGTGTGGCAATTGATAGATCTTTCAGATCGCACGCACTGAGGTTTATCTTTTGGACTCTTCTTGCATGTGCAAAATTTCAAGGCTGAATGATGCAATTTTGTGCAAAACAAAATAAGGGAGCTTGATCATAAGACACTTAGTACTGTACCTGAAAAATCTGACACATCTTCACTGACTTTGCTGGATTTCCTGTAAAAAATGGTTCAGTTACTGTATGATAAAATAGCACACAAGCCATGATACATAACTTCTCATGAATGTACCTGAAGTCTACATGAACTCCTTAGCATGCACGTTATTTGTAGAAGAATGTTTTATGCAGCATGCATGCATGGATTGAGGAAGTTTTAGTGTACTGAAATTTGTAAAAGCATATGTACAGGGTATGTGTAGCCTATAGCTGTGTTTGTCTGTACGCACCCACATCAGCAAAACCATACAAGCAGTCAGCATATAAGAATTAAAAGTTAGATAAAGTTTATCTGTAATAAACTAATGCACAGGTAAGCTTTGCTCTCAGGTGGTTTCTTTAGAGGTGTGAAATCTCTACAGACTTTGTGAATGACCTTCCCTTTGGGTTTTACAGGTGTTTAGCAACTGAAAACAACATTGCAGGGCTCATAGACTACAAGAGATAGTGTATCTCAAGGGGACCGGGCATGTCCCCTTAATACGTGAATGGAAGTAAAGAACAGCCTTGAGGCTTTGTCTAAAGAAGTTATGCAAGAAAACATGATAAACAAATCACAAAACAGTTGATCAGACACTTCTGTGCATAATTACACTATGTTCCTTCCATACGCGTCACTGTCTTTACAAACAAATGATTGACTAGCAATATGGTATGTAATGCAAATAAGACTTTTGACAATTAATAAATGTCTCTTGACTGTTAAAATCTTTGTTGTCATGCCTGCAGGGTATAATCTGCTTATGGGAGTATATTTTTTGTTCATAGTCTAGCCACTTGTACTGCAGTCAGATAGCAGGCATAATTGGATTATGGCTATCCACAAAAGACCCACAAGAAAGCTGAAGTCTGTAAATGCGGGATTACACTAAAACCATGAAACTCTGTGAATTTAAGAAAACTATTTAGAATGATACAGCTGTAAGTTCAACATGGCATACAGTATACACCTGTAGTATGAATTAACCGACCACATTTTTATTGTAGACACAGTGTTATTAGGTGGAAATACATACTGTACTATACATACACCTGTACATAAACAAGTCAACTACAGTGTACAACTAGATCACTTACACATTTTCCAGTTTAATGTACACCTCTTCAAGTTCCTCATTACTTCTTTCAAGCTTTCCCTAAAATTATGGGATGTGGGTTAATAGTGTAGTATACATTCCATGACCAATACAAAGTGCATACCGTATAGACAATGTACTATTATTTATAATAAAGAGTCATGATCAGTGTATGTATCATGTATAGTCCTTTCAAACCTGTAAAAGAGCCTTTTGCATTTCTAACTTGTCAATGGTTGACAGTTGATCTTGCTGCAATTTTTTAGCATCTTCAGCATCACTTGCCATTTTCCTTTAAGAAAGCAACACCAATAACATGTATAATTCATTGTGTGAGGATAACACTTAGGACATTTCTTTAGAGAATGTTAAATAAGTTGGAACCTCACTGTGAACATCAATAAATGCTTGAATGAATTCTCTATTAGAGTAGTTAATTGCTTGATTAGGACTATAAAATTTTAAGCCATCTCACTCCAATAAGTAGCAGGGCTGTAACAGATACTGTATATACATGTACGTACATTGTATATCCGTATTTATTCAATATTTGGATAGTAATCTTAAGCCATCAGGATAGTTAATAATTTAAGGTGATTCTTTATCAAGACCACTGAGATATGTATATACCACTGTACAAAGACCCACAATATATGTACTGACCTTTCTAACTCACTAATTTGATTTTGCAATAAGGTTATAGACCTGGATGATTCTTGTGAGAGTTTGTCCATCTATGGATAACACAATATACCACACTCAGAATAGGGTCATATCACACAGACAATACTGTTCTTAGAGAAAATATACTCCATTTCCACGTCTGTTTTAAGGCAAGTGCATGGATGCTATAATTACTTACTACTACTAGTTACTACTGTATAGTCACTTGTAGAGTAGTGAAGTACCCCAACCAGTGTACGTTCTATTAGAGTAATTAACCCTTAAACACGCATGAAACTTTTGGGGAATGCATGTTTACACATTTCACGCATTCATGGCGAAATTAGGTGGGGTACGGGGGTAGTTCAACTCCTTTAGCCTACAACTACACATTGATCAAAATTCTATTCACTGGGTTACTTGGGGAAGGTTAAATAAACACTGTAACAGTGGACACTTACTTGTTATGAAACAAAGAACAACGACAATCAGTGTTATCCATCAACCAAGCTTCTCGCCATGTGTTTAACTTCGATTGTGGGTTTAATCAAATGAGCTTTGTATGGCCTAATGCAAAATTTAACGCTGAAGCGAACAAACCTTATTGGAAGTCAATTGGAACAACCGCCATCAAGTTATGGATCATTATATAAAGGTATGTAAAGGTTTTGCATGTTTATTAATGAAAAGTTGATTACATGGCAAGTTCTGGCATCATGCTTTAGCACAAAGGGGAAAGCCCTAGGTATCATTGTAATACTTATTACATTACGAGTAGAATGAAGTAAATTGCTTAGCCATAAGGGGTATGCTTCGAAAGTTATAGCACTTAGTTTACAGCCATGCGTATTTGCCTATACTGTATACACGTTTAAGGGTTAACAGAGGCTCTATATGGGCTTCATTGATATGTATCTGAACTGAATTCACTAAATAAAGTTAATGTATAATTCAGGACAAAAGGTAAAAATGTATCCCTTTGGCTCAAATTGATACTAAGGAATTTTGTCTAATAAACTAATTCATCATGGTCACACAATCAGGCTAGCTACATGTACAGGTATAATTATGTTAGCAAATGTTTTGTTACCAGTTGTTATATTTGTCTTGTAACTATACTTGCATGTTGTGATGTCTTGTATGCATACCAAACCTGTGATTGGAGCCTCTCATTTTCATTTATCCTAGCCTTCAGCTCTCCTGCTTGAACATTAAGATATTCTGAGCTCACATTCAAATTTGCTCCCTACATACAAATACACATGTGTGTACATAGTACAGCCAAAGTTAATTTTGCATACAGTACCTTAGTCTTTTTCTCTTTCTTTCGTTGTACGCTATCAATTTCTTGTTGTAGTACTTCTACTCTTTTGCTTAGCTACAGAAAATTTGCATAATAAATAAAGCCACCATGAATATACGTATCATACAGTACAATAGCACTGTATAGTAGAGACATCAAAGGTGTGGGGGTGATCCGTGATATAATAACCTGCCGTGATTTTTCCTCACGACATGACAGTATTGGTTGGGTAAAACCAAGCCCAAAAGTGTCTTCAGATCAATCCGAAACGTTTCTGTCAAGTTGCTACAGAATTTTATAAAAATTTATCTAACGGAATTTTCTACTGCCTGCCTGACTCCTTCAGTCAAGCGTAGCAGAAAACTGGCTACAGCTACAGCCCTAATTCTTTCGCAGAAACGTTTCTAGTTCGCTTAAGAAAAAAACTTTTGGTATATTGATAAACATACGATGCTTGCGCTATTGTCTTACCTTTTATCCTTCTTTGCCATGGCCATCAGTCAAGGTTCTACCGCTGAGTATTAATAGACTACAGTACGGCTTCCATCTACCAGTGTATATTGGATCAAACTATTCGAATACACGTGGTCGCCGGTTGCACCAAACTATTTGAACACACGCATACGTGACTTGCTGTTGATGAGAGCAACTCGTGGCGAACTATATAGCAATGTGTATGTAAGTCAATAAATTTAGTAATAATGTTAAACCGAGTCGGGTCATCCAGGTCCCGCTTTAGAGACTATTCGGGTCTGACCCACATGCTAAATTAAATGTGGACGTGTTACTACATGTCATAGCTTAGCCCTGTTTCTTTCGTGAGCCACGCCCACTTATGTAAATTACTGTCTGTACTCTGTAGACATATGGTAGCCACGCCCATTCATCAGTCTGTAGGTATGCACGAATCCATGTCCATTATTGTCTGTAGGCTTATGTAGAGCCACGCCCACTGATCAGTTGTTATTGTATGAGTCATAATCTACTATAATAGTGCTGTGATTAACTCTTTTAACTGGTTTTGTGAAAAGCAGGCTATTTAGTGGTCATGAGCTTGCAAAAAAAACTTCACAAACAAGTATAAGAAAAAATTAAGAATTTTAAATTAGAGTAGGGACAGTGTATAGTGCTGCAATAAAAAGTACTGAAACAAACTGGATCGGAGTAGTACATAATGTCCAAATACTGTAAAACAATAAGAAGTGAATATCACTACTGTGCAGTGAGTGTAGCACAGTAGGGACTTCTTATTGTTTTACAGTATTTGGACATTACGTACTACTCTGATCCAGCTTGTTTCAGTACTTGTTATAGCAGCACTATACACTGTCCCTACTCTAATTTAAAATTCCTAATTTTTTTCTTATACTCAATACATATGCATCCATTAATAATGGATAAGCTATTATTAACACCTCCAGCTGGCTGACACTATTGCATTTAGGTAATGCATCGTATTCCTGATATCAAAAATCACGAGTCAATCTGTCCACATCCACGACAGCAAAACAGTTATATAAAATTTCTACTAAAAACTGAATGTTTCCATCATGATTTCTTAGCATCTAAAATGATACTACTTTATGTACAGTACATACATGTAGCAATACAGAGAAAGTTTCTTGTGTCTACAACTGTATAAATTACTGCTAGAGTAGATTTCACACATAAAACCCCAGTTTGCTTGCCAGCAATGTTGTTAGACACATGTATTCGAAATTAATAGTTACTGTATACAAAGAGAATTAGCAAAGTCGGAAGTGTTGTGTCATCACTTTACAGTACACTCTTTTACAGGGAAATATATATAGGTGTATATGGGAAACAGGAGATGCTCCACAAACTCTTGGTATTACATAGTACGTAACACATACATTTTAAAACTATATAGTGGCTCTATTGCATGTGCACACACAATACACCATCCACATTACACAATAAAAGTGTAACATTTACAACTATGAACTTAACCCTTAAACATGCAAAGAGCTTATGGGAATGCGTGTTTACACAATACAGGCACTCATGGCGACACTAGGTGGGGCTTAATTCTTATAGCCTAGCTACAACTACACATCAATAAACAGCCTGTTTACTGGGCTAAGGTTAAATGAACACTGTAACTACAGCGGCTTACTTGTTATGAAGCAATGAACAATAGCGAGTCGCATCTCCGTGTTTCAAAATTCTAGCCACATGCTTAAGTTTGGGTTTACTCACGTGAGTCATATATGGCCTGATGGAAAATTTAATGGCAAGTCAGACAGCACTTGTTGCAAGGTGGTAGGAACACCCACCATCGAGTTATGAATCATTTTATAAAGGTACCCCCCTGTATGTAAAGGGTTTGCATGTTTCCTTACCAAATAGTTACTTACATGGCTAGTTTTGGCCTCACCATTTAGCGTTAGGGTAAAACCCTAGGTATAATTTTAATTCTTGTTACAACATGAGTAGAATGATATAAATTGCGTAGCCATAGGACAGACGCTTTGAAAGTTACAGCACTTTGTGCAAGGTACCCATATTTATTAAGTTTAAATCTGGGTTTAAGGGTTAATTAGTCGTGTAAAATATCACATTGTATTTACTGCCAATAGGAGCCTATAATTATGGTATTTAAGAAGTACAGTGTAGCATATCAACTACTAGTACATTCATACCTGCTGATTTCTAAACTGTAATGCTTCATTTTCTTGATCCATTTTATGGATAGCCTGTTCTTTTTCTCTGATGTCATCCTGTAAAATGTATATATTACTATATATTACACTTTCTATATGTACATCAAATCATGCACACCTTTAGTTTAGCACCTTCATTTCGTTCTGTAAGTACTGCCTCCTTCAGCACATCAGCATGGCTCTTTACCTGTAAATGTGAATGGAATACAATGTACCACACAGAGATCTGTACATGTGTGCATTGGTTCATGGACTAATTTTTCTTTGTTGTAATGGATGAATTTCATAATAACAAAAGTTGCCCTTAGCAACCTGAATTTTACAATATTTGTAGGGGTAAATGTCTATAGTAACATCTCCAAATTTTAAAAGGATAGCATATATACACCTGTAGGTCATGAGATATTACATTTTAAAGTTTGTCGTTTTTCCATACTGTACATTGTCTATGATAGGGGGCAACAGTTGCCTCTTCTGGGTAATCACATAAATAATGTGTGGGAAAACAACAAATTCAATTAATGTCATTTCTCAATTTAACATTATTTGTAGGTGTGAATCTCACAATTAACCTTTCCAAATTTTAAAACAATAGAGTATATAGATCATGAGATATGACATTGTGATTTTCACATACATTATCCATGTGTTTGCCCAGAAGGGGCAACTATTGTATGAGAAAACTGCAAACTTTAAAATGTCATATCTCATGACCTATTTATGTTATCCTTTTAAAAATTGGAGACGTTACTTTTGACATTTACACCTACAAAATAATGTAAATTTCAGGATGCTAGAGGCCAATGGTTTAAAATTCCTTATTATGAAAGTCATCTATTGTACTATTCAATTGCATCGTGCCAATGCTGTAAATCCCAATAAATAAATAAATGGAAAGTAGCTACACATTTCCATAGAAAACTTCCTGCTAAATAACTGCACAGTAGCAGTAACAGTATGCATATAAGGTAGGCGGGGGTAACTTCGTGAATTTCGACTTTGATCGGCTGAAACTCTTTAATGGCTTGATCAAACGATTTGATATTTTCTGTGTATATACGCTAGGATATGGTGATTACTTTGAGTCCAAGTATGACACTCTAGCTTCTGTAGTTTTTATGAAATCGTCGTTCAATTGATGATGTGTAACAAAATTTTTGCTAAAAAAACTTTCCGGGTACTACAAAACTTGCTCTGCCACTTAGAGGACCATGTACATTGTTCTATTCGACTCTTTTAACTTGGAGAAGTAGGTAAAGTGTCTAGTGTAACTCTTTTCTGGCAACAATCCATGTTTCAGCCATGGCTATAGGCAGTGAAACAGGAGAATTCGTAAATTCACGAAGTTACCCCCATTGCGTGTTTTTTGACACTATCGGCTATTTCCTGCCATATCTCTCTAACCGATTACTCAAATCTATTGTAACTTGGCAAACTTAGACTACATAAACACATGTTGATTGTAGCCAAGTTTCGTATTTATTGGTTTTGTATATCTAAAGTTATAAACAAAAACGCAAACTTTTCACGAAGTTACCCCCATTTACCTTACATATCACAGAAATTCGGAGTTTTAACGTGATTCTCGGAACACTCGCATGTTGAACCCTCCACAACATTTAGTGAATGACATGAAATAACTCAAGGTATTTACCAGTATACGCGTATACACTACCACAGCTTATACAAGCTAACCTTTGCATATTCTTGAGCCAATCGCTGAAATTTTGCCTGTAACTCAGAACCCATCACGTCAGTGAGCTTTATATAGAATTCATAAAAATTGGGCGTGACAGTATTAAGAGGCGTTTATAATTTACAATTGATAAGCGGCGCGCGAAATCAAATGTGGGTCTGGCCATGAATTAAAGAGGTAGCTAGGTTACGTAGTTCGAGCTGTCTGCCGGCTGGGATTTTTCAGCCGGTTCTCATCCTATACACTCGGTATTACGTGATGATGTGATTCAGTTCAAGACCAGACGGCTATATGCACAGCCCGTAGGTCCTGAAATTTCATGATTTAGGCGTTTTAGTGATTGCCAATGGCCGGGTAGGAGTCAGCTAGGGCAGGAAATTAACTGGAACTAACTGATAGGGTGATGCTAGGTAATTAAGGTCTGGATTTCTGGACCTTCAGTGTCGTCTCTGCTAAACACTCTAATAGAACAGATGGCATGTCATTGATCCTTGGTCACGGGACTTACCCTTGCTCTGGGACTTTACCTGTTCAGACACCCTGGCCCCATCTAATTTATCTACTTCTGCAAGTGGTGCCAGCCAGCTGGCAAACTCTGCAGAGTCAGCTAAGTGCAGAAAGTATTCTTCTCTGATTCCATCATTTCACTTCTCCCCTTTATGTGTTGAGACCTTTGGTGCTTGTGGTTCATGTGTACGCTCATTAGTGAGGCGGATAGGTTCCCGGGTGATGGAACAGTCTGGTGATAATAGGGCCACCCAATTTTTGATTCAGAAGGTTGCCATTGATGTTCAACGTGGCAATGCTGCTTCTGTAATGGCAACAATACCATCATCCCAGGACTGGGCAGAGTTTGCCTCTCTGTCCACTGTTTAAGTGTTTATTTATATTATCATTATCGTTAACATAGAACAGTCATATTGCATCTAATTAGCACTATATTACTTGCCACTGAATTGATTTTGCCACTGAAAAACAATTAAGGTACGTAGATGCTGGTATTATGGGTCAATGGGTCGCATGGCTTAAAATATGTTCAGAGGGTAACTGTAAATCCTGCAGATTCAGAGGAAGAAATGGATGATACTACTTCAGATCAACATAGACTGTGATCATAAACTAACCACAAATCCAATTAAGAGATAACATAGTTCAGGAATACTGTCCCAGATTAGCTACATGTACCCCTCACCATTTAGTAGGATATAAAGTGAAAAAACCAAGTCAACTATGGTGTTTTGAATTCCATTAAAGTGCCTATAAATATTTCCACAACATTTAGCTATCATAATTGGATATAAAATAACGAACTTATGAAGTAATGAATACTGTTACTCATAATACTCCCGTATGACCTCGCGTATGACTCATAATAGGAGCACTTGCAGTGATGGTTGGATAATTTTTGAAATTTTAGGATACTGTATTTTATGGTTACACCTTTGCCTACAAGTAGTATGAAAAATTGGGGTCACGATAGGAATGTTTTAAAGTTAAGTGACTTGTAATACCCACATATACCTTAAGGCACTGCAACCACACCTTTTAATGCCAGCAGGGAGATTGAAATCGAAATACTCTAATAAAGCAGTCACCCTAATTCAACAGCCATATGATGGAACAGCACATGTGTATCATAGCTACACTAGCTACAACAAAAAGTAAACAACCTAGTGAATTTACTTATATAGTACAGTAGGGATCCAAGTGATTCAAAGTAATGAAACAAAATAAGAAGGGATTGCTGGGTGGTAATTTTGACTATTCTATCAATTTTAAAGAGGGGTCCATGGCCACCATGCTGAAAAATAAGTTTTAAAAGATCTTGGGGAAAAGTCACAGTGTAGATTGGCATTGTTTTTGTTTATGCAGCTGCATAAATTTTAGGCTGTTTTCAAGCCTCACAAAGTACAAAAATCTTGCAGCTCCCAGGAGGATTTTTTGAAGGGGGGTTCCAACAGCAGTATTGAGTTACCAGAAGCAGGGGTCTGGGGGTGCAGCCCATGCAGCCACTGAGAGACGTTTAATACTTTAATGAATCAAGACTCAGTAAATTGCTATATTTTATGTAAAAAGTTAATTGAAAAATGTTTTGAACAATTCCAGGCTTCTCACATATCCTAATGGTTGGCACAGAGCTCCCTTCATTTCTAAGGCCACCATGGTATAGCAAATCTATACCAAAACAACCAAGCTGTGTGCAGCTTACAAAAAGTCAGGGTGAAAAAAATGTGAAATAAAAGTTACTGCCAATAAATAACTGCAATGATGTTAATTATGTCACAGTGCAATCATTAAAACTAACAGCCAATAACATCATTGCAGCCATTCCTGGGCTGCCGCCACCTTTACTCTTTTACTCTGGCTTCTTTGAAGGCTACATCTATACACCGCATGCTTTTTTCTAGCATATATATCACTCCTTCCAGCAGCATTTGTAGGTTAAAAAACAACTAAAATGGAAGCTGTTTATTGCACTCTAGATGCTTTAAGTGGCCATGCATAAATGTCTCTACACTCAGGGACATTTTACCCACATAACTGCTAAGGTTGGAGAGTTATTATATGAAATACCATTTATCCACAATTGTAAGGGAGGGGGGCAGTGTTGCTACACATCTGCAACCAACTCTGGTTACAATCTTCAATTGCTAAATTTCACCATGTTCACAAAACATGGTACAGAAACACCTGATGGACTAGACTAGAAATTCCACAACTACCTAGCTTGATTTGCTACAGTAGCTAGGTGAATGAGTATTGGAGAGGCAAGCCCATTGCAATTAATTTTGATCTTCTTTGCTTGCTTACACAGATATAGTCAATAGTCGATTAAATATGCCCAAAAAATGCATACACTGAAGTAAGAATTTTAAACATTCAGGTGGATCTCATTGTTTATTAATTTTTAAATAATGTAATCCAATACCACAATGGATCTACGTATGTTACTTAGAGACTGTACCCTTGTTTTATAACCTCAGCTTTACCTTGAGCTCCTTTTGTAAAAACCTACAGAATCCTTGAGCTAGACCTCTAACCTACACATGGCCTTATCTGTGTATTACACGACTATCTCTATTCCCACAATGGTCAGTTGTACTGAAACATACATATATATATAAACTATATTACAAAAATATATACCAAAAGTTGTTATTTATTAGTGTGTGTGTGTGTGTGCACTGTGCATGCATGTGTCAAACTGTGTAACCACAATTATTGAGCAGTCAATGCAATCAATAATTCTTGAAATTCATGATAGTGGTCTGTGACATCTGACACGTTGTTGCTAAACCTCCCCACTACTACCTCAGTGTTGCTGTATATGTGTTTATTGATGGATGTGAATAATTTCAACTTCTTTTCATATTTTATCATCACACAATGACCAATAATGTAAATACTAAAATACACAAACACAGAGAAAATGAGATAATGAACCACCTTATCACTACCATCATTGTGTAAAGTTATTACATATACAGCTAATAAGTTAAGCAACACCAATGACTCTTGAGTGTTCTTAAATTTGTTTCTAAAGGGACATACCATACCTTGAACACAAAGCAATGCTCCCAGTACGATTATTCCACAAGTAAGGTTGACATTCCTGTCAAGTGCTGATAAATCAAAGAAGACAGCCCATAGCTAGCTGCATACCAGTCCAATAAGAGTACTTGTCTTTGTATGGACCAAAGTATGCATCAAGAAGTGGCTTAAGAGTGCTAACAAATTTAAAGCATGATAATTTTCTGGTAAATAGAAGTAAAATGTTAAATGGCAATAAAACCAAAACAAGAACCAGGCACATGGCAAATAAAGTTGAATACCTCACACTAAACAATGGAACGTTTGTGTCTACTGACCAAACCACAGTTGTATGAATTTGCTCCCTTGAAAGATGAGTGATTGTGGAAAGACCAAAAAACACAACACAGACTGTAACTAACAGTTTCGTGTATATTATCAGAAACAGTGTGGCAAGAACTGGTAAGGCTCTTTGAGCTGTAATTCTTTGTATTTTGTTTGAGTAACGACTTCCATAATTAATGAATGACAATTACAATTAAGTGTAAGGGGAAAGCCAACTGCAGCCACATCTTTGTGTAGTCATCCATGCCATTGTAAAAACATGTCTCAATTCCTAAATCTAAGTTAAACATTGAGACCAGTGCACAACTGATTGTTACACTACACAATGGAAAAAACAGTGAAAAGTTTATACTGATAATGTTGACATAGAAGATAAACGTGTTTACAACTCCACTGGTGACAGTAAGGTTGAAAATGAAGAGCATCACAACCAGAACAACACCAGCTATAGCTATAGGAATAACTATAAGTAAGTAAACATTAGAACACTGTTTACACCGATATGAACCAAACACAGTACTAAGGCCATGTTGACATTGTCCACACAATACACCAGTCCTTTTAAACTGACACTGTGAGTCATGGTATTGAAAGTTATGATGTGTCGAGTGCAGTATACAATAGTCAAATGGACAATTGGGAGACACACGATGTGTGTGTGAGACATTACCAGTATCTGCATATATCCAACTATCACCAGGACGCAATACAGCTTCTTCATCTAAATAACATGAAATAATTGCTACAACTTTTGTGTTCAACAGTGGATCACAGTAGCAGGCTTTTTGGGCCTCTTGTATAACAAAACCTGGTGGACATGGTTTAAGTCTAACATAAAAGATTTCAGAAAAGCCTTCAGCACCTATGTATAACTCACATTCTGGGTTTTTAGACCAAAGAGTATAGTTGTATTCATTGCAGTCACAGTTTGGATGAGTTTGTGCTATCTGATGGGCAGAAATTACCTCACAACCTTTGTTTGGTACATTTTTATTTGCAACCACCATTGTACTGACTGTACTTCCAGTGGAAATGTGCGATTTCATCACAAATTTAACATGTAACATCAGTCCTGGAAATATAGATCCCAATCCATGCTCACTACAATCGTAGGATAACAAATTTGAGCACATGCATACACTAGAGGGAATACTACTTATTGTAGTTTTGGTAGCAGTAATCCTTTTAACCTGAAAGATCTTCTTAAAAATTTCTGTTGAATTAACTGTTGAAAATGCTGTCTCGGCTAGCCAAATATATACAAACTTTCGAAGTTCGTGAAAGTAACCCATGTGGTGGTATAGTGTATATATTGTCTACCAATAATACCTTGTAATTGAGGGTCATGTTATTTTTAAACTCATTGTCCAGATTACCTCGTTCACTATAAAATTGAAAGTTACAAATTTCTTTATGGTCATCATTATATCTATCAGCACTGTTTAGAACTGCATAGACAACATTATTAGTTATATTAATTGTGGTGTACTCTTCAAGTATGTAATAAGACACTTCAGTACTATACCATATGTATCTTGCATGGTTGCTTGAAAACTCATTGTAGTCCTTAAACATGAAGAGTGATAAATGATAGTGAATGATGCTTCCATAAGTACAGTTTGTGATAATAACACGTGAAAATTTCATCTGCGCATTTGTCGATGATATTAGACTTGCATTACTTCTGTGAGTGTTCAACATAATACTAGTATCAAGTAAATATATGTGGTGCGATAGCTGCCAAAGGAGCTTTACTTCACTCTTTGTCTTTATAAATGTGGTCCCATGATTGTAGTGAAACATGGCATTGCTAATAGTGATTATTGTATTCAGTGATATGGAGTTTTTAGCAGTATATAAATCATTGAATTAAAATCTGAGTTGTTATTGAAATTGCACTTTCTAAAACTGATAATGCTTTCCTGGTGGTTACAGTGATTCTCACCATTATCATTTAAAGCGCTACCCTGCATATAAACTATAAAATGAAATAGATTCATAGTGGAATTTCCAGTGTTGTAAGTACTATTGCAATTTTGAAACACTATGGTATTATTTCCACATGACTCACTGCGATAGTGTAGCACACTGGAGTTATGTAAGTAACAAAAATTTGAATTGTGTACTTTCGTGGAAACACTGTACATCTTTTGGATCATTACGATGTTAAGTGCTAAAGAACTAGTGCACAAACACAAATTGTTAGTTTTAAAGATGTATTGTATAATTTTATTCACATGTTCTCCTTTTTCAACAGTTTTGTAGCTATAGTCATAATAATAAAATATCATACCATTTACTGATGATATATGATCACAATTTGCTATCACTGTGACTTGCATAAACTCAGAACATTGTTTACGACTAATATTGATACTGATTATTCCGGTAACACCAGCAGTTACAATTACAGATATATTACTTAACTTTACAGAAGAGCAGTAATACAAGTATAGTGCACCACTCCAATAAGGTGGTATACCATTGTTTTCATTGCTAAAATTAGTGTTGTACATCTTTCCACAACCGATTATTGCAACATTACTGATTTTTAAATTACTAACATTAAACATAGCCATACCCACTGAATCGCTGCAATAAATTTTAGTGTTGTTTCCTTCTATCTCGTAATTTTCAACACTTTTCAAGATGAAATACCTCTCTTGTTAGATCCCAATTTTTCTACTGCTCGGTCATCTGGAAACCCCACCTAATTAAGCACATTCAGCAACTCGAACGTGTTCAGAGGCGTGCAACTAAATACATTCTAAATGATTACTCTACTGACTACAAGTCTCGTCTTATTAATCTCCATATGCTACCCCTGATGTACATTCTTGATGTAAATGATGTGATGTTCTTTCTTAAAAATCTCTACAACCCCCACAATGGATTTGACATCAATAATTTCATTAAATTTGCAACTGGTCACACACGTCTAGCTTCTGGAAACAAGCTACTCCAAACAAGATCACCTGACAATTCCACTAGTAACTTTTATTTTAACCGGCTTCCTCGCATCTGGAATGCCCTTCCCGTTATCAACTACCAGGACAACCCACTCAAGATAAAGGCCAAACTTTTAGATTATCTGTGGAATCATTTCACTGCCAATTTCACCTCCAACAACACCTGCTCTTTTTCATTTCTATGTCCATGCTCAAAGTGTTCAAAGATCCCTCACCAACCTAACTTCAACTCCCTTTAACTGTTAACTTCCCCCCCTTTTAAGTAATCTTAGACTAGTAAGTAAACTTTGTAGCTAATCACTACTACAATTTAGCTTCCGGCCACTGACACAGGATGTCAGTGGACCATCAGTGTGCTGCCATATGTCCCAATTGTATCATACCAACATCTGCAACTTGTATGTATGTAGGTATATGTACACTGTAAAGTTTATTATTATTATTATTATTATTATAAATAATCTTGAAGATAATATTCTCTAGGTAGGAAACACAGTTTAGTATCAGAAGTGAGGTATTTAAAAGTATTATTGAGGTAAATATGAGTGTTGTTTACAGAGGAATGGTAATGATCATCTGGTAACACATAATACACAGCAGAGGTTGTAACATGTAACAATGTGACCAACACCAGCAGCACAATGTAATTTCCAATCATTGAAGCATCCATTTAAACTTTAAAACATCTATAAAGATTTAAATAAACAAATATGCATAAAAAGAAAGTAAGGACAATCATTTCAACTGTCACGTACCTGTGAACTGCCTATACAACTCAGCGCATGATTAGCTTTGATAAACAAATGCATGTACTGTGCTTACTGTTGTTTTATAATATGTGTGGTAGACACTTTCAGTATTGTTATATTAGTGTAAGTGATAAATAAAAAAAATATTCATTTGTTATACGTATATAGTTTTTCTCAACCATGCCATCACTCCTGGCCACGCAGCTTGATGATATGTAGCTACATGTGTAAAGTTATCAAGCATCACACATGGCAAAAGAATCTAAAAGCCCAGATTATGATCTGTAAGCTTGGGAAATTCCAATGATCTGGTATGAGACAAACTTTAGCTGATCACGAATCTTCTGATATTGTCAATATCTTTAGTGTTTGGCTTCATATAACACATGCAGTCCCAGGTGCTTCTTTAAATTATCGTGATCAGTGACCTGCTGACCTGGTTGGACACCTCATCTATTTACCAACTGATCATCCTTGCTTTCCAATACAGATGAAATGTGCTATATACGCCGTTAAGTACATAGAAGTGTTCTTTGTACAATATCTATTTTAGTCTTAGTTGTTTCTTGGTTCTTTTCATGAATGTTTGATAATTTTATGGTATCCATTGTAATAGTACAAAAACCAATTGTAATACCGGGTAATATAAAATTTTAAGTATGTTTTATTAAGACTGATACTTTTATCAAAAGGTGATATCACACTTGAAAAAGTGAATGGCTTTTACTTAGCCTCCGGACTATATTTGTGCATGTAAAGAACTTATATACAGCACTAGGAATTAAGCTTGTCTTTTGACAGACTACTCAGCCAAGCTGTAAAAAAGGGTGCAGCCCCCCAAAAAGCCAAGGTGAAAAAGATGTGAAATCCAAGGTGGTGGCAAAGACAAAGGCTATGATGGTAACGGAAAACATTTAATAATGACAATTCAGGTGAATTTGTGTTGCCTCCTCCACCAATTGCAAGTTTCACTAGGTTTGGGACAAAACTCACCTGTTATCAAAATTTTTGCCAGTAACCTACCACCACAGCCATTTCTTCGCCACCACTTGGATTTCACATCTTTTTCACCTCAGCTTTTTTGTGGGCCGCACCTTTTTACAGTTTGGCTGTTTGGTATAGACCAGCTCAGCGTTGTAAGTGGGCCGGGTCATCCGGATTATCCGGTTACATTTTGTCCTGGTCAAGTGGGTCTTATCTACTTCACTGAATATCTGGGTCTGACCCGGATGAGATCACGTGTGACGATAAGTTAACAAGCTCGATTGTATTGGTGGAAATGCAGTTGTAAACACTCAAGAAACTTGCGTGAAGCCACACCCACCATTCAAGAATATGTTTTGCTGTCTGTGCAGGGCATATAGAGCCACGCCCACTTTACTTAACGGAATTGTATCAGCTGTGCTCTGTGGGCATGCATGGCATTACCAGATCTGTTTTGCTACTTGGCATGTAAACTTACGTAGAGCCACACCTACTTGATAATATGTACGTGGAGCCACACCTACTTGAGAATACGTAACTACCCACTTCTTGCAGACAATTCCCTTTCTATAGTGTAAAAAAACGTAGGGCTGACTAGTGGAACTTGTGGACTTTTAATCTAGTCTTGGGGCACGCCTCTATTTTAATTAAACCGGGTCACATGCGGGTCAGATCTGGGTTCCATCCAGATTACTATTCGGGTCAGTGGGTCAAATGGGTCAACAGTACTGACCCACTTACAACGCTGGACCACTATAGACATCATGATCATCATTTGTTTTTGTATGTATTTGTATACTCCAAAGCCAATCTATGGCTGGCTTTAGAGTTTCTTTTACTTATTCTTTTCTTGACTGCAGATAGGAAGAGATCTAGAACTGAAATTTTGCAGATGGATATTTCTAATTTTAAAAGAAATTAAACACTGTATATAATAATAATTATCACTCTCCTACAAGTGACTTGTTTGTAGCTGAACTCTCTACGCAGTGAATTGTTTGTAACTGAACTCAGTCTCTACGGGGTGACATATTGTACCTGAACACTTGACTTGTTTGTAGCTGAACTGTCTACACTGAGGGTGAATTCTTTGTAGCTGAACTCTCTACAGTGTGACTTGTTTGTAGCTGAGCTGTCTACAGGGTGACTTGTTGTACAGTAGGACCTCGATTATCCGAACTTCGATTATCCAAACCCTCGATTATCCGAACAGTAGCGGTGACTGTTCTATTAGGGTATTTTGTCAACAGGTGTAAGTTCTATTAGAGTATTTTGTCACAGATGTATGTTCTATTAGAGTAGTTCAACAGAGCTCTGTATATAAATCAATGGGCTTCATTTATCCGAACAAATTCACTTATCTGAACACTTTTGTGATTCAACTGACACACAGGTGTTCGGATAATGGAGGTCCTACTGTAGTTGAATACTCTTACAGGGTGACATGTCTGTAGCTGAACTCTCTACAGGGTCACTTGCTTGTAGCTGAACTCTCTCTACAGGATGCAGCTGAACTCTCTACAGGATGAATTGTTGTAGATGAACTCTCTATAAGGTGACTTCTAATGTCTACAAGGTGGCTGAATTAACTCTCTACAAGGTGAATCTGAACTCTTTACAGGGTGACGTTTTGTAGCTGATCTCTTGACTTGAGAATATGAAAAAACAAAGAAATTCAGCCAATTTTTGAAGTCTCATATCTTGGGAATGCTTGATCTCAAATTTGGTATGTGGACTACTGAAGGTGCATGGAGGGAAAATTGTATTTTCATTCTCCCTGTCAATACATAAGGGAATGTTAATGGACCAGAGTGGCTGAAGGAGACTACTTGGAAAATTTGTATACCGTCATAATTTAAATCACCCTATATATGTTGATTTATTTCTTCTTATACTTATGTAAAATCCTGTACACCAATCAAATTTCCATTCATCACCATTCCACTACACAAAGTGTAAATCTAGATATGCAGAAGTAATTACATCATGCTAACACCACTCATGGGTATTACTTTAACCAGCCTTTTAGCAGGAATTGAATTTTATTCTTGTATCATTACTTAATTCGGTACATTTATAGAAGTATCTATACTCTTGTTGTTGTTGTTATCACCTGAACCAAATAGTGAAAGTATATTATCCATTATAATTAATGGCACAACCATCAAAGTATCAATATATTGGTACTATTGTGGTGCATCATCGCTATCATGAATCCATAATAGTGAAAGTGCATATACAAAAGGTGGTATGTATAACGTTATCACATGTACTTGTTTATAACATGTAGTGAGTTGTGTAAACTTTAAGGAACTGAATAATTAAATAGCTACATTAGCCGCTATCGTTTGATATTTGAAACAGCTGTGCACCAATGTTTGGCATATTACTTTTGATCTTATTACATCGTGCTTCCTCTGCTGTGTATTATGTGATGCCAGATGACCACTACCCTACTGCTATGAATGGTACTCATATTTACCTCAATGATAGTAGTAAATACCTCAGTTCTGGTAATAAGTTGTGTTTCCTACCTGGAGAATATCATCTTTGGAGAGATTTTATTTTGGAAGATGTTAGTAATTACACAGTAGAAGGAGATAACACAACAATATATTGCAACAAATTATCAGGTATAGAGTTTGTTAATGTTTCTAATTTGATGATAAGCAACATTGCTCTGATTCAGTGTGGTAAGAGACACAATACATTGTTCAGCAATGGATATAATGAGATACCACTTTATTGGTATGGTGCAGTATGCTTACATCAATGTTCCTCTGTAACTATCAATAGTATATCAATATTTGTCTCCGCTGGAGTTAACGGAATAATTGCTATTAATTCAAAAGGTATATATAATTTTACAAACATCAATGTGATTGTTCATTGTGAACTGAACGCATCATCATCAAATGGCGTAGTGTTTTATTATTATGATTATAACCATATTAAAACTACTAAGAAGGTGAAACGCATAAATGTTACAAACTACAATTTTAAGCCCAGTGGACTATGCTTTGGTTGGGTTGCACTTAACATTATTGCAATTCAGAAGACATATAATGTCTCTATAAAAGTACAAAAGTCTATATTCTCTGGTTTGAATAATTCCAGTGTGTTGCGATTCCATGGTGAATCCTGTGGAGACAAGGTAGACAAGATTGTAACTTTCAGTGATTGCAAAAGTAACCACAACATAGGAAACAGGTCTTTAAACTTATTCCATATTATGATTTATAGACAAGGTTATGCCTTACATGTGCAAGAAAAGAATCACTGTAGGAGTCAGACAAATATTGTTAATTTTAGAAGATGTGAGTTTCTCAACAATTCAAACATTCACTCAATAATATACCTCGTGCTAAAAAATTCCTTACCACTAAATGCTTATATTGACATAAGAAATTCCAAATTTTACTATAATTATTGGGTGATGTTGATAAGAACAAAGAATGAAGTACAAGTTCTATGGCAACTGTCTCATTACATTCTCATAATGGATACAAAAACGTGTCATCAAATGTACACAGCAATTATGCAAGCTTGATGTCATCTACAAATGGACTTATAAAGTTCTCAAATGTTATTATTACTAACAATACTTATGGAAACATCATGTGCCTTCGTTTATCACTTTTTAAGTCTACAAAATATGTTGAATTTTCACACAATTGTGCAAGGTATATAATATCTAATCCAAAACAGCCAAGCTGTAAAAAAAGGGTGCGGCCCTCAGAAAGGCTATGGTGAAAAAAGATGTGAAATCCAAGGTGGCGGCCAAGAAATGGCTGTGATGGTAGGTTAATGGTAAAAATTTTAATAATGACAATTCAGGTAAATTTTGTGAAGCGACACAAAAATTCACCTGAATTGTCGTTATTAAATTTTTTACCATTAACCTACCATCACAGCCATTTCTTGGCCGCCACCTTGGATTTCACATCTTTTTTCACCATAGCCTTTCTGAGGGCCGCACCCTTTTTTTACAGCTTGGCTGTTTTGGATTAGATTTCATTTCTTTTTGTATTTGTATACCCCAAAGCCGGCCTATGGCCAGCTTTGGGACTTTTTTAACCTATGTTTTTTTTCTTTACTACAGGAAGAAGAAAAGATGAAGTAGATGTAGTTTAAATATTTTATCAGTAAATGTACAAATTATATATATAATACATATGTGACTGGATTTGCGAAAAGGGGCCTTCCACACACAATTTGCCAACTTTGACAATTGATAACTTCAGATTGGAAAAAGCTATTGCCTTGAAATTTGGGCAGTGGAGATTTCTTTGCAGCTGAACTCTCTACATGATGGTTTCTTTGTAGCTGAACTCTCTACAAGGTAATTTCTTCTAGCTGATCTCTCTACAGGGAGATTTGTTTGTAGCTGAACTATCTACGAGGTAATTTCTTCTAGCTGATCTCTCTACAGGGTGATTTGTTTGTAGCTGAATTCTGTACAGGTGATTTGTTTGCAGCTGAATTCTGTACAGGTGATTTGTTTGCAGCTGAGCTCTAAACAGAATGGTTTCTTTGTAGCTGAACTCTCTACAAGGTAACTTTTCTAGCTGATGTCTCTACAAGGTGACTAGTTTGTAGCTGAACTCTCTACATGGTGGTTTCTTTGTAACTGAACTTTCTACAAGGTGACTTCGTCTAGCTGATCTTTCAATAAGGTGATTTGTTTGCAGCTGAGCTCTTTAAAGAATGGTTTCTTTGTAGCTGAACTCTCTACAAAGTAACTTCTTCTAGCTGATGTCTCTACAAGGTCACTAGTTTGTAGCTGAGCTCTCTACATGGTGGTTTCTTTGTAACTGAACTCTCTACAAGGTGACCTCTTCTAGCTGATCTTTCTACAGGGTGATTTGTTTGAAGCTGAACTCTCTACAAGGTAACTTCTTCTAGCTGATCTCTCTATAGGGAGATTTGTTTGTAGCTGAACTCTCTACATGATGGTTTCTTTGTAGCTGAACTCTCTACAAGGTAACTTTTCTAGCTGATGTCTCTACAAGGTGACTAGTTTGTAGCTGAACTCTCTACATGGTGGTTTCTTTGTAACTGAACTTTCTACAAGGTGACTTCTTCTAGCTGATCTCTCATCAGGGAGATTTGTTTGTAGCTGAACTCTCTACAGGTGATTTGTTTGAAACTGAACTCTCTAAATGATGGTTTCTTTGTAGATGAACTCTCTACAAGTTAACTTCTTCTAGCTGATTTCTCTACAGGGTGATTTGCTTGTAGCTGGACTATCTACAAGATAACTTCTTCTAGCTGATCTCTCTACATGGTGATTTGTTTGTAGCTGAATTCTGTATAGGTGATTTGTTTGCAACTGAGCTCTTTTAATAATGGTTTCTTTGTAGCTGAACTCTTTCAAAGTAACTTCTTCTAGCTGATGTCTTTAAAGGGTCACTAGTTTGTAGCTGAATTCTCTACATGGTGGTTTCTTTGTAACTGAACTCTCTACAAAGTAACTTTTTCTAGCTCATCTTTCTACAGGGTGATTTATTTGTAGCTGAATTCTGTACAGGTGATTTGTTTGCAGCTGAGCTCTTTAAAGAATGGTTTCTTTGTAGCTGAACTCTCTACAAAGTAACTTCTTCTAGCTGATGTCTCTACAAGGTCACTAGTTTGTAGCTGAGCTCTCTACATGGTGGTTTCTTTGTAACTGAACTCTCTACAAGGTGACCTCTTCTAGCTGATCTTTCTACAGGGTGATTTGTTTGAAGCTGAACTCTCTACAAGGTAACTTCTTCTAGCTGATCTCTCTATAGGGAGATTTGTTTGTAGCTGAACTCTCTACATGATGGTTTCTTTGTAGCTGAACTCTCTACAAGGTAACTTCTTCTAGCTAATCTCTCTACAGGGAGATTTGTTTGTAGCTGAACTCTCTACATGATGGTTTCTTTGTAGCTGAACTCTCTACAAGGTAACTTCTTCTATTGATCTCTCCACAGGGCGATTTGTTTGTAGCTGAACTCTCTACATGGTGGTTTCTTTGTAGCTGAACTCTCTACATGGTGGTTTCTTTGTAGCTGAACTCTACAAGGTGATTTTTTCTAGCTGAACTATCTCTTTCCACAGTTGCATGAACTCCCTACAAGGTAACTTTTTCTAGCTGATCTCTCTACAGGGTGACTTGTGTGTAGCTGATCTCTATACAGGTTTCTTATTTCTAACTGATCTCTTGAATTCTCTTCAGGGTGACTGCTCTATTAGGATGACTGCTCTATTAGGATGACTGCTCTATTAGAGTATCTCGATCTCGCACTTGCTGCACCAAGTTGGATTTCGTGTTATAACTCCGTGGCTTTAAGTCTGATTCTTCTACACCATTGATGAGCCTTTCTAAGATGATTACTCCATCTGTGCAACGATTTTCAAAGCATTACCCAAAGCGGTTTATCTGGTAGGCGTGGCAAGCAGTCGTTTTTTTATTAGCTAATCTCGATTGCATAATTGTTACACACTGTTGGTTTTTTCGTTGTATCTTCCTGTTTTTTAGCTCGATTTCTTTCAGACCACAAAAGGTTTGAGGTTCAATAGTTAACCTATTCACCCACCGATATTCAGCTTCTTCCCATACGCAGTTTACCCTGTAGGCGTGACAACATATTGGTGTTATTTTTCGTGAATAATTGCTCATAACTCTTTGCCTGTTTATCGTATTCCTGCCAAAGTTGGTACCGAGATGCGCCCTTATATCCCCCTTCTGTGTGCAAAATTTCAAGGCAATCGGATACGGCGTTCGAGTTTTATAGCAGTTTTTGTAAGTGTGCGACAAGAAAAAGAAAAATAAGAAGAAAAAAAACGAAGAAATTCAGCCAATTTTTGAAGTCGCATATCTCGGGAACGCGCGAAGCGATTTCGCTCAAATTTGGAATGTGGAGTGCTGCAGTTGGGGGGCATGTCCACAGCAAAAATCGTCTTGTTTCATCAAGGAAGCACAGAGCTACGGAGGTGCGAAAATTGCGTTTTCTTTCTTCCTGTCAATATACTCACGGGTGTTACGCGCCGGATTCTTGGGCCGCACGACACACTACCGTGTGTCTTGATACAGCAAGGAAGGATCATATTATGTTCTTAAAGAATTTGCTACAGTCAATATAGTTAACAACCTCATCTATGTAATTCTACAAACTGCTACAATGTATGATGATGACCACAGAGAAATTTGTACTTTTCAGTTTTACAGTGTAAGAGGCAACCTTGATAATGATTTTAGATTAAACTGGACAGTCAACTACAAAATTAATGCAGTTAACAATACACATACCACACCATACCATCGATTGCATTCATTAAAGCCTTCAATATATTCATGTGTTTGGCTAACTGAGACTGCATTTTTATCCACAAGGCCATCAGAAGTGTTTGAGAAAGTGTTAGAAATTAAAAGGATACCTTCAGACAAAAATACCATAAGACGCATTGCTTCAAACGTCTGTGTATGTTCAAATTTATCCTATGACTGTACTGAACATGAAGTAGGCTCAATATTTCCAGGACAAACTTTGCATGTTCAGCTGTTCTTGGTAGAGAAACAAAGTGATACCACTACCATGAGGGCTGAGATTAAAAATACAGATTTACCACCTGATGCTTGTGAAATAATTTCTGCACATCAAATAGCACAGATACGCCCCCATGGTTGCAATGAATATAACTATACTATCTGGTCTGAACTTGATGAGTGTGAGTTGTATCTGGGTACTGAGAAATCTCCTGAAATATTTTATGTCAAACTGCAACTATGTCCTCTAGGATTTTCTTTGCAAGTGGCCAAGAAAGCTTGCTACTGTGATCCACTGTTGAGCACAAAGGTTGTAGCAATTACTTCATACTATTTAGATGAAGAAGCTGTATTACGTCCAGGTAACAGTTGGATATCTGCAGATACTGGTAATGTCTCACACACATATCGTGTGTCTCCCGATTGTCCATTTGACTATTGTATACTACACTCGACACATCATAACTTTCAATACCATGACTCACAGTGTCAGTTTAAAAGGACTGGTGTATTGTGTGGACAATGTCAATATGGCCTTAGTGGTTCATATCGGTGTAAACAGTGTTCTAATGTTTACTTACTTATAGTTATTCCTATAGCTATAGCTGGTGTTGTTCTGGTTGTGATGCTCTTCATTTTCAACCTTACTGTCACCAGTGGAGTTGTAAACACCTTTGTCTTCTATGTCAACATTACCAGTATAAACTTTTCACTTTTTTTCCGATGTGCAATGGAACAATCAGTTGTGTACTGGTCTCAATGTTTAACTTAGATTTAGGAATTGAGACATGTTTTTACAATGGCATGGATGACTACACAAAGATGTGGCTGCAGTTGGCTTTCCCCTTATACTTAATTATAATTGTCATTTCATTAATTATTGGAAGCCGTTACTCAAGCAAAATACAAAGAATTACAGCTCAAAGAGCCTTACCAGTTCTTGCCACACTGTTTCTGATAATATACACAAAATTGTTAGTTACAGTCTGTGTTGTGTTTTTTGGTCTTTCCACAATCACTCATCTTTCAAGGGGGCACATTCATACAACTGTGGTTTGGTCAGTAGACACAAAAATTCCACTTCTTAGCTTAAAATATTCTATTATAATTGCCATGTGTCTGATTCTTTTATTGGTTTTGTTACCATTCAATATTTTACTTCTATTTTCCAGAAAATTATCATGCTTTAAATTTGTTAGCACTCTTAAGCCACTTCTTGATGCATACTTTGGTCCATACAAAGACAAGTACTCTTATTGGACTGGCATGCAACTAGCTATGAGAGGTGTCTTCTTTGGTTTATCAGTTCTGGACAAGAATGTCAGCCTTATTTCTGGAATAATTATACTGGGAATCTTACTATGCATTCATGGCATAGCAAATCCTTTCAAAGGCAAGTTTACAAACACTCAAGAGTCATTTGTGTTGCTTAACTTATTAGCTGTATATGCAATAACACTACACAACGATGGTAGTGGGAAAGTAGTACAATTTCTCATTTTCTGTGTGTTTTTATATTTCTTCATTTACATTACTGGGCATTGTGTAATGTTGAAATATGGAAAGAGAAATAGACTATTTGCCTTTATCAGTAAACATGTTTATTGCAACACACTGGTGAACAAAGATCTCGAGCTAGTAATGGAGAATTTTAGTAACAACGATCCTAATGGCACATACCGTTATCAAGAATTTCAAGAGTCTCTAATCGCATTAAATTACTGATATTTTTGTAATACGTATATTACATGCATACATATGCAGTTGTAAGGTCACAAGTTTTGCAACTGCTATTACACATGTCTGTACATATCAAACCATATTACTTCATCAATGACACATAATAAAGTACTAAGTGTACTATGTATAGGGGACTGCGTGCATACTAAGCAATGTGAGGATTACTAGTTTGGTCTGAGGTAAGCACTAATACATTACTATTTTAGCATATAGAGTATCATGTTTTGGATGGTTGAGTAATGTAAGCACTTACACTTAATTTGAGTATTTTTATTATTATTATTACTGCATGGTATTTCTATCACAAAGCAGGTAATTGTTCTGCCTATATTTGTATGTCATTGGTGTTTCTCTGACTTTACAGTATATGCATGCTAACTTTTAGCTAAATAATCCATCATAGTTACCTGTATAATGCACACATTATACTTATGGTCTTGTTTATTGTGTTGTTGTATTATACCATTACTTACAAGTGTGCTACTGTTGTTATGTCTTTATTCACATAATAATAATATTGCCATGCATTGAATGAATTCAAAATTACTTACAATGTATATATACAATATAAGAATAAAAACGTAATAATAATTATTATAATGGTAGTAGAACAAATACAGCGTGCAATTAATGGTTCTCGAAACTCTTGATGGTTATATGTTACTTCTGGTATCTAATTACTGCTAAAACTCATTGCTGCTTCTTTTTTACAATGCTGTACACTTTTTGTAAGTTTAAATTTATTCTTAATAATGAGAACACAATAATTGATTGAGTTAGCACAATTGAGCATGGCACAATGGCAGGATATGTAAAGAAAGAAGTATATAAATGCAGCAATCACAAACATTTGCATGACTTTACCATTATAATTGCCATCATTGTGCACAGCTGCTACATATACTACTAGTAAATTAAGGAACATCAGTATCTCCTGAACATTTTTAAATCTGCTTTTAAATGGACGAACCATTTCATGAATATATACAAAACCCACTATGATTATTCCACTAATGACTTGTAGAGTTTGTCCAGGAAATATTGAGCCCAAGTTGCATTTAGTACAGTCATATTGTGATAAGTTTGAACATACACAAACACTAGAATGAATAGTTCTTCTTCTGGTTTTGTTAGAAGCTATCCTTTTAATTTGAAACACTTTATCAAATATTTCTTCAGGTTTTGTAATGGAAAATGCTGTGCATACCCATATACATTTGGTGGCGGTCTGTTGAATATAATCTCTAAAATATGACAAAGGTGAAGTGTAAATATTGTCAATCATGAGTATTTCAAAATTAAGTGACTTATTATTTTTAACGTCATTGTCAAGTTTACCTCAGCTGCTATAAAACTGAAAGGTACACACATTTTTCAGTATCTGTCATGGCAATTAGTTGGGTTGAAAAGTGTATACACAATATTGTTGGTAATGTTGACTGTAGTATTTTCCAGAACGAGGTAATAAGATCCTTCAAGTCATAGTCATAAATTTGAAGTAGTGACAAATAAAAATTGATGAGATTTCTGAAGGAATTATTAGAAACAGTAACAAGTGCAAAGGTCATATTGGCATTTGTTAATGAAATCATTTATATTGCTACTATGAGTATTTGATGATATGTTGGTATCAACTAATGAGATATCTGCTATACATAATCGACAGAACCATTGGTTGTTACAAATACAAATGCCACACGATTTAAACTAAAATGTGAATGTAATATGTTAATGTATGCACCTTGTGATAACGTACTAATAAATAGGTTTATTGTTGAGTGAAAGTTTGAATTGTTGAAGAATTCACATTTATGAAAATTGATAACAGTCCCATGTTTTCCATAGATGTTGACGTTGACATCAACTGAACTATAAACTGTAACGTTAAATAAACTTAAACTGTTGCTACCTATATTGCCATTAATTTTACAATTCCAGAAGTATATTGTGATATCTGCATTGTAGGATTCACCATGGTAATGTAACACACTGGAATTGTACAAGTTAAGAAAGTTGGTATTTTGTATCACTATAGTGACATTGTACATATTCTGTATCATGACCATGTGAAGTG
Source organism: Dysidea avara (assembly GCF_963678975.1). Taxonomy (NCBI): domain Eukaryota; kingdom Metazoa; phylum Porifera; class Demospongiae; order Dictyoceratida; family Dysideidae; genus Dysidea; species Dysidea avara. Next base: position 9,432,145 of record NC_089282.1, on the reverse strand, counting down.
CACTAGAAACAGAATACATTAATTTTTATTAGCAGCCAAAAAAGAGTAGTGACTTATTTCAGTTTTATGATTCATTCCTTTAACAGTTGGGTCATAACAGTAGAACATTATGCCACTTATTCTTGTAGGGTTTGAATTAGAATTATAATTCACTTTCAACCTAATACCTGTAAAAACAGATGCTTCTTTACGACTAATATTGATACCGATTATTCTGGTAACACCAGCAGTTACAACTACCGATATATTATTTAATTTTACAGAAGAGCAGTAATACAAGTATAGTGCACCACTCCAATAAGGTGGTATACCATTGTGCTCGATGCTAAAAACAGTGTTGTACAACTTTCCACAACCGATAATCTCAGCATTACTGATTTTTAAACTACTAACATTAGACATGGCCATACTTGATGAATTACGACAATAAATCTTTGTGTTGTCTCCCTCTATCGCATAACTTTCAACATTTTCTAAGACAAAATGATTTTGAAGATGATACTCTCCGGGAAAGAACCATAGCTTAGTACCAGAAGCCAGATATTTACTGGTATCATTGAGGTAAATATAAGTACTATTTACAGACAAAGGGTAGTGATCATCTGGTATTACATAATACACAGCAGGGGATGCAACTCGTAACAATTCTACCATCAACAGCAAAAGCAACCGACAACGCATTTTCTCAGTGAATAGTACCAAGAGTTCATAATATACCTAAATATATATTATGAACTCTTGATAGTAGACAGCCAATTATCTGTATTATCAAATATATAAACATGACAGACAGGACATACTTATGAAAGAATGCAGAAAAGGATTTCACCAAACAAACAATAGTATACTGTACTTGTGCCCTTTTATACTACATCTGAAATAAGATATTCAGACTAGCTACCTTCAATGAAACACATACGTATATCATTTCTTTTTCATAATTATTGATGAAATTGAAATATCAATATGGTTAGTATTCTTCTATAGTATATAAAAAGTGACCTATTCTTTGTACAACCACAATCTTGAACAAGAAATCTGTCCGAGATAATTCCTGCACTACGTATGTATATACTACAAAGATTAATGAAAATATAAAGTGTATGTTTTCTAATGCAGTAAGCAAACACACAATATTATAATTTATTACTATACTTTGCAGCTTCTTCCCAAATAGTGGTCCCTTCACAAGTACATACTTTTTTTCTGTTCTGAAACAGTCCTGATGAACGTGCTATGATCCCACACATGATTGCTCCACCCTTTACAGCTGCTGAATGAACCACTACTGATCTACCGATGACATCCTTTACCTAACAAGTAAAGGAGTATATACATTTATACCAACTACTGGACCTATATGGAACACATGACTTTTTTTATTAAGATTTAATAGTGAAATTAACTGCCTGTAATATACCTTAATGCTATCAGAAACCATCTGAAATGTAGCTCGCCCATTTTCATCAACTGTGAAACTGCCTAAATCACCAGCTGGCTATAACAGATGATATAACATGATGAATGGGGATCAATGAACCCATACTGCAATAGGCTATTACCTTTCCTTTCAATGGTAAACCAGGATATACATCACCACAACTATGTGCATAGGCACACATCTAGTTAAACTATGACTATGATCTTGATCTACCTATTGCAGCCTTTGGTTATGTCACCATAGACATGCACTTTCACATCATGTGGTCCAGAAACTAGTCCATCCATGGAACCATCAATTACACACTGTTCAGGCGACAGTTGTACCATCCTCACTAATCCCTGTATTCCATCGCTACCACGCAGAGCAGACACAGCAGCACCATGATGTGTAGTCCCTATATATAAAATGGAGAACAACTTCACAAAATTATTGTGCTCTGTACATTTGTGAAAATTATATTTTGGAAAGTAAAGAAATTGCATGTATGGATGCTGTTCTATCTATACCGTGTATGGGTGGGAACTGCATGGTGGATATATGATTGCATGTACCTAATAAAGAACAGTATACAAAAGCAGTTGTAACTAAGAAATAAAAATATCCTACTGTCTAGGCCTGAACCCGTAATAACGAAGACTCTTCTGCCCATACACTGTACATGTGACTAGCTAAGCAAAAACTGCTCATTTTTGCATACCCCTTGAATTCCATTTTACCATATGATTTATAGTAACAAAGGGAATAGACTATCAAAGTTTTAGCTGCTTATGATGAACAGTCTTGGGAGTAAGAGCACTAGGCAGTTGGAACAGCAATAAAATTTGAATTGTACATCAACAGTATAATTATGGCAATTACAGGTTCTCAATTGATCATACAGTAACTCACAACTAAAACACAGGACACATCAAGGTATAGTGATTTCCCTGTACTCAACAAATATAAAGGCCATTCCAACAAAGAAACAATGATATTAAACTATTTTTATTACATTGTAAATAAGTCCCCATACTCAAATGCCTTTTGCTGTATGAACATGAAACAAAAGTTTTTTCTTACTTTCCATGGACAGGTGAATCGATGGTGTATAGGTTTGTTGATTTGAGTTTTGTTCCAGTGCGTATTGAAACAGTTAAAACATGCATAAGTTTTATGTAACACGCATTATGTTTTATAACAAAACAGAATTTTGTGAAAACAACCAGTTTTTGCTCAGCCATTCACATATTTCATGCTAAATAGTAGAGTACAAAGGTCAGGCAACCTATAGCAAACACACTGTACAGGTGAGTCAACATGTACCATGGTGTTTATTGTCTTACTTTAAACATCAATGCGGCAACTTTTCAAACTTGACTACTACTCGGTACTCATTATTTTAAAATTGATTGTAGGAATGTTCAAGTGCAGTAACATACAGCATTTAGCCAAGTAAATATATTCATCCCAGATATTTCTAGCCATTATTTTTGGACCAAAATTTTCAAGCTATTGTATCAAGGGATATTAGCAGAAGAGAGGAGATAGATACAGTACAGCTGTAGTAGGCTAATACTGACCCATATCACTGGCTCCGCCATAGCCTCTAAAAACCACCAATTTGCCAGTTTCTTTTAGTAGTGAAGTGACAGTTGCTGATGGTAGAGTAGAGGTGATCAACACTAGTTCATTGTTCATATCAACAAAGCTTGACTCAATACCTATGTATATTACATGAATAAACAAAATTAATATAATTGCAGGTACACTGTACATTTTAAGAATTCATCAAATTGGTGGTATCAAATTGGTGGTAAATAATAACAACAACCTTGTGCAGGCTTGGTTTTTGTGTGAACCCTCCATTGTCCAATAGGAAAAATAAACCAAACATCACATTACAATTAAAGATTTCTTTAAATAAGGAATGATAAACGTTCACACCGGCATAATGCTAGGTTAAGTGTGACTCTAAAAAAAAGAAGAAAAAAAAAAGAAGATTACTAAATAAAGGACAAGAAGTCTCGGTATAATAGTTTGAACATGAAAATACAATAAGAAAAATATACACACACAAAAAAAGTCAAGTAGGTAGTGCATTCCTGCATTTTACACAAAGTCTTCTTTACAGAGAATACATTATATAGTTATACAACAGCCATGAGTGCTCTGCCTGATATAAACGCACGAGCCTGAGGGCCGTCAGGCCCGAAGGCAAGTGCGTTTATACAGGCAGAGCACGAGTGCACGTTGTATAACTGTTATGTACCACTCACCTAATAGGTGGGGAGAGTCTCACAAGACAGCTGTATCACTTATAAAGGCCAGGTTTCTAACATCGATTGTGGGTAACCAAGCCGGACGTTGTGATGACGTTCCCCCTGCAGTACTGCAGCCACCTGAGATATTGAAAGCTAGTACGCTATGGGTTATATCACTAAGCTGCATTCGCTGTTCGACTCTCATCATGTAGTGTTCAGCATGCCAGTGTGCCATATAGACTAAGCACCAGACTAATCGCCATAGTGATTCTCTCGAGTGAAAAAAAGCAGCTAAATAGATGGTTTACGTAAACAAAACCTAACTACTAAATGATACTAGTCTAATTCTTGCTATTCACACTGGAATCTGGTGGCATGACAAAACTGGTTACCACAATCGAATGTAAAGGTTAGTATTATTTAGAATATATTTGTTTTATTGAGTCATTGTCGAAGTGGACTACAGTTTAATCTGGGCTAAGATGGCACCAGACTAGTAAGGTGTATAAGTACGTTTATATATATGTAGACTAGAGTTGTGGCCACCCGCGTTGGCTTTTTCGATCGCCATTGGTTGCTTGTAAACATTATACGTATTGGTGACGTTATGGCCCACAATCGACCTTTACATGTCAGGCTATAAAAGAATTCGAGTGATCTGTGAAGTATCTTTCCACCTATTAGGTGAGGTATCGTAGTGGTTTTCGCCACCGGCACTTGTGCTATGCTGCACAAAACCGCAGCCAGTGCAATATCTGTATATTGCACTGCGGTCGGTGCATTATAACGTATAATGCACTCGTTGTGGTCTACAAAACCGCAACCAGTGCATTATAAGTTATAATGCACTCGCTGCGGTCTGCAGCAGTGCAATATACAAATTATGGCACTGGCGGTGCCTTTGAACTGCCCACGCAGAGTGGTACATTACATGTAAATGCACTTATTCAGAAGAGCATACAAACACGTGTGCATGTATACACAAAAAACAGCAACAACAAAGCTTTCAGCTGCCGTACACATGATCACAACTACCCAGAAACACTGGAATAATTGTGAACTAATTAGGTGCTAGGAGTCAGTGCTGAGAGTAGTAGCCGACAGGAGGGTGTTCCATGCATCACAGGTGAGGATGTGGTCCAAAGTCACACCTGAATCTCACCCATTATATGGACCAGTTTAAACATATACAGTACTACCATACAAGCAGGTTTGTCAAACTGGAGGAAGCATTGGTGGTGATATTAATTTGGTTAGGTGAATTTAAAACATACCACAGCTTGAAATAATAGCACTACTATTAACGCAGCAAAGCATTTCTATGCAGCATATATGGGATGTCAAAATTTAATGGCCATTTGCAAAGTGGGGGATTGTGGTTGACACACCCTGGACACACCTCAGACCTTGGATGAGTCACTGGAATTTCCTGAACATGAGTATTTCTTCCAAGGTCGAAGCTTATCATCCATTGTTAGACACATGTATGTACATACGATGGAAATCTTAAACACAGGAATCAAGTGGTCACATATTAATGTCAACTGGATTATGTGCACTCTAATATCTGTGCAAAACACACATGCTAGCTTAAAGGATTCACCAAATTAAAATGACGTCAACAAGGTTTTGTCCCAAAATGCTAAATTTTGTCTGGCCAATATTTTCACTTAGTTACGGACTACACTAGTTTAACATCTGCACACAACTACTTTAACTTTGACCCAATTGAATATAACATGGGAAATAGCTTCAGGAATTATGTCTTATTGGTACAGTCTTTCAAATTTATGTGTGCTACACAGTAATGCTGAGCGATAGTAGAAAATTTACTATCACGATAGATATTGAAGTATTATTCACGATACGATAATATCATGATAATTACACTTTGAATAATCTTCAGTCAAGTTCCAAGTATTCAATGAATGCTAAGCATAATTAACACCATCATAGATTACTATTTGCTTGGTTTTCTTGTAAGTGCATCAATTAGGTAATTAATTGTAATTAATTGCATGGGCAGCCAATATTTTTACAATTTTTGTTACAGCAGCCTTGCAGTCAAACTTTTCCATGATAAAGCAAGCCAAGTAGTTCAGCTTCTCAAGCAGCATTTTTAGTGGAATTCTAGACCCTTCGCGAAGCGATTGACTAATTGCGTGGACGGCTGATAATATACACAGCTTGTTATATATAGCCTTGCAACCAAACATTTCGTGAATAAGCAAGCCTAAAGAGTTACGAAGCAGTTAAATAAACTTGGTAACAATGTTTCTAGTAATATTATAGAAACATCACGATAGTAAGCTGTAATTATCGTATCACGATAATGACTTTTTGATCACGAGTATCGAACTATCGATATTATCGCTCAGCACTACTACACATGTACAGCCCTTTTTTGCAATTTCAATTAAACTAGTGTATTTCTTGTCATGATCAGGTCTGTTTGTTAGCTAATTATACAGAGAAAACCCATTACTACACAGTACGGCAGTACTGTGTATTAGGGACTTCGCTTTTTAGTAATTGATTGATATGGTGCACATTCAGATGCAAAAGTAATTTGATGGCATGATGGCATCATTCTCTTTGATGTGGGTGCATTAGTCATAATTATGTCATAGTTGGTTAGAGATCAAATTAAAAATAGTGAAACATAGGAATAAAGCTAAAAAGTTGTGAAAACAGAGTGGTTGCCTATATCTGCAGATATACTAGTGGACATTTAATCCCTATACTTTAGTCTATACCTATGACTGAATTAGGAATCAGATGTCTACTATTATATCTGCAGGTATAGAAGTGTTATGACCTAAGGCATGGTCCGGCAAAAACTTGCTATGGCTTCAGATTTCAGTGAGGGCAAGCATTCTATTGTGAAACCCTAAGCAGAATTAGTTGCCACGACACAAGTATGTTATGTACTTTTACCTAACTCACTTGCACATACATTTTTTGTCCTCAAAAAGTGGGTCTTATTGTATGCTCGTGATTTTATAGAGTGCCATGCCCTAGATCGCAATACAACTTCTACTTTTTAGCTATTCCCTTGTTTCACTACCTTTTTTTATTTTGATCCCCTTAATTTTTTTCCTTCTACTGTACCTGTTTGTTTACTTTAGCTTCCACTTTTAGATTTTAAACTCATGCTTTTAAGGGTGCTTATGGAATCTAACTGATTTGTAAACGTTTCCTTTTTCCTGTCAACTGCTTTTAACATAGCGTATATTACCTATGCTTTTAATTTGTACAAGATAAATAATGTGACAATCGAAAATACGAGGAGTCTACTCTTGGCATGCATGACTTCGCAACTAACCTGGCACTCCGTCCAATTTTCGTTTTATGTCCTCGACACATCGCTGACAAGTCATTTGTACGGCAAATTCCATCTGTAGAGTAAAAGGTAAGACAGCATGTGGAGTATTTACAGTGTAACGTACCTTAGTTACAGGTGGGGAGGATGTAGATGTCGCCATGACACAAGAAGGATGACCTTGATCCAAGGATCTGGAGGTGACGTTTTAGACAGTTATCCGTTACACGGAAATAGGGTTTTATTAGTATACTATTACGTTCTGAATAATGCACCCCAGAATGTAAGTCTGAGTATTAAACCTGTCTATAATAGCGACTAGCTGTATCAACCTTTGTACCTTATAGTGGCTATATAGGTCATAACATCCAATCCATATCTATAGCTAACTGTCAGTGTTGGGAGTAACGCGCTACTTATGTAACGCGTTACGTAATATTATTACTTTTGTGGTAACAAAGTAATATAACGAAATACGCTATGAAAACAGGTAATATAACGCAAGATACTTTACTTACAAACGTAACGCGTTACCTAAGTAATATAATTACTGTAACGAGTCTAATATGACGTAATATTATTATTAAAAGTAACGAAGTTACTAATCTCGTTAGTAATCCTCTGAGTAACGCCTAACCACAACGAAGTAACGAGGCCTACTGAATGAAGCTTATTCACTAGCTTCTTACTTATAACCAAGGTTTGCACATTGTCCAACAACGCAATCATGTCACGTGATAAGGTGGTAGTTTCACACGTGACAGCTTAAGGCTGTGGGCACAAAGTAATATAATATGTAATATTATTACAGTTACTTTATTTTATGGGTAATATGTAACTGTAACTAAATAGTTCTGTTGCAAGTAATATGTAATATGTAACTAGTTACTTTTACAAAGTAACTTGCCCAACACTGCTAACTGTCTATGCACTATATATAGTACGTACCTGCTCAAGTTAGCCGGCTGATTATGCTGTCTGTCTTGAATATGTCTACATATAATATCTATATATAGCAACTAAGGTTACCTGTCTAAGGTGGCTATCTTTAGTGACTAATTTTATAACCTGTCTCAGTAGAGTGACTAGCTAGCAGTGTTGCTTTGTAAAAGTAACTATATAGTTACATATTACATATTACTTGCAACTGAACTATTTAGTTACAGTTACATATTACCCATAAAATAAAGTAACTGTAATAATATTACATATTATATTACTTTGTGTCCACAGCCTTAAGCTGTTACATGTGAAACTACCACCTTATCACGTGACATGATTGCGTTGTTGAACAATGTGCAAATCTTGGTTATAAGTGTGAATAAGCTTCATTCAGTAGGCCTCATTACTTCGTTGTGGTTAGGTGTTACTCAGAGGATTACTAATGAGATTAGTAACTTCGTTACTTGTAGTAATAATATTACGTAATATTAGACTCATTACAGTAACTATATTGCTTAGGTAACGCGTTACATTTGTAAGTTAAGTAACTTGCGTTATATTACCTGTTTTCATGGCGTATTTCGTTATATTACTTTGTTACCACAAAAGTAATAATATTACATAACGCGTTACATAAGTAACGCGTTACTCCCAACACTGCTAGCTAGTAGTGATGTGCAATATACCGAAAAATTAGCGACATTGCAATATTTTTTTCAATACCGATGCCATATTGAATCTCAATATTTTTATAACTGATATCAATATTTATCGTATACTCAATATTTTGCTAAAGTTTTCAATATATTGAGTAATATTTTGGTAATTTACAACTTTTGGTATGTGATTGTGCAATCACAGTAGAAATGAAGCTCAGCTATGTACAGTTTAGCCATTTTAAAAGGTGTCTACCAGTTTCCAAGTCTTGTTATTACCTTCATCATAAATTCTATAAAACATAGCTGTTAATTATAAAATTTGCCCCACGCAATTCATCAAAAGAAAAAATATCAAAAAAGTATCGAAATTTCAATATTTTACCAATTATCGTATCGATATCATACCGAAACCAAAATCCTAATATCGCAAATCACTACTAGCTAGCCTGTAGCCGTGGTTACTGATAGCTGCTATCTATATGCATATGAGCGGCTATCCTGTGACTAACCTGCATGTCTATGCTGTCTATAGTGACTAAGATGTCTACACTGTTTATAGTGACTACTATAACCTGCATATCCAGCTAGCTATGCTGTAGCTATATATGTACGTGTTAAACTGTCTCACTGTCCGGAGTGACCGGCTAAGATGTCCACACTATAGTTTATAGTGACTTGTCTATACAGTGTATAACTAGTGTTTAACCTGTCCATGCTGTTTATAATGTTTACACTATGATTAACATGTCTATTGTAACTAAACTGTCAATGCTGTTAATAGTGACTAATTTGTCTATCCTGTTTATAGTGATTAAACTGTAAATGTCACAGCATTGTCTATATAGTGACTAAACTGTCTATACTTTCTTTAGTGATGAAACTGTCTGTAGTGACTAACCAGCTGTCTACACTATAGTCCACAGGGGTGGATCTAGAATTTTTTGAAAGGAGGGCTAAGCTTGACAGGGACATAGGTAACTAACCAGACATTAGAAGATACCAAGCCTTCTCACAAATTTAAGTCCTAGTGGTGGAATTCATGTAGTATCCATGGTCAAATTTGCTATGGCTACATTTAGCATACAAAGCATGCCAATGTAGGGGGATGCCACCCCCCCAGGAAATTTTTGAAAATCAGGCCCTCTAAAAATGAATCTGAGTGTTTTTCAGTGGAAAATAATGTTTATATCATTAAATTTTACTTTTCCATTAAATCAAGACTGATTGCAATATGCATTGAGTATAGATACCATGCATGCATGATAATCTTTTCATTTGTATCTACCAAGCATTTAGATATAGCTAGCTATATACCATAATACATCAGCTCCTCTTAACCATGCTCTAATCAGCTAAACCTGTGTCATTCTGTGAGGCAGAAACATGTATAGCTAAGTAATAGTGGTGTTGAACTAATGAGATCACAATTATTAGTATGCGTGCTCCTTAGCCTAGTGACACTTTGTCACCTTAACACCAAATAAAATGTACTGAAAAGCAGAAGAATGCAGTGAAACACAAAGCAGGGTATTACTAGCTAATAGCTAATCGCTAGTCCACTGGCAATCCATAGAAAAGTGCAACTATATTTGCATTTATGAGCTTTCTGAATTTGCTGTTGTGATCATAGGCGTAGCAAGATGTTTTTAGATAGGGTAGCTCTAATTTGGTGCTGCATGAAGAGCAAAAAAAAAGAAAAAAAAAAGAGGTCAACACCTGCTAAGAATGGCTGCCCTTCACTAAATAATATAAGTTGTATCACTGATAAAGTACATAAACATCCTTATTCACAACTTTATAGTTTGCTACACTGCTTCTCTTTATACTGTGACTGCTTTATTAGAGTAACTGACTGCTCTATTAGAGTATCCCAATCTTTTGTAATTTACAATCAGAAAATGCAAGGGGTACTCCAGCCCCCCTTGCTCCTCTGGGTTGCTACACCTATGGTGATAGTAAACTTATTTCTAGATCTGCCAGGTTATGAAGACTGATCTATAGCTAGCTACGAATGCCAGCACCATAACTCACAGAATGGGGTCATATCAGAAGGTAACTGATACAGATTTAACATTCATAAACAAAAGTGGCTATAGCTGCCTTAAGAGACTGTAAATTACCAAAAGACTACAGTTTGCTAAATGGCTGAGTTGATAGTACATATTATACTGAAGCTAATAACTCTAACCAATTAAACCAACTAGCGCTTTTTGAATCAAATAAAAATATACAAGCCACACTAATCACCTCTTATATATAGCCATAGTGGAAAACACTGCTAATTATCTGAATAAAACAAAACCCACAATTAAAACTTTTGTAACTGGAAATGCAACCCACAATCGAACCTGTTTTGGAAGAAACTCTTGAGGAAACAGAAGCTATACTCTCCTGGAACAGGAACAATCCATAGACATTATTAGTGTTGGTAGTGATGCATAGTTCCTGAAATAGGTCTGCTTTTGATACACATGGAAGATTTAGGGCTTTATTGGCCGAGTATATACTAACTTAGAAAGGAAGGGGGGTGCTACAGCCCCCTTAGCCCCCACCCCCCTAAATCCACCTCTGGTCCATACTGTCTATAGTAGCTAGCCTGTCTTTATTGTCCACAGTGACTAACCTGTTTACATTGTATTGTGACTGTCTATATTGAATAAACTATCTATGCTGTTTACATGGATGGGGGGAGGGTAGCCATGACCCCCCCGATAGTGCTTGCAAAGAAATATTGAGATACGCACTCTAATAGAACAGTCAACCACTCTAATAGAACAGTCACCTTTACATTTGTTTGAAATCTGAAAGTAGTGAAATACTCTCAGAGCTTCTCATTTTCCTGGGGGTAAGTTCCCAGACACCCATGAATAACATCTATTATACGTTTCAAACTCTACTGTGAACATTTTGTTGCCAAAGTTGGCCCCATACCCTTAGGCCTGCTCCACTGCCCCTGAATGTCTATATAGTAATTAAGCTGTGTACACTTTCTATAGTGACTAACTTGTCTATACTACCTGTACAGGTTAGTTGCTATAGACAGTGTCACTTTTGACACTGTAGACATGTTAGTCCCTATATATAGACAGGACAATTGCTATAGACAGCATAGATATGTTAGTCAGTATAGACAGCCATGTTAGTCCTCTTGCTAGTCACTATAGGTGGTATGGACAGATTAGTAGTTATAGACATGTTAGTCAGCATAGTCAGGTTAGGTTGCTATAGACAGCTGCAGGTTAGTCACTATAGATTAGTCAGCATAAACAGGTTATATTTAGTAACTTATGGCAGTGTAGATATGTTAATCATTGTAGACAGTATACTGTAGACAGTACACTATAGACATGTTATATTCACCATAGACAATTGCAACATAGACAGGTTAGTTGCTATAGATGGTAAAGACTGGTTAGTCCCTATAGAGAGTGTAGACAAGTTAGTCAATTAACCTAGTTAGTTAGCTAAAGTATCACGGGGTGCATATTTCAGAACTAATATAGCAGAGTCAATAATCATCATTGTATCTACATAGAAAAGAAGAAATGTGAGTAAAAACAAACCTCAAAGTCAGCCATAGACTGGTTTTGGGGCCTTATAAAGTACAAAAAGAAGTGAAATCCACACAAAAACAGCCAAGCTGTGAAAAAATGGTGCGGCCTTAAAAATCCTGGGTGAAAAAAGTTGTGAATCAAAGGTGGCGGCCAAGAAATGGCTGCAATGATGTTAATGCTAAAAAATTTAATAATGGCTGTATACATTGTTAAAATTTATTAGCATTAACATCATTGCAGCCATTTCTTGGCTGCCACCTTTGATTTCACAACTTTTTTCACCCAGGTTTTTTAAGACCGCATCATTTTTCACAGCTTGGCTGTTTTTGTGTGGATTATATATACAGTCTGAGATTAGAATGCTACCTTTAATGTATGTATACGAACTTGCAGACATCTTGTTTTTTATTAAATCATTGAAGTTCACTAATAATAATAGCTTTAACATACTTAATTTCATATCTTTTAGTTGCAATCCTACCAGATCATGTGGCTCTAAACTTCATCACAAGTCTTCTTCTACCAACTTAATCAATACCTAACTCCTACTTTTACAGATTACCCAGATTATGGAATTCTCTCCCAGTGATTAATACCTCTCTCCCTAACCAGCAAATCAAAAGACAATTAAAAACTTATTATTTTTTGGAATCATTTTGTTAATGTAAACAACAATTGTGTACCCTCCATTATTTGTGTCCCTGTTGTAAGTGCTCTAAATTCTCCTGCCCTGTAAATTTTAATCATTTATGTAGCTAAGTCTGTGTTTTTGTATGTTGTCTAAATGTACTGTAGTTAAGTAATTGACTAGTATTATAAGTAATTCGTTTGGGCAGTTGGCACATGTTGCCATCTGACCCTCAACACCACCACACTACTTTGTACATTCCCCATTTTAATTCTGTAATCTTGCACATCTGGTGTTGTAAAGCAATAATAAAAATAAATAAAGATTCTACTGGTAGTATGTATGGTTGCAGACCTCCTATACTAGAAGAGAGAAAAACCATCATTGAGAATTTAAACATGCACAATTACAAATACCTTGGGCGCATGTGACTATATGTACAAAATACACAGTACAGACATGGCAAAGAAACTACAAAAATAAACAATACATGCTTGACGTTTATGCCAAAGATTAACACAAGTCATGCATTTAACTAAGACGCATAATTGGAAATGTTCTGTTTGATCAGGACAATCATGAGTTAAAATTATCCGTTGTGATGAACTGATGGCTTTTTGAGCACTACAGACTGTTGGATTGTAGCTTGCAGAGCTCTGATTGAGTGCATGTAGTTCTGAAATTATTAATGATTGATGGCTGGTAGATTACAATGTCAGGATGATAAGATGTGGGACATTGCTAGTTCTGTAGCCGTCAATATCAAACAAGACTATGGCATTTCCACTGAATACCTACTTATCAGGAAGGTAGGTGTATCTGCCTATTCAAAATATGAGCAGATGTAGGTTGGGGAGTTTTGCGAAGTTGACAAAAACAGAGCTAGTTTGAATTTGCTGATGATGTAAATTAGGATGAAAATCATGTAAGTAAAAGTCAGTTGATCAACTCGATTCCATAAGTTACTTGATGTTTGTGAAGAGAAGCAACACATTTTTGTACTCTCAAACTTATGAATACGCAAAGCTGTTTCCTGATCAATAGCAACTACATGAGGTTGTAACCAGGCTTGGGGTCAAATACATGAGTATTTGTATTTAGCTGTATTTAAATACTATTTTTTTGAGTATTTGTAATTGTATTTGTATTTTGAAGTTTTGAAACAACAGGTATTTGTATTTGTACTTAAATACTTTGTGTAAAAACTTAAAATACTTTCTGCAAATACCTCAAATACTTTTGCTTGGAAGAGAATCTGTATGACTTAATCTGTAAAATTTATTTGGTTGGAAGATGATCTCTTTCACTTATTGACACCAGAATAAAGCAATTACTGTACTAATTATTTTCTTTCAATTTCTTTGAATGGGAAGAGTTATGTATGAAGAACTTACTTTTCTTTGAAGTTGAATAGTATATAAGTACTAGCAAGAGTTCATAATATAGAGAGCGAGGGAGATGCAGCGTTGGACACTCTTCCTCCCTCTCTACTGTATAATTATTATGAACTCTTGGTATGAGCATTCAAACCTTGTAACATATAGTTCAAAAATGTCATCTAAGAAGAGCAAGAAGTCTATATACTCCAATTGTTTTCTGGCATTATAATGTTACAGTTGTGTTTACCATACATTTGAAATTTTTATTAGAACAATATTAAAACAGAAGTATGTACTATTGGGTGGTTGTGTAACGTGTAGTTCAGATCAAAGGATCAAAGTACAGAAGTATTTTTAAAGTATTTAAATGCTTTTAAAAGTATTTGTATTTCAAATACACCCTAGGTATAAGTATTTGTATTTTGTATTTCATACTTTCAGAGTATTTGTATTTGTATTTAAATACTTTTCAAAGTATTTGACCCCAAGCCTGGCTGTAACAGGGCCAATTGCAAAAGGCAATTGTTGATGATAGCTGTTGACATAATAGTTCTAATCAGTAGGGAGTCATGTTCACCAATACAAGAACACTTTACAGGGGTGGGAGTTGAAGGCATTGATTTTTCCTAGTGGTCACATATATACAATAACAAATAACCATTTTGAATAATCTATATCACCTACATTAGTCTCATGCTCATCTTTAGATGTTCTTTTTAGTCTTATGATATCAGAATTTGAATGGAAACCACAATGTGTCAACAGATACATATGCAGTTTGTGAGACTATTTTAGATAATGCGTTACTGAACTGCATAACAGTTCTAATCATGGAGTAGTTGTCAGATGTACTGTTTTGTGTATTTCAGTACTATGTATATAATTATACAGATAGATAATAGTGTCACAATTTGACTTACGTAGTACAATAAATTTCAAGGTCTATTAATTTATAATTCATGGCTTTTTAAGTAACTATAGTTACATATTACATATTACTTGCGACTGAACTGTTTAGTTACAGTTACATATTACCCATAAAATAAAGTAACTATAATAATATTACATACCCTATATCAATTAAATTTGGCGGTGAACTAAATTTGGCGAATTGGCAATTCGTCACTAAACCGCCAAATTTAAATTTCGTCAATATTATTTTCAAACATTGGGTGTTGAAGTAGGTTTTCGATGGATACTGCTGAAACTGGTAAATTAGTGTGGTTCCACGCATATGCCCGAAATGGGTGTGGCTTACTGACTAGACTTGAACTTGTACTCGATTAGTGGGCGTGGCTCCACATTAAGCTTGCAGACAGCAGCCATGAAAGAAATTGGAGCACAGATATTCGAGTACAGTACAGTCTATTTCAGGTTGGTTGTCCACGTAAG
Organism: Dysidea avara; assembly: GCF_963678975.1. NCBI lineage: Eukaryota > Metazoa > Porifera > Demospongiae > Dictyoceratida > Dysideidae > Dysidea > Dysidea avara. The sequence continues at coordinate 9,416,585 of NC_089282.1, read as the reverse complement.
CCAAATGCAAAATATCACGTGAATAGAAATAACCAATGAAATTTCACGCCAGGCGGACGGCGCTAGTTTAAACTGAAGGCTACCGATCTCATTGGCTACTTTCAAGCACGCAACTTTTAACACTTCGTTTCTCTAGTCAACCAACCGGAAATACACTGTAGGCGTCTATGGAAGCAGGAGCCTTAAGCTGTCACGTGTGAAACTACCACCTTATCACGTGACATGATTGCATTGTTGGACAATGTGCAAATCTTGGTTATAAGTAAGAAGCTGGTGAATAAGCTTCATTCAGTAGGCTTCATTACTTCGTTGTGGCTAGGCGTTACTCAGTGGATCACTAAGGAGATTGGTAACTTCATTACTTGTAGTAATAATCTTATGTAATAATAGACTCGTTACAGTAACTATATTACTTAGGTAACGCGTTACATTTGTAAGTAAAGTAACTTGAGTTTTTTTTTTGCGTATTTCGTTATATTACTTAGTTACCACAAAAGTAATATATTATGTAACGCGTTACATAACGCATTACCCCCAACACTGTATAGCAGTATGGTTTTGGAATGTAGTATGCAAATTAACAATGATAAGGTTGTTTCCCTGTAGTTAAATAATGATAGGTTGTTTCCCTGTAGTTAAACAATGACAAGTTAGTTTACCCTGTAGTCATCACATAAGTACAAGCTTAGGCCACTCCTGTCTGTTTCCCGTCCTGGACTCAGGCACATTTGCATGTGGGCGGGCGGTTCATTTCCATTATTTCATTATAAGGTTGGCAGCTTTTCTAGCCATTATTTTCCTGGCAAAACCATAAGCAGCTACATAAAAGCAAGCTTGTTCTTTCCTTTTAAGTTGCAAAAATAGCACAAACGTGAAGTTTGTGCAGAGTTGATAGCACTGCTGACACTGTTTCAGGATGGCTTTTACTGAGCCTGCCAGTATGCAAGAATAACTGGAAAATAATGGAAGAATACGGAATAATAGAATATTTAGAGCTGACAGTAACCAGATGTGGGCGGTGGACGGGAAACAGAGAATTTATTTGGAGTGGCCTTACTCATCTTTAACCATATTGGTGGTTGTGGCTTGTTAAATATGGTTCATAGTGAACAGTATTGCTCTCTAGGGAATACCTTAATGCAGATCACTGCATTTCTTTGGTCAATGACATACGTATATATAGTACAAGTACTAAGCAATAATTGGTCTTGGCAATGTCGTGTGTCTGCCAATTTAACCACAAATGCACTACCTGCATGTGTCTAGATATTTCTGTGAATTAAACGTTTTGACAATACTTCTCAACTGCCTAATTATCAACTACTACAGCTACATCAACCAATACTATAGTTAAATACCTAATGTACATATAGCTCTAATTGCTCTACTGGAAGGTCTTCATCATTAAAATGCTGATCTCTGCAGATTCTTGCTTCAATATCTCCATTTTTTGCCGCTTGAGGAAGTTTACGATAAAACCATGGCAAGCCAGGTTGCATGGTAGCAACAGCTGTTTTCAGAAAGGCAACCAGCTCCGTCCCACAATAAGTCCCCAGTGCACAGTTTACTAGCATCAAACCTTCCAGTATTACCAGACTCACAGTAGTAATGGTTATGAACAAATGAAGGAGATTCTGGTCCAGGATATTTAGCACATGGACAGTTATAATACATATTCGTAGTCATCACTGAGTCCAACTGCATAAGTCCATAGATGCTTACGTGGGCTACCAAGAGTGATCGATATTCCATCAACATATGTGACCAGGCCTGCGAAAACCGGGCATGTGGGCACAAACTACATCCCGTCACACTACAGGTCATATCTCAGTATTGGAACGCAATATTTACATTCTGTAAATTGCATCATAAAGCCAATTAAATGCTGATAAAGAGCTGAAAATTGTATTGCCATAGCGTAGTTGTATAAAAAGGTATGAGTGATAGAAGTGTGAAAAAGTAGGCGAAAATCATGTGCCCACATGCCCTATTTTCGCAGGCCCAGTCACATATACTCCATCTAAAGACCTTGACATGGTTATAGGTTGATAATAGGTAGTAAACCTTCCATTGATGGGTAAAAACTATCCATACTTCCTTTCTGATATCCAATTATCTTTCCACACACTTCACTGTAACTTGTAGAGAGTGGTGTACCAAAGATAGTAGAGTAACAACCGGCAGCATTATTGTTTGCTTTACAAGAATGATTTTCACCCATCCACTAGGACATTGGTCTCCTCTTCTAGTGTCAATGTTAGCAATCCTCATCCAGCCTCCTTTGGTACCACCACACTCTAGTTCCATATCACAGTAGACAAAGTGGAGATGATCAGTTTTGATAACATAGTAGCCAGACCTTCCATGACTTTCAGGGTTCTTGTAGTATATATCAGCACAAGATAATCCAGAAAGGTCAATATCAAATCCATATCTTGTACTGCAGGTATCATCTTCAGCCATCACTAGGGAATTTCCTAGTACAGTTAGTACTGCTACAATAGTGTACCTCATAATAGCTAGCACTGCTCTGACTCGGCTATACAATAATAAAATTGTTTACAGTATTTACTCTTTTATAAGGGAAGACATAATGATGTCATTGCTCAGCTACTACAGTTGTTAATTATAAACATTTTTGTGGACATGGCCATTAATCATCTGTTTATATAGGTGGTGTGGAGGTGTGCTATTAGTGAAGAATGCTAGAAGATATCAAGCATCTGGATTCAGTAGAATGGGGCCCACAGATATCTTATTGACAGGACACTTAGCTCAATATAACATGCACTTGTTTGTACCTACAATGAGGCCCACATTTATCAGCAATTTGTTTTTAACACATCACTCATTGAACACCACAGCAAAGAGATACTTGCTTGTTTAAAGATAAAAATGTAGGTATAAATTTGTTTCCCCATAGAAAATGTAAATTTGTTCAACAAAAATGGATTTTTGTCAGCCAGTTGCTGAAATTGGTTGGAGCATGGCCAATGGCCAGCTATTATTTTTAGCACTGGAGTGCATGAGCATTGAGTTTGTATTGTAAGCATTATATTTTGGGTTTGCTAAAAAATTTTAATCATGCAGCTTTGCTGTAAGGCAAACAAAATTTTAAATTTTAAGAATGCATGGCCATTACCATGTCATTGCAGTTAAAACTAAAATGCAATGCAGCATTGTTATAAGAGTTATATGGTTATTGTTGTTGACAACTGCTTTAGCAGCAGCACTAGCAGCCATCTCTCTTAGCCTATCTTGTCTTCAAATTCTTCACCCAATCCTTCAGGTGGGCTTATCATATCACCAAATGGTCCCATAGCCATGGGTTTAATTTCAGCCTTGATATAAGTATGACACACTTTACTTGTGCTGATCTCAATGGGCTTTGTGTCTAAAATTTTCATTAAATACATACATAAAACCAATACAATTAATACTATACAAGCGTAGTGCTCTCAATTTTTTCACATAATTATAGGAGCAATAAACAACCCAGCACTTATATACTCCATCTATTTTTTACCTTGTAGGATAATTTTATGCTTTACTCTTCAAACATTTATACTGTGAAGAAATGCTTATCCGATGCCTCTACCAAATTCGGATGATCTGCATGTGGTGCTTAAATAAGTGGGATGCGAGACTATGTGGCTGGCAAAGGGGACTATGTGGCTGTTCTATATGGCAGTGATTATGCAATGATGCCTGATGGCAATAGGTGTTGTTCCCAGTGATACTATAGTATGTACTAGAGATGCAACAATATATCTATTGTGTATCGTATTGTTTTAAGACAGTCATACTGTATTGATACAACTACGAGATCAATCCGTATTGATATATCACATATTGTGATATATCAACATATCATTAACCTAGGATTTTTATGGTTGGCAATCAAATTATTGTACAATGCAGTTAAATCGAATGATATGTAATGCTTCTCAAAGAAAGATGTCTTATGTCTTTTAAAAAGCAACACATAACCGTCAATGTTTAGACTCCACTTTGTATTGTGCAATATATCACTGAATCGTGATACGGCAGAGGCAATAAATAAATACATCTATACACTGTATTGTTGCAACTCTAGTATGTACAAGTCGGCTGAACCTTCAAAAACATAACTCATGAATGAAAGTTTTTGAAATTTGGCTCTTTTGTAGTGCTGCTTGACCCTAATGTTCTCTTTAAGTGTCTGACCCAATATTCAAAATTTTCGCCCTACATTGCATTTGGGGAAGCCATGAATACCGTACAGCGTAATAATTTGACGGGAGAAAATTTTGATGAATTCTATATCTCTTGAATATTGACGAATGTCCTGCACCAGAAGTATTCTAATTAACTAGTTATGTGAACTTTGACAAGGAAAATTTTGACGAATGGCAAGCATTTCGTCAAAATCCCCCCTGTCACATTATTACACTGTGCGGCAATCTTTTATGACCTTCCCAAACTTGTAATGGAGGTAAACCACACATGTCTGCTCTTGACACCTACACTGTCACTTATTTCACTTTTTAATGATCAGCTCAACTATAAGCAAGAGTTCATTTACTTAATTATATCATGAACTCTTGTTATAAACATCTGTGAGTATTGTTGCTTATGTACACTACAACACTCACAACTTTTGAATAATGTCATCTATAATTTTATGTGTACAGCAGTCAATTCATCCTCAGCTTCCAATGGATTATAATGTGCTTGATATTTGGGCACTTTTATAGCAGCTGTGTATTTATGATAATACTATACTACAAGTGGAGTACACTTGTCAAAAGGAGAGGAGAATGTAAATGTCATTATCACTCTCAAAAACTGTTAACAACATTAACAAGTTGTCACTGTGGATCAATCACAGGTCGTTACTTAGTAGAATAGTAGTGTTAGCTAATAATTCTCAACATCCTTACATTAGTATCAACTGAGCTAAAATTATTAGACATATAATGCTATAATTTATACTGGTTACTAGTGTTAGCTTCTCATAATCCAGCATATAATTCCTAATTTTCCTTCTACTTGTAATCATATGAGCCACCCCCTTGGATAAGAGCACTGGCTTGTAATCTGGATATGCTGGGGCTAGTGATAACACACATTTGAAGGAGAAGAGGTTGTATAAGCCAGGAAATAGTGTTTTTGAGAGGAGGAAAGGACAACAGTTTTGAAGGATGGTTACCTGACATCAGTCATTCAAAAACCTGGTAACCTACTGGCACACTTTTGTACATGTTTAGACATTCAAGGATTTCTCTTTTTCACTGCATTTACTGCACACACAATACAACAGGTTATATGTAATAGAGATATATCTAATAGATATACTACATTAGTATTCTCAATTACAATAGAATCGTCAGTTGGTAGCACCTATCACCTCGTCACCTTCTGGCAGATTGACTGCTAAAAAACAAAAACAATGCATGATATTTGATGTATCATCCCATACTGAACCACAGCTATTTTACAGGTGGGGTACATATAGTAAAAGGAAGCTTTAACAAAATTTAATTCGGTAATAAAACACGATGTTCTGCTACTTTATAACAACCTAACCAGCATTGAAACTGGGTTACAGGTCATCCGGCTTTACAGATTATCTGGGTTTGACCCGGATTGGATCACGTGAGAAACAAATTAATTAGTTTGACAATGTGGAAGTGTATTAATGCTAGTTGTAGATTTTTTATGAGCCATACCCACTTATTGGGATTACAAGCATACACGAGCCACCTCCATTATCAGTAGGTGCATGTATTCATAGATAGTATATTCTCCGTACCGTACGGAGAATATACTATCTATGATGTATTGCAGTCTGTATAGCACAAACCAATGTCTGTTGTTGTTTGCAAGCTTACGTGGAGCCACGTTCATTCAATGATTGTTATCTTGCAGCAGACCATGTATTTTTGTGAGCCATGCCCACTTTGTTATTGAGAATGTGTAATTCCAGGAGCTCATAAGCGCCACAAGGCACACCTTCGGCGCTTATAAGCTCCTGGTAATGCTGTTTTGTATATATATATATATATATCGATGTGTCTAGAGCTCCGGCAGCCGGAGGTGGTTTGCCAATGCTACAGCTCCGTCAGTTCATCACGTGCCATAGATATTAAGCGGGGCGCCGTATCAGTAGCCTTAGCACCAATAGTGCTGCGTACTTTCAGTTGAAGACCACCAATACTTCGTACTTGGGGCCAGCTTGATCCATTGAAGTGGAAGAAAGTACCGGAATAAAGCGGAGGACTGAAAAGTGACTGGTTTTCTACAGGGGAGCCGGAAAGTGTCCACTGGATTTTTAAGTCCGTGTTTTAAGTGATATTAGGGTACTCCTCATGAACAATGAAGTGTGGTGATCCACTTCAAATTAGCTACTGATCGTCATCATTAGTAACTACTCATGCAGTGCAAGTTGAAAAGTCTGGTTAACAAATCTTTTGAAATTGAATTTAAGGACAAGTGAAAATTAATGTGTTACTTTAAAAACAGGCATAATTTAAGACACTTGGGCTCTTGGATATCAAACTTAATAGTCAGTTCAGCACTACAAGTGTGAAAGGAAATGTGTTCGGTGCATGCAGTTTTAACCTGGGAAATATTTACATATTAGCTAGACTGTCTCAAGATCGAACTGATCTACATACAGTGTAATTGTCACTCACAATTTAAGGGGTGTATCTGAGATTTTGGGAAGGGTATTACATCTACATATTATAACATCAAGTTGCAGCTCTCCAACATGGAACAATTTCAAGTACTGCTCAAGTTCCCCTGTAGTCAAAAGATCAACTGGGGCAATATTTGAAATAGTGAAACCAACTTTTTAACAAATTCTCCACATCAAGAAAAATGGAGTCAACAGATCCGACTCCAAAGTTTTACATCCCAATTCTGTAAAGTGTCCACAAGTTCTATTGTATACACACATATCTACTGTATGCACACACCATGTCATTCTGTATATTGTCTATATACCAGGAAAGTGATTATTATTTTTAGTTGTCATTTACTGGCTGCACCTTTTATAGTACAGAATTGATCATTTGAACTATAACGGTACAGCAAAGAAGAAATTTCTTAAATTAATTAATGTTTGACTACTTCGTGAAATAATCTTGGGCTACCTATTGGTCAGCAGATTCTTCAAAGCATGAGCGGCATATCCATACTCTCCTCTTCGGTGATCTTTTGAGACCAACACAATTAAAGTGGTACCATACTAAGCAGCTTTCACAAACAATTGAATTCTGTTCATCGTCAATTATCTCCCTTGTGCATCTTCCACAATACCATGTGGGATTGGCTTGAATTATAGATACTACACTGTTAATAGCTGCCCATGCTTCCCGGGTGCAATACTTCCTGCACATATCTAAGCAGACATTTTCATCAGTGCATGATGATGAAACCATCTCAGGTCTCATTTCTACATCATCCTCTTCTATAATTCGGCTCCCATCTATGGCGTCCTTTGCAATTTGTAGATCAACAAACCAGGTTAAAATCACTAAAAATGAAAACATCTTCCAAGATCCACACAGGTTATTTAACATACATACCAAGTTCCTTTTGCTTAGCACCTTTGTATAGGAATGACACAGGCCTGCTTCCTCTGGACTTCTTTCTAGGGAGACCAATAACAGTCTTGTCAGCTCCTTTAGGTCTTCCTCTCTTTCGCATTTTACTAGGTAACCTAATACTTTGTAACTCTGTGGATGCAATCAGATTGTGATAAATGTTTTGCAAGTTTGTACCACAGTTCTAATACTACCCCTGGTAATTTACTGATTACACTATTTCACACACACACACAATACACATACTATACACAAACATGCACACACACAACACATACTGTATTACCGTAAAACAGGAAAAGTTTGTCGTCAAAAGATTTTCATTGCTGGCTGTATCGATGAAAATTAAAACGACGAATTATTGTTAACTATTATATGGATAATTCGTGTATACAAATATTAATGTATAGCTAGCTATTCCGTCAAAAGTGACAAAAATATGTAGCATCGAAATTTTAATAGACGAAAATTTTCTGCATTGAAATTTTCCTGATTTACGGTATATGTACACTTGCACAAAGCAAATGCAAGAATCAAACCCTTCAACTACCATACTACACACATCAAAATTACCTAGTGGACACTGGGAGTTGTAACATCAAATGGCTACCATCAAACCCTTCAACTACCATACTACACACATCAAAATTACCTAGTGGACACTGGGAGTTGTAACATCAAATGGCTACCATCAAACCCTTCAACTACCATACTACGTACATCAACATTACCTAGTGGACACTGGGAGTTGTAACATCAAATGGCTACCAGATGTTAACTCAGGAAGCAAATGCCAACTATTCATGTCGGGTGAAGGTTGGCTAACAATACCTTCAAGTGTGAGACATGATACAACCTCTTGTATTTTATTAGTCTTGCCCCAATAGGATTTGACTTTTAGCACCTGAGTAATGCAAAGTCATCAGGTCCCCATGAGCAGCTAAGTAATGTGAAGAAAATTTCTTGCTCAAGGAAACAACAGTAACTGCATAACCAGGTACTGAACCTAGAATGTTTTGACTATCAGGCAGGTGTTCTAGCTACTTGGCTCACGCACGTACACACACACACCATTTACATCATTGCTTCTAGTTTGCACTGTGTCTACCAATGGTACAGGTGGCTGATATCCTATGCAAAATTTGAGTAAGTAGTCATTAAACTACAAAGTACCTTGATCATGATGATCATTCTTTTCAAGTAGGTGATTTTCTGTAGTGTTTACTTCACTATTTCTTGTACCATCACTTTCATTATCACCATGGCTGGTACTTGATCCACTACTATTACTACAAACAGCATTAGATTGTGTCGTACATGTACCTATCAAAAGAGTTCATTGCATAAGTGCTGAAAATGTTTGTCAGTCCACACTCACCAGCATTCTCAACAGCTTGACTGCCTTCATTCCTAGCATTCTGATTAGCACTGTGACCTTACTGACACAACCAACAAGGGATTGACTTGCAGTAACAGCAACAGCTCCTCTTTGGTCACTGCAGTGCTGATCTTGAGCTGCATAAATGTCATAAAAATATTAACAAATACGGGTGATTACATACCTGCACAAAGAATTGCATCCCTTCCAGATGCCCATATATCTCTCAAGGTCTGTAGCAAAGTGTACCTTCTTGTGAATTCAGTCATGCCAACCTCGGAAGAAAGAGAAGCTAACTCCACAGCAACAATATGGCTTTTATGGTATTTCTGGTACTGTGTTAAACATGACCGTTGTGGTCCATGCCCAATACTTGAAATCTGTACATACAATTATAGTGAATTTTATAGCTGTATAATCATATACTACTCACACTGCTTGAAGCCTCAACCGTTAATTCTGATTTTTTATAGTAAGCATCTCTCATATAATCCTTTGTCCAACATTCCGCAAGAAGTAAGGGAGTAAATAAAGGGTGTTTCTTTCTTTCTCGCACAGCAAAAATATGACGACAAGGGAGGTTGGTGGTGTTCCAAAATGCACAGTGGCATCCGTTGACTGTCACCTTCAAAATCCCTTCCGATGATGTAATATGGCATTCTCGATCATGTTCTGAGACTATGGTGACCTTCCTCCGCAATGAAAGCTGCTTGGATACATTTAATGCATAAGGTGTGAGAACTGAGGAGTATTCAATTTCTACAGGATCTTTCATATCAATCCTTTTCTTCACCATAGCCATCAATGTGCAGTGGTCCCTCTCATTCCGTAAAGTTGACAGCAGGGCACAAAAGTGCTCAAAAAAATGCATGAGTGTGCTGTACCTGTACAATGATTTATAATTTAAATTAGGATATTACATAAAATATACATATATAATTTTGTATTTGTTACGATCACGACTGATTCATCATAATAATGTTAAACACATATACTACAGTCATACAGTATAGTTACATCATCAATCATTACTTAATCAGTCATACATCATTGCTATAATGCATCATCATAGAATACATCACTATGTTACACCCTCCTTTCCAGATATACAAAACTAAATAACTAACAGGTGTATACAACCAAAACCTATACAATCAACTTCAAAACTACAACTAAGTCAAAATAAACACAACAACTTACTCTACATGTATGCATAAAGTCAGTCAGTAGCAGTCATCACAAAATCTAGCAGGAGGTCGTACTATTCGGCCACTTCTTGTACGTTTCTCATTACATGTTGGAACTCTAGCTGATGGTTGCTCTGGATGTGGCATCTGATTATTGACTGCTGGGGCTGAGTCTTCAATAGTAAATGAGTCATCCAGATTGGTAGTTACATCTGGGGGATTCTCAATAGTTTTCTTTAAGTGTCGCCTGTTACGTCTCAGCAATGTTTCATCAGCAGTCTTGATATTGTACGACCTGGGAGCAGGATGGTGACTGAGTACCACGGCAGGCTCCCATGATTGTTTGCCTTGGTACCGAACTACATCATCAGGCTGCAATGTAGGTAAGTTCTTGGCTGTCTTATCGTAGTGCTTCTTCTGGGTGTTTTGTCTAAGTTTAAGTTTGCTCTTAGTATTTGCACTAACATGTGGCTGTAGCATCGGAACAGTCATTGGAAGAGTTGAACGCAGCCTTCGACTCATTAGTAACTGTGCGGGGGATTCTTGCAGTCCAGTAATTGGAGTGTTTCTGAATTCTAACAAGGCTAATTGTTCATCTTTCATCCCCTCTTTAGCCTTTTTCAGTAATGTCTTTATGGTTTGGACATTTCTTTCTGCAAGACCATTTGACTGTGCATAGTTGGGACTGGAGGTGACAACTGAAAAATCCCATTCTTTCGCAAATTGCCTGAATGCTTTGCTGTTAAATGGCATGTTATCAGCTACAAGAGTGTTGGGAATGCCATGTCGGGAGAATATCTGCTTCATCTTGTTTATGGTTGCTTCAGCTGTCTTACTGTTCACACGAACTACTTCTGGATATTTTGAGAAATAGTCAACAACTAACAGATAATCGTTTCCGGCAAAAGAGAAATAATCAGCACCAAGTTTCTCCCATGGACGATTCGGAATGTCATGTGGTATCATTGGCTCTTTCTGGTTTCCCTTGCCGTACTTGTTGCATACTGGGCATTTCCTCACTTCATTCTCAATAGCTTCATACATTGCAGGCCAGTACACACATACTCTAGCTTTGCATTTTTCTTTGCCCCTGTGTCCCTCATGGATACACTTCAAGATTTCTTGTCTCATGGTAGATGGTATCACAATTCGGTTGTTCATGAAAATGAGGTTTTCAGCACAGCATAGATTGTGTCTTATTTTCCAGTACTCACGAAGTGATATGGGTACACTAGAAACATCCTCTGGCCATCCACTTATCATCAGTGCCAGTAACTGCTGTAGCTGGTGGTCTGTAGCTGTTGCTACCTGGAGTTGGGACCTTTTCTCTTCAGATACAGGAAGATTCTCTATCATGGCATGTATTGCAAACTCTAAGTCTTTGCTCTGAGTTGAGTCATCAAGGTTGGTTAGATATGCTCGTGACAGTGTGTCTGCTATATGCAGGTCTTTTCCTTTTACATACCTGATAGATAGGTCATAATTTTGGAGTTTAAGTAGCATTCTCTGAAGTCTTGGTGAAACTTTGTACAGTGGTTTGTGTACAATGGATTCTAGTGGTTTGTGGTCACTCTGTACTTTGGTTTCGAAGCCATAAATGTATTGGTGGAATTTCTGACAAGCGAATACTATGGCCAACAGTTCCTTTTCAATTTGAGCATAGTTACACTCTGCAGGATTAAGGCTTAGGCATAAGCAATAGGTTTGCCTTTCTGTAGTAAACATGCTCCAAGGCCATGTTGACTTGCATCAGCTTGTATGGTGCTGGTGACGGTTGGATCGAAATAGCTTAATACAGGAGCTGTGGAGAGGACTTCTTTGATGTTTGTGAGGGCTTTTGCTTGCTCTGGACCCCAGGTGAAAAGTATGTCAGATTTAAGCAAGCTTCTTAGGGGTGCTGTGATGGTGGAAACATTTGGGATGTGAGCTGCTAAGAAGTTGATCATACCTAGTAGGCGTCTGATACCTGCTTTATCAGTGGGACTAGCCATCTCGACAATTGCACTGACTTTCATTGGGTCTGGTTTAATCCCTTCTGGGGTGACCATGGTTCCTAGGTATCTAACTTCACTCACACGTAATTGAAGTTTGTCAAAGTTAAATTTGATGTTTTTCTCTTTGGCTCTCTCAAGGACTTGTTTGAGAATTTGGTCATGCTCTTCAATATTTACAGCTGCTATGATTATGTCATCAGCCACAATATGGATTCCATTGATGCCTGAGAAGGCTTCTTCATTCTTTTTTTGAAACACTTCACTGGCTGATTTAATACCAAAGGGCATTCTAGTGAATCTGTACCTGCCAAATGGTGTGTTGAAGGTGCATAGCAGTGAGCTTTTCTCATCTAATTGCACTTGCCAATAACCATCTTTTAGGTCTAGGGTTGAGAAAACAGTTTTGCCTGCAAACTCACTAGCAATTTCTTGCATTGTTGGGATCTTGTAATGCTCACGCTTTATTGCTTTGTTCAGGTCTCTTGGGTCAAGGCAAAGTCTTAATGAGCCATTCTTCTTTTCTACTATGACCAGGTTGTTGACCCAGTCTGTTGGTTGGTCAACCTTTACCAAAACACCTGACTTCACATTTTTGTCTAGGGCATGATGCAACCTTTGCTTTAGTGAGTGTGGGACTCGCCTAGGTGGGTTGACAACAGGTGTGCAATTAGCTACCATGGTGATGTGGTACCTCCCAAGGTTGCCAAGTCCTCTAAAACAGCTAGGATAATTGTCTCTGATGGCATCCTTAGTCAGCAACTCAGATTGCAGGGCATTCACTCTCTTGACTAAGCCAAGTTGCACACAATCAGTTAGACCCAGTATTGCTTGTGCATTTACTGGTGCAACATAAAACTTAACGTCACACACCTTACTGTTACCAGTACAGGTAAGTTTGCATGTACCAGTAGGTTTAATGGAAGTACCACCATAGGCACTCAGCTTCATGCTTGTGGTTTTGAGTGGGGGTTTTATTTGTAACTTATTGTACAAATGCAATGGTAACACACTCACTTCTGCTCCAGTGTCCAGCTTTACTGTCAGCTTATCACGATTGCCATTGGCTAGAATGTCAGTGAGCCATGCAGAAGATTTCTTGATACCTTCAATCTGTAGTGGGCTTAGAGCAAATTCATCAGATGATTGATAAGAATCACTCTCGTTGTCTGAGTTCAGATCACTTTGTGTGCTGTGGTCAGTCTCTTGTATTTCATGGAGTTTTCGTCTCAGTTTGGTGCCAGTTCTTGAGTCGCGATCACTTTTGAATGAGGTTCTCTGTGGTTTTGTACTATATTTGTGTCTTGGTAGGGACGTCTTGTTGTGGCACACTTTAGCAAAATGATGCAATTTGTGGCATATTGAGCATTTTTGTCCATATGCTGGGCAATCTTTCGGTTTGTGTGTCTGTCCGCATTGTCCACAGTAGGTAGGTTTTGAGCCACTCCGTCCTTTCATAGTGTGTACATTCGGACTGTGCGAAAACCGAGTCATGTCTTTGATTTGTTGTTTCGACGATTCTGAACGCTGAGCTATCTCTATCGCTTTGCTGAGAGTCAAGGATGCTTCGCGAAGAAGTCTCTCTTTCAGGGAATCATCGGTCAGCCCGAAGACGAACTTGTCGCGAATTAGTTCCTGTCGCACAGCTGTAGGCCAGCCTTCTTTGTTGTACTCGCACGTGTCTATCTTGACTTTCAGTCGCGTTAGGTACGCGTCAATGGATTCACCCTCTTCTTGTCGAAGGCTCCAGAATGTATATCTCTCGTAGATAATGTTCTTGCGCGGCGAGCAATAGTTCTGAAAGGCTTCTAGCACTTTATCAAATTTGTTTGCATCTCCTTCGGAGGTCCACGGCAACGTCTTGTAAATTTCTCGTGCTTCTTTGCCTGCATAAGACAGCATTATGCCAATTTTGACTTCGTCACCCTTTTCGGTTGATTCAGTTCCTGCAAGGAACCATTGCAGCTGCTCTGCAAACTCTCGCCAGTTTTGTGCGACATTTCCTGTGAAGGACAAAGGCTCTGGTGGCTTGCAAAGAATGGACATCTTTACAACAGCACTTCTGACACCATGTTACGATCACGACTGATTCATCATAATAATGTTAAACACATATACTACAGTCATACAGTATAGTTACATCATCAATCATTACTTAATCAGTCATACATCATTGCTATAATGCATCATCATAGAATACATCACTATGTTACAGTATTCATCTATCCATGAGCAAGAACACAAGAGGTATATATTAAGGATGTGCTGGTTGAGGCATGCAAACTGAGTAATTAAACAGTATAAGAATAGGTATAAGTGATCATGGTACATACATTGATGAGAAATGTTGAAATCATTGCAATCATACTACCGTGCAACGATTTGCACTAGTACAGTATACAGTACATGGTAATAAGCAAGTACACTTATATAATATTTCTTAGTTATCATTCTTTCCCTAACTTGGATAATAATTACAACAGAGTGAAACCGTCTAGAAAAGTCCCTATAACATGGTGAGCCATGGTAGTTACTCATACAGTAAATGATCCACACGTATAATCACAATAGATATGTTTTAATGTTTAGCCCTTGAATATGAATTGTGTATCATACAATATGCGGTATACTGTGCTTTATATTAGGGAACATGGAGAGTTGGCCAAAAATATCATCCAAAAATCATCTTCTCAATACCATCCTGTCGCCTTGGCAGTATTGGTTAGGTATAACCAAGCCCAAAAGTGCCTTCAGAATGTTTCCAATAGATTTTAAAAAGTTTTTGTTTAATGCAATTTTCTACTGCCTGTCTGCCTGCCTGATGCCTTCAGACAAGTGCAACTCGATAATAGCTAGCTATTTTATTCAATGTTGCTTTAGCTTGACAGATGCACCACAGTATGTACAATGTACACATCATGGACTTACCTTTGTCCTCCTTTGTGTCCCATTTCTTTTTGTTAACAGCCGAAGGTATCAATTTGTGATAACAAGGTGTTGATTGCAGTAGCGCAATGGCTTCCATACAATTGTAAACAGGAATCATCCGTATTTTCCATGGTTACTGGATTGATTGCAGAGGCACTTCTACTGTTTTTTGTTTGTAGCACTGTGAAATGAGCTGAAAATAGCTGAAAGAAAAGTGTAATGGTTTCAAGACAATAATTTATAGTTGGGGCACATTTTCAGTCATAAACATTACCTCTGGCGAAAATGTAAACAAACAAGTACATATATAAGAGTTTTAAAGTTTGACTAGGGATCATACAGTAGTAAAAAAGTAGGGAACAAGGGAGGTTGCCTACACCTGCAAATATGTTAGTGAACATTTATCCTTGTATCCATGACTGAATTATGGATTAAATGTCCACTAGTTTATCTGCAAGTGTAGGTAACCTCCTACTTTTTTCTATGATCCCTAATTGAATTTACAATTCTTAATTTTCCCTTATAATACTTGTCTAGGTATGCATTCAAGCATGCAGATACCTTGCACAAACACTCTTCACTTTAGCGTTGATACTCTCTAATCTGTTGTTTGTCCTCTCACCCAGGGTGAAGGCTGTGTTCTTAAAACATTCTACCCATTCCTCTCGAATGGGATGCCAATTATCATTGTAGTAAGTAAAAACTGTGGTGAGACCAGCAAGCCGTAAATCCTATAATAACAACACCTTGAAGTCACATAACATACCTACATGCATAATACATGATACAATAGTGTTATGAACCTCTTCGAAATTTGACTGATTTAAAATTGGTCAACCCATTTTGAAATGCGCCACCCAGATTTAATACTACAAATTTAGATAGGCCCATTTTGAAATAAGTTAGCCTAACCCTTTTTAAAACTCGCTTATAGGTGAGTTGTACATGTGTAGTTAACTAGCTCTTTTTATCTAGCTGGAACCCTTTTAAGCCAACTATTAAGCAAATACTTATTGTCTTCTCTTAATTGCCGTAGAAATCAAGAAATGGTAACCACGCCTCTTAATAAGCTATTGTATAGCTCACTCAGTATAAGTAGCCAGATGATATTTAATAAAGCATTCACAAATCAGTGAAAAATGTCATAAACTTAAATGCGTAATACATCACTAGATTTGCCTTTTCATGGAGAATATCCTTGCTTCGTTTTTGTACCACAAAGAAAACGCGAGTTATGTTGTAAAATGTAAGTTTATCGTACCTTGATGAATACCTCAATTCACGGCAATGTTGCAAATATTGCTTTCTAGTGCTGTAACTCCAAAAGTACATAGTACTGACCAGAAAAGACTGCAACTTTAACACCCCATTGTTTATTCTCTCTAAACAACAAAGTAGTTGTAAAATCAAGCAAGTCGGGTTTTCACTCAGCAGGTCACATATACATGATTGAGCCATGTGTACAGTGAGTATGGTTTTAATACAGATGCATGACTACAATAAGCACATCAGCTATTTACACTGATGAAGTGGTAACAACTTATACATCACACATTCTTGCTTACTTCATACTGCTGATTGTAGTCTGACTCAGACCTAGAATATGCAAGTTTTAACAAAATTTCCAAAGCATGATCTCTTTCTCCAGCTCTGATTCCCATTTTGTCACAAGTAATCTCTCGGCTAAAACTTCGTAACACATGAAATAAACAAAGCTGTAAACAAATACCAGGAAACTCTTTTGCAAAAACAGCTCTCTCACTGCAATCTTTGTCTGAGATTAAAACTTTGAGGAGGCCCAAGCTGGATTGTGAGACTTGAAAACTTGTATCATTTTTCCCATTGACTCCTCAGTTTCCAAAACTGTAACAAAGGCACACACAATTTCACTTTGACCATTTCCGTCAACCACCATCATCAAGTACACGGGCATCCTCAATTCTGTTAATTTATATGTTGCATCCACCAGTAAAACTTCTGGGAAAGCAGAAAAGGTTGATTTCATAATGCCGTCTTGAAAAACAATACCAACAAAATTCTTGTCTTCATCACACAGAAATTCAACTGTTGATCCTGGAAGAAATAGCTCTAAAGAGCACTTCAAGTATGCACACGGGTACATATGTTCTACATATTAGGGTTGAAACTGATCTTGATGACCCACTGACCCCTATAGTAATTTTGGAACTAACCCTAAAACCAAGCTATGGATCAAGAGCTACATTTTATGATACATAGCAGCAGTTACACCTGTATATCTAATATCAAATATTGAACAAAACATTATACACTTGTACAAATCAGCGTTGAATCAGGGTCGAGTCACCTGGGTCACATTCTGAGCTGGTTTACAGAATATCCACGCCAAATTGGATCGCATGTGACATTAATCATTTAGTTTGGTGACATGGGAATTGATACATCATGGTGTATCATGATCTGAGCTCTTTATTGAGTCACATTCACTATGTAGCATAGATAATATTTTTCTATTACTGCATGTCTGTAGGCATACGTGGAGCCATGCCCCACTAATCCATTATATATCATACAACTCAATGGGAAACACAGTGATTGTATAAGTCTTTGCCAGCCTTTTTTGTGGGGCATGCCAACTTATTGGAAATATGTGATATTGCCTATAGGTGATGAACCTACTTATTTAGCCAAACCAACACCAATTATTTTACTGACTGATCATTATTATAGCTCACACTATATAGCTAGAAATTTTAATACTTATACTAGTGGGGTGCCCAAAATATAGCTAGAAGTTTTAGATATAAATAGTGAACATGAACACCTTGGGTTACTTCCAGGTCATCTGAATCGGTAGTAGTGACCTGATTTCAATGTTGCCATAAATAGTACATTATTCCAAACCAGATAAGTTTTCATTGATGAACTACTTCAACAATATAATCGCAATAAGTGGGTGTGGCTCCAAGGCCTACAGAGAGCAGCATGTAAATCTTGCTGTTCGAGATATCATCCAAAACTTATTAGAAACTAATTCCGTGTTTCATCACACAGTCCCATTCTTGAGTTATTGATTACAAATGTTATGTTCCCCCTATATACAAGGCACCTATAATGACTAATCTGTCAGCACTACCCTGTGAAAAGGGGTGGGGCAATAGGCTGCTTGCATACAGTCATTATTTGTGACCTAATTTTAGAAAACCGTCGATATCCGCACAATTTAAATGCATTTTATTTGTTCTTTGTTTTCTACAGGGACAGGGGAATGTACTAGCCAAGTTTCAGCTTCCTAAGTTAAGCAGCGTTGGAAATACAGCACTAGACAGCCGGACGAGCAAATAATTTGATATGTACAGAAGCTATCGAGAAAAGAATCTACAGGCGCTTACATAAATCATCATAACTTACTGATACAACGACGTACAGAATTTAATCTTGGCTCATTGTGTTCGCCATGAATTTGTGCATCCACCAAGGTATAGTTTGTTTCTCCAGGCATGCTTCTTTGTTCGAGAAAGAAGGCAAATTCACTGAAAAATGATCGTCAGTAAATTCTTCCGTCACCGCAACATAAACAAACGTCTGTAACTTTGGACTCCTTTCATGTATGTAGATGAAACAAAGATTTTTGTACTCCCTATGGACAGGCGAACACGATGATTCCCAGGATTTATCCATTGGCAGCTTAATTCACCCACCAGCGAGACGATGAGACGATAAAAACTTGCATAATTTTTTTTCTGGAGCTTGCATTTTTTACCCATAGTTTTTAAATGCGTTTTATTACAAAAGTGCTGTTGTGCGTATATCGACGGTTTTCCAAAATTCGGTCACATTTTTACTAATCATTCATTCTGCATGAAACCCCACCAGTGGCACACTTACATTGCCATCCACCTAAACCAATGCAGTGATAAAACTTGATTGATACGTCATTCATGTTATCCGATATTTTGTAAAAATTGACCTACTTGACACAAACATTATGGCTCAGTTGACCTGGAAAATCCAAATAACTCTTGATTTTTAACCCTGCTATATACAGCACTGTACATATGGCATGCAAAAAGCACTCAAACCTGTGGCGTTCAGTGTGTGTGTGTGTGTGTGTGTGTGTGTGTGTGTGTGTGTGTGTGTGTGTGTGTGTGTGTGTGTGTGTGTGTGTGTGTGTTTGTGTAGGCATGTGCAGGTGTGTGTGTGTGTGTGTAGGCATGTGCAGGTGTGTGGGACTTGCAAAAGCAATAATTGCAGCAGTTAATTTGAATAAAAATCCAAAAAATACGTACTATAGCATATAATTGATGGTATCTTCCAAGCTTGTTTCTTGGATTACACGTCACTGCAACAGGTTTACAGCCATAACATGATGAGTATACTACTTCTAACCACTGGATTTCAAACTAGTTTCAAGTGCAGGGGTTATTTATTTCTTTTAAGGCTTTACAGCACAAGTGCAACTGAAGGTTTGTAGGACACCTGGTCCTACAGCCTGTTTAAGATGTTATATTAAGTGTATTTGAAAAGTTGCAGAAAGGAGAAAAATCCATGACTGTACCTGGGAAGCCTGGTAGCCTTGAATCTGTATCCTATATCAGTTCAAACACTCTTCAAGATTGTGTTCAGAGGTTAGCATAACTGCAATTGATATTGTTTTAAGACAACTACACATGCAGTTATGTAGTGCATATATACATATTTAAGGCAAGTTTCTAGTCCATTAGTAAGTCAGTTTCCAGTCTGTTAGAGGAGATATAGAAGGGTGCTTACACACCCCTTTATTACTTCTGCATTCAAGTATGCATGCACATAATATATATTATGCAAGTGCATATGAGATAACTATGTTATGTGATCAAAGAAGTACTGCTGCTATATAAGACAGGATCTGCATTTTTAACTCCATTTTAATTACATATTTATCTACATAGGAATGGTCAACCAAAGTTTCAGCCTGTAAACTAAGAACGTTCAAAGAAAACTGGTAAAAACAGAAAGATTGATTTGTACAGTGACAAAATGGAACTTGAAAATAAATTACATGTGCCTAGTTCAACAGTCACATCTTACGAGTACAATCAACATGACTTTCACTGTTACTTTCTCATAAAATTAATAAGTAATTTATGCCTTTCAGCACTACAAGGGTAAAATTTGAAAAAAGTGAGAGTGAATGGCTTATTGAACATGGAGCATACTAATGCTCATATCTTTCATATCTTTGGGAACATTGATGATAGTAAACAAAGATTTTTAAACTTTGGGAAATATGTTTTTGCACTTAGCACCTTTCTTCATCATGAAAACAAGTGTTCAATAAATTTACACAATTTTTATTGTTCACAAATATTTCACCCATTGTATCGATTTAATACTGTAAAATTAGGTTTGTGCGAAAATGTGGAATACTTGCAATGCACAATAAATAAAATATTTGGTGAGTGTACATTACTCAGTTACACAAAATGTTTTACCTTCTATTGCCTTCAGATAAGAAGACAATTTTTCCAAATCATTTCCATCCATTTTCCGTATTGATTGCTTTATATTGCTGATATCTTTTAGGGTAACAATCTTCCCAGTTGATTGTGATAGGTGCTGCTGAAGTAGCTTATTGTTCACCCTTAATTTTAACAATTCAGCAGCTTCATTCCGTTCAGATGGTGTCAACTTTCGTTGTCAGGGTAAATGATCATAAATAGCCTGTTAGAAAAAAATTATATGTACACACGTAATAGAAATAGCCCAATGCATGATGTAATTAATTTCTAGCATACTGTACCTTGCTGACTTCATGATTGTGAGTATTGCAGACGTCTGTGATCTCCAGGTACTGGCCATCTTCACTTAAGTTAAGCTTTATACAAGCTTTGCAATTCTGCTTAATCGTGCTGCACATAATAATATACGTAGCATCATCAGCTAAATAAGTTTCGACCACTTAGTTGCTATACCTGTGACAAGGTCTCTGGCCAGATCCTTTGCTGTGGAACGGCTTTCCACCAAGATTGCACGTAAGGTGCAAAGAATAATAATGTAATTTTTCATTTGCTTTCTG
Source organism: Dysidea avara (assembly GCF_963678975.1). Taxonomy (NCBI): domain Eukaryota; kingdom Metazoa; phylum Porifera; class Demospongiae; order Dictyoceratida; family Dysideidae; genus Dysidea; species Dysidea avara. Next base: position 9,395,472 of record NC_089282.1, on the reverse strand, counting down.
TATTCTCTTCGGTGCTCTTTTCCGAGCAGCATCCAGCGTCCGCGAGTCAGTGTAGGCTAACTGGACATTATTCCCTTGTTGGTACGCAGTAATCTTCTCATTCAGCTGCTCGTAAGACGAAAACTTCTCACCAAGAACAAAGTTTACGCTGTCACACTCCTCTTCAACAGTCCCTAACACTCCCTCCCGCTCAGAGTCACTTTCTTCCATTTAAACCATACAGCACGATACAGGTACAGGCGACAGGCGGCCCAGTCTATAGTTCACTGAAATACCGCGTGTTGAAGTATCACATCACGTGATGGAGTGACGGAGCTGTAGCATTGGCAAACCACCTCCGGCTGCCGGAGCTCTAGAAACACCATATATATATATATATATATATATGTGGCAGGGGCAGAGGAAGTAGTTGATATGAGGGGGGGGGCTGGACTGACCCAGACATATGGAAATGAGGCACTACATTGTCTCTGGTTTAGTAAGGTGAGACAAAAAAAAAAGGTCATAGCCAGCTGACAATAGCTGCCCACCTCACCAACTACGCATTTATAGCTGATAAACTACATAAAAATCCTTACATAGCTCACTACACACTGCTCTAATACTGTGACTACTTTATTAGAGTGACTGCTATACACTGTTAAAAATGAAGTGCTATGGTAGCACGTCTAGGTGCTATTTTTTGACTGGAGCAGTCAAAATTTAGCACTTTTAGGTGCTACCATAGCATTTTCAGGTGCTATCATAGCACTTCATTTTTAACAGTGTATTAGAGTATCTTGATCTTTATCACGGTTTTCAGCCCCACTCCAAGAAGGATAATTTCGGCGTGATATTCTGAGGGGGGGGAGTTTCAGTCCCCTAGCCCCTCCCCCCTCCCTTTTCGCCACCTATGATACGTGGAGCTACACTATAAATTTCTCAATACAGTGTGCTGACAATGGTAGGTATGTGCAAAGCCACTCCCACCATAGTTACTAGTTTACTTAACACGCTCACCAAGCACCTGAAACATAAGTCTTCTCATGCACAAGACTACACAAAACATAGCTCTTAGCATTGACTTTGATCCGGGTCTGACCATCCGGGTCAGCAGGTCAGTAGTGGTGACCAGGTTTCAACGCTTAACCAAACACATAGTTTTTAATTACCTAACAGACTTACCTCAGCAGAATGTTTATAAAAATTTGATGGATGATCATCTGTTTTCCGTGAACACCTAATTATGGAGAGGAAAATATTTTCCTTACAATCAGTAAATATACTAAACACCTTACAATAGCAGGGTGAAGTGACACTTCCTAATGATGAACAATACACAGGGTACTGGCCATAACATACACAGGGTCCTGGCCATAACATACACCTGTATGGAACTGTCTATACCACTCTTTTTATGTGAAATGCCGCTTAACAACTAATGGACATTCCAGACTACCATAAGTAGCATTAGGTGTGCTTGCTACAAGTTTGCTGTTTAGAGCTGGCCTGTGAACCTCTTTATCCTTTTCTGCCCAAGCCAATTCACAGGATACATGTAATATACTTACTCACCTCTGCATTGGATGGAACATATATATGCATGGAGCTCTTTCTACTCTGCAAAAAAAAAAGAAAGAAAAATATATCAGTATGAGATTGACAGTATTATACACAATAGGAGAGGCTAGCTTAAGAGAAATGGCATACATCTAAAAAATCATATGAACACATTAAAACATTCACTACCATGTCCCTACACATAATCTGTTTGTGATTTGTCTATGATCGATCACTATCTTTTTTCACCCAAGTAATGGTGACTGGTACTTTCAACAATGATTATCTATATGTTGCTATAGGACCATGCCAGAAGGTGCGATGGTCTTATTATTTAGGACTCTCTGCACATGTGCGTTGCACACGCATACGCACACACAATATCAAAAGTGTAAACTGTCAGTAACAGCACAGGATGGGAGCTTATCAAAAGTTCATACACCCCCATGGTCCTATCCAAGTGATAGCTTCAGTATTTATTTATCAATTTTACCACAAGGGAAGGAACAGTACAAAAGGCACAAGCCTGCAAGAGGCACTGTCCAAAAATAAAAAAAACACAACAACTCAAACACAAACATGACACAGTACAAAACAAACATGACACAGTACAAAACAAACATGACACAGTACAAAACAAACATGACACAGTACAAAACAAACAGCAATAACAATATTTGCACGTGGGTCACGTGATATACAGCTTCCGGTGTTACCAAGAGTTCATAATATCAAGACACACGGTAGTGTGTCGTGCGGCCCAAGAAGCCGGCGCGTAACACCCGTGAGTATATTGACAGGAAGAAAGAAAACGCAATTTTCGCACCTCCGTAGCTCTGTGCTTCCTTGATGAAACAAGACGATTTTTGCTGTGGACATGCCCCCCAACTGCAGCACTCTACATTCCAAATTTGAGCGAAATCGCTTCGCGCGTTCCCGAGATATGCGACTTCAAAAATTGGCTGAGTTTCTTCGTTTTTTTTTTCTTCTTCTTCTTCTTCTTCTTCTTCTTCTTATTTTTCTTTTTCTTGTCGCACACTTACAAAAACTGCTATAAAACTCGAACGCGTTATCCGATTGCCTTGAAATTTGGCACACAGAAGGGGGATATAAAGGCGCATCTCGGTACCAACTTTGGCTGGAATACCATAAACAGACAAAGAGTTATGAGCGATTATGCACGAAAAATAACACCAATATGTTGTCACGCCTACAGGGTAAACCGCGTATGGGAAGAAGCTGAAAATCGGTGGGTGAATAGGTTAACTATTGAACCTCAAACCTTTTGTGGTTTGAAAGAAATCGAGCTAAAAACCAGGAAGATACAGCGAAAAAATCAACAGTGTGTAACAATTACGCAATCGAGATTAGCTAATTTTTAATATTTTTATTTTATTATTATTATTATTATTATGCTTGCCACGCCTACCAGGTAAACCGCTTGGGGTAATGCTTTCAAAATCGCTGTACAGATGGAGTTATCATCTTAGAAAGGCTCTTCAATGGTGTAGAAGAATCAGACTTAAATCCACGGAGTTATAACACGAAATCCAACTTGGTGTAGCAAGTGCGAGATCGAGATACTCTAATAGAGCAGTCATCCTAATAGAGCAGTCACCCTGAACAGAATTAAAGAGATCAGTTAGAAATAAGTAACCTGTATAGAGATCAGCTACAAACAAATCACCCTGTAGAGAGTTCAGCTACAAACAATTCACCCTGTTAAAACATCAGTTAGAAGAAGATTTCTTGTAGAGAGTTCAAATACAAACAAATCACCCTGTTGAAAGATCAGCTAGAAGATGTCACCTTGTAGATACTTCAGTTACAAAGAAACCACCATGTAGAGAATTCAGCTACAAACTAGTGACCCTGTAGATACATCAGCTAGAAGAAGTTACCTTGTAGAGAGTTCAGCTACAAAGAAACCATTCTGTAAAGAGCTCAGCTGCAAACAAATCACCTATACAGAATTCAGCTACAAACAAATCACCCTGTAGAGAGATCAGCTAGAAGAAGTTACCTTGTAGATAGTTCAGCTACAAACAAATCATCCTGTAGAGAGATCAGCTAGAAGAAGTTACCTTGTAGATAGTTCAGCTACAAACAATTCACCCTGTACAGAGCTCAGTTAAAAGAGGTTTCCTTGTAAAAAGTTCAGCTACAAACAAATCACCCTGTAGAGAGATAAGTAAGAAGAAGTTACCTTGTAGATCGTTCTGCTACAAACAATTCACCCTGTAAAGAGATCAGCTAGAAGAAGTTACCTTGTAGAGAGTTCAGCTACAAAGAAACCATCATGTAGAGAATTCAGCCGCAAACAAATCATGTATAGAGAGTTCAGCTACAAACAAATCTCCCTGTAGAGAGATCAGCTAGAAGAAGTTTCCTTGTAGAGAGTTCTGCTACAAACAAATCACCCCGTAGAAAGATCAGCTAGAAGAAATCACCTCATAGAGAGTTCAGCTTCAAAGAAACACTCATGTGAGAGTTCAGGTACAAACAAATTGTCCTGTAGAGAGATCAGCTAGAAGAAGTTACCTTGTAGAGAGTTCAGCTACAAAGAAACCATCATGTAGATAGTTCAGGTACAAACAAATCACCCTGTAGAAAGATCAGCTATAGAAGAAATCACCTTGTAGAGAGTTCAGCTACAAAGAATCTATCGTGTAGAGAGTTTAACTACAAACAAATCACCCTGTAGAAAGATCAGCTATAGAAGAAATCACCTTGTAGAGAGTTCAGCTACAAAGAAACCATCATGTAGAGAGTTCAGCTACAAACAAATCGGCCTGTAGAGAGATCAGCTAGAAGAAATTACCTTGTAGAGAGTTCAGCTACAAAGAAACAATCATGTAGAGAGTTCAGCTGCAAACAAATCACCTGTAGAGAGTTCAGCTAGAAACAAGTCACCCTGTAGAGAGATCAGCTAGAAACAAGTCACCTTGTAGAGAGTTCAGCTAGAAGAAGTAACATTGTAGAGCTACAAAGAAGCTACCATGTAGAGTTCAGCTGCAAACAAATCACCCTGTAGAGAACTCAGCTACAAACAAATCGCCCTGTAGAAAGATTAGCTAGAAGAAGTTACTTTATAGGGAGTTCAGCTATGAACAGATCACCCTGTAGAGAGTTCAGCTACAAACAAATCACCCTGTAGAGAGTTAAGTTACAAAGAAACCACCATGTAGAGAGTTCAGCTGCAAAAAAAATCAATCACTCTGTAGAGAGTTCAGCTAGAAGAAGTCACCTTGTAGAGAGTTAAGCTGCAAATAAATCACCCTGTAGAGAATTCAGCTACAAACAAATCACCCTGTAGAAAGATCAGCTAGAAGAAGTTACCTTGTAGAGAGTTCAGCTACAAAGAAACCACCATGTAGAGAGTTCAGCTGCAAACAAATCACCTGTAGAGAATTCAGCTAGAAACAAGTCACCCTGTAGAGAGATCAGCTAGAAACAAGTCACCCTGTAGAGAGTTCAGCTAGAAGAAGTCACATTGTAGAGAGTTCAGCTACAAAGAAACTACCACGTAGAGAATCCAGCTGCAAACAAATCATCCTGTAGAGAGTTCAGCTAGAAGAAGTCACCTTTTAGAGAGTTCAGCTACAAAGCAACCACCATGTAAAGAGTTCAGCTGCAAAAAACTCAATCACCTTGTAGAAAGATCGGCTAGAAGAAGTTACCTTGTAGAGAGTTCAGCTACAAAGAAACCACCATGTAGAGAGTTCAGCTGCAAACAAATCACCTGTAGAGAGTTCAGCTAGAAACAAGTCACCCTGTAGAGAGTTCAGCTAGAAGAAGTCACATTGTAGAGAGTTCAGCTACAATGAAACTCCCATGTAGAGAGTTCAGCTGCAAACAAATCACCCTGTAGAGAACTCAGCTACAAACAAATATGCAGTGAAAAAGATCAGCTAGAAGAAGTTACCTTGTAGAGAGTTCAGCTACAACGAAACCACCATGTAGAGAGTTCACAAACAAATCACCTGTAGAGAGTTCAGCTAGAAACAAGTCACCCTGTAGAGAGATCAGCTAGAAACAAGTCACCTTGTAGAGAGTTCAGCTAGAAGAAGTCACATTGTAGAGAGTTCAGCTACAAAGAAACCACCATTTAGAGAGTTCAGCTGCAAACAAATCACCCAGTAGAAAGTTCAGCTATGAACAGATCACCCTGTTGAGAGTTCAGTTAGAAACAAGGAATCCTGTAGAGAAATCACCTAGAAGTATCGCCTTGTAGAGTTCAGCTACAAACAAATCACCTGTAGAGAGTTCAGCTACAAACAAATCACCCTGTAGAGAGATCAGCTAGAAGAAGTTACCTTGTAGGGATTTCAGCTACAAACAAATCACCCTGTAGAGAGTTCAGCTACAAAGAAACTATTCTGTAAAGAGCTCAGCTGCAAACAAATCACTTGTACAGAATTCAGCTACAAACAAATCGCCCTGTAGAGAGATCAGCTAGAAGAAATTACCTTGTAGATAGTTCAGCTACAAACAAATCACCCTGTAGAAAGATCAGTTAGAAGAACTTACCTTGGAGAAAGTTCAGCTACAAAGAAACCATTTTGTAAAGAGCTCAGCTGCAAACAAATCACCTGTACAGAATTCAACTACGAACAAATCACCCTGTAGAGATCAGCTATAAGAAGTTACCTTGTAGATAGTTCAGCTACAAACAAATCTCCCTGTAGAGAGATCAGCTAGAAGAAATTACCTTGTAGAGAGTTCAGCTACAAAGAAACCACCATGTAGAGAGTTCAGCTGCAAAGAAATCACCCTGTAGAAAATTCTGCCAGAAACAAATTGCCCTGTAGAAAGATCAGTTAGAAGAAGTTACCTTTTAGAGAGTTCAGCTACAAAGAAACCATTCTGTAAAGAGCTCAGCTGCAAACAAATCACCTATACAGAATTCAGCTACAAACACATCACCCTGTAGAGAGATCAGCTAGAAGAAGTTACCTTGTAGATCGTTCAGCTACAAACAATTCACCCTGTAGAGAGAGCAATTAGAAGAAGTCACCTTGTAGAGTGTTCAGTTACAAAGAAACCACCATGGAGATTTCTGTAATCAATATATGTGACCGGATTTGCGAAAAGGGGTCTTCCACACACATCCAATTCCGTAAATGTTGGAGACCATAACTCAGTGTTCAAGTAACATAATTATTAACCTGAACATTTCACCATGTATTCAGCTATAGTGGTGCTCACCACTGCCCAAATATCAAGGCAATAGCTCTTTCCAATCTGAAGTTATCAATTGTCAAAGTTGGCAAATTGGACCCCTTTTCGCAAATCCGGTCACATATGTATTATACAGTATATATAATTTGTACATTTACTGATAAAATATTTAAAGTACATCTACTTCATCTTTTCTTCTTCCTGTAGTAAAGAAAAAAACATAGGTTAAAAAAGTCCCAAAGCTGGCCATAGGCCGGCTTTGGGGTATACAAATACAAAAAGAAATGAAATCTAATCCAAAACAGCCAAGCTGTAAAAAAAGTGTGCGGCCCTCAGAAAGGCTATGGTGAAAAAAGATGTGAAATCCAAGGTGGCGGCCAAGAAATGGCTGTGATGGTAGGTTAGTGGTAAAAATTTTAATAATGACAATTCAGGTGAATTTTTGTGCCGCTTCACAAAAATTCACCTGAATTGTCGTTATTAAAATTTTTACCACTAACCTACCATCACAGCCATTTCTTGGCCGCCACCTTGGATTTCACATCTTTTTTCACCATAGCCTTTCTGAGGGCCGCACACTTTTTTTACAGCTTGGCTGTTTTGGATTAGATAAACTTATATATTATAAACTCTTGGTGTTACGCGAGGTGTTACGTATAATTTTGTGGTTGAGCAAGCTGAAGTCTGTACATAACGAGATTGTGTCGCATCTGTGTGTCAGGAATTTGTAATGTGACATGGACCAGCCCAAGGATGAGCCACGGTCTCGCCGGTGTAAGAGGAAATTGCCCTTCACGGAACAAACGACAGTGAGTAGAGTAGATATACTAGACTAGCCACATCTGGCTTCTACAGCTAACTTTAATGTCATAGCCTTTTAATACCTAGGTCTCCTCTAGGCCATTCCAAATAGACACTATCCAAAACCACGCCCACTTTTCGGACGCCATTATATTCACTGATTGCACTGCATTGAAATTTAGTGATGAAGAAAGCTCGAACTAAGTGGTATTGTCAAACAATAGTCCATAGAAGCTTTTAATGCTGTAAATTCTTTGTACTGGCTAAAGGCAGGTGATTATCAGGTGTTGAACAAGGCGCGAAGCGTTGACGACACTAATTCCCTTGTTTACCTGTACAAGGAGCGCCTGGATGGTCAGCCGCTACTACGGTTACTATCACTAATAATTTACCGCAGTAATGGATACTAAAATACTATCTATTTGTTTCGCAGTGCTTCCTGTGTGGGTCAACAAGGCAATTTGGGCTGTCGATGCTTCGCGCCTTGTTCAACCCTGATAACCACCTGCCCCTAACCAATTTACAACCTTGAAGACTTCCACGGCCAATTGTTCAACAATACCCCCTAGTTCGAGCTTTATTCATCATCGGATTTCAATGTAGCGCAATCGTAATAATTGATACTGGCCCCATTCAAAATGGCGGAAAGCTGTTGCTATGACGATTACGTAGTTTTGGATTGTGTCTATAATTTCTGTTTCCTACTGTCAGCACTGAAATCATGTAAAATGTTCCATTATTTTCTGTTTATTCTAGCATACTGTACAGTAGTGTTGGGCGATATATCGATATTATATGGTGGGGTCTATTCTACGGAACGGAACGGAACGGAATGATGGACTAAACTACGGAACGGAATGCTTTCTCAAATTGAAGCTTGCAGCTTACCATTGCTGTACAAGTTATCGGTGGCACTTCCAGCTGGTAAACAAACGTACCCCAAGAAAGATAAAACGAACTTAAGGATCGATTGTGGGTTCTTGCTGTTTATCTTCGGGTGTATCAAGTAGGGAACTTAATGCATGACTTTTTTGCTAATATGGAGTTGTTTTTGCTTACTTTGACTTTAGAATGTACAATCTGGGGCTCAGTCTTTCTAATAGGCATAAATCTGGCAGTATGTCAGGGGCGTAGGCAGGATTTCCAAAAGGGGGGTTCTGCCCTAAGTATAGAATCTCCACAGCGGGGGTCTGGGGCCGTGTACACGTGTAAACATGTGTATTCTTATAAATTCATTCGCAATAGCGAGTAGAGGTACTTGAATTCCTCTGCCTGAAGACCTGTAGCTACCCATTTCAGTGGATTTGTGTAAGTTAATTCAGTTCTAGTTAACCAGTATCACGATTTAAAAAACTTAACTCTGAAAAGGGGGTTCGTCCGAACCCTTTGAACCCCCCCTGGCTACGCCCCTGTATGTAGCTACACTACAAAGGAAACAAGTATGGTGACAAGCTGAATCAACTCTGTCAGGCTAAACAGAATCTAAAGGAATTTTGTGCAGTGTGTGAAAAGCAAACATTCAGATACCTCAAGGAGGCTATATTGTGTGTACATCAATGATTCATTAACAGAATAGTGGACTACATAATGTCAGATATCTTAGCCTGAGTAGTGAGTTGAATCCAGGATGGGGTCTATTTTACAGAATGGAATGCTTTCTGAATCAAAACTTACAGCTTGTCTAGCCGCTATCATTGCTGAAGTTGCATTCATCAGTGGAACTTCCAGGAATGGAATAGGATAATAATAAAATATTAATAGCTATTTCATGCAGTGCATTGTTCTACTACCTGATATATCAAGCAGGTCTCTTCAATTCATTTATTGCATGACTAAGGCAAGTTTTGTTACTACAATACAGTAGCTGATTGGATGTCAGTTGCTTCTGGTGATCTTGACAAGATAAATAGTTTAGAAGACCACTCAATTTCTTCAGTTTCAGAGCGTAATATCCACAGAGAAATTAAGTAGAAAGTTACTGGTGACAGGAAAAGTCTAGGTGATCATGACTTTATTCAGTCTAATAAACAGAATATATGGTTGATTGAGTGAGGTATCACTTGCAGAATGTTCAGACAACCAGCGATGAGATGCATGCATGGATTCATTGAATTTTTGTTACAGTTGGAGACATTAAATATCCAAAAGCAAACTGACTGTATAATATTAATTCACTTGCTTTATATTTTCTCAATTTTGAGCCTGTATACAAATAATTAAATTTTCTCAGTCCTAGAATAAGATGGGAGAGAAAATTTATCTTTGTTTACCTATACTGTACAACTTCAAAGGAAATGAAGAATAAAATCAGTAAAACCACAACAGGTGAATTACAGATTTAAATACTAAATATGAATTAGAGCCTTTAGATAATTATTGTTCCAAAGCAAAATTGTAGATGGAAAAAACAAGGACTGGTGAGATCTTGGTTATTTAATGACAGCGGTTGGAGATTATAAGGGTGGTAACTTCTTGTTCTTGAATATGTTGCAAAGTGGAGGTACAAATCAAAATGGGATATCAATTTCATTATGAAAAATTTGTATACTTAAATAATCTAGCATTACTGTATTCATTTGTCCTCCACTTAAATATGCTACAACAGTGTCGGTACATTGGCAGTCTACCTTGAAATCTCAACTCTAGAGTAGATCCAACACAGAGCAGCCCACACTGTAAGATCCCACTGTAATTTCATGGACCATGCAGCTGGACTGGGAATCCCTTGAAAATAGATGAACAAATTTAACCTGTTTTGTTTGAAGTGAAGCATGTGAAATGTTACACTTAAGAAATCCTAGGATTCTTAGGTGGTATGTAATTAATGTGAGTGTTCCATTTCCGGTCTGACTAGATACATTGAAATTACACACACATCTTGGTCCAAATCACATTTGCCTGGTGGCTATGGGCATGGTTTCACATGCATAGCTAGGCATATAATTGAGATTTGGTTGATCTTGGAGTTTTGGCATTTGGCCTGATTCAAGGCTAGCAGTCAGACACATCCTTGAATTTGTGCAACAGAAAAAATCAGTTCACTATTGAATACAGCATTAGTCCACTGCACCGGCTGTTAATAACTCCATGCATACAATTCAGTGATGTTTGCAGAATATAGCCCCTTTGCGATCAGCCAAAATATTTGCTCCTCTCACACTGCACAAAATTCTTCAAGTTTTAATTCAGCTGGCTCTTTCCTGTTACCAGTGTGTTTCCTGCTTGCTTTATTTGTACACCGCGGACATATGACTTGAAAAGCTGGCCCAGACTGTTTTCTAAAGTCAAAATGAGCAAACCAGCTCACATAAAGTGCCCTTCTTGGTATATCCGTAGATGAACCAAGGATGAACATCACTGATACAGCTCATCCCACAATTAATACTTCGTTACTAATGACAACCAACAAGAACCCACAATTGATCCTTTAATTCTTTTTATCTTATGTTTAATCACCCACTGGAGGTGCCACTGATAACTCGTAAGGGCAGTTTCAGCAATGGTAAGTTGCAAGCTTCAATTTGAGAAAGCGTTCCGTTCCGTAGTTTAGTCCATCATTCCGTTCCGTTCCGTTCCGTTCCGTAGAATAGTCCCCACCATATTATATCATCGTTTGATTTTTGCCGATATTGAAAAGTAGCGATATATTTTCAGATTTAGATATTTCGATACGATATATCACGTGATTTGTATTTTAGCTTATTTAATAGAGCGTTTTCAGCACGTGATCAACTTTATGTAATAACTTTTGCCTACACGTCCGAAATTTTGTTGCACAGGTTAAAATAGTGCAATGATCTTTGCAATGATTCGCTGAACGTATTGTATCTTTACAGTGTTCTAATGATGAAGAGAAGAAATGTTTAATATTGAAGAGAATTTAGTCGACAGATCTAAATGCGTCAAGGGCGGACTGAAAGGGGAGTTGTTCCACGATGACACTGACGGATTTCTCTTTTTACAGATTGTACTTGTTATTCCTGGCAACTTTTTAACAGTATAATGTGGCAGAAGGGTATGTAAATAGCTTACCCAGCACTACACATAGAGCTGTATCCGAGTACTCAGTGTAGGGATGGGACTGAACTTGAATGGAGTCAGTGATGAGAATTAGGAAGAAGTGGTAGTGAATCTGTAGCGAGGTTTGTAGTGATACATGAGTTATAGTTCTCAACTTGGAAGGTCATCAGAAAATGGGGTGCTGTTTCATACTGGTACATCTGAAATGCCGGCTAGCACAAAAAAAATCTTTAGGGAATCCTAATCTTAAGCTAGCTGCATACACCATGATACCAACCAGTGCTGTAACTAGCTGTGTAGTTTTCTTGGTGGTCCTTTGGTAAGGTTGATGAACTGGTATTGATTTGGATATCTGTGTACGCTGTACCACACAAACAATGATGTGGATTGCCCTGTAATTTTTTCTTCATTAAAATAATGTAGTACATTATTTTGCCATATCCATGTTACAATTTCTGCTATGGTCCTTTAGTATTATATATTTAAAGTTGTTCTTGAAAACAGTGCATAATGGTTAGTCAACAGTGTTGGGCAAGTTACTCTGTAAAAGTAACTAGTTACATATTACATATTACTTGCAACTGAACTATTTAGTTACAGTTACATATTACCCATAAAATAAAGTAGCTATAATAATATTACATATTATATTACTTTGTGTCCACAGCCTTAAGCTGTCATGTGTGAAACTACCACCTTATCACGTGACATGATTGCGTTGTTGGACAATGTGCAAATCTTGGTTATAAGTAAGAAGCTAGTGAATAAGCTTCATTCAGTAGGCTTCGTTACTTCATTTTGGCTAGGAATTACTCAGAGAATAACTAATGAGATTAGTAACTTCGTTACTTGTAGTAATAATATTACGATAAGTAACGCGTTACTCCCAACACTGTTAGTCAATCTGGTTGAAAGTGTTTCATTGACAGCCACTATGATTACTCTCAATCCAGAGGAGAATGAATAATTACCTTTTGACGTATTTGCATGTGCATAAAACATAGCGTATGGAAGTGGTACCGATATTTTTATATCCCTCATGGGCAGTGTGGGTAATGTGTGGCTTGCTTCTTAGCTAGGATTGCTGAAAGGAGATTATTAAGGGCTTGGGAAGTGTACATTATGTTGCACAGATCTCCAATGACTTATTAGAATTATTTTGTATGAATAGGTTTGGTCACTAGATGTATGGTGACCTGCCTCCTCTGTTGTCAACCAGTACTGAGGCCAGAGCCTCTCATATGCTACCATTAGAAATGACTTGGTAAAACTTAGCACTGGACCATATGATTGACACTGCACATGACAAGTTCCATAGGTGGATAATTTAACATGTCCATATCTTACAGGAACATGTAGCTAGATATACAGATACAGTTAGACATGTGCACAACTACAATGTACATATACACAAGTAAACACAAGACATTACAATCACACACCAGAAAAAATCTAAGTGATAAAAATGTTATCGGACAATCTATTCCACCACTATGAGCAGCATGTCAACTAGCATATGTTGACTGGCTAAAGTTCTAGTGGAATAAATCACTTACAGTGTATAGTGTAATAGTTTGTCCAACACAGATGTGGTAACTTCAATGCTGTAATGATGAGATGTACGATGATGCCACTGATACATATTCATACAAGTTGTAGACACTGCCTCTGGCACCAGCAACATACAGTATGGTATCAACTAGTCAGCACTTGGAATTGTGTGGATAGTGGGTGAAAGGACGGCGTAGCTAGCTTCAGATTTTTTTGTTAGCTAGCTAGCTTTTCAGATGTACCAGCATGACACAGCATCCCATTCAAGCTATCTGATGACCTTCCAAGTCGAGAACTATACATAACTCATGTATCACTACAAACTCACTACCACTTGTTCCTAAGGCTAGGCAAACTTGATTACTTGTTTCTCATGCTAACCTTTATAGTAACAGACAGCTTCATTTGGAGTATTTTCTTAAATAATAAAAAATGGCCTCCCGCCCGCATGGAAATCCGAATTTTTGTGGAGCTAAAGCCTTTTAAAAACTAGTACTTACGTTTTACCACTGTTTCTGAGGTGCAAGTGACATTTGCTTTGCTGTAAAATGATAGCCAGCCTTCTTAGCATCAAAATACGTGTGCACGTGATTGATAACAGCAATAATGAAATTAGAGGCAGTGGCATAAAAAGGGATGCGGGCGGGGATGAGAAACAACTAATCAAGTTTGCCTGGCCTAATTCTCATCACTACATTCAAGTTCAGTCGCATCCCTGCACTGAGTACTCAGGTACAGCACGCCCTGTACTATATAGTGCTAGGTAAGCTCTTTACATACCCTTCTGCCCTTGTCTTGTCACATTATACTGTAAAAAAAGTTGCCAGGAATAACAAGCATGATCTGTAATAAGAGAAATCCGTCAGTGTCATTGTGGAAAGACACCCCTATCAGTCCACCCTTGACGCATTTTAATCAACTTTCTGAAGATCTGTCGACTAGATTCTCTTCAAAATTAAACATTTCTTCTCTTCATCACTAGAAGAACGCTGTAAAGACACAGTACGCTCTGTGAATCATTGCGAATATCATTGCACTATTTTAACCTGTGCACCAAAATGTCGGACATGTGAACGAAAGTTAATACTACGTAAAGTTGATCATGTGCTGAAAACGTTCTATAGCTTTCCGTTACCTTCAGCAACTTTCAAATCACTCTGAGTATGTGAGTGGAAAAATCCCCATTGTGTATAGCCATATAGCTAAATTATGTAAGAAAACTAACAATTTACTCATGCAGATTCATGTTACAATATTGTATTGAAAAATATCAATATCGACTAATATCATATTGTATCGTTCTGAAAATCCTGGTATCGCCCATCACAGTAAAATTAATACGATTTTGTAAGGGTGTCAGCTTACGTGTCAAGTCGGCACAAATTCACCTTATTGTGTTATTCCTGCAACTTAGGTACAAACTTAAGTATGTTTTCATGCAGTTGTATCTGGCTTCTAAAACTGCTGATCTCAATGAGATAATGGAAATGGAGTCACTAGTGATGCACCGATACCATATTTTCACTACCAATCTTATACCGAGTACATTTTAGATGGAAATGACTGATACCAATCTGATATTGATACTTTGCCACACTGAGGCATCACTCACAAAAACAGCTAGTAATTCCAATGGTAGTTGATAGACTAGCTTACTAAACTCATAAACTGGTTTTGTGGCCATCAAACACAAGGATTTATGGTTTCAATGGATCTTACGTAGTTCATGGCTTACTACTGTTTCTGCTATACTAATGGCTGGCTTCTTTCAAAGAATTCATTGCTCACATCTTTTCTCAATTCCATTCAATGTACTGCATATGTTGCCATCTTGAAAAACAATTAGATGATGTCATACACAGGGGCATAGCTAGCCAGAAGGTGATGGAGGGGCAGACATGCCCCCACGAAACACTCAAAATCGTTCATGATTGTAAAAAAGGCTAATGACCCAATGGTGGACTAGCCAACGTACGGTGTTGTATTATTACAGCTTACATAACTAGCAACGTAACTATTTCAGTACTGATTGCTATCACTTATCAATGGAGGTATATTCATCGATCATCATCGCATGTGCCACAACTGTACTCCAACAAATTCGTCCATAATCTGGTAGAGCTATATTGTTAATATTTTAGTGTTAATACAAGTTACTTTACGTTAGCCACAGCCTGTGCTGCAGTCTTAGCACACTACGAACAGGATGACGTGTTCACTCACTTCAGCCAGCGAAATTCAAATGCCATGTATTGCATGAAATTCCAGTTCAGCACCTGTCTTGCTAGCAGAATTTGTAAAATTATGACTGATCCGCCTGTCAAAGTAAAAGAAAAATTATACTGGCATGCCACTGCACTGCCGTACGAAGATCCAGTGTGATCGACTTGAGAAAATAAACTTGGTACATTTAACACTTTATCACCTCGTAGACAGTAGGTTTGTAGTGTCATCTGGTCTCCTTTATCACTTGTGAGTTGCGACTCCTGCAAGGTCTGGTTACTCTTTTTAGGTTCAAAAAATGCTCTATCACGTGAGTAATCTAGGCTAAATATAGACGTGTGTCTCTAATATTTTCGTTCAGTGGAGTCATGAACGAGTTGAATGTTTTGTGTGCATCAGTCACTAGCAAACCCTGGTGATACCATGTAGTAGCGCAGATAATGTATAGTCATTTGCGTGTCAGTTTAATACTGGTAAGCTTGTGATGGAGGTTAAAAAAAAACAACACTTGGTGATGGGGGGGAGCAAATGCCCCCCCCCCCTTGTCTATGCCTCTGGTCATACAAAGTATCAGTTGGTATAGGACATTTATAAAGCTTTACTGATACCATTCCGATACCACCAAAATAGGGCCGATACCGATACTAGTATCAGAATCGGTTCATCACTAAAATGGACCGCCCACTCGCATGAAAATATGTCTGGGTACAGGATGGGAAACAGAATTTATTTGGAGTTTCCTTATAGATGGATTGCCTTTTAAGATAATTTTAACTGTAACCTTTTTGTGACTTGCTCTGAGTTTAATCAGATCAGTGATCAGTGATTGGTAGAAGCTGATAATTAGCTGTTTTTACCATAATTAGAAATCGGTTGTAGTGGGCTATGGCCAGCAGATTATTAGTGTAATCAGCTTCAGTAGCTGCAGTACCACTGGAGGGCTGGTGTCAAAGGCTCTGTGTACTTAGGTAATTTGTTTATGTTTTGTGGTAACTACTAAGATAAACAGTGATGGTTCAGGCCCTAGCCCACTTGTCTGACTAGCAACTTTGAGTTGAGGTAAGTGTACAATCTCACAGCATTGGCTTTACTAGCTCTACTTTTAGTGGAGCATGAACAAGTTTAACTTGTAGAGACCTACAATCGGGTATTGGTTAACTATCGGTAAAACAGGGCAAAACTATATCGGATATTGGTTTTCCCTAAAAAGTGGGAATCGGTACAACACTAGTTAAAATGGTAAGTGTGTTGTATATTGATTACATGCATCATTATGGGCTATACATACAGTAGGCTGAACAAGTACAGTAGCTTAGTGACTTCCAACCAAGTTAACCAACCTGTTTTAGCTAATAGGACACACCGTGTGGTTTTGTTAAATTGCATATAACCAGGGCTGGATCTACGATTTCCAAGGGGGGGTATGCTAAACTATATAGTGGAGGAAAAATGTAGCAATTGGTTGATACAACTAGTAGTGCAGTGTGAGAAGCACACTCAGTATGAAGAGCATGCTTTATCTATTGCAGTTGCGGATCCAATGGGAGTACTCTAATAGAGCAGTCAGTCAAATACCGTATAGTAAAAAACTTTGGCGGTAAAAAACTTTGACGAATTTGGCGAATAGCGTTCAATTCGCCAAAGTTTTTTTGCCAATTATTTTAGATTATCACATGAGCACATTGAGTAACTAGAACTTGAGATGAAGGTCAGCTTGTACCACCACGCAATAAGATTGAGCTGACTTTAGAGATCTTCCTAGGAATTTGTCCCACTGTCAGTGTAAGCACTCCATGGGATAGAAAATCCGACCGATTTCCTGGTACGTCAGCTAGTTCATCGTCTCGCAATGGATTTGGCCAAATACTTTGATATACGTGATAACCTCTGCTACTGGAGGTCACTGCGGGAAAAGTAAATGTGACGGTCACTTCCTGCATCACAAGAGATAGCGAAGCGCGCCTTTGCTACCACATCGTTAAATTGGTAGCTACAAAAGCAGGTACTGCTACAACAACAATGCTAGCTACCTATATACTTACTACACTACTTAACTGATGAGTTGACAACTTGTTATCCTTATCAAGACACACGGTAGTGTGTCGTGCGGCCAAGAAAGCCGGCGACCACACCGTGAGTATATTTACAGGAAGAAAGAAAACAGCTTTTTCACGCATGCATAGCTCCATGATCCCTTCTCCAAAGCACACTATTTTTGCATTATAGCTGTCCCCCAGGTAGGGTACGCCACACAGCAAATTAGATTAAATTCGCAACAGCCATTTGCGAGATATGGGCGTCCAAAAGTTCGTTTTAATTTCTTTGTTTTTTTCTTCTTATGCCGTACGGGGGGAGGGCTACGGGGGCTTCGATTTCTTTTCGCACACTTTGCAAAAATTGCTATAAAATGCAAACGTGTAACTCGATTGCCTCGATCTTTGGCACAAATTAAGAACGTGTAACGGTGGATTCACGTACCAAGTTTGTTGTAAGTCTGAGTAGTATTCAAGGAGTTATGGACGTTTATTCACGTAAAAACAGATCAAACTTCTGTCACAGCTACAGGGTAAACCAAGCATAGAAATAACTTGAAAATTGGTGTGTAGATAGGCTGATCATCGTAGCAGTGCCTTTTGATAGTTTGAATAGCAATAGAGTTACAGCGACAAAGTTATAAAGCAAAAACTAAGCAAGTGTAAAATCGCGGATCGAGATACTCTAATAGAGCAGTCACCACGGGGTAAAAAAGGTGTGCAAAAAATGTCGGAAAAAAAACTTACCTGAGTTCGAACCAGGGACCTCCATACCTAACACCTGCATCCTTAACCACTGAACCACTGCTACCTTGACTGATCACCTCACTTAATTTCTGCTTTATAAATGAAATTTCTAGTTGAAATCTGCTTATAGTCAAACGTTTGTAATTTCATAAATCTACCAATAGAAGTTCTAGACTGTTCTAGAACAT
The DNA here is from genome assembly GCF_963678975.1 of Dysidea avara. Lineage (NCBI taxonomy): Eukaryota > Metazoa > Porifera > Demospongiae > Dictyoceratida > Dysideidae > Dysidea > Dysidea avara. Next base: position 9,377,189 of record NC_089282.1, on the reverse strand, counting down.
TCTATGTATGTTCTATTAGAAGTCCTCAAAAAAAATGTGCACTCTATTAGAGTATTACAATCAAGACACACGGTAGTGTGTCGTGCGGCCCAAGAAGCCGGCGCGTAACACCCGTGAGTATATTGACAGGAAGAAAGAAAACGCAATTTTCGCACCTCCGTAGCTCTGTGCTGCTTTGATGAAACAAGACGATTTTTGCTGTGGACACTCCCTCCACCTTCAGCACTCCACATTCCAAATTTGAGCGAAATCGCTTCAAGCGTTCCCGAGATATGCGACTTCAAAAATTGGCTTAGTTTCTTCGTTTTTTTTTCTTCTTATTTTTCTTCCTCTTTTCGCACACTTACAAAAACTGTTATAAAACGCGAATGCCATATCCGATTGCCTTGAAATTTGACACACAGAAGGGGGTATAAAGGCGCATCTCTGTACCAACTTTGGCTGGAATATGATAAACAGGCAAAGAGTTATGAGCGATTATTCACGAAAAATAACACCAATATGTTGTCACGCCTACAGGGTAAACCGCGTATGGGAAGAAGCTGAAAATCGGTGGGTGAATAGGTTAACTATTGAACCTCAAACCTTTTGTGGTTTGAAAGAAATCGAGCTAAAAACCAGGAAGGTATAACGAAAAAACCAACAGTGTGTAACAATTACGCAATCGAGATTAGCTAATAAAAAACGACTGCTTGCCATGCCTACCAGGTAAACCGCTTGGGGTAATGCTTTGAAAATCGCTGTACAGATGGAGTTATCATCTTAGAAAGGCTCTTCAATGGTGTAGAAGAATCAGACTTAAAGCCACGCAGGAAATCCAACTTGGTGTAGCAAGTGCGAGATCGAGATACTCTAATAGAGCAGTCATCCTAATAGAGCAGTCATCCTAATAGAGCAGTCATCCTAATAGAGCAGTCACCCGAAGAGAATTCAAGAGATCAGTTAGAAACAAGTAACCTGTATAGAGATCAGCCACAAACAATTCACCCTGTAGAGAGATCAGCTAGAAAAAGTTACCTTGTAGGGAATTCATGCAACTATAGAAAGAGATAATTCAGCTAGAAGAAATCACCTTGTAGAGTTCAGCTACAAAGAAACCATAATGTAGAGAGTTCAGCTACAAACAAATCGCCCTGTAGAGAGATCAGCTAGGAGAAGTTTCCTTGTAGAGAGTTCAGTTACAAAGAAACCACCATGTAGAGAATTCATTTACAAACTAGTGACCCTGTAGAGACATCAGCTAGAAGAAGTTACCTTGTAAAGAGTTTAGCTACATAGAAACCATTCTGTAAAGAGCTCAGCTGCAAACAAATCACCTGTACAGAATTCAGCTACAAACAAATCACCCTGTAGAGAGATCAGCTAGAAGAAGTCACCTTGTAGAGAGTTCAGATACAAAGAAACCACCATATAGAGAGTTCAGATGCAAACAAATCACCCTGTAGAAAAATCAGCTACAAACAAATCACCCTGTAGAAAGATCAGCTAGAAGAAGTCACCTTGTAGAGAGTTCAGCTACAAAGAAACCATCATGAAGAGAGTTCAGCTGCAAACAAATCTCCCTGTAGAGAGTTCAGTTAGAAGAAGTTACCTTGTAGAGAGTTCAGCTACAAAGAAACCATTCTGTAAAGAGCTCAGCTGCAAACAAATCACCTGTATAGAATTTAGCTACAAACAAATCACCCTGTAGAGAGATCAGCTAGAAGAAATTACCTTGTAGAGAGTTCAGCTACAGTAAAAAGAAACCACCATGTAGAGAATTCAGCTGCAAAGAAATCACCCTGTAGAGAATTCTGCCACAAACAAATTGCCCTGTAGAAAGATCAGTTAGAAGAAGTTATCTTGTAGAGAGTTCAGCTACAAAGAAATCACCATGTAGAGAGTTCAGCTAGAAGAAATTACCTTGTAGAGAGTTCAGCTAGAAGAAATTACCTTGTAGAGAGTTCAGCTACAAAGAAATCATCATCTAGATTGTTCAGCTGCAAACAAATCACTTGTAGAGAGTTCAGCTACAAACAAATCTCCCTGTAGAGAGATCGGCTAGAAGAAATTTACCTTGTAGAGAGTTCAGCTACAGTAAAAAGAAACCACCATGTAGAGAGTTCAGCTGCAAAGAAATCACCCTGTAGAAAATTCTGCCACAAACAAATTACCCTGTAGAAAGATCAGTTAGAAGAAGTTATCTTGTAGACAGTTCAGCTACAAAGAAACCACCATGTAGAGAGTTCAGCTAGAAGAAATTACCTTGTAGAGAGTTCAGCTACAAAGAAACCATCATCTAGATAGTTCAGCTGCAAACAAATCACCTGTAGAGAGTTCAGCTACAAACAAATCTCCCTGTAGAGAGATCAGTTAGAAGAAGTTACCTTGTAGAGTGTTCAGCTACAAAGAAACCATTCTGTAAAGAGCTTAGCAGCAAAAAAATCACCTGTACAGAATCCAGCTACAAATAAATCACCCTGTAGAGAGAACAGCTAGAAGAAGTTACCTTGTTGATAGTTCAGCTACAAACAAATCACCCTGTAGAGAGATCAGCTAGAAGAAGTTGCCTTGAAGAGTGTTCAGTTACACAGAAACCACCATGGACAGTTCTGTAATAAATATATGTATTATATATATAATTTGTACATTTACTGATAAAATCAGAAATATTTAAGGTACATCTGCTTCATCTTTTCTTCTTCCTGTAGTAAAGAAAAAAAGATAGGTTAAAAAAGTCCCAAAGCAGGCCATAGGCCGGCTTTGGGGTATACAAATACAAAAAGAAGTGAAATCTAATCCAAAACAGCCAAGCTGTGAAAAAAAGAGTGCGGCCCTCAGAAAGGCTATGGTGAAAAAAGATGTGAAATCCAAGGTGGTGGCCAAGAAATGGCTGTGATGGTAGGTAAATGGTAAAAATTTTAATAACAACAATTCAGGTGAATTTTGGTGCCGCTTGGTCAATTAGCACAAAATTCACCTGAATTGTCGTTATTAAAATTTTTACCATTAACCTACCATCACAGCCATTTCTTGGCCGCCACCTTGGATTTCACATCTTTTTTCACCATAGCCTTTTTGAGGGCCGCACACTTTTTTTACAGCTTGGCTGTTTTGGATTAGATAATATTATCAAATATTGAATTAAATCATGCAATGAAATACATTTATAAGTCTGTCTTCAATAATCATCATTGTATCTACATAGAAAAGAAGAAATGTGAGTAAAGACAAACCTCAAAGTCAGCCATAGGCTGGTTTTGGGGCCTTGTAAAGTACAAAAAGGAGTGAAATCCACACAAAAACAGCCAAGCTGTGAAAAAATGGTGTGGCCTTAAAAAGCCTGGGTGAAAAAAGTTGTGAAATCAAAGGTGGCGGCCAAGAAATGGCTGCAATGATGTTAATGCTAAAAATTTTAATAATGGCTGTGTGCATTGTTAAAATTTATTAGCATTAATATCATTGCAGCCATTTCTTGGCCGCCACCTTTGATTTCACAACTTTTTTCACCCAGGCTTTTTAAGGCCGCACCATTTTTTCACAGCTTGGCTGTTTTTGTGTGGATACACTGTACAGTAAAAAGTTTGGCGGTAAAAACTTTGGCGAATATTATTTCAATCGCCAAAGTTTTTTCTGCCAATTTTTTCAACAGAGGTTTCGTCACACTTTTTTACCGCCAAAGTTTTTTACTATACGGTACTCTATTAGTACGGTCACCACACCTAACCCTATTGACTACTGAGAATCCTCCACAGTTGTTGAGTATGAAAACTAACTTCTGCAACACTATATTCCATGCATGGGCACACTTAGCCTGTTAATAATTTTTTTGCAAATGAAATGCACATGGTACTTTGTATGCCATTCTTTAGGCTCTTAAATAGCTAGCTGAACTATTATTCTCATGGCTGTCACTTATCCCTATACAACTCTTGATCAATGCAGTCCACTTAGAAAGCAGATATTTACATCAAAAGTCCTAAAACATATGAAATAGCTTTAGCGTTTGGGGTTGCTCTCCCCAGACCCCCAACTCCATATACCTACTATGCCTTGCCAAACCCTGTATCCACCCCTTGTAGGGGGTCTGGGGGCATGCTCTCACAGAAACGTTTTGTAAATTTAGCTTTCTGAGGTCAAATTTGGCAATAATATTGACTGAACCTTATTGAATAAGCATTGTGAGCCACTTCGATGAAATCGTTATTTTCTAGCAGTGGTAATTACTGTAGCTTTCATATAAAGGGCACAACATAAATGTTGCAGTATGGCTTGAGATCAAAGTTGAAGTTCAAGGGGTCTAGGAGTTGGTCTTTGTTCTTTTATAGTTTAAATAATTTTAATGATGCATGGATGTTCTATTAGAGTAGTTGACTGGTCTATTAGAGTATTTAGATGTTTAGCAGCTTTTTAGCAGTTTTATCCCTTTGATCCCCTCTTGGTGATTCCTAGAAGAGATTAGCTCTTCTCTTCTCACTCTTTCTATGATTTCATTGCCCACGCATACTTTAGATGCAACTGCACCTGTACTGTAGTTTCTACTATCTAGAGTAAAAGTTTGGAGGGGGGCTACTTCAACCTACCATGCACCTCCCCCCCCCTCAAATCCACCCTTGTATGATCATCTGGCTGGCTTTATGTAGCTAGCAGTGTTATTGAAGCAATGCCAGTAACTGTTCAAGTGTTGAAGTGGAAACCTTGAAACCCTCTACTGTTAAATTAACATGCAAGATCAAGATTGTAGAACCATAATACACTAATAGAACAGTCACCACATGCAGCACTGAGAAACCCACACCTTATGTTTAGTGAAAGCAAAATGAGATTTCTGACTGGATCAGACAAAATATCGTTAGTATATAGTTTACACAACCAGCCATTTATGCCTAAGGCAATGACTGTAAAATCTGCAACAAAGATTCAGTATTTATTAGCTATCAGTGTGTTTGTTAAATTTACTGATGGCCAGAATTTATGGGATTTTTTGAGCAGCCTTTTCCATGCAAGTAATAATGTACACTGTATGTCAGGGCTATTATTTCACATGGCCAGACCTTACTCTCTACACAGCACTTATCAATAATCATAGACTTTTTTGCTTGTTTTTACTGAGACAGTGAAGTCAAAACAATGAAATCCTAGTGCCATCATTTGTGATTCCAAGCAAAGTGCAACTAAATGTGAGCCTCTGCGACCTGTGCAGCGATAGGGGCCTTGGTAGCTGCAAGGGCGGATCCATGATTTGGCAGAGGGAGTACACCAGGGTGGTAGGTACATGGAGCAGGGGGTCTGGGGGTGCAGCCCTCCAGAAGCTGTTAGCATTTTATAACTTTTATGCTCTAAGTTTTGGTGTAGAGTGGTTAATTTTTATGTGAGCTACAAGTATCCTTATCCCTTGTCTTATCAACATTGATGTCGTACAGTAGTATAATTAACAATTGGCCATGATAGTATGGAAACTTCATAACGCTTCACGCATTAAGCAAAATGTACTTTGTTAGTGGCTTTGGACCACCATAATGTTATTATATAATTATGAGATTGTTTACAAATCTGCAAAATAATTATTTCAAGGTTGCCCCTCAAAATATTTAGTTTATACCAGTGTAGCTGCATAATAATATCTTTCCAGTACTTTCTTAAAGATACAAGCAGTTTAACTCCAGTGTTCACTTCATCATGTGTACAAGTGTGTGTGTGTGTGTGTGTGTGTGTGTGTGTGTGTGTGTGTGTGTGTGTGTGTGTGTGTGTGTGTGTGTGTGTGTGTGTGTGTGTGTGTGCGTGTATGTGTGCACACATGCACATGACTAGCATACTAAGACAAAAAGTAACTATAACTAGTTACATAGGATGAATGTAACAAATAGCTAATAATGTAACACCCCCAACTCTTTGTATATGTGACCCGCTGAGTGAAAACCTGACTTGTTTGTTTTTTAGATAAATGCCATTGGAATACATTGGGTAAAGAATGTGTGCTACATAAATAATTTTACGCATGTTTTAATTGCTTCAGTAACAGCGAAGGAAGACTAAAATTGAAATATCTAATATACCAATGGATTTGCCTCTTCATGGAGAGTAAGAATACCTTTGTTTCATTTCTTTACCATGAAGCAAATGTGAGTTACATGGTTACATTGTGGTAATCATCACCGTTTCTAAGCTTAAACAACCTTCTTGCTTAATAGCATGAGTGTATTTAGGCCAAAAACTATACCTTGATAAATGTCCCAGTTCATGGTGAATAAAATAGCACAAGTCCCAACTCTGTAGCCTGTTGCACTTGAAACTTACAGTATGATCGATTAAACAAGCATCCAAGTGTCTGTAATTTTTTTCTATCATTTGCTCTTCTTGTTGTCTATTGCTATAACTCTGAAAGCACTTACCAGATAAGGCTGAAAAACTTTTAACAGCCCATTGGTTTTTCCTTCTACAAAACAAAAAAATAAATAAATGAAGTTTGAGGAAAATGTGAACTAGTAATGTTTTCACTCAGTGGGTGACATCAAGACTTACAGTAGTGTGTCGTGCGGCCCAAGAAGCCAACATGCACGCCATACCATGAGTATATTGACAGGAAGAAAGAAATCATCATTTTCATGCATATGTATGTGTAGCTCCGTGATCTCTTATCCGATTGGAACCAAATTTGCTCCAGAAGTGCCCGCCAGGTAGGGTGAGCCTACATACCAAATTTGAAGAAATCGTCCCAGCCAATTCCGAGATATGAGTGGCCAATGTTTTGGGTTTTTTTCTTTATCTTCTGATACATTTTCTTCTTCTTTGCGCACACTTTGCAAAATCTGCCATGAAATACAAATATGTCCTGTGATCAAGCTGAAGTTTGGCACACTTTAAGGGCTCGTTAACACAAATCTCAGTACCAAGTTTGATAGAAATCCGATAAACAATCACAGAGTTATGACCAATTATTCGCATAAAATAAGATCGAACTTCTGTCATGCCCACAGGGTAAACCCCTTGAAGGAATGAGTTGAAAATTGCTATGTAGATGGAGTAACCAGTAGTTTAGAGATAAAGATCCTGGAGATATGACACAAAACCCAACCTGTGTCACAATTATGTAATCGAGTTTCATGAATAAATAAACCTTTTCACGCCTACCAGGCAAACCGCTAAGAAGAGTGAGCTGAAAACCACTGTGTACATAGGATAATCATCATACTATAGAAAGTCCTTGCAGTAGTATAGAAGAATCAGAATGAAAGCCACTGAGTCATAATACAAAATCCAACTACGTGTATATATAGCAAGTGCGCTATCGAGATACTATAATAGTACAGTCACCCTATTAGAGCATTCAGCATCCTATTAGAGTGTTCAGCTACGTGACATCTCACTGTGTAGAGAGTTCAGCTGTATTATTACATCTACAGGTTGTCTGGATTGTAGCAGAAATCTCTACAACTACAAGGTAACTTGTTTGTAGCTGAGCTCTCTTACAGAGTCCCTTCCAATGTAACTAGACTCTCTATAGGGTGATTTGTTGGAGCTGAACTCTTTACAAGATGACTTGTTTGTAACTGAATTCTCTATAGGGTGACTTGTTGTAGCTGAACTCTCTACACAGTGATTTGTTTGTGGCACAAGGTGATTTGATTGTAGCTGAATTCTCTACCGGGTGATTTGTTGGTAGCTGAACTCTCTACTGTGCATGTGTGACTTGTTTGCTTGTTTGTAGCTGAACTCTCTACTGGGGGCATGTTTGTAGCTGAACTCTCTACAGGTGACTTGCTTCTAGCTGGTCTCTCTACATGGTGGCTTTTTGCAGCTGAAATCTCCACCAGTATTATTTTTTTTAAATACATATATAAGCAAAATACCTCTTGATCTCTTCCTTGTTTCTGCAATGAAGAAAAAATACAAGTAAAAGAAGCTCCAAAGTTGGCCACAGGTCGGCTTTGGAGTATATAAATACAAAAGAAGTAATATCTATACCAAAACAGCCAAGCTGTGAAAAAAGGGTGCAACCCCAAAAAAGCCAGGGTGGCCAAAAAATGGCTGTGATGGTAGGTTAATGGCAAAAATTTTAATAATGACAATTCAGGTGAATTTGTGTACTAGAATTCAGTACCAAATTCACCTGAATTGTTGTTATTCCTACCATCACAGCCATTTCTTGGCTGCCACCTTGTATTTCACATCTTTTTTCATCCTGGCTTTTTGGGGGCTGCACTTGTTTTCACAGCTTGGCTGTTTTTGGTATAGATATTCATTTTCCCACTGTAATACAGTAGTTGACTGTTTGTGCAATGTTGTGCAATTGATGCTGCAGGATCAAAAAGCCTGTAGACATCAAACTCTTACCTATTATTTATGCTGGTTTGCCATCCTTTCGTGCTGGGCTCTATTAAGCTTAATTGGTGGTGTTATTGTGTATATGGTAGACTGAGGAGAATAAGATGAAGATAAGGATAGCAGCTGAGACTGGTGATGTTAGTACACTTGAAGATCTTCACTCCAGTTGTGTTGATGTAACTGGTGATGTTGGTCTGGTGAGTACAACTATTGTATATAGTTGATAAGGACAATTTCTGTCTATATATTATGCACATGTAATCTGAGTAGCTAATAGTGAGTTTAAGCTAGAAGAAGTTTCAGGAAAGATGTGTATAATTAATTAAAACATCCCTTATTGCCATGTGCTGGCTTCTATCACTCTTGCTTAGAGTGGAACCAGACATCTGGTTTTGATATTTATTGAGTGGTTCCAAGTGACATCACAACATATGGACATATGAAATGTGTGGCATTTGTACATAGAAGAGTGCATATTTTTATTCCGCTGCTGTAGGAACGTGGACCACTACCACTGTGGCAGCGTAACTAGTTTCTGATGCCACAACATTCAGTTTTGTTTTGTGGTAATGGACACACATTCTATTAAGTACCTGAAATATAAAACTGCTTTATAAAAAAGTTGTGGTAAAATTGCCTTGGTAACGATCTGTAGGGATCACAAATGCTGTCTGAGATTAAATGTACATGCGGAGGGAGGGTCCAGTTATACACCAGCAGTAAGTGTACATGATCTGTGTTTGCATGCATTAAATGTGTTCATCTGCGACATCCAATGGTTTGTAGTATTCCAGCTGATTAGTGCTGGTTGATGTGTCTGAACAGCTAATACTGTAATTGTGTCTCCCTGCAGGATGGATGGACTGGTTTACAATGGGCAGCATATTCAGGTCACTACAATGTTGCCTCAGCTCTCCTCAACTGGGGAGCTGAGGTAAACGCTACTACTAATGTAAGTCAATATATGTTGTACCATTGTAAGAATGGAATGTATAGAAATGTATGCTGATCCCTATGACATTATCTGAACAATATTAAGGTGGCGCTAAAGCAATAACGCGCATTCTTGACAACAATCTGCTGTGTCTTAACATGGTCTCAATTTAAGACATATTGAAAACTAATACTTACTTTTGCATACAAATAAACTATGCATACAGGAATCTATCATTCATAGAGAGCATAAAGTGTAGAACTGCTCTGAAACCAAGAAATCGGTGGTATTTAGTGGACCACAGAAGACGCGTTATCTCTCAATAACCTAAAGTTTAAGCTCAAATACTTCACATGATGAAAGCATACTATTACAAGAATCATTCTACGTATCAATAAGTGGAAGCGATTTACAAGTCAAAATATATGGCGTTTACAAGCAGATGAGAGCCTTGTTTCACCGTTCGCACCAAGCAAAGAAGCCATAGAATGGATATATGATATACCGATACGTAGAATTATTCAGACACTATTGCTTACCATTCTTATGAAGTTTCGTGGCTGTTCAACCCATGTCTACAAAGAAAAGTTAATGTTTGTAACAGGCTATAAGGGAGTCGAAACAAATAATAATTATTTGTGGCGTTTTCACGTTGTCAAGGTTGTTAATTTGTTGTAAAAGTGAGTTACGTACATTTCACCTGAACTGTGTAACAGCAGCTGCTTGTTGTTTTTGCTAACAACTCACCTGTTATTCGTGGCTGTTTTTATTGTTTTTACGCTTGGGAAGTTTATTATGGTGTAGCACTGAATTAGCCTGCCTGATTTACCACAAATTGTGTAGTATATGATATGTTACATCATATGTATTTGTTATGGCTTCTTGTGCGCGTCATTGCTTTATCGCCACCTTAAGACAGTGTATGCGTATATTGTCATGTTCTTGATAGCGGTAACTCACTTTTACTTGTTAACCAGCATAAGATTTTCAAACTGTTTTTACAGTTGGCCAGGAAGTCTCAACCAGTGAATAAAATGTGTTATTTTTTTGTTAGTACAGTATATAGAGATACATAATATCAGTGATACCATCTTGTTATATACAGGTGAGAAAGAAAACACCTCTACACAGGGCTGCCAGTAGAGGCCATACTCATGTTGTGGCCCTACTAACAGAACATGGAGCAAATACAAGTCTGAAGGATACGGTAAGCCAGCATAAATAATAGACAAATGTGACCTGATTTGCGAAAGGGTACCTTTTCCACACATTTGACATACCAGCAAAAAAAATGATGTAACACTTGACTCCGTATACTGATTAACTTGCTCTCAGTATTCAAATGTAGCCAGATACTGTAGCTACATTGATTGAAAATTTCAAGCAATTGTATGCCATGATCAAAAAGTTATGAAGCTTTAAAGTTCGAAATATGGATCAAATTTTGTGTGTGAAAAAGGTGCAAATCCAGTCACAAATAGTATGCATAGCTTCCAATACTTATGATTTCTATGGTTTTCAGCGTTATAGTAATCTATGTGTACATATTATTACCAAACCTCACTGCATGGTACGCGTACCATGAAAGGGTACACCATTTACTATTCATTTTGTCACATATTATGTATTATATCACTATAGTATGGCTGTTCTCCACTACAATTAGCTGTGAACAACAACCATAGTAGCACAGTGTACTACCTCATCAGGAATGCAGGAATGGACCCCAAACAGTGCCCTCAGGTATGGTGTAGTAGAATTGATTTAAAATTTAATACTCAGCTGTGAAACAATTTCTGGTGTATCCATTTACTGTATAATACAGACAAGACATGTACAGTACCTGTGAGATATTATTGCCACTAAATTACTATCCCTGTGATCTGCCATATTCATTTCTCATAGGTCTTCACAATATGACTCTTCCTTGAACTGGAGCACCCGTCATCTAGCTCTTCTTTTTTCTAGGCCTAGCTACCATAAATTGGAAATTTTTGCTTGCATGATTTTAGTATGTTGTTCTGCAGCCAATCTTCAGATTACTTTTCATGTATCCACAAATGTTATAACCACAAAAGATTACTTGTGATTTACAGAGCTTCAAGCATACACCATAGCTGCGCGTACATTACAGTCTCTGTGCCATCATGCACAAAAACCATTTACTTATATGTGCAGGCTGGCATTGAGTCATGTGTGGTACGTATGATCCTCTTTATGAAACTTGGCTTCAACACTTGTAGCAATCCATTTGAAAGCGACCACATTTGAAAGAGACTGCTGCATGCAACTACAAAAGGGAGCTGACAATCCAGGGCAACTGATATGGTGCAACCATTACTAAAGATGAGGTTGTTATAGGGTATTTACCACATAAATTTCATGGGTTTGTCAATTCTTTTTACAGAGAATTAGAAACACCATGGGATAATTATTTATTGCTAATTTCAGTATGGATTTTTGTGTATGTAGCAACCCATGATGCCTCAATTTACAGTACACCGTAGCCCAACTCTGATATCTACTACGTACAGTACTGATAGTAGACAGTTGCCTATATGACATTGCATGCATGTGTGGAAAGTAATCATTATACCCATAAATTGTATGCCATTGTACACAGTGGGAGCAGAACAGGATAGAAGAACTACTAAAGGAGGAAGAATACAAACAACAAGGTAACAATGGCACCAAAAGTATACAAAGGAACCTCTCTATGTTTTAGACACCTCTACACCTTAGTGAGGAGTCCTGATTTCAGGAGTTTAACTACATATATAAACTGTATGTATATAATACTGGCTGGTTATCAAGGTGTCCTTTTGGGGGTTTCTACCAGTGGTGATACGATTCTAGACCTGACAGATTGAGGGGCACAGCATGTGTGGATGTAGAATTTCACGGGGTCTGAGGGTAACTAACAATGCCAGTCTATTCTGCAATTTTCCTTAAGATTTTGCAAACTTATTCTCACCAGGGGAGGGAATGGGCCTCCCCTTGGTATTGCCATTGGTTTCCACTGTACTTAATTATGTATGCTTACCATGGTTACCATGGTAATTCTTTTACTGTATGACAACAAATAGTATCTTGAGTTTGCAGCAACATTCTTATTTGGTAATTACACAATTGGTAATGCTATAATTACACTAACTAGTACGAGATTGGCTTTTCATCATTAGTATTTATGCACTTGTAATTTAAAACATAGCTAAACTGGCGTATAACCATAGAAAAAATACCTAGAAGGGCTAAAAAAATGTCCATGGCTAACCAGCAGCAGGCAGTGCTTTTGTGTTTTTACTAATTGCTGTATCAGTAGACTTGTATCCTTGAAAATATTTTCACTCCTAAACTATTGTCCCTGTGCAGTAGCCTACATGTAGCTGTCACTACACAGTATGTTTTACACAGGATTGGCATACCAGCTGGCTCTAAAACATGGAACAACATTTCCCAGAGACTTAGCAGTGCTACTTATAGGGACAGAAAACACTGGGAAAACTTCACTTATATCTACTTTTCTTGGTGAGGAATTCAAAGAGAAACGACCAGCAACAGACGGTGCTGAGACACAAATTTGCAAAGCTTTTGCTAGAGGTTGGAGTAGGATTACCGAGGCGGACAAATCTGCTCAGCTTTATGACCATTATATCTGTGCAGTTCAAGAAAATGCAAAGGAAATGCTAAAATTGCAACAAACACCATCTAAGCTTTCTGATGGTGGTGCCAAACTGGCCAATGATTTTTCTCCTCCTGCCAGTCGTTCTTCTCCTACTACCAGTGGCTTTTCTCCTGATACAACTTTTAATACTTCCTTTTCACCTGATAAAGGGGATCTTCCTACATTAGATGAACAAGATTTAAAGGAAGTATCCAGCAATACTGTTAAGTATGATTTTAATGGTGTAAATGTTGTTGCGTGGGATTACGCTGGCCAGGTGATTTTTCATAATACCCATGCTGTGTTCATGTCAGAAAATGGCATACCAATTATCACTTTCAATGCTTCTCTTGAGTTAACTGATAAGATCAAGCCACGTGAAGGTTCTCCTCTCCCTCCAGAATGCAATAGCAATATAGCCAGCCTCCATTACTGGCTCCACACAGTAAGCTCAATACGCTCAGCGAATCACTCACCACAAGGACCGATGGCGCTTTTGGCTGGTACTCACATTGACTTACTTCATTCTGACATCAAGGAAGCTCGCAAGTTGGCAAAAAAAATCCTGCCATACCTTGAAGAAGAAATGCGCAACAAACCATATGTTAATCGGCTCATTGGAAATGAGAAAAGCATAATGGCTTACTTGGAAAATTATTGTTTTTTTGTCAGTAACAAGTATCCAGATGGAGAAATTGAGCGACTAAAATCCACAGTCATCGAAATTTCCCCCTCTCTAAAAAAAGAGGAACCAATTGTCTATCTAAAAATTGAGCAGAGCCTTTTGTCACACAAAGAGCAGGTAATATCAAGATCTGATGTGTTAGAAATTGCTAATCAGTGTGGGTTTCCTGTGTCCGAGAGCAGTTCAGAATTTGAAGGGCTGCTAAGCTACCTGCATAAAAAGCGAGTCATCCTGTATTTTGGGAAAATTAAATCCTTGAGAAATCTGGTCATTCTATCACCACACTGGTTAGCCAAGCTGTTCAGCTATGTGATCACTGCACACACTTATGCCACAGGCAGTGACCATGACAAGGCTTGGGAAAGGCTTAAGAACTATGGTATTCTTGGTGGAAATCTGTTTGCCCACATGGTGCAGAAATTTCTTTCTGAGTACCCCAGTGTAGTGAGTGTCACAAAAGATCAGGTCCTTGACATTCTGCTCCGTTTCCATTTGGTAGCTCATGTCACTGCTAATGCTTGGTTTACCGATGAAGATTTTCAACCACCTCATAACTTTGGTGACACCTTCATTGTTCCTTCGTTTGTTCATCACGATGATGGTAAATCTCCCCCAAAAACCAACCAAGAGAAGATCATATACTACATTTTTGATGGCGACTTTGTTCCTACAAACCTTCTGAATCAGCTCATAGTGCAGTGCATTTGTTACAATGTGAAATTAGGAAGTCGACTGCTCTGGTAAGTATACTACAAATGTAACTTCCATGATGATACCTTGTCATTGTTCTAGGTTGAGACATGGCAAGGTGGGACTACGGTTAGGCACTAGTCAGAGATATTACATCAGCAGATACGAGGGACAAAAACAAGGAATTCAGTTGACAATCACAGCTAAGGGCAATGATGTGAATAACGTACAAGAAAGATGGGGATTGATCCAGTACATTGATCAACAGTTGATTAGCATCATGGATGTGTTCATGCCAGCAGAGGAGAAACCATCAAAACATATCCCCTGCCCATATTGTACCAGACTGCATATCCATTTTGACATGATAGGTTCATCCATATGTTGTCCATCAAAGGATGATGAGGAAATACCAACAAATTACTACACCGATTTGCTATCAGCTGAAAAATCAGGTGAATATTATATAGCTATATAGTATTTTTAGAGTTACTTTTCTTACTTAGCTTCTTCACACTAAGAAGCAGGCTATTATATGCCTTTACTTTAATTCCTGATGAACTTTATAATCATTTTGTGACTTTAGCCATACTGAGGTATGTTCCATTGCAGGTAACTATAGCAACTGTTCCACTGCACTTGTTAAAATCAGAGAGCAGTATGATGTGCTGTCAAAAAGTTGTCCAGTTAACAACCTGATTCCAAGTCTCTATGCTAACAGAGTGATCACTGATGATGACAAGAAGATAATGGAGATTAAACCACTAGAAAAGGACAGGGTGATGTACCTTCTTGATGAGGTGCTGATGCGTAGCCTGAAGTCAGACTATGGCAAAAAGTACAATGGATTTCTTGAAGTATTGCAGGAAAGTGATGATCCTCTTGCCAAGGAACTAACTAAGAAACTTGGTGAGTTATACTATGTACCAACTTTCCACATTCTATCATGCATGTGTGTGTTTATTGTGTATAGCACCTCCAATCCAGTGCTAACCCTTAAAGAGAATATACACTGCATCTGTTGGCATCTCATGTGAGTCAATCATATCATCTAGACACTGACCTGTGATCATTGTCTCCCTCTATTCTACAGGACATGACATGCACCTATGCAAAGAATTTTATGTAGGAAGGCAGTAGCTAGTCTGTTATTTTGAACATTTCTGTTTTACTTGCTATTTACTTCTTTAACCCTTATGTTGATAGTGAATCGAAGTTGATGGTGTGGCCAATTGCATAAATGAATGTTCAATTAGAGTGGTTTAAAGAAACTTTCTAGCATGTATGTTGAGTGGTGTGTATTGACAAACATCCATTCTTGAGTGCAGTTCAGCCCACTGCAGAATACATTCTAGTCCAGGTTTATGTGCTTCCCATGTAAATCATATATATTGTAATTATAAAGGTGCATTCCTGAAATGATTCAGTTTATGCATTGCACACTGTTTCTCAAGATTACAGATGTGGTAGCAGAAAATCCACCCTCCTACAGGTGTATATAACTGCTAGTTTGCATGCTTTCAAAAATCTATCTCTTGCACTAATTCAGCACTGAACCATTTGCCACTGCAGCAAAGTTATCAAATCTCTGCATGCTGGGCAATCAAATTTGTAGAAATGTAGTGGTATAAACAACATGAATAACGACTGTTATGCAGTTCAGGTTACTGAACAAATAATACAGTGCTGAATCAGCACACGCTTTTAGTAGGAAGAAAATCACACCCTCCCATAACTGTTGGTTTGCATTCAAAAAACACTCTATCCTTGTGCATGTGCATTAGCTGACTCAATTTCAGGAATAAAACCACTAAATAAGTGATAACCAAATAACAGGAAGTAGATAAGCTAATTAAACCAATTATTGTATTCCATGCCAACTGTATGGAAGTAAACACAGTAGTTACTGTTGGGAGATAAAAAACTGACTACTTAACAGCAGGATGTATCTGTAGTAAGCAAACTCGAGCTTATTATATAGCACGAAAATTAGCATTAACTTTGAATATAGGTGTGTAACATGTAGCCTGTACTATACTTGATACACCCAGAGTGCATGTTTGCCCCCTTAATACTGCTAATTGAATTCTAAAGTGCTTAGTACAGTGATGAATGACCAAAGAATTTCATAGAATATACTGATCTGCATTAAGACACCTTGTATTGTATTATGATGAATCACATTGAGTTGTTGAATGTGGTTCATAGTAAACAGTAATATTCTCTAGGGTATATTAAGGTAAATGCCTACCATAATTCGTTTTCCTTTCAACCATCACTTTATGGAACAATTGAGGTTGTCACTTCTATATCTTGGGCTGCAGGTATCATCTTCAGCCATCACTAGGGAATTTCCTAGTACAGTTAGTACTGCTGTAATAGTGTACCTCATAATAGCTAACACTACTCTGAATCGACTATACAACAATAATAAAATTGTTTACAGTAATTACTATTTTATAAAGAAAGACATAATGATGTCATCGCTCAGCTACTACAGTAGTTAATTATAAACATTGTTGTGGACATGACCACTAATTGACTGTTTATGTAGGTGGTGTGGTGTGTGGAGGTGTGCTATTAGTGATGAAATGCTAGAAGATATCAAGCATCTGGATTAAGTAGAATGGGACCCACAGATATCGTATTGATAGGACACCTAGCTCAATATAACATGCACTTGTTTGTACTCACAATGAGGCCCACATTTACCAGCATTTTGCTTTTAACACATCAATGAACACTACAGCAAAGAGACACTTATTGTTGGCTTGTTTTTAAAGATATTGGCTTCCCCATAGAAAATGTAAATCTGTTCAACAAAAATGGATTTTTGTCAACTAGTTGCTGAAATTGGTTAGAGCATGGCCAATGGCCAACCATTATTTTTGGCACTGGAATGCATGAGCATCAAGTTTGTATTGTAAATATTATATTTTGGGTTAAAATTTTAATCATTCAGCAATGCTATAAGGCAAACAAAATTTTAAAATGAAAATTATTATAAAAATCAAGAATGCATGGCCATTACCATGTCATTGCAGTTAAACTAAAATGCACAGCAGCATTGTTATAAGAGTTATGCGGTCATTGTTGTCGACAGTTATTCTCAACTGCTTCAGCAGCAGCACTAGCAGCCATTTCTCTTAGCTTATCTTGAAAATTTCTGTCTTCAAATTCTTCACCCAATCCTTCAGGTGGCCTCATCATATCACCAAATGGGTTCATCATATCACCAAATGGTCCCATAGCCATGGGCTCAATTTCAGCCTTGATACAAGAATGACACACTTTATTTGTGCTGACCTCAATGGGCTTTGCTTCTAAAATGTTCATTGATTACATACATAAAACCAATCTACCTAAAAATAATTATTACTATTATTATACAATATGTACATGTAGTGCTCTAACTGTACAGAAAGATGTATACTATACTGGCACACAATTCTTCTAGCATATATCATATGTATATATGCTTGAATAAAGTATACTTTGGAAACGTTCTACCTATTTATTCCAATTGCGTCAGCTAGGTTACTATTATTTGTCCCCTAAAAGGCTTTTGTGATAGCCTGTAGTCCTGAAGCTTTGCACTCCAACATTTTTAAAAATAGGATGCTTTCATACATATACATGTACAACTCCAAAGTTACAAACTAATTTTTCTAATGATTATAGGGGCAATAAACAACTCAGCACTTACTCCAACTATTTTTACCTAACAACAATATGGAAAGTGTGAAAATGGCCCTTCAATATTGGCTCACAGGCCCATCAAGGACAAACTTCAGAAAATTTAAGTGTATCAAACATTTATATTGTGAAGAAATGCTTAACTGATGCCTCTGCAAAATTTAGATGGTCTGTGCATGGTGCTTAAATAAGTGGGATGTGAGACTATGTGGCTGGCAAAGGGGACTACATATATGGCTGTTCTATATGGCAGTGATCATGCAATGATGCCTGATGGCAATAGGTGATTTGATCAGAGGTTTGATAAGCTTGTATCTTTAGAAAATAAATTTTTGTTGTATTAACAATAGTAAGCCTAGTCTAATAGAACTCGTTCTGTTAATCCTTTACTATGGTCTATAATTTCTGTGTTTTTGCTCATAATGTTATGTACATGATCGTAAATTATCAATATAATGTTGTAAGATTTTACTTAATTGGTTTAGTGCTAACCTGATTTACCATGATACGTTTAACACAATAAAACACATCAGTTCTAACTTGTTTTGTTTATACAACATTTCTTTCAACAATGAAATTGCAACACAATTAATTGTTTGGTGTGTGTGATAAGTTTACTAATTCCTATCCAGGATTGAAGAGCAACAATAATATACATTACTTTAAAAACATGATATGTGGGTTTGATCATGATAGAACCCTTTGAAGCACAATATTGAGTAACAGCACATACGTACCTTCATTAGGTTTAACCAGCTTAGTGGGCTTAGTACAGCGAGGACAATTCTTTAAAGTGTTTGCATGTTCTGTAAAAATATTGACACTGCATAAATATTATGCATATGCACAAAAAGAGAGAGAGAGAGATAAATGATGCCACAATGACAAACAACCATTGACAGTTGCAATTATGTAACCCCCATAGGAAATTCATGAAAACTATAATTATACTTGTTAATGTGCAGAGACTCCACAAAGGAGTATAGAAGGCATAGGAATATTACATACAATTGTGCAAAATAGAATAAGTAGCTATCAGGATTTACACTGGATCAGGTCATTTGGATCACCCAGCCATGCCCACTTATCAGGAATATGTATGTGTGGTTATTTGTATTATGTATAATATATACCGTATAGTGGGTTTTTCTCGAGGACAAATTTACTTGCGAAAATAAAATCATGCAACACTTAATCTCGCGAGGTGACAACTTCGCGACATTAAATTCCTCGTGCGAATTTATTACTCGTAATAAATGTTCGCGTAGGAGATGGAAAACAGTGAAATTTGTTCTCTTTGCTATGTTTCTTTGTATCTATGCTTGTATCCACGCAGGCGCCTGAAGTTTGCCACAAAATGGGTAGGGCAGCCGCGTTCAGCGATGTTTGGTGAAGAAACACGTGTTGTGTAGGGGAACGAGCAAGTTGTTATGTACAAACAAGCACCTGGTTTGTTGTTGAACGTTCCAACAGGCACTAAAAACCTTGCGATAAACAAAACTCCACGTGATAAAATATGTCGCAAATATTGCAAAGTGCCCAAAGCGCAAGATTAAAGTTCCCTATATGTGTGCCCACTTATTGGAATGTCTCTAAGCATACATGGAGCCATTCCCACTAATTTTGTTGTAGCTACTTTTAGACTAACATTAGTCACATCCACTTATCAATTGTGTTTTAAATACTTTTTGGTTGCTCCTTGTTTACTATTTCCTCTTGCAAATGATCCATCCTATAGTATAGCAAGCTGTATAATCTATGCTATATAGAGGACTTGTGGAAAACATCATGCCCAAACTACATAAGCTGCTTACTATCTATCCAATGCATGTAAAAATCACATGCCTCTGTTGTAAATAAACTTGGGTTCCATTTGGATTACAATGTACCATTTGGGCCAGTGAATCAGCTGGGTCATTGATCCATTTTCAACCCTGGTAGGCAACCATAATAAAAAAATTGCATGTTTCAACTTCTCTAGTGTTGTTTGTTCCTGTCAATATACAGCTTACAGATGTGCATGAATTTCTGCTTAGACTATATCCCACCTTCACAAAGTATATGTCCACACTTTAGCAGTGAAGTAGCAGCATGTTTATCAATCCAAAATGGCTTGGATCTTTTTGGTGAAGGCTGGATGGATGCAACAGTTTCAGAAACTCAATACAAAAGCAATCAACCACAACTAATAATCATTTTCAGGATTTTAGGTAATCATTTTATACACATGACACTACTCTGTGTACAATTTTATGTATAACAGTAACTTACATTTGGTATTGTTGAACGTTTAAAACTTCCTTTAAAATCTGAGCTCCTACACAGTGAGTATACATATATGTGATTAAGAACAAACAATTCATTAGTTCAAATAGTGATTATATAAATAATAATAAGGACAGGAGATGAAAACAAGTGCAGTACATTGTACATCCTGTATTATCATGCATTAACATACATAACATACTCATTGCAGAAAGACTTAACAATTTCAGACACTTCTTGATTAGTAATTAAGCTAATAGGAGTTTTATCGTCGTCTCCTTTCTGATACAAATCAGCTTTCTCTTTCACCAAAAAACAAGCTACAGTCATTTTCAAGTTCACAGTTTCAGGAAGGATATCTTTAATCTGTACAAAAGTAGAATAGACATATGTACACTTTACATGTGTAACATGAAAAATAAATGCACGAATGCTGACAGGGTTTTAAAAACAAGGCGCATGCCCACAGCCAGCTGAAGGCCAGCTGTGGGAATGCATTTGGTTTACTGAAATTGTTTTCATAAAAGTGTGTGTGTGTGTGTGTGTGTGTGTGTGTGTGTGTGTGTGTGTGTGTGTGTGTGTGTGTGTGTGTGTGTGTGTGTGTGTGTGTACCTACCTATCTATGTTTGTCCGTACGCACCCATGTGACCAAAATCATTAATGGTAAAGCAGCTTGCTCGTAAGAAGTAAAAGCAAACTGAAGTCTGTATTAAACTTCTGCATGAGTAAACTTTGTGGTTTCTTTTTGGCAGTCTGAAATACAACTCTCCTTAGACATAGTGAATTACCTTCCCTTCAAGTTTTACAGGCGTCAACTGAAAAACAATGGTGCAGGCCTTGTAGACTACCAGGAATAGCCTAATCTTTGAGTGTTGAAAGTGGGCGTGTCTCCTATGTATGCGAACAAAAATGAAGAGCAGCTTTGAGGTTTTGTTCAGAGAATTTGCGAGAAAAAACAAGATAGTCAAACTATAAAACAGTTTAGAAGATACTTCTGTGTGTAACATGTTGTTAAAAGTGGTTTGTGTAACAAACACTTCCTTAACAATGAATAGCAACATAATTGAAAAATTACAAAAATTTCATGAATTTATAAAAAATTAAAAAATTACATTAATTGATACATTATAGTTACATAGTTTGTTAATTCCAAATGAGTTAGCTAGCTGCATGGCACCTGGTTTTTAGAAGTAGTACAACATCAACTTATTAAAAATGATTTTTATCATATACAATTATATAAGTTTTGACATTTATAATCATATAATGATAATTTACAACCTATAGGTTATATGAAATTTTCTGACAGGGTTGTTTACATTGCTCGGTGTGCCAGGAGTATTGTCAACAAGAGTTACAACTGGATGAAGGATATTAAAAACAAGCTTAGGCAAAGTCCGAAAAAGTAAACAATTTTAGAGAGAAAATTACTGCACTCATCTCAAAAATGGTGCACAAATAGGTGTGTATATAATCCAGTTTTTGCTAACTGAATTGATAAATTACTGTGAATGTTAAAAGCAACAAATAGTACATGATTACAGTATACGTCACCTTTAATAATTCAGTTGAAACTTCTTTAATAGGATCCATTCTACCAGAAAAGTGTAGTAAAGCATGGAGTGGTGTGTCCTTGTCTGTTCTGCAGGCATTGGGGTCAGCTCCATATCCAATCAGTAAGTGAATCAAGTTTGTGTGCCCTTGCATAGCAGCAGTGAACAAAGCAGTTCCACCACTGGAGTCTCGTATATTTATATCAATGTTGGTCTGTTGAAATGGTGCATATAATTGTAATTTTTACTGCAATGCATCAGTACCAGCTCTTTTTGTAAACCTTAGGGTTCACTTGCAAAATTTGTAGATGTAAACATAAAAAACTCTAAGCATTATACATGTACTTACAAGTGCAATATTGTTATTAAGTTAAGCTGAGGGTAACATAGAGCTAAAATCAATGGTTAGTTATTTTATACTTGTTAGCTTCATTATTTTATCATTATTTGTGTAGAATCATTCATTTAATAATGAAGTAGGAATTCAAAAGTAGTGAAACAGGATATATGGATGATAGTAATGCAACCATGTTAATATAATTTGTTAAATTTCAACATAGGGATTTTCCACATAACTATGTTGTAACAAGCGTGTTCTAGTGCATTAGTGAATGCCACTATCTTGTTTCACTACTTTTTAATGCTTCGACTAGCTTGGATCCCTACTTCATTTTTAAAATAATAATTTCTAGTTATATGCACATGTGACTGTTTTATCAGATTATAATACATGCATGGTTGCTATATTAGTGTGTTGGATTATCTTGAACTTGCTACTGATCTCGAGTAAGTCTTTGGTAAAGGTATTCCACATGATCAATCAATAAGTGGTATGGCCAACATTCCTATTATATTCTGCAGTATAACCAACTGACTAGACAGATGCTAAAAGCATTGTGGGGTGAGCCTGATCTTGAAGTAAATAGTTATTTAATGCAATCAACTGAACATACAATGACAGTTAAATGAAATGAATAGTTCTGATCAAATCAATGTTAAAACGATTAAAAAAGGTTACTTTGAGCATTTAGATTGCCATTCTTCATTGGTTTCCGTTCTCTTCTAAGTCTGTAATGCTCCCTTCTTTTTCTGAGAGTCTCTTCTCTTTCACTCGCAGTTTCAACACTTCTTGGCACATTGCTAGCCATTGCACAAGAACATGCTATGTGCATAAGCTAAAACCTCGAGAACAAACATGTGCATGAGAACGTGTGATGTGCACTTGTGCACTTTTGCGCATGTGGCAGTTGATGGATTTCCGCTTTGTGTAAACTTTAGGTTGCGTGATGGTCCACGATCCATGGTCGAATCGACTACCGCCAGTGTGGGGCTTGCTCTTGCTTGCCCCAATTAAGGACATAGCTGTCATACTCTGTTTTCTCTAGTGAACTGATTGTGGCTGACACTGGTTAGAACTCCAAAAAGCACACACCATTCATAAGTTTGATATTGTGGGGTAAACTGGTAATTACAAGGTGCATTGCTTAGCTTCTAGACTTTTGACTGTGGTTAGATGGACTGGCAGGCATGTGGGTTTGGTAAAAAAAACTCAATACTGGAGCTTCTGTAAGGGTTTTCTAAAGATAAAATGCTAGATTTGATGTTAAGGGTCTTCCGTAAAGGTGTTTCTCATCAAGTAACACAATTGCCTAATTCAATGCTAATGTTTGATGGCAACATAATTCAATGCTGATGTTTGATGGTAGCGTTTTGAGGACATCACTGGAGGATTCCTACAGTACAGTACGTAGTACTGTACAATATAGGAATTAAACTTTGAGTAGCATAATATATAATACATGAGTACATTCAAATTTATACACACAATACCTTGTCCAGTATTAATAGTGCTATTTCGTAATTTCCATGGTATGCAGCCCAGTGAAGAGAAGTGATATCTTTTAAATCACCACAGCTTACAAATTGCGGGTAGGCCTCAATCAGTGGTTCCATAACACTTGAAATAGTGAAAGGAAACAAGTAATCACCAAGAACATGTTCATATATGTACAGATAGTGTTTATTTCCATATTAAACCTGTGCAAAGCTAATATATGTGTCTACATCATGATCAGCTTACTACTTAATTTAGTACTATGCATTTAATTTTAGCACTCCACAAAGATAAAAATATACATAGTAGTTACCTTGTTTTCCCATTAATAGCTGCAACATGGAAACCATTATGTCCGAGATGGTTTGGAATGGTGGGATCTGCTCCATAATCTATTAGTATCCTAGTTGACTCTTTGCCATCATGAACAATTGCATGATGTAGTGCTGTACCACCTTCGGAGTTCTACAAATGCAACATACAACCGTGTCAAATCAAAAGTAGAGGGAAACTGCCACTAGTAGTTATGAAAGTCTATTTGAATTACATAAAACTTTGCATGTGATTTCATCTTTTACTTGTTTCAAATGTCAAGGTGGTCTAGTTAATTACATGTGATTGTGTTTTTTAAATTATGTGGGCCCACGAAAAAAGAAAAACAAAAAATCAAAAGTACTGATAAAAATTAATACATCTTGGGTTGCATATATTTTGGGAGATTTTGCTGAAATTCGCTGTGTAGTCTGCTTTACCTTATGAACAGTTCCACTGAAAGAAATGCTTTAATTTGGAAATGGGGCTACAAAGCTATATGTTTGCCAAATAGCATTGATGTCTGCCATTGTAATAAAAACTCGGTACCAATGATTATAGTGTGCTGCCTCTCTTAGCTGCACAACACCAGTGGCGGATCTAGAAAGGGGGTTTCCAGTAGGGCTGAGCGATACTGCCATTTTAGTATCACGATCGATACTAAAGCCACTATTCACGATACTGAATAGTTCACGATACTTACAAATAAGTCAATCATAGCTGGTGCCACATAGTGTATTGCTCAGCATTCCTGCAGGAAGTCCTTATATGTGATAGCAAACTAGCCACTATCATCCTTGTTTACAGTAACAGTTATTATAATACATGCTTTGAGGTTGTTATGGTGTTCACACCTCTCTGCAGGGGAAACCAGATGGGTGGACTTTAGGATTCTTAGCCAAGTACTGCATAACAAATGGATTTTTAATGACTGTAATGTACAAGCATGGTATCACGATAGTTAATAACAAAATATCGCGATATCGATACTTTCAAAATATCGCGATATATCGCTAAAACGGTAGTATCGCTCAGCCCTAGTTTCCAGTTCAGAAGGTGGACATGTACACTGACATAGGTGAGTGGCATGCATGTGCTAGGAGGGTCTGGGGGCATACCCCTACGGAAATATGTGACTGGATCTGTGAAAACCCCACACAATCGTGCAAACCTAAATTTATACAGTGTAAAGCATTGAATACATTGGGTGAAATACTTACATATTATTGAAAAAACTGTAATTTTTTTGAACGCCTCTTTCTTTAGTGAAGGAAGGGACTAACAAAAAAACCCTGGATATCATCGTATTCGCCTTCTCAAGGGGAGTTGGAAAATCTTTGTTTCGTTGCAGTAGACCCAAGGATACGGAAGTTATGAGCATTTGTTTACGTCACATCAAAGCGATTGATTTTTCTTCACGAATTTCAACTTTGTATGCAGTGAAGAAGGGTCAGTAAAGGATAAACTTACCCAGTCATTGATTC
The DNA here is from genome assembly GCF_963678975.1 of Dysidea avara. Taxonomy (NCBI): domain Eukaryota; kingdom Metazoa; phylum Porifera; class Demospongiae; order Dictyoceratida; family Dysideidae; genus Dysidea; species Dysidea avara. The sequence goes on along the minus strand of NC_089282.1, from coordinate 9,351,768 downwards.
CCCTGTTCATGGCAAACATGATGGTGAAAATTCTGGCTCCGTACCTCAATTCATTGGTACGTTACAATTGTTTTTGAAGGCGCCTGTAATTTATTTTCCCTATACTTGCTGTACAAATTAATTTTTCTGTTGTTGCTACTTTGTAGGGCTGTAACTCCTAAAGTTATTGGTATATGAGGCTGAAACTTTGCCAGAGGGTACACTTGGCTAAGTAGATTATAAATATTTAATAAACAGGAATTTGAAAAATGCGCGATTTTTGTCGGGTTTTTGCAGATCCAGTCACATATTTGAAATTTAGACTGCACTTGGCAACACTTTTAGTGTGAAATTATCTGTAAAATAAATATTTACGGAGTCTATTTATGGAGTGCTGAGCATGCACATCACTTATTATAGGTGCACACTACAATAATTAATCAAAATACTCAACTGTTGCATAGTTATTTTTCAAAGGGGGTTTCGTGGAAACCTTGAAACCCCTAAATCTTCCACCGAACACAATACAGTGGAACCTTAGTTATCCAAATCCCTTGGGACTGGTCCATAAGTCTGAAAAGTCCACATCTCTGAATAAATAACCTTAAAATAGCATAAAAGAACATTTAAAAAAATTTCAGTATTATTAACTACCGCTATAGAACAGCTACTACTCTAATAGAGCAGTCATTTCTGTAGTCCAGTTAACCGAGAATCTGGACAAGTGGGGTCTGGATAACTGAGCTTCCACTGTACCATGTCTTGAATAATCCAAAAAAATACTTTTCTCACAAAACTTCCTTACAACACACAGAGAATGCACTCTAGAAATAGCCTTTTATGGTTTCTTAGGAATTAATTGAAAGGCTACAATAATGCTGCAAATAGTTGGATAATTGTCAAGGTTGTACTGTACTTAAGTACTCATTAAAATCATGCGAGACATTTTAACAAGCTGAAACGATCCATTTGTTATCAAGAAATAACACCTTGAAGGCCATAGATCTTGATTTGTCGACTTTGGTTGTCAGAAACATTTACATGGGTATGGTTCATGTGTTATAGTCACTTGAACAGTTGTAAACTATCTGTGGTCCAGTATAAAACATGTCACATACGTATGGCTACAAGTATTCAGCTAGTATTTGATTGTTAATAGAGAATACTAACAATCCACGATCATTTCAGCTCTAATTGCATATATAGTAGGAAGGAATGTAATCACAAATACATACAAATATTTAAGCAAACTAAGTTTCATGGATACTGCGTATGTATACTAACCCCATTACCTTAACATCCAGATCAAGGGAGGGGGTTCCAGAATATTCACACAGAAATTTTACAACATCGTCTTCATTGTTAGTGGCAGCTATCATAAGGGGTGTAAAGCCTCCCATTGTTTTCATGTTGATATTTCCACCATCACTGGATAGCAATACATTTGTGATTTCCAAAAATTTACTGCAAAAAGTACAACAGTAACACATAATAATAGCGGCTTAGTAAAGACGTGCATATTTTAGTCACATATGCACAAAGAACCATTACCATAGAAGTAAAAAAAAAAGTTAAACAAGGGATATAGACCTGCAGATTTACTAGTGAACATTTAATCCTTACCTCAGTCTATAGCCATGACTGAGTTAGGGATTAAATGTCCACTAGTGCATCTGCAGATATAGACAACCTCCCTTGTTTCCCTACCTTTTAATTTCTATGATCCTTAATCAAACTTGAAATTCCTAACTTTTCTTTGTGCTTGTTTGTTTATTATATATAATTATGATGGGTAAACCCATGCAGACCGCATCAAAGGAAAAACATGTCAAAAAAATTAATTTTGCACCCCCAACCATCAATTACTGAGAAATGAAGTGGATATTATAATTATATACTTTAGTTCAAACAAGAACAGTATAAGAAGTGTCTCTGCAATTAATCCAGTCACTACAGAAAATACAGATGATAAACATGATAGCTAGTCATCATAGCCACAGGAAAGCCATGACGTGTTACCATGAATCAATACCACGCACTTTCAGCAAAAGAAATGGGATACAAAAGAAGACAAAGATAAATTCATGATGGTGCATTGTACATACTGTGGTATGTTGTTGGCTGAAGCTACATCTAGTAATGAAAAAATCAAGCCCAAAGTCTTAGTTGTTATCGAGTTATGCTTGTCTGAAGGCATTATTAGTGAGTAAGTCATTCAGCTAGTAGAAAATTTTACTAAATAAAAAAATGATCCTAGCAACTTTATGAAAGTATTTTTGGTTGCACTGAAGGAATTTTTGGGGCTCGGTTATATACCTCACCAATATATACTGCCATGCAAGGTACTGTGAACATATTGTGAAACTGGTTCTAGTCACTGTTTTTTTGTGAGAATGTGCAAACCACCATGATCCCCTATATAATATTATAGGTACTGGATGATGCAGTTTACTTTTATACCACCATGCATGATTTCTACAATTGTACATTTTCAGGGGAACTTTTGCTTTTATCAATACTAGTGTTATATATGTACAGTATGTAGCAATTAGCAATAAGGTATTAACGCCAAATATTTACAAACACATACACTGTATATATGTATACTTTGAAAATGATTTATTAGTTCAAAAATATAATATACATACCTCATTGTAGCAAAATGCAGTGAAGCAAATCCCTGTGCATTCTACATAATATGGAAAATTAGCTAATATATAATACTGTACATTTGTAACTACACATGTAACTCTACCATTAGTGTTCATTACCTTGTTCATACCACTTGTACCTGTTTAGTCTACAAACTGAGATGGCTCCAGTGAAATTCAAATTGACAGTTGGATTGCGTTTATACTATACAAACTTAGGCCACTCACATTACTTACTTTTTTCATTGGAAAGATACATATTTTATAATGTCAATACACATGATAATGTGTTGTGTGGCCAAGTACAGCCAGTGCAGGTGTGCAACAGACAAGTCTGTATTTTACAGGAATCAACCAAAATCATTTTCATGCATCCATAGTTTGATAGTTGCTAAATAGAAATTATTCAATTGTGTTGTGGATACTCCCTTAGGGTGGGGCACTTTATTCCAAATTTGAACTGAATCTACTTAGCTATACTGAGACACATGCTTTTAAAGTTTGTCTTAATTCCTTCGCTTTAAAATATCGTTATAATTCAGATGTGCTTCAGTCGATTTACTTTAAATTTGGGTGGCAGTAGAAATGTCATAAAGCATGTTTACAGTTCAATTTTCATACATGTAACACTTTCACACCACAGATCAAAGGAGCCGTCCAGGCTAAATTATGTAAGGCCAAAATCAATTGTGGAGATCGATTAATAATCACGTGATTAGTATGCATGACTTGGATTTCACCATGAAAACCACTGAGACAGAGAACATCTCATTATCGCTATCCTCAGAGTTGAAAAACGTTGAGCTAAGGTGAGAACTAGTGCTATAGCTTATTCACCAATCATTTTTGCCCATTTCCGAATACAGACCATGCCCCCATCAGATAAAGTTAGATTCCTTGTCGCGTGAGCATATTAAACGCAAATTCGATGAGAGTTTTACTATGGCCAAAGAAGGAATTCCATTTACCAAGTATACAACCTTGTACGAACTGGAAAGCGGGCATGGAGTTGACCTGGGCACTGCTAGCTTATAATTAACAATGATGTTTCCTGCAAAAACTTCACCTATTTTATTGCTGAATCAGAGCAATCCTTTTATTGACTTCTTAAAGAGAGAGGTCAGTTATTTTAGCTTTCTTATGGATGGAACTACCAATGTTGCAAAAGTTGAAGATGAAGCTGTAGTACTACTGTATTGTGATAATGATGATCACCTTAAAGAGATCAAGTCGTGTGCTAGATTTTTGTCAGTTGGTACTGTAAGCAAGGCTGATGCTGATAACTTGTTAAAATGTCTAGGAGAGGTACTTTCCATTTTGGGGATTGAGCATCTTAGCAAGCATGCCCATCTTAGTAGGAGGGGGAACAAATGGAGCATCGGTTAACATAGCACAGCACTCGAGTATCAGAGCCAATTTACGTATGTCGCAGCATACCGTGGATTTACTGGAGCTGGTGTTTTGCACATTGTTTGGAGCTTGCATCAAAGAATGGTTTGGTGAGCCCATTATTTAAAAGTATTGATGATTTGTTATTAAGGCTATACTATTTGTATGAAAAATCCCTTTAAAAGGTATGTGAATTGAAATGTATTATTGAAGACTTTCAAGAGGTATTTGAATTTAAAGGGCACGGTTGTCTACCTGTACGTGCACAAGGCTCATGGTGGCTAAATCATAAACAAAAAACTTTACAAAGGGTCGTTGATCAATTAGGTCCTTACCTTTCTCACCTGGTTGCACTATGTGAAGACACCTCCCTTATATCAGGCTTGTTTAAAGGGATACTTGTTGAAGTGTTCACATGCAAACTTTTCAGTTGGATGTGCAATGTTTATTAAGGTTCTGAAAAGGCCTGCAATTCTTAGTTTATGCTTGCAGAAATTAGATTGTGATATAGTATATGGCTTCAAACAGCTTCTTAAAACAGTCAACCCATTGAAGTCACTAAGAAGGAAAGATTCGTTGGAGTGGTCCACTGTCAAACTAGGGTTGTCACAGAGGGAAGTTCTGCCAGCTATCAAGGAGCAACTATAAAGAACTATAATGCTGCTACGTTAGAGTATTGTAAGAAACAAGCCATAAGTGACCTTGACAAGCTGTACAAAACTATGCAAGAAAGACTGGAATGGTCAGACACCAGTGTAATGAGGGGTACGGTGCTTTTTTAGACATACAGAGCTGGGTGAAAAGGCCTGGTGTAGATTTTGATGATTCTACAGAAGATGGTTCAATGTAAGAGGTTAAAGATGCTATTGAGTTGTTTTCAGAGATCCATTGACGGCAACAGGTGTCAACATTCCATCCATGCAAGATGAAATAGAAGATGCTGTAGTGTATGCTAGGTCTTATCTAGGAATAGGAACTACCGACTATCGTAAGGTTTGGTATCATCTGTTTGTCCAGATTCAGCAGGGTGGGCAAATGTTTTGCTATTATGCAAACTAATTTTTAGCTTACCATTCTCCATTTCATGAGTTGAACAGATTTTTCGAGTTTGAAGTACCTAAAGGGTGCCAGAAGAAATAGTCTCCAAATGTCGACAATGAATGACCTTTTGGAAATATATATTGAAGGGCCCATGTTGAAGAAGTTTTCTGCTGACAGTGCAGTCGAAATGTGGCTGAATGAAAGCACACTGATCATGAGGTCTCAACATAGTGCCAGGAAGCATTATAAGCCAAGACAGCAGATTGCTGGATCATCCTCAAACGTTGATATTGAATCTGATGAGGAAGACAATGACACATTCACCTTTGATGAGTGGGACCAGTGGCTATATACTCAAGTGATGACTCTTCATCTGAAGTAAATGATGATGATGATTATGATCAACCTGCACATTACTAATAACTACATATATATATTTATACATTTATTCATAAAGTGTTTCTCAAAGCAAGATGCATTATGTGTACACCAAAAAAAAAGTGTTGCTTGAAATTTAATGTGTAAAAATACTGTTAGTGTATAGTACTTTACTCTGTGGTGCAGTTTCTGCAGTAACTTTGCATGCGTACATAAGATAATTAGCTATACAGTAAAAATATGCTAACTATTACATTATTTTGACACCTAAACTTTCCTATACCCCAGACCCCCTTAGGTGTAGAAGGCTTATGCTATGCATTTCAGAGTGTGCTTCACACACTGTATAGTGCTCTTTGTAATGTTAGTTTTGTGGCTTGTCAAGTTTAACCAATGTCCTGTCAAAACTCATTTTGATCTAATATTCTGACAGATCAAAAAAAATTATATTGAGCTCTGCAGGTACCAACAAGTCACCTTAACATGTCACGCTGTAGAGAGTGCAGCTACAAACAAGTCACCTTGTGGAGAGTTCAGCTATGTTTCAAGTCACCCTGTTATGAGTTCAACTATCATATGCCAGAAATTTTCAAGGGATAAAACATTTGCAAAACTGTGTAAAATATGGTTTTTGCATTTTTTATTCACAGAAGTATAGAAAACTGCTGTGGTAAGGAAACAGCTATATGTAAAACCTACAACATTTCACCATTATATTTTCACAAAGCTATCAATAATGCATGAAAATTACAAAACTTTCATCCCTCAACAATTTCCGGCTATACAGTATATTTTAAGTCACCCTCAAGATACTTCACTACAAATGTAGCTGAACGCTCTACAGGGTGACCCGTTTGTACATTACAAGCTACCCAAAACATTAACCCACTCACCGCCAAATTTCTAGAGGCTCCAATCTACTGCTTCTAAACTGCTACAACTTACACACCATACCATATAATCCTATAAAACTATATATAAATCACTCACTATAGAACAAGGAATTCGATTATGAAGTTGTTGTTTACACAAGAGAAACCACAAATCCATTATATAACTTTAAAGTACGAAATCAATCTAAGTGAAACCAAACGTGAAATTTCACTACTTTACTGGCTAGCACTGTTTATAATAATACAATAAACATCACTAACCTGCTTACAGTTGAAGTGATTATCTCTAAGTCAGGTTTCCCAATATTTAAGCAAGTGCGCATGTGCATACAAGCACGAGGTCACTGTTTCAAGGCATACAAAAGTAGCAATACGCCACTCCAACCTATATAATCCCTCTCCTTACTGTTTCTCTTTATTAGTAGTGCCATTATCACATCGAAGAATCGTCTACAATGCTTGTTATTGACGTTCCGAAAGTATGCGATTGTATCATCTAACTGTGCAATAGTGTGCGAGAGACCAGTTATCCCTGTTCTCATTCACTTAAGGGCGTGCCCACTACAGGATAAACGCAGGGGCTACTAAAACACTCAACTGAAGTTACAGAGCGTTTAGAATGTGATGCTATGGGCATAAATAATCGAAACCGCCATATGGTGGTTGTGGCGGTGAGAGGATTAAACTTAACTTCACACACAGACATAAGTATTATGATACCTTGATTTCTACTTTTGCTCCTTTGTCCAATAAGATTCTCACAATAGAAATACTGTCAGTTAATGTAGCAAGGTGTAGTGCAGTGTGGTTTTTGTAGACTGGAGTGTTAACCTGTGGAGAAAAATACAGTAGAGTTAATTTACACTGTAGAGCCAGTTTATATATTTTAGGGTAAGCACTGTAATATCAAATGTACCTACACATATTATGAATAGCATTATAAGCTAATAGATACATAGGTTTACAGTAGCTATGCATAACTGAAATGAAATTTCTATTGTATTAGTATCAACATTGCAGTGTCTAGGTTAGTGTTGCACCGATAATTGATTGGATAATTGATAATAGCCGATATTGGTTAATTTTGCAAAAATCAGTATCGGTTACAATGTAGACTGAAATAATTAGCCGATTAACTGAAACCCACAATCAATTAGTAAAGATGGTAATGATAAACACATTACAGAAAATAAAGTGGTGAACACAGCCATCAGTAGTAAAACATTTATTGTTATAACCATTTTATAACTGTTTAGGCTTGTTTGTCTGCAAAAAGTATGGTTGCAAGGCTAAAGCAGGCTGTGTATATTTGTCGGCTTCCCACGCAATTATTTGATTGCCCTTTGCAAAGGGTATGGAATCCCACTAAAAACACTTCTTGAGAAGCTGGCTTAGCTGTTTTATAACTACTTGGTTTCCTTTTCCATGAAAGAGGTTAGTGGCAAAGCTGTAGCAAACCTTGAAGACTTGGTTGCCCACACAATCAATCACATTATCAGCTGTAATATACACACAAACTTTAAACTTTAACTGATCTTCTACTCCTCCCTGTTCTGAAGAATATCAGTTATAATATTGTCACATCAGTTACAGGAATGGGCAAATAATTGGTATTGGTAAATGTGAAAATATGTATATTGGTGCAACACTAGTCTAGGTAAAAGAATGTCTCAGAAAACCTTAAAATAAAGTACTGTAAATACGTATGTATGTAGTCAACCTCTAATTACAGAAATATGCAGTATGTATATACAGGTTGAGCTGAGCCTTAAAAACATTTAATAACTCATGGATGGAATTATGCTAGCTCTTGAAATTTAGCTCATTTGTAGTATATACTGTTTCACCTGTTTAAAATAAATGTCCCACATAATATTTATGACCAACCAAAATGTTCTATGGGAAGCCATAAAGTGCACTATACATTTTAATCCCAAACTTGTAATGGAGCCAAACTGCACATGTCTGCTCTTGACACCTTTATTGTCACCACCAATCATTTGGTTGGTCGGTTATTTCTCAAAATCAACTTTTCCTCAGCTCAACTCAGCTTGTACATACTACAGTTCAATGATTATGCTTCTTGAAATACCACACCTGGCCTTGGTGACCTTCAAGGTAATCGGTTAGCCAATTTTCATCTCTGAACACAATTGCCAGCAACAAATTGTTAAGATCAGAATCACTACTCTCTGCTTTCTTTATGCGCTCCATAAAAGGACTCTCACCAACAATCTTATCTAATTTAGAACAAAAAGTGATAACTACCACAACAACAATAGTGACAAGAACTTCACCTAACATTTCTTATGTACACACAAAATACTCAGTATACTGTACTCTGCACTGCACTGATATCATTTTTGAAAATTTGGTATAAATCACAATTAAAAATGACAAACAAGAATATTGGCTGGCTGTGGGCACACTCATGGTTTAAAAATCATGGGTGCTACACATTGAAAGATAATACAAACTACAGTATGTAGTATGCTGAAACAATAGCTCCATAATACAAGAAAGCTGTCAGGTGGTTAATAATATCAAAATGTGTGTTCACACAAATGTGTCCATGTATGTAGCTATCATACCTTGAAGATATTTTATACCATCTTTGACTTTCATATTTCTTGGAATTGGTATTAGTGCTTGTGGATGAAATGTGCGTCGCATTGGCAACATATCAGCCCTCACATGATCGTGATCATGGATATGTACCACAAAGGCAATGTCATTGGCATTCTAAAAACAAAAAAACAACAACACATAAATGTACCTAAACAATATGATGTACAATTAGATGGTTATGAACAAAAACAAAACACAAAAATTACAAGGATCACATAATTATGTACGTAAATATAAGTGCCATGAAGCCACCAGTCTCACAAGGAAATTCTGGTGAAAGATTATTTACAGAGCGCTTACAGAGGATTACAAAGCTTTGTTATCTGTGATCAATGTGGAGGTAATCTGTATTTTGAAAACATACCAAAATGCTTGTGAATAAACTATAGTACCAGTTTTTAGCTTAAACTAATGTCTTCTAACTTGTAGGATAGCAAGGATAACAAAACACACTTCTGTGTGAGTGCTTTTTGTGCAAAGTTGTTGTAACGTAGCTGAAGTTCTCTGATGGATGACATTTTATGTAGCTAAACTCTCTCTACAGGGAGACTTGTAATGAGCAATAATCTCATTATACTGGAATGCATTGATGGTTGCACACTGTAATATTCATAGTACTTCTTACTAGAATGTAGTCATACACAAGGAATTTATTGCATCATTTCACTGTCATCAGTTTCCACAAACATCACACAACCATTAGCAAAGCCATCGGCTAGCAAATAACTTCAGAGTACTGATCTAACAATAGAGGCCAGGTCATTGATGGATGCTAGCCTTTACTCACTGAACCGTGATGATGGGGTATAGCACTACTACTATATATTTGAATGCATGTATAATTTCTGAAACAACTCATATTAATTGAACTTTGTATTAGACAGTTGGTCCATGGCTACCACAATCAATGGCTACCATTAATCAGTTTTGTGTTGAGTCAGAGCCATTACAGCCCTTGAGAGAGACTGGTTGGATGGACCCAACTAAGTCAAAGCAGCTGGAATGATTGTGATCATCACCGGATGAGTTGTTGTGTGTCACAAGGTGTGTAAGCTGTGCTTTGGTGAGTTGTGGCAAAGATTGAAGATGATCACAATAGGGTATATAAGCTATCCGTGCATAGCTAGTATAGGATATTCTTTGTAGAAACAAGTGTACAAATGTTTGTTAAGAATAGACTAATGGTACGTGCATGGGAGGAAAGTGGTTAATTAACACTTCTTTTGAAAAGCCCACCAAGTTTACTTTGCCTAATGTCTATAGCTGGCTCTGCAGTAATGGAGTCTCAACAATTTAGTGGTAATAACATGTAGTATAGATACATAGAAGGTCACCTGGTAGAGAGTTCAGCTATGTTACAAGTCACCCAGTAGAGAGTTCAGCTACATTACAGGTCACCCAGTAGAGACTGTAGCTACATTAAAAGTCTCTCTGTAGAGAGTTCAGCAATAGCAATAGAAAATCATGTGATTCATATCTAATGGTAGTGCATGCCCCAGACAATGAGCTATCCACTGTAATGGACCTTATCCGTAATGACGTCAAATTGTTAAATGGCAGCCGATAGTGTGGACACTTTGTACAGGGGGTATTGGGAGAGATGGTAGTTCGCTATGTTAATGTTCACATACTGCAGCAAGGGGCAAGGTGAGGCATAAATACTTAATTTCAAGACAAATGCGCATGGTTTTACGTCGATACCAAAACTTAAGTCTGGTTTCATCTGGGGGACTATTTTGCATTGCCATATCACGCTAACTAGCCTCTTACCTTTATTATCCAATAGTTACATGTCGTGAAATCCACAAACAAATTTCATTTTAGTGATTACAAACGAAGTGCCCACACTGTACACGGCCATTTTGTCAATTATGATGTCATTGCGGATAAGGTCCATTATAGAGTAATTCTTCATTGTTAGAAGTATGGAATAACTAGCTGCACAATAATACTACTGCATTTAACACCTGGAGTCCACGTTTTAGAGCCCTTTTGCACTGGGACCCGAGAAAAGTGCCTACCCTGCCTACTTTTAAAACCACCCTCCATAACTGGCAATTACTTGTAACATATATTCTGTTGAGTGAGTCCTTTTTGATGGGGGAATGTTTGCAAATAAATCATTCCAGGTACTAAAAAGGTACATAGTTAAGCTTACTAGCTTGGCACTTTGACATTTTACTGAACTGCATGACACATTTTTTCTGGTTCCTGATGAAGTAGGCCGTATGTATGTATATGCATAATGTTTTATGTATGTATGTACCTGTACATGCAACTTTAAACTGTACTTAATTGCATTTATAAACACATACAGTGAAACCTCCTCTATAATTGGGACGAGAAAATTGCAACAGTAGTATTAAAAAACAATGTCTATTTTGGATTACAGAGGTGTTGGATTAGAGTGGTTTTACTGTAAACACACACTGAGGATTTCACAAAGTACTGCCTTGCAGCACTCTTTCAAGTTAGCCAAAGAATGTTGCAAAGCAAGCAGTGTAATTAACTATATGCTGAGCTATGAATTACGGTGTCTTCATGAATATCAAGAAGAGGTTACAGTGCCACTTAACTGAACCACAATCACTTACTTCCCACTGGTCTTGTATATACTTCAAATTATGCTTAGCCAACCTTTTCCCTTAAACCTAAACAAACTATGTACTCCCTACAGGCACATAGAGATACCTACATACTATTGCTATATATACACTATAGTGTTCTTTCAGTTTTCATTGTTTAGTAAATGTAGCATGAAATTTGTTTATAATTGTTACATGATGATTAAAAGTTGCTTAGTTATTATATTGTTGGGTGTTAGTATCTTAGTGGTGGCCAAAGATGATGATAGCAGGCTAAGGTATGGATTAGATATTGACTTTCCTGGATCATCCTGTGCTGATATATACAACAAAAATCCAGCCAGTCATGGAAGGTCTGGCTACTATATTCTTAAAACTGATCGCCTATTGTTTGCTCAGTGTAATATGGAACTAGAGTGTGGTGGTATTAAAGGAGGTTGGATGAAGATTGCTGATGTTAATACTGGCAGAGAAGATCAGTGTCCTAGTGGATGGAGTGCTCACAAAACTTATTGCATTGGAGGTGAGGCAGCTGGTTGTTACTATACTCACTTCTCAACAGCTTCTACAAGTTACAGTAAGGTTTGTGGAAAAGTAGTAGGATACCAAAAAGGAACTATGGATGGTTTTTACCCTTCTGCACTGGAATACGGAAAAATATCTGAAGCTTACAAACCAGTATCGTCCTCACGATCACTAGATGGACCATATGTTGATGGCATATCGATAACATGTGGTAGTCCTCGTAAGCATGTGTGGACCTATGCAGTAGGAAATAGTGACAATGGAAACAATCCACTACATAACTGTCCATGTGCTACACATCCTGGGCCAGATCCCCCTCTGTATGTTGGCAGCCATTTTTATTGTGAGTCAGGTAATAATGGACTAGGTGACCACAGTACATTGTACACTGATGACCCACTGTGGGATGGAGACGGTTGTCTTACTGGAAATAGCTGCTGCTACCAAGCTGGAGCTCCATGGTTTTTTCGCCAATTTCCCAAGGCTGTAAGTGGTGATATTGAAGTAAGGATATGCCATGATCAAAACTTTGCTAATGAAGGTGTTGCAGTAGAACAGCTCCAACTATACGTTCAATAACTCACTATATGTTATCTACCGTTATCTACCATTATACCCTCCAGCACTTGTTCAGCATGGACTTGCTGCGCAACATTCTAACCTTAATTTTAAAAACAAAAACAAAAAAAAACTGGCATTAATGTAAAATTGCGGGATGTCTCAGAGCACAAGTAACTAAATGTAATTCATAGTTTGTATAGGATGGTGTACATGTGATTTGAACATATGTGTTGTAGAGTGTGTACTATGTCTTTACTTGGTAAAGTTCCTCCTAAGTGGGATTGCTGTTTATTAGTACAGTAGGTGAAAACTGTATGACTAAATAATATTATAGCACTCACTATATTAGCATGTAAGGGAATGTTACACTAAAGTATAGTCTTCACATAAGTATTGCTAAATACGTTGCTCTATCCCAGTGTATTAGCATACCAAAGAATATTGCTGGCAATTAAGTAGACGTTCTCCTACTTCTAAAAACCAGGCACCCATGCAGTTATTATTATCCTCTGCAAAAAGTTTTAAAACTATAATGCGAGCTACTGTAAAATCCTATTCATTTGCATCGATAAATGTTTATTATTGCAATTCCATGTATTTTATAATTTATTAATTGTTTGTAATTCATTAATTACCACATTTTCATTGCTAAGGAAGCATAACTTAAACAAACTACCTTAAATTCGAATAGAACTTTTGAGGAATGCGTATTTTCACAAATACGGGCATGCATGGTGACATCAAGTGGGATAACTAACTTCTATAGCCTACAACTACACATTGATTACAAGTGGGCTACTTGGAGAAATTTACTTGTTATGAAGGAAGCAATGAACAACAGTGACTCACATTTCCATGTTTAAAAATTCTTGCCGTCTGTTTAATTTTGATTGTGGTATGGGTCATATAATAGTGAAGTGAACATAACTTGTCACAGGTTGATAGGAGCAACCACTATCAAGTTTTGGATCATTGTATAAAAATTTGTAAAGGGTTTGTGTGTTTCTTTACTAAAAGTTACTTAAACGGCTAGTTATGGTAAAACCCTAGGTATCATTTAAATCCTTCACAATTAGAATGACATAAATTGCATAGCCATAGGACATACGCTTTGAAAGTTACAGTGCTTTATATAATTAAGGCACACACATTTATTAAGTTTAGATCCAGTTTTCTGGACTATGCGGATTAAGGGTTAAATGCTCAAAACTATCTTCTGAATTGTTTTATAGTTTATCTACGATGTTTCCATATAGAAATTCTCTTTTAAATATAGTGCATAGATCAGAGTGCTCATGCCGACTGCTTTTAGCATAAAGCTTCTCTTTGCCACACAAGTGCAGGTATGGATAGACAAAGAAACAAACAAAGAAACATAAACACATGTTTTTTGGAAAAAAATTCAGGAAACTAAGCATGTACTTATAGCTGCAGCTGTGATCATGCACAACAGCTGTGATCATGCACTTGGTTTAAAATTCACCTAGTGCAATATAAAACTAGTTTAAAAAGACATCTAGCTGGTTAGAGCATATATAAAAAGTACCTTGTAAATTATAATTATACACAACAGAAAGGCTAAGGTGGTATGGCAAGTCCAAAACAGACTCATGGAAGACAACACTAGTTAAATCCCAGTGTGTAGAAGTGTCAAAGTGCTGTGCTGGGTGATAACTACCATACAGCTAGACAGAGCGGCTCTGCTATTGTGAGATAAGTTAGTTATTACCCTGTAGCTCGCCCTGTAGTGGAGCCACTCAGACTAGTTTGTGACATCATATCAACTGTGAATGGTATTTTTTACCAAATAAGCACACACTTTAATCCTAAAATAAACTGGTTAATCTTTTATATAGTGCATGGCATACGTATACTACAGTGATGGATTAAACATCCATTGCCTGTACATAGAGTCTATCTAGTAGCTACAAAGTAAAACTGAGACTAAATCTTGAGCACATTAACAGGAACTAGAAATCATTAGAGAAACTCAAACAGGAACTTACTTCAATATCTGTGAACTGTCGTGCACTCCCAAGCACTGGGATATAAAAGTTTTATCCTGTATACTACATTCGTAATGGGATATAACACTTATACAACTTCACAACTGATAAGAAGACCGTATATAGCTTATCACAACATATTCGCAAACCACCCAAAATCGTGCTGTTAAAAACCATTTTATGCAAGAAAAAGTACTTTCAAAGAAGAGATTTAGCCTCGTTAGGGAGGCATTGCAGATCAGTGATCATTAGTGAGATCTGCAATGCTACTCAGTACGTCATCGATCATTAGTGAGGACTGTTGACTCCCTCAACAGATGCCTGGTCTCTAACAACCTCTCCAGAGGTCTCTTAATGGATTTTAAAGACCTCATTATCTCATTTTATGTAAACCATTTTCAAACACCAGTAAATCGTTTCTTTGAAAGTATTTTTGTTGTTGCAGATTTCACTAATGATCACTGATCTGCAATGCCTCTCTAACGAGGCATAGCTGTTATACACTCTTACTTTCTTTTATAGATGAAGTGATTGTGAGTTTAAATTTTGTGCAAGATATATGATGATATCATGGTGTTATACTCACACAATGAACTATTTATCCACTACTCCACCATTTTCTAAGTCAGATAGAGATCACCCACTCTAGCAAAAAGTAAACAATCTGGTATAATTTTAAAAAATTATTCATTTTAAAATGAAGTAGGTATACATGCGCTAAAAAAATAGTGAAACAAGATATGACTGTATACCTTAGCTATATGTATAAAGGAGGTGAAAATCACTACTCTGCTGTTTAACAAATTTTAACTACAAACCAATGCGATCATTAGCTATAGTGTTACCTACATGTAACTACAGTGTTACATTTTAAACCAGGTGTGTGCTCACAGCCGGGCTTTGGCTGGCTGTGGGTGTGTGCCTGGTTTCCTGAAATTGTTTTTCAAAAAAAATGTGTGCGTGTGTTTGTTTGTCCACACCCACACTTACGTGGCGCAGCCAGTATAAGTAGAATCTACATTAAACTTATAGGCTACTGGTTTCTGAATATGGTGTGAACAGCTTTGTCCGGGTGTTCTAGCAACCAAAAAACAACAGCGCAGGCCTTGTATGCTACCAGAAATTGCATATTCAAAGAGTGTGTCCCTCTTGTACATGAAAGAAAATGAAGAGCAGAACCAAGACTTTGTCAAGAGAATTTTTGTAAAGAAATATCATGAGAAGATAGCTTCAATCGTTATAAAGTAAGTGTCTGTAATTTGCACACTTGCTGTACAGAATCAAGAATTTTAATAATGCACGATTATCACTATACTGGGATTTTGCAGATCCAGTCACATATAAAACTGCATAGGCACCTGGTTTTTAGAAGTAGCAGAACATCAACTAGTTATAACACAATTAACAGAAAGTATATTACCTGACACATGTCATCAGTGATCCCATTGTGTTTACTCTGTAGAGCTATCAGCTTGTGTAGGTCACACAGCACTACTATATCTCCTATTTTAAACTGTGGTTGCAGACAAAACAATAAATTAATACACTATCAAAATGAACAGTTACATAGTACCTATATGCAGGCATGCACATATATAGGAATGTAAATTATTATATTTTAGGCATCAAATGAATAATAATCACATATTCCAACTACATACGAACCTTACATTTATTTGGATATTTGTCAATATCATACACATGTATGTAATAAACCTGTTGAGTATGTTATGTGATGCTCAAAATAATTATGCTCATTTACCACAATAGAAATCAAAACGATTAATTGTGTAAAATCAAGAGTTGTTACACATACAGTATTTACTGCACACACTGATGTGTTTCCTGTAAAATGGATACACAAATATTGAATGTGAATATTCCCGATTACTAATTCACCAAATAATATTTGAGCGCATGCACTCATGTACTCATCAATGAATCAAGACACATGATAGTGTGTCGTGCAGCCAAGAAACCTGGCGTGCCACACCGTGAGTATAATTACAGGAAGAAGCAAAATGCGATTTAAATGCATACATAGCTCCAGGCTCCCTTCTTGAATTGGAATCATTTTTAGACTGCAAATTCCCTCCACCTTCAGCACCCCACATACCAAATTTGAGCATGATTGCCTAACACAATCGTGTACTATACACCTTCAAAATTCGGCTCAATTTCTTCGTTTAGAGGACTCAGGGGGCTTAGATTATTCTTTTCACACACTTTACAAAATACCACTATAAAATGCAAATGCATTACTTGATTTTCTTGAATCAGTACACTTTAAGAACGTACTGCGGCAAAATCATGTATCAAGTTTGGTGCACATCTGATCGATAACCATAGAGGCTATGAATGATTATTTGCATTAAAAAAGGCTGGCTTGTTGTCACGTCTACAGGGTAAACCACTTATGGGAATAACCTAAAAATCGATATGCGTATAGGTTAACCATCATAACTCAAACCTTTTGTGGTTTAGATTTACAAGGCAAAAATCAAGCAGCTGTAAATCGCGGGGTCAACATGCTCTAATAGAACAGTCACCACGGGGTAAAAAGGTCCATGAAAAATTAATGTCGAAAAAACTTACCAGCGTTTGAACCAGGGCCCTCCATACTGAACATCCAAATTCTTAACCGCTGAGCCGCTGCTATCACGGCTGATCACCTCACTTAATTTCTACTTTATAAATGAAAATTCTAGCTAAAATCTACTCAATAGTAATTAATTTCATAGATCTACAAATGGAAAATCTAGATTGTTCTAGAACATTCTATGGTTCTATTACAAATCCTCAAAAAAATGTGCACTCTCTTAGAGCACTACAAAAGTAATCAAATATACTCTGTAATACAATGCTATTACAACTTCTGTAGTATTCCATCACATAAAAGCCGACATTATAGCCATTTTAGTACAGATCGGCAGGGTAGTACACTACTATTAAGATCTTCTTGTGCCAATCGTCATCATCATAATAAGTGCTATGCTAATAAAACTTGTGATAACAGGCTGAAAATTGTATTCTAGCAGGAAAGGTGGAGGATTTGCTTTGTAAAAATTGAGCAACTGCAACTTATCACATTTTATATGAAAATTCTAGCTACTCTAATAGAACAGTCACTGCAAAATTTTATTAAATAGAAAAATACTGTATTTACAGTTTAGGAATTAATTTACTTTGTTATAAAACACTATTGCAAATAAATACAGGCACATTACAACTTTATATAGCCCGGTAGGTATTTTCTGCAATGATAGAGCACTAGTTTGTCTTATATCATTGTCATTGCATCTGTAGATATAGAAGAACAATGATTTGTGTAAAAACAAACCTCAAAGCCAGTTTATGGTTTGCTTTGGATATATATTTAAAATATACAAAAAGAAGTGAAACCCACACAAAACAACCAAGCTGTATAAAAAGGGTGTGGCCTTCAAACAGCCTGGGTGAAAAAAGTTGTGAAATCAAAGGTGGTGGCCATGAAATGGCTGCAGTGATGTTGATCACAATAATGCACAAAGCCATTATTAAAATTTAATATCATCCACATCATTGCATGGCCACCACCTTTGATTTTACAACTTTTTCATCCAGGCTTTTTGAAGGTCGCACCCTTTTATACGGCTTGGCTGTTTAGCGATAAGCGATACACACAATTCAAGGTGAGGTGATCATTATAATAAGTAAAATGTAGATATATTACTAACTTTATGTCTGTTTTGTGGAACATCCAGCTCGACGCTGTTAACTAGAAAAAATAAACACATATGTTAAACAAATTTTGCCCGCATGTACAGCTTAATTCAACAAGGCCAGAGATAAATAATACATACACTCCATAAAGAGGCTTTAAATAGCAAGACACTACTTTGTACATTAAACTAGTTAGGATATACACTATTATCATTTTTGAATGGTACTCTGATAGGGTGAGCCAATAATTCTTAGATTATCAGGTTGTATTATGTATAAATAAAATGGTACATGGCTTGGTGTAGTTAATGTCAAAATTATAAAGAAACATGTGATGTAAGTGGCATTAATCTTACATGCCCAGTTTTTAATATTTACTAAAAGCAATGTGCAAAGACTATGTAATTCACTCTGTATAGCTAAAATCATTATTGGTATTTTATTTGTTTTCCAATGCTGCGAATATTATACATACCAGTATCATCAGTGATCTTTTTCAACAGTACAGGATTTAGCACAAATTTTCTTTTAATAGCAGGAATGTAGAGCAGTGCATCCTTGTCAGAATCAATTTGTAATACAAAAGCTTGTTTCCCCAAGATCTATAAAAAATAAACCTTCCTTTAGAGTATGAAGTCGGTATATTAATATCAATACACTGCAGTGTATAAGTGGTTATCAAAACCTTCTATACAATGTACATGCCTAGATTGCATGCTGCTGGAGGATAAAGCCACCATGAGAACTCCTAGTGCAAACACCAATGGTATTTCAGTGAGCCCTACCCAAAGATTCAAGAGGTCACAGTAAACCATGGAGTGTGATAACAGTTTATAAACTTGACCTTGATAGATGTATGAGAGTGGCAAAGAGCCAATGCCATCATGGCTGATATGTATATTATGGTAAAAGCTACAAAGAGACTTCTTTATGTGCTACCCAGCTATGACAAGTAAACTATCAATTGTCTACAAGAGGCCATGGCCAATTGTATTACTGTGGCTCTCATTGTGGTAGTAAACAAGTGTCTTATTGAGTAGCTAAGTAGAGTTCTAGGAAAACAGGAGCAGGATGGGAATGGAAAGTGGGAATGGGAAAGAGAATCATCAACAACTAGAGGTCATATCAATATACAGGTTGGATTTTACAGCACAATGCTTCTTTGCAACATTAAAACATTCTAATAGAGCAATCCCTTGCATTAAAACTGCATAGAGCAGTCGAGAATGTTTTGTTAATAATCATCCCATCAGGGTAGACCATGAATAAAGGGGGAAGGAGGGGGGGGGATAAAATTTTTAGCTAATTTTAGCTAAGCTGTCAACACTGAAAGCTAACTACTCCCTTGAAACCATGGAGTAAATGTGGGAAATTATACCTGCAGCCTCAGGATATTATGCAGTATGCTAGATTGTCGGGTTGCATGAAAGGTGTCCAATGACTGTTTGTAGCCTCCTCTTTGGAGCTCAAGCTTGACTGCAGCATGTAACTTTTTGCATCTCACACAGGTACCATCATGTTAACTAGAATACTTGGTAAACCCTGTTTAATAGTTGAATCTTTTTAAAATGTTTATGATTTCAAGGGAGTAATTAGCTTTCAGTGTTGACAGCTTAGCTAGTCTATATAGCTAATCTATAATCAAATTTAAAGGTAGGTCTCAGGTGAGATAGTTATCACAAAAGATAGTTGACTGCACTATTAGAGTATTTCATGCAGAAGACTGCTCTAGAGTGTTTTGATCATCATAGCGGAAAGATCCAACAGTGCTAAAAAGAAGTATTGTGCTGTAAAAGACTTGTATTTATCAGTCATGATAATCTTTATCAGGAATTTTCCATTAGTAGTCCCTGTTCTTGCTTTCTGTTTTTTCCTACAATTACCCTTATTGAGCCAAGTGTCTTACTAGAAGGTTTATTCACAACTAAGAGACAAAAACCATCAAAGGAAACTCCACATACAGGTACCATTGTCTAATTAGAGGTTATCATTAATACATACATGGTAATACATACCGGTGCCATTTCTTCATTCCACCCACCATGTCCTTCTTGTAGCTGTCGGGCCTCGGAAATATCATCATTGATTAAGACAGCATCTCCTGCTTGCAACATATCTGATTCCTGTTAAAAAAAGCTCATACCAAGTACTGCAAGCATGTAACAAAGTGTAGGTCTTAGAACACATACATTATTATAGTTTGATGCTGCAAAGTGTGTGAATTCTTGAAATCTAACATTGTGCTGAAAAGAACATCTGATATACGAATGCACCAATGCAAATAAAGTGTATTAAGGGTTCACATTTACACATACTTACTGTATCTGAGGTCTCTTGTGTGACATTTGGTAGGCAATAAAAATACAGTCTGGTAGTTTCTACTTGAAGTGACTTCAGCTTCAGAGGAGCAAGCTTCTGCAGACTATCATCACTTAACTCTTCTTGGAAAATCTCCACAGACTTTGGGAAGACTTGCCATTTCAAAGTAACAACTTCCTTTGGTTTACAGCATTCCACAAGTCGTAAAGCACATGGTCGTATGTCAAACGCTAAGCAGAATGATTTTCCTTTGATAATATCTCCACAAATTGGATCTGGATCATTCAACCCTCTGAATGTGCAGGAAACAAATTTCTCTCCTGCACTTAACTTAGGAACAATGTGCTCTGAATATTTTGATTTCGTCAATTTCTCTTTGTACGTGATGAAGTAGTCATTGCATTGGTCACATGGGAACTTCTCAAGAATCAACTCAAGTAGCTCAACATCAATAGAGCTTGAAAATCTGTTAAAGAACTCAAAAGCATTCTTTATTGATGGCAGTTCAAAAACTTCACCGATGTAGTCTGCAAACAGAATATCATCTTGCTTAGAGCCAATGATCTCTGTTATGAAAGCCCTGAAATCTTCTATTGCAATGTCCCGGTTAATGATGCATGTAGTCACAGCCTCGACTAATAGAGCATACTGCTGGCCAATCTGGTCACTAGACTCAAATGGATTCTTAGGATGTTGCAGTAAAGAATTGTCAGTAGTGTCAACCAGTTGTTCAACAGCAGTGTCATCAGAAGTGGATGATTCCGCTATCACAAAAATTACCATATTATATAATAACTTTAATACCATATAGGAGTTAGTGTTGCACCGATATGGAATTTTAGCCGATATTCCGATAACCGATTTATAAGAATGCATTGATGCCGATATTACTAGCCGATCCGATATGATACATAAATAATAAAAAAACACTTTAATAACTTTTCATAAACATTACAAACTCACAAACAATATGTGTTGTTACAGTTACTCTGGTAGAAAGGTATTAGACTGAATCACTGATAGTTCTTTACACAATGTAAACTACAGGGTAAGTTGTTTGTAAGTAGTACCAACTAGGACAAAGTTGTTTTATATGAACAATAGCTCCTCTGATAATTCTGGCATAATCCTGTTTCGTTTTTCATCATGTAGATCTCCTGCAGCAGAGAACAGTTGCTCGGACGGCACTGAAGTGGCAGGTGCAGACAGGAATTGTCGGGCTAGTTTTGAAAGAATTGGAAATTCTTGACAATGCTGTGACCACCACATAAAAGGGTCGCCTGTTTTGAAATCTATTAAAGGCACACTTAAGTACCTATCTACTTCACTAATAGATGTGGGCGGGTCTTCACTGCTATCAGCAACAATTTCAGAAAATACATCTAACAGAATGCTACTTTTTAGTGGGCAAACTCTCTTAGGCCTTGTTGGTCCCTCCATTTCAGTGTTACCTTGCAAACCAGTGTCAAGCTTGGACATTTCTTCCAATAAAATTTCTTTAATTGTTGCTTTAACAATATTACTTGAAAAGAATTTGTCCTTAAACCTAGGGTCAAGGAAAGTAGCAAGAGATAACTGCTTGTTTTCTTCAATCCTGTTAAAACATAGTTTAAGCGAATGAAGCAGTTCTCTTTTCATAGTGCGAATGCCACTGTCATCAGTGATTTTTTCAAGTGCTCTGGTAAGTATACGTATGTACGGTATGACGATGGAAATAGCTGCAAGGCCTGCAGATATAGACCTAGTGATCTCTTCCACAGGAGATAAAATTTCAATAACTCTTCATGACATCCAACTGGTGAGATGAAAGCTGTTGAACACTGCTATTTTCAGCAGCATATGCTGCTAGCACCATCTTTTGCTCTTGGACTGATGTCAACATGTAAAATGTGGAATTCCATCTTGTTTGGACATTCTGCTTCAATTTATGTTGTGGAATATTGAGGCTTTCTTGAATTCTTTTTAAATTGTGAGAAGCAACAGACGAGCGGTGAAAATGCCCAACTATACTCTTGCATATTGCAATGATATATTTCACTATTTTCTGAGATAGTAAGCCATCATTGATTGCTAACTGAAGAGAATGAGCAAAACACCCAAAATGTGGTAGAGAAGCATCACGCATGGCCTTAGCCATATTACTGGTGTTGTCAGTGATCACTAAATGCACCCTCTGCAATGCTATTTCCCATTTTTCCAGCATGCTGAGTACCTGAGCAGCGATGTACTCTCCAGTGTGGGCTTCAGTAAGGCATTGGGCATTCAAAACAGCCAAAACTCACTTGAACTGGCTATCAATCCAATGGGCTGTAAGGCTAAGCAATGCCGTATCATTCACACTTGAACTCCACGCATCAATTGTAAAGCTCAAGTAACTTTCATCATCACAACTGTTGATCAGCTTCGTAACTTCCTCTTTCATTCCAGAGTATATTTTTGGAATAATCGTTTCAGTAAAATATTTCCTACTGGGGCACTGGTAGCATGGTTCTAGCAACTTCAAGACTTGCCTGAATCCCACATCTTCTACCATTGAAATTGGCTGGCAGTCAATCGCTACCATCTCACGTATTTTTCGGTGTACTCGTTGTGCCCTCTGGTCGTTGATATCCCAGCCCTTACTTCGGTCTTGCACTTCGCTTAAAGAAAGTTGTCGTTGTAGTTCCCGTTTTCTTGTTTCCATTGGCTGCTTTGGCTCCTTTTTCGTTTTCCTTTCCAGGTATTTTGAGTGGATTTTCGGGTGTCTTTTTACTAAATGGTTTAAAAGGTTAGTAGTAGTATAAGACTTCGTCGTAGAGCCACCTCTGGGAACTTTCGCTTCACACTCATCACAAATAGCAAAATTGCTGTCCTCATCAACAGTAAAGAATTCCCAAATAACTGATGATTTTCTTCCCAAATCACGGCTAGGATTTACTGCATTGCTAGGGTTGCTTGCACTCGACCTTGTGCTTACCGCCATTTTCAAGCATTAAAAATAGACAATTAATCGGTTGCGGCGCTTGCATAAATCACATGTACTTATATCGTATCGGCTAGTGTTGTGTCTTTTGATCCAATACCAATACCGATAAGTATAATTTAAGCCGATATATGGTTTAACCGATAGCCAATCCGATTATCGGTGCAACACTAATAGGAGTGCAGTGAAATGTACTAGATGTACTAAAATGTTAAGTAAGTACAAACTCTTCCATTTTTGTTTGCTATACTGAACAGTCGCTGCTCATTAAGACCTATATACGCTATAAACACCGCTCTCAAATAGTGACCACCCTTGAATAGTAGCTGCACTGACTTTTGACACTAGGCTAATAGTAGCCATGGCGTTTAACCAAGTAAATACAGTAGTGGATGCTAAGACTTGAGTTTACACCCTACACATGCATTTTAACAATGATTATACATTAATTTAACGCATTTGAATTGTGAGTGAAATTTTCATCACAAATAATAATATTCAATGTTCTGTGCATCACTTTTGTGAACAATTGTTGATGCTAGACCATCTGAAGCAGTACAGTATTAGTGGCTATAGTACATTTAGCAATGTTATTGAACAATTAATAAGTTAAAAGACTTGTACAGTGGTATAAAGTACAGTTATCTGAACCCCTTGGGACCAGGGGTGGTCCATACAGTAAGTCTGAAAAGTCCGTTTCTACGAAACTATGTATAAATAACCTTAAAATAGCATAAATAACATTTTTAAAAATTTCAGTAGTATTCAACTACCCTAATAGAACAGTCATTCCGTAGTTCGGATTACCGAGAATCCGGATAAGTGGGGTCCCGATAACTGAGAATCCACAGTAGAGGATTTCTGTCTTAAGAACCCTTCAGGTATACCAATCATTTTGACTCCTCTATAAGAGTAATTGACCATTCTATTATTAATGCTTGAAGACGTCCTACATGTACAACAAAAATCCCAAAACCTACTGTTTTTCAAATATATCCCATGATTAAAAGCAATTTGCTTTCCTTTCATCTGAAGCAGTGAATACAAGAGAATGTAGTACTATTGATTGTGAGGCTGAATATAGTACCAGTATTTCAAGTCAAAATATATACTGTATAGGGGGAGAGTTTCGATGGGTGAAAGTTTCATGGTAGAGGGCAAACAAAGTTATTTGTGGTTACAAACTTTTGTGGTGGATGAAAGTATGACGGCACTTGCTCAAAGCGCTTAGCTGTGCACGTAAACAATGCATATTTGTTAATAAGTGGACATATATGACTCATGATGGCTATGATGCATACATACCTAACAGTTGGTTAAAGTGGGCGTGGCTCTACATTGGATGTGCATGCCTTCAGACTGCTGCAGCACACCTTAATAAATGGGTGTGGCTCCACATATGACTAGCTACAGACAGTGATGCACGATCCCAATAAGTGGGTGTGGCTCATGAAAGAAACTGGGCTGCTGCAGGATTTTCCACGTTGTTAAGCAAATTACCTTATTTCACACGTCAACCAATCCAGACAGATACTCATCACAGCTAGCAGCATTCATGGGAAAATTTTTGTGGCTTTTGACAAAACCACAAAATCCGCAAACTTTTGCCCATCAAAACTTTCCCCCTATACAGGTAGTTATTTAGCCAATAAATAGCTAAGCTGATCCAAAATTGTTATTGTTGAAATTAATGCTAGACATAGCTACCACTGTGGAGATGCTAGCTGGAAGAATTCATTCCCTCTGGAGACTCTGATGGTGCATGGCTTACACAACATCTCCTTTTTCAGAACAAGCAAGTCTAGAGTTACTGGAGCAGCTTTTCTCAGACCACTGGTGGAGGTTTGACACAATTAATTTTATTGACTCCGAAGTTGGCCTCAGCTCTGACCCTCATTCATCCTCTTACTCCACTTTCAGTCACCCATGTACCCTGCCACCCCGATGTCCACCATATGTGCAGTATAAACAAAAAGCTGCTGCCTAAATCACAGTAGATTTTGGGCACCAGAATCTTATATTATACACAGTAAGGATATACCAATTTAATCACATAATAATAAAATACACTGTAGATTATTTGCAGTGACTAGGCAGGTCGTAAATATTTCAGCTGCATTTGTCTGGTTTATTGGAGTATAAGGCTGCTCTATTAGAGTATCTATAGATGCAGGACTATTACAGTATCTATAAATGCAAGAGTTAAAGCCATTCTTAAATATAGAAAATCAGGTTCATTTCTCTACTACATCTATGACTGCTTGCACATAATTGGGACTCTTTAGTTATACTAGTATTCTTTTTAAGATCACACAATTTTGGGGGTTTGCCAAAACAATGACCTGCTGCATCCATGACACATATACAGTACCGCTCAAAATGCAAAGTTGTCTCACAAGAGCATAAGTGATATAAAAACTCGCTAATTAATGGGCGGGGCACCCATTTTGCTTGCGAGTATTCATCCCTAACAAAACAGGATGAATATTCGTGAGCGAAATGGGTGCCATGCCCTTTAATTATAAGTTTTTTAATTGCTTTCACTCTTGTGAGACGATGTTGCATTTGAGTGATACCATAGATTAATTTGTCAGGTGGATTCTTGGAGCCTTACTACTCAAAACTAGAAGCTGGGGTTTTGTCCTATGCAGTCACCTACCTACATACTGTAGTACATGTGTACGTGTTGAGCTGAACTCTCAAAAACATTTAATAACTTTGTAGCAGTACTTGACTTGCTAAAAATACTTCATTCAAATGTCTGACACAATATTAAAGACCAAACAAACTTTCATCATACGTTTCTTTTACTGTCACCACTAATAATCTTATGGTTATCTTTCTTGAGAAAAAATATCCACTTTTCTTGTTTTCTCAGGGTTCAGATCAACTCATACATACTATATAAATCATGCCTTTCTGCAAAAGTTGTGTTTTGAATTTTTCTGCTACTGCGCAACAGGAAACTTGTTGAGGACTCACAAGCAGCTTTAAATGGTGTCAAAATCATTCAGAAGTTAGCTTAATGTGCTTTTAAATAAAGTTATCAAATAAAGGTTGACAAATTTAGCAGATTTGTCAAAATTATCAACCTTTTCTGCTTAATCTTGCGCACATGTACAGGTATAACAATAGCTTGCAGCTGGGAGTGCATCACTCCTGCACTCACTGAGGTTAGTGTGGGAAAGATGCAGTGTAAGCATACATATACTTGGATCACAAGATCTACTATACTGTACAACTTACATGGTATGAGACTTAAGATGGTTTGCTCCACGTACTCTTTCTTCCCAGTAAACTCAGAAGATTTACAGAATTCAGTGATTAGTGTATCATATGTAAATGAACTGTCATTTCTTTTCTTTTTCCAGTTAGAAATGATCTCAGCAAAAGGATTCTTACCACCTTCTTCAATTTTTGATATTACGTTTTTATCCAACCCCAGTAGCTTTGCTGTGTCATTCCATTTTCTTTGAAGGTTACCTGTTATTATTTCCAGCTGAGCTTCTGAGCATTCTACTTGTAAATCTGTTATACTAGCCTGTATAGGAAATAATACATTAATTCCCAGTAAAAACAGTCTTGCAAGAAAAGGGCGTTTTTCTTGCAAGAATATATAATTCGATATGACTCTTGTATGCAACGATCCCTGGCTGAAAAACTTGCAAGAGACCTAAAAGTCAGTCCGGTTTTTTTTGCATGCCTGGCATGGGAAGAATACACAACAGGGGAATGTTTCGAGGTTGAGCCAATACAAACAAACCGATATTGCGAACAAAAAAAAATTCGCTGTGCCAAAAAACCTTTCTGCCCCGGAATTTTCTTCGACTAGGTGCAGTATTTCTCTGATTAACGTATACATGAACGCATCTGTGTTATTTATCTGTTTCGCACACTCCTTCTTCCCTAAACTCGCAAGCGTGCACGTGACCCTTGCACTTAATCAGCTCGAGCTCGCGACGTATCATATCACGAAGACTATACAATAACAAACCATGTTTTCACTGTAGACTAGAGTTTTCGACGAGGTTCACACTCGGGTTCAAGGTCAACAGTTCATTAACAGGGAAATCTTCGGGGAAGTACCGGTATATACCGCATTACATATCCTCACTCATTTGACACGTGATTGCATGAATCGTTACTTTAGCAGTATGGATGCAAAAAACCAAGTGCCCACGTAAAATTAATGTTGACAAAGTTTTCACAGCCAGTCAAAATTAGGTCTTTTAGGTGTGCTCAATCATCTTCTCACAAAACATAACTGATAGTGTTCAATATGAAAAGGCTGGATCTGTAAAGGCTTGTGGCAGAAAATAAATTAACATAATACAAAGACATTAATGTCATTCAAGTCTCAATATCAGGATTTGACGGTCTTCCTTCTCTGATCAACTGGTCTTCCTGCTTCATCTTCGGTTTCTCTGTTCTAGTGTGCCACACCCACACCTAACACATCAGCAAAAATATTTGAATAACGTGAAAACGACTAAAATAGACACCATGAACACTTAAGCTGATTATACTAAATAGAGGAGGTAGGACATGCGTTTTGCATTGTCTCAATAGTTATTATATAAAACTAGCAATGGGGGGAGCTCAGTAGATGTTCAGACAGTAAGTACTTCATGTGTTGACTTACTGTGATTATTGCAGCATGCAATGCATGTCCTACCCCTCCGGTATGAAGTGTTAAGAACTTCAATATCTACAAAGGACTAACTTTAGAGCAGTCATCAGCTCTTGCTTCTAATTCATCCACTCCACCAACAAGATCCTGTAATAAGGAGCTCTCAACATATCCCCTCTTAGCATGTGGGTCCATTCTCGCTGTCTTTCTAGCCATTAGTAGTGGTAGGCTTACAGCAAATCCTGCCATGTCAAGTGGGAAGGGTCTACTAAGATCCCAAGCAGTGTGCCATCCAGTGACCTTTCCATTACTACACAGGGGACCCTCATATCTCAGACCACCACATATTCCTACTGGCCATACTGACACTTTACTTGTATGCCTCATCTAGTGAAGAAATAAACTATTTAAATAGGTCTGATGAGACGAAGCACACATATGCATGCATTCACAACAAATAATTGCATAAGGCTGATTGTCACAACAAATCGCCTCATGACAATTCACTAGAATTTACAGCACTACTAATTTGTGCAACTTATTCAAACATTGATAACACTCATTGCCTATCAACTCATTGCCTATCAACACCATCTACTACACAAAACAATAGAAGTTGGGACTCAAAATCAACAAATACAGCGGCACCAATAAACACATAAAAGCCAGCCAATTTAGTCAGGTGAGTTTAATTAATACTGTCACTCTCTTGATACTGTACTCACTATAGCATTTTAGGAAATTCAACAGAATACTATGCACAGGTGCCTATTACCAAACGAGTTTTTTTACCTCCTGAAAAAGTTGTAGGTCGTAAGTGTTATCATCATCTCCAAAGTAGACCACACCATCTACACTGTCTGAGTGATGTCCCCTTAGCCAGTCAATCCCAACATTTCTCTGCTCAACACCACGATTCTTCAACCACACAGGATCACTGTCCTTCAACTGTAATCTGGCATCAGTCCTTGTGTTTAAATGAGTACTGGGCACTGAACATCTATTAAATGTACAGCTCATTCACGAAACAGTAGCAGTTTGTATACACAATTAATGTACAAAATGTTCAGCATTTATCTATTGATCTCTCAGTGATCGACTGTTCTATTAGAGCTTTTAATAAAGGGCATAGTGGGTTTACTTATCGACATATTTTTCTAATACACAAACAGAACAGACAAATAAAGTGAGGAAATCATTAGTAAGAGACATACCTTGCCAGGAAACGTGTTACGAGTGGTGTCTTCTCCACCGAGTCCTCAACAACGATCCAGTGTAGATTACTAACATGCATCAAAGTGTGACAGAGTCTGGTGAGGTCTGCCTTCTGTGTGTGACGTGAGTGAGTCGGTGTAATCATGTATATCATGGGGAGGTCTTTCTTGTTAATATCATCTTGAGTAACTGTAACACATGAAAAAGATCAATGGTTATAGTTACATATACTTACATACATAAAACAAACTTTTATACCTGTAGTACAAGTGGCCATGTGTCTGAGTGTGTGTGTGTACATGTGTGTGTGTGTGCATGTATGTGTGTGTGTGTGTGTGTGTGTGTGTGTGTGGAGGGGGGCGTGGCAGCATGTGTCACACACACCTACAGGTGATACATGGTATAGCCTCCTGTGGGTTACTACTGTTTTGCTGTGATGCACAGGTAAGGAGTGTAGATGGAATGTGTTTCCCATGTATTACACAATGGTAGCATGTAGCAGGTGTATACACCAAATATAACTCTTGGGGGCAAAACAGATACTGCAACAAGAACATGGTAACAACAACCTTCTGACCATTGTACAGTTTCTGTTGAGATAGGGCCAATTCTTCAGCCTGGTGTTCGTTCAGTTGATGGGATAGCTTAATTTCATTCTTCAAAAATAAGATAGTCTCTTTTTGGAGAGCAACAGTCCGTAGACAATTTACATTATCTGCAAATATATCATTGTAACATTGCTTTACTTGCGAACAGTTTTTTTAAACACACAAAACATACTTACTGTAACATCAGAGCTGAAGAATGCATACATAAAAGGACAAAAATTAAATGCCTCAAGCTAAGTAGAGATTGAGATGCTAATCACAGCTGGGTATTTATAAAAGCCTTGCTATATGCTACTGATTTTTCCATACAAAAACTCATCCTTGTATATATCTTACGTGGTGAAATTTTTGGCATCTATTTGGTAGTTCTTTTGTCACCGTAACAATGGCACTTTGCTCTTTCACAGTGACAGGATGAGAGAGTGCATGGCATCTTGGTCAAGATTGTAGGTTATCACATGTAATAGTTTAATAACATCCCATGCTAATGGATTGAGGGGCAATACTAGCTTGTGACCTCAAGATTGACCTGGTACTTATATAGTGGCGATTGTAAGAAGTCATACAAGTTTGAAATAAATGGTCCTTTTGCAAGGCATCAACATGTGACAATCTTTGACAACCAAAGCCAATCTATATATCGGCTATCACTTATGTGTTTATTTAAATTCCAACAAGTTGATAACCGTAATAGCTAGAAAGATTTCACTGTAGCTACCACCATATTATAAAATTATTATTGATTACTCAACGACAAACAACTTCTGGTTGCAAGCAATACATTGCTTGCCTAGAAATCTTCATCCCCACCCCACCCCAACCTAGTTCCATGTGCCAGACAATTTGTGTGTGTGGGAGGGCATCTGGTTATTGTTGCACACATTCCATGATCACTGCCAGAATGTTTGCAGAGCCAATCAGACTCTATTATGAAACAAACACCAATTCTTAAAGGAATAAAGGAGTGAATTAATATGAGTCTGAATCTAGATTACAGATTGCTTTTATGACAGTGTAACAATGCCATGGCTTAATTTAGGCTCTTTGTTCTCCTAGTACAGAGTTCTTTTTAAAAAGTGTTGGTAAAGGAGTATGGTTCGCTGTGGAAATGTGGAACAGCAGAATTGTTGAGGAAGACCTTCAATGTTTCAAATATATCACCAAGACTTTATCAGTATGTCCCCACACAAACTGTCTGGTATGCAAGACTAACTCCAACCCTCCATGGAAGATATCCCCATTTATAACCAGGGGGTGCCGGTCATGATCGAGAGACCTATTTATTACAAGCCACAAGCCTATATAACAAAAAGTGGGGAGAAAAACTGTTACATGTTCATGTCAGATCAAATTTAGACCATGTACCTAGTACACAACAGATTTAGGTATGCACATTCACAAATTAATTACATATTCTATTTAATGCACAACACTAAACTCACCGAAATATTTGTAGATGATGAACAGCAGTACCGCGGATATACATAATATTAACGCCCCTTGTCTTCTTCTCATTGGATAGTCTTCTCATACCGCTATTGAGATTCAATCGCTTACAGTCACGTGACACCAACACAAGGCGCGAACTTTTAACGCGCGGTGTATGGTAACTCTGATGAGCTAGACTTGCTGTGAGGAATTATTCTCTTAGTTGCCCTGTTTAAAATGGAACACTGGAATATTGATGCAGTGTGTGAATTTCTATACAGAAATGATTTCGAAGAAGATATAGTGGAAACATTTCGAGTTAACAGGATTAGTGGAAAAGTGTTGTCGTTGCTTAGCGAAGATGACCTGAAAGAACTTGGATTATGCTCTCTGGAAGATCAGAAACACTTTCACCGTGCGTTACGTAAGGCACAAAAGGAGAAGGATACTGGTATCAAAACGGTACGTTTGCAAACTGCACTAATTCAGTAAGCTGGGGTATCAGATACTTGTGCCACACGGTCACTACATCTGTAGCCTCACTTGCAAGTAGCTATGTATGCATTTTAATTGCGTCTTGTGTATGGAGCACTGCAAGCTGGCTGCACTTTCTTGAATTTTGGCTTGAGGGTACAGAATTTTCATGCAACTTTTACTGAATGGATGCTTGTAGTAGGTCCGGTAAGAAAGTATATTCTAAATCAGAGCAGCAGCTGTCTAATGGTATCTACCGCTAACCTGAGGGTTACTCTGTCTGGACAGAATGAGATGCATTCTTATAAGAATGATAGCTTTCTTGGCATTGAATATATGCCCATGCGATTAAGGTGCAATAGTATAGAACGCGAACTAATCAGATTAATGCATTACATGTACACAGCTATATGTTGGTAGCTACACAGGTCAAGATGTCATGAACACAGTTATCTTTTGTATTAGTATAGCTTTGTCATTCATCAAAGCACTTTTTTGCTACACTGCAGTAAACTTTTGTATACAGAATAGAAGAGTGACCATGCAAAAATCTTCCAAATACTTGCATATCAGATGTGAAATTTCTATAAGGAAGTACTAATTAGCTAATTAAAGGGGCAGTGAGTTGCAAATTTGTTTTGTTGCAAGGCCATTCAAGATTACATGAAACACATGATTATTTTGTGTACAATATAATCTTGTCAGTGTGGGGGAGAACAATCTTAAAACTATCCACAGATTTTGTTCTATGGCTGTAAAAGGAATAAACAAGCAGCTGGGAAGTTATTGATACTACACAACAACTTGTGTATATCAACCATGCTACAATAATCTTATGGTTACAGTAATATTATCACTTTGGTCTTGAACAAGATAATCAAATAATCACAACTACTATAATATATTGCTTTGTTACAATGTTAGACAGCCCTGGGGCCATTCTAAGCTAGCCTACTTGGCTTACAATAGTTGTACAAGGACAGATATACAAAGACTGCCACTTT
The DNA here is from genome assembly GCF_963678975.1 of Dysidea avara. Lineage (NCBI taxonomy): Eukaryota > Metazoa > Porifera > Demospongiae > Dictyoceratida > Dysideidae > Dysidea > Dysidea avara. The sequence continues at coordinate 9,318,790 of NC_089282.1, read as the reverse complement.
AATGGGAGACTTGCTCCTTAGCAATGACGTGATTTGTTTATGATTACATCATAAACTTGAATAGCTTCACATATAAATGATTCTTGAATCACCCCTTTAATTAAAGATTAATAAATCTGTTTAGTGTAAAATTGCTAGTCTCTGTTATAATAATGCTGGAAAAACCAATTCTGTCATGAGTATCAATAAGTAGGCCAGTGACACCAGTGATAATAAGTACAACATATACATGAATACAAAAAGACACAGTAATAAAAGGAAATTACAACACTGATGATTAATTTTAAAAATAATAGATAAGTTTGAAGTGTGTGCATATACTAAAGTACAGCTGTACACTATACTTGTTTGTTTGAATATTTTTGTAACATTATTATGACTAGTCAACTCAGCATACCACATCAAAAGAAGGATGTTAATGTTTCATCTGAATATACATCCCAACTATTAATTACTGACTTGAAAGTGAAGTAGTCATTATGCTTTGCTTTCAACTATGTTCAGCCCATTACACAGCACTACAAGCGAAAAACAGTAGAAGCACCTCTACAATCAATCCAGTTATGAAAAATATGGATAATTTGCACATCCCAAATATCAATTTCTGTCTTGAAAGTGGAAAAGGCCATAATGCTTTGTTTTTGGCTACGTTCAGCCCATTGCATAATGTTACAAATGAAAAACAGTAAGAAGAGCCTTTGCAATCAATCCAGTCTCCACAGAAAATACAGATGATTCCCATTTACAAATGTAGGGAAGCCATTGAGCTACTACGAATCGACACCCTGGGCTGTCAGCAAAAAGAAACAGGAAGCAAAGGAGGACAAAGGTACGTCCATGATGCGTGCATTGCAGTATAAAACACAACAAAAGTCTTACACAAGCCTCTGCACACTGAATGCTGTGCTTGAGTCGATTTTAATCCCTGAAGTTCTAATGTTTTAACAAAGTCAATTGATCAATTCTGTAAGCAAAAATTACAGTGTATATCATACAGTACAGTAGTACTGTACAGTATATTAGGGATCATGGAGGTAGGGATGCAGGAATTACGCCTGAATTATTTTGGAAATAATGATGAGGTAATAGAATTGAGCATTATTCCAAGAACATAATTGGCATAAAATCGAGATACTCTAATAGAGCAGTCACTTACTCTAATAGAATGATCGGCACAGAATAGTTTGTTAGTCACTAAACATCAAAAATAGCTTTTCTGACAAATGGATACAGCAGTTTTTACTGTTTCAAAATCTTGCTATACAATTTAATTACAAAAGTGAAGCAAAAGTTATATAAAATGGGAATAATTTTGAGTACATTTTGGCAATAACAGTACGATAGTACTGTATAGTAGGGACCACATAGGAGGAGGAGTGGCCCACAAAATAACATCACCCAAAAAACAACAACCTCAATTTTCCCTGACAACGATGAGGCAGTATTGGTTAGGTAAAACTAAGCCCAAACAAGCTTTCGGATCAATCCGAAACGCTTTCAACAAGTTGCTACGGAATTTAAAAAAATTATTTAATGGAATTTTCTACTGACTGACTGATGCCTTCAGACAAGCGTAACTCAATAACGGCTAAGGCTACGGGCTTGATTTTTTCACTGTTTGATGTCGCTTCGACCTAAGAGGTGCCTTTTGGCATACCGCAGTACGTACAATGCATTCTTCATGGACATACCGATGTCCTCGTTTGTGTCCCATTCATCTTTGTTGACAGCGAAAAGTGTTGATTTGGTGGTAACACATGATGGCTTCCCTTCGTAACAGAAATCATCCGTATTTTTCATAGTGGCTATTTTGTTAGCAGAGGTGTTTTTCGAACGGTTCTTGATTCATACTGCTGTGTAATGGGTTGAACATAGCCAACAACGAAGCGTAGTGGTTACTTCACTTTCATCTGGACGATAATTGATATAACTGGGGCGTGCGGCACCATTTCTTTCGGTATGCAGGGATTGCAGAAGTGCTTTTTGAATAGTTCTTGTGTAACAGCTGACAACGAAGCGTAATGGATACTTCACTTTCAGACGTTAATAACATAACTGGAGCACGCAGCGCCATTTCAGATGTGGTATGCATGGTCATAATAATTATTTTTAAAAAAAGTCAACAAACCTGGTATGCATGGTCATCATAATTATTACAAAAAAAAGTCAACAAACAAGTACACCAAAAAATTTGGAATTTTCAACTAGAGTACCATAGCACATCGATAACACTTATTGTTTTACTGTGATTTAATATCATGGACTACTCCAACTTGTTTCAGTACTTTTTATCGATGTGCTATGGTCCCTACTCTAGTTGAAAATTCCAAATTTACAAGTACACCAAAAAAATTGGAATTTTCAACTAGAGTAGGAACCATAGCACATCGATAATACTTCTTATTGCTTTACTGTGATTTAATATCATGGACTACTCCAACTTGTTTCAGTACTTTTTATCGATGTGCTATGGTCCCTACTCTAGTTGAAAATTCCAAAAAAAAATTGGTGTACTTGTAATGAGTACATTTTGGCAATAATAGAAGAATTTAATAGTGCTGTGAACTGGTATGCAATAAACTGGTTATTAACTAGTATTGTCTAGGTCAGCCAATTACCAGTTAAGAAGCCTTTAAACTGGTTTTGCCCACCCACTTGGTAAACCATAAATTACCCCTGCTGACAAGTGTTAATATCTTAACATAACCTCAAATCATGTGTAATTGCTGTATGTGAATGTAATAACTGTTATTGTAAGACAGAATGTTGATGGTCACTTTGGTACCACCCTAAAGCTTCCAGCAGGCTTGTTGAATGTCATTATGTCTGCCAATACCACTGTATTACATAGAAACCAGTTAACTGCCAGTTATTGGTTACTAGTTAACCGGTTTTGAATTTGTATCAGATTCACAGCTCTTGAGGAATAATGTAAAATTTTTGAAGAAATTCAGAATAGAGTAGTGATGAAAATTTTGAGCATAATTCCCACAGGCCTACACAGAAGTTTTGGTCTTTCCGGCCAAAAAATAACAGTTTCACAAGACCATCCTGATGCCTTGGCAGTATTGGTTAGGTATAACCAAGCCAAAAAGTGCCTTCAGCATGACCCTAAATGTTTCCAATAGATTTTTATGAAATTAGAAAAAAAGTTATTCAATCGAATTTTCTACTGACTAACTGCCTGCCTGCCTGATGCCTTCAGGCTAAGGCTACGGGCTTAATTTTTCACTGTTTGATGCCGCTTTGTCCCTAGATGTGCCTTTTGTCATACCGCAGTACGTATAGTACAATGCACACATGGATTTACCGTCCTCCTTTGTGTCGCATTTCTTTCTGCTGACTGCCCAAGGTGTCAGTTCGGGGTAGCATGATGCATAGCTTCCCATTTATAAATGGGTAATTTTCATAGTGACTGGATTGATTGCAGAGGTGTTTCTGATACTTTTCTTCATTTGTAGGACTGTGTAACAGGCTGAACATAGCCAAAAGCAAAGTGTAATGACCACTTCACTTTCAAACCAGCAATTGATAACTGGGGCTGCGTTTAGATGAAAACATTAACTTTGGCACCATCGTTTTCTTTGATGCGGTATGTGCGAGTTCACCAGTCATAATAAAAGGTATACAAACAAGTATAAGGAAAAAGTAGGAATTTTAAGTTCGATTAGGGATCATAGAAACAAGGGAGTTCGCCTAGATGCCTTCACCTAGATGCCTTCACCTAGATGCCTTCGCCTAGATGCCTATACCTGCAGGTATACTAGTAGATGTTTCAAATTTTTCCTTATACTTGTCCATATAGCATTCAAGTTAACAAGTGCACCCCATTTCCTAACCTTGAAATTATTCATTTACAGCTGTATATTGGTGTACTGTACGTTTAATATGGTATGTTTATCCAGCCAAGGACAGGCACAAACTGGGGCTTTAATACCCAATAAAATGGTCACCACACAAGTAGCCCTGTAATAAAAGAAATCTCCTAGTACATTTTCTGGATATGAGTTCACCAGTCGTAATAAAAGGTATACAAACAAGTATAAGGAAAAAGTAGGAATTTTAAGTTCGATTAGGGATCATAGAAACAAGGGAGTTCGCCTAGATGCCTTCACCTAGATGCCTTCACCTAGATGCCTTCGCCTAGATGCCTATACCTGCAGGTATACTAGTAGATGTTTCAAATTTTTCCTTATACTTGTCCATATAGCATTCAAGTTAACAAGTGCATCCCATTTCCTAACCTTGAAATTATTCATTTACAGCTGTATATTGGTGTACTGTACGTTTAATATGGTATGTTTATCCAGCCAAGGACAGGCACAAACTGGGGCTTTAATACCCAATAAAATGGTCACCACACAAGTAGCCCTGTAATAAAAGAAATCTCCTAGTACATTTTCTGGATATAGGACGTTTCTGGTCAAGCAGGATATTAATGATCAAGCACGTTAGTACTTTAATAATTTAATCATGATAGTTATAATAAGGATAACCCCCTTTTTGAAAAAAATCCTAATAGAATGCACACTTAAAAAGAAAAGCATCCTTTCCAACCCTATGGTGGTTCTTTGCAATGAGTATACTGTAGGTCCACTAGTAAGTACCAAGTGAAAAGAAACAGTATGTGTACAAAGCTGCATTTAACCATTTTTTATTTCACAGGCATATCAATTTTGAATAAAAGCAACCCAAACCGGGCTGTTTCTTCACCATTGCATGTACAAATCCATAAAAGAATGCGTTCAGAGTTTAGTTTGCTGGTTGTGCACTGCTTAATAAAATCTGTTTTCAGTATAGACCAGGAAGCTTAATCTATGCTGAAGATGTTGCAAGGTGGTTTTTTACTCTGTGATTACTGTATATTCATGGTAGGTTACCCAATCTAAATACTGTAATAGAGCAGTCACTTTAGTACTGTAATAATGCAGTCAAGCTTACTTGATAACAACAAAGCCTGTACTGAATTTGATGGCTATTTAAGGCACTAGTAATGTATATTCTAGCTCACTCTGTATGTATATGGCAATTGATCAGTTTCATGTGTGCATTGTCAAGTTATACTTGGCTGGAGACATCAGTTTGAGTTAGTCAGTCAGGAATTATAAATAAAATTAAAAAATTGTTGGATGGGTTTGGGGTTTGTCTGAAGACAATTTGGATTTGGTTGTGTCTAACCAATTATATAATACTGTTAAGCTGTCATGAAGGAATAGTGAGGCTGATTTTTTGGTATAATGTTTCTTGGCAAGAAAGTCCAAATTTCCATGATCCCTAGAGTGCAAAATTTCTCTTCCTACTTTTTTCATTATCAATAAAACAAATCCATTGCTAGATTAATTAATAGTACAGAAATCAGGTTAATATAAATTCGAAAGGGGAATAGGAATTACTGAAAAAAGCCATGAATCAAGAAGGGATTGCTGAGGTGGTAATGCAACCACACATTCCTAATAGATTGACTCTGTCTGTAACATCAAGAGGTGAATGTAGTATATAGTAATCACATGTACAGTAAAACAGTGATAGGCATGTGTTCGTCCATTTCAAGTAGTTGTTGTTAGCTTATTCTAGAGATATTAAAGTAAACTCTTCGTAACATGTTTCATTCCTTGTTTTGAGTCATAATAGAGATTTGTGGTCCTCGTTATCACCCTAACAATTCACGGCTTTTTTCAGTGATCCCTACCCTTTTGAATTTTTTAATTTTTATATGCAGTGAAACAAGGCTTATATATTGGTTAAGTGTATTGTATGAGTAACAGCAACTTATCTGTATATATAAAGCTGATAAGCCGTCCGTCTGTCTGACCGTTGCATTCCATTTGAGTTCACGCAATTTTCTTGCTAACTACTGAACGTATCAAAGCTCTTTGCGCCAAACGAAGCACTCATCATCTCAGAGTAAAATCACTGAAATGAAACTTCTAATTGCCATCGTTCATCGCATTAAAAAGTTAACACTGAAATGCTGATACCTTTACAGAAATAGTGTTACTAAAGGACAACAAAATTTTGCATGTAAGGAATGCACAGGTGTCTTACTTGAACATACTCAATTGAAAACGGCGCACTATATGGCAGACACCAATGCTACGGTCATTTCTTTTTGATGCCAGTGAGTTATGTATAGCCTAATACTATAGGACAGCACCATGTGTTTGGACCTGTGTGTAGGTACACACATTACTACAGTTGTTATAGCTTGACTTCTGCACGTAGGGCAGGTACCAGTGCTAGCCACGGATATAAGCATGAAAAATTGAAATACTCTAATAGAATAGTCACAACAGAATGACATCCTTACAGCAATCACACATACTTGTCACAAAACTAACTCATAAGGCACAAAACTTGCTGAATATATGTGGATACCAGGATGCTCCCATGTAAAGCTAAAAATAACAGCCATTTTCTGGCCCATTGATCAAATTAGAAATGGTCTAACATCATGAATTATCAAAATAAACGGTATAAGGCAATGTGTATGTAAACTACTTACTATATGTACTGTATTGGTCTATCATACCACGCCTGTTAACACAAGTTGATGTAGTGCTACTTCTAAAAACCAGGTGCCATGCAGCTAGCTAACTCATCTGGAATTAACTAACTATGTATTAAAGTTGTGCAATAATGCATAATTTATTTATTGTAATTCTTGGATTTTGTAATTCATGAAATTTTTGTATTTGCTCAATTACACTGTTATGCACTGCTAAAGAGGTGCTTGTTAAACAAACCGCTTTTAATAACGTATTATGCACAGAAGTATCTTCTAAACTTTTATAGTTTGACTACAGGTGTATAGTGTTTTTCCTGCAAATTCTCTTGACAAAGCATCAAAGCTGCTCTTCATTTTCGTTCGTGTATGTCGGGGATATGCCCCCTTTCCAACTGAAGGGATAGGCTATTCCTGGTAGTCTACAAGGCCTGCACTGTTGTTTCTCAATTGTTAAACACCTGTAAAATCCGAAGGGAAGATAATTCACAAAGTCTGAGGAGAGTCGCCACACCCGTATTTCAGTCCACTGAAAAAGAAACCACCTCAGAGTAAAGTTTACCTTTGCGTAAGTTAATACAGACTTCATTTCGCTTTACTTCTTACGTAAAAGCTGCTTTTACCATTACTATAACAATTTTGCTTGTGTGGGTGCGTACAGACAAACATAGATAGGTGCACACACACACACACACGCACACACACACACACACGCACACACACACACACACTTTTACGAAAACAATTTCAGTAAACCAGGCACATGCCCACAGCCAGCCTTCAGCCAGCTGTGGGCACACGCCTGGTTTAAAAAAACTTACATATGCATGGGTAGCGCTCACAATAATGTCCCTTACATGATCAGTCACAATATGTTTAATGAAATTGTAAAGAAAGTGATATGTGATGTATATAACAGTAACTATGTGATTATTACAAATAGCTAATAATAATAAGTAGCTGTTTATTGTGAATAGCTATCCCAAACTCTGCATACAGAAAACATACAGTATATATGTAAACATGCAATTAAGTCTGATAGATCACGTTGATGTCATCTATTGTGTTGTTTAGTTTCTTGATCATAGCAGTATTGATTATGAAACGGATTTCTCTGATGATGATTATTTTGTTGAGGTATTTGTATAAATAACTGCATGTACAACTTGGTTCCTTAATATTAATTTTTAGACCAAGCTGAAGAAAGTTAAGCTTGATCAAAATTCTTGCACCATATCTAGTTGCCTTGATTCTGTTGATTTAAAGCAGCAGCAACCAGATGATACACTTTCTTTTCCGTGTAAATTTCAGCAGCAGTCAAGTAGTCCACTTTACATTCCATTAGAACAGAACCAACCAGAGAGTTCAATTTCCATACAATTTGAAATGCTGAATTTTCGACAGAGGGTCTCTTCAAGCTTGAAAGAGCAGCAACTGTTTGGTTTAGCAAGAGCTAATTTTATCACTACCATAGCAAAAGCCATTTATCAAACCAAGTGTCATCCTACCAGGGAAGAGTATGAGTGTATTGCAACACAGATCATCTCAAAGTGGAGCTTTCTAAATGAACAAATTGGACATGTTAGTTACATTACTGTCATTATATGTAGCATTTAATAGCATGCCTTTTTTCCAGAACTTGTTGGTACAGTCTTTGATGACCAGGATGCGTGCTCTACGCAGTCAGATTGGTTCTGTCAAGCCCACTATTGGCTGGAAGCGTGGAACACCAAGGACCAATCGCAAGCAACCTCACCTAATGCCTGCATCACCTGCCTTTATTCCTGACTTTAGTGAAAGCAGAGAAATGCATGACACACGTGTGGAAATGTTACAGCTAGTATGCAAAAGTGATCATCCTTCTAAGAAGGTGTTAATGTCTACTTACATATAATTGTAATTGTGTTTGATTACTTCAGGTAATTCTGGATTTCATGGAGAGAACATTTCAATTCCGACGATGTGATGTGCTAGAAAGAAAATTTCAATTAAAAGATTTACTGCTGGCATACCCTCCCCTAAAAGATCCTGATGAGGTTAATATATTTTAGTTGTGATTTTAGTTGTGATACAGGCACGAGGCTTTTATCTGATATGTATGCCCAGCAGTTTATAAGTCACAGGCTGGAGGGCTGTGAGAATGCATATTAGGCAAAATCCCAAGTGGTCCGTGTTACAGTATGTGACACACGCATAGCAAACTGAATCATCAGTTTCTTGTACGAGTTTCAGACTTACTGCACTATCTTATATACCGTATTTACTTGATTTGTGCCACACCCTCGAATAGTTCCGCACTGCGGTACTATTTGAAGGTATTTATCCCTGTTTCTGAAAATAATTTTAATTGTACCACATCCTTGAATAGTACCACACTATACTTTCATAATTACTCTTTTCTAGTGCTCCAATACCTTTAGTATTAATTAATCTCCATCTCGATTTAAGGAAGGCATTGTCCTGCAAGACTTAAACGACTGTTACATAAAATTGAAATTCTGGATATTAGTTAGTAAACTGACCATGTAGCACTAGGTTGTGCTACATGGACTTGAGTGAAAGAAAGGTCTTGTATACAAGGAGTAAGTAGCAACATGTTGTGATTGTTTTATAAAGCTATAATATAGAATAGCTATAGTAGTTAGTGGCAGGTTTAAAATATTAGTAGCACACCCTCGAATAATACCGCAGTGCAGCACTACGTATTTGAGAGGTTTTATCCTTATTTTTGGGCAAAATCAAGTAAATACGGTATCTGGTTTTGTGGTACTCTTGCAAGGTACATTGTAACGTTGATCGTGGTTATGGAGAGAAAGCATCATGGCACACTGGTATAGTCTCCATCAACATTCAACTAGCATTTAGTGCATGGATTATTATGCACTGTATGTGGCTTCATTCCATGGTGTAAATGGCCGCCTAAACGATATTCATTCATTTTAACTGATTTCTTGCCACTCATTTTGTCTTTGATAGCAACTTGTGTTAAGTCAATTGCCAACGAGAAACTGTATGTTGTTAATTTCCTATATTAAGAATGTTGTGCTAGCATCAAAATACCACAATTGAAGTCACAGCTGGGCAACATTTGAATGTAGCCCAGGCTAACTGGCCTACATTGCAAACATAGCCCGGGCAGCACCTTTGATCTTCTTATGCACTATTACGTATTCTGCCTATGTGTAATCTATATATCATGTCATTCACTCACTGTACAGCTTGGTCATGAGCTTAACAGAATAATGGGAAGTGATGTTGTGTCTTATATCAACCATACATGGAAAATCCTATGTCCTAAAATTGTGGCCATTGGAAAGGATGAAGGATCAGGCAAGCAGCATGTAAACGAATTGATGTGTGGTCTACCAAGCAACATTCCTGATGGTATATGAATTATTGTGGGGTTAATCCTTTATAATTATTATACTGTAGGTGATCTGCAAGTGTTTGGACTGTGCCTTTTGTATTACCTGGTGCCTGATGCCACAGTAAAAGTAGACCTTGCTAAAATTGTCACTATAATGAAGGTAGGTTTGGAGAAAAGATTATTACAGTCACTTGCCTCTGTATTACATGTATATACTTTCACAAAAATAGCTAAGTAATCATGTAGTTGGTAGTAATCCAGGTTTTGTGTTTTCCACCAACAAAAAATCTATTGGAAACCAGCCTCATTCCTTCAGTAGTGGTTATAACCAAGATTTGATTTTTTATTGAGTACCTAACTAGCCAAGCATAATTGACTTGTAAATACTACAGGTGTATGTAAACACAGATAATTATAGTCTGTTTGGATGGACACTTAAGTTGTTCTAACATCAGTAACATGTTAGTTACACTGCTGTAATAGGAAAAATCATTCGTAACAAAATGAGCTGAACTCCATTGGCTGTTAAATGTCACTTGGGCTTGTTACCATACTTGTGTTTTATAAAGTGCAAGTAGAATCTAGGCTTAAAAGTCATGCACATGGTTATTTATCTGCCCATATATTGCTGTATTAAGTTGAAATGCAGCACACACTTCAGTACTTTGATGTTCCCACGCAAAGTACAGTTATAAAACTACCTGAGTTATACTTGTGTAATAACTGTAACTATTCATTTAGGAAGATGATAATGTACAACTAGTGTTGACACAACTACCAACGACTCAACCCTGTGTCATCATGAAGGGTACACTAGGTGAAGGGATCAAGGAAGCTTCATTGGTTGTACAGAATCAGATCATAACCACATTTGAGCCTAGAAATAGTGTGACCGTTCTGATGAGTGCTTTTTGTGCATATAACATGCACTATCCAGATGGGTGTTTTGATTTCTATACTGCTTTGGAGGTACTTTTTTTGAGACAAAGGTATCCTCCTCCAAGGAAAACAAAGCTAACTGCTGTGCTTAACAAACTGACTTACAGTAATTGTTCACCATGCTAATTGAAGTTCCTTCCTTGTTCATTAAATAACTTGGTGTTTATGAATTGTACTTCAGATTTTTCAAATTTTAAATCCATTTATGCCACAATAATCTTCACCCCTGCATGCTTATATGCACCAATACATCTCAACTACTGAACGTAGTGTGCCAGCATAACTTAAATATGAAAAAGGTAAAAATTAAACGAAGTGGCTATATTTACGTGCTCGTAATGTAGGATTTTTTTGCTATATTTATGGCATTCCTAAGTGCACATGTGCAAGCGTCTCTTGACTTAGTTTGTTACATTTTTTTAGCTGTTGATATTTAGCCGGTCATTGCTATTTTAAAAAAAAACTTAGAAAAAATTGTGACACAATAAGGTATAAGATACGAAGAAGAAAAAGTGTGATGTGACCAAGTCTCGAACCCACACATCCAGGTTTGGAGTACCCATGCTCTACCACTGTACCACCGGTGCTTGCTGGCTATTCCTATTGTTTCTGTACTATTTGAACATTACAAATATAAAATACTACATAGTCTAACCCATACCAGTGAAGAAGAAACCAAAGCTGAACCCGACCCTAATCCTAACGTTAACCTGACGTTTGCCTTTTAAACACAATGATGACTTTCACTGTCTGTATGAAGGTAAGGTTTTGGGTGAGTTAATTCAAGGTGAGTTAGGGTTGGCCCGGCTTTGCTCATTCCAACCCTAGCTCACCTCGAACTCACCCAAAACCTTACCTTCGTACAACTAGTGTGTTTGATACTCAAGTTACATGTATACAACAAATGAATGGCTAAATAAATATTTGCACTGTGACTGTGCACTTAGGAATGCCGTAAATATAGCAAAAATCCTACGTTCCGTAAATATAGTCACTTTGAAAATTAAATTAACCATGTTGCTCAGTTGTGCGGTATATAAAGTGCTTTTTCAAGGCTTTAATTCCTGTTTATTATAGGTTAAGTAATTCAAAGACTGCAGCACAAGTTGCTGTCAGAGTTTCACTGGAATATTTCTGCCGGCATGATCAACCTTGTCCCAGCATGCAACCATCAGCTTATAACTATAGAAAATTGTTGGTTCCGGAGATATTGCTGAAATTTGTGCTGATTATCAATCATCTCAGTAAACTGGCCACGACACTTCATCTGGAATTGTAACCCTGATTGCAAGGAGGTGTAGATGAGACTGCATGCATCAACATCAAAGAGGGGATTTCTTTCCTGAGACTTGTGGAATTTGGTCTCTATTTGCCTTATCAACTCTGTTCTATTGCTGACCATACCACAACTAATTAAAAATGCAAAGTTAACTAGTCATCAACTATTGTAACATTTATCTGTGACCTTGTGGCATTACAATTTTAGAGATAGCTATTATCAGAGGATACTTGGACTTTGATTTTACAAGTAGCTAATGTAGTGTATGGTTTTAGCTTTTTGTAGATCAGTTGAATTTCGTTTTTGTAGCTACCATTGCTATTTGGACACCATTATATATATATATATTTTGCATGTTTATGTGATGACGTCATTGGAATGGTAATTGTTTCCGCATTCCACGCCTACGATGTGAATGCTGTCCCACATGACACTGGCGAAAACATTAGGTGATTGTGACATTTCACCTAATGCTTTCGCCAGCGTCAGGTTGCAGCTGTGGGGATTGATCTGTAGCAAACGAAAGAAGATCTGCGTACTGAGTTGTTGCGGCAGCGTGGCTACCTACATTGTAACAAGTAATCATGTACCGTGGCTTGATTCTACTGAAATAGCCTATCTGTGTTTTGTTTGTATGCATATGTGATGTAGCTATATAGACCACGAGTAGTCTAAACCTCGGTATAAGTGACTGACTACAACGAACTAGACCAGAGATGCCAAGGTTCACAATCACTTAGGAGTGAAATTTCCTTGACGATGCCAAAGAGCCCCCATTGTTATCTTAGGAAGGCTCTGCACAAATTACTATGCACAAAGCAACATACAAGTTAATAGAGTAATTGTGATTTACAGGATGTAATGGTGTAATGCATATTAGCTAGTAGTTCCTCAATACATAAACAACTTAATGCATCTATTATATTAGTGCAGTTGGATAGCTAAACTAGCTTCATTTACTTTTCCTCAAATTCAGCTGCATTTAGCTGCAGTCACTTCATGGCTAGCTCTCAGCTTTAGATAGAACCCATCACACAGTACTGCCACACAGTCCATCCTTGTAATCCAGCCAAACTCGATCTAATGCCTACTTTAGTGCTATTTATAAATTAAATGTTTAAAAATAGGAGCAAGCGCCTATAAGTATAATTACAGCTATATTCAATTATAAGCGCATGTAGTTAGACATGGAGCTTGTAATCGATGGCAAATTAATGTTGAAGAAGAGTATAGCCATTCTGCAATGCGTAAGATTAACAGTTCCATGCGTGTGAGCGTGAGATTGCATGCAAATGAGTGAGACTTACGCCCAATGCGTGAAACTTGGTATGTCTGCTAGACAAGTAACCCGAGCATCAAACCGGGAACCTTTCGATTACCAGGCCGATGCTCTAGCTACTTTGCTTTACGCTGACGCGCAGCAGTAAGTAAATTAAGTCAGTACGAATGTATGCCAGGGCTAGTCTCGCGTAGCCAGACTCTTTTCTTTTGTGTGGGGGCGGGAAAGAAAAGGGTCTGGTGAACCTAGTACAGTATAGCATCAGGGGGTAGGACAAGCCCACGTGAACTGTTGTACATTACGCAATGCATTTAAGGGATGCTTGAAAATATTTCACGTGAGTGAATAGCCGTTACTATACAAAATATTGATGGAGAAGTTTCATATCAAAACTTGTGTAAGATATTCCGGATTTCCGAATGGGTTACGCCCGTTTCGTATAAAATAACACCGTCCTCTAAACAAGGCGCCATAACTTCCGCGTATTTTGGTTGACAGACACGAAGTTTGGTTTATCAGATTCCTTGATGAAAGGCGATTCGATTCATGTGTAAGTTCTTTGTGTAGTAACGAAGGGGAAGCTAGAAAGGAGCCTTGATCCGCAAAATTTACGTGTTCAGAATGCCCGTAAAAACACGTGTTTTTAAACATATTTCTATAAACTAACCTGTTTAACAATTTGTACGGTCGGAGTCTTATTAAGCATCCTTCGCTGCGTAGAATGATACCAAATTTAGCGAATTTGGTTGAGGATAACAACTTGTAAATTGGGATTTTCCCGGCGAGATAATTAAATTTTCCAATAGGTTAATGTATGGAGCGCGTATTATGTCATCATCAGCAGTAAATAACCGTCGCTATGGCGACATTTTCCCATTTGTACGGTCGGAATTGGATAGAGAAATTGAAGGGCTTTCTTTTATTGTATGGTGTGCTGTAGAAATTTTGTGAGTTAAAGGTTGTAAATTAGTGTTTTAGCGTTTAGTGTAAAATACATGTATTTTGTATTGGACAATAAATGACAAGGAATGATGAGATTTTATGATCAGCCTGTTTTACCAAGTTGAGGTTTCAAAAAGGATATTAAACAGATTTTAGATTTATTTAATGCATAATTCTTAATTTTTAAAGGTTTAACCCAGTGTTTGAAAACTTTTAATGTTGACCACCTGAAAATGCTTGATTTGACAAATCCCATACATATGTTTTGATATGTGACAAGGTTCGATGGATATTTGAGTTCTATCATGTTTATACTTTATGAAGGTGTGATTTTTGTGAAGAAATACAAAACCGTTACAAAGAAATCAGTGTTCCGAAATGACGATAGTCTCGCGTAGCCAGACCCTATTTCTCCTCACGGCGCTTATCAATTGGAAATTATAAGCGCCTGCTTTCGGAGCAGGCGCTTATAATTTCCAATCGATAAGCGCCGTGCGGAGAAATAGGGGGCTACGCGAGACTAAAATGATGACACGTATTATTATTATTATTATTATCAATTTTAGTCAAATGAGAAGGGTCGCACAAAAAGCTGAACCTGCAGACGTGCTCCCCAAAAGGACAAAACAGTACAAGATACAAGGACAATACACAAATGCAAAAACAACAAATAAAACAGTACAATAGTAGATAAATACAAAGCAACATTTAGTTTAAAAAGAAAGCGCCGGAGGGCAACAGAATAGTTTGTGGTCAGTTATCTGTAAGATATTGGAAGGTACGTTCAGTGTTCCAAAGGAAAGGTGAGTTAATGAAAAAGAAAACCGATAAGCATTGATGGTGGATATAGAGGTGTCTATGGCTGATGGATTTGAATGTTTATTAACTGCATAGAAATACCATGAAGAAGAAATTGTTGATTGGCATTGTTGGGAGTCGTAATATTACTTTTGTGGTAACTAAGTAATATAACGAAATACGCTATAAAAACAGGTAATATAACTCAAGTTACTTTACTTACAAATGTAATGCGTTACCTAAGTAATATAGTTACTGTAACGAATCTAATATTATGACTACAAGTAACGAAGTTACTAATCTCATTAGTAATCCACTGAGTAACGCCTAGCCACAACGAAGTAATGAAGCCTACTGAATGAAGCTTATTCACCAGCTTCTACCAAGATTTGCACACTGTCCAACAATGCAACCACGTCACGTGATAAGGCGGTAGTTTCACACGTGACAGCTTAAGGTTGTGGACACAAAGTAATATAATATGTAATATTATTATAGTTACTTTATTTTATGGGTAATATGTAAGGCCATACCTATTTAATCTTATGTTGCGCGGGCAAAATTATTTTAAATTTGGGTAGGTAGGTCGGTTTGAAAATGAAAATTAAAAAATTTAAACACAAGCATACAAAATGCAAATAATGAATGTAGCTATAATAAAACATACACAGTTTAAAATCTAGGTTTCATACTCTTCTAGTAGCATCAGATATCTCCAAAAGAGCTTTCCCATCGTATTCTACAATTTTAGAGCATTGGATGATCTTCAATGGTCCCTTTTGGACTATATCACGAGGGTGCTGATGATGTGTTGTCTTTAATTAAGTACACGTGATCCGCACACGTGATTTTCAAAATTATTTCATTTGAAGAAAAATGTAGTCGGTCGGGCCCGCGCAACATAAGATCAAATAGGTATGGCCTAACTGTAACTAAATAGTTCAGTTGTAAGTAATATGTAATATGTAACTAGTTACTTTTTAAATGTAACTAGTTACTTTAAAAGTAACTTGCCCAACACTGCTGATTGGTGGTGCAAGATGTTATGTACTTGATAGATAGTGAAGTGCTTTTGTCTCTGGTGTAATGATGGCCACTCCAATTGATCTAAGCAACAGTCAGGTGATCTGGACCATTGTTTGCAGGCAGGATTCCAACGACGCCACTAACGGTCTCCGCATTTATCAAACAACCACAAACAATCGTCTGCGTTGGATATATCCCTATAGAGAGGTAGAAGAATCCATTTCTTTTGAATATATTTTAGTAGCATTAAGGGCCTTATGTAATGCTATTACGAATTCACGTGGGCTTGTCCTACCCTCCCTGGTATAGCATCGTCGTTGGGCTATCCCAAGATTGTGGGGATTCTACTGCTCAGCTTCCGGATTGTTTGTGCGTGCAAATTACGTGATCTGCTGCATTTGCATCCTGTTACCATAGATATTTATGGTAACAGGATGCAAATATTAGCAAATTACATCATTCGTGCCAATCAACAATCCGAAAGCTGCACAGTAGAATTCCCACAATCTCAGGATAGCCCAACGACGATGCTATACTATGTTCACCAGACCCTTTTCTTTCCCTGCCCCCACACACAAGGGTTTGGCTATGCGAGACTATGCCGGGGCAAGTGAGCTCCAGTATTGAGACAGTTTTCAGTTCTTCATTATACACAGGCCGGTATGGAGTCTATGGACAATGTCACAGTTGAAATATTTGCTGATGGCAAATGTACATCAGATTCACCTCCTGCCACAATTCTACTGCCTGCTTGTTACTAGTATGCTGCCCATACCGGCCTGTGTATATAACGAAGAACTGAAAACTGTGTGCATGTCTCATTTCTGGAGCTCACTTGCCCATGCATTTAATTCTCATACAAACTTTACTCAGTGCTGTGCATCAGCATTAAGAAGGAAAGCCTTAGTACCAACAAATAGTTGCCGAGCTTGTTGATCACTTGGGCTTTGAGTCAGTACTACACTGTTGAAATCGGCTGCCTTGGCCATTAATTACCTTAATGAGACCATTATGGCAATGAAAAACATTTCAAATCAAAGTTTCTCCCCACTCCAAAACAACACTCGATAGAGAGTAGCAGCAATTGCTATCACCACGTCCCAGAGATTATTCTTTGCTCACAGCAACCCGACTTGGACTAATTAACTTATTTTTTAATTTTGTTTTTAATTTTGTTTTGTTTTGTGTCCATCCTTGTCATGCCTACTTTGACTTTGGTCTTTGTGATTGCATGTACATGTGAGCGAGGAATTGTATGTATTATTTAACACTTCATCTCTCTCTTTTTTTAAAGGAAAATGCCTCCCATTAAATTTGGTTGACTGCTCTATTAGAGTATCTTGATCTTTAACACAAAAATATTTGTATTTCTAAGATCTTAATTACAATAATAATGACCAATGTGGTAGGCAAAGTGGTATGTGGGCAGGTGATGAGAAGCAAGGAATTAATAGATGTTGGCCTTATATATGTGTGATACATAAGTAGCTACAAAAATGCATGAAAATTGCAACAGAACATAACTATTTATAGCAAAAAAGTACTTACAAACCAAAAATTAAAAAAAGATTTAGATTGCTTAACAGTTTTGGCATCATATAAAGCAGCTGGCTGGAGATTTCAAATTGCATGATAATTATTTCAACTGTTTTGCCATAGATTTAGCTGTTAGTTTGTTCTAACTGCTGGAACATAAAGTCTGCGATATCACTAAAATGAACTTTGTGTACGGATTTCATGACATGGAACTATTGGATAATAAAGGTAAGAGGCTAGTTAGCGTGATGTGGTGATGCGAAATAGTCCCACCAGACCAAACCAGACTTAAGGTTTGGTATCAATGTA
The DNA here is from genome assembly GCF_963678975.1 of Dysidea avara. Taxonomy (NCBI): domain Eukaryota; kingdom Metazoa; phylum Porifera; class Demospongiae; order Dictyoceratida; family Dysideidae; genus Dysidea; species Dysidea avara. The sequence goes on along the minus strand of NC_089282.1, from coordinate 9,300,813 downwards.
AAACCAGGCAAATTTGTCTTGTAATTAAGTATGAATGCCTCACCACTGCTCCTTGCTGAAGTATGTAAACGTTAACATAGTGAATCGCCATCTCTCCCAATACCCTCTGTACAAAAGTGTCCGCACTATCAGCCGCCATTTTGTGCTTTGATGTTATTGCGGATATGGTTCATAGTATGGCTATATTGAGCTAGAAAACAGAATTAGTATGGTGTTAGGCCCCCAAGGAATTTTGAAAAATTAATATTCTGAGGTTAAATTTGGTATCTGTTATTTGCAACACTGAAAGTATGAATGCCAATATATAGTAGCTAGTACACTGTACTGAGCTAGAAAACAGAATTGGTTAAGGTCCAGGCTATAATATATGCTGCCCAAGGAAAAAAATCAATTTTTTGAGATTGAATTTGGTAGCAATTTTGACTAAAATTATTTTGTAAATGTTTACAGTTCTATTGGAGTATCTTGATCTCCATATGTAGAGGGGCTCTAACCCACCTAGTTCCCCTTGTACTTCCTATGTTATACTCTTGTTATTATGGCAAATAAAGCCGCACAGTAAAATTGTGGTTTTTGAGCTATAGGGATATATAGTGTATAACTGCTGGAGCATTCCAGAAGTTTCTAGAACTACATTACTAGAACTGATTTATAAAGTTGATCAGTAGGAGGTTGGTCATGGTCATAACCCCATGACTTGTGTAGGCCTGCGCCAGTTATGCCAGCATAATTTTGGGCGTAATAGGTAGCCAAAAGCATTGAGCGTAATGCCAGCATAATAGGAACAATTTTTGTGCATTGATTATTGTGAAGAAAAAATTAGTTAAAGATCAATATACTCTAATAGAACAGTCAACACATGTGAAATATCCTAATAGAACATTCACAGATGCATTGAATACTCTAATAGAGCAATCAAGACGCAATTTATGAGCATATGTGGAGCATAATGGGACACAACTGGGCATAATTGGAGCATAATACAGGAAATTTTGGAGCATTGCTCAAAAGCATAATAGGCTCAGGCCTAGACTTGTGATTATACGACCAAACACTGTTCCAAGTGTTTAGGCTTGCAATTGGGAACAGCATGTTTTTACCTGTAAGATACTTGAATTATTTCAACACAGGGTTCAATATTTTTTGAGATTATGAGATAAATGATGACGCATAACCCATTATTTATGTAAGAAATTCCATTTTAAAGGAAGTGGACAAGTAATGCAACAGGCAGTGATATTTAAGTGGCTATGGCTATTAAATATTTGTTCTGTGAATTTAGATTTTACCTAGTACTGTAGCTAATCCCATTTTTATTGCTCTGATTTCTTTTAAAACTGCAAACAGTCAAATTTCAACATATTCTCACTACCAGTTTACCTTGCATGCATGACAACAAATCAGTTGTTTTGTGCATCAGTAATAATTGGTTATAACTATGTAGAATTCTAACGTGAGGGTGGTACTAAAATTGTTAGCTTCTTATGCATGCTAAACTACTCATTTATGTTTTAAAGTCTGTGTTTTAAAAAAATGTTGTGCAGGTTCTGAAGAAATCTTACAGGGTTGAACACAGCTGTTGATATGGATGAAAACACTAATAGCACCAGCAGTATTAAAGGTTTGATGTGATGTTATATATGTTTATATGCTGACTTGCATCATCCTAAAAATTATGACTTATTCTACCGCTGTGACTAAATGAAACTGGCCATAATTTGAGGCAATATGGTACTAAACTCAAAAGTATATATTAGACATGCACCTACCCTGGTAGATTTGGGATTTGACAAGAGGGAGTAGGTGCATGGAGCATTAGTCTGGCCAGTGTGGTCCCCCACAAGCTGTATATAGACATTTCATAAACTTCATACTCAATAGTTTGGTTTAGTTTAGATTCAATCTAATGAACAATCTTCACTACAAAATAGGTTGTAGTTTTTTATTAGTGGCTAATAGCCAAATTAAATGTAAACTATTACATGTTATGACTAGTTAAACAAGTTATTATGTGAATGTTGTTACACATGATGGCCACCTATTTCCTGCAATCAGTAGCTATATCATGCCATTAGAGATGTGATAAACACCGCACATTAGATAAAATAGAATTCTAGGAAACATGATGGGAATTGAAGAAAATAGGAATGGGAATGACCAATGGAATATGGCTGATAAAGGTCAACATTTCAACATACAGTTGGATTTATGTTTTTTGTAAAATTTTCTGCTAGTTATGAAATTGAAACAGTCTAATAAAGCAGTCATACCGGCATAATAAAGCAGATTGTACCGGCATATTTTCTGGCATAATAGGTATGTGTGGGAATCAGGAATTATGCTAGCATTTTGAGGTGATTATAAAGCTTTAACAGTAGGAAAATCTACAGATTGCACAATTCCGTTTAAAAGATCGAGATACTCTAATAGAGCAGTCAGAAACTCTAATAGAACAGTCACTGAATATTATTTACTCTAATAAAGCAATCACATTGAAACTAAATATTCTAATACAGCAACCAGCTAAAGAATTCAAGATTATTGGAAGCTTAAACATCAATGAAAATGATCTGATACAGCAATAAACTGGCATTATTAGCCAATTATGGTGGCATCATTTTGGGAATAATGGGCAATTCTGAAAAGCATAATAGGTGATTTTTTGAGCACTGCTCAAAAGCATAATACTCAATTTTTGGAGCATAATAGCCTCATGCCTAGCAGTCACCTGTAATATACTCTAATAGAGCAGTCAGCTTTAATTTATGCATAAGTAAGATACTTATTTAGTAAATGTATAGTCTAATTTCAGGAGATAGCAGCTAGATTAAAATATTCATGATGATAACTCATGTACTTTAGTTTGTAGACTATATTATGATTCCAGTTCTGTCTACAAAAAAGAACACAAGTATATATAGCTCACATCAGATCATAGCTATGCTCCAAGCTGCATGGTTACATGAACGTTATCTTCTCAGCAATGTCTTATATTTTCACAGAGTTTCCAACAAGAAATGTACGTAATAATGGCCGTCAGCTTACTCTGGGGAACATTATTATAATAGTCAGCAATGAGAAATGAATAAAAAAGGTGACTGAACTTCAAAAGTATCACAAACTGGAAGAATGAAAGCCTTTTACAGTTTGTAACATTAGGTATCTTTAGCTTTCTCCTTGGAGTTACTGTACAAGATATCATACTGCTTTATCCCATCACGTGATTTCTTGCTTATTCTGAGGTGGTAAGTGCAACTTTAATGCCCAAAGCTTTACATAGACTCAGTTAATTAAAATACTAGTTCCCTTGTCCTTTGAGTCTATATGTAGTTATGGTTTCAAAACAAAATTAGCAGCATTTCAGTGTTTGCAAGTCCATACTGTTCAGCTATGGCTAAATTATTTTAGAATTTTAGTGCAGCGCGACTGCTCTATTAGGGTATTTTGATTCATGCTTAATGAAGATTTCTGGTGCGAATCCAACCTGTATATTGAGAAGGTGACCATTGTCACCTTTTTCCATTGGTCATTGTTGTGATTCTGCATTCTGTTCTGGTGAATGCCATCCCATTACCATTTCCCTAGAATTCTACTGCACATTCCTGCCTCCGTGTGTACTGTTGATGTTGTAAGGAAGTTAGATAGTTGGTATAGTAAACACATGCAGTACTTCAGTGGACAAGCAACCCAAAGGAATGATGTAACAACCTTCAAGAGTAGTTATTACATCATTCTTGAGGGGTAATCGCTAGCCTGTTTTGCTCTTAAGTTTGCCTATTATGCTGTGGTACAATTTAGCCTATAATTTACACTTTCTGAGTAGATAATTTCATGGTTGTGGGCACCTACTTAAAAGTAAAAGCATTGCCATAGCCTGTCTGTGATCTATTTAGCTGTATTGTGAAGTATACCTCTAATATTTTCCAAAACAACTACCAAAATAATATGTTGATAATGACAGCTTGGCAGTATTGGTTAGGCACAGCCAAGCTAAAAAATGTCTTCAGATCAACCCCAAACCCTTCCAAAAAGTTTCTATGGAATTTTAATTTTTTTTCTGGATGGTTAACATATAGCAGGAAAGTTTGGTGGGAGGAAACTTTGGAATTTGCTGCAATAGGGGAAAGTTTGGCAAATTTGTTAGTAGCTAATGCAGATTGTATTGGATTAAAGATTTGGCAGATTTTAGTTTGGCAAAATATTGCTCACTCACCAATTCACACCAAACTTTTTGCCAGCCAAACTTTCCTGCTATTTATTTATAATAGATAAAACAATGTATACACATTAGGCATGAGGCCTTTCACAGTTACCATATCCTATTACAGACCGATAAGTGTCTAATATAAAAGAGTTAATTGTGGGTGCTGAGATTACGAAACTAGGTATATCATTCCACTGATCAAGTATTCAGTGGCTGAAAAAGCTCTGTCTTATTGAAGTACTGGCTCTTTGTTTGTAAAGTTTGAGATGGTGTTCTCTGTTACTGTTGGTGATGTTCAAGATAAAAAGACTCTTAAGATCAACATTATAATGATTATTTAATATCTTGTATATGGTAGCCACCATTTTATTATTCCATGAAACTGGGTTACAAAGGTATACAATTATACTTCTTGCCTCCTTTTGTGGATAAAGGGAAATTTTTGGTTAGAAAAGCATGATCCCTAATATACAGTACTACCATACTGTATGATAATCGTCCATATTATACAGTACTACTGTACTGTATATTGTACAGTATTTCTGTACTGTATGATGTGTGCAAGATTTATACAGAATTTCTTTGTTGTTATAGCATGAGGCTATGGTGTTCAGTATGTGTCTCACAGAACTCTGTCCTTGTTACTTCCCTTGCGCTGCGTTGTCTTGCTGATAGTATCACAAGTTTATGGAAAATTAGAAATTTTAAGTTTGATTAGGGATCATAGAAAAAAAAGTAGGGGAAAAAGGGAGGTGTCGCCTACACTTGCAGATACAGTAGTGAAAATTTAATCCATAATTCAGTCAAGGTCACTTGTTTGATTACTTTTTTGTAACATTATTATGACTGGTGAACCCACGCATACCACATCAAAAGAAAGGATGGTGCCAGAATTAATTTTTTCATCTGAATGCATGCCCCAGCTATCAAAAAACTGCTTTGAAAGTGCAGTGGCCATTATGCTTCGCTTTCAGCTATGTTCAGCCCATTACACAGTGCTACAGATGAAAAACAGTACAAGAAGTGCCACGAAAATGTGACGTTTTACTCACCTCAACTATCAATTACTGCCTTGAAAGTGCAGCAACCTTTACGCTTCGCTTTCAGCTATGTTCAGCCCGTTACACAGCATTACAAATGAAGAACAGTGTTAGAATCGTCTCTGCAATCAATCCAGTCACCATGGAAAATACAGACGATTCCCGTTTACAACGTACTGTAGGGAAGCCATGCATCGAGCTACTGCAAATCGACACCTTGGGCTGTCAGCAAAAAGAAATGGGACACAAAGAAGGACAAAGGTAAGTCCATGATGCATACATTGTATGTACTGCACTATGCCAAAAGGCATGTTTCAGGACGAAGCAACGTCGAATAGTGAAAAAATCAAGCCCATAGCGTTAGTCGTTATCGAGTTATGCTTGTCTGAAGGCATCAGGCAGGCAGGCAAGTTAGTCAGTAGAAAATTCCATTGAATAAATTTTTTTTAAATTTTGTAGCAGTTTATTGGAAGTCTTTAGGATCATACTGAAGGCACTTTTGGGCTTGGTTATACCTAACCAATACTGCCAAGGTGCCAGGATGGAGTTGTGAAGCTGGTTTTTGGGTGAATGTTTTGGCTAGGAAAACCCAAATCTCCATGATCCCTAATATACAGTACGGTATTATACAGTGTGGTAGTACGGTATAGTCGGGATCATAGAGGTTTGGGCTTTCTTCAATATCACCCAAAAAACTACTTCACTTTTTCCTTCAAAACAGCTTGATGGTGTTGGTTAATCATTGCCAAACTGAAAAATCTTTTCAGGGTGACCTCAAACCCTTCCAACAAGTTTCTATGGAAATCAAGACTCACGGTAGTGAGTCGCGCGGCCAGTAAAGCAGAAACGCGCCGCAGACAATAAATGACGCGACCACTACGTGAGGATTTTACAAGAACGAACGTTGTCAAATTCGGCCTTCCTGTAATCCACCCGTCACTTACGCTATCCCTCTGAAACTCTGGAGTTGAACTCATCGTGTCACTAGTAACTACCACACAAGCAGTGAAGCAAATCCATGCCGATTGTTTCGTGATTGAGGTTGCCGACATCAAAGGGGAAGTTTCATTTTTTATTTTTTATTTTTATTTTTTATCGCATGCGGTTAGACGCAACCGCAGGTGTATGCCTTGCGTTCCTTTGTGCATTCCGAACATTGATCGCCCTGTTATCGCTTCAGTATTCACTCAATCACCTCAAGATTCACATCATCGATTTCACCATACATGATTACCCTACTGTCATGATTTCAGCACCAAACGAAGTTTCAGTCGTACTCAGTCGACCTAGAGGCCAAATACAAATCCCAGATTGTTGTTTTCCGCAATACTCGCTTGGCATGTAGGGCAATGTGTCTTTAAACTGTTCTTAAAGTTTCGTTCAGATTGAAACATTTGTTTTCGAGAATGGCTAGTTTGAAATTTGAATTTAGTCGCCCCCACGTCATTTGCTCTCTAAGAATTTTACTCGGAATTTAAAGAATGACGCAGAGCACAACTGCGGTCACTGGGTATTGATGAACTGGCGCTCTATGTAGTTAATCAGTACATATAGCCACCAAGAAGTGTGCTGCCATAGATTGTATAGTCCATAGATATAATCGATGGTGCTGCATACCATCCTTCGTTTTGAAATTAGTCGCCCCCACATAATTTGTCCTCTAAGGGCGCGGCTTAAAGAATGACACAAGAGTACAACTGCGGTTACCAGTTGTTGACACAAGCTGTGAGTAATTAGCACATGTAGCTAGCTTAAAAAGAAGTGTGCAAAATCGCCTAATACAATTGTCACCATGCATTATTGCATTTTATAGCACCCCCACACAAAATTACACATGTAATTACAACATACAGAGGAGACACATGAATACCAAACACTTTTCACAACAATAATGTAAGAATTGTACAATAATGACTGTAATATAACTGCTATGCAAATGTTTTCCAGTGGCCCGCCATGGTAGCAAGTCTCACATGACGGCATGTATATTCATCCAAACACAATGGGAGTAGCGAGTAAGTATGATGACAACAAGTTGGTATGACTCCATTTGTAGAATCCAGATGAGTGGGTGTGGCTCCAGTATGTCTAAACAGTTAACAAACATTCCTGTTATAAATACGTGCTAGAGTTGCAATATAATAGTATAGTATTTAAATGCAATAATACATAGTCTCCATTGCATCATTATCAAACGACACTAAGTGGAGGATATTGTTGCATCTCTAGTATGTACACTCTATCAGTACAACCTATCTTAATGGCCACTAGTATAGAAAGACAACCACTCTTGAAAAGCCAATTCCAATTGAGAATTTATACACTGTTACCTGCTGAATGAGTGAAGGTGGCAATAAACAAGTTCCACCGTAATTTATACACGTGATCTGATCCTGTATATTCTGTCAGTGGATGAGATCCACTTGGCCAGGACAAAATGTGACTCAAGTGCCCTGGATGATCCATACTCAACCAACTTATGACCCAGTGGCACAATGGAACTGACTATTTATAGAGAATACATACAATTATATTTATTTCTAAGATGTGTGGATGTGTGGACACATTACAACACATTACATGTACATACAAGACATGCTACGTACTGTTTTAGCATTTCAAGTCACCACATTATACACGTACCAGTCAACAATGCTTCATAGTGCCCATCAGTAAACCTGAAGAAAAGTTACGAAAAATAAAAATTCACATAAGTACAATGAAACCTCATTAATATGGCAGGCTGTGGGACCAAAAAATTTGGCCTGAATAACAAGGTGGCCTTATTAATGAGGTCATAAGTAATGCTTAGCTATATTTGGGACCTACTAGAGGTGGCCAATATAATGAGGTGGTCTTATTAAAGAGGTGACCACTAAGTGAGGTTTCACTGTACACATAGTTCACAATATTGTGAACAATATTAATGGTTAACAATATACACTGAAACCTGCAGGTCACTTCTTGTGGAAGATTGCTCTCTACACAAAATGACACATTCAGAGATTGTATTTAGATGGATGATACAGTAACGCATTGTGACCAATACTCGTGATGTGTCACTGCTAGGCAGCAACCATATACACGGCACTGCCACATCACACTTGCTCGCACACACAATTTTGCTAAAGATTTTACAAATTGATAATTAAGGGGTGTGGCAACTAGCTGTTTCGCTCGCAAGACTGTGTGGCAGCTGTTTCCCTTCTGTACAAGTGGCCACCAAGACAGGTCCACTGTGGATGAAAGCCAGGCATTAGATATTTGGTATTTCATGTGTTGAAGACATTCCAGGGCTTCTGGTAGTCTCAAATCTCACCACAGTTTAACTCAGGCAGTGTTGTGGTCACCACTAAACTACTGGAATGTTGTGTTATGTTCATCTTATGCTTGGCTACTATATTGTAGAACTGAAATGGATACTCTGAAAAATATATCCTATGGATAATGACTTCATCACTTTCTTCATCAGGAGCTTATAAGGACCAATAGTGAAACTTTTTACACTTGGGGCTGACAGTCAACTGCCTATGTCTGAAGCAGTGCTTTTGGTGCTCTAACAGATTTCCTTGCTGCCAGCACTCACTGTCTCATACGCTGTCATACACTAAATCCATCTCTATAGCCAGTTAGAACAGCATGCTTCTTACCTTTTTTTAAGGCCGCATAATGCAGCCACCTCTTTAAAAGGCAAGGTTAGAAAATTTTGTCCCTAAGGCCTGAATAATGACCAGTTTTCACTGTACTATTAGTGATTAGTGATCATAGGGGATTATTTATTAAGATACTAAGATATACAAACGCTACAACCTCTAAATATAGCAGTAAATTTTTTACCCTGGTTCAATGTCTCGTAATAATCGTGACTTCGTGAGAGACTCTACTGTGACAAATACATGTTTATCATGATATGTGCTAATCGCCTTTTTACAATTAAGTTTTACAACACAAATACATGTATAGTTAAACTCACCAATGGCGACTAAATCCCTTCAACACGAAAAGACAAGTAATGAGACAACCTTGGAGACAACAGCCACACAAGCCTATTCTGGCGCGTTTATTTAGTAGTAATATAAATTTTAAAGGCGTTTATTTACAACAGGACATAATTACGCGCCCCTCTATTGTCTCTGTACATACTTGCCTTTTCTTTACTATTCTCATTTCATTTCACAAGACCTCTTGGCAGGGACGTAGCTTCTTCACTTGAATTAGTCAATACTTGAAGTAGATCGAGATACTCTAATAGAACAGTCACATTTCTACAAGTGCCATATTTTTATATTGTAAAGTCTGTAAGTAGCTAGTAATTTAAACTATACAATCCGATGCTAAGCAGAAGTTGTAACTATGCTAAATATTGATTGCTGTGTTACAGCTGTTTTGTGACTGCTCTAATAGAGTATCTTGATTGTTTCAATGCAGTACAAGATGAAAGGCAAAGTGTTGTTAAGGGTTTACTAGTTAAAATGGGTGTTAGTTGACTGCAGTTGCATGCCACTAACAGGGCCGTCCAGAGAAATTAGAGGGGCCAGGGAAAAGAGTTAAAGAGAGGCCCAGGGGCAAGGAAGGGTCTAGATCCTGACTGCTCTATTAGAGTATATCGATCTTTCTTTAAACAGGTATTCAAGTGGCCCCTTTCGGGCTGTGGCAGGGGGAAAAATACCCCAGTTACCCCCATGTGGGCGGCCCTGGCCACTAAAATTACAGTTACATTTTAATATTCTGTCACTGTAATCTGGGGTTTCTGTCAAAACCATGGAAACTCACCTACTGTTATCAACAGTGCATTGCTTATTTTAACAAAAAGTATTGAAATCCCATCCAAAAACAGCTTATAGTTGTAAAAAAAGTGCGCGTCCAAGTAAAGCAGAGTTAGCTGCGACAAAAAGTAATGATATCATAATGCGGCCATGTGCGAGGTGTGCAAGTTGTAAAATTAATATTAGCTAATCAGATAATACAATGTTATTGTTAAAGTGTTAATGAGAACTATGTGATGCTGCTAGTTTTTAAGTGTGTGCATGAGCATCTTCATAAATGCCACATAAATTTAATTCTCAATAAAGCAATGTGTATAGATTCTCTGATAGTAATAAATAGTTTGAGTTTGGCCGCCTTTCCTGTATACAGCAATGCTACGAACAAAGGAAAGGTGGCCAAACTCAAACTATTTATTACTATCAGAGAATCTATACACATTGCTTTATTGAGAATTAAATTTATGTGGCATTTATGAAGATGCTCATGCACACACTTAAAAACTAGCAGCATCACATAGTTCTCATTAACACTTTAACAATAACATTGTATTATCTGATTAGCTAATATTAATTTTACAACTTGCACACCTCGCACATGGCCGCATTATGATATCATTACTTTTTGTCGCAGCTAACTCTGCTTTACTTGGACGCGCACTTTTTTTACAGCTATAAGCTGTTTTTGGATGGGTACATTTTAAGTTTCTGCTAACCCCTGACTAACTGACTACTGATGCCTTTAGCCAAGCATAACTCAACTACGGTTAATGCTATGGACTTGATTTCTTCATTGTTCTACATCACTTCAGCCCTAGATGTGCCCTTTTTCCAACTGCAGCAGTTGCAGTACATGTATTTTTGTCCTCCCTTTTCTTTCTCCATTGCCTCAAAGGTGTTGATTTGTGGTAGCATGCAGTGGCTCTTGCAAAAAAATTGTCTCTAATTTCTGTAGTGAGTGGATTGATTGCAGAAGCGCTTCTCATACTGTTCTTTGCTTGTAATGCTGTATAACTACTGAAATAAGGCTGAAAACAAAGCTAAATGGCAAATAATGCGTTTTAGTAATTATTAGTTGGGAAACGAGTTACATCTGGCTGGTACCATTTGTTCCTTTGGTGTGGTATGCATTAGTTCACCAGCTAATTCACCAGCTAGTCATTGTTACAAAAAGAGTAAATAAACAAGTATAAGGAAAAATAGAAATTTTATATTTGAATTAGATGACCTCCCTTGTTTCTTTGCTTTTTATAAATCTCCTTGTACTTGTGGTAATGTATTCTCTCACACAACATATTTATGCTGTTATGTTTGTAGTCATTGCTGTTGGACTGTGACATGGCTAGGTGTATACTATAGGTGCATGATAGAACATGGTGAATCCATATGCAATAAGTCACTCTGAATACCATGAGAGGCTTTCCATTTCTGTTTGTTCTTATCCGAGGTGATGATCTGTCACTCACACTATACTACGTATCACAACAGTTTGAAAATATTTAGATGTGTTTAGTCATCACCTTTGACTGTTTCAATGGGATGATTTGGAAAGAAAAATGTTTAATTAGATGATCCCTACCACTATAATATAGGAAACTTGATTTGACATTGCATATTCTCCATCATAGTTGTTGGGTATGGTAGACCACTGGTGAGTACAGACAACACAGCTAATGACCATACTGTAGTGAGTAAACCAGATTGTTTGTATGGACCACAAGTGATTGATGTGATTATGAGAAAACCTGGTAAGATGATAATTATAATTGATTATCCACTCAAAATTGCTGCCTAAAAAAGTTGCAAGAGGTGGCAGCCAAGAAATGGCTGCAATGATGTTATATTAAATGCCAATCAATTTTTGTAATGTTAGTCTCATCCTGTCAGCAATAAAATGGCAGCCATTTCTTGCAAGAATCCTGCATAATCCTGCAAGATTTTTGCAAGATCTTGTGAAATTTTCTGTCATAAATTTTCTGGCATACCTTTTCTTGCAAGATTTTACAAAACTATGGCAGCCATTTCTTGGTCACTACCTTACATTTCACAATTTTTACACCCTAGGCCATTCTCTTTTTTTCATTGCTTGACTGCTTTGGCATGACTTCCTCTTACATTTTGTAAACCTCAAATATACTTGGTTTTGGGGATTGTTTATATTTACACTCATCAAGACACACGATAGTGGCCAAGTACAGCCAGTGCGGGCAACAAACAAGTGTGCATTTTACAGGAACCAAGAAAATGCTGTTTTCACGCATCCGTAGCTTGATAATGGCCGGACAGAAATTAACCATTTTTACTGTGGAAACTCCCTCAAGGTAGGGCACCTCCCACTCCAAATTTGAGGTGAATCTACCCATTCATCACTGAGATACGTGCATTCAAAGTTCATTTTAATTTCTTCATGTTTTCTTCTTAATCTTCTTCTTTTCGCACACTTTAGAAAAATCGTAATAACTTGCACGTGCATTGGTCAGTTTACCTAAAATATGGAGGACTGTAGGAGCATAATACTGTACATCCAATTTTAGTACAGATCAGACAAAGAACAAGGGAGTTATGCGCGATTTTTAAAAACCCAAAGACAATTTGTTGTCACGCCTCCAGGGTAAATCACTTGATGGAATAACTTAAAAATCGATCTGTACATGGAGTAACTATCGTAGTGCAAATATTTTGTGGTTTGAAAGAAATCGCAATAATAGTCATGGAGTTGTAACAAAAATGTCAACCATGTATGAAATGTGCATGATCGAGTTTTGTTAATAAAAACGAAGTGGATATAGTACTGGCATGTGAACGGCTATTTTACTGGCACTAGTCCATCATTTAACTGGATTATCAAACGCACTAGTTGTATTGAGGTGAACTAGGGTTGGCACGCATCCAGTATGCCCGAGTATTCGACTTTAGGGCACGCGTCTAGTAGTATACCCCGAGTATTCGACTTTAGGGCATACAACCAGTATTTTTCCCTGGTCTTGTAAAGGGCACGCGACAAGTAGTTATTAGCATTAGGGTTAAAGTCGGGTTCAGCTTTGGTTTCTACTTCACTCTTGTTATATATAGAAGTCACTTCAGTTGGATGTTTATAAGGTAGGTGGGTAGCTGCAGCACTGGTGGTACAGTGGTTACGAGTATGAACTATGAGCATAGAGGCTCAGGTTCAAATCCCAGCTCAGTCAACTTTTTTCCGCTTTCTTAGGTTTTTTGTCTAAGTTTTTTTAAATGCACATGGCTGTCGGCACTATATAGCCTGCCTAATAAAAAGTATTACTTGCCATGCCTATCAGGCAAACTAGCTATTGGAACCAGCTGAAAATAGGTAGAAAGGTAGATTAGTTATTTTAGGACAATCTTTCAGTAGTTTACAAGGAATCAGATTAAAAACCATTGAGTTACACTACAAGTCATCAAGTGCGTAATCGAAATACTCTAATAGTACAGTCACCCTAATAGTGCAGTCACCCTAATAGAACATTCAGCTATGTAATAAGTCACTCTATTAGAATGTTCAGCTACAATCAATTCACCATTAGAAAGTTTAACTACGAGCAAGTCACCGTGTAGAGCCGGAGTTCAACTGCAAACAAATCACCCCGTAGAGAGTTGAGTTACAAACAAGTCACCCTGTAGAGAATTTAACAAAAGCAAGTCACCCTGAAGAGAGTTCAGCTGCAAACAAATCACCCTGTAGAGAGTTCAGCCACAAACAAATCACCTTGTGAAGAGTTCAGCCACAAACAAGTCACCCTGTAGAGAGTTCGGCTACAATCAACCAAGCCATCCCTTAGGGAGTTCAGCTACAAGCAAATCACCCTGCGGATAGTTTAGTAATAAACAAGTCACCATGTAGAGAGTTCAGCTACAAAAAGGCCACCCAATACCCCCTCAGTTACAAACAAATCACCCTTCAGCTACAAAACAAGTCACCCAGCCGAGTATTCAGTTACAAACAAGTTACCTGGTACAGAGTTCAGCTACAAGCAAATCACCCTGTAGACAATTTAGCTACAAACAAGCCACCCTGTAGAGAGTTTAGCTGCAAGCAAATTCCATTTAGAAGGTAACAAGTTACTCCTACAAACAAATCATCCTGTGGAGAGTTCAGCTACAAAATACCACCCAGTAGGGATACTATTCAGCTGCCAACAAGTTACCCTGTAGAAAGTTCAGCTACTAACTAATCACCCTGTGGAGAATTCAGTATTAACAAGTCACCCTGAAGAGATTTCAGCTACAAAAAAGATTGCACTTTAGAGAGTTCAGTTACAAACAAGTCACCTGGTAGAGAGTTCAGCTACAAACAAGTCACCCTGTAGAGAGTTTAGCTACAAACAAGTCACCTTTAAACTCAGCTACAAAAACTACCCAGTAGAGCGTTCAGCTACAAGCAAGTTCCTCTGTGGAGAGTTCAGCTACAAACAAACACCCTGTGGAGTGTCCAGCTATAAACAAGTCACCTTGTAGATACAACAAGTCATTCTGATGAGAGTCCAGCTACATTAAAAGTCACTCTGTAGTGAGCTACAAACAAGTTACCTTGTAGAGATTTCTACTACAAGCTAGTCTGACATTTGATAATTATACAGTATTAATTTAGTAAAAAAATATCTAGATAATTCAGCTGTTGATCATGATGTCTTCTTCCTTTCTGCAGCAAGGAAAAAGACAAATAAAAGCTGGCCACAGGCCGGCTTTAGAGTATACAAATACAAAAGTGATATCTATACAAGCTGTGAAAAAAGGTGCGGACTCCAAAAAAGCCAGGATGAAAAAAGGTGTGAACTCAAAGGTGGCAGCCAAGAAATGGCTGTGATGGTAGGTAGGTTAATGGCAAAAATTTTAACAATGACAATTCAGTTAAATTTGGTGCCAAAACCTTGGAGAAGCCACCACAAATTCACCTTAATTGTCATTATTAAAACTTTTGCCATTAACCTACCATCACAGTCATTTCTTGGCTGCCACCTTGGATTTCACATCTTTTTTCATACTGGCTTTTTTAGAAGCTGCACCCTTTTTTCACAGCTTGGCTGTTTTTGTATAGATATTGTTTGTCTCCAGAAAGCAGACTTGTTAGTTCAAGGCAAGTTAATGTGAAAATTGTTAGCCAGATAGTGTAGCCATCTCATGCTGGTGTTACAAAACACTTGTCCATGTGCTCAAAAGGTAGGTTTTCCAAAATTCAGGTAATAATTATGATTAAAGAGAAGACATACCGTAGTTAATTTTCTATCACTCTAATATAGTGAACACTTTTTTTTGCATATAAAATTGTTCTAGAATATCCATTGATTGAGTTTTTTAAACTTTTACTTACAAGGTAGAGAAATTAAACTACATCTGTAAGCAGAGTTGAGGTAGTTACTTCATAAAAGTAGCTGGATACTAGTTACTTAACTTACTTTTAAAAAGGTAACTAAGTATCTGGTTACTAGTTACTTTCATAAAATAAGTTTTGCTTTTTGTAATGCACCCATCAAGCTAATCCCCGACTACCACAGATATGGGTTGAGGTGGGGGAAGGTGGGGATTTGCATCACTGAAAATTACAATCCCCCACCTACTGGGGAAGTACTAGTGATGCAAACCCCAACGTGTCTCGACTTGCAAACCCCGGTGATACTGAGGCTAGGATGTGAATTTGTATGGTCATGTGGAATTGGTATAATGACGAGTTATTTTTGGTGGATTCTAGTATGAATGTAGTAGCTAGCACCCAAGACACTCCTCCCTAAACTGAAAGCACACACTTTTGCTGCCTGAGTGAATTTCTTTAGTGAGGACAAATCCCCACTATGTCAGGGAAATTTAGCGATCAATTCCCCCACCATCCTGACCTTTCCCCACCCTCAGCCCATATCTGTGGTAGTTGGGCATTACATTGATAGGTGCACAACATGATTATTTTTCCCAGAGCAAGGGAAGAAGAACTGAAAATAACAATTCTGTAACCATTTCAGCTCAGTTTCAACTGTTACGTCTGTTATTCAAGCTAAATCATGAAGAACAATACATAGAAAGTGTCTACTTAATGTGGCTGTAGCACAGAAATTGAAATGCTCTTGCTTTTACAGAATAATTGCCTATAGTTACAACTAGTTACTATTGCAAATTAGACTATGATACAGCTCATTTAGAGGGTTACTAAATTATTTAGTCACCTACACATGTCATTTAGTAACCCGCCCTCAGGCAATTTTGTAAGTGAAAAATAATTGTAACACGAAAGGCACACTGCAGTACTTGATAATACTGTAATGCTCATCATTCTGTCCCACTACTAAGTGAATTATGAATCTGACAGATCTTACATTGCATAACTGATCACTACATTTTAACTATCTGCTAATCAGTAGTAGGTACTAACTTTCTACTACCATTGTGGCATTCCAGGCTGTGATAAACTGTATTAATCACTTACTTTCTTTATGATTGTAACTCCAGATTCAGGCATTAAACCAGTAAAAGCACCATGTATGTACATTTGTGTATCATAGAAAATATAGCACAAGGGTGTAGTTGAGAGTCAAATAATGCACTCAGCTTCAACTTTTATCTGTCAACCACACCCTTGTGCTATATTTTCTGTATTGCACTTGCAGCAATGCTTTAATTAACTAACAAGTACAAACTGGCACTCCTAATGTACAGGGTGTGTACACAGATTTTCAAGTTATTTACATAAGTAATATATCCTGTAGCAGTGGCGAAAATAAATAGTTGTCTACTGAATTCACCTTTACATGCCCTCAAATTTTAAGGAAATTGTGTTACGCATTTGTACTTTGTCAAGTGTATGAAAAAGAAGAAGAATTATTCACATGATACAAACAAAAATTTTGGTTGTAGCTTTCTATCTCAGTAATTTTGCTCAAGTCTGATGTTTGAGTTGCCCTACATACAGTAGCAGGCAGTTCCACTTCAAAAATGTAGTGTTATTGGAGAAGAAGCCTGGGAACCACAGAGCTGCACACACACAAATATGCGTGCGTCCACACACGCGCACTCACATACGTATATGTGACTGGGCCTGTGAAAATACGGCATGTGGGCACATGATTTTAGCCTACTTTTCCAAAGTTTCATCACTCACTACTTTTGAACCATTATGCTATGGCACTGTGGTTTTCAGCTCTTAGTAATCATTTAACTGGCATCAAGATGCAAGTGACAGAATGGAAATATAATTTTCCAGCACTGCGATATGACCTGTAGAGTGACGGGTTGTAGTCTGTGCCCACATGCCTTGTTTTCGCAGGCCCGGTCACATATATGCATGAAACTGTTCTCCTGTTAATATATAAAATTATATATACACACTGGTGTGGCATGCAGGCTTTCTTGGCCCCACAACAACTACCAGTGTCTTGATTCAAAATATGCATTCTTTCTTTACCAGAGTTCTCATTTCTGGCAAGACACTACAACTTGCTGTACCAGAGTTTAATACCTAACTGTAAACTGACCATTGCAATTCTAAAACAGCATTTTGAAATTGCTAATGATGTGGAAAGTTTTGTTATTAATGGAGAAAGCTCAAGGATCAGATGTCAGAAGATCATCAATATTCTACTAGTGCAGTTAAATAACAAAAAAGATTACAACATTTTTTGTTACTTATTAAACATGATAACTGTGTTGATTGATCTTCCTGATAAACTGAGAGCAGGTGTGTAAATAGAACCTTTTATAAGTATATAATAATTTTACTGAGATATGTGTGCCATTATTAAAGTCCAATCTGTCTCAGAATTTCACCACAGTCAACACTGGGATGATGATATCACATTTCATCCACACAAACCATGCCACAATCAATATATTCTTCAATCTGGTGATGGTGGTAAGTAATATATGGTATCAGTACTGTACTAATCTAATGTTTATATAATCCACACAAAAACAGCCAAGTTGTGAAAAAGGTGCGGCCTTCAATAGCCTGGATGAAAAAGTTGTGAAATTAAAGGTGGCAGCCAAGAATTGATGTTAATGCTAACAAGTAGACCTACAAATATACTTATGGACATTTAATCCCTATACTTCACCATTTCATGTTGATTTTATTTGTCCATTTTGTCAAGCCCTTTTAGAGTAACATATTTGATAATATTATGGCTCCCATTCGATCAGTTAAGCAAATATTTTACCATGTTTGTCAAAAAGTAAATGATTATTTTAGCTTAGTTGCTGGACTGATAACATATAATAATTTGTAGGCATTTTCCCCTATGCTCAAACAGCAAAGTGCAGTGTATTGAATAGTGTGGACAATCAAGCAGTAGATAATATAATTATCAGATGTGTTCATGATGGAGCACCAGATGATAAAGCAACTATTAGTAGTCACCACCAGGTTATTGGTAGAAGATGTAGACCTGCCAATACTGTCCCTGATATGTGTAAGTACATGGTGTATGTTACTTTACTGTCTAGTAGATTATTGTGCTATATTCATT
The DNA here is from genome assembly GCF_963678975.1 of Dysidea avara. NCBI lineage: Eukaryota > Metazoa > Porifera > Demospongiae > Dictyoceratida > Dysideidae > Dysidea > Dysidea avara. The sequence goes on along the minus strand of NC_089282.1, from coordinate 9,282,341 downwards.
ACAGATGTTGCTATTTGCAATTTAACTAAACTTAAGGTTATGAATATGCAATTTAACTAAACTTAAGGTTATGAATATAAGTTAATTACTTTCTCTGCTGAACTTAACTAAACACGTTGTAGTGGTTGATCTAATATCTCAAGTATTGCATCAAGCAGTAAGGTTGTGCTGTTTAGTAGGGTTCCCTCCTAAAGTGACTTGCGCCACTAAAATAGCAACATCTAAAAACCATCATGGAAGTATCATACGCAGTGAAAATCACCTTTTATGGAATAGTGTTACTCCATTCAGCATCAGTTACAACTTTAAAAACAAGAAAACACTTACATGCAGGCGTCCGGATATTGAATTTTAAAAAAATCCTCACAATTCGAAATTTTATTTGACTGTCTGTCTGTCTGTCTGCCTGCCTGCCTGACCACAGTCACAAGGCTAGAGGCCAAACAAAGCAGCACATTGCTACCATTTTACGCCACAGCAACAAACTCAGTGGTGGATGTGCCTTTTGTAGTTCTGGTGAATGTCTACCTTCTGCACTTTGCCATTCCTTTTATATTCAATTAAATGGTCGTCTTCTTCATGGAAATCATACCGAGACATAAATTTTTTTCCCTATTGACACTTTGCTTGAAGAAGTGTGTTTAGATGCTACAAAACTATTTGAGGTGTTTAACGGACTATAGTAGCTAAGCTGTATGTTTAAAACAATTGTCATGCCCCCTCAACAATCAGAATGCATCACAACAATAATCTAGCTCTGTAGGAAAGCAAGGAATTGTGCCATGCTCATTAGCTTGATTTACTGCATAGTTGAGTGGCAAGATCGAGATACTCTAATACAGCAGTCACAGCCACATGTACTTCATAGCTATGGTCTAACAAAAAGTTAACAAATTAGCACAATAATAATTATTAATTGACCAAATAGGGATTTTCCCACATTGCTACAATGCCGGGATTTTCCCTCATAGCTACCATCATCTCTTGTTTCACTGCTTTTTATTGCTGGAACTCTACTTTATTTTTAAATCAATAATTTTTTGTTGCACTAGTATAATTTAGGCATTGCTAATACTTCTTTGTGTATTTTATAGTGGGCTTACCCTGAACTGAATACAGGTTGTATATGATTCTGTACATTGTAATCCATAGAAGTATGTAATTTTTGCTGTGTTGTACGTAAGTTCCTATGATTCACTGTTGTTTACTATCATCAATCTGTTCTGTGTAAATTGAATGAGTTCCAATGAATGTGGCAGTAATGTACCATGCAAAATTGAATGTATGCAGATATTATTGTGTCCCCCATAACCATTTGCACATTATCCCCTCCCCAGGTCCTGGATATGTTTTTGAGAGGTGAAAAACATTTTAAATTGTAACTATGTATTTCTTTGAAAAATACTATAATGATAGAATGTTTTATGTTTTTGTCTATTATTGTAGCTCAAACTCAGATCCCTTCAAGATATTCTTTGACAAGTGATAATTCACCTCCTAGATCATCAGGTGGTTCAGTTACAAGTGTGACATATACACAGCATCATATATCAACAAGTTCATCCACTACTAATAGTACACCATTATTATCCAGTGTAACTGTCACTACTTCATTGACTTCAAACAGTATCACAATGACCAGTTGTGTTGGACAGGATACTTGTGAACCTAAAACAGGTTAGTTAAAGGGTGTTATTACTAGTACCCACATGTACATAGTTGTATATTCTCTATACTACATAGTTATTTATAGTGTATACTTGTGTATAGCTAGGAATATCACTCGTGTGCACTTTAGCCAGTTACTTTAGTTGGAATTACTCACCATTTATTGTAAGTTTATTAATGTAGTTTATCACTTTTCACAGGCATAAATCTGTTGAAGCCAAAATATGATGATATAGTTCAGTCACTACCTAGTGACTATGAGAAGACACTACAAGTTGTACAAGATCATTTAACTGATGATCAGATTTGTGATGTGCTCACTACTCCCAACTACACTATTGCTAATAAAACTATACTGAATTGTCTAATGGAGAAGGTGAAATGTGAAGGAGATGTTTTGGAATTCTGTAATCATTTGGAAAAGATAACTTCATTGCTAGCATGCCCAGGCAGTCTATTAGAGACTGCCACTGAACTAAGAACAGGTTTGATGTGTATGCACATATACATAATTATGTTAGATTACGTATGTCAAACTGTTACTGTTTCACTTGGAAAAGTAGTGTCATGCTGCCTCAGCAGTTAATATAAGTAGAGTCCGCAATCTGAAAAATCAACTTTTACAAATCAATCCCCCTACCATTGTGGAATGTTCATTGTGGTATTCCACTGTTAGATCCACCATGAAACTGGAGGCACAATTGTTGTCTTTACAGAAATATCATTTTTAGTATCTCATGTGATGCAAAATTTATTTTTTAAATTTCTTGTTCCACCCAAAGGACTGGATGAAACTTGCTACTTAGCCAGATCATATCCCGAGTTGTTGTAGTTAAAAAGTACGCACAGTAAATAAGCAAATGATTTGTTGGGTGCTTGGCACAGGGTTGCTTTCTTTGAAAAGCAGACAAAGAAGTACGAATTTTCAATTTCAAACTGCCCTACCACCCAGGGCAAGAGAAGCCAACTCTTCCTCATAGCGTTTTGATACGGTTGGGTGCATAGTCTGCCTGTGCTGATCTGAGACTTCTTACCATCTGGGTGACGAATATCAAAATTTTCTGCAGCATTAAAGCATTGCGTTGCGCTTTCTAGCCATTTCCAGCATTTCGGCAGCCACAACAGTCATTAATTATTGACTAAAACTATGGCAAAGAATGTTCCCGGACGCTTGGTAGCAGCAGTTGTCAATTATTATTTCATCCACAGCTCCCATGCCTCGCTCTAAGCTATACACCATAGGAGGCAGCTAAATCATCCAAATTTGACTTCACCTCTCATGCTCCACAGCAGCTTCAAATCTTTACTAGATCACCCTACATCACCATTATGTTGCAAAATATCCCAAAACAGATCGGAAAAAGCACAAAATCTTTCATTTTTGATTCAAGCTGGGTGGAGCTCCTGGTGAGCTGCTGGTATACTGCATCATATAAAATCACAGAAACACCAACTGCTACTATTACCAAACGTTTTGGACAATCATTTATCATCATTCTAAACACAATTAGGTGACCACTGTGGCATCAGGAGTATATACTGGAAAGGACTTTGGCACCATTGAGAGAATCCTGTGGAATGACGCATGAAAATTTTGTCACTCTTCACCCAGATGGTGAGAAGTCTCAGATCCCTTCCAGACTAACAGCATATGCATCCTACCTTTTTAAAAATTTTATTTACAAATCATCTAAAGAGCATACAACATACATACAATTACACACAAAGATGTCTCTGTAACAGTTTCAAAAAGGTAGACCGTCCCTCTTCAGAACCTCTCAGCCTGATGTCTAAAGAAGTAAACACCCATATGTTAGTGATCGCACCAAGAAAGCTTCTTCTAAATAGATCTAAAGATGTGCATTGAACTGATGAGAATAGTATTAAAGATTGTCATTTAAATTAAGCAATAAGAATGTGTCAATGGAGCAGTGGCAAAAGTCGGACAAAATTGCTGTAGAGGCCCTCGACCTCGGAAATCAAGTAACTTATGAAGTAGGACCACAGCACTGGCCTCACGGCAAGAATGCAGTGAGGGAAATGTACATTTACTCAGTTTCTCAGCCAGTTTCTGAAGTTTAGATAAGTGAGTGGCTGTAGCACCCATAACAGCAACACTACTGTATTCACATACAGGCCTCACAAAGGATTTAAAGCTTCTTGGACCCAGAAAATCTCTAATACAGTGTAGTGCTCCCATTCTCTGTTGACAGTGGGTGGACATATTTTCCACTTGCTGTCAACAGAGAGCATTTTCCATCTTATCATCACATCACTATGAGGAAGAGTTGGCTTTTCTTGTCTTGGCTGGTGGGGCAGCTTGAATTCAAAAATTCGTTTATTTTCAGCCTTTTATCTTGTGCCAGGAGCCTAGTCTTATTACTGTATGCACTTTTTAACTACTAGATAATATCTAGCCAAGTAGCAAGTTTTATCCAGTCCTTTGTGTGGAGCACAAAATTTAAAAATATATATTTTGCATTTTGCAAGATACTAAAATCGACATTTCTGTGCAACAATCGTGCCTCCGGTTTCATGATGGATTTAGCAATGGGCTATTACAATGAATGTCCCAGTAGATTTTTCAGATTGCGGACCCTATAAGTCATGTAGTGTAGTTACGTATGTAGTGAAGACACACAGTGCAACCAAATTATGGCCATGTGACAGACCAATGTCTATTATGTGGGAATCAGGATAAAAACACAATTTGATTCCATCTTCTGATACATAGCTTCAAATTTCAGCTAATCTTCTTTCCAACACTTAGAAAAATTATCATAACTTTTGTTTCAAATTTAGAGAATAATACTGTACATTTGCTATCCACTGCATAAACTGCTCATGAAACTAACTGAATAATCTTGCAGACCTTGGTAGGATTGTATCAAGGTACATTCCTACTGAAAATATAATTATACATGATACACAGATCAAGGAGTTATAATGCAAAAAATGTTTATATTATTGCATGATCAAAGTGCTACTCTAATGGAGTAGTTGTAAATGCAACTTGATGCCAAATCCACTGCCCAAACTGCCTTTGAAACTAGCTGAATTTTATCCTGGTATACTATTTGATCAAAGATCAAAGAGTTATGACTTGAAAACCAAATAATGCAAGTATACAATCAGTGTACTCTAATAGAGCAGTCAAAACATTATATGAAAATACATGTTGTTTGCTATTCACACACAGCTTGTTCAACTCAACAACCTGTGAGTATAGTGGGAATTCTACCACAGAAGATTGCTACTAACAAAGGTAGTTAGTTGTATTGTTCATGTATGTATGTACATGTAATAGCTATATACAAGTGATTTGCTTGATATGTATACCCAAATCAGATGGCTGCAGTTTTTAGGAAAAGGGTGTGCATACATATCATGTGATTCACAAGAACATGTGATAAACTGATATGAAACATGCTAATGGGTGACCAGCTACCCTACCCAATACAAGCATTATACCACTTGTAGACATGCCTGAAAATTCGATTATGGGTTGACTGAAATTATTGCAAACAAAAACAATTTAAGCTAACATTTCTCTACTGTTAGAGTAATAAATTCTACTGTCAGAGTGCTGTTGTAGCAAAATCGAAGTTGTCATATCACATGACCATCAACTGCTGCGATCAATTTTGGCCTGAATTTCCATTAAAGAATTTGGTGGTACCACTACCACATCATGGCCATGGCACTGTAAATGTATATAGCCAGCCATGATTTACTCTTAGGGTTTGTAAGATGTGTACTCTGAAGTTTGCCTTGACGGCTTCATGATACATGTATGTACATAATAATTATATGTCTGGTATTTAGAATTTGCTCAACTCAAGACACATTACCACACTATACTACAACTGATGCCTGATAACTATGAACAGAGTGTTGGGAAGTTACAGAATTATTTCAGTGATGATCAGATTTGTATGATATTGAGTAGTAGTAACTCCACTACTGCTAATAAGATAATATTGGATTGTTTGATTGAGAGGATGAGCTGTAGAGAAGAATTACTTGATCTGTGTGATCAACTGGAGACTATTAGTACATCACATCAGTTGATGATGGTGATCAGTGAAATAAGATCTGGTTGGTATTAATACAGTGCTTTCCATGCATGTGCTGCTCTTGTGATTATTCTTGTCAAGAGCACAATAAATCCTGAGGACAAGGAAATATGTATTCTCTATTGACATGAAATTACTCCAGTCAACTATTCCAAGCTTTTCCTTTGACTTGATGGCCTTCCTAACAAAGCGGCTTATCTGTCTTTATGTAAGGTGACTGAGTAGTGGCCCATTCTGTGTATTCCTTTTGCATGTAAGAATGATGTAACCCATGATATTATATGTCACTAACATAAGGTAGCATGTTTGAATTTGCCTGTAATGTTAGTACATGTACTAGAGTTGCATACTCCCTTGTCCATAAGATTCATTGTGCTCTTCAACAACTTATACGTTGGGCACATGTGACTGCTTTATTAGAGTCAAGGGTATTATAACTGCTTTATCAAGACACACGGTAGTGTGTCGTGCGGCCGTCATGTGGCCAAGAAAGCCAGCGACCACACCATGAGTATATTTACAGGAAGAAAGAAAACAGCTTTTTCATGCGTGCATAGCTCCATGGCCCCTTCTCCAAAGCACACCATTTTTGCATTATAGCTGTCCCCCAGGTAGGGTACGCCACACAGCAAATTTGATTAAATTTGCAACAGCCATTTGCGAGATATGGGCATTCAAACTTTTGTTTTAATTTCTTCATTTTTTCTTCTTATGCTGTATGGGGGATATGGGGGCTTTGATTTCTTTTCACACACTTTGCAAAAATTGCTATAAAATGCAAAAGTGTAACCCGATTGCCTCGATCTTTGGCACAAATGAAGAGCGTGTAACAGTGGATTCATGTACCAAGTTTGTTGTGAATCTGAGCAATATTCAAGGAGTTATGAGCGTTTATTCACGTAAAAAAAGATCAAACTTCTGTCACAGCTACAGGGTAAACCAAGTATAGAAATAACTTGAAAATCGGTGTGTAGATAGGCTGATCATCGTAGCAGTGCCTTTTGATAGTTTGAATAGCAATAGAGTTACAGCGACAAAGTTATAAAGCAAAAACTAAGCAAGTGTAAAATCGCGGGATTGAGATACTCTAATAGAGCAGTCACCACAAGGTAAAAAGGGTGTGCAAAAAATGTCGAAAAAAAACTTACCAGAGTTCGAACCAGGGACCACCATACCTAACACCTGCATCCTTAACCACTGAACCACTGCTACCTTGGCTGATCACCTCACTTAATTTCTGCTTTATAAATGAAGTTTCTAGTTGAAATCTGCTTATAATCAAACATTTGTAATTTCATAGATCTACCAATACAGGTACTAGATTGTTCTAGAACATTCTATGTATGTTCTATTAGAAGTCCTCAAAAAAATGTGCACTCTATTAGAGTATTACAATAATGTTATCAAATATTGAATTAAATCATGCAATGAAATACATTTATAAGTCTGTCTTCAATAATTATCATTGTATCTACATAGAAAAGAAGAAATGTGAGTAAAAAACAAACCTCAAAGTCAGCCATAGGCTGGTTTTGGGGCCTTATAAAGTACAAAAAGGAGTGAAATCCACACAAAAACAGCCAAGCTGTGAAAAAATGGTGCGGCCTTAAAAATCCTGGGTGAAAAAAGTTGTGAAATCAAAGGTGGCGGCCAGGAAATGGCTGCAATGATGTTAATGCTAAAATTTTTTAATAATGGCTGTGTGGATTGTTAAAATTTATTAGCATTAACATCATTGCAGCCATTTCTTGGCCACCACCTTTGATTTCACAATTTTCACCCAGGCTTTTTTAAGGCCGCACCATTTTTTCACAGCTTGGCTGTTTTTGTGTGGATTACAGTATCTTAATTTTCATAATCAGTTAAGCTCAGTGTCTTTTGTACCAAGATACCTTAATGGAGTTATGATAACAATGAGCCGTGATGGTCTACAAGTAATAGTTGTAAAACTTGGGCATGAGGACTTTGCCTGAAATGTATGCCTCACTTCCCGAGGGCTGCAGGCCCAAGGGCAGAGGGCATACATTTCAGGCAAAGCCCAAATGCCCTGTGTTACAGCTAATATGTGACACTTCCCATCTGTATCAGGCTGATAGCCTGCACTGGGCGATCAACCACCCAAGCCAATACGAGTGCAACCACTGTAATATATATGCATGCCTAAAATTTCGATTATGGGTCAGTAACTAGTACGTTCTGGTTACAATGAGCGGACAAATCCTACATATCATAGAGAATTTTGGTTATGTGAGTTTAATGCTTTAATCAGTGCTACTGAATTGTTTATGAAATAATCACGGAGTTTTTACCAAAGGCCTAGATGGGTAAGCTTGCTTGTAGAGTGGTAATTTCATGATGCAGGTGTGGTCCGTATTTGAAAACGTGCAGAAGCGCTTGGTGAATAAGCTATAGCACTAGTTCTCACCTTAGCCCAGCATTTTTCAACTCGTAGGGTAGTGAGGATAACAAAACATTTTCCATCTAAACAGTTTTTTTCAAGGGTTATTACAGTCATAGCTACATAGTAGTGGAGACAAACTCATGACGTTTTCATGGTGTTGATATCTGGTCAAAACGGTTCATGGGATATTCATGTTCCAAAAGTAACCATGTAGTTCTGTTTTTTGGAAAACATTCATGGCATATTCATAGGAATTTCACATGTGTTCTTATTAAGTCCACAACTTTTCATGACATCATGAAAAAGACATATTCAAGGTTACCTATATATTTCAAAAATTTCAGTGTAAATCCATAACAATTTTATGAGTTAGTATGCTCCTGCAGGATATTTTTTGATGAGTAAAATACTTCTTTGACAATTTTAATGGCAGCACTTTCGTGACACCATTTTCTTTTAAGGGGATCCTTATTATACCTTAAGGTGACTAAATTTAGTGATATACTAAATTTAGTGATTTTGGTTTTTTCACTAAATTAAGTACACACTAAACCTGCAAAATGTATGTCAATTAATTACATCAATTCACAAATTCATAAAATAGCTAAATTTTGTATTCGCTAATTTCGCCAATATACAAAATCGCTAAATTTAGTGTATCACTAAATTTAGTCACCTTAAGGTAATTAATTTACCAAAATTTTGTGAACCATTACTTACTATAATACTGATTACTTATTAAAATATAGGAGGGATCTATTGATTAACCCAAATATGCACCAGATATGTATGTACCCTTCTGTCATTAGTCAAAGGGCTAGAGGCCAAACTACAACCTCCATTACTTGGCAATAACAAACTCATGTATAGCATGTGCCCTTCGGGGTCATTCACTCTCTGCACCTTGCACCTTGCACCTGCCCCTTATAATGATCAATCCCATAGGATACCTCTGTCAGAGGTCACTTGTTGTAAACAGCAAGATTGAGATACTCTTAGCCTACTTGTCTCAGTTAATCTACTTATAACCTGTTAGCCATTGGTAGCTTTTACTTGTTTGTCAGTGGTGGAGGAAGTAGTTGATATAAGGGGGGCTGACCGGAATATAAAGTCTCTGGCAGCAGGGGGTCTGGGGGGCGCAGCTGTAGCCATTTTAGCTTTCACAATGTCTCAAAGTTCACCAAAATCAATTTTATAGGTACAATTTAAAGCATTTTAACTAAACACCAACTTTTAGTCAAGACTATTTAAAACAGGCTATTTTCCAGTTAAAAACTTTCTTGGCAAAGCTTATAGCTGTTGACTACAGGGTTAACGAACATATAGCATTTATAAGCAGTACAAAACAGCCTATAGCCACCTGGAAACACTTTATATAGTGGTAAGGCACCAACTCTTAAAGTAAGAGGTACCTGGTTTGATTCCCGCTGTAGGAAACTTTTTCGGGTATTTTTGTTTTTTTAAAGATATATTTAGGAACACGTTTTTATGAAGGCCTTGACTGCTCTATTAGGGTATTTGAGTGTTCTATTAGAGTATATCGATGGTTTTCAGCCCCACTCCAAGCAGGATAATTTCGGCTTGATATCATTCTGAGGGGGGGCTTCAGTCCCCTAGCCCCCCCTTTCCGCTGCCTATGCTTGTTGTATAAACCTTAGTGCTGTTCACTTTCACTGAATAACTGATTAATCGATTGGAGATTTCCACAACTTCAATAACCAGTGATAAATATTAAACAACCGATAATTGGCTCCCAATTATTTCACTCAAATTCACACTGACATTTGAAGTGCTGAACATACCAATCACTGTGATTTGGTGACTGAGTCTTGGTATAATGCATTTTGTTATGTATCAATAGTCACCCACATAAATCAATAAGAATTTAATGTTAATCACACAAGCACATGTGCTCTATAAAGAGATATTTATTGCTATAAAACCACATTTTTGGGCTTTGTTGTGAGAGCAGTCAGTTACTCTAATGAAATAGTCATGTACTTGAATAAAACATTCAGATCATTTTGAAGTGACCTCACTGAGTATTGTTACCAAATTCTATTTCAGAAGGCTAATTTATTTCCATGGAGGCATGTCCCCAGACCTCCACGATACAAAATGCTTCACATGTTGAATCAAAGTACACTGTGCCAATTGTATCAACCAACTACCACTGTTCTTAGCCCCTCACTTAGAATTTTGTTCCTGTCATACATTTTGACATAAAACATAAATAGATGATGGTACGTACATAGTAATTAGGTGCCTGATTTTTTAAGAAGAGTGTTTTATAGTTGTGCATTGTGCATTGACAATACAGTAATATTGCATTCTCTAGATGCTATAAAAAGTGTTCAGACTCCATTCAGCACAACAACTGCAAGTCAGTTAAATGATCAGCAATGTCAGTCAACATCGCCTAGTGAGTAATTAGACTTTGTTATTATGGTGCTGTTATACAATCTCAAACTGGTTTAGGCGTGAACAGTAAATTCTATCACTCAACCTTTTCAAAGATTTTGCTGGATCCAAACTCAAGAGGTAAGTTACACTACAATAACAAGATGCTGTAATAAAAGAAAGGAAATAAATTGTGTAGTCAATGAAGGCAGATTTATGGGGGGCTGAAGCACCCTCCTCCAAAATTTTACATGTGCAAGCTATGTAGAAAGCCGTAGTAGGTGCGATTGCATCTTATGCATACATGGGCATGGGAATAATTAATCTATTCTAAGAGGGGCTCAAAATTAATTATACTTTAGGAGTAAGACTTAACCTTTTAGCCCCGAAGTTAATATAAGAAAGCCTTTTGTTAAACGCGAATGCCACTATAGTGGCTCTCACAACATGCATGCTTTCAAAGGCATATATCTCGTATCTCGTAATATTCCTATGAGTAAACATTTTGAACCACGTTACTCTGCAGTTGATGGCCATTTTTGTAAGCCTTATCCAAACATGGTAACATCATCAAGCATGATATAAAGTGAATCTACGTTGAAAAGAATTTTTGGCTGTTTCAAAGATGATAATTACGATAATACTACCTGTCACAACGGATAGAAGAAATGAAGAAGGGTTAGTAAAAGTTATATGATTTAGTAGAAAGTATCTCTACTGCTACTGTAGTTATACCATATGTGTTTAAATGTATTGGAATGTCACAGTGAATATGGATGGGAAAGCCTGAGCACTCTCAGCAGGGCAGTGAGTGAAGTAAGCCAGACTGCATTGAGTGAAGCAAGCCAAAGAGTGCTTTAAGACATGTTTGCATGAAATTGAAGCACGGATGTTATTTATGGGGTCAAGATCCCAATTTTTTCATATTTTAATGAAAACTAGTTTAGACCATCTCACAATGTATAAATTAAATACGGTTTTTAAAGAAAATGTAAATGTGACTGTTCTATTAGAGTGGTTGATTGCTCTACTAGAGTATCTTGATATTGCATTTCAAGTACTCAATAAGCTACAAGGCCGGAGGAGACGGTCCGGTTGGTCTAAACTAGTTGGTTCAACTAGTTTAGACCAACCGGACCGTCTCCTCCGGCCTCTCCTCTGTCTCCTCCGGTCAGCTATAGTTGGTTCAACTCCAGATTATTGGTTAGGCCTGAGCCGGACCAATAATCTGGAGTTGAACCAACTATAGCTGACCAGTTCGAACTACATTACTCTCATGCAATCTTTGGACGATGACATCTACATGTAGCTACGTACATTTTACAGATGTTATCGAAAATGCACGACACCTAGTTTCTCAGCCTAACTAAAGCATAGAACTACACGTATAGTACCTCCAATTACCTTACAGTACCAACTACGTATCATTTCGTACAGAAATGATTGTGGGTTCTACGTACAGTATCACGTGTGCCGACAGTTTGCATTTATCACGTGTAAGGCAGGTAGTCTGGCGTAGCCGACCTGCGCGCGGGTCGGCTACGCCAGACTATAAGGCAGGTGCCTTCTTTGATTCTAAACCAGCACACTTATATCACAATTCAATTTTCATAAAATAATCATTAGCATTCCTTGGCTTGTCTCTCTTGGTGTCTTTTACTGGGCGAAGGGCTGGCAGTGACAAATCAGATGACTCATTCCGCGGCAAGAAGCTGTACACCCATACATTACATGGTAGCCATCTGGATGAGATGTTGAGTAGCAATCACTCCTCTTCAACTACCCACTCGTCCTGTCGAGATACTGAGCAAACTCTCAGTCTCGAGCTCAGTCTCACCCACCATCGCGCCATTTTCGAATACTGATTGATCTCGTGACTGTCCACCAGTATATTTACGTGATGATCCGTTCACTTCATATAGTAGTACAGTTACTACAGTATACTGTATTTTTGTAGCTGTGTAGCTTTTTATTGTAGCTGTGTGAACTCACTGTATAGTAATTATATCCTAGCTAAAGGGGGCCATGCTGCATGGGTTCCCTGTGAAATTTGGGGGGAAAGTTGCAAGTTGCTAGCTAGTTTTACTTTAAAATTTAGCATCAATTTTAAATTTTAAGGCATTTTCAAGCCTTTAAATTGCAAAAATTCTGCAGCTCCTGGGGGTTGCACCCCCAGACCCCCCTTGAACTTCTAATTTCCAGTAGTGTTCTGCGATACAGTGCATTTTGTGTATCGCGTATCACCATCAATAAACTGTTCGATACGATACTGTATCACGATACTATAATAATAAAGTGGTCATGGCTAGTTATGAACTAGCTAATAGTTGTAACAATATCCAATTTATCTGTACCTTAAAGAACCAACACTGATTCTACATTCATTGTGTATACAATTTCTTTATTCAGTGAATGCTGCTAAACTATAGTAATAATTATACTGATCATGATGTGACAAATAGGCTGAAATAGCTAGTGTGTTCCTGGTATGATTTTTAGTATGGAAAACAGAGTTGCTGTTAAAAGTACATCTCTACCTGGATACCTGCCTCTATTACACCACCCAGACAATTAGCTACCACAAACATTTTATTTTAATACATGCTCCTACAAAGGCTTGTCCGGATTTCTCCGCATTTTGGTGAATTGTCAAGATGGCTAGTATATGCAGCAGATGTTTACTGCTAGTTCTTTATACTCAAAGTGTAACAGCTACTGTTTTTAGAAGACCTGGGTAAGAATATTTTAGCCATAACACAGTAACAGCAGCACTTATAAACGCGTATTTGTATGGCTTCTCGTAACGTTGCATTTTATAGCACAGGTAGGCTTTCTGTTCGAGTATTTAGATCACTGTTGCAGTAATAGAGCAATCGCTACCTGTTCTACTAGAAAACTTCGATATATCGATATTTCCTAAGTACAGTATCGTATGGTGATACTTATTTGCTGTATCGATATGTATTGCAGATCCCTAATTGCCAGCTATAACTAAATGAACCATACAGCAAGTTTCATGCTGTATCCCCTGTATGTCAGGTCTACAATTATACATAGTATAGAAAATCTAAAGAACAACAGATAGGCTTGAGCATATTTATATAGCTAGCTAGCAGTGAAATATCACTAAAATTGCATATCTGAGTGACTAATTTTCAAAAATTTCCTGTGGGGGCATGCCCCCAGACCCCCCTATATAGAATGCTCGTGCTTGCAGAGTCACACTTTGCACAGTGTGCTTCGCAAACTGTGCAACAGCTCCTCTCTCATTGGCATGTATATAGTAACAATTTCAACATTATAGTCAATGGCCTGACCAACTCAATTTTCCCTCCTCTGGCCCTGAGCTACTTGGAGCACTTAATTTAGCTTGATATTGTTACTGTACTTATTAGTGGTATTTAGTAAACTGTAGCTAATGGACTTTGCTACTGAAAATTTGGACTTGTAAACTAAAATTGTGGACCTTTTTGCTAAAATTGTGGACCTTTCCCCCAAGAGGGCAGTTCTTCAGAATCCCCCCACCCTCCCTGGCTACGGGCCTGGGGAATGCCCCCAGAATCCCCCAGAAAGAGTATGCTGACAGCTAGTTTTATCAACCAGTTGTCATTTATACCCACCCATTATAAATGTCCCTGGTAGCACCCCTTCTGAAATCCTAGATCCACCCCTGATCAAGACTTATTAGAACTTTGACACCATGTAAATAGTGACTTGATCAGTTTTCATTATACAATGTGAATCTGTCTCACTAACAGTGTCACATAGCTGAAGTCATTTAGTGTTATTTTCTTTGTAGTTTTGGAGGTTTTGAAGAAGAACTTTGCGAAACTATGCAACTGTCTACCACAAGATTGCATGAAAACTATTGATAGAGTGAAGGAGTTGAATGTAGTTTCTCATGATGCACTGCAGCGCTTGAGAGAAATCAATGATCAAACAACAGTCAATGAATGGATAATGAGTGTTTTGATGGTCTATATCAAATCAGATGTTGATGTGTTAATATTCTGTGATCGTATGGATCAGCTGGTAGATTGTACTGCCTCAAAACTATTCATTGATAGTTTAAAAGAAGGTTGACTCTAACAACATTTGTAGCATAATAAATATTACAATTGTACATATGTTAAACCCTACTTTTGGCTTGTGACTTAGTGTTAAGGGTTACAGTATATATATGTATATGTAGGCACAACAAATTACAAAACCTGCTTTTAAGCGAGCAGAGATGGATAATTTCAACAACTACAATTTGTCAGAAGAGCAACTACTATTCTTAGTACAGTGACACTTACAAAAAAAAATCAGCCACCAAAAACCAGACTAACAAATTACTTAATGCTTAAAATTTCAACACAAGTAATTAAACAACTAAAATATGTATCTAGAGCATATGGGAGCGATTTACAGTTACTGTTTGTAAAGAAGTTTTATTGAGCTTTTGTACTTTCTTTGAGTGAAATAAGCTCTATCAAGTTCTGTATCTCTGTGACTGGGAAGAAAAATGAGAAAAACTTCCACAGGTTAGAATATACGGTATTGTTATGCTCCAGAATTTTCCATAGAGCCTAATTAAAAGCTTTTGCTGTACAGTGCAGCAGAAAAACATTGTAGGGAGAGGTGAAGGGTGAACATTATATGGGCTGGGCTTACCTGTGTTTACAATGTTCCACCTGGCTCAAACTAGGATCTACCTGTAGTCAAATAAGCAAAAATAAAATATATCCACAAGTAGATGTAATCATACACTACGATAGTAGTGTATAGTAGGGACCACAAAGGAGTAGGCGTGGCCCACAAAATAATATCACTCTAAAAACAGCCTCAATTTCCCCTAACGATGATCAGGCAGTATTGGTTAGGTGAAACTAAGCCCAAACAAGCTTTCAGATCGACCCGAAATGCTTTCAACAAGTTGCTACGGAATTTTAAAAATAATTTATTTAATAGAATTTTCTACTGACTGAGTAAGTAAGTAAATAAGCAACTGACTGATGCCTTCAGACAAGTGTAACTCGATAATGGCTAAGGCTACGGGCTTGATTCTTTCACTGTTTGATGTCGCTTCAGCCCAACAGGCGCCTTTTGGCATACCACAGTACGTACAATGCATTCTTCATGTCCCATTCATCTTTGCTGACAGCGAAAAGTGTCGATTTGGCGATAACATGTGATGGCTTCCCTTCGTAACGGAAATTGTCCGTATTTGTCATAGTGGCTATTTTGATATCAGAGGTGCTTTTCAAACAGTTCTTGATTCATACTGCTATGTAAAGGGTTGAACATAACCGACAATGAAGCATAATGGATACTTCACTTTTCAGACGATAATTGATATAACTGGGGCGCGCGGCACCATTTCTTTTGGTATGCGTGGATTGCAGAGGTGCTTTTCGAACAGTTCTTGATTCGAAATACTGCGTAACTGGTTGAACATAGCTGACAACAAAGCGTAATGGATACCTCACTTTTCAGACGATGATTGGGGTGCGCGGCGCCATTTCAGATGCGGTATGCGTGGGTTCACCAGTCATAATCATTATTTACAAAAAAAAGTTAACAAACAAGTACACAGAAAAATTTGGAATTTTCAACTAGAGTAGGGACCATAACACATCGATAAAAAATACTGAAACAAGCTGGAGTAGTACACGATATTAATTTACAGTAAAACAATAAGAAGTGTTATATCCCTACTGTGCTCAAGATACCATAATGAAAATGCACAGTAGGGATATAACACTTCTTATTGTTTTAATATCGTGCACTATTCCAACTTGTTTCAGTACTTTTTATCGATGTGTTATGGTCCCTACTCTAGTTGAAAATTCCAAATTTTTCTGTGTACTTGTCTATATATAAATCCATGCATAGTTATATAACCACTGTAGTTCAGCACAGTTTACATTCTTATTGTCATTTTATTGTGTGTATCTCATTACAGAATTTTTGAATAGTTTCAATTCACCACCCATAACTACAACAATGAGTACTACAATTACTGCTAGTATATCATTACCTGGTGATGGTGCCAGCTCGAATCAACCTACAGTAATCCACCTGACACCACAACAATCATCAATATCTACACTGTCACAAGGTCTTGATGTCACTTCATGTATTACTATATAGCACCATTTTAGGACTGTAGACAAAGTCATATTACTTAATCGATGGCCAACATATTAATGCAAAAATCTCATAATCATTTATTTATTAATGGAAAATAGTTTCAGCACTGTGATAGTAAATGTTCATCATATTAGTTCGTCACATTCCACATATAGCATGTTGTATAAAAGTTACTTATCAGTAGCTATTTAATTTACTGCAGGTATAGACAACCTCCTTTATTGTTATGATCATTACTCAAGTATAAAAGTCCACATGTAGTCATACAAACAGCAGGCATGTGGGAACACAAACAACAATAAAATTTTTACCAAGTTTCTCCAATACAACATCTATTTCCACTATAAGTCTACAGGTGGTTTGCTGTCCATGGCTGCTTTTGCAAGACCATGTGATGAGCTCTACAAGCATTACACATGCCTGTATTCTGGTTAAAAATATAATTTTATTATTTTTGTACATAGGGACCCAAGGAATATGCATGTTTTTAAGGTTCCATTATTCTTTCTAGTAATTTTTTTATTCTTTACCTACTGTATACATTATTCCCAAATTTATTCCCTTAATGTTACCTGAAATGATCCTGAAACACAGCTTATTATATCTATTTTCTTCTGCAATTGTACAGGCAATCACTAGTAGCTACCATTTCATAGTTGTTTTCTTACTGTTAATACAGGACCTGTATCTGTATTATCAAGACATGAACTACAAAACCAGCTAACATATGATCAAGATCGTTTACAAAAAGGTTGGTGCAAGTGCATTTACTAATCATTAGAAGAACTACATACAGAGTCATGTTGCATACTGTATGATTTATGTTGACATTAATGATGAAATCAATCTGACAGTGAAACATAATGATGTAAGGAGAAATAAGGAATTTTACAAGTTATTAGGAATCATTACTATAAAAAGTGGTTTATCATCACCTGAAGTGCCCCATATAACAGTGTAGGGATTAAATTTGTGCTTCTGGCTTGTTTATTGTAATGATCTATACTGTAGCTTGTAAAATTCCTTGATTGATTTGTAACATATTCATCATTAGTAGCTTCTGTAGTACCACATCAAAGAAGAATGGTATCACATGTATGCAGCAATACTCAGATAAGCAGTGTAGCTGTTTCACATATAGTTTTCTACTATGTTCAGTCTGTTGCATAGCCCTACACACGGACAATGATACATATATAGCCAATTTGCTTAAGGGGTACTTTAACTGTTGGAGGCATGGTTCAGAAATTTTTGGACAATAGAGGATATGCATACTGAAAACATTCTAATAAGCACATGATTTTTTAACACGTCATGACAGTGAACGAAGTGCGAATCGAATCATAACATGGACAGTATCAGCACTTCTTACAGAGTGGTGATTTCTTCTACCTAGGAGGTAATACAACTGGTGAGCAAAAGCCTGCCCATAGCATTAGTGATGAGTTATAGTCTGAGCGCAGTTATCAGTGCTTCTTACAGAGCGGTGATTTCTTCTACCTAGGAGGTAGTACAACTGGCCAGAGAAAGCCTGCCCATAGCATTAGTGATGAGTTGTAGTCTTGAGCTGCATTTGCTACCCATACTTTTATGTGGGAGTTTCATAATTTTTGATAGTCGTTCACCGTCAACTTTTTTGGAAAACGCCACCACACCACTTTAATTGATCATTTTTCTTTCAAATAATATAGTGTGCATATCCTCTATTTTCAACATGAAGCCATGGGTGTGCTGCTGCAAAATTGGCACCTTGCGCTGTTAGTGAAAACAAATGGGGACACAAAGAAGGATAAAGGTAAGTTCATGATGCATGCATTGTACATACTGCTATGTGAGGCAGCATAGCCAAGTGGCTAGAGCATTGACCTAGTAAACGAAAGGTTCCAGGTTCGATGCTTGGTTGTGCTAAAGTAATGTTGTTGTTGTTTCCTTGAACAAGAAACTTCACTCACATTGCTCCAGTCTACCCAGCTGTATATTGGGTACCTGGTGGCCTGGTGTCAACTGGGGAAGCAGCCCACCCAGCTGTAACATCAATGGGTACTTGGTGCTAACTTGGGAAGCAAATGCCAAATTTTCCTTGTCTCGTTTAGCAGTGTTGTGGAACTTCAGGTTCAGCGACCTCTCTCTGTGAGACCTGGACATTCCTCCTGTGGGTTACTAGCCCTGGATTTGCCTGCACAAGGCTCAAATGCCCACAGGCATCCCAGTGCTGGTTCACTGGCTGTGTTTCGCACGGCTGCTGTAAGCCTTGTGGGGTATACTTTTGTACATACTGCATTATGCCAAAAAACACATGTTGGGTTGAAGCGACATCTGACAGTGAAGTAATCTAGCACGCAGCTTTAGCTATTATTAAGTCACTCTTGTCTAAAGGAATCAGTTAGACAGTTAGTCAGTCAGCAGAAAATTCCACTGTATAAAAGAATATTTAAAATTTTTATAGAAACTTATGGGAGCAGTTTGGATTGCCACTGAAGGCACTTTAGGCTTGATTATACCTCACCAACACTGTTTTCACATGGACACTAAAAATAGGTTCAACCCAAGTTGTGTAATCTGCATTCACCCCAAGTTTCTGTCAATAAGCAATCATCAGATGATGGTATTCACTGAATGATAATCGTCTTCTAACCACTTTACGTATTCACCAAAAACTGCAATTCACGTTTACTTTGCAGACCCAGGTTCAACCATATTGCTTTGTAGGGTTGAACCTGCTTATGACATTTTATAACTTACACGTAAATGTTCAACCTGGTTAAGGAGTTCACATTAATGCATTACTTTCAACCTGGTCTAAAGTGACCATACGAGAAGGGTGCAATACTGCCAAGGTGCTGTGTAGGTATTTGTGAGGCTGGTTTCTACTCAATAGTTTTCTTGACAAGTTGCAAACCTCTATGATCTCTACTATACAGCACTACTGTACTGTATGATTAGCAGTTGTCATGTACAATGTAGCTACCTCACATCAAATTAGTGATTAATGTGTAGTTGTGTTACCATAGCCATACAAACACTCATTTTGCAGCATCATTAAGTATGCTAGTATGTAATAACAAAAGAAAGTGGTGTCTTGAAATTTCTGCACCAGTGGCACCTTATAAGTGGCACCTTATATGTACTTCAAATATTATCATGAAAATGCTGTACCTGCCAAAAATTAAATGCTGTAGTGTATCCGCCAGCAAATCTGGCATTTAAAGTAAGAATATAATTATCTAAACCAAAAACAGCCAAGCTGTAAAAAAAAGTGCAGCCCCCAACTGAAAAAAGGCCAGGGTGAAACAAGATGTGAAATCCACAAGAATGGCTGTGATGGTAGGTTAATGGCAAAAAATTTAATTAGGATTCAGCACCAAATTCACCTGAATTGTCGTAATTAAAATTTTTGCCATTAACCTACCATCACAGCCATTCTTGGCCGCCACCTCGGATTTCACATCTTTTTTCACCCTGGTCTTTTTTCAGTTGGGGGTCGCACTCTTTTTTTACAGCTTGGTTGTTTTGGCTTAGATATCACTTCTTTTTGTATTGCAAGCTACAAAGCCGGCCATAAACTGGCTTTGGTGCTTCTTTTGACTTGTGTTTTTTTTTCTTTACTGCAGGAATTGTGGAACAAAAGAAGTAATTGTGTGTATAGCTTTTTGTCTGATTAAATATTTGTATATTTAACACTGAATGATTATCACATACTGTAGTTAATAAGGTTACTTCTCACATAACTGAACTGTAGCTGAAACTCTCATTGTTTGTAGCTGAACTCTTTTCAGGGTGACTTGTTTCTAGCTGCACTCTCTACATGGTGAATTATTTCCAGCACATATTTCTACAGGGTGATTTGTTTGTAGCTGATTCTCTATAGGGTAACTTGTTTGTTTCTAGCTGATACATATCTCTACAGGGTGACTTGTTTCCAGCTGATCTTTCTACAGAGTGATTTGTTTCTAGCTGGTCTCTCTACAGGGTAACTTGTTTCTAGCTGAACTATCCTACTGGGTGACTTTTTCCTAACTGATTTCTCTACATGGTGATTTGTTTCCAGCACATATTTCTACTAGGTGATTTGTTTGCAGTTGATCTCTATGGGGTAACTTGAATCTAGCTGATATTTCTACAGGGTGACTTGTTTCTAGCTAATCTCTCTACAGGGTGATTTGTTTGTACATAGCTGATCTCTCTAAGGGTAACTTGTTTCTAGCTGAACTCTCTACTGGGTGACTTGCTCCTAACTGACTTCTCTACATGGTGAATTGTTTCCAGCACTTATACCGGGTGAAGCTGATCACTTGTATTTAGCTGATGTCTCTACAGGGTGACTTGTTTCTAGCTGAACTCTCTACAGGGTGATCTGTTCATGGCTGAACTCTCTACAGGGTGATTTTTTTACAGTTGAACTCTCTACAGGGTGATTTGTTTGTAGCTGAACTCTCTACATGATGGTTTCTTTGTAGCTGAACCTTCTACAGGGTGACTTCTTCTAGCTGACCTCTCTACAGGGTGACTTGTTTCTAACTGATATCTCTACTGGGTGACATGTTTGTAGCTGAACTCTCTACAAGGTGATCCTTCTAGCTGATCTCTCTACAGGATGACTTGTTTCTAGCTGAACTCTGTACAGGATGATTTGTTCGTAGCTGAACTCTCTACAGGGTAATTTGTTTGCAGCTGAACTCTCTACATGGTGGTTTATTTTCAGCTGAACTCTCTGCAAGGTGACTTTTTCTAGCTGATCTCTCTACAGGGTGATTAGTTTGTAGCTGAACTCTCTACAGAGTGATCTTTTCATAGCTGACCTCTTTACACAGTGATTTGTTTGCAGCTGAACTCTCTACATGGCGGTTTCTTTGTAGCTGAACTCTCTACAAGGTGACCTCTTCTAGCTGATCTCTCTACAGAGTGACTTGTATCTAGCTGATCTCTCTACAGGGGGAATTGTTTGTAGCTGAACTCTCTACAATTTGATTTCTTTGTAGCTGAACTCTCTACAAGGTGACTTCTTCTAACTGATCTCTCTACAGGGTGAATTGTTCGGAGCTGAACTCTCCACAGGGTGATTTGTTTGCAACTGATCTCTCCACAGGGTGATCTGTTTGTAGCTGAACTTTCTACAATTTGATTTGTTTGCAGCTGAACTCTCTACATGGTGGTTTCTTTGTAGCTGAACTCTTTACAAGATGACTTCTTCTAGCTGATCTCTCTACAGGGTGACTTGTTTGTAGCTGAACTCTCTACAGGGTGATCTCTTTGTAGCTGAACCTGTGGTTTCTTTGTAGCTGAACTCTCTACAAGGTGATCCTTCTAGCTGAACTCTCTACAGGGTGATCTGTTCGTAGCTGAACTTTCTACAGGGTGATTTGTTTGCAGCTGAACTCTCTACATGATGGTTTCTTTGTAGCTGAACTCTCTACAAGGTAACTTTCTACAGGGTGACTTGTTTCTAGCTGATCTCTGGATGACTTGTTTCTAGCTGAACTCTCTATAGGGTTATCTGTTTGTAATTAAACTCTCTACAGGGTGATTTGTTTGTAGCTGAACTCTCTACAAAATGATTTGTTTCTAGCTGATCTCTCTATAGGGTAACTTGTTTGTAGCTGAAATCTCTACGGGATAGTTTCGTTGTAGCTGATCTCTCTATATACAGGGTGACTTGTTTCTAGCTGATCTCTCTACATGGTGACTTGTTTCTAGCAACTTTCTACAGGTGATTTGTTTGCAGCTGAACTCTCTACATGGTGGTTTCTTTGTAGCTGAACTCTCTACAGAGTGGCTTACTTGTAGCTGAACATTGTATAAAGTAACTTGTTTGTAGCTGATCTCTATAGGGTAGCTAACTTGTTTATACAGATGAACTCTCACTGGGTAGTTTCTTTGTAGCAGAACTCTCTACTCAGTGACTTGAATTCTCTACAGAGTGACTTATTTGTAGCTGAACTCCCTACAAAATAACTTGCAGCGTATATAATTCTATAATGGAGTAAATTAAAAACGTATAGCTGAATGCTCTATTAGGGTGACTGTTCTATTAGAGTATCTCAATCTCGCATTTGCTACACATAATTGGCTTTCGAATCATAACTCAGTGGTTTGTAATCCGATTCTTCTGTACTACTGTAAGGACGATTATTCCAGCTGCACACCGATTTTCAGCTCATTGCTCTAAGCGGTTTGCCTGGTAGGCGTGAAAACTAATAGTTTTTTATACATAAAAATCGATCGCATAATTGTGACACAGGTTGGGCTTTGTGTCATATCTCGATGACCTTTAGCTCGATTCTTTTCAAACCACAAAAAGGCACTCCTACGATAGTTACTCCATCTACATAGCAATTTTCAGCTCATTCCTTCAAGGGGTTTACCCTGCGGGCGTGACAGACCTTCAATCTTATTTTACACGAATAATCAGTCATAACTCCGTGAATGTTCATTGGATTTCTACCAAACATGGTACTGAGATCCGCTATAATGAGCTCTTTAAGTGTGCCAAATTTCAGCCTGATTGGAGTGCGCATTCGTGTTTTATGGCAGATTATGCAAAGTGTACAAAAAAAAGTAGAAGAAAAAAACGAAGAAAAAAAATCCCAAACTTTGGCCGCTCGTATCTTGGAAATGGCTGGAGCGATTTTCTTCACATTTGGAATGTAGACTCCCCTACCTAGCCGGCAATTCTGTAGCAAATTTGGTTTCAATCGGATAAGGGATCACAGAGCTACAAAAGTGTGAAAATCACGTTCTCTTTCTTCCTGTTTATACTCACGGTGTGGCGCGCCGGCTTCTTGGGCCGCACGACACACTACCGTGTGTCTTGATTTGCATATTTGCAGAAAATTTACATATTATAATTTTAATGTGTCTCCTTTAGTCATTCATGTCCTTACAGGCATGTATGTAGGCACCGCAAAATTATTTGATGCAATTATGCTGCTATGAAAGGGAGAATGTATTGTCACTTATAATAATAATCCATTTTGCTACAAAAAACAATATGCCCTAGCAATTTGTCTCGTGGGACAGCTACACTTTCATGTCCAAAAAGTTACCATAATAAATAGCTATCTTAATAAAGCGGTCATTTAAACTGTCATAGTATTCTATAGAGCAGTCACAGGTCATAGTATTTAACAGCAATGCATGTGAGCAAAATAGTGTATTTGAAAAATATTAATTTTAGGGCTCCATGCACTGAAGAGTAGTGAAACTAGAGCTATGATTGCATACCAAGTATATACCATTTAAACATCCCAGCTACACGGCTCTTAGATGGTGGCATCTATAACATATGAAGCTCTTAGTGTGGCAACTATTCAGTATACTAAATAAGAAGGCTATCTACTTTATCAGTTGGGAACTGGAAAGTGAACACAGTAGGTACGTACTTTACTCTTGACATTACAGTAAAAGTACTATGACACATGATGTAGAGCAACTATGCTCTTTTCCTTACTGAATAATACTACAGGATAGTCTATATCACTTTTTCTCAGCCCCATAGGTAAACAGCTAACAACACTTCTATTACAGTTTTAAATAATAAAATACTGCGGACACAAGGTTGCTTTTGTGTTCATTTTTTTGAGGACACAGTGCAATGGCAACAGTGCAGCAGACAGTATTCAAATGTGGCAGATGTAGTTACCTTTGAGACAATCAAGGCGGTTGCTTCAGTAATCTGAGTTTGAATGGAGGTAATTTAGTAACAAGATACTCTAAGAGAACAGTCACCAATGGCGGATCCAGGATGGGGCATTTGGGGCAAATCCCCCCCTTCCCTTACCTTTTGGAGAAACCATACTTCTGATTAAAGTACTAAACTCTAGATCCATAAACTCATGAAAACGATATGCACCTTTTAGTAGCATTTATTACAAATTCACCTGAAATCAAAGCAAGTCAAAGTCAAATTAGCTGTGAAATTTCCCACTATCACCTTTGTGCGTACTAAGCGCCTCTAAAAATAATTACTGTATTAGTGTTGGTTAAGAGATTCATAGCCTTTTACTCAGTATTTAAGACTCCACAACCATCTGCAAAAGCCAAAATATCAAAAATCAACAGTGAGTGAGACACTACTAAGTGGTGATTATTTGCTGCTTCAAAAATGCAGCAACTAACAAGAGAATCTGGCTTTCCCCAACCACCTACAACTTAGCCTGTTTGTGCCCCTCCCCTTGCCAGCTCCTGGATCCGCCCCTGGTCACCTACCCTTAATTCTAATAGAGCAGTCAGATTTGCATTTTAAAATTTTCTGGCTATGCACTTGATTTCAGGTGCAGCATTTAAATGTTTTGTGATAAAATCCATATACTTTGGCATTGAATTATATAGTTATGGTATACACTCATAATACACTTATTACATGCTACTGTGAAATTTTCAGTTTTCAATTTCAATCTACAGGAATAAAATGTCCACTGCCTCCACCACTGTTACCCAACTATGTGCCTCGTCAGCAATTACTGGATGAGATGGTTACAGTATTATGTCATTCCACCAATGACCCTAATAGTTGTGGAACAAGTTTGACAGTTACTGGAGCTGGTGGATTTGGCAAGACATCTATTGTTACAGCTTTATGTCATCATCCTGTGATAAAAGAACAATTTACTGATGGTGTTGTGTTTATAGAACTCGGACCACAAGCTACTGATCCTAGTATGAAACTGAGCCAATTGTATCACTTACTAACTGGTCAATATTTGAAACAAGGTGATACTAATCATGCTGAACAAGAAATCAATCAACTTACAAATCTCTATTGTCGTAATCTTCTTGTTATCATTGATGATGTGTGGCATGTTGAAGATGCAGAGCCAATAGTGAAGGCATTTTGTAACTGTAAAATAGTCCTCACTACCAGGATGAATGATGTTGATCAATACATACCTACCAAACAGGTAGTTAGTGTAGGTCCAATGGAGCCAAGTGAAGCTCGTTCTCTCCTGACACATGAAGTGATTAATATCAGTCAACTGTCACAAGATGATATTAACTTACTTGATGAACTAGCTCAAGATGTCCACCTGTGGCCACTGCTACTGTCTCTTGTCAGAGGACACTTGTCTCATGATTTAGAGCACTGTCATTCATCTTATCATGAAGCCATCCATTTTGTGCAAGCTAAATTGCATGATAGAGGTCTGATAGCCTTTGATAAGAACAACATTGAAAATGTTGAAAAAAGTCGTAAATATGCTGTTAAAGTTTGCATAGAAATGAGCCTAGAATTATTGAATAAAGCACAAATCACTTTATCAAAAAAAATTAAGTCATTAATATTATGGACTGGAATTGGTACTTCCTTGCAAACAGGTGTATTACACAATCTTTGGAATGTTAGTGAATATGAGGCAAGAGATGCTGTAAAGATGCTGTGGGCCTATGGTTTAGTCCAGTTTACTCTTATTACTATACCTCCCCACAATAATACACAGCGATGTGTAGAGGTTCATGCTGTAATCAGTCAGTTTATATTAGAGAGTACGGATAGTATTGAGATGGGTAACTTATCACCCTACAATGACTTAAGTACTTATATGTCAGTTACAGAAGGTCTTTCCATCTTATTTCAAGAATCCTATGGAGTACCAGACACAACATTATTGACACCAGTGGAATTTTTGCAGTACAGACTGTGTGAGATAGAGAATGATTTATTACCACATCGTCTCCAACAAATTTGCATGATAACACTAGTTGATCCAAGTATTATTATAACATCATTAGAGCAAATCAACATGTCTGTGGTTGCTTCACCAAATATTGCATCTTGTTTGCCTTCCTCAAGTGAGAAGATCAACACACTGATAAATGACTGTCACAAAATAATAAAAATTGTTCACAAATTGAGTAGAAAAGTGAAACAAGATGTACAACGATACTTATCTCAAATGGAATATTCCAAGTTAATTCATTGCATTGAGAGCTATATGATTGAATATCCTGTTGGATTAAAAGCACAACAAGCAGCTAGTCTGGTGAAGAAGATTATTACACATTCCCAAGGGGATCTGCTTGATGTTTTCAAGCAACAGCATAAGGAGTTGCTAAGAATGACACCTGAATACCACAACATCACACTTCTTATATTACCTCGTATTAAATTGTTCACAAAAGAAATTCAACAAATCAATAGTGCACTACAAGTAGGATCACCAAACATTGAGGTAACCTATCAATATTACAGGTCTGGCAAATATCAGGAAGAGTATATCAGCACAACTACTCTTCTAGCTCAAGCAACCCTTAAGCAGTTAACTAAAAATTGCTCCTAATTATTTTGTTGTAGCTAGTAACAGTGACATCAATGCATTATGGTTTTCATCATAGCTTAAATATTAGCATTACTGTAAGAGTTGTACATGTATAAACCCTAAGTATACTGGTTGTATGAAATTGTGCTGCATTTTTAAAGTATATCATCCAGTGTAGAATGTTCAAGCCAAACAATACAGTATAATTGTAGTACTACTGAGTAGGAATCCCCTTAAAAGGTAGGGCACCCCCATAACATCATAGAAATATCATATACCTGGAGCTTATAAGCACCGTTTGCACCTTGCGGCAGTTATGAACTCCTGATCATACACAGCAAAGCATACTGTAGCAAAAGAGTAACTAACAAATATATTGGTAAAAACAAGAAAGCCATAATTATATAACAGAAGCACAAAATAATGATTATTGAATTTTTAAAACTAATTACTAGAATCTGATTTTTAGTCTATTTGAATGCTTCACTCACCACATTTGCAGGCTAGAGGCTAAACAATGCATTGTACAACCACTATTTTAAGCCATAGTACTAATCTCAAATCTGCATCTACAACCTGGTGTTTGCAAAGAAGTCCACACACAAGTAGAACTAGTGTCAAATCCAGTTAAAAGCAAACTAGCTGTGTCCTGTGCAATATACCTCTTAGAAGGTCATCTTGCAAAACTATACAAGCAAAGAGACTGTTTCAAGTATAAGGACTACAAACTTTAGTACTATTGTATTAGTTTAGTATAGTTTAGTATACAAAACTATACAAGCAAAGAGACTGTTTCAAGTATAAGGACTACAAACTTTAGTACTATTGTACAACTTTAGTATTAATGTATTTTCATTTTTGTTTCCATTTATTGTAGGTTACTAGGTTTTCTTATATTGTATTTTCCCTTAAGTTTTCTCCTAAGCGGGGAGGAGTCAGGAGTGTAGTGTATTGGTGTATGATATAATTGCACTGTTGTGCATCCGCAAGTGTGCTTGATAATAAGAATAATCTTAATTGTGAGTACTTTATGGCAAACCATTATGAACTCTCTGACAAACTCCTGCCACTAATATAATAGAGTAGCAGTGGGCAAGTTGGGCAGGCAAGTTGCTAATGTATTTGTTCACCTGCATGTTTGTCCTATGTGTTGTATTAGAGTAGGTAAAAAGTATTTTCAGCTTCTTTCACTGTGAAAAAAGCTCAGAATAATAAGGTCTATAACAGTCTTATTATGTTAGTATTAGAATGAAATAGTACAGCATATATTATTAGATTAGGACTTTACTATAACAAGTTTATTGAATACTTTAAGACAGTCATATATTAGAGATTAAATCACTAGTATAGTGCGGTGTATTATCAGACTATACTAAGCCTATTTCAACCATATATTTGCTATATACTATACTGCTGTACTTTTTTACTTTCCTATAATCTGTAGCTACCTTAATTAAATAATTTCTATAATTATATTTGTAATGAATTTAATTCTGTAAATATGTTAAAACCACAATAGGTACAGCTAGTAAATCAATGTCTCCTTCGCCATATGACAGTATCAAATCAATTTCGTCATTTATCAGTCTTTATCCAACTGCAGCAGGTAAGACAGTAAATACAATTCACAAGTTTCATTACTAATTACCTGTATTATCATCACCATGTAGAACTCTGTGACAATCTGTTACTTGTCTGGTAGAACTGTCTCACAGCTCTAATAAAGATGGTAAATATAATGTGTATTCTGGACAATCGTTGGACTTACAGTTTGTAACAATAAGAATCTCATAAAACCGAGACCTAGTCTGGAAACCATGTAGAACGGAGGATAGGTCCCTCAACTCTATTAAAGATGGTAAATATAATGCGTCTACTGAACAACCATTGTACTTACAGTTTGTAACAATGTTGTAAAACTGAGACCGAGTCTGAGACTGACAATCCTAAGACAAGTCTGATAAGACCAGGTCTCACAACCCTAAATGGAGGCAAACATAATTCATATTCTGGGTTACTTGTTTACAGTTGTTATCAGCGAGTCTAACCAGACATAAAATGACTACTTAGTACGTGACTTTGTTGGGCTAATATCAGAAGAAGATTTTTGAATGGTCATATCTTAGCTAAGAACAATGATATCAAGCTATAACTAGCAGGTATACCCAAAAAAACTCACAAAAATACTCCTACCACGTGGCCATTTTAGTCTGTTATGTAAGCTCACAAGAAGCATCTGATACACTGATAACCAAGTCCAAGAATCTTGTAACCACTAAGTACAATTGAAACAAGACTAAATATAATATAATTTGCATACTCTCAGTGGACTTACTTTTGTTAGCAATACGAGCATGGTCAGTGAAATAAGGACAAACAAGATGGAACAGGTTCTTGAAAGCACTCAACTCATTTACAGTGCCAGACGTACATGAGGTAGCAACCATCAGCTGTTGATAAAAAGTAGTAGAAAACATGAAGAAATGATGACCGGTTCCCAGAAGAAATGAGATCAGTTTCCATAAACCTAAATGAAGGTAAATATAAGTTATATACTGGACACTCTCAGTGTACTTACTTATACAGATGTCAGCAATAAGAAGAATCTCCTAGAACTGAGACTTAGTCTGTAATTCCTACCCTATTGAAAAGAAAATGAATAAAAACACAATCAGGCTTATTGCACTTACAGCTGTAAATAATTAGAAGATAAGGTTGAACAACTCCATGAAGAAAGAACAAAACTGTCCACATATGGTCGCTACCAGATTCTTTAAAGGAAGCAGCTGCCATTGAAGGAAACTAACACTGCAGATGTTGTACACTGACAACCTGTAGAACTAAGAGGTCTGACAAGAAACTACCTCTGAAGAGATAATATACAAAATCTAAGAGCAGACCATGCATACTCTTACCGTTGATGCCTGATGAAGTATGTCCACTCGTTATCCACCATAAGCTGAGATAACAGATTACAAAATATGTAATATGTACACAGCAACACCAAAGTTAAATCATTTGCAGGCCATTGTCATACAATACACAATAAACAACTTAATACGGCTAAACCTATCATACAAGCTATCATTTTACTCTAATACTTACTCATCTAGAGCTGTTTTTGATCACTGCCATTGTAGGAATTGTCCACCAAGCCGCCACTTCACCACTACAGCCAGCAGGGATGTACAGTTGTGGTCCATAACTATCATTGTGCGGAGCATGGCTCATTGGATGATGGCACCGATCACGCACACTCTCTCTGCGAGATACACCGTCATGATCACTCTTTAAAACATCTGATACAACAATAGTGACAAAATGGCGACTTAATTGCATCTGATACGCATGCGCACACCACTGATCTCTTCAATTTTAACAAGCATTACTATATACGAACTTTTGCAGGTGTGCTAACTGTACAAGAAAATCTGAATTTCTCTTAGAAAGAATTGATTGAATAATTAATTTTTCTGGTATTATATGCTTTGTCGTATGAAAGTGTGTGCGTATGAAATTATCACAACAAAGCTAGCTATAGTGATTAACAGAAGTGCATGTACTTATTGTAAAATCATCATGACTTTGTTTGATGCAGTAAAAATATCTGAAGTCAAGTGCTGTCTGTATAAACAAAAGTCCATGAATAATGAGATGGTAAAGCTAAAAAGTTATTTAAGTAAACAAAGCCATACAAAGAATGTGTATTAAACTAAAGTATAATCTGTTTCTCATAATATAAGATGGGGTTTATACTAAAGTATAAGATAGTTAGTATAATGCAAGGCTATACTGAGATTATTTGTATAGTTTAAGCCATTAGATATACCATCTTATATTCCTCTTTTTCACAGTGTTTGTTACATAATACAGTAGGCAGTAGCTATTATATAGTTATACAACGGCCACGAGTGCTCTGCCTGATATAAACGCACGAGTGCGTTTATACAGGCAGAGCACGAGTGCACGTTGTATAACTGTTATGTACCACTCACCTCATAGGTGGGGAGAGTCTCACAAGACAGCTGTAACACTTATAAAGGCCAGGTTTCTAACATCGATTGTGGGTAACCAAGCCAGACGTTGCGATGACGTTCCCCCTGCAGTACTGCAGCCACCTGAGGTATTGAAAACTAGTACGCTATGGGTTATATCACTAACCTGCATTCGCTGTTCGACTCTCATCATGTAGTGCTCAGCATGCCAGTGTGCCATATAGACTAAGCACCAGACTAATCACCATAGTGATTCTCTCGAGCGAAAAAAAGCAGCTAAATAGACGGTTTAAGTAAACAAAACCTAACTACTAAACGATACTAGTCTAATTCTTACTATTCACACTGGCTAAACTCGAATCTGGTGGCATGACAAAACTGGTTCCCACAATCGAACGTAAAGGTTAGTATTATTTAGAATATATTTGTTTTATTGAGTCGTTGTCGAAGTGGACTACAGTTTAATCTGGACTAAGATGGCACCAGACTAGTAAGGTGTATAAGTACGTTTATATATATGTAGGCTAGAGTTGTGGCCACCCGCGTTGGCTTTTTCGATCGCCATTGGCTGCTTGTAAACATTATACGTATTGGTGTCGTTATGGCCCATAATCGACCTTTACATGTCAGGCTATAAAAGAATTCGAGTGATCTGTGAAGTGTCTTTCCACCTATTCGGTGAGGTGTCGTAGTGGTCTTCGCCACCGGCACTTGTGCTATGCTGCACAAAACCGCAGCCATGCAGTGCAATATCTGTATATTCGGCACTGCGGTCGGTGCATTATAA
This sequence comes from Dysidea avara, assembly GCF_963678975.1. Classification (NCBI taxonomy): domain Eukaryota; kingdom Metazoa; phylum Porifera; class Demospongiae; order Dictyoceratida; family Dysideidae; genus Dysidea; species Dysidea avara. The sequence continues at coordinate 9,250,626 of NC_089282.1, read as the reverse complement.
CGTATAATGCACTCGTTGTGGTCTACAAAACCGCAACCAGTGCGTTATAAGTTATAATGCACTCGCTGCGGTCTGCAGCAGTGCAATATACAAATTATGGCACTGGCGGTGCCTTTGAACTGCCCACGCAGAGTGGTACATATTCAGGATATCTACATCTACATTTTAAGAATATATGTGAGCACTAGCATGTAAAATCATCTAGAGTGGCTTTGCTCATCTTTACAGCTTTGCTTATATGAATATTTACATCATTATGTACTGCTGAAGTAAAATAGTGAAGATGTGCAACCCGCATGATTGGGCAGGTAATATACTGTGCATCTGAAAAATAGCACCATGCAGGTAGTTTGCACCAGGGAGAGGCATGTGCAGTTGCTTGACCTGGCACTTAAATTGTTCCATGAGTCGGCATCCTTTCACTCTACTTAAAGGGTGGTATAAGGACAGGTACTAAACACTACTTAAGTCATAGGACATTTAAATGATGATGTTTAAACCCCTGAGTTTTTGTATGGCATATGTACTTGAAGGATGATTGATGTCAAGTTTATATATTAAATAACCAGAGTTTAAAACTGAAAATGCATAGCATATAGAGTAACTTCCAAACTTTTGCTTTCCATACAGTAACATGGTGAATTGACTATAATTATGTACAAATTTATTTCTTTTTGTTTCAGTTAGGAAACATTATGTAGAAACTGAAACTATGCTATGTGTGAATGTGATATCTCAGCACCACCTGACATACAGGTTAGTATATAATTGCCTGTAACTATAGTTCAAGTAATATAACCGCCGGCCTGCATGCTCACATTATTTCACTAGCTAGACATATTTGAATGTAAGCACTTTCACCATGCATGCTACACAGCAATATAGGATGACGCTTATATTAATGCTTGGTTCCCAAAGCAATGCATCAATTATTATGTCACATTGTAGAAATTTTTGTAGTGGCCTGCACATACCAACTCTTTCATATGCCAAGTTGTTTGTCTGTAGTTTTGACATGCATGTAGCTCAACTTTTCAGTGAGTTTTCCCTGCACCATTCCCTTTAACACATTGTAAAGATCCAGTGTTTTGTTCCCTTAACCCCAATTAAGTTATTTTGTAATCTGTATTAACACCATTATACTTTATAATTGAGGTTTGCGTATCATCAAATAATAATAAATCAGTTGAACCAACTCAGGTTTGATCACTACCAAGACCACAACTTTTCTTTCTGTTCACTGAACCTTTTTTATAAAACTTTGTATTTAAAACTGTTTGCACATTTGCACTATATATATGCAGAAAATATTTGTACCTATGTTTTAAGCATGTAGGTGTTCATTGGCATACAAACATCGCAGCACAAACCATGTTGCTTTCGTTACTATTGAAGTGTATTACTGAATGGCACCATGCAGTTAGCTTGCACCTGGGTATATACAATACATACAACACAGTATGAATATACATATATGTGACCGAATTTTGGAAAATCACCCTTATGGTCGTGCCTGAAACAATTAGAATTTTTGAAACTAGCATGGTGCTGTTACTACAAGCAGAAAGCACTTTTCAAATATTTCTAAAAATTTTCTTGTAATTCAGGGTATCTTTGGGTAGGAATTTTACTTATAATGAACTAAATATTTAATGTGTCAAATGCGCCCAAAAGGGTGGTTTCCCAAAATTTGGTCACATATACTGTATGTATAATATACATACTGTATTTTATATATTTATTTATTTATTAATGCTTTATAGTACACACATACAAGCATGAGCTTAGGTATTGTATGTATGTACCCAGATGCAAGCTATCGTATGTACCGTATGTATATACTCATAACTAATAACAGCTACAGTTTGGACTTAAACTTCATAATGAAGAAAGATAAAAAAGGATGCTCTTGATAGAAGCTTTAGAATCACATTTGGATTTGACAATATTGTCAAGCTGGAGTGAAAAAAGTGAGGCTGATATCTGGGTGACATTATTGGGCAGCAGGAAAGCCCAAACCTCCCTATAATACACTATAGAGTACGATTGTATATAGCTCTTTCATGAACTATTGGGACTGGTTGCACATTGTACAAGCAGCTGCAGCATGGTAGCATTGCCATTGCCTAATGTTGTTAAAATTTCCATTTTATTTTTTGAAGTTGTACCCCTCGGACCCCTGCATGTGTTTCACCTCATGCTAGGAGTACACTCCATAATGTTCATTCAAATATCACCAGAAAATATTGGTGCAGGGAATGCTTGAGTAGTTTTGTGCAGCTATACCACTTTTTCTTCTTTTGTCACTGGGTCAGAAAGAAAATGAACAAAACCAGAACAAAGAAACTGTGTGGTTTATCCCATGAATTTTAACATTTCATGGGTACTGCACCCATGAAACCTCTGCAACGCCATGAAAGTACCATGATAATCTGATCTGGAAACACATTTCATGGCCCATGAAACAACCCATTGTATACCATGAATTGACCTTCATGGTACATTTCATAGGGGAGATTTAACATTTCATGAAAAAACCATAGATGTTTCATGGCATACTTCTCTGGTAGTGAATGGTCATCCAAAACTCAAGATATTCATGAATAAAATAGAATAATGTAGACCATTTGATGTGAGATTGGGAATAATTGGAATACATCAATTGTGCATGCGTACAACATGTGTACAACAATCATACATAAATCACATTATAGCTAGATACAAAAGCCTAGTGTATGCATACGTCTAGTCACACCACATCTGAGACAAAAGCCATCTGTCCTAGGACAATCTATCTTACCTAATTTCCTTCAAAGTATTACACAACTGTAGGTTTTTTCTACCATTATGATAGTTCTTGCGTGTGCAAACTGGCCTATGTGATACAGTATAGCTATGTGACCAAATTTATTAGAATTGCATTGTACAAGCTTACTATTATCTCCAATATTTAATTGTTGCTACTACATTCCCTGCAGTATACGTACCTGTAAGGAGTATTAAGACTTGTAAGTGGGGCAGAGCACAATAAATAGTTATGAAATCAATAGCAGTTATAGTTTCTGCTTATTGCATTCATCATTTACTAGTGGCCTTAGCTGGCTATATGCATGTGAAGCATGCATGTGCTAGGGGGCTCTGGGGGCATGCCCCCCCCCCCCCAGGAAATTTTTGAAATTTAGATGCTCTGAGACTGCATTTGGTAAACAATTTTAGTGTGAAATTATCTGTAAAATAAATAGTTACGGAGTCTATTTACGGAGTGCTAAGCATGCACATCGCTAATTATAGGCACACACTGCAATAATTAATTAAAATACTTAACTGTTGCATAATCATTTTTCAAAGGGGGTTTCACTTGAAATCTTAGCATGTGTAAAACTAAAAATGTATTGGTCCAGTAGTTAGTCCAGTCCAGTGATTAGTTACACCCAAAAGTGTAGATGCAGAATACAGCCTTAATTACATTGCCATATGAGATAAGGCATACACTATTCACATTATGTAAATCCCTGGAAAGTAATAGAGAGTAAACTATCATAAAGATGTTGCAATTACAATTACATAATTATACTTTGGACACATGCAACTGTACTGACGTGCAAAAGCACAGCACAGGCATAGCAAGGAAACTATAAAAATAAATAAAGCTACAATACAACACACACACAAACAAACAAACAAACAAATTAAATGGTCCAACCAACACAATTACGAGCCAAAAAGATTTGCTGAGAACAACTGATTGCTTTATGTGCAGCATTATCTAGTATAGTTCTACAGATGCTGTGGGTTGTTGAATTATGGTTTGCAGGGCCCGAATGGAGTCTGATAGATAGTTAATGACCCAAGCAACCAATTTCAATAGTGGAATGCTCAGAAACATAGCCTAGGCGATCTAACTCAGAAATTAATAATTGATATTCAATCTTGCCAGACTTGCGTTCATGAGTAGCATGGAGGTGTTCTACAGAGTTTAATTGACATATGTATAAATACTTTTGCTCACAGTAAATTACAATATCAGGGCAATATGAAGTAGTTAGGATAGATTGTGGAATTATTGCCAAAGGAGCATCACTAACTCTGTAATCATTAATGTCAGCAAAAACAACAGCATCAAACCCTGCATAGTATGATCAGTAGTTCCAGGTATTATCATGGGACTTTACCTCGGACTTTACCGCAATTATGACATCATTGCTGTGTGTATAGCTAGTACAACTTGTCTCGACCTGTTTACTTCTCATGTGTAGTTATGTCTGATCAATTAGTGAAGGCGTTGTCCGCCGGGGCCACATCGAGTTGACTGCACCAAGGATCACTGAGTGGATCAATCAACGAGTGGAGCCAGTGTGAGTGTGAGAAGGCTTGCCCTCGGGATTGCCGTCGCATCGAGTCACTGTCAGTGAGGTTATCAGTCGACACTGCCTATACCATCTGCAGCCACTTTATTCAGTTCACCACTGGCCGGCAATTAAGTGCGAGTAAAAGCTGCCCAGACTGCCCCAGAGTGAGTAGCAAAGCTTTGTCGTCACCAGACCTTGCAGGTCAGTGATACTGAGTATATACATCTTGACTCGATTGCTATTCCACTAAGAATTAAGCGACCTTTGAAAGCCGTATTCCTGGCTCGACTTTTTTCTGACTTTATTTAGGCCACTCCAAAAAATTCAGTGTTTCCATGCATTTTTTGTATTGTATTGTATTGTATTAGTGCTTTACATTTCTCGCTCGCATGCAGATTCTCTTCCCGCATAGTCATATTGCTGTCAACTGGACATTTTATTCATTATTTGCCCTGTGATTGCATAGCAGTATCTATAGTTTAGCATTCAGAAAGCTCATTTAGCTAGTCTTTCACTGTTCAGGTTCTTAGTTTAAAGATTTTCTACTGTATTCTTACCTGTAAGTTAGTTATGAATTTCGAAAATAAGTGGAAACTCAGTGGTAGTAGTTATGAGACACTTAACTAGAAATTATCGAAAACTGTAGCCCTGGTATTTCACACTACTACAAAAAAGTGTACCCATAAACTACATTAACCTAAAAATTCTAAAAATTTCCTGCCTTGTGGTGGTCTGTATGATAATTTTTCTGGAGCACTGTAGATGTGTATTATGAGACGCTGTGCTTGAAAGTTGACTATTTCATATTTAATTATGGTAGGTAAACACCAACTAATGGCTAAAAAGACATTTTCCATGCATTATCTATCACTTTATAAGGTGTTTTAAGGCTACAATTATGGTAGCAGGCTAAACTGTGATGGTTTAAAAGTGGGAGTGGCACACAAAGATCAATCGCGAAGAGATAAACATTGATAGCACAAGATGAAGAAGCAGCTGCAATGAAGATATTGATGTTTATTTGTAATTCTTTCATAGACTATGTGTGCAATTATGAAGCTTCAAATGATACTTTTATAATTCGAAGTTTACTTGACCTTTGAATTTAAACCCATGAAACATTTGAAGCTTTGTCCCAGCCCTACCATTATGCAACCAACATTGTGCCAGCTGTTAATGCTTGTTATTATCACTACCAGAGAAGTATGCCATGAAACATCTATGGTTTTTTCATGAAATGTTAAATCTCCCCTATGAAATGTACCATGAAAGTCAATTCATGGTATACAATGGGTTGTTTCATGGGCCATGAAATGCGTTTCCAGATCAGATTATCATGGCGTTGCAGAGATTTCATGGGTGCAGTACCCATGAAATGTTAAAATTCATGGGATAAACCATAGGTATTTTCATGGGTATTTTTCATGGTTATTTTCATAGCAATTTCATGTACTGTATCTGGTAGTGAATTAGCTAGGAAAACAATGTATTATACTGAGATGGTTTGTAATGGTCCCGGGACACATTTGGCATACAGGTAATGTACCTGCTCTGTTCTTTATGATATTTAGAATTGATCTGAGGTGTAAAATTTTTAATATTGAATTTCTTTGAGATCATGATGATGCATGACCAGGTTCTGCTCATTAGCATTTACTCACTTAAGATGTGACACAATTATACAGGATCTGATTTCATTGTGCACATATGAAGCATACTTATACCATAGATATACTACCCACAAATCAACAACTTTGTGATAGAAGTGAAGTGATAGGAGTCAAGCAAGGAAAATTCAGACAAGTACAGCTATAGACTTGATTTTTCACTGTTAGACTTTTCTTCAGCCCAAAAGGTGCCTTTTGGCCTTGCGCAGTACATGCAGTGCACATGTTATGGATTTACTCCTTTGTGTCCATTTCTTTTCACTGACAGCACAAGGTGTGATTCGCTAGCACACTACATGGTTTCATGTTGAAAATTGTCTGCTATTTCTGCACAACGCCTTAAACAGTCGAAGTAAACAGATTGGCTTTAAGAGTTCACAATGGTCAGAGGTGCTCTGTATAATTATTGTGAACTTTTGGTTGTAGACTACAGCTTCATGTATTGTGAAGGGCTGTGTAACAAGCAGAAGACAATGTGAAATGGCTATTGCTTATTATTAATGCATATATACGGTTTGTTGTACAGTTGGTTGTGCCCTTCTTTCTTTTGATGCAGTGTTATAGAAATTCAGTAAAGCCACTTGGGCCTGACTGATCCTTTATTTTTATTACAATATTAACGTCAATCACTTTGCAAGTAGAGGTAGTGCACCATGAAAGGTTAAATTGTGACAGTTTCAGCAAAAACCCGACTAGTTTGCACAACTTCTGATATTTTTTTCTCAGCATTATCTGCAGTTTCCAAGGAATATGAAATTTGATCACTAAAATTTCAGCCTTCTGTGTTGAGTAGTTTTGGAATTATAGCACTAGACAGTAGGAAGAGCAAGAAAATCGATTTGTACAGCAACTATACTGAAAATAAACTACAGGGACTTACATTCTCAGCCATAACTTCCTTAGTCTACAATGGTGGAAGTTGGCTTAAAATGTTCACCATGGATTACCAAATCAACCAAGGTCTATACCTTGGTTGATTTGGTAATCCATGGTGAACATTTTATAGTGTTAGCCCTGTAGTCACCTACTCATATGGGTATGAAGATGGTTTAGTTGAAGAAATGATGATGATTTTGTTACTTTAACCATATCGTAACAAATGCATGTGATACACTGTTGGGACTACAGAAACGAAATAAAGATTTTGAGCAGGCGAATAAGATAGTTTAAACCGATTTGAGTATTTCTTCTCTGAGTAATGGCTCGATAAAAACTTGTGTATTTTATCTTTGTAGCATGCATAATTTTATGAATCTTTTAAAATTTTAATTTGTTTTCTCAAAATGCATGTTTGTGTGAATAAATGGAGTTTTTGCATGTTTACAAATTCCCATCACAATAAGGAATGCTAAATATTAGCAGGCTACTGGTGAGTCCACTGCATTCAAATACCATAGTTACAGTTCAACATGCAGATTGTTCTTCAGCTATAGCAAAAAATGGTATTTTATTATTTTACTGGCCTACCCATCTCCATGTGCTTAGTTGAGTTTGGCCCAAGGAACATAAGGTTTAGTTGACTTGGCCAAATGTTGAATTATGTTTGAAACAGTTAACAAACAACTGTAAGGAAAAATTAGGAATTTTAAAAGCCAGTAGAATAAAAAGTACTTAAACAAGGGAGATCATCAGCTGAAATGTAACTTAGCCATGCTGGTTTATTACTAATACGATGAATGAACTCAATGAAGGCTGTATTTGTACTGTGTTGTGTTAGAAGTTTAGTAGCTTTCTTATAAACTATAGTTTACTACTTGAAGGGCATGTTACCCATCATAATGTGGGAACTGAGTTTGTACTTCAGTTGATGATCTTCCTTGTTTATGCACATTTTATTGTAAAATTCCTGTACACTTGTTATTGCAGTGAGTGTTCATTTCTTTTCATGTCTCCATAGTGTTACAATTTAGCATACCATCAATATGGATGACATAAACAACATAGTGGATCCTCATATTCATTGTGACACTACTGGTAAGGTTTATACTAAGTTTGTGTAGCTATATAGAAAGTGGAGATAATCAAAGGAGTTATGTTGTTATTATTATTATTACTGCTTTACAATGACCACCACTTAAAGTCTGACAGCAACTTGTGCTGCATCCTTTGAGTTAACTAACCTAACCTAAACAGGACTTGACAACTTTGATATTGCTTAGCTTGGCTAAGTAAAACAGAAATGGGCCAAAGCAAGAGTACATAATAATAAAAAATAGAGTACTCGCCAAAGAAAGGGAAAAGCCCCATCCAACTCCAGGATATGTACCTTAATGTGTATGACTGCTCTAGTAGAGAGCCATGGATACCTTCATAGTTAACAACATGTACAGTAACCTGTTGCATTGAGTTGACTACTATAATATAAATCTATGCTGACATTAATTTACACAAGTTGCCACACATCTTTTACCTGTTGTTACATTCCTGATTCCCAGGCTAGCCCTCTAATAACAACTGTAAACTTTTGCCTGATTTTACAATAATCTTGATGAATACGTGTTTAGTATACAATATGTGATTTCTACTATGACAATTCTCCATCATAGTTGTTGGGTATAGTAGACCACTAGTGAGTGCAGACAACACAACTAATGACCATACTGTAGTGTGTTTGTATGGACCACAAATAATTGATGTGATTATGAGAAAACCTGGTAAGATGACAATTGTAATTGACTAATTATTAAAATATTATTGACAGAGTTTTCATTTCTGATCAAGCAGTACTACTTATTGTATCAGAGTTTAATACCTAATTGTAAACTGACCATCAAACTTCTTAAACAACACATAGAAATTACTAGTGATGTGGAGAGGTTTATTGTCAATGGAGAAAGCTCAAGGATCAGATGTCAGAGGATTATCAATCTTCTATTAGTTCAGTTAGACACTACAAGAAATTACAAACATTTTTGTTGCTTGCTTAACATGGTAACAGTAATGACTTATCTTCCTGACAAACTAATGGCAGGTAATGCATCTTGAGTTGTGTTGTTTACATGCTTGTGTATACCATCAGTGATATAAATTGGTGAATTGCAAAACTTTTTAGTGCAGTCTTTTTGTCAGTTTCTTTGATAGATGTAAGGATTGCTGTTACATACTGCACAAAATTCAGGTGCAATTGCTGTTCGTATTTTGTGCATTTATGCAGTGCACACAGCCCACCAAAGGCTAGAGAGCATTGTATCACATCCCTTGCAGATAACTTGTGAGCAGAGGCTCTCACAAGCAAACCATACTTGCAATTCTGTAAGACACAAATGCAGCTTTACTTGCAAATCGCTCAAGTCTACTCGAAGCTCGAAAAACAGTGTAAGCAAGTGCGACATTACACATTACATATGAGTGGTACTGTATTATTAGTTATAGACTATATCAAAGCAATCAAACTGAAAAAGAGTAAAGCCTTTAAAAAGCTGGTGGTGGTCAAGAAATAGCTGTATATATTGCTGTCAATTCAATTTTTAATAATGTCATTATTTAACCTATTCTTCCTTATTTTAGTAGAGCAGCTAAGCAACGAATTTTGATGAAATTGTTCACTTTGCAATAAAGCACCAAATTTTCTGTGGAAGTTGAGTAAGGTATACAAAATCATTTAAGATAAGGTGCCACATCAAAATAACTGCATGTTTGAAAGCTTTTAAACACCGATATCTATAGCTGGCCGGGAAACCATACAAATGCATCAAAATATTTATAAATAGCAAGAATGTATTACAAATTTACAGGTGCAATCTGAAATCTTTCAAAATGTGGCAAAATTAATGTTTTTACACACTTCCAATATTTCAGTGTAAAAAATACAGCCTCAATCCAATAGAAATAATATATTGCACATCTATGGCTTTGTATACCATGACTCTCCGTGCTTCTTAACATAGTAACTAATAACCTGGATATAGATACCTCCCTTGATCAGCTTTCCATCCCTTGCTTCTCTATGCATAAATGCAAGGCTCCAGCATATTTACTGTTGACTTTTATGGCTTCATAATACATTTTCTATTGGTTTTGCTTGTCAGGTTCTTCGAGCATGATATGATTGGTGATTTTAATGGTACCATATCTGATATGTAATAGTATGAATCAAGCAAATATTGCACCAAGTTTGGTACTTTTATCAAAAAGTGAACAATATCTTTGCTTAGCCGCTTTACTAATTATAAACATATCTAAACCAAAACAGCCAAGCTGTAAAAAAAGAGTGCAGCCCCCCAAAAGGCCAGGATGAAAAAAGATGTGAAATCCAAGGTGGCGGCCAAGAAATGGCTGTGATGGTAGGTTAATGGCAAATATTTTAATTACAACAATTCAGGTGAATTTGCATTGCCTCCTCCACTAGGATTCGGCACCAAATTCACCTGAATTGTCGTAATTAAAACTTTTGCCATTAACCTACTATCACAGCCATTTCTTGGCCGCCACCTTGGATTTCACATCTTTTTTCATCCTGGCCTTTTGGGGGCCGCACTCTTTTTTTACAGCTTGGCTGTTTTGGTTTAGATATCACTTCTTTTTGAATTGCAAGCCACAAAGCCAGCCATTAACTGGCTTTGGTGCTTCCTTCTAACTTGTTTTTTTTTCTTTTCTGCAGGAATTGTGGAACAAAGGAAGAAATGTTGTGTACAGTTTTTTGTCTGATTAAAAATATTTGTATATTTAGCAATGAAAGATAATCATACTGTAGGTAATAAGGTGACTTCTTATAACTGTAGCTGAAACTCCCATTGTTTGTAGCTGAACTCTTTTCAGAGTGACTTGTTTCTAGCTGAACTCTCTACATGGTGATTTATTTCCAACACATATTTCTACAGGGTGTAGCTGATCCTTATAAGGTAACTTGTATCTAGCTGATATCTCTACCGGGTGACTTGTTTGTAGCTGATCTCTCTACAGGGTGATTTGTTTGTAGCTGAACTCTCTACATGCTGGTTTCTTTGTAGCTGAACTCTCTATAAGGTAACTTCTTCTAGCTGATCTCTCTACAGGGTGACTTGTTTGTAGCTGAACTTTTAACTTGATGGTTTCTTTTTGTAGCTGAATTCTCTATGAGGTAACTTCTTCTAGCTGATCTTTCTACAGGGTGACTTGTTTGTAGCTGAACTTTCTACATGATGGTTTCTTTGTAGCTGAACTCTCTACAAGGTAACTTCTTCTAGCTGATCTTTCTACCGGGTGATTTATTTGTAGCTGAATTCTCTACAGGGTGGTTTGTTTGCAGCTGAACTCTCTATTATGGTGGTTTCTTTGTAGCTGAACTCCCTACAAGGTGACTTCTTATAGCTGAACTATCTACACAGTGATCTTTTCTTAGCTGAACTCTCTACAGGGTGATTTGTTTGTAGCTGAACTCTCTACAATATGATTTGTTTCTAGCTGATTTCACTATAGGGTAACTTGCTTGTAGCTGAACTCTCTACAGGATGGTTTCTTTGTAGCTGATCTCTCTACAGGGTGACTTGTTTATAGCTGAACTCTCTACAAGGTGATTTGTTTGCAGCTGAACTCCCTAAAGGGTGGTTTTTTGTAGCTGAACTCTCTACAAGGTGACTTCTTCTAGCTGATCTCTCTGCAGGGCGATTTGTTTGTAGCTGAATTCTCTACAGGGTGATTTGTTTGCAGCTGAACTCTCTACATGATGGTTTCTTTGTAGCCAAACTCTATGCAGGGTGATGTGGTTGTAGCTGAACTCTCTGCAGGGTGATTTGTTTGTAGCTGAACTCTCTACAGGATGGTTTCTTTGTAGCTGAACTCTCTGAAAGGTGATTTATTCTAGCTGATCTCTCTACAGTGTAACTTCTTGTAGCTGATCTCTCTACTGGGTGACCTGTGTCTAGTTGTACACTCTACAAGGTGATTTGTTTGTAGCTGAATACTCTACAGGGTGATTTTTTGTAGCCAAACTCTCTGCAGGGTGATTTGTTTGTAGCTGAACTCTCTACAGGATGGTTTCTTTGTAGCTGATGTCGCTACATGGTGGCTTGTTTCTAGCTGATCTCTCTACAGGATGGTTTCTTTGTAGCTGAACTCTCTACAGGTGATTTTTTTCTAGCTGAACTCTCTCTAGGGTGATCACTTCACAGCTGAACCCTCTACAAGGTGGTTTCTTCTATCTGATCTCTCTACAGTGTGATTTGTTTGTAGCTGAACTCTCTACAAGGTGACATTTTCTAGCTAAGCTCTCTCTTATGTCTAGCTGATCTCTCCACAGAGTAACTTGTTAGTAAAGCTGAAGACTTTACATGGTGGATTTTGGTTGTTAAACTCTCTGCTTGAAGACTTGTTTGTAGCAGAACTTCTACAGAGTGAATAGTTTGTAGCTGAACTTTCTACAGGGTGCATGACTTGTTTATAGCTGAACTCTCTTCAGTGTGACTTGTAATGTTCTGAATCACTGCAGCTATATATATATTTGTAGCTGAACTCTCTATAGGGTGACTTGCTTCTTGCTGAACTGTCTATAAGATTAACTGTTTGTAATGCAATAGAATTCTATAATGGAGTAAAATTTAATAAATTAGCTGAATGTTCTATTAGGGTGACTGTTCTATTGGAGTATCTTGATGTCGCATTTGCTACACGGAGTTGGCTTTAGAATCATAACTCAGTGGTTTGTAATCCGATTCTTCTGTACTACTGCAAGGACTTTCTATGAAGATTATTCCAGCTATACACCGATTTTCATTGCTCTAAGCGGTTTGCCTAGTAGGCGTAAAAACTAATACTTTTTTATTCATAAAAATTGATCGCGTAATTGTGACACAGGTTGGATTTTGTGTCATATCTCCGTGGTCTTTATCTCGATTCCTTTCAAACCACCAAAAGGCACTCCTATGATGGTTACTCCATCTACATAGCAATTTTCAACTCATTCCATGAAGCGGTTTACCCTGTAGGCGTGACAACAAATCAATCTTGTTTTACGCGAATAATTTGTCATAACTCCCGAACCATTCATCGGATTTGCACCAAATTTGATGCTAGGATTCGCCTTTTGACTCCCTTTCTGTGTTCCAAATTTCAAGGCGATCGGAGTATGCGTTTGCATTTATAGCAATTTTTTGCAAGTGCGAAAACACGAAGAAGAAAAAAAAACGAAGAATAAAATCGAAACTTTGGCAGCTTGTATCTCGGAAATGGCTGGTGCGATTTCCTTCAAATTTGGTATGTAGACTCTCCTGGCTGGCGGGCAACTTTGTAGCAAATTTGGTTCCAATCAGACAAGGGATCACCAAGATACAAAAGTGTGAAAATGATGTTTTCTTTCTTCCTGTCAATATACCCACGGTGTGGCGCGCCGGCTTCTTGGGCCGCACGATACACTGATGAGTGAGATATGAGGTGGAAATACATACTTTTAGGGCTGGTTGAATAGAAACACTATTATTCACTGCAGGTACCATGTGTAGTACTCGACCAGTAAAATATGGTGCATTCGAACAGTTTGACACTCAAGCAGCAGACAATATCATTATCAGATGTGTTCATGATGGAGCACCAGATGATAGAGCAACTATTAGTAGTCACCACCAGGTTATTGGTAGAAGATGTAGACCTGCCAATACTGTCCCTGATATGTGTAAGTGATGTGTGTAAACAATGTAATGAGTGGAATCGTTTTGTGTCAAGTTTGTGATCATGATCATTTTTAAACTGTTGGACTTATTGATGCTATTGATGTTACATGTTCGTTTATTTGGTTGATATTAAGCAATGAATTTTTTTACAGGCTATTTGAGGTTATTTAGATCTTCTCATACAATAAAACCACATGTGGATCCATTTTCTCTTGTCACTGCTTCAGGTAAATGCTGTTTTGTAAGCTCTTTGGCAATGATAACTTGTACATAAGATAACATAAAGGGTAAAAGCATAGATGCCACAATGTCAGTTGCAGGCTGGTTTTGGGGTTGTTTATACAAAATAAACAAAATGTACCACTAGACTTCTTACAAACTTGCCTATTTCTAATGTGTGTCACACAAACGTATGTACATGAGAGATGATAAGGCAGCCAAAGAAATTGTAATTTTCAGTTTTGTTTATATCTCTGCATCGTTTAAACCATTGCCTGGCCACCATTTGATATTACATGAAACTGTTTCTTTTCATAAGCCAGTTTTTCTTTTTTAGTACTGGGGCATTTGGCTATAAGACATGCCGTAGTATGTCACACAGCCAAAAAAGCTGGCACATTGGGTATATCAACAGAAAGAAAGAAAGTATGAATGCATGCATAAAGCTGTATGGTGCCTTCTCCAAAGTGCAACATTTTTGCATTATTGCTGCTAAACAGGTACGTAGCACACCAAATTTGATCAAAATTGCTCCTGCCAAGCCATTCCTGAGATTCCTCTTAAAGGGATTTATATGGGGCCAACTTTTTCAATCACTTGATTTGATTGCCTTTAAATTTGGTGTTAATAAATATATAAATGTGATTAGTGGTATGGCCAATTGTGACCCAATTTGCAAAAAGGTGGTTATTTATTTTGCACATTGTATAACAAGTATATGGAAAAGTTAGGAATTTTAAGTTCATATAGGGGTCAGAGATAAAAGTAGGAAAACAAGGGAGGTCACCTACACCTGCAGATATACTAGTGGACATTAATTCCTACTTCAGTCTATACCTATGACCAGGGGCAATGGAGGCACCTTTATTTAGGGGGGCTGGGGGTCTAACTTGGTGATGCCATGGCCTAGTTTTAAGTAGAAGACCAAAAAAAAAGGTAACTACCTGCTGACAATAGCTGCCCTCCACCAACTATATCTCCTTATTTATAACTACATACATAGCTTGCTGCATTGCTCCACTGAAGAATACTGTGACTGCTCTATTAGAGTATCTCGAATTATTGAGTTAGGCTCTCAATGATAATTTCAGGGGCCCTCCATAATCTTTTTGGCAGGGGCTACAGTCCCCCATTCTCCACCACCCCGTCTATGACTGAATTTGAGATTAAATGTTCACTAGTGTATTTGCAGGTGTAGGCAGCCTTCCTTGTATCCCTACTTTTTTTCTATGATCTCTAATCAAACTTAAAATTCTAATTTTTCCATATATGTCTTTGCTTACTTGTTTACAACATTGTTATAACTGGTGAACCTGGTGTCAGGGTTAATGTTTTCATCTGAACATGCTCCTCAACCATCAATTACAGACTCAAAAGTGAAGTGGCCATTATGCTTCACTTTCAGCTATGGTCAGCCCGTTACAGAGCGATATCAATGAAGAACAGTAAGAGAAACGCCTCTGCAATTAATCCAGTCACTATGAAAACTACAGATGATTCACATGCCCCAACTATCAATTACTGACTTAAAAGTGAAGTGGTCATTATGGTTTGCTTTCAGCTATGTTCAGCTCGTTACGCCACATTACAAATGAAGAACAGTAGGAAAAGCGCCTCTGCAATTGCAATCAATCCAGTCTCCACAGAAATTATGAATTATTATCGTTTAAAAATGCAGGAAAACCATTGCGCTACCTTGGCTGTCAGCAAAAAGAAATGGGACACAAAGGAGGGCAAAGGTGTGATGCATACATTTTACGTACTGCAGTAACCCAAAAGGCACCTGTCAGGTTGAAGCAACATGGGACAGTGAAAAATCAAGCCTGGTAACCTTAGCCATTATCAAGTTACGCATGTTGGAAAGAAGGTAGGTAGGCAGGCAGGCCAGGCAGGCCAGGCAGGCAGGAGAAAATTCCATTGATTAAAATTTCATAGCAATCAGCATTTTGAATCATACTGAAAGCATTTTTGGGCTTGGTTATATCTAACCAATACTGCCAAGGCACCAAGTATTAAAGTATTGTGAAGCTGGATTTGAAGTATATAGTTAATTTATCGATTGCAAAAGTTGTAGCTACCAAATTTTCACCACAAGCAGAGCTATTCATAAGCATTTATTGGCAAAATTTGGGCACTTTTGAAGGGTTGTCTGATCCAGTATAGTACCACATGTACAGATGGTTGGTGTGTGTGTGTGTGTGTGTGTGTGTGTGTGTATGTGTGTGTGTGTGTGGTGGATGCGCAACTTATAGGAGCAAGAAATGGAGGGAAGGGACAAGTAAAGCTACCAGGCTCAGTTTGAGGTTAGGGGAGGCTATCTATCTATCCACTGAGAGCACTTGTTATAGTCCTATAAGTGATTCAGCCAACTGCTGCTCAGCCCATAAGAGCTGTTCCAGCAAAGCAAGAGTGGTATCAGGGCATTAGATCATCTACTGTGGAATCACAAAGCTCTTGAGACACAGCCACAGGAGGCAGATTCAGCTGAGTGGCAGTAGGATAAAAGTGGAAATCATTTTGTGTAATAGCCTAGCTAATTGTTTGTGACAAAACACATTATTTTTGTGTGAAAATGCTACTTTTTGTAAATCCGGTCACATTTATTTGCATAAAAAGTTCAATCTTTTGTAATTGTTACAGGTAAACCACTTATGGGAATAGCTTGAAAGTTGATGTGTACATAGGTTAACCATTGTAGCAGTGTCTTTTGGTGGTTTGGATTTACTGCTTCAAAATTGCAAGGCAAAACTCAAGCAAATATATAATTGCAGGGGTGATACGTATGTGATTGGGCCTGCAAAAATTGTGAACACATAAAATTTACTTAATTTTCAAATTTTAATGGCTAATAATTTATTGCCACAATTGCATGCAAAATACCAAAATTTAATGTTAGAATTATGAAGACTCCTGCGATCCCTAGTTATTATATAATACATTAGTGCACCTCCTCTTTTGGATCCTCCCCTGCACCTGTACGTAAGAAAAATATCATACTCCAAAGGCAGCCATTTCTTGGCCGTCACCTTTGATTTCATTATAGTGCTTTTATAACCACACTTTTTTCCACAGCTTGGCTGTTTTTGCATGGGTAGTTTACCAGCAGGCAATAAATATTACACAATATCTTTATTACACAGAGTGGACAATACTAGATGACTACTTTTCACTATTATGTAATTGTTTACCTGATGATTACCAGTCTACACTGATCAAGTTGAAAAGCTTACCCCATTTATCAAATGATGATCACCGACAGTTGGATAGTATGATATCATCATCACATGAAGTTCAATTGGTCAATGAGAAGATTGTCACTTTCCTTATAGTAAAATTATGTTATAATGGAAGTAGTAGTGATCTAGTAGGATTATGTGATGTTATGGATAATTTGATTGTGTCTAAACAATCAGCTAGTTGTGTACAACAAGTTAGATATGGTGAGATTATTATAATGTACATGTATTACGATACCATAGGCACAGAGATGTAGTCATGAAACAATTAATACTTTTTGTTTTAGTAGTGCAAAAGTATGGGCATTTCGTGCACTTTGTGATACAATTATGAAACCTTCTATACAAATATTTTTTGATTTAGTGCCATTGCAGATTTTGCCTCTGGCAACCTTTACAGTTGTTTTTGCATTGAAAATTTTTATCTTTATCTCCCTGAGATATTATTTTATGCTGTTAAACCGTGCTTTCAAATTAAAGGTGTTGTAACAATATGACATTTGTTTGAAGAGAATAACTTGCTCCACTGCAAATTATGATTAATTACTCATAAAAATTGCTGAATTATTTGCTCTTGGGATGAAAATTACCATTGGGCAGCAAACTTCATAGAATTTCATGGCTACTATAAATTATTATAACTTTGAAATGAAATCATGCACCTATTGACTTCAAATAAAAACCAGGTTGTTTTTTTTCAGCAAGACTTTTAATTTGAAACCATGTTTTAACAGTGTAAAATAATGCCTCAGGGAGATAAAGACAGTGTTGATGAATTTTCAATACAAAAATGACTGCAAAGGTCACCAAAGATCAAATCTGCGATGGCACTATATCAATAAATAAATACAACAATATATAAGTACAATTCATGTGGAAAGTTTCATAATTGTAACAACATTTGAACTACTATTTCAGAAACTTTCTAATAAAATATTACGTGGGTACAGATTGCCCATGAAAATTTGTTATACTCAACAAAGTTGTTAACTACAACATGCAGCTTTCTCGAGCTAAGTTTCTGTCTTCATTTTGTTCAGCTCTTTCTTTGTCTTTCTTTTGTTCTGCTATCTTTGTTTTAATCTCAAATTTGAGGCAAAACTTAGAATTGATATGTGAACAAGGTTAGAATAGAGTACTGGAGACTAGTGCTATTAGGTTGCCACAGACAAATTGTAATTGTGGTATTATGTTGTTACGCCTTACTATACATTATGCATGGTGAAAACAATTCACTTTTAACAACATGTGCAATAACATTTACAACTGGATTGCATGCATGTATCTGTATAGTCAAAGTAACAAAATTTTGTGGAAAAAAATTACTAGAAAAAGTTCCCTACTTAGAGTATATCAATGTTGTACAGTGTATAATACTCAGAGCATGTGATCTATGTATATAGTACATCTTGATTCTACGTATATGTGAATCTATACTTTGCTTTTGTATTTCATTTTTTTATGTAGCTCTAACCCAGCAGTGTTTCCTGTCCAGCTCCTCATCAACAACAAATACAGATAATTCTTCACCTCCTAGACCATCAGGTGGTTCAGTTACTAGTGTGACATATACACAACATCATATATCAACAAGTTCATCCACTACTAATACTACACCATTATTATCCAGTGTAACTGTCACTACTTCATTGACATCAAACAGTATCACAATGAACAGTCGTGTTGGACAGGATACTTGTACACCTATAACAGGTATATATGAATTGTCGGGCTATTATTTAGTTCTATAGTCTATTAATATCCTAGTGCGTGGGAGTGTCTTAAAGTGCCGCACTGGGTGATAACTAACTTATCACCCAGTGCGTGGGTTTTCAATTAGCACATGGGGGCAAGCTTCGAAATCAGCCATGTTATGTGAGACCAGTAAGATTGATACATTTGCTTAATGTTTAGTAATTTAGAGTGGCCGTGATGTATGTTTGGCTACTCAAGTCACTTTGTAGCAAATGAATTAATTAGAATACAGGTACTAAAATCAGTATAAGGGTGGCTTTTTGGCTATGATTTGCACTGGGATATTAGTTATATCCCAGTACACTCAGGCAATATCTTGGTTATCACCCTCGTACTGGGATATAACTATAATGTATCACTTTCATACCTCAAATCAAAGGAGCCACCTGGGTTACATTTGTAAAGCAGGCGACTTTTCCCGGGCTACAACTGGGTAGCAATTATATAAACATTAAAGCCAAAATCAATTGTGAGGATTGATTAATACTCGCATGATACTTGGATTTGGCCATGAAAACCACTCAGACAGAAAGTGTTTTGTTACCCTCGCTATCCTATGAGTTGAAAAAGTGTTGGACTAAGGTGAGAATTAGTGCTACAGCAAGCATTTCTGCATGTTTTTGAATACAGACCACACCCACATTACTGAAAGCATGAAATTACCATTCTACATGTACAATCAAGCTTATACCCACTTAGGTCTTTAGTAAACTCAGTAATTGTGTCATAAACGATTCAGTGGCACTGATTAAAGTATTAAGCTTGCGTAACCAAGATATCTGTGAGTGCTATCCCACTAGGGACTTGTGAGAAGGCTATAAGCCTGTGAATACAGGGATACCTGTAGGATTTGTCCAGTCATCATAGCCAAATGTTGTCAGAATTTACCAGCTGCTGCAAATATTTCAGGCATATTGCATGTATATAATATGTGACCGGACCTGCAAGATCTGGTCACAGTGCAAGCGCAAGCCTAATATCATAATAGCGCAAGCCTAATTTTACAGTAGAATGCAATGAAAGTTATGGGTGAAATATTTACAAAATTGAAAAAAATCCCATAAATTATTTGAGTGCTTGTTTCACAGTGAAGAAGCTAATACCTTGGTACCATCGTGATGCCCAAAGCAAGAGGAGTTCAGAAATCTTTGTTTCATGTCAGTACTCCCAAGGAGACGGAGTATATGAGCATTAGTCTGCCTTGCATTGGACGAGCGGTTTGCTATCATTTTTTTCTCACGTTTTCCCATTCACCCTGGTCGTAGGAAGGGCTTGGAATGCAAAACTTACCAAGCAATGGATTATGGAGAATCCTATGGTGTAAGTTTCATCTCGGTAGAGGACAGCATTCGTAAGTTATGACCATTTAATTAAGCGCCTGTAGTTAATTTTCCGTATTGTCACTGTACAAATCAATTTTTCTGTTGTTGCCACTTTGTAGCACTGTAACTTTGAAAGTTCTTAGCTTCTAGAGCTGAAACTTTGGTTGATCATTTGCTTATCTAGATACAGCTAATAAAATGAAATTTGAAAAATGCACTAACATATGGGGTTCTTACAGATCCGGTCACAGTGGTTGCACTTGTATTGGCTTGGGAGATGATTGCCCAGCGCAGGCTATTAGCTCCATGCCTATGTTACAACTACTCATGTTCACACTGTTTTAATTTATGTATTATAGCAAAACATAAGTATTTCTCACACACCTTGGTAAGATATTTTCTTATCTGCATTAACTATTTAACATCAGATAGTTTTGTCCATATTAGCATTGCTGACCTTGCAGGCTTATGCAAGAACATATTTATATCCATATTTTATTTATGCATGTGTACATGGTTAATTTCATCACTTTTTATTCATTCAGACCCACGCTTGTTGAGGTCAAAATATGATGATATAGTTCAGTCACTACCTAGTAACTATGAGAAGACACTACAAGTTGTACAAGATCATTTAACTGATGATCAGATTTGTGATGTGCTCGCTACTCCGAACTACACCATTGCTAATAAAACTATATTGAATTGTCTAATGGAGAAGGTGAAATGTGAAGGAGATGTTTTAGAATTCTGTAATCAGTTGGAAAATATATCTTCATTGTTACCAGACCATGGCAGCCTATTTTCAATTATCAGTGAGCTAAGAACAGGTTTGAATACTGTGTATGTTTATGCGTGTGTCACAATATTATGTAGAATGTCATCAGTACACTTAGTATGATATGTTTACTGAAAATCACATAGCCCTAATAGACAACTCACCACACTAGTCTGTTACTACTGGAACACCAATAATGCATTTTCACATTTACAGTACTACTCAAATGCACCGTCGTCTCGTGAGAGTGTGGGCAATTAAAAAAACTTGTGTGGCATCTGTTTCGCTCGTGAGTATCAAAACGGATACTCACAAGTGAAATGGGTGCCACGCCTTTTAATAAGTGAGTTTTTAAAATTGCTCCCACTCTCGTGAGTCGATGTTGCGTTTGAGCAGTACTGTACATATATTATAACCCTGTATAATATGTGTTCCTTTCTTCACCCCTTTAAGTATAAATTCACTATGAAAACAGTTTATAGGATGCTTAGCTAATTTTCATAGGAGCTTTTTTAGGATGAAGTATCTTGTGTTGAAACATTTGGTCATGTAGGTGTGGACTGACATACGCATAGCTGTCCCAACTAAATTTCCTCATTTGGCCAGTGGGCACACACCTAGTTTATATACAGATAAAGCTAACCTCAAAGGTGATCATAACTTTTAAATTGGGTTGGGGGAACAAGGCAGAATTGGGTTGGGGGAACAGCTGCAAATCTAATGCTGTGCACAGCTTTAGATTTGCAGCTGTGTACCATAAAACTGCAAATCTAAAGCTGTGCACAGTATTACATACAGTCTTCAAAATAAGCCAGGGTGATGGACACACATCAAGCTGCTACTCACCTTTAGTATTGGGGGTAATGTTATTACCTTTTGTGGTAACTAAGTGATATAATAAAATATGCTGTTAAAAACTAGTAATATAACTCAAGTTACTTTACTTACAAATGTGACTTGTAAGTAATGAAGTTACTGTAACGACTCAAATATTAAGTAATTGTATTACTACAGGTAACAAAGTTACTAATCTTGCTACTAATCCACTGAGTAACATCCAGCCACAACGAAGTAACAAAGCCCACCTCGAATTAATGAATGACCAGTTACTTTCTCTTGAATACAATTACAACTAACATTTACACATTGTCCAACAATACGGTCGATCATGTCACGTGATAAGGTGGTAGTTGCACACATGACAGGTTAAGGCTGTGCACACAAAATAATATAATATGTAATATTATAATATAGTTACTTTATTTTATGGGTAATATGTAACTGTAACTAAATATTAGTTAGAATAGGTCAACAAGGTTTCTACGCTATTTAGAGACCCAAGGATGATGTCGGTGAGGTTGCCCACAAATTTAATTACTGAGGCTACAGGCTGAGGTAAGGGTAGCCAAGCCAACATCGTCTGAGGGGCTCTAAAATAGCGTAGAAACCAATGTCAACCCATTCTAAGTGATTTAGAAAATTTCCTAGGTTAATAATTAAGAAAGAGTAAGAAAAAGTGGCAAACTGTGTGTGCTAGCATTGGGATTTATCCTTAGATTGAGTTGATCGTGTCAGTGCCACTGCGCTGGCGTGACATTCATAACCAGCCTTCAGTGCATGAATATAGTGCCAGTATCAAGTAGTTACTATGCTGGACTAGAAAGATGCTTGTTTTGTCCAGAAAGTAAACTGTTAAGAAGCAAATTGTGAGTGCTAGCATCAAGATTTATTCTTCGTGTTTGTTGTGTCAGTGCCACACCATGCCAGACATTGGTATTGAATTGGAACACCTAGCTGAATGCTAGTGATGCCTGTCTTGTCCAAAAATAAGTAAGGACATTAAAGTTTTTGTTTTTGGCTTTGCTGATTTTCGTTTGATGAATGTGGTAAACAATCACTGGCAAGACCACAGGTCACTAACTATTTAACAGGTTACTAACTATTTAGTAACCCTGCCACGGGTTTCTATTGGGTTTAGTAACCTCAGACATGAAAGGAAATGTTACGTAAAATTTTCTAAGTGGTTTAGTTGCAAGTAATAGTAGTAAGTAACGAGTTACTTTTATAAAAATTAACTCCCCCCCACCCTTTATTTTAAAACTGGGTCATAGTGATGTAATGTAAGGAGATGATACACATAGACTAAAAAAAAACTTTTACTTTGGGTATTATTGAATCCCACATTTGTTCACAGGTTGTTTGTTGCAGAGATTTTTTGAATACGTTGCTTTCTATTTAGGAATGAGCATAAAATAGTTGACTCAGTTTATTTTTCACATGCAGCAAATCCATCTCAGCCACCTGATGGTCTAGAAGAAAATCTACCACAAAAGATTATTGTTAGTAAAGGTAAATTATAAGCTATAGCATGACTAATTTATGTATATGGCCATGAATTCGATAGATTTTGTTAAACTCAAGACACATTATCACACTATACTACAACTGATGCCTGATAACTATGAACGGAGTGTTGGGAAGTTACAGAATTATATCAGTGATGATCAGATTTGTATGATATTGAGTAGTAGTAACTCCACTACTGCTAATAAGATAATATTGGATTGTTTGATTGAGAGGATGAGCTGTAGAGAAGAATTACTTGATCTGTGTGATCAACTGGAGACTATTAGTACATCACATCAGTTGATGAAGGTGATCAGTGAAATAAGATCTGGTTGGTATCAATGTTGTTGTATGTAAAATTTGTATACTACTGTTCACTGTTGGCAGTGCAATAGGGTGAGGTTAGATGTGTGACAAATAATTATAGCACAAGACAAAGCTGAAGCTTGAAATCATGCCCATGTTGCACAAGTATGGTAGGGCTTTAACTGGCTTATTGTACTTAAACAGAGTTTAAAGAATTTAAACAAGATTAATGTTATAGCGATACGTCATGTGCTGCACATTACAATACCCTGGTGAACACTATTTAGAACTACATGCATGTGTATACTCACACTCACATTTCAGTTTAGGGGAAGGTAGTAATTGTTGCCTTGTCTGAATTGGAAGTTTGAGTGGCCAAGCATCAGCGTTGAAGTATGATAGGAGTTTGTCAACAAGAAGGTGAGCTAATAACATTAACTAGTAATAAAGTAGGCTCAGAAGAAGACTCGGACTCACTGTTGCTGGTGGTGGTGGGGTCATTAATACCACCATCACCACCATCACCATCTTCACTATCGCTGCTATCACTGCTGACGTGAATGAGGAATCATTCTAGAAGTTCCTCATGAAGTCCATCCTGTTTCCAGTAATGATCTTCAACTTCTTGAATGTGCTTTATCAAAGATTGCTACCTCTCAGATGTGACAGCCTCAAATCCTTGATAAACCAGTTCCTTAACTTCAGTTAAAGGAAACCTAAACAGATGCCAAACTATAACAATGTTCATAACAATGTTGATATACCTCTTGTTGTTCCGCTTTACGTGTCCCTTAACTTGACTCCAGGTCATCTCAGTAGGATTCAGTTCACAGTGTGCAACTGGTAATCTGACTACTTCATGGCCTATTTATTATGTTAGCCAAAAGAACTGGAATCACAACAGTATACCAGAAAAAAACCATACCAGTAAAATATCAGAGCCACAATGTATACACTTAACATACCTTTACTTCCAGCTATCTCATCTGTAGTATATCTTGGAGGAGTTTTGCTCGTTTGATCATTTCCCACAGACCTCTCTTCAGTGAACTTTCTGGATTTGCTATACCTGTGAATCATCATGCAGTCACATACTGAAACAGTGACAGTATACACAAACTGCCTTACATTTCTTATCTAACCACTCTTTCAGCTGTGCTTTTCACCACTTTTGCTTTGGTTGCTCCTCCAAGTGGCAACTGCAGTTAACACAGCAATGTTTGCAGTTGACAAATGTAACACCTACCTGTGGTAACTGGCATTGTCCATTACAAACAGACAATTGGCTGGTAATGCTGGAAGTAACTTTTCTTGAAACCATCTTTCAAAATTCTCTGCATTCATTTCTTGATGGTAATCAGCTGAAGATCCTTTCTTGGCTTTAAGAACCCAATCACAACCTGAAAAAACAATTGCGTTTACTGGATACTTCACATTATAGAAATTTACCTGGAACCCATCCATCTTTACCCCCAGCATGTAAGATAATAAGGCGCTCTCCTTTACCTGATGGCTTGCTATGTATAAATGTTAAACAAGCAGAATTTTGAAAGCTATTTAACCAACCTGACTCCTCCTATAGTCCCCCAGTAGTCTTATCAGCCTCTACCCAGGATCTGGACTTCCATCATGCGCATTGGCCCAAGTCTCATCTGAGTACACCACTGATTTTCCTGCGCCTTATTCATCTCAAATATTTATGACGATGATGAACTATGCGGGGCTGCTCATAGTATACCCTGCATGCATGTGTAGTAAAATTAAAACACAAACTGGTGCAGTGCTAACCTCTTGTTATTAATCATTTTATGCTTGAATCCCATATCCTTTAATACCCTCCTAAGTTATGTTCTCCCCCAGAGAAAACACCATCATTCCGAAGTTTTGACTGTAGACGGAGTAACAAAACCAAAGGCTCGAACATTCAAAATTCACCCACCAAAATCTTTGACAGTGATAGATTTTCTTTCTTGTCGTACAACGAATGTATCTTCCGTCTGATTGCATCCCGGTCGAAACTGTATGCAATGACACGGATTCATGAACGTTTGTACCTGCTGTGATAATTAGATGAATTGAGTAGGCTCCTGCAAACTGCTTTTGTACCTTTGTACCTTTTTCTTGGCACAGAAAACCCACCTTTCTTGCAGTACTCCATTCTCGCTCTTACAATAGATGACTCTGAAATCCCTACATGGCGAAATGAATACCAAACCCAGCTGCAAAGAAGATACTTAATACCAGTGGCCTTCAAGATTCTCTGTTTGACATTGACGGAAACTTTAGACTTCTTTGCTTCTTGCTCAAAGTAGTCCCATAGCTTCATGAGTAAAAACTTTGTTTGGCTGTTTAACCTCTTTCCAAGAAAGTTTCGTTCTACACTCACTGATGCTGCACTGGGCGCCATATTTTCGACAATTAAGTGTGTGCCCGTTACATGAGGTTACAAATAAATGAATCATGAACATCATGTTTAAAGCCTTTGATTTTGTATGGCTTCTTAATCAACAACCCAGGATTCAGCTCAACACAAACGTACTATAAAAAATGATCTCACCCAGAGAGATTTGTAGTATATATACAGGCTTTAAAAAAATGCGGTTCTGAAACTAGTCCAAATAGAAAAACTGAATTGATCCCTGCTGAATAGAACCATAGTGTAAACATGCTGTAACTATCTATTACACATGTAACTCCACAATAACTAATGCTATGGGCTTGTACTAAAACTACGAGTCTGCATTACCTTCTGTGGTTCACCAAAAGACAAGTGTTAGACAAAAGTGATGTATGTTGGATATACCCATTCCATAGTGTTACACACGGAGAACAATTTATACTTCAGCTGCTAGAGGCAAGGTGCACAGAAAGTATTGATAACTTCTGTTTCATTTTTACAAATAACAAGCAAAATTACTGACACGATAGCTACCCACAAATCAATACGTTTATTGTTTAAGCTAGAAGCAAAGACTTAATTTTTCACAGATATAGATGTTCTGAAATGAATAGAAATGACTCCTGGGCATGCAAGTTTAAGGAGGCAAGCTACTAATTCCTATGGCTTCATATGCAAAATGATGATTTTAATTGATCTTTGCATACTTTCCACTCACTTTTGTATATATCACATGTGTTTTAAAATCACACCATTTAGAGACTTCAGCTACAAACAAGTCACCATGTAAATTAAGAGTTCAGCTATGTCACAATCACCCTGTCAATATTTCAGCTACACAACAAGCTACCATGTAGAGGTTTCAGCTACATCACACAAGTCACCCGGAATTGTAGAGAGTTCAGCTGCAAGCAAGGCACCTAGTAGAGAGTTCATCTACAAACAAGTCACCCTGTGGAATATTTAGTTATCAGAAATCACCTAGTAAAGAGTTCAGCTATATATGTTGCAAGCTACACCATTCAGCTATGGACCATTCAGCTATGTAACAAGTAGGCTTGCGCCAATTATGCCGGCATAATTTTGAGTATAATAGGCTAGCAAAAGCATCAAGCATTATGTCAGTATAATAAGATGATTTTCAAGAATTTTAATTAAAACACGCAATGCGCGTGCCAAAAATACTGCACAACATGAACACATTGCACATTATTACTGCATTTCATATCAAAAACCTTGCAGTGTTTTATTTTACTATTTCTTGACTGATTATTCACACTTTATGGAAATAAGATCAAGATACTCTAATAGAGCAGTCACTTACTCTAATACAGCAGTCCGGAAATGCAGACAATAGTATACTCTAATAAAACAGTCAACTCTCGAGCATGATCTTTATTTTGAGAGCATAATTTTGAGCGTAATAGGCTGGATTTTTTAGCACTGCTCAAAAGCATAATACGCAATTTTCAAAGCATAAATGGCTCAAGCCTAGTAACAAGTCATCCTGTGGAGAGTTCAGCTACAAACAAGTCACCCAGTAGAGAGTTCAGTCACCCTATGGAGCATTCAGGTATATCAGAAATCACCAGTTGAGAATTAGTGTTGCACTGATAATCGGTTCAATAATCGGTATCTGGTCAATATGGCCGATATTGTAAATCAAAGCTGATGTTAATCTCCATTGTGTTGTATATTATAATGATGTGGGGGAGGCTAGACATAAGTTATTAGGCATTTTAATTAAGTTATGTGTTGATGGTTTAGCGGTGACTAGCCCTTAATAAACTATCAGGTTTTAGGCCATGCCCAACAGTAAACTGAGGTTTTAGGTTTTGTTATTGTTATTAGTGCTTTAAAGTGACCAGCACTGAAGGTCTGACAGCAACATGTGCTGCAGCCTTAGGATTACCTAATTTCAAGGACTTAGACTTAGTGACTTATAGATGAAAAGGTGTAACAGAAAAGGGACCAAAGTAAGGAAAAAAATCCCTCCAACACCAGGTTTCTATGTAGTACCAGCCACTTGTCTCAGCTGTATATATAGCAGTAGTAAAATGTACTTAAAACCTGTTTACCATGAGTAACTTTTACTTGTGGTATATATTTAACTTTACATTTTAGTCTAGAATGAGCTGTATATCAATGTTTATGTCACTAATATGACTCATTTAATAATGATGAGGATGAGTGTTAGTATTGTTAGTGTATATTGGATCGGTTATCGGTACCGGCTAATTCTGTTGCTTAATATCGGTTATCGGAATAATAGGCTAATTTGGATATCGGTGCAACGCTATTGAGAATTCAGTTATAAACCATGCAACTACATAAAAAGTCAATCTGAGTGAGTTCAGATATGTAAAAAGTCACCCTTCAGAGAGTTCAGCTACATAACAAGCCTCCTGGTAGAGAGTTTAGCTACATGGCAAGTCACCCTGTAGAGTATTCAGCTACAAACTTGTTGCTATGCAGAGAGCTCAGCTGCAATCAAGTTACATCAGCTATAAACAAGTCATCCTGTAGAGAGCTCAGTTACATGCGTGTCACCCTGTACAGAATTCAACTGTAAGAAATTCACCCTGTAGAGAGCTCAGCTCCATTAAGTCACCTTGTAGAGAGTTTAGCTACACACAAGTGACACTGTAGAGAGTTCAGGTACAAACAAGTCACCCTGTAGACAGTTTGGCTACAAACAAGTCATCCTGTTGAGAGTTCAGCTACCTACCAAGCAAGCCTGTAGTGCATTTATCTACATAAGTAACTATTACAATGTTCAGCTCTGTGATTGTTAAGTTTGATGCTACAAAATTGTACATACAGACATTACAAATATAAAGTCTTTACTCTTCAGTCCTTATTTCTGTAGCAAAGAAAAAGTTCAAGGAAAAAGAAAGCCCCTAAGCCAACCATGGGGTTGCAGTTACAAAAAGAAGGGATATCTACACCTTTACAACTAAGCTGTAAAAAAGTGCTGCCCTAGAGTAAAAAAAAAGTTGAAGTGGTGGTCAAGAAGTGGCTGTAATGGTAGGTTAATGATAAAAAAAATTTAATAATAAGCATTCAGGTGATATTTTTGTCGAAAATTTGGAGCACAAATTCACCTGATTGTCATAGTTACAATTTTTACTATTAACCTACTATCACAGCCATTTCTTAGTTGCCACCTTTGATTTTGCAAAAATTTTAAGCTGGGTTTTTGGGGGCTGCATCTTATTTATAGCTTGGTTGTTTTGGTATCCATAATACTAGTACTGTTACAAGAATTTTTGGGGAGTTTCTCAATTTATCTGTAGAAGAAGAATCAATTTTGGTGTAAAATTACAGTGCTTTGTAACCACTTTATGATTCATACACGCTTTGGAGGATTTCACTCAGACTTACACCAAACAGATATTCAATGTCTAAACTACTATTCAACATGTTGGGAACAGTAACTATGTTGGTTTTGCAGCTTCGTATATAAACATAAGAAGTCATAAGATGTAGTTGCCTGCCCCCTTAATCTCTACTTTAGCAGTGCCACATGTTTATTTTATACTAATTTTGTGGCAATGGGTTTAAATTGGGATTCAAAGTGACCATTTTCCCTTTTCAGCATTTACTGTATTGATTGTAAAGGTTTCTAATGTTTCTTATACTTGTGTGCTATATATATACTCAGGTATTGTCCAGAGTTTTCAGTATCCATTCAGCACAACATCCACTGGTACTATTCAGCCATTGTTGCCTGGTTATCTACAAGATGACCCAAGTAAGCATATAACATGTAACTCATTGTGTATTGATGTATTGAATTCATGTAGATGAGAACAGTTTATTCTATCAGTTTACCTTTTCAAAGATTTTACTGGATCCCAACTCAAGAGGTACTGTGCAACATGATATAAAACAGATGGTAGTAGGGTTCCCCCCTAAAATTATGGGTGCTGCCCAAAATTCTGTGGTTAAAAACCATCACAGATACATCATACGTAATGAAAATCATTGCTAGTCTTAGTGCATCTATCTTCATATCCAGCATTAAAAGCAAGAAAGCACTCACAGATGGCCAGATACTGAATTTAAAAAAATCACTAAGACCCAAATTTTGGTCTACCTATTAGCCTGCTCGACCAGTCTCAAGGCTAGAGGCCAAACAAAGTGGTGCACAGCCACCATTTCATGCCACATAACAAGCTCATTGATGGTGTATTCTTTTTCTGGTTCTGACAAGTGTCTGATTTATGCGCTTTGCCTTTCCTTTTATCTTCAATTATATGGTCATCTCATCTTCTTCATGCAAGAAAATCATACCAAGGCTTTAATTTTCCACATCAACATTTTCCTTAGAGGAGTGCATTCAGAAGTCACTAAACTATTTGGAGTTGTAAGTGGAGTAGATACATGTAGCTGCACTTACGTATATAATGATCACATGGACTGACCATGCCCCATAAATGATCAAAACATGCTTCCTTGCTTTTAACAATCAGAGCATGCCATGACCATGCCCATTATACTGCAATAAGCTGTGATTTTGCTAGATATGGCAAACCACGCCCCTTATTATATTGTGTAACTCACCTGAGGCAGTCAGGGAGATTGAGATACTCTAATGACTCTAATGAAGCAGTCACAGCCAGGCATGTATAACTTAGCTATGCTATAGTTAGCAAATTATGTAGTACAGTTTAGAAAAAATGAGCAATTAAAATGTAGTGAAACAAGGTAGAATTATGGTAGACCTAGCTATGTGGGAAAATTCCTACTTTAGAGACAGTGGTAATATGCCAATGTAGGTATTTTCCCACATACTGTACCTAGCTATGTTGTAACAGCTACCATCATTCACATATTGTTCACTAATTTGTATTGCTGGAACCCAATGTACTTCATTTTAAGTATTAACGAGAATACGATAAAACCTTTTTCTGTTCTTCGTTGCTTCTTGAAACATGCAAAGAGAAATTTGATTGCGTCACAGTAGTGTTGTCAACATTACTACGGTTCATGTAATAGTTGTAACATGGGCATGAGGGCTTTGCCTGATATGTATGAGGGCATACACACTAGTGCTGAAACAAAAATGACTGGTTATCTGATAATTCTTAAGCATTGAATTCTTTCTTGTGCAGTAAGGTAAAGTACAAGAGCTATTTCTATTCTAAAATGGGTGTAAATATGCCACTTTGTTCACATTTCAAGCTTCAAAGTTGGCTTCATCCATCTGATCACAGCTTACTTACTACAGCGCTAACAAATATACGAATAGTGTGTTAACGAATTGAGTAATGTCATGCTGAATTAATAGTCAGCTAATCGAATAATAGATTTTCTGCACTACCAAATACTCCGTGTTACCACTAGTAACAATTCCGATCCGTAGCAGGTTAATTGCACGCACCAGGCAATCAATCAGCCACAAGTGCAACCACCGGATATATTGTATATACATGCCTGAATCATTCAATTATGAGTCAGTGGCTGGTATGTTCTGGCTAAATTTGGCTATGATGAATGGACAAATCCTAGAGATTTTTAGATATGCAAGATTATATTTTAATCAGAGCTGTTGAATTGTTTATGGCATAATTATGGAGTTTACTAAAGGTCTAGATGGGTAAACCTGCTTCTAAGAGTGGTTGTTTTGTAATGTTATGTTACAGTATCTGTAATGTGGGTGTGGTTTGCATTCATAAACATGCAGAAACACTTGCTATAGCACCTTAGCCCAACACTTTTCAACTCGTAGGATAGCGAGGATAACAAAACACTTTCCATCTTAGTGGTTTTCATGGCCAAATCCAAGTTGTGCATACTAATCACATGAGTATTAATTGATACCCACAATCAATTTTGGCCACTGTAATGTCAAAATAATTGCTGCCCAGTTGTAGCCCAGGCTACATTTTGATATCATTAGATATCACCTGAGCATACCAAGCGCCTCAAAAATAGCTAATCAACAGTGAGGCTTATACCAAGAGGTGAATATTAGGCAATTATTTCCTGCTTAAAAATTAAAGCAACTAAAAAGAGAATCTGTTTTTAAACCAGGCGCGCGTCCACAGCCGGCTGACACAGCTGGTTTACTGAAATTGTTTTCCGAAAAGTATGTGCGTTTGTATATTTGTATATTTGTTTCTCTTTCCGCAAATAAAGGCCATATAGAGCTTGTATTACACTTCCGGGCAGGTAAGCTGTGATTTAAAGCGGTTAATACATGCCGGTTTGAAATACAGGTGAAGCGAGTTTATAAGGACACGGTGAAGGCCTTTCCCAATGGGCTCTATGGACGTCAAATAGCCAAAAATGACACAGCTGGCCTCCTAGGCTATCTGGTAAAACGAATTCCTTCAAGTTGAAAAGGGGGCATACCCGTACATACGCGAATGAAAATGAAGAGTAGCTTTGAGGCTTTGCCTGGTAAGAAAATGCTATAGACAAACTATAAAACAGTTAAGAAGATACTTCTGTGCATTATTTGTGGGTTAAAGTGGTTTGTTTGAGGTACGCCTTCTTAGCAGTGCTTAGTAATGTAATTACAGAATTATGAAATATTTCATCAATTACAAAATACAAAATTAATTACTAAATTACTGTGATGATTGAATTTTGTATGTAGCAACAAAATATTAGTTTAGTACACTGTTAATTAATTCCAGTTGGGTTTATTTGCTGCATGGTGCCTGGTTTTTAGAAATAGCACAACATCAACTTGTTCCCACTCACTTACAATTTAGCCTGTTTGTGCCCCTTCCCTTGGATCCACTGCTGTTAAGTACGTATACGTATTCATAGTTGTGTAATGGTTTGATAAGACTTTTTGTCTATAGTTTTGGATATTCTAAAGAAGAACTATGTAAAATTGTGTGAATGTCTACCACAAGACTACATGAAAACAATTGATAAAATGAAACAACTACAGGGAGTACCCTATGACGATTTGCAAAGTTTGAGAAAAGCCATGACTCCTAGAATAGCCAATGAAGGAATCCTTTGTGTTTTGATTCGTCAAATCAAATCAGATATAGACATATTGAAATTTTGTGATTGTATGAATCAGCTGGTAGATAACACAGCATCAGGTCAATCCATTAGTACCTTAAGAAACGGTATGAGTATATTATTATTATTATTATTATTGTTATTATTGTATAGCTGTATTATCTCTACTTTATTCTATCTCTTCAATAAAGGCATACTGCAGCTTATTGTATCTACAGAACCTGCTACATTTTGTCATGCATGTACTACATAAATTATGTATAACACTACAATATGAAACATGTACGTATTATATAGTTATACAACGGCCACGAGTGCTCTGCCTGATATAAACGCACGAGCCTGAGGGCCGTCAGGCCCGAAGGCAAGTGCGTTTATACAGGCAGAGCACGAGTGCACGTTGTATAACTGTTATGTACCATTCACCTAATAGGTGGGGAGAGTCTCACAAGACAGCTGTAACACTTATAAAGGCCAGGTTTCTAACATCGATTGTGGGTAACCAAGCCGGACGTTGCGATGACGTTCCCCTGCAGTACTGCAGCCACCTGAGATATTGAAAGCTAATACGCTATGGGATAATTATATCACTAACCTGCATTCGCTGTTCCACTCTATCATGTAGTGCTCAGCATGCCAGCGTGCCATATAGACTAAGCACCAGACTAATCGCCATAGTGATTCTCTCGAGCAAAAAAATCAGCTAAATAGACGGTTTAAGTAAACAAAACCTAACTACTAAACGATACTAGTCTAATTCTTACTATTCACACTGACTAAACTCGAATCTGACAAAACTGGTTACCACAATCGAACGTAAAGGTTAGTATTATTTAGAATATATTTGTTTTATTGAGTCATTGTCGAAGTGGACTACAGTTTAATCTGGGCTAAGATGGCACCAGACTAGTAAGGTGTATAAGTACGTTTATATATATGTAGACTAGAGTTGTGGCCACCCGCGTTGGCTTTTTCGATCGCCATTGGCTGCTTGTAAACATTATACGTATTGGTGACGTTATGGCCCACAATCGACCTTTACATGTCAGGCTATAAAAGAATTCGAGTGATCTGTGTAGTGTCTTTCCACCTATTAGGTGAGGTGTCGTAGTGGTCTTCGCCACCGGCACTTGTGCTATGCTGCACAAAACCGCAGCCAGTGCAGCAATATCTGTATATTGCACTGCGGTCGGTGCATTATAACTTATAATGCACTCGTTGTGGTCTACAAAACCGCAACCAGTGCGTTATAAGTTATAATGCACTCGCTGCGGTCTGCAGCAGTGCAATATACAAATTATGGCACTGGCGGTGCCTTTGAACTGCCCACGCAGAGTGGTACATATAGCATTATACATGCATTGAGTACAATAAGGAAATATAGCCTAACATTATACTTGACTTGTTTATATGTTTTAGTACACTTAAGACCACACCTAAAGGATATTTTCCATATGGTGACAAGCGTAATGTAAAGTTTAGCGAAGCCCTACGTCAAAGTAATAAAGTAGGAGAATATGGTAGTTAAACCCTGGGAATGGACGTTAAACCCCAGTCCTTAAATATGAAGGACAAGCTGATTTACACATTCAGTTGGATCAATGCACAACTTTACTAGCCTTATTGTAGTTCTTTATGAAGTAAAGTGTGGGATAGAAGGCATCTCAATTTAGCAATTGTCACATTGTTTATGAAGTCGAGTGCTTCAAAGCGTGGGATAGAAGCCAGTTAATCCCCACACCTGCACTCGTAGAATATCTGTTATCAACATCTTGGCCTCGGCTTGACCTTGATCTTGGGTTGATAACAGCGGTATCCTACTTGTGGTGGGATTTAACTATAACTTAATGTATAACCCAGACCTACAATGACGGAGATTTTAATGAATAATACAAATGTCATCTTACCTGTTTATACACAACACACTTCAGTCAAGCTGGGAGAAGACTGGAAACTATACTCACAGCTGTAGCAGAATGTTGTTTGGTAGCAAGTTGTAGTCGTGCATGTGTGTAGATGCACTTGTTCCACATATTTGGTTTTAGCTTCACAAGTAAAAAGAATTTAAATTGGTAGATCATCACTTGATATGCTTAATTTTATTCCCTACTTTAAAAAGCAATACTAAGATGGCTAAAGTAGAGATAAAACATAATTTTATCCAGTAATGGATTTGCCTATTTATGAGAAATGTGATGTTGTAAGTTACTTATTTTATGAGTACTTATGTATTTTATAAGACTGCATTTGTTAGTTATCACCAGAGAAGGGGTTGTTACTCTGAAAATAGTAACTCATTACCATTTCTTCCTTACAATGTAATGCAATAAACGAAAGTTCTATATAGTATATACTACACCAATTTTTTTGTAATTTCATAAATCTATCAAAGGAAATTCTAGACTGTTCTAAAGCATTCTATGTACATTTGTGTTAGAAGTGCTCACAAAAAAAATGTGTACTCTATTAAGAGTACTACAAAATTAATTGTCAGGCTATATACCAAGCATACAGAGTACATACTATTTATTATTTACATACATAAACAATAAACAATATAACTTTTATGACCTATAGGGTAGCTAACCAAACACGGCACTGTGTGGGTAGTTAAAAGTGTGTGCTCTACTACAGTTAAAGTGATTGCTCTATTAGAGTATCTCAATTGTACAGTATTAAAAAAAGACTTACTTCCAGTCTTCGTACATTATCCATCTTACAAATGCAGTCTCTCCAACAGGCTGATGAGCTGGTGAAACTCAGCATTAGCAGTATTTAATAAGTTGCCTGTAAACAACCAGCTGTTTTAAAACATGTGTGACCTGACTAATTAACACTA
Organism: Dysidea avara; assembly: GCF_963678975.1. NCBI lineage: Eukaryota > Metazoa > Porifera > Demospongiae > Dictyoceratida > Dysideidae > Dysidea > Dysidea avara. The sequence goes on along the minus strand of NC_089282.1, from coordinate 9,214,838 downwards.
ACTTGTTGTACATCTGATTTCCAGCCCATCATCTCTCCAGGATCCGTCGTCTCTATCTGATCAATGAGCAAACCTCGGAGCGAACAGGGAATGAAGGTTATGTGCTAAATTGTTTTGATTAGCGTTAAATAGAAACCTCGTACCATTTCACTCACCAGCATGAACAGGCAGCATTATAATACGTTTGTGCCTTTGTTCATAGTCGATTCTATCCCTGTTTAGTACATGTCTGTAGTTCTCGTAGTTTTCGAGTACATTAATTATTTATTTATTATTACAGAATTTTTACTGCATTTCTTATTATTCTTAGTACCGTTTAATGGGTTGATTTCGAAGGGGAAATTTTCAAAGAGCAGCTGCTAAAATAAATTTTAAAGGTATAATCTTCAAATACTCTATCATCATGCTTAGTGCCACTAAAATTATTTTTGTAAGTGTGCATGTTAAATTAAGTGAAGACGGTGACCACGCATAGCGGTACAATTTAAATTGAGGACTATTCCACTATAGGAAAGATGGTTTTGCCAATGGGAAATGAGTAACCTTCATCGTCGATTTGCTGTGGGTGTAGCCATTGCAGCGTCAATTAAAGAAAGCAAAGGTGTTGGCCTGGCTGCCAGGTATGGAAAGAGATATCATGTATTTGTTCTGTATTTCTTTTACCTAAGATGTGGAGTTCTGCTTAATAGTGGACAGAATTCGGCCGACCTGGCACAAGGCAGCTTTATATTCAAAGAGTTAAATTTTTGTAGAAGCTATGTTCTTTGAATAATTCGAAAAATGAACTCCTTTGAAATTAACCCATTACACGGTACTTGGTTGTATAAATATATATGAAATTATGCAGAAATTATTACTGTATAGCCTAAATATTTCGAGGGGCAAACATTTCAAGGTTGAGCAATGTTGCTAAAAATAAAATTTTTGCAGATTTACAAACACTCCCAAAATGTATTAGACTATATGGAGGTCGAAATATTTCAAGGTTAAAATTTTCACTGATAATCCCCAAAACTGCAAAATCAGCAAAAACTTTCCCCCTTGAAATACTTAGGCTATACAGTACAAATGTCAAAGAAAAAATGAAGCCAATTTTTGGAGGCTCATATCTTGGTAATGCCTGAAGCGATTTTGCTGAAATTTGGTATTGTGGGTACTGAAGGTAGAGATATTTTCCACAATAAAGAAAGCATGGAGCAATGTATTGCATTATTATTCTTCCTGTCGATATATACTGGTGTAATGTGCCAGCTTCTTGGGGTGCACGACACACTACCATGTGTTCTTGTGGATTTTGTGGTATTTTCTTGTGTAGCAGTGGTCACTTTTATCTTTACACAGAGTTTTTGAAAGCTATTGGCTTGCCACTTATGACTACTAATGAATCTTCATTACCTGGTGATGGTACTAGCTCATTGTTTGGGTTACATCAACCTAAAGTAATCATACAAATACCACAGCATTCATCAGTATCTACACTGTCACATGCACAAGCCAGACAAGGTCTGTTTATCAATAATGTAATAAGTAATATTTTGTTATGTCTTTATTTACTGTGTGTTAAAAATATTTTGAAATAAAGTGATGATCAGTGTGCTTTTTACTGAATGAAACAAGTGGTATGATAGAGATTTAATCATGTGGAAAGAATCTAAATTTGGCATTGTACAGCACAAAATTATACTCTAACCTATAGCTATTAGTAATTCTTTCCATGCATGTAGTAGTAGTTCTTTTTAGTGCTGGATCCCTCACTTTTCAGATGATAATTGATAGCTGGGGTGTGTGACACCATTTCTTTCTTTTGATGTGGTACTATACGTGGGTTCACCAGTCATAATAATTTTATTTTACAAAAAAGTGAACCAACAGGTACACAAAAAAATCAACTACAGTAGGGACCATAGCACATCGATAAAAAGTACTGAAACAAGCTGGAGTAGTGCACGATATTAAATCCTAGTAAAACAATAACAAGTGTTATATCCCTACTGTGCTATGGTCCTTACCTTAGTCAATTTTTGTGTACTTGTTCTATACTGACTTGGCTGGATGTAGAGTCTGATAGAGCTACGCTAGTCTCACATGCCAGATGGTTTGTGTTGGGGTGGTAAATGAATCGTCTGGTCACTGTTGCACGCATTCTGTGATTAAGTAAAGGACCGAATCTAGATTACAAACTATTTTTTATGAAAGTTATGGGCTTAGGATTTTTGTTCCCCTAGTACAGGACTCTTAAAAGCATTGGTGAAGGAAGGAACATGCATGCTTCACTACAGATTTGTGAAATGGCAGAATCGTTGAGGAAGACCTTCGACAATGTTTCAAATACATCACCAAGACATTACCAATGCAATTTTTGCCTCAGTCTGCTCACAGAGGTGACTGGCATGACTAATACATCATCCTTGGCAAAAAATAATACTGTTATGTAATCTAATTGCATTCCAGTATGTTCACGGAAAGTGTGCAACAGTGACTAGATGGTTTGTTTGCAGCTAGGCCTAGCGCTTGCTACCAGCCATGCAATTATTCATAACACCCCTATAAAGTTCAAAACTGATGAGACAACTGTCAAGGATGTCACAACATCAACACATTGGATGAACTTGAAGATGTTGACCAGCGTATTTACTGTAAGTGGCAAAATTAACCACAGGATGAGCCAAAGTTATTAAAGAAGTGGTGACTGTTAATTGTTGCATTTGAGAACTACAAAAGCTGTCAGGGTTTTAGAAAACCCAGACCGGATCAGACCGGACAGGACCAGGTCAAGTAAGCCAATTCACACAACAGCTGTAGCATACAATTCATGCAATCTAGCTAAAACATACACTCTTCACCTTGTAGCCACTCTGCCAAGAACACGATTAGCTAGCTACAATGGCTCAGTTCAATCCATCGTACAATAGACCCATTGATCCATCCATTGATCAACCATTCATGCAATAGCTATGATCGCTGTTGCAGTCTGAGCCATTGTAGCTAGCCAATTGTGTTCTTGGCAGAGTGGCTACAAGGTGAAGAGTGTATGTTATAGCTAACTATTGCATGAATTCTATGTTACAGCTATCGTGTGAATTGGCTTACTTGAAGAATTGACCCGGTCTGGTCCGGTCTGGTCTGGGTTTTTTAAACCCCCAAATCTGTCATAATTGTAAAGTGAAAGTGGCACCAGATTCAAATGTAGTTTTTGAAACTTCCAGCAAGTGCAATTCAAAAATGAAATCCACCAAATGTGCAGTGTAATTTTAGAAGATGAGCAAAAGAAATTGTACTGAGTTATAAATTTTTAATGAAGTTTTATTAATTAAGTATGGAGAACAAACTGGAGAATACAAACTATGCTGATCAGGTCCTGTCAGCACCTCCTTTACATTACACCATTTCACATAAAGACATTGTATTGATACCTCTGTGGCACAGTAATTCATCATTATAATCAAACTGCTTTTATTTTTCTTTACTTTGTAATGAATACATAATACCAATTAACAGTACTGAATAATTCAGAAGTGTTGAATGCTGCAAATTTAAACCTGTATTTTATACAAGATGTTAATGTTGATAGCTATTTTGGTGACTTTAACACCCTTCTTTATGCTGTTAGTATTAAACAAGTAGAAGGAAAAATAAGCCTTTCTGCAATGACATCAGAGCAACCTCTCTTTGGAGTACTCTAATGTTTTTAAGTACAGGTGATAATGAGTGACAAATGAAGATTGATCATTTGTGTGACTCAGGAAGAAGATATCCAGCTGAAACTAACAGGTATGGGTATAACACAGCAGAATTAAATCGTTTATGTGGGTTTTGAAAATTTCAACTGGTTTTGAAGGTTGAGTAGAAATAACTTTTCTTTATATACGTTGTAGCCATACCTGGTTTCTTGGCTTCAGTATCATCTTTATTAACAACTAAACGGTTCATGAAAAACTTGTTGTCATAGAAGCAATGCTTGAAAATATAAGAGTACCCCAAATAGAAAATCGATGTGACATCATTGTGGAAAAGGCTTATTAGGAGATTAGGGATCAAAGAAAAGAAAAGTATATAACAATCAAAATAAATGTCACATGAAACACAGTTTAGACTTGCCCCTACATACTTTAGCATGCATCTGTCTAGTTAGGCTATATAGTATATATATCCTGCCAGTGTGCAAAGTAGTGTATGCTCTACTTACAAATTATTTTAAATGTCTATGAGTTAGGCCACTCCCAACTGATATTTATGTTTCGTGTCCCAGTTTCAGATGCGGACAGGGTAGGATCAGCTACAATGATGTGACTGCTCAATTAGAATATTTTATGGGGTACACTGACTGTTCTATTAGAGTACATCAATCACGCTATAATCACACTACCATTCCAATTTTCTGCTAGTGTAAAGCTAAACACGACATTGGAAGGTTAGATTTATTTAGCATATTTGCTGCAACCCATTAAATATATTTCTAATATATGGCTACCAATGCTGGCAAAATTTTGCCATGCATCCTGAAATTTCATTTTCTCAGAGAAGATGCTGGCAGTGGACAAGGAATATAATTACCAATTGGAGAAGTAATAATTGATTGAACTATCATCACAAAGTAATGAATTGTACTTTGTTCACAAAATCATATTTTACTACATATAAATAATTATATATTTTATATAATATGCTAATTCACCTCTTAACTAATACTGAGTGAATCCCATTGCAAATACAGCTTAGCTGTACAAGAGGATATATGTTCATGAATGTAAAAGTAACTGATGACTAAAAGAGCAGGTATCTGGTGTGGCCAAAAATGAATGGTAATCAAGACACACAGTAGTGTGTCGTGCAACCCAAGAAGCTGGCACGCCACACCGTGAGTATATTTACAGGAAGAAAGAAAACGCGACTTTCACACCTTTGTAGTTCCATGATCCCTTATCCGATTGGAGCTAGTTTCACTATAGAGGTGCCTGCCAGGTAGGCCACACCACATACCAAATTTAAAGGAAATCTCCCTGCCATTTCTGAGATATGAGTGGCTAAAGTTTCATTTTAATTTCTTTGTTTTTTTTTTCTTCGCCGTAGGGGGGCTACGGGGGCTTCGATTTCTTTTCACGCACTTTGCAAAAATTGCTATAAAACACAAATTTGTAACTCCATTGTATCGATATTTGGCACAAGTAAAGAGCGTATAAAGGTACATTCGCGTACCAAATTTGCTATGAATCTGATAAATATCCAAGGAGTTATGAGCATTTATTCACATTAAAAAAGATGAAACTTTTGTCACGGCTACAGGGTAAACCGAGTAGAGGAATAACTTGAAAATTCGTGTGTACATAGGCTGATCATCGTAGGAGTGCCTTTTGGTAGTTATAACAGCAACAGACGTACAGCTACAAAGTTATAAAGCAAAAACTGAGCAAGTGTAAAATCACTGGATTGAGATACTCTAATAGAGCAGTCACTGGGGGGCAAAAAAAGGTGTATAAAAAATGTTGAAAAAAAAATGAACTGATCATAACCAGAGTTTGAACCAAGGACCTCCATACCTAACGCCTACATCCTTAACCTCTGAACCACTGCTACCTTGGCTGATCACTTCACTTAATTTCTGTCTTATAATTGAAAATTCTAGCTTAATAAGGAAAACTGATCTACCAATAGAAAATCTAAAAAATTTTATGTGTGTTCTATCAGCGAAAGCAAAAACGTGTGCTCTATTAGAGCATTAGCACCATACTATTGTTGCAACACTTTGAGGCTCAGTCTAGTAACTATTTCATCAAATTGAGCCATTTTCGTATTGATCAGTGGTATATTTGTAGTATTAACTTAGTTTCGCCCCCAGGCAGTCTGCGAGCAGACTAGTATGACCAACTCGCGCCAATCATTACCATCATAATCATCATAATAAGTGCTATATGCTAGCAAAACTTGTGATACAGCAGCCTGGAAATCATATCCCAGTAAAAAGGTGCAGGATCTGATTTTTGAAAATACAAAAAGAAGTGAAATCCACTCAAAAACAGCCAAGCTGTAAAAAAAGAGTGCGGCCCTCAAAAGCCTGAGTGAAAAAAGTTGTGAAATCAAAGGTGGCAGCCAAGAAATGACTGCAATGATGTTAATGCTAGAATATTTTAATAATGGCTGTGTGCATTGTTAAAATTTATTAGCATTAACGTCATTGCAGCCATTTCTTGGCCGCCACTTTTGATTTCACAACTTTTTTTCATCCAGGTTTTTGAGGGCCGCACTCTTTTTCTATAGCTTGGCTGTTTTTGAGTAGATTTACAATCTTACATTGATTCTTTATTATTGACTTGTACAGTCTTGTTGCATTCCTAATTAATTCATTTTATGTAACTCTAATTGGCTAGCAATTTGACTGCTTTTTTTAAATGCTCAAATATCAGCTCTTTTAGTCACCAATTACTTTTACTTTTGTGGATGCATCCTTTTTGTACAGCCAACTGTTTTTGTGTGGTAAAAGTTTAATTCTACAACATTCTCTGTACATTCTATTAGAAATCCTTGAATGTGCACTCATGCTCAGTCTTCTGCATGTACTGTATTTTGGCATTGATATATGTAAAATTACATGTCCAACCCACAATGACTTGACCTATATGCATATACCATTATCTAAGTTGGTTAGTAACCATGCCCTCGTTTATTCATGGTTCAGAAACTTCACTTTGCTCGGTTTATAAATCCATGAAGAACTTTGGTCTGGGTTTCTAACCTATGTATAATCACCACTGTATCTGTAGATAAGAAGACTTGGGTAAAACAAACCCCACAGCCAGTTTATGACCAGCTATATTGTATTCAAAACACAAAAAGAGGTGAAATCCATGTAGAACTGTCAAGCTATAGAAAAGGGTGTGGGTATTTAAAAGCTCGATGTCAAGGTTAAAAATTAATTTTAATATTGCAGCCATTTTAATTAGCTTTAACAATAGTTAGTTTTTGTTTAATGGTCTCCAAATCAGTCTATGTAATACTAAATCACAGTGCTAATTCACAATGTTTTTACAAGTCTTTAACCACACATGGACTTACAATAAACATAATGTTGCTGTTTGAAGTTCTTTATCTGTTCTTATAGGACTAAAAAGGGAATTACAAGACCAGTTGAGATACAAACAAAATCGTTTAGAAAAAGGTTTGTTACAAAAGCACGTGTTTTCAAACAAACTTGTATGCATATATCCTAATAATACTATATACGTACATATTTCTGTCCCACTGAAGTCCTACATCAAAGTAAAAACTGGAAGTATATGGTAGTTAAACCCCGGAAATGGTAGTTAAATCCCGGGAATGGTAGTTAAACCCTAGTGCATATATGGAAGAAGTGCAATCAAAGCAAACTGAAGCCTTACATATATAAAAACTACTAACTCAGCAAAATTTGAAGCCACACACATTGTAAAACTATAGTCTTGTCCCCAGCCGCCCACGCCCACGCACACGATCATGTGAAGGTTGCTTGATCGAGTGCGTGGGAGGCTGGAAACTACAAGTTCAGCAGAACTTCAAGCCATACACAACTGACATGCTTGTCTAGCCTTATTGACATGTTGTTTGTGAACTTGACTGGTTCAAGGTGTGGAATAGAAGCCAATTAAACCCCACCTGCACTTGTAGGATATCTAGTTATCAACACTTTGGCCTCGGGTTGATAACTACGATATCCTACTTGTCGTGATGTTTAACTATAACATATATATGTTGAAAAGTTGTCTGCCTATAGTATTTTGATGCCATATGATTATATATCTCACCAGATGCTTCATGTGATAAAATGGTGTATGTGCCTAATGAAGTGCTCATCATCTGGGACTACAGTTGCATTTAAATGAAGCTTTTAACATCTGTCTATAGCAGAGACGTGCAATAAAAATTTAGGCATATCTCCTTTTGAGCTTATTTTGATTATCAAAGAGTTGAAGCAAACACGTATTTTAGTTAATTGCCACTAGAAAAGTAAGCAAATTACAATTTAATAAGTAAAAACTGTTAGTTTAGCACTGTGCTGAAGTGCATGGTGGGAGAATTGGAGGTGTCTAGATATTCTTTGGTATATATGGAAGTTTACTAGATAAATAAATATATCATCTTTATCTCAATAAGTCTTACGTATCTTATCTCAATAAGTCTTACAATATTTCAATAATCAGGTCTATTTAGATAATCGTAGAGCTCTAGTCTACATGTGATGGTATAGAGCAAAGCTGGCTAGCATTTTAAAGTAAACTGCATATATAGCAAATTGAAAGTAAACACCTATAGCTACCATTCAATGTGTAGGTGAGCTGTTCAACCAGTAGAGCGTCTGGCTTACATGCGATTGTTGTGCTGCAAATTTAAATCCAGCTGGTGACATATATACTGCATTGGCTTACTATCTCATACTGACTGAGTTCACATTGTCTTATTATAACCAATGCTGCATTTCACACATTTCACCATAAGATTTTTTACTATACAGGAATAAAGTGTCCACCACCTCCACCACTACCACCTAACTATATACCTCGTCAGCAATTATTGGATGAGATTGTTACAAAGTTGTGTCATTCCACCAATGACCCAAATAGTTATGTAACAAGTTTGACAGTTACTGGAGCTGGTGGATTTGGCAAGACATCTATTGTTATAGCTTTGTGTCATCATCCTGTGATAAAAGAACAATTTACAGATGGTTTTGTGTTTATACAACTTGGACCACAAGCTACTGATCCTAGTATGAAACTGAGCCAATTGTATCACTTATTAACCGGTCAATATTTGAAACAAGGTGATATTAATCATACTGAACAAGAAATCAATCAACTTACAAGTCTTCACTGTCGTAATCTTCTTGTTGTCATTGATGATTTGTGGCATGTTGAAGATGCAGAGCCAATAGTGAAGGCATTTTGTAACTGTAAAATAGTCCTCACCACCAGGATGAATGATGTTGATCAATACATACCTACCAAACAGGTAGTTAGTGTAGGTCCACTGGAGCCAAGTGAAGCTCGTTCTCTCCTGACATATGAAGTGATTGATATCAGTCAACTGTCACAAGAAGATGTGAACTTACTTGATCAACTAGCTAAAGACGTCCACCTGTGGCCACTGTTACTGTCTCTTGTAAGAGGACAGTTGTCTCATAATGTAAAATGCTGCCATTCTTCTCATCAGGAAGCCATTCACTATGCACAAGCAAAGTTATGCAATAAAGGCCTGACAGCATTTGACAAGAACAATATTGAGAGAAGTCGTAAATATGCAGTTAAAGTTTGCATTGATATGACCTTGGAGTTGCTGACAGAAACTTTATCAGATAAGATCAAATCATTAATATTATGGACCGGAATTGGTACTTCAGTACAAAAAGCAGTACTACACCATCTATGGAATATTGGTGAGTATGAAGCAAAAGAGGTTATTGATACAATGTGGGCCTATGGTCTAATCCAGTTTACTATGGTTTACATTTCCCCATGCAATAGCACCCAGCATTGTGTAGAGGTTCATGCTGTCATTAGTCAGTTTATATTAGAGAATATGAATTATATCCAAGTGTACAAACTATCACCATTTTCTGTTTTGGATACTTGGGAGTCAGTCATGGAAGAAATATCAGTTCTATTTAAAAAATCATACGGAGTACAAGATTTAGCATCATTGTCACCAGCAGAGTTTTTACAGTACAGACTGTGTGAGATAGAGTGTGACTTGTTTCCACATTACCTGAAGCAAATCAACATGATCACACTTCTAGATTCATACAGCACCATCATGCCATTAGAACACACTCAAAATACTTTAATAGCTGCTTCACCTAACATGACTGCATTTGTTCCATCATTAACTGAACAGATTAACACACTTATTAGTGAGTGTCACAAGATTATAAAGAATGTGCACAAATTGAGTAGAACATTAAATCAAAAGATTCAAAATTATTTTGCCCAAAGAGACTACTCAAACTTGGTACAATGTGTTGAAAACTATATGAGTGGATATCCTGTTGGATTAGTAGCAAAGCAAGCAGTTTTCATGGTAAAGAAGATCATGCCATATTGTGATGGAGAGTTACAAAATTTTATTACACACCAGTGTGAAATATTGCAGATGAAGACTCCTGATTATCACTATATCACACTTATTATAGTACCAAATATAAAGTTACTTATAAAGGAACTTCTGCAGATCAACAGTTCACTGCATTCGGGGTCACCTAGTGTTGAAGTGACTTATCGATACTATGCAGATGCACAGTATGATGATGATTTAGAAATGATTAAGATGAATTACCTTATCAAATGTCAAGAAGTTGCACCTAAATTTGTGGCTAAGTGAACCGTTTTGCGTTAGAATCAGTTGAACTTCTTAAGATATGTAGTAGTATAATATATAGTGCAAACTTTGTCGTAAACCTATATTATGAGATTTTAAAAAAAGGACTTGTAAATGTTATGTATGCAATAATAGGAACAAAGGGTGCATCTATAAAGTAATGCAAGACTTAACTTCTAGCAGGTTGAGTAGTCAACAACTTATAGAAGTGACACAGCACACCTGCTCTGTCAATTCTTCAACTGGATAGGAGAGAAACAGTTAAGTCTTAGCTATTATAATGTTGCATGGTCAAGCCACAATTGTATCCCAAAATAATACCTATGAAACTTATTTCTTAAAACCAGCTTCAAGTAGTTTGAATAATGCTGAGGGTCAAAACTAGTGTAGCTATTCACTGGTGGTGTTAGTTTGATTTTGTCTGATGTGAAATTTGATCAGTTTTGTAAAATATGGTCATAATTTGTGTTGTTACTGTGGCTTAGAAACAATATCATATATTATAGGAATATATCTGCATGTAAGTAAAATGTGCTGTTGATTTCAAATCTAGTTTTACCTAAATTCGCTTCGTTTTCATGCAAAGAAAGTTTCATGATAAAATTTTTGTGTAAAAAATAAATTTATGTGAATGACTGCTCTATTAGAGTATTTTGACCTTTGCAAATCTTCATGTAAGAAATTTTTATACTATTTTTTGCAAAACAAAAAAGCGAATTAAGTGAAACTATTTGTTATTGTATACTACAATCTATTCACAAGATGACCGTCACAGATTATTACATGACCTTAACACTTTGGAGCTGATGTACAAAAATGTGAATTATTAACAAAAAAAACTCCCAATATTGGCTCAATACACTCAGCAAAGCAAAACTATAAGGAGGTAATGCATGCCAAGTATTTATAGATATAACAGCTAGAACACATCAAACAAATTCCTAAAAAGGCCAAATGCTTTTTACAGCTAGTGTCCCCTCCTAATCAAAGGCAACTGTTACAAAGTTCTTGTTAAACTACGCAGCCACAGTCTGGTCACCCCACACACTAAGAGGCATCGATGCCAACTGAAATGTTTAAAGACGAGTGGTGAGGTTTGTAACTAACAATTACTCTCAATTATGCCAGTGTGACTGAAATGCTATTTAAGCTTAATTGGTCCACCCTTCATGCAGAAACAAACAGAAAGCTACAACGTTATTCAAAATTATATATCTCATCTGGTTGATATTAATGTTGATAATTTTCTTATTCCTAACCCTAACATCCATCACACCAGAGGCCACAATAAAAGATTTCCAACCCCGACGACTAGAATTGACTTTGTTTTTCCCTCTGCAATTAAGATTTTATCATTGATCTAACAGAGATTGATTAAATCAAGCACTACATGGACTAGCAACTGTTTAATAATTTATCGGTATGTATAAAGTATTATATAATTAATATAAGTAACATCCTTTTGTCTGTTTTGTAGTAATTGTACCTCTTGTGGGTCATACAGTACTCTTTTTGAGGTCTGCACAACAACAATAAGAATAAGCTTAACCTTGTTTTGGCCCTACTCAGAATCTAAATGAAAATTGTGCCCTTAGTGTCTAGCAACATCACCTGTAGTTAGCTACACTGGCTATAGGGATGTTCATTCACTCACTCATACTTTGGTGATTATACATAAACTCTATATAAGTGTTGGAATAAATCATCTTTATAATATTATGTAGTTATTGTTTAATGCTGCTCAGTGGCCACTGTAAAGTACTGAAAATAACAAAAATCCAGACCACTTCAACTATAATGTACTGGGTAGAGAATTTTGGTATATATAGCTATAGGAAAGAAATTAAATATAGCTATGTACCAGAATAATATAGCGTGCTGGCTGTGCTCACAGTAGGTGTGCAAGGATGCATGTACCATTTTGCAAAACATGCATGACCAGTTCTGTATGTTAATGGCCACTTCAGGTGTTCAAGCCGGCATGGTACACCTGAAGTGCATGTGCTTTGCACACAAAAAATAGTGCAGTTACTGTGCAGCCAAAAGTGTGCATCATGACACTATTTTTGAAAGTACAAGTTGTTTGTAACCAAAACGAGTGGCACTGCATTGAACCCGGTTTTTCTTTTGATGTTTTTGGCATTAAAGGGGTGGAGACCACACTGTAATAGCATAGCTATAGAAATTGGATTTCACCATTACATGCATGGTTAGTGCCGGATGTCTGTAGCCCAGTTTACATGGATGTGCATACATGTAGTAACTAGCTATAATAGCTTATCTATGAGAAGATCGAACATAAGGGCAGCTAGATATGTCATGGGAGACTATCGATTAACAAGCAATGCGTGCTTTAGGCATAATATTAGTACTAAATTGGTGTACTTTAGAACAGTGTTATACTTTAACAGCAGACTTGCCATGCATGTTAAAA